>NC_088713.1:19170406-20497906 GCF_963576615.1 Watersipora subatra
TTGTCAATTTAATGTCGCATTGTTTATCTGTTTCAATTTGCTTCAAATATTGTGTGCTGTTTTACAATTATATTTATTTAGGCTACCAATTACTGGTTGACTGGCTTTTCCTTACAGAGTGCCTGTAGAATGCTGTATGTATGAGTCTGTTGCTCAATTATATTCTTGTTCATTCTTGCATTATGGAAATTATTGAAAACGTTTTGTAATGTTCTTTTAAAAATTATATATACATTAACATCAATCGCATTGTCCAGGTCATTGGAGGACATATTCGTTTAACAGTAAACTACACTACAACTAGGATCTGTTGTCTACCATTGCTGGTGATTGCTGTGCCATCAGTCATTAACGCCCATGACTCAACACAAAATCTTCAGTAAGAGCGTCTACTGTATAATGTACATGTATTATTATATCAGTATATAATATGATATATGTATTACAAGATATAGTTTCATACATAATATATTACATGTACATGTATAATATCGTCTTTTTAAAACATTATGTATATTGTTACATATATTCTTCATGCTCCCGACAGTACTACTTCGGCAATTGAAATCTCATCTCGGCAGTTCAGAGCAAGCAAGGAGAATAACTCCTAATGCAAATGAGGGTTGAACTCTTGCCGCATAATGGGATATGTAATAATAATATATAGTTATATATAAAACACAATTATGTAATATAAAATTGTATATGCTGATAAAATTAAAATGGTTAAATGAGCAGTAACTATGCAGCTAACGATAAATTCGTAGAAAAAAGTAACTGACTTTCAAACGAAACATGTGATTGAGGTGCTTTAGATTGCATGTTGTTTCAAAATGGCTATCTTGTATGTATTAAAGATTTTTGATAAACAACAGATGATTTGCTCACTTTTATTTTTTCTGCTAGCTTCTCTGTTGCACGTTGGTCCAAAAAGTTTTTGTGCGTGTATCAACAAACTATGGTACACACCAGATACTTTGTTTACTTTTCCCTTATCCATCAGCTTTACTAAAGTAACGGCTTGTAGGCGAGACGCTCAGTTTTCTTTGGCCTTTTATTTTGGAGGTACTCAGCATTGCAATGAAGTCTCCAAGACTGGTAGTTAGACAAATTTAGGCGGTGTAATTAAACTAAATTAATAAATTAAAATTAATCTTTGTAGGTTTGCTTTATAGTGACTTTATATAAAGTTAAATTGAAACTAACTAAATGAAAATTAGACAGGACAAAAAAAAGAAAATTTATGAGCACTGGTATTATAGCCCCTTGTACTCTAGTAATTTCGTTTATGTAACACCTGTTTTAGCAAATTAATAGTTAAAATAATCAGATAGAGGAGACTCTTGGCATTAAAATGATACTAATACATTCACTGTAGCTATTTTCTAAGCTGAATAACAACAGTTTAAAATTTGAAATTTCAAATGCTTTAGAGGCAGCTCCACACTTTTGCGCATGACCATATATGTTTGTGCAACTACTTGTACAATGTGCTCAAATTATTGCCCTTTTTTGCCGGCATTGTAAGTTGGTTTATCAAAATCTCGGAGGGCAAAATGTGAACTCATCAAAATCTAAACTAGAAATTTAGGTTGTTGTTTATGAAAAGGCAGAATTCTCTTTTATGGACTGTGACACAGTAAAGCAGTAATTATCTTTTTTGTTTTTATAATCTAAAAAAGGAATAAACAACTTTTTTGTGCTATAAGCATTTTTCAACAACAACATGGCTTGGTCTGTCTCATCAACTTACTTAAAAAAAGTTTTAATGAGGTCGGCTAAAGGTTATAGTGAAAGCAAAGAAAAAGAAAATATTTTCACACCAGTAATAATCGATGTGTGTGTATAACTAGTCATAACAAAATTACAACAAATTAAATTCAGGAATTGTTCAAAATAGAATAGCTTGCGCATCAATTATCAGCATTGGTTTCATTATTCTTAAGCGTTAAGCAAGTGATTAAGATATACGAGTGCAAACTTCACTTGACTTGTGAATTTTTGTCGTTTTTATTTTTTGGATGACTTGCAGATTAGCCACATCATGAAAACCTAACGATTATAGATTATCAACACTCCAAAGAAAGCAGCATTTGTCAACTGACCCAGAAACTGAGCAGTGGTCTCTCTAATATGTTTTATGTTTAACTAGCATTAGGTCTAGCTAATACTGTGCAGTTGTTTACTACAAATTTTTCATGTAGGTCAATTTTTGACAAAAAGTGCATCTTTTAATTAAAAGATCTTTGAGAAAAAAAAAACAATTATAAAACCGAGCAATAGAAGTTTTTTTTTAGACTGTTCAAATATTTATAATTTTATGCATTTTTATACACCAAAGGAAACTATAAAGACTTAGTTTTTAATTCATGAGCAATTTTAACAGGCATTTTAAATAAGCAACTCCAACAAACCAGTCCAACAAGCAACTTGAACAAGCAATTTTCACGTCAATTTTATCAAGCAATTCTAACAAGCATATCTAACAAGCAATTATAACAAGCATACCTTACAAGCAAATCTACCAAGCCGATCTAACAAACAATTATAACAAGCAAGACTACCAAGCCGATCTAACAAACAATTATAACAAGCAAGTCTACCAAGCCGATCTAACAAACAATTATAACAAGCAAGTCTACCAAGCATATCTAACAAGCAATTATAACAAGCATATCTAACAAGCAAGTCTACCAAGCCGATCTAACAAACAATTATAACAAGCAAGACTACCAAGCCGATCTAACAAACAATTATAACAAGCAAGTCTACCAAGCCGATCTAACAAACAATTATAACAAGCAAGTCTACCAAGCCGATCTAACAAACAATTATAACAAGCAAGACTACCAAGCCGATCTAACAAACAATTATAACAAGCAAGTCTACCAAGCCGATCTAACAAACAATTATAACAAGCAAGTCTACCAAGCCGATCTAACAAACAATTATAACAAGCAAGTCTACCAAGCATATCTAACAAGCAATTATAACAAGCATATCTAACAAGCAAGTCTACCAAGCCGATCTAACAAACAATTATAACAAGCAAGACTACCAAGCCGATCTAACAAACAATTATAACAAGCAAATCTACCAAGCCGATCTAACAAACAATTATAACAAGCAAGACTACCAAGCCGATCTAACAAACAATTATAACAAGGAAGTCTACCAAGCCGATCTAACAAACAATTATAACAAGCAAGTCTACCAAGCCGCTCTAACAAACAATTATAACAAGCAAGTCTACCAAGCATATCTAACAAGCAATTATAACAAGCATATCTAACAAGCAAGTCTACCAAGCCGATCTAACAAACAATTATAACAAGCAAGTCTAGCAAGTGATTCTAACAAGCAATTAAAACAAAGCAATTCAAACAAAACTCCTACAAGCTATTCTAACCAGCAAATCCAACAAGCAAATTTAACAAATAATTATAAAAAACAATTTTAACAAGTAGTTATAACAGGCCATTTTAACAAGCATTTCCAACGAGCATCTTTAGCAAGTAATTCTAACGATCAATCTAACAAAAAATTTCAAAAAGCAATTTTACATGCAATTCTAACATGCAGTTTTAGCAAGCGAATCTAACTAGCAGCTTTATTAAGCAATGACTAGTGGTCAGTGGCAAATAGAATGCTCTTAGAAATGAACCTACACAAAATTTAGTTGATTTTACCAGAAATTACTTTATTATTTGCGATTACTTCCGCTTGCGGTGATCTGGCTGCCATGTTGCTTCAAGGTTAAAATTGACGGAGCTTGATTCACTTTAAAGTGCATAGAGCATGATGTTTATAGTTGCAAAGCGACTTAAAGAATAAATACACATAGCACTGCAGTTTCAGCGGAGGGCTATAGCCAATATCAACTATAGCAACGATAGCAACAATAGCAACTGTTGAATTACTTTCACGCAAGTTTTTTATCATTTTTTTCGGATGTTAATTATGAAACACTTTGCAGCCAGATCACCTCATACATCACAGTTAGTCACAAATGATTGTGATGTATGAGGTGATCTGATATCGGGTGATATGAGATGTATGCATCTTTAAAGTATTTCACACTCATGTTGAGTTGACTCTGGCATAGTCAAGTCTAAAGTTAAATCACTAACTCAAACAATGTGATAATTTAGTAGTAAAACTAGAAAGCCTAGGTGCTTTCTTATGACATTGAGAAATGACTCTATAAGCGTTAACCTTTTTGTGCTTAGTAATATAAGTGTAACTAAATTTTTTGGCTGTCAAGCAAAAAGTATATATAGAAAGTCTACAACAACTCATTGTTTTGTTTTTTTCCTTTTTAGTTCAGTTTTATCTGAGTCAAACTCTCAACTAAACACAAACCATTTTTTTCAAATCAAAGCAACTTTTGCTCAGTGAAAATTATTAAAAGCAAAACTTTATTTAGTTCAGCAGCAGATTACATATACAATTAAGACTTAACAAAAGCTTCAAAACAATAAAACAACAAAAATATATGCCAATCAAATTATGGCATATTTATTTCAAAATATTGAGGAAGTTACAGATTTTTACCCTTGTTTAGTAACTCTACTGATCACTGTTTTAACAGATGTTTTAACAGTTGCTACTTTGCCCAAATATTTGTTCATTTAGAAATGACCAATCTTTTTCTTAACTGAGCAGTTCACCCTAAGTCATTGCATGATAGCTATTTGCATAAAAAATATTCAATAATAAGTTTGTTACTTTCTTCGTCTTTTATAAACCTTTGGTCGAGCTAATTTATAAGTGTTGCTTTTTGTGCATTTGCTCTCATTTCATCTTTTTTTAATATTATGTGTGTGTTTCCTTCTACAAAATAAATAAAATTTACATAAAATAAATACAGAAGGTAGGCATAAAAAAGATTTTGTATCAAAGTTTTACATGCTGTCCACCAGTTTCTACCACTGAATGATAATGTTGACTGCAAACTGAGGTCCTAGAACAGGTGAGTGTGGCGACCGATCATTATATACATCTCATTATTGTTGATGAGGACAATAATGAGCACAAGTAGAGTATGTGAAGTACGTAAAGTGAAAATCATTTTCCTTAAATGACATTTTTACTGATGGCTATTAAATTGATGGTTGGTTAAAAGTTCCAAGCAGCTTCACGAAGAGACAAAAAAGGATTGTGCCAAGAAGGATCGCTACTTGCTTTCCATTTAATATTTAATATATATATATATTTAATTTACTAATTTATGTTTGATAATTGCTCCCCTTACGGAAAGCGGTAAATTAAAGTTTGCCTTATATTCTTGTTCGTTTTTACTTTCTAATTATGGAGAAAGTTTGGTATGGTTCTTATGAGAATTATATATGCTACTATCCATTGCATTGCCCAGCCTATGGAAAAAAAATTCATTCAATAGTGAACCACGCTACAATTAGAAACTATTGCCTACCCTTGCCGGTGCTTTCTGTGCCAGTAGTCATTGACGCCTGTGACTCGACGCAAACTCTTCAGTAGGTGCGTCTGCTGTATTGTAGCAAATACTGTATATGAATTAATATATGCATTATAAGACATAGTTTTATACGTAATATATTACGCACCTACTATATATTGTTATGTATATTATTATATGCATTATTTATGCTGCTGATAGTACCGCTTTGGCTATTAAAGTCTCGTCAATTTGTAGTGACTTTATATACCTTGTATTAAGTTAAGTTGAAGCAAACTAGATAAAAATTGGACAAAATGACAAAAAAATTTATGAGCGTTGACACAGTAGCCACTTGTAGTCTTGTGCCTTCTCTTATGTAACACACTTTTAAGACTGTTGGAGTTTATATTTTTAGATTCTACAAACCACTTTCGTAACATTGTAATATATTTTTTGTTTGAGATTTTATTGTAGCTGCTAATTATGTACTTTGCGTTGTACTAAGTAGAAATTCACAAACGTTACTTGCAGTGACATTGAAAAGACACACTAACCAACAAGAAATACTAATAAGCAATGTAACAAGCAATTTCCAAGAAACTAACTATTTTAACAAACAAATATAACAAACAATTCTAACAAGCAATTCCACAAACGAATTTTAACAAAAATTGTAACCAACATTTTTCACAGACAACTCTTACAAGAAATTCTAACAGACAAATCACACAAGCACTTCTAACAAAAAATAGTAACAAATAATTCTAACCAGCAGTTCAAAGAACCAGTTCTAACAAACAAAAATTGTAACAAGCAACCCGAACAAGCATTTCTAACAAACAATTCTAACAAGCTATCTCAACAAGTAAATTTCAAAAGCAATTCTAACAAACAATTGTAGCAATTAATTTTTACAAACATTCTAACAAGCAATGCTAACAAGAGAGTCTAGCAAGCATTTCTAACAAACAATTGTAGCAACCAGTTTTGACGAACAATTCAAAACACAATTTCTTAAAGCAAATCTCACAAGAATTTCTAAACAGCAGCTGTAGCAAGCAATTTTAACAAACAATTGTAACAAGCAACTTGAAAAAGCATTTCTAACAAACAAATCTAACCAGCGATTTAAACAAGCAATTTTAACAAATAATTCTAACAAGCATTTCCACAGGTGAATTTCACAAGCAACTCTAACATAAAATGTAAGAAAAATTTCTATTGGATCATTCTAGCAAGCAATTATAACAAAAAAGTCTCACAAAATTTTTATCAAGAAAATCAAAATACTGTTTCTAACAAAAAGTTCTAACAAACAAATCTAACAACCCATTTTAACAAGCAATTCTAGCAAGCTATTCCAACATGCAAACTTGAACTTGTGTCTATGCTAATAACTGATGTATTGCTATCTGTAGTTCGAAGGGCATAGACCCGGTCTATGTCAATAGTTTTTGTTAATCTACAATAGCCTACTAGCTAAAGTATTTGTGCAGAATTTGTTTTACCCTTTTATAGAGATGAATTCACAAAGTTCTAACAATGTACTTTTTTATTAGAAACTTGGAGACACTAAATGTATGACAAATTTTACCGGCTACTACTGTTCATGCACGCTGGTAAATGGTACACTGATTGCAGTCTGCCATGGATATAAAAGTTGGGTCTTAGGTGTTATGCAAACAGCATCAGAAAAATTGTAGAAAACATATGACAAATGGTACACTTTTCTAGACATATTATGACAGCTAGGCTACACATGACTAAAGACGATCAGTCATCTGAGCCTTGATCTGAGTTTTCTCTTGTTAGCTGCTACCTTTGTAGCCTCCTGGTGAATTCTAATTCTGACATATCTGGAGGTGATAGTTTTAACTAACTTTGTGCTGTGGATTGAGTATGAAAATTCCTGATGCAAATGGCTATGTAAAACCAATGAAAGAGTTTTAGTGAACTATAGCTTGTGTATATCTGCAGTGATTTCTTGTAAGTCGACACACTGCCGTATGATTAGTTCTGAGCCTAGACGTATCTTTGTGATGACAGGATGAGGTAAAAACCGACTACCTCTATATTTTACAGTGATTAGTCTCGCATCATCCGTGCTGCGCAAATCTAGACAGAAGGCTATAAAGCTGGAGCAGTCAGTGCAGCTGAGTTTTTAGCTCTGTACCACATGACCTGCTAAATAATATCATATGATAATATTAATATAAAAAGCATATGTATCAACCGTAAAATAAATTTAACTACATCTCACTGATCTTCTGCAATATTATTTCAAGCTACTCTGCTTTCTGTTATATCTACTCTATACGCTCACAATTAGTGAAAGTAGCTAATACCAAAATACATGTACGTAACCAAATCATGTACCACAATATGAGCAGCCATGCAGTTTAGCACATGCAGAAAGGCTGCAATGTGTGCCAGATCTCTTACTTTGTAGAAAATGTGGAGGGATTGGCAGATTGCTTGGCGGCTGTTGGCTCTTCAAAGCAAAGTGAAGGTTCCATGACTGGCTCATCTCAGTCTGGTAGAGATGATGTAGATGGTGTTGGTCGGCAAAGCAGTCGTCTATGCTTCGGTTGAGTCGGTTGTAAATATTTCGGCAGAGAAGCAAATACCCTTGGTACAGCAGTAGGCTTTAGTAAGGCAGCCATCTTTATACCAAGAAATCTACGATAGTAGTCTAATTGTGAAATGATCACTGCAGAACACAGAATATTTGAAAGGCATCCAGTCTATATGTTTCAGGGCGTTTATCTACTTGTTACGTCTGTCTAGGTGTTTTTCTTCTAATGGAAAGGTGTGGAAACTGAGTTTACTGTTTTTTTCTGGAGTATTAAAACGCCCAAATGCACAGCAAAAATTGCTACGCCTCTTGCCTTACAAAATAATCAGTAAATTATTACATTCTTATGAGACCATCATAAAGTAAAAATTTGTCCGGTTGGGTTTAGCCATCACTATACTCATTTACTTGCCTGTCCACTTGCCATGGTGATGAAAAACTTCATGAAATAGGCAACACTTTGTCTATTTGGCGCTTGGCACCTCTTTGTGCAAAACAACTTTTCAAATATTTCAAAATTTTGGAAACACTATTATTTGGATGCATATCTCGGAAAAATCCGCAAGATTCCTTGCTCTTTATATCTAGATACCTTTCAAAACCACAGTGGAAAACAATTGGGGTAAAATTTGCCTTCGAGTCATCTCCAGTGCTGTTAGTCACTCTACTCTCCATAGCTTCCTACCTAAAACTATGGCCTGGACTAGGCAAAGCAATTAAAGCTATTACGTTATGTCGCGGAGAATGTGACTATTTAAGTAGGACACAATGCTGAGATGTGATGCATTGAATTTCCAAGTCTAGTATAGTTACTAGGTCTATGACCAAAAACGATACCACAAACTCAAATCTAAAGTACAGCAGGCCATCAAACAAGCTAAAAGACTCTATACTTTTCGGATTGAGGGGTCCATGCAATCCAACAGTCGTATAGCTTGGTCTAATCTAAAATCTAATTTAAAATTAAAATACATGTCTTAGAAGTGCTCACTGGATGCTGATGTTTTGATTAGGTTTTATAAACAGATTTGAGAAGAATAATGTTTTGCCTATTCTCCCTGATGTTATGTAAAGGTTTCTTTTCTTTTGAAGAAGTTAATACTGTCACTAGAAATGGTACAGGTCCACAAAAGCCTGCGTCCAGACGACATTCAAGCCTGGCTCCTGAAACTATCCGCATCACTGTTTGCACGTCTATTAACCAAAATCTTTACATGGCAAAGCCGAAGAAACTTTGCCATCAGTCTGGAAAGCTTCAATTATCCAGCCAATTCAAAAGTGTGCAGGTTCGATGGCATCTAAAGACTTTTGTCCAGTCGCATTAACCTCTGTCCTAGCTAAATGTCTGAAGAAGCTATTTAGTAGTCACATGACATCAATACTCAATGATGGGAACCAGTTTGCGTACAAGCCAAACTGATCCACCAAAGATTCTCTGATTGTACTTATAGACATGGTAAGCGAACATCTGAATAAGAATACTATGAACTTTGTGCGAGCTCTCTATATCGAATACACAAGCACTTTTAACACCATCAATTCAGCGCTGTTAATGAAGAAAATTATTTCCCAGCCTTGCATTTATCTAAACATTATCAACGCGCTGTACAATTTTTTAATCAATCAAACACAAGATGTTATGACCTTTGTGAATACATCAGCCGTAATCAAATCATTAACAGAAACACATCAGGGATGCATCATCAGTCCTGGTTCAGTTAATGTTCTGGTACCGCGTTTTAGACATGCCAAGCCAGCACAATAACATCAAACACGCTGGTGAAACGGTGGTCTTGGAGTTCCTTACAGGAATGCAAACATCAAACCTCCAGGATGAAGCAATAATCTCAGTAAATGGTGTGCTGACAATGACCTTTTGTTAAACTTTAAAAAACCAGAGAGTTGATCTTCAGCAACTGTTGTGATAACTCTGCCGTTTACAATCTAGCCATAAACAACTCGATTATTGAGCAGGTGTCAGAATTCACCTATCTTGGCACAGTTCTGAACAAAAAATTAAACCTTAAAGCCAACTCTGAAAAGTTTGTATCCAAAGCTCGCAGAAGACTACATATTATGAGCAAACTGCGCCATGTCAGTAATTACACTACTCTCATCACAACATAATGCAAATCTTTTATTGAAAGTGTTCTGACTTACCATATATTGTATCTTAGTCACATTTTTATCCAGTAAGATGATTTTTATGGTTTTACATTCTATTTAAGTATTTTTCAGTCAGCATCAGTTTTTTATGAGTATATATACAAACATTTGTTATTTATTTTACTGAAAAACACACGCACGCATGCACGCACACACAACTCTAAGATGCAGCAATATTTATCTTTGCCTGCTAGAAGAGATTCTTTATGAAGTATCATAATTTGGTGACTTCAATCTATACAATTTGCATGATAAGTGTCGTAATTGTGTTTGAAAGAAAATATAGTTTTGACGACTGATATTTTGGCAAACGTTGCTCTGTCGGTGCAAGCTCTCCATGACCAGAGTGATGCCAGGTTAATATATCTTACTCAGATGTTAGGCATGATGTCATGCTAAGTTTTTTTAAAGCTAGTTATACTCTTAAAAATACATTATATGTTGCAAATTTGTTCAGGTCTTAATTATTTCTACTGAATGTTCAACAAACTGTTGCTGTACAAGTTTTGTTGCAATTTTGCAATTTAATGAATGTAAGTTTGGAATTGTCCTCTACCGGTTAGGAATTTTCCATTTCTGTTTTAGACATTACTGGTGGTCACTCAGGTAGCTAGAAATGTTTTTTAAAGATAATCTCTCTATGTAAAATGTATTATATTAGAGAATATTTTATTGTTAGCAGTACGACCGTGTTGGCAGATACATGCAGACTTTCAGATTTGGATACTTTTTAACTGATGTCCTGCCTGATAAGTCTGTGAAGGTACCTGCTCCCAATCAGCAGGTTCTTTCAAACTCTTATTTGTCTGCAAGGAGGTTGGTCATTTTACTTCGGGTTACTGCAGAGTTGTTCTCCCCTAATCATTTTTGTCCAAGCCATATAAACCAATCAAGATACGGCCTATCTTGTAAAAAAAGGTAAATCAAAGGTAATAAGTAAACACATTTTTTACATTTCTTCAGTTCTGGTGAATATCAGTTTAGAGTTGTTTTCTACCACAGGTGAATGTACAATCCATTTATTGTGCAATGTAGATCAGCAGTGAAATGAGTTGATTACTGACTATTGTTATCCGCATGTCTGAGTAGACAAGATGTTAGATTGTGTTGGTTTGTACAGCACTAGCTTTGGTACCAATGGTAAATCTTTTTCTGTTGACACACAGACTAAGACTAAGATACAAATATGCTGCCCTTGGAGAACTTGTAAACCATATGTGGAAAGCTGCAGCATCTGTTAAACTAGTAAATGCTGTTTGAGCTCAACTTTGTTAAATGAATTCTTAAACAAGCTACCTATTAGTTTCCTTTTAAATACATCATGGTCAAACTCTACTTCCAATAATAGTGAACACATTACATCTGCTAATATTATATATTTTTGACAAGCATTCACATGTACTTGACATTACTTTATATGTTGTGTTGGTTAATTACTAACAGGTAACCTGTATGAACTTTCATTGATTTATGTAAAAATTAATCCAAGGCTTTTAATGAATTATAAGTGGCTATTTACATGTATATGACCTTTTGGGGCATTTTAAGAATTCATTTATATCTGAAGACGTACATTTCCTGTCAACACTCAACCCTGATTTAAAATTTGTTACTGGGTTAAAATTAAATGTCTGTATATCTACTTGTACGATATGCACAAATGGCTTTCATTTGCACAAATGCAAAATGCGCCAAAAGGAAAAATGCCCTTTCTGCTCGCAATGTAAGTTTGTAATCTGAAAATCAAAAGGCAAAACGTTAACTCAGCAAAGTCTAAACTAACAAATTTATATTGCCATTTAAGTGTAGGCTATCAAAAGAAATTGTTCTTTTTAAGCTGTGACACACTAATTGAGTAATTATCTTCTCTATTTGAAAATATTAAACAAAGAGTCAACAACCCTTTGTGCGCTGAAGTGTTTTTTATCATTGATCTATCATTGAATTAGTCATAATTTCATAGAAAAAGCTATGAATTTAACAACATTCTTTATAAATCATTAAGTTTAGTTAGTCCTGCTAGTGGTATACCAGCTCTATTAACAATATATTAATGATAGGGAGCCAAGTACAGTCATACCTATCATATACAGGCTGGTCCTTGCTGGCCATTACATGGTCAAGTATGGGAGAGTTTGTTTTCGAGAACAACATGGCTTAGTTTTCTTCATCAAATCACGTTAAAAATGTTTTAATAAGGTAGGCTGAAAGTTTTACTAAAACCGAAATAGGAAATCCTTTTTACACCAGTGGTAATCATGGTGCATCCATAACTACTAAAAAAGTGAAATGGAAAAAATGTTTAGAATGGAAAAGCCTGCGCCTCACTTTTTCAAGCATCCCTCGCAATTTTGTTTCTATTATTCTTAAGAATGAAGAATTCAATAAAGATTTGCGAGTATTAAGACCCGCTTGACTTGCGGATCTTTACTGTTTCCATCTTGCAAATGACTTACAGACTAGCCAAATCATAATAAAACATATTGATTGTAGATTATCATCATTCCAAAAAAGGCAGCATTGCTTAACTGGCCCAGAAACTAGCACTGGTTTCCTTCATATGTTTCCCTTCATCACTGTATTTTATGTTGAAATAGAATCAGGTCCACTTTTTTATTGAAGGACCATGGACAAAAACCATTTTAAATCGTGAAAAATGAAAGTTGTTTTTTTAGAATAGTCTTAATTTTATGCATTTTATTACACCATGGGATACTATGAAGATTTAATTTGAATTCATGAATACACACAAATTTGTTGGTTGACTATGTCAAAAAGCTATCAGTATTTTTCTACTCTTTGACACTGTTTTTAATGTTTGATGTGATCAGGTTGCCAGTATTTTTCAAGATTAATGTCACAAAACCTGACAGTGATAAAAAACACTCAGAGGAAAAATACGTACAAAATGATGTCTCGTCAAGTTGATGTCAGCAATTGCATTCAAATTGAAGTGTTATGCTACTTTCCAAAGGTTTCTTTGCCTTTGTAGATGTCATTATTGCACATTCGCCTGCTCTGTGTGGTTTGATTGCAATCGAGTTTTGTCAAATTTTATTTTGAAAATTTCTGGCAATCAAATCAACTCAAACATCAAAGACCATTGCAATTGACAAAGAAATAATACTACTTTCTGATGAACTTTATTAGAGATTTTGAGTAATTTCATCTTTAATGTGTGCAAGTTTTACTAGCTGGTCTTACGTATCGAAGGCTTATTTTTTGTTGCATCTGATCTACAAACTGCACAATGTCAGGGATATACGCATATTTGAAAGTATCAACAACATTTGCATAGTTGGTATCCCAAGCAGTGTGACCACAATCCATATTTAATTCTTTTTTAAAGGTTAAATTTTTTTAAATGAACGTTTCACAAAATGTATCTACATCTATATACACTGAGATTATTTATAACGTACAATTTGTGAGCTTGTCTAGTACAGAGGCAGTAGCATTAATTTAGACTTATCTGTCAGTACCACCGCTTTGTGGTGAAAATCGTTTTGAAATAAAAAACACTTGAAAATGGTTATACAATACAAGGATTAGTCAATGAGATGCGAGAAATTGCTTGAACCGATCAGAGGTTATATAGCAATGATAACTATTTGTGGAAGCTCTATGATATTATATAGGTGTTATAACATTTTTAGGCTTGAGAGCTCCTTCTAATTTCTGAGCTAGTCTTTTATGACAAACTGTTCTTAACACTATTGTTCATTGAGATCATTCAATACATTTTGCTTTTAGCAGATGACTTGTCAAATGATGCCATGTTGTACTCAAACACTTAAAGGTTGACTTACAGCCAAATTCATATTACAGTTGTTTGGTATCAAAAAATTCACCGCGCTTTACTCTGCAGTGTTGTAGGTGCAAAATATGTGGAAATGTGATTACAAGCTCTTAAAAGCTCAAAAACGAACAGTTAATAGCCGTCATTACAAAACTGTCGTAGATTAGGATCCCTTTTCAAAACGGCTCAAATGGGACATAGCTGAACAAGATGGCTGCTGTTTACACTTTTATGCAACTTCATTCTTCAAAATATTTTCACAAATATAATTCACGCATTCAATAAAACCATGTCTATTGTCCTTATGCATCTATTTCATCATAATTGTAATGCTGTTAATTTGAGCACTGATATATCAAAAAACCCCTGTAAAAGCTCGTTTATTTTTTTAACCTTAGCTCTAATAAGTTCATATCATTCTCTGATAAACATGACAAGCCTGTTGATGCAGAATTTATTTGCGGTGTTTGGCAGGAAGTATGGGTCACATGATCAGATTACGACTAGGCAATTAGAACAAGCTGAAAAAAACTGTAAATTAGCGAGCATCTATAATTGATACAGGCTTTCTGGTAAAACCTAAATTTTTTGTCATAAACTAGTGCTTCGAAAATTTTTATATTGATCATTTTATTGGCCTTTCAATTCACATAATAACTTCACGTCTGAAAACAATAACCAAATCGTATCAGTACGTCAGAGAAATAAATTGATTCCAACCTACAGCGGTTTTGGGATGGCTGCGATTAACTGTTCGTTTTTGAGTTTTTAAAAGTTTGTAATCATATTTCTACATATTTTGTACCTACAACACAACAGAGGAAGACACGGCAAATCTTTTGATACCAAATACCTGTAATGTAAATTTTCTTGCAAGTCAACCTTTACAAATAGACATTAATAGCTTTAGGTTTTCATGCTTGATGTGTTAACTTACACAATGGTGTAGGTCATTCTGATTTACTTGAAATATCTGCCACTTAATCAATTGATAGTTGTCAAATATTAATGATCAAATAATATTGACAGTAGCAAGTGAAGCTATCAGTGGATAACAACTATGCAGCCTATTGAGTTGACCTTAAACACCAAGGATCAAATACTATTGATATTTTGGCGTGGGCCCAACATAACAACAATGTTCCCTCATTGAATGCTAAGTACATTGACCAAATACCCTTATAGCGGTCATCAACACCAGTACAATACCCCCACCAGTACCAATATTGGTGTGGAAATAATGTTTACACTTAGACAATTGATTCGTCAAAATTAAATTTGTTTGTGATCACAGTAGATGTAGGAACTAATCCCTGAATTCAGTAACCCCCGAGTATCAGCGTTTCATTTATACCTTTGATCATACTTTGCAGCATGTAGACATTGGAGTGGTCGCACAGAAAAGATTAACACTACCTCATCATCATCATCATCATCATCGAATTGTGTATAGACAGGTTCCCTAAACCAAGTTCAACATGTAACATCTAATGTTTAGTCCATAATTTTAACTGGGTTTCAGAGTTTGTAAAAGCTGAAGCAATTATAACTAGCGATTTGGCTAATGAGTTAGTTCATTGTTTGCCGGCCTTTGTGCTGTTTCAATATAACGCAAAGCCCTCATATGCAATCGGTCAAATCCAAACAATTGATGAATAACCATTTATTATCTATACCAATTGGGACAAAACCATACATTAGGTCATATGCAGGTTGGTAATAACCCTGTTTCTCACAGAAGTGAGCTATGTAGTACTCAGGCTAGCAAAACTCTTCCCTCATATAGAGATGAGGGCCTCACTGTCATTCTTGCTGAGGGTGTTGAAAAAGCAAGATCTATTTTTCATCTCTATTTTTCATCTACTTTTTGCAACACTGAAGAAATTTTGATACTAGGTGATTTCAATATCAATTGGTTGAACACAAAAGAAAGTTCCAATTGAAAAAGGAAAATATATAATCCACTGTCTTTAAAACAGCTGATTGGCGAACCCACAAGAGTAACTGTAAACTCCTCAACATTAATTGATCATGTGTATACAAATTTCTCTCATCACGCCAAGTTTTCCGGAGTACTTCAATTGTCTATGAGTGATCTTAATTTAGTATTTATTGTGAGAAGAATTGGTGTTGCACATAAATCATTTCCTCGGAAAATCACTTATATAGATTACTCCAGATTCATTCCTAATAATATTTCAAATAAGTTTTCCTTCATCAGTTGGAATGATATTTTGATTAAAAAGAACACTAATGACATGATTACCTTATTTAATCAAAAGTTTTCATCGGCTGTCAACGAGTTAGCACCTCTTAAAACTAGAAAAGTCAAGTCAGAATCTTTACCTATCTGGCTTGACAAAGAGGTACAGCAAAATATAAAGTTGAGAGAAAAACTGAAAAACTCCAAAGATTGGACTGCTTACAAAAAAACAGCACAATTTTGTCACAAATCTCATTAAAAGAAAAAAAATTGTATCGACAAACTTGTTAAACAGTCAAAGATTGGTGATACGTGTAAGCTTTGGCAAGCTTTGAACGTGAAAAATAAGAAACCTAAAAGCTGTGACACTTGTTTGTCAGCTTCAGAACTTAACTCACATTTTGTGTCTATTGCAAGTAAACTTTCAAATTCAAATTTACCGTCATCCAATCCTTATTTGTCTTGTCAAAACACCGAGTTAAAGACCCCATTTAATGAGTTTCCAAAATTTACTCCTCATGATATTGTAAAATATATCAGTAACATACCTAATTCCAAAGCCTCAGGCATAGACAATATTTCTGTAAAAATGATAAAAGCAACTCTTCCATTCATTGTACCTATTATCACTGATATGTTTAACAGAATATTGATTGATGGCTATTTTCCTTCAGCATGGAAACATGCACGAGTTACTCCATTGTTTAAAGGAGGAGATAATAGTAACCCATCAAATTTCCGCCCTATTTCAGTACGCCCTATTTTATCTAAAGTTTTTGAAAAGCACTTAAATATTCACATCTACTCTCATTTGTCCAAAAATAATATTTTACATCCTTATCAGTGTGGTTTCAGAAAAAGTCATTCATGCAATGATGCTGTTCATAAACTAATATCAGATTGTTTGTATTTGAAAACCAGAGATGAGAAGATTTGCTTGATGTTTTTGGATTTCAGCAAAGCTTTTGACTGTGTCAATCACAAAATATTATATCATAAACTAGAACTTGCTGGTTTTAAAAATATATCGTTGCAAATACTTCAATCCTATTTTTACAAAAGGCGCCAAAAGTTCGTCATGAATGACAAGGAATCATTGGCGCTAGATATAGATGTTGGTGTTCCACAGGGGTCACTTATTGCGCCAGTATTATTTTTAATATATATAAATGATCTTTTTAGACATATTCCAAAAGGCTTTGCCTACGCCGATGATACTGTTTTTGTTAGTTATCACAAAGATGTGCAACTTCTTGAGACGAACTGCAATCTCATCATGAAAATTATCAGCAACTGGTGTACAGCAAATCATATGACAATCAATTTACAAAAATCACACTTTCTTGTTTATAATACTGATGAAAACCTTCGAAACAGCTTTACTCTTAAGTTTAACAGTCAATCCATCACTTGTAGACATAAGAAAAAATTGCTAGGATTTGTTTTGACAGATCGACTCTCTTGGAATAATCATGTCGACACTATTTGTAGTAAAGTCACAAAGTCTTTGACTCTTCTCCAGTTTTGCAGGCCATACATGAACTCAAAATCTGCTATTGCATTTTATTATCAGTTTATATTTTGCCATATTATTTATAGTATCCACATTTATTATAATCTAGCTCCAAGATATGTCACTAAGGATTTATTTTTGTTGCAAAAAAGAGCATTTCGACTCATTGCAAATTTACATCATATGCCTGCATATATTATTCCAACAATAATCTTTCCAAATCTCTGCGTCTTCTTACTCTGCCTATGCTAAATATTTATTTTACTTCAATTC
The DNA here is from genome assembly GCF_963576615.1 of Watersipora subatra. Classification (NCBI taxonomy): domain Eukaryota; kingdom Metazoa; phylum Bryozoa; class Gymnolaemata; order Cheilostomatida; family Watersiporidae; genus Watersipora; species Watersipora subatra. Next base: position 19,188,355 of record NC_088713.1, read on the forward strand.
AATGTTTCAAGATTTTCCATGGTTTGCGTCCTCGTTTTTTACATGACAATTGCAGGTTCTCAACTCATTTCAACTTACGTGATATGAACAAATTGCATACAGTCACTAACAATCATTTTGATAATGTCATTGCCAGCTGCTTTAACAACCTTCCACTAAATATCCGTTCTCTTACAGAGAAAGGCATTTTAAACACTATTTGTCAGACTATCTATTCAATTTTAATGGCTAAATGTTGCTTTTTTCCCTTTTTTTGTTTACTATTGTTGTATGGCCTAATTTGAAAAACATTTCTACTTGTGAAATGAAATTATTGCCAATAAATTACTATATATATATATATATATATATCTATAATCTTTAAAAAATGGATTGATGAATGATTGTAGATAGGTAAGTTATGAAGTAAATATGGCATTCGTCTGAATAGGTACTTGTAAGTTAACAGGTAGATATAGCAAGTTGTCACTTTCTATAAATATTTTAATTGATAGGTGAATTTAGCCAATGTGTACTCCAACTAGATGTAAGTTTAAGTGTACATATAATAAAAGTTTCATTTGAAATCTCAGGTGTTGCTTATAATAAATTATTTTGCATTTGAAACAAAACTCTTTTTATTGCATTTTAAAATATTTGGATGAGATGATCATAAAACATGTTTTGACTCATTTGTTTTATGATCTAGAGAGTTGCAAGCTGTAATAACATCTTAAATTGCCTAAACTATCAATTATTGATAACTAATAATTCACTATTATGTTTGCTGACAATCTTACAAAAATAAACCGGATGAATGTAATAGGAATGGTGGTAATGTAACATCGTAGCTATACTTTTTGGTGATAATGCTAGCAAAAGGTTTAACTAAGAAGTGGGACAAATATTTCATTTAGTCTGTGAATAGTTATATATCACCTACTGTACCTACCTGGAAGGTAAATAGGTATGAGTCTTCTTTCCAATATAATTTGTCTTTTATTGTTCCTGCTTGTTGTTGATTGGGGATATTTCTTAAATGAAAACTCACTAGTTTTTTAATATTGGTAAAAATGTAAAATTTATTTAATTATTTGTAAAAATATATTTAATACATATTTAAACTGTTTTGACTAAAACTCTGATACTACACAAATTTACCCTGAGTTGTTTAAGATTTTAAAACATGACAATCAGCCAAGGCTATATAATCAGTTATTTTTTACTATAAATAAATTTTCTTACTTGTTAAAAACATAACATAAAACTTAATTATCAGTGTTATATCTACTTGTTAACAGCAAACTAACTTTTGACGTGCAATTTCTAGAAGTCTATTCCATAACTTGAATACTTCTTACGTTTCTAAATCTCCTGGTTAAATCTCTTTTGTCTGGGTGAAGAGCTAGTACAATTAACCGTGATGGGAATTTGTTCATCTTGTTGCTCACTTTGTAAAGAAGAGGCAGCTGAAACAACTACAGAAGAACAGGCAAGTGAAAGTTTCTAATAGCAAGCTAGTTTATATTGTCACTAAAAGCCCTACGAAACTTCTAATCAGTATGTAAATAGTTCTATATCACCTGCTTACCTGAAAGGTTAAGAAGTCAAGGCCCTTTTTTGCAATACATAACTCTTTGAGTGATGTTGTTTCTTTATGATTGATGATATTTTTGTAACTATGGACTGATTCGTTTGTAAAGATTGGTAAATATACTAAAATATTTTACTTGCTTTTAAAACTAATTTGTCAGTTCTTCAAATTATTTGAATTGGGGTTCTAATAGCTGTTCTCATAGAGTGTGTAAAAGTTGATAGCTGCACAAATTTACTTTTAATCATTGGATAATTATAATTTATGGCTGTCAGCAGGAACAATAAATTCAGCTACTTTTAACGTTAAATTAACTTTTTTACCAGCGGAAGTTGAAATTTATCAAATAACGTGTGTGTTCACCTAAATTTTGTTTTTTTAATCAGATTATTTGGTTAGATGTTTTATGCCCAAGTAAAAGGAGATAGGAATTTAAACCTCGCTGAAGAACGCTTCATTCAATCAAATTATATACCATAACGTAGTGCCTGGTATGTCTCCAACGTAGCCATTGATTGTTGAAACTCGGAAAGCATTTTGTGACATTTTACAGATTTGCTCTACCTTTCTTCAAACGGGTTTACAGCTAATTGAATCATAGCTAAATTGGCTCCACCATTAGTTCGTCTAAGCTTAACACTAGCTGCTATTCGTCTAATTATATTGATTTCGCCATGGTGCAGCATTATTAGATTGGGAGATATTATTGTAAGCCTTCTATTGATACCACCACATTTTACACTTATTGAAACTAACTTTAAGAAGCACAAGAAAAATATATCACCATTTAAGTTTTGTTAAACTCTTGGTGTATCACACTTTTGTCCAGCACCATATGCAAAGTCAAGAGGAAACTATACAACAACCAGAGTAAGATACGCAAAGACGACAGAAAGAGGGGTGGGCTTCCCGACCTCCGTCAAAAAATGTAGACTTGGAACAGCTAAAAAGTGAGTGATTGAGTTTTGTCTAAACTCAAAAATATAATTGCTATATGTATGTAGACAAATATTAATAAGAAAATTTTTGGGATTGTTTAAACAAAGTTTAATTTATTTAAAAAAAATGTTTGCTTTGAGTTAACACAGTTTTAACATATTAACCAGGCTTTTCAAGGTTAAGCTGTGAAGCAAAATCTTATTAAAAGTTTATTTTAACAATAATGACTTACACAGATAATATTGACTAGATATTATACACGATGCTAATAAACTTTCTTATAACTTAATCATATATAACCATTTGACATAATAAAAGTTAAAACTACTACATGCATGTTAGATTTACAGGTCTAAACTAGTTGACTTAATCTCTTTCTGATTTGTTGTTGATACATTTTGAACGACAAATATTTGTGCATATACCTGGCAAAGATACAACAAGTTAGATAGCATTTAGTGTAAATAGTTAAACAGAAACATGAAAGTTTAAACTGATCAATCATTCATTGCAGGTGCAGCAAGAAAAAATAAACAGCCATAACATTAAAACAATAACAGAAAAAGATAAACAATATGTGAACGAAGCTTTATTTTTTGCCAGAACTTTTTAACTGTTAGCAAAGTGCTACAGATTTGAAGTAAATAAATGAACAAAAGCCCAAAATAAGCTTGTGTGGCTTATTTAGTTTAAAAATTACTTTATCTTTCAGCCTAAATATTCAAACAGGTAATAAAATTTATGATGCTACTATGCTACCTTCTCCAATAATTAAAAATATTAGTGAAAACCATTGCTTATGCAAATAATAATGTGTTATATATAATACAATATAATTTGAATAAACAACTGTTGATATTGTCGACAAAAAGAAATTATACATTTATAATATATATAAAAATATATACATTTAGGCAAACATTTTTTTTAAATTTATATAAATATGTGTATTGTGCATTGTGCACACATGAATAATATGAAATCATAAGAATACTTGTTTTAAATGTCTTTAAATAGTCAAATACATTTTTCTGCTAGTATAGTCTGTTTAGAGTTTTACAATTACAGTTAATAAAATTACGCAAATAACAATCAAAAGTGATGGTGTACCAAACCAATAAAAAGCCTGTTTTACTGGTGCACCTTTTGTTTGTTTCTGTGAGTATGTTAAATAGTTGTGATTAACATGTTGTCCTTGTTTAATTTCAGTCATGACAATCTACAGAGAGCCTTTACTTTCAAGTAAGCCTACATTCTGTTTAGCAATGACCGGAGATATAATGTACAACACACCATTTCTACCTTGCTCATTCATTATGGGTGACTAGCAGTTTTTACCAAGGCGGTTTTGGAATACTAGCAAGAGCAATTTGAAAAATTCAGTGGCGCTATGCAAATAAGAACAATTAGATAAAATCAAATTTTAGTGTAAATCAATAGATGGGGTTGGTAAAAAGTCATAATTTTTAAAGAATAATAAAATGAACCATTTTGGTAATAGCAACAAAAGTAACGCTACCAACAATAATAGTACAATGACAGTAATAAAAGACAATAATGATGATGAAAATAACAGTGATGCATGGTCATCAAATATCTTTGTCCCAGAAGCAATTATATTGCCCATGTGGTGAAAATACAAAGTTTGGCAGCTTTTAAAGGATGAAATACCTGTTTCTAGATGTGTACGTGTTAAGGGTTATGTAGCAGCGTGTTTAAAAATATTTAGGTTGCAATATCCTATTGTGAGATAAGACCAAAATATTATAATAACATGGCTTGTAGTATTGTTTGTGAACTTGCCAGCTTACAATTTCACAGTTTGTTACCCAACAGCTGAGCATCTCACTTTCTGGCTACTGAATTTTTTTTATTTTGTTATGGAAAGGTTTTATTGCTTATAGCAAGTTAGGTGAATTTAGAGTTAGTGTGATTAGGCTACCTAGGCATTAGAGAAAATACATATTTTTGTGTCAATGTAGTCATCAATTTATTTACAGAAGACCAACATACAGGAAACATTACTGAGCCAGTAGGTATGTTCTCAGATACGTCGTATTCAAGCTCTAAAATTGACTCAAGCGATTCATCATTAGATTTTGATAATATTTCATACCCCTCTGAAAGTGTTCAAACTTGTGTGAGTACAGATGATAGACTACAGTCAAACTTCAACATACAAGCTTATTGTGTTTTGGGACTGAGCTTGTTTATCACTTTACTCTCAGCTCAAGGCGCTATTTACTATATAAAATGACGAATCACAAATTAATCTGTTCCTATTTTATGGAAACAAACACAAAACAGGATATTACGGTAAAAATTAGTTTTAATAGTTGCAATTTAGAACCTAAGCTAAAAAAGTAACAAATACTTATTTAGTTGGTGAAATCTGCAATAGAATGTAAGGTTACTACATGTATGTACACCACTGTAAACTTTTACCATTGAATCAGACGTAGTGGTTAACAACTGTCTGAGAAAAACTTGACAGCATTGCATTTGTTACACTAAACTTTTGTGAGACTAAGTAGCAAAATCTTTGAAATTAACTTGTAGGAATTTGACGTACTAAACACACACGCTTAAAGCTAGCTTTCAATCTTTTTCTAAACTCACTTTAATTTGTTTTCTTAGTTCTGTATTATATGTTTTTAGTTTTGCTCGTTTTGCTCAACTTTTACTTTAACCAACTTTTTTTTACTTTTTAACTTTTTTTCCAATTTTAATTGAGAATAGAAACTGTGATGCTGTATCTCACACACTTTACCTCATCAATAAGACTGGCTATTGAAAACTGGCTTGTATGCTTGTATTTCAAAGATTACTTGTGTACCATCAAATAAATTTGCTCAAAATGCTGTTCATGTCTCGATTTTTTGTATGTTGGGCTTTGTACGTCGAGGAATGACTGTATAACAATCTTCTTTTTTTGGGACTTTACAGCAGCTGTTAGAATATCAACTTTCATTGCAGTGATTAGACAATAGCAATTGTTGGTAATAGCAGTGTGTTTTTCATACTGTTATTATGGAACAAGTAGACAATAGGGACTGTTTAAATACAGCGGTTGTCACAATAACTACCATCTAATGGTCATTGTAAAAATTGATTTTTTGTCAAAATCTTTACAAGCACACACCAACAAGACGAGAAATGTTATCCTTTCTTTTGTTCTTGTGTGAGAGTTGTATTTCAACCAAAGTTTCTACCAAACACAAAATGTTTTACCAAATTTGATTAACCATTGCTAACAAAATGTGTTAAAAGTAACATTTCCCTTGAAATAATACAAAGCGAACTTTGAATGGGTTTTCATGTCACTTCCTATTCGTGATTTTATGAGCTTCACTTAAAAGATGACATAAAAGTTGCCATTTTACAGTTGATAATAGAATGCAATTGTTATGCAAAAAACCAAAGTGATCAGATAACTGATGTGTAGAAACTCCATTGACAGTTTATATTTTAACCGTAGCTAGCTAGTTTTCATACATTTTATATTGAATATTCAACTTTATCAAACATAGAATCAGACTACAATTGATGACATTAATCAATCATTTTTAAATTGAGTAAGACTGTTCATAGTGAGACCGTAACGTTTATACAAACAAATTCTGACCAAATCTTTTTTGCTGAAGTTGTTAATCTTTATAGGTCTTTTATTAACACTTTAATTGAGCTAGTTTATTATTATTGCTGTTTTTGTGATTTTTCTGCTCAATTTGACTATTTATTTGATAATTTTTCTGGTTTAATACTCTATTTCTTTTAACCAAGATACAATAATAAATATCACTTGCTAAAAATATAAATTTAAGTAAATTTTCATTTAGTATTGCAAATAATAAATATCGTCAATATATTTTTGATACCTTTTATAAAACTATACTGCTTTTTATCAAATTGCATTGTACTTTAATATATAATAGTATATTTTACATCATTTTACTATGGCCCATTGTGCTATAATATTTTTTAACATATCATATTCTAATACATTATATTTTATCAAATTAGGTCATATTACATTATCATATAACATAATGTCACATTATAGGGTAGTTTACTATATTGTATGATATAACTTTGTATGACAGTGTACCATGCTGAATTACTTGATTCTACACTATGTGAAATTACACTCCATTAAAGCTTATTGTATTATAATGCACAGTATATGTAATCATATCACTCTGCATCGTATTTATTGTATTGTATTGAATTGTAATGTGTTATATTGTATCATATGGTATGGTATTATGTTGTATAGTGTCATATAATTCCATTTTATCTTGTAATAGTCTATATCATACAGTATGAAATTATGTTTAACTATATTTTATTATTTATTATAATTGTTTATTATTTTAGTTTGCTAATTCATGAAATATAATTTTGTAGTGGCGTATATTATATACTATTACATTTTAATTTAATGGAAAGAGTAGATAAACAGTGTTGTACCTATGACTGGCTAGTGCATTAAACAAACTTAAATTCTCTACTTCGAGTTTTTCAAATCTAAATAATTTAATTTCCAATGCTTTAGATAACTGTAAGTATGCAGTAAATGAATACTTTTATCACATTAAAGTTGTTTGTTTATAGATCGAGCATCGCTAGTGTTAGTCTACCAAAAAAATACACTGAACCATTATTGTGCTGATATCTAAAAACTTACATATATATAAATTGTTTCCTCACCCGCATTAACCCATATGGGTGGTATTTTCTGCTCCAACTCGGGTCTCCTACTAGAAACCTGGGAGTTTGAGCACTTGCCTCAAGATCTTAGCTGTTCCCAATAACGCACTTTTCTGCAACTCACTTGAGTTGATTGCTGTCGGTTTCTGGGCAAGCCACATTTTATGCACAGGTGTTATTGCGCCCAGTGCCCCCAAGACTACTGAAATTACAGTTGTTATTGCATGTCAACATTTTTCAATCTAATAACCAAAAGAGAGCTATTTCTCTACTTTTTTGCTGTCTAGGTTGTAGTCATTGAGTACTGCCATATTTAATATAGTAGCCCTGTTGTTCTCCTTGTCCACCACCACTGTGTCTGGTTGGTTTGCTAGGACATGCTTGTCAGTTTGGATGTAGAAGTCCCAGAGGATCTTAGCGCGGTCATTTTCATTGACCTTACCAGGAGTTTCCCACCAGTGTTGTGGTTTATTAAGGCCATACTCATCACATAGACCTGCAACATAATTCTGCCGCTCAGCGTATGCATTTCCTGCTAGTTTGTTGCATTCACTGATGATATGTTGGATGTTTTCAGGTGCATTTTTGCACATTCTACATCTAAGGTAATTTCTAGTGTGATAGATTTTTGTTTTGAGTTGCCTTGGTGGGAGCACTTGATCCTGGGCTGCCATGAGTAGCAACTCCGTATTGGCCATTAGGTTTCCTTTGTTCAGCCACATATATATACAAATATATATTTATATATATATATATATATATATGGTAGAGATCGCCAACATTAGATCTTTGTCGGTAGTACGCACCATGAAAAAGTTTCATGTGCCAGTCAAGTTCCTCATCATCACTTCAAAGCTACATTGTCAGAGCAGCCAATTGAAATTCATCTAGCAACTTATTTGAGGTGGCCATAGAGGCTGCGGAAATTTTAAAGCTTTGTTCTTCCTCTTTTGCTGTCTGCTGTACATTTTTGTGTACTCCAATCTCCATATTTCTTTTCCAGATACAATCTGGTAGTATCATAATTTAGGTGATGTGCTCTATGCATGGTCAGCAGTTTACGAGTTGTTATATATGTTTCCCGGATGGTTTTCTCAGTCCACTTTATTATACCTGATAGGTATCTAATTCCTGGCAGTGTGTAGGTTTTTATTGCCATGATCCTAATTTCTGCCATTGATCTGGCTTTGTAGGACCTGCCGAACGTGTTTCTTGAATTCGGTAATGGCTTTATGGCGCACTTTGGCTTCATGGTTGATGTTGCTTTGCAAAATCCCCAACTACTTGTACCCTTCTTCTTTATCTTTGATGGTACCATTTGGCATTTTAAGGCCATCTGTGACCGCAAAATGGTCTTTCTTGAGAATTAGCCTTCCACATATCTCAATACCAAATGTCATTCCAATATCCTTGCTGTATACCTGATTAAGGTGTATTAACGAATCAATGTTCCTTTTTTTGTTAGCGTACAGCTTGATGTCATCCATGTAAAATAGGTGGTTTATCTTGGTGCCACTCTTAAACTGGTACCCATATGGAGTCTCCTCTATCATACTGCTTACAGGATTTAGGCATATGCAGAGGAGCAGCGGTGATAAGGAGCCATCTTGACAGATGCCTCGCATAATTTTGACACTCGTCACCTTTTTGGCATTAGCCTCCAGTTCCATGTTCCATTTAGTCATTGACATACTTATGAACACCACAAGAGCAGGGTGAAGATTGTACAACGTTGGGCACTCAAGTATACAACTATGGAGAATTGATTCATAGGCCTAGTTGTAGTCAAGCCAAGCCATGACAAAATTGGTTTGCTTTCTCCTGTTGACTTGACAGACCATTCGGCCCACTAGCAACTGATGTATGGCTCTGCGAGTGTTGCGTCCAATTCATTTCTGAGCACTGGTCTTATAGTGACTCATGTACTCTTCCAGTTCATTTGCAACTATTCATGAAAGCAGTTTCCAGGTGGTAGGCAAGTGTATTATCGGTCGTTAGTTTTTTGGGAATTGACCCATGCTTCGGGTCTTTCATCAGAAATAGTTCATCATTTGGTCAGCCATTCCGGATGATCGCTTTCTTTTATTAAGCATTATATCTGTTTTTCCATTTGATTGTGAAGTGATGTTAATTTCTTCAACCAGAAAGCTTGTATCATGTCATGGTCAGGTGCTGCCTAGTTCTTTATATGCTGCATTTTGCACTTGATGTCTACTTCGCTGATGGTGAGTCCTTGCTAAGCCACAGTGTGTTGGTGGCTCTCATTGAGCAACTTCAGCTGATTTGCAGTGGTTTTACAGTAGCCTCTTTATCCTTTCTCATGGCCTTCCAGAACTTTGATGTGCTGGATCTGGGAGGATCTGGTATTGGCCTCAGTAGTTCACCTTTGAACTTGGAATACACGCTCAATGAGTTATTAGTGAATAGTTTGTTCAGTCTCTTGTTGTTCCGTTCTTAGATGTTCCGCTTTAGTTGTGCTGAGAGTGCTACTAGCTGTTGTTTGGCAGATTTTAGAGCTTCCATTCTGGTTTCCCTTTTTGGACGCTCTAAACTGTGATTGATATCTCACTGAGCCTACAATTTTTTTGGCACAAGTCGTTGATCTTATTTTGTAGCATTTTCTACTAAGAGAGAGTGGCTTGGAGCTTTGTTGACAGTGGCTTAATACCCGTCTCCTCTAATATGGCGATTGCCGTACCGTAGACTAGGGCATTAGTCTCACTGATCGATCTCGTTGAGATCGACTTCAGTGCCAAGTTATTTTCTTCTAACAGCTTCTTAGGTATGGCCTTGCTAACTCTTCGTAGTGGTACCCTAATTTCATAATCATTAGCAGCTGGCATCTTGTTGATGATATTATCTGCAAGCTCTTTCACCTTTTGGCCAAAATGCATGTCTTCTTCAACCCGTGAGTCAACACAATATTGTGTATGTGTGAATATGTGTGTTGATATGCGCTTCTCGTGAGTCAAGGTTAGTTGGGTGAAATGTTGCCTAATTTTATGTACCTCAAGTTCCGATATGAAGAGCCGCTTGATTATGCTACTCCCCTGAGGTACAATTTGTTTAGCGGTTAGTGGAAATTTAGGGCACTTGCTTGCCCATAATTGAAACATCCCTTTCATGCAACCCCACTTTTGAGGTTCACTCATAATGTAGCACTGTATAAGGTCCGTGTGATCAGTCCGAGTTCATTTTATCCATTTTGAACCAGTACCCCATATTTCACTGCCTTTTCCTGGTTCAGCTACAGGCAGCGCGGACCTTGTTTGACCGGGTGATGTCCATTTGCTCGGTCAAACAAAGTCCGCGCTGCCTCTACTGTGTAATGCAGCAATTCATATAAGATATATAATTTATATATATATGTATATGTGTATTTATCTATATATATATATATATATATATATATATATATATATATATATAATAGAAAAAAATATTAGGACAAAAATTAAATTTTTACTAAAGGGGCTACAAGTTTGTTTCGTGCAATGCATTTTCAGGCACGGTTTGAATCAAATGGAAAGCTGTGCCAAAAAACTTTTTGGCACAGCTTTTTATTTTAGTCAATACATATATATATGTATATATTTATATATGAAAAATAGAAAATTAAATAGCTTACTTATCTTTCAGCTACTGACAGTTTCCTGCTAGTGCATTCTTCAGGCTTTAGACTTCAACTGGGACAAGATAGGGACTTTTCAAACATCCCACTCTTTCACATGTTTGGTGGATTTTGTCGCGCTTTGATTAACTTATTACTAAAATTCCAGAGAAGATAACTCTTAGAATGAGGGCAGGATGAGGCAATTTCTGTTATTTTATTAAGTGTTGACATGCCAGATTTTTTAATAATGTAATATTTTTCATTAATACATAAATTGCACCTTTTCCTTAAGTCGCTGCAGGATTTAGTGTGTTTTAGTATAGTATAGTCTTGGTATGCTACAGACAGTACTGTTTCGGCTATTGAAGCCTCATAAGTGCAGCTCAGAGCTTAGGCAAGGGACACAAATCACATTACCAATGAAATTTGACTTCCTGCCATGAAACAACTAGGTTGCCTCACAGACTTTAAGAAAGACAATGTGCTGGCACTAGAGTGCTCAAATCATAATGATGAGCTTTGCACAAAAGCTAATAGTGCCGCACCTCTCACAGAGTGGTCAACCAAACCGAAGTGAGGGACCATAAACTCATGCTACAGACAGTACTGTTTTGGCAATTGAAGCCTCACCAGTGCAGCTCAGAGCTTAGGCAAGGAACACAAATCCCATTACCAATGAGAGTGGACTTCATGCCATGAAACAACTAGGTTGCCTCACAGACTCTATGAAAGTCAATGTGCTGGAACCAGAGTGCTCAAATCAAAATGCTGAGCTTTGCACAAAGCTGATCATTTTGATATGATCATATATATATATATATATATATATATATATATATATATATATATATATATATATATATATATATATATATATATATATATATATATATATATATATATATATATATATATATATATATATATATATATATATATATATATATATATATATATATATACATATATATATATATATATATATATATATATATATATATATATATATATATACCCATATTTCCAGAGTTAGGAGTTGAATAAATATATACCAGTTAGGAGGTTTCGGAATATAAGGGATTAAGAGTTAACGCAAGTATATATGGGTAAGCCTCCTATATGGTCTAATTTATCTACATTGTAGATATATATATATTTATTCACCTCCTAATTATTATATATTTTTATGGAAATTTTAGGAGAATATGGTATCATACAATATATATATATGTATATATATATATATATATATATAGCCCCGAAAGTGGGGCTATATGGGAAACATGCGTCAGCTGCAAATAAACATGCGCCCTGAATTGCCACTAACCGCTAAGCAACTTGTAGCTCAAAGGAGCAACATAATCAAGCGGCACCTCATAACAGAACTTTAGGTAGATGAAATTAGGGAACAGTTCACCCAAGTAACCTCAACCAACGAGGAGTGCATATTAACAAACACAGTCACACATACACGATCTTGTGTTGACTCACAAGTTGAAGAAGACATGCACTTTGACCTTGACCCAAAGGTTAAAGAGCTTGCGGGAAATATCATCAACAAGATGCCAGCTGCTAATGATTATGGAAGCAGGGTACCACTCCGGAGAGTTAGCAAGATCATACCCAAGAAGCTGTTAGAAGACATTAACTTGGCACTGGAGTCGATCTCACGTCGACCGATCAGTGAGACTAATGCCCTAATCTACTGCAGTACAGCAACCACAATCTTGGATGAGATGGGTATTAGGTCACTGTCAACAAGGCTTCAAGCCATTCCATCTTGGCAGCTGAAGCTACAAAATAAGATCAAGGAATTGCACAAAAAAGTTAGTAAGCTTAGTGAGAGATCTAACCACTGTTTGGACCGTCCAAAAAGGGAAGCCACAATAGAAGCTCTAGAATCTGCCAAACAGCAGATAGTAGCACTCTCGGCACAACTGAAGCAAGACACCAAAGAGCGGGATAACAAAAGAATAAACAAACGGTTCATCAATAATCCATCTAAAGTCTATTCTCAGTTCAAAGGTGAACTGCGGAGGCCAATGTCAGATCCTCCTCAATCCAGTACCTCAAAGTTTTGGAAGGACATCTGGGAGAAAGAAACTACTCATAACACCACTGCAATTTGACTGAAGAGGCCTGAAGAGAGCCACCAACACACTATGGCTCAGCAAGGACACGCCATCAGCAAAGTGGACATCAAGTGCAGAGTGCAGCATATGAAGAACTGGGCAGCACCCAGCCATGACATGATTCAAGCCTTCCGGTTGAAGAAATTTACATCACTTCACACTAGAATGGCTAAGCAGATGGAATGGCAATAGAAGAAGGCGACCATCCGAAATGGCTGACCAAAGGCCGAACTGTACTTCTGATGAAAGATCCATAGCAGGGGCTGATTTCCAAAAACTATCGACCAATAACGTGCTTGCCCACCAATTGGAAACTGCTCTCAGGAATAGTAGCAGACAAACTGGAAGAGCACATGAATTCTGCCCTGATCTGGCAAAACCCAATAATTGCCTAAACAAAAAGTTTTCAGTACAGCTTTTCAAAGTTTAAATTGGTGCCAACCTGGAAATATTGCACTTAACACTTCATATTTGGTACAAATATTTGAACATATCATTGTTCACCTCCACTGAAAAATCACAGTTGTTTTTGCTCAGTAAAATGAATTTTGGGTCAGTTATTTTGTTTTGACAGAACATTGATGCTACTGGCTTCATGTGAGAGTGATCTGGCAAAACCCAACAATTGAAGTTGTTATGTTTTGCATGACTATCTTGTTTGTGGTTAGCATCCTGAAAGGCAGGCATAACCAAACAATTCAATGAATCGATTCCCCTATTTTGCTAATTGAAGGGATTAAACTTGCTAATCCCATCAAATGTGACTTATTAGTCCAAATTTGATGCATATCGTTGATGATGCTCGATGTGTTAATCAGGTATCCATGTGTGCTCAGAAAGAATGTTTTACACACTCTCTGCCTTGCACCAGAAGGATCTTTAATGTGGTATGTGACGGTTCGGTCACGGTTAGAGGAAGCATCCCGCTTCAATGTTTTTGGTTCAGTCACATCTAGGAGGCTAAACATCTGAATGTCTCTCTGCTGCTTAGTTAGTTGCCAAAAAGCTGAGTATGTGTTGATTCAGGTTTCTTGAGATATCTTATCACGGCAGTTTAGCTTTGTGCGTGTGCACGGAGGTCTGAGTTTGTGTTTTTCGACATCTCTTTTCCGCTTTTCTTCATCGGTGCGGCAGCGTTTTTTAGGCGGTGTCACGAATTCATCCAGAATGTCTGCAAATAATGATGCATATAAAAGATAAGGTGTCGGTAACATAATTACTTTTTGCAAATTTAAATACATCACAACTGATATAAAAAAGTAATATGTGAGCGTTCATTCTTGGTGACATGAGTGAAAATAGAATTGCCACCGAGACCAATAAATACAGTTAATCCCATACCAACAACCAGTATTAGATAAACAATGTTGGTCTACTAGCTAGTTATCCTACATTGCGTTGCGTACGAGTATGTGTGACATTGCGTTGGCACCAATTAAGATGTAATATTAAAATATTTATACCAATGGTAAGCATGAATGAAAACAACATTAAGAAATAAAACAGGATACTCACCATCTCTGCTTGATGTACGTAAAGCCATAGTAACTGATCTGATAAACCACTTTAATCCTTGGGTAATCAATGAGATGTATGATAATCTGATCTACTGAATAAACTTGAATTGATGTGAATAAACAAGATTAGAAGTGCACAAGTGTAAGTTGTTTGTATTGTCTGCTCAGTTTGAAGCTAGCATTTTGCTTTATACTGTGGCAGAACACAACAATTACAATGGGCAGCATGCTGTCATCCAATCATAACCAAACAAGCCCAATTGTTGGGTTTTGCCAGATGAATACCATTGGTGATATTGAGTTATTGGGTTATGCCATGCCAGAAAATCACACTTCTGGTAGGACTTGACATATAAAATTTTGTGACATGAATTTTCAACCAGAAAACAGGTCAAATCAAGAGAAAAGTCAATTTTGAAAAAAATGTCAATTATTGGGTTTTGCCAGATCAGGGCAGAATTGCTATATGACCAGTGCTCAGAAAAGAATTGGGCGCAACATCCGAAGAGCCAAACATCAGTTACTGGTTGATCGGACGGTCTGTCAAGACAGCAGGAGAAGGCATACCAATCTTGCCATGGCTTGGATTGACTACAAAAAGGCCTATGACTCAATTTCCCATAGTACTTGGATCTAATTCTCTATTGGATACTTGAGTGCCTCAATATGTACAATGTTCACCCTGCTTTTGTGGCATTCATCAAGATGTCAATGACCAAATGAAAGACAGAACTGGAGGCTAATGGCCAAAAGCTGGCAAGTGTAAAAATTAAGTGAGGCATCTATCAAGGTGACTCTTTATCACCGCTGCTTTTCTGCATATGCCTAAGCCCTCTAAGCAATATGCTGGAGAAGACTCAATATGGGTACCATTTTAAGATTGGCACCAAGATCGACCACATCTTCTACAAGGATGACATCAAGCATTACGCTAACAAAGAAAAGGACATTGATTTGCTAATACACCTCACTCAGGTATACAGCAAGGACATTGGAATGGCCTTCGGTATTGAACAATGTGGAAGGCTAGTCCTTCAGAAAAACCATTCTATGCTCACAGATGGCCTAAGAATGCCAAATGGTACCATCAAAAAACATAGAAGAAGGGTACACGTACTTGGGAATTATGCAAAGCAGCCTCAACCACAAAGCTGAGGTACATCACAAAGCCATTACTGAATACAAGAAACACCTTTGGCAGGTCCTACAGAGCCAGCTCAATGCCAAGAACAAAAACATGGCAGTAAATACCTACACACTGCCAGTATTAAAATATCCAGCAGGCATAATAAAGTGGACTGAGGAAGCCATCAAGGAAACAAATATAGCAACTCGTAAACTGCTGACCATGCGCGGAGCACTTTACCCAAAGTCTGATCCTACTAGATTGTGTATCAATAGGCAAGATGGAAGTAGCGACTCGAAAGTGTACAGCAGACAGTGAAGGAGGAAGAGCAAAACATCAAAGCATATGCAGCCTCCATGGCCACTTCAGATAAGTTGCTAGCTGAATTTCAATCGGCTGCTCTGACAACGGAGTTTTGCAGTGATGATGAGGAAACTGACTGGCACATGAAACCTCTTCATGGTGCCTACCACTGACAAATATCTAAGGTTGGTGATCTTTACCAGACCTATATGTGGCTGAACAAAGGAAACCTAACGGCCAATACAGAGTCGCTAATCGTGGCAGCCCAGGAGCAAGTGCTTCCAACAAGGCAACTCCAAACAAATATATGTCACACTAGAGACGATCCTTAATGCAGACTGTGCAAAGATGCACCTGAGACTATCCAACACATCATCAGTGGATGCAGGCAGCTAGCAAGAAGCGCATACACTGAGTGGCATAATCATGTTGCAGGTGTTGTGTATAGAAGTCTATGTGATGAGTATGGCCGTAATAAACCACAACACTAGTGGGAAGCTTCTGGTAAGGTCAATGAAAATGACCGTGCTAAAATTCTCTTGGACTTATACATCCGGACTGACAAGCATGTCTTAGCAAACCAACCAGATATAGTGGTGATGGACAAGTAGGTGGTTACTATAATATATATAGCAGTACCCAATGACTACAATATAGCCAGCAAAGAAAAGGTAGAGAAATATCTCCTCCTTGGAGAAGAGATTGAAAAATGCTGGGATGTAAGAACAGCAGTAATCCCAGTAGTCATTGGGGCACTGGGCGCAATAACACTGGTGCATAAAATGTGATTTGCCCAAATACCGACAGCAATTAACTCAGTTGAGTTTCAGAAAAGTGCGCTATTGGGAACAGCCAAGATCTTGAAAAGAATGCTCAAACTCCTAGGTTTCTGGTAGGAGACCCCAGTTAGAGCAGAAATTACCACCCATATGGGTTAACCGGGTAGAGGAATCAGATATATATATGTATATATGTATTACATATTTATATTACATATATTACTTATGCTACAGACAATACTACGTTGGATATTGAAATCTCATCATTGTAGCTCGGAGCCGGCAAGGAAAATAACTCCCGATGATATTGAAGGATGAATTTCTGTCATATAATAAGATGTTTAATTATATATACTATATATAGTTATATATAGCATAAAACCATATAGTACTAATTTATATACACACTGATAAAATCAATTGGTTTTTTAGTCTTGTTTTTACAGATTGATTAGCGTTTGCAGCATTTGCCTTCAAGTTTGCTTGAAAGCAACTATGACGAAAGGGCTGAAATATTAGATTAAGTAAATTATTTTACCGTGTAAATACCCTCTGGTTAAACATGGTTCATCTTCAGTTACAGGCTGCTATTAAGATATTACATCAGGTCAGCATGCTCTATTCAGGGGCTGTAATCGCTGCAAAAAAGTCTCCAAAGATAATTTGAGGCTGGTTTATTTTTTTAGCTTGTCCAATATTTTAGAATAATGATACTATTAAAATTTTATTGATAAAATTCGAGATTAGAGCTTGAAATTGTAGTATTTTGTCCTAAAAAAGCGATAAGATGCAGCAACAATTATCACTATAACTTGTGAAAAACGTCCTCTAGAAAAAATGATAGTTTGGTGAGTTCAATCTATATAATTTGCATACTGTTGAGTGTCGTGATTATGTTTAAAGAAAAATGCGACTTTGGAAACTGATATCTTGGAAAACTCTACTTTTTTCCACGCCAACTCTTTATGATCAGAGTTGTGCCAGGTTAATATAACTCTATCAGATATTAGGCATGTTTAGTTTATGCTTACATAGTTTATGTTTCATGACATGGGTCTGTTCCTAAATAAAGATTGGACATTTGGGGATATTTGATGCCACTAGACATTTTCTCCCATTTTAAAATTCTTTAAATTAATTCTTGCTGTACTTTCTTGGCTTTCAGACAATACAAAATTTACTGCTTTCAAAATAGTAGTTCTAAAGCAATGAAGTGCAATACGAATAAATGATCGGACATTTTGTGATGTTTCATCATTTACGCATCTTGCACTTTATAGCTCTAGAACTAGTACTTTGAAAGCAGTAAATTTTATATTATCTGAAAACCCAGAAAATGCTGCACCAATTATTTTCAATAATTTTATAATGAGAGTAAATGTGCATGTGTAGTTGGCATCAAATAACTCAAAATGTCAAATTATTATTTATGAACACACCCATATGTCATAATTAACTTGATTAAGATTTGAATAAATTTTGCAGTAAAATTTATCTTGCGATCCTACATATTAATGAATATCAGTTTGAAGTTGTCCTCTACTAATTGATAAACTTTTTTTGTTCTGGATATTACTGGTCACTCAACTGGATAGAAACTTGCTTTAAAGACATTCTCTCAATGATAAATGTACTACATTAGGGAGTAGTTTAACTGTTGGTAGTCTAACATTTTAAACTCGATACAGTCTAGCGATGCCTTGACCGAAAAGTCTGTCAAGGTACATGCTCTCTATGAGGAGGTTCTTTCCAGAGTTATTCAACTGCATATAGATGTAGTTGCGTCAAAAATGAAATTAGGACCCATAAAAGGCTAAAACATCAGCTACAATTTGATGCCATTTTTGTCTTTGTAGACCAACCCTGTCCAGAGATATATGCGTTTGAATGAGGCCCTCTTTTAAAAAGCTCACGTTCCAGCGGGTGCCAATTTCGTGACGTCACAAGCTTGTTATCTGAAACGAAACCACGAGCGATAAATATGAGGTCGATTCGTTAGCCAATCATGCGTGCAAAATTTTTATATAGGCCGTAATAAATGTTATCACTCGTAAAACGCGTTGTCTGTGATCTCGAAGATTCTCATCATAGAGAATTCATTCTCGTCGTTACTGATTCAACGCGTTTCTACAATTACTAAGTTATACATAGTTTTAAAATGGCTTCAAGTTCGAGCAACCGCTACTCAGAGTTTTCTGAGCAACTTTAAGTAAAATATTAGAGTAGACAGCCTATGGCCAAAGCTGACAGGCGTCAGCAGCGTTTTGCTGCAGAAGAAGACAGAATAGAGGTAAATTAACTTAGCGTCTTCTATACTTTAGTAAATGTAATATTTTTTATAGTCATAAATACATATACTAATTAGTAAAATGATAATTCTTTGCTATCTCCAATCATCGTTTCATAGCTTATCTGCCGTTTTACCTAGCTATAATATTTTTTTCGAATTTTCTTTGGTAAATTAGAGTCATGATTACAAATTATTTTCACTCGTAGGAAGTGGGTAAAATCGATTGATCATTGCAAATCTTTAATTTCCAGAACCAAAGCTTCGAATCGTTGGCTTGGCGTACTTGTGCCTTTATTAAATGTTTATTCAATTTTAAAATTACACTCGCAATCTATTCAACTCCCAATTTGGAAGCTGTCAATAGATACGCTTTAGAATGACATATCTATGAATGACATATTTATTGCATCTACTTTGTTTATATTTACTTGTTTTACTGATTACAGAATGTTTATGTCGTCCCACCAGCCGAAGAAGCTTTGTCAGTGTGGAAACTGCCATAAAGGAGAAAGCGAGACTTGAATGCGTGCTGGATGATGTTTTGTTTGAGTTTGTTGCAGTAGATGAATTTGTCTTATTGTATCAGCTAATACTATGTGAGTGGCCACGACTTGATGAATATTTTTAATAAAAGCTTTATGCCGAGATGAAAATATTTTTGCTTGTAAAAATTATATAATAAAATAATATTGTTGAAGATAATGCAAAACATGATTTGCAGAATATTGTAGTGAATCGGATATGGTATATGGGTGTCCGCAGAACTGGAGAATGTGAGTTCAAATCCAGTTTGCAGCAGACTTCTCATCCTTAAAACTCTATCCCTGTCTATATTCTTTTCAAAGAGGTGGCTTGCTTATTTCACTAATTTAGTATTCGGAAAGAAAACTACTAGCAATGATATACAGCAATGTATACAGCTGTATATCATTGCTACTAGTAAGAAACTAGTATGTAGGCAATATGTAATAGGCGACATAATGTGGGCGGGGCTTATGGGAGGCTGTATATCGTTTGTATGGGTAGCTGCAGAACTGCTGATACAAAGACCGCGTTCTACATAAAGTGACTTGACAGAATTACCGTAGACCGGTAGAATTGGTAGTCGGTACCCAAATGTTTACACAAAATTTGGGCAAAGTGAGTAGAACAAATTTTCAATTTTCGTTATTTGAGGCCTTTGAAACATTCATAATAATGCATCTGTAGCAGGATTTAAAATTTTATTCTAGCCAACATGAGCAAATACAAAATAAGATATATGCCAATAGAGCCGCGTTAGACTAGACTTTTATCGCAAATAGCCGATGTGAATACGAGAGATAGAGACAGGTTGCCAAACGCGTGACATCATTTTTGGCGAGGATGGGCACGTTTTTGTGGCCTGAGCGTTTTTACAGCGATCAGATTTTTTCGGTTTTAATCTTCAAATATCTTGGCAATGCGATCGCGTAACACAACAAACAACATATCAACTGATAGAGAAAAAAAAATTCTTTCTTTTAAGATCAACTTAAATTTTGACGCAACTACATCTTTAAGGGTTGGAACTTTTCTTATTGGTTGTTGCAGAGTTGTCCTCTCCTAACCAGTTGTGTGGTAACCCATATAAACCAATCAATATACAGCATATTTTGTAATACTAAAAGGTATATAAAAGGTGATAAATACACAAGTTGTAACACTCTTACAGTTCTGGTAAATGTCAGTTCAGTGTTGTTTTCCACCAAAGGCAAAAGTACAACCCCTTTATTGTATGATGTAGGTCAGAAATGAAATGATTGATTGATGACTTTAGTGATCATCAGGTTTGATTAGGTGAGATATTAGACGTTTTTGGTTTATACCGTGTTGGCTTTGCTACCGAAGGTTTTCCTTTTTCTGTTGACACACAGACTGAGACCAGGATTCATAAATGCTGTAATGGAAGAACTTTTTAACTAGAAGATGAGAGCTGCACCATCTGTTGAACTAGTAAATGCAGCTTGAGCTCAACTTTGTTAAATGATTAAGCTTCGTAAGCAAGTTTCCTATTACTTTTTAAGTACATCATGGTCAAACTCTATTGCCACTAGTAGTAGACATATTACACCTGCTAATTTTTTTTGCTTTTCTGACAAGCATTCATAGGTATTTGATTTAACATTATTTTTGCATCAGTTAATTACTAGCAGGTAGCCTATGTGAATTTTCATTGATTTATGTATAGAACTTATTCTATTGATTTGATAAATTGTAAATGGTTATCTAAATACATGTAGCTTCATGGTTTTTACAAATTTATACCGGTAAATGTACATTTTCTGTCAACACTCTACGCTGATACAATATTTGTTTCTGAGTTAAAGGTTGATGTTTGTACATCTACTTGTACAATGTGCCCAAACGATTAACCTTTTTGCACCCATTATAATTTGGTTCATTTAAAAGCAGAGAGCAAAAGGTGAACTCAGAAAAATTAAATTAAGAGAACTAAGTTGCTGCTTAAGTATAAGCCTTTACAACCAATTGTTCTGTATTGTCTCTGACACACTAAACCAGTAATTATCTTCTTCATTTGAAAAATATTAAACAAAGAGTAAACAACCTTTTGCGTGATGAAGTGTTTTTCATCCCTAACCTATTACTTGCTCAGTCAGCTTATCATTGGTCAATGAAGCCCGGCTATCCAAAGACGGTGTTGGGTGGGTTTAATGAAGGCTCGTAGAAAATGTCTGTAGAAAAGATGATTTTGTGTTTCGAGAGTGTATTTGAGCTTAGACATAATAAAGTTGAAGGTGGCAATAGATAAGCTAATATGAAACATAGAGCAAAGTTGGTACTGTTGTTGAGAGCTATTGGACATAATCCCACGACCAAACGAGCGGATGCGAAGTTTGGGAATTTTTATGATAAATGCATGTGCACACAACCTACAAAAATTATTCATCAACAATGAGACGAACCCTTGTAATAAAATTTCATCAACAAATTTAACCATCGTTTTGTAGATTAGTTAAAGTATAATAACGATACAAAACACATATAGGCCTATTTAAATATGTTACCAAATATTTGTATATTCTCGAAATTCTCTTAAAACTCACCTATCTGATTGGATTATACACAGATAGACAGATTTATTAGGAGGAAAATCGTCACACAATGCTTGAAAAGCTTGGTTTAATAAAAGTTAAGACCGGAAGTTGAAACAGCGGGCGACAGAGAATAGAACGATTAAGTCGTGCGCATTTTGTGAAAAAATAATTTGCACATTTCACCAGTCTATGTCATTGTTTACTTGTAATCGAATTTATTCGAAGGTTTCTGTAATAAGCGAAGACCGTTTGAGGCTTTGACCAATTTATAGGTACAAAATTGTGGTACACAGTTTATCAGCCTATGTTTTTTGTCCAATCACCAAAGGTTTCATTTTTTAAAACGTTAGCCAAAATTCTTTACAACTTTTGTACAAGCTAGAGCCAAACTACAACGCCCCTTTATGACGAGAACATTTTTTATGTTGCTGCAGTTTGCATGAAACTTTCAGACGTGTGAATGCTCATACTCGCTTTCTGGTAAAAATCGCTATCAAAACCATTCTACATTCAACACAACCAATTTTCAAACTGTGTATAGTACACAGTAGCTTGCCATTTTACTTCTATTTTTGCATTTTAGAGTTATAATAAACATATTTCTTTATGGTTGTTGAATTACATACATTACAGTAGATTAGGCCTACAGCTTTATAACACTTTTATAAAAGCTTTTATTTTGCTGTAGTTTGCATAAATCTTCCAGACGCGTGAACGCTCGTAGGTTTTCTATTATTGCTGTATTACGATATTAACAATATTGGTTATTCTAATAATATCAGTGCATTTTACTTCTAATAATGGCCAATATTGCATTTCTCCTATTGCAGGGGAGAGATTATAATAGACATATAATATTTCCCTTTCATTATTGCTGTTTGTCATAACCATACACTTTTTAAATAAATTTTCTAAAAATCTATATAAATACCACAACTTCTCAGTATTGTTAGCTATAACGTTTTGAAATGTAAACAAAATTGTGCATTGGTTTTCTATTATTACTATATTAATAATATGGATTATTCTAATAATATCAGTGCATTTTACTTCTAATATTGGCTAATATTGCATTTCTCCAATTGCAGGAGGAAAATATAAACATCTTTTCCTTTAAATTATTGCTGTTTGTTGTATATAATAACACCCACACCCAGTACATTACAGCTACCATTGCAGTTATCCTGTTGCGCTGCTGTGCCATTTGACTGCTAATATTGCATTTCTCAACCATCAGTACCCTTTCTTTTTTTCCAATATCACTTTAGTTGTGGGCTGTATGACGGTGAAATTTCTAGTTGTAGAAAGATGATGAAAAGTTCAGAATTTTATGTAAGTGGTGTGAATTCTACCTATGAAGGGGCCATGGAGATTTTGCGGGATTTTACGGGAGACAAAAAGTATGTTTGTGAAAATGATAGGTTCTTCACAGCTAGACAGTCAGTTGGTGAAAGTGGCGGAAAGTATTTGCTATGAGTTTAAAGTTTCAGCATGTATATTGAGGTAGGTAATACATTTTGATAAAACCAGATTTGCTCTAATAGCAGCAGTTAACATAATGAAAAACACAGAAGTAAGCATAGACTTAAAGAAAAATGCTGATTTGCCAAGGGATTAGTTAAATGAGGCATTGAAAGCTTGTGAGATGGCGCATAATTTGGAGAGGTTGTTGAGAGCAGAGAGTGGAAGTGGTGATTTTAGAAGTTAGGTTAAGGGAAGGCACGGTTGTTAAAGGAAAGAAGTGGGGCACAGTACCCTAAAGATATTGATAGACGGTATTATTAGGAAGGTATATATTTTCCTAGATGTAGTCCTAGAGACAGTAGATAGCAGGTATGAGCCAATAGGTCGACAGCATTGTAAAGACTGGAGCAGTAAGAGGTATAAAAACAATAGCAAGAAGAGATATGTCTCTAGACAAAGAGCAGGTAGTACAGAAGTTATTGAAGAGAAACTTTGCTACAATTATAACGGGAGTGGTAATGAGATACAGAGTTATCATACAATTGAGTTTGTGCTGTGGGCAGTGAGGTCATGCATTATATGGCTGCAGGGATGAGAGGAAAGAAGTGAGGTACAATAGGTGAGGTTGCAACAGTAGGCTACAAGGTAGCCAGTACAGCAGCTATAAAAGGTATAGTAGTCAAAATACATGTAGTAGGAGGAAAAAGTATTGAGACATAGAAAGCCTTCCTAAACTGAGAGATAAATGAAGTAGATACAGGGATAACAGTATAGACAGGGACAGGTGTAGGAGGAAGAATTCTAGTTATGGGAGAGACAGTCAGTATGTAAAACAAAAGATGAATAGGCGTGATGAGAGATTCTGTGACAGTAGTAGAAGTAGAAAGGCAAGGTTTGTTGGCTCTAGTAATTAATATGGAAAAGACCAATGACTAAGCCAAATAATTGTGCCAAAGAATTGGTATTTCTAAATACTAATGGAGAGTCGTTGAGTTTTGGTTTGATACTGGGGCTGATATGTTAATAGTAATTGGTCTAACAGCCAATAGGTTAAACCTATGGTTCATGAAGTCAACTGCTTTATAAAATGTGGATGATGGTGAGTTGATTGTAGTTTGAATGGTGGTAGTTCGTTTGGAAAGTAAACACAGAACTAGAGATCCGAAAGTTTATGCAGTAACAAGATAGATAACAAACTTTTGGGCATAACTGACTTGAAGCAGCAAAAGTTATTGGCGGTTGTAAAAACGTGATGTGAGAGCAAGTTTGAGCCTATCAAGGAGTTTAGTCGTATTAGGCCACTTAGATTGTGTTTTTTTTGTCAAGAGTTATTAGTGCTGGATTATGTTGTCGTGCTTCAGATTTTGGCTAGCTGTAAAGCCTGAACAATAGGTCCTAAATGAAGGACGATGTTGAAAAATTCTGTACACATAGATGTTGGAAGATCAGTGGAATTAAAAGAGTGATGAGAAGAGTGAGTAAAGTAATATAAATCTATGTCGAAAACCAGCACAAGGACATTGGTGGAGATACTGGTAGTCAAGAGAGGACCACGCCAGGCACTAAAAAGATCAAAGTTGCTATTGGGTACAATAGAGAAAGCAGAAGTGAGTGAAGGTGCTCAGAAAGTAGCTTGACTCATATCTATAATGGTGAATGTCAGCTAATTTTTGCAGAGGTGTCCAGCAATGGAATGCTGAGCAGAGATGGTTATGAAAAAAGGGCAAAGAAGATTGAAAGGAAATAAACGAGGCACCGAGAAAACCTAATGTTACGCAGCGGTCATGGAGTTGAAGAATGTCAAGGCATTCAAGGTTGCTATACGGCAGTTAGCCGAGATTTAGAAGAGGATTGCAGAGAGCAGGCTTATAACAACACATACAACCACCTTCTGTGCAGTCGGGTACAACTCAAAAAGAACATTTCCACAATATATGGGAAAGCCTGTTAAGCCCGTCACACTTGATGAGAGTGTTGTTAAGAAGGATGAAACAGGAAAAAAGTTTGAGGATTCTTTATTGACCTGACCAACAGGCTAGTCAATAGTAGTGGCCGTGGTGGTAGTGACAGTGATTACAGTGTAAGTGTTGGTAGTGAAAGTGATCACTATGGAAGTATTGGCAGTGGGAGTGGTCAGGGTGATGGTGAAGTGAGTTCCTACTGACAGTGATGCTGGCAGTAAAGGAAAGGGTGTATTTGTCAGTGGCGCAGACTCAGACAAGCATGAAGCAAAACCTATGGAGACAACTTTAACAATTACATGTATCGAACATCACATATATGGTGAGTTACTACGTTGGCGTGTCGGTTGTTTTGGTGCGGCCAAAAAATGAAGGTCATGTTGTATTAGGGGATTAGTAGAATTTAAGCTACAATGTATATTGGCATTAGACCTTAAAGCTTTTCGGCTGGTCGCTCAAATTATGGTGAGTAAATAAAGCTAGTGGATTAGGTAGTATTAGGCAATATTGGGTAGTATTAGGCATTATGTAAGTAAGCGGAAAGGAAGACAGAGCCCTTTTCTTTGCTTCAACTTCATGTGAGTACAATTATTTACCCAACAATAGCAACCCTTCACTTTTGGTAGCAAATTGATTTAACATTTTTTGCTTTATAGTTCTTTACTTAATGTTTTTGGGATAGCCTTTGCTTCAAACATTAATTTTATTTTCCTAGTCTACAACTTGAAATATTCCCATTTTTCTTGCCTGTTTAATTTGCTGTTGAAACTGCCATTGCTGATTTTAATTTGATGCTTTGTGTGCTGATATTTTGGTATCTTCCTAGATAAATAAACTAGCCAGTAATATTTTAAATATTTTATAACAAAGTGGTTTTATAATTAATGCATGAGAACAACAATGTTTTAAAATTCTGCTTGACCATGTTTTGTTGACATCATGTTTTTATGTTAAATTTTTCTATTCAGTCAAATTTTGATATATGATGTTCATTTTTTTCAGAGATCAGTTCTGTATACTAAAACTATCATATGCCTACTAAAAGTTTTACTAAGAATCAATTACATTTTGTTTCATTTTTTAGAGGTTTAAAAATTTAGTTATTAATATTGAAATAACAGTAAATTACATAAAATGCATTAAATAGAAGTACATGAAAATGAAATGCAAAAATAAGCTAAACATGATAACTAAGTTAATAAAATAAAAATAACAAATCAGAAGCTTCAGTGTCACTGTTATTTCTGTTCTTAAATTATAGGTCTACAAGTTTTGCCCACTCAGTAATGAAGTAATAGAAATTTACACTCAGTAGTAATTTACACACAGAGTAAGTGAAAGTAGATTATACACTCTAATCTACTTTCACTTACTCTCTATAAATATAAACCAAACCTATCACGGCTCCTAAATTTTTCTTTATCCAACATATAAGCATATGAATAGTATACATTGTGTTTTTAAATGTATGCTAGTTCAATGTCATTAATTTTATTTCAAGCATAATATTTTTTTAGCCATTTCATACAAGAATAAAGCAACAAAGGTCAAGAGTTAGCCAATTAAATCAAACAAATGGTTTGACAAATAGGATTCAAAGTATCTCTTTCTGCTGAAAGAACAAATATTAGGTGGAAAATTGTTACCTAGGCTAACAATGATGTATTCAAAATTATTAAGAAATATCAGGCGCAATTTGTTAATATCATATAAGTTGAAAACATCTAAATGTCAAGTAAAAACTAAGCCACAAATAATAAAAGATTTCTGAGCCTTCAACTGATGTAAAATAAACATTTAGCATAGGCAAAGTAAGGTGATGCAAAGGTTTAGGAAAATATCTTTCTGGTGTAAAATATGCTAGAATATGGTGTAGACATGCAGTAAGTCGAAATGCTCTTTTTTGCAACTAAAGTAAATCATTAGCTTTAAAGCTAATGATAGATATATATATATATATATATATATATATATATATATATATATATATAAGCTCATATACTTTAAAGCTACATCAGTAGAAGGCTAAGTACAATAATAAAAAATTCACACCGCAACTAAGTCTAACTTGCCAGAGACAAACATGTAACTGAAATAGGTCATATATTTTCTCATTCCATGTGTAAACATTATTAATATTTTTTGTTGAAAAAAGTTTTACTTTTTTTGCGCTTGAGCTGAAGGCACCTACTCAGCCTAAAAGAACTTTGCACTAATCTCGAACTTAACTTTATATCATAATTTGGTGCATCATACAATCAGCAGAATCAGTTTTTAATTTAATCTTGCCAGATCGAGTAGCATAATTATGAATTAGAGGTAGGTAAGCTAAAACATATATATAGCGGTAATTTTAAATAAATACTGGTAAGTCAGCAGATATATGCATGCTTTCAAGTTGACAGATGGGTTGATAGGTAAATATAGTGCTTTGCTTTTAGAGAGTAAAGTTTATTAAAAGCAAAATATATACAACCATAGTTACATGTAATTTTGCAGTCATAAATTCTCCTTGTAAGTACATGTAATTAGCTTGCAGGTAAAATCAAAGTAATATTTTATATTTTTTATCACATTTTGCAATATTTAGATGAGCTAAGCCTAAGCAGATATTTGAATCACTTCACTTATTCTCAATAAGCTCGAAAGCTGTCATAAAATATCCCTTTTGCCTTACTATTCAGTTATGGATAGCTATTAACATAACATGACAACTAATATTTTTGTGCATATTTCCGACCATTTGATTAAATTTTGTCTAGGACATGGTCTGATTTGGAAAAACCAAATGAATGTATTAGTAGTCAGGCTGGCAATGCCTTTTAAAAAAAAGTAGTGGAAGTTGTCTAAGGAATCTTTGCTGGTAGAAACCTTTTAGTTGAAGCTTCTACTTGGAATCTATCTTAGCTTTCTCCTGAAATGCTAGTAGTTACCTTTACTCAGATTCTGTACAGTCGGTATACTCAGGCTATCAAAACATCACACTAAAAGGCTAATGAAGCCTTTCACCCAGAGGCTAGAAAAACATCCCAATGATAGGTTAGTTAAAATTTTCATTAATCCTGTAAATAATCATACATTTTGCCTTAAAAAAAATTTTGATTGTTGTTGTTTGTTGTTGATTGGTGTTATATTGTAAACACGGGCAGAATAATTTGTAGAGATTGGTAAATATATTAACAATATTTTCATTGTTTATAAAACTATTTTGTGAGGGCTTTTAAAATTAGCTTTACTTGAATTGTGATAGCGGGTGTATAAAACTAAACAGCTGCATTAATCAGGTTCCAGTTTTTTAGAAATTATAAAATATGGCTGACAAAGTGATCAATTTTTTTAGTTGTTTTAAATTTTAACCCAATTTCCTTTAAAATTAAAGTCATGAAGTTCAATTTCCATAACGTTCAGGTCTATTTAATTGAGTGCAACATTGTTTGAATATTTATTTGTGAGTTTGAATGGGAGTTTATCATAGCTTATGATATTCACTGAGGGTAGAAGCTTTCGGCATAATGGAAGCTTCTCAAAAAACTTTGGCTTTTCAAGATGCAATCTGGAAAAAATATTTTAGAGATTTCCAATAGCAAGTAAGCCAAGTGGTTTTTCAGCCAAGATTTTGAAATTAGCAAAAGGCTAACATAAGTTACAAAAATGTTCATCAGTTTAGAAATAAAACTGAAAACTGCATTTCCTTTATTTTATCCAATTTAATTCTTTTCTAGTAATGGATGCGTGAGGAAATGAGTCATACCAGTTTATAGCTATCTTCCCTGAATGAGTTAAACGTTCAGCATATCTGCCTCAATTTGGACTGTCTTGACATGCCACTTGATAAATAAAGAGCATGTAAAGATAAGCTGGGATTAAGTGAAGGGGTGTGAAGGGGGATGAGAGAAGATAAGAAACGAGGGTAAGAGGCAAATATTCATAATCAACATTGTGTTCCCTTTCGTGAATGCCTTTCTTTTCTGAATAAATTCAGTTTCATAGCCACATTTGTATGAGAAGTATTAATTAGGTAGAAAAGCTTAGAGCTCAACTTTAAAAAATATAAACCATAGCTGGTTTTGACTTACAACCCTTCTGATGGGTAAAAAGAATCTGGTAACTGAGTGTTATGTTTCTATTCGCTAAATGTACTTATCAACAGGGTTGAAAGCAGTTGCAAAAATTACAGGGTTCAGGGCTACCTTAAGATGTGGTAAAACTTGACATGCCATGAACTGAGACCCTATCTGATACAGGCATCCAATTATTTATTGCATCTTTGTGCACAGCTTTACATTATTATTTTAGTGTTTATTTAAACTCGCTGTATGATATATGACTATTGATCTATTATAAATGCATGACATTGAGAATGTCAGTAAATAGATACTTTTATAAAAATATATTTTATTCCAGCAGTGACGCTATATTTGAAAATAAAGTTACTTGACTAAATATATCAGCACTCTCCGAATAGAGCCTAGCTTCTTGAAAAACATGTGAATAATAGCAATGGAGCTCAATTTAATAGAAATACAATTTATTACGCTAACAAAATTTAGGTGAAATATTTTGGTCTATGAAAATTATATATTATTTCGTGCTACAACATATTACCATTTAATATTTAATACTTCTTGTAATGATTTCATATAAACACATTCAGAGTATCCAGAACAGGATGTAATGGCTAATTAAGGTATCAAATTAATAAAATAAAGCAAGGTTAAGCTTTGCTGACTTCATGATTATGATAGTTATTACATGTTACCTTAAATTATTAGTAATTTAATATTACTACATGTAATTATTAGCAATTTTATTATTATTGCATGTGATGGTTAGTTTATATTACTAGTATTATTACTAGAAATTCCACTGTCATACAGCCCACAACCATAGAGATGGCCAGAGATATTGGCAGAAAATAAAGGGTACTGATGGTTGAGAAATTATGGTAGTAATTAATTAATCATAATCATAATTATTACTAGTAATAATTATATTACTAACCATCTCATGCAATAATAATAAAATTGCTAATAATTACATATAGTAATATTAAATTACTAATAATTTAAGGTGACATGTAATAACTACCATAATCATGAAGTCAGCAAAGCTTAACCTTGCTTTATTTTATTAATTTGATACCTTAATTAACCATTACATCCTGTTCTGGATACTCTGAATGTGTTTATATGAAACCATTACAAGAAGTATTAAATATTAAATGGTAATATTTTGTAGCACTATATAATATATTATTACATTTATTTATTGCTACATTAACCAATTAGTAATTTTATTACTATTAGATGTAATATTTGGTAATGCATGCAAAAATACTTTTATGTCTCCTTGTTTTTTAATCCTATCACAAGCAATTACATATACAGTTTTTAATACAACTTTTGTTGATCAGTCTTGCATGGTGTCGATTGATAATATTTATGTAATATGGTCTGACGTGTTAGTTAATATTGGTGAATATGTTGAACAAATTTTCATTTATGATAGAAAACTATCGTACAACAACCCTTTAAAATATTTTGACTAGCATTCCGATAGTCGGTGCAAAAAAGTTGATAGCTGCACAAACTTACTCTGAACTTGTTGAAAGTTATAAATTGTGTTGTATAATATGTAATATGTTAAAGGAAACAATATACTTAGTTACATTCAGTGATAAAACAAGGTTTTTAAAAGCTTAAACCATAAATTCAATTTTTCGGATATTGAAGTCTATTCAATCAAGTGTGTAATAGTTGGAAAATTGCTTAGTCTATCATATTTATTCGTTGAATCTCATACACGCATGTCCAAGTAAAGCAGCTAGAACTTTTACCTGCAATGAAATTCCGTTTCTTGAAAACGTGAGGCGGGAAGCCAAGATCTCATGCCTGTACAGAAGGAACTGCAAAGACAAAATGATGACATACATTGTACAAACAAATTTTGCCGATGTTGGTAATAACGACGCTTATGAATTACGAAAAGTTGAGGTTTACCTCTATGGCTTGGAATAAAGTGATTTTCTAAAGCGATAACAACCGTTTTGGTAGCCGTTGGGCAAAAAACAGTTCGAGTTAACAGTGTTGAGTTCGAGCAATCAATAGCAACTAATCATTATGTCGGAACAGACTAAAGAAACCGTTCGAATTAACCATGTGTTCGAGCTATCTGTGGGCGAGTTATCCATGTTTGACTGTACATATATACATACATACATACATACATATATACATATACACATATATACACATATACATATATACATATATACATATATACATATATACATATATACATATATACATACCTATATATAGGTATATACGTATTTACGTATATACATATAAAATTGTTTCCTCACCCCAGATACCCTGTATGGGTAGTAAATTCTGCTCTACCTCTGGTCTCTTACTAGAGACCTGGGAGTTTGAGCACTCGCCTTAAGATCTTAGCTGTTCCTAATAGCGCACTTCTTTGCAACTCACCTGAGTTGATTGCTGTTTGTATTTGGGCAAGCCACATTTTATGCGCCGGTGTTATTGCGCCCAGTGCCCTAATGACTACTGAGATTAAAGTTGTTCTTACAATCCAGCATTTTTCAATCTCTTCTCCAAGAGGGAGATATTTCTCTACCTTTTCTTTCTCTTTGCTGGCTATATTGTAGTCATTGGGTACTGATATATCTATTATAGTAGCCCTCTTGTTCTCTTTGTCTACCACCACTATATCTGGTTGGTTGGCTAGGACCTGCTTGTCAGTTCGGATGTAGAAGCAGTTCGGATGTATATATATACATCTATGTATATATATATATATATATATATATATATATATATATATATATATATACATATATATACATATATATAAATATATACAAATATATACATATATATAAATATATATAAATATATACATATATATACATATATACGTATATATACATATGTATATATATATACATGTATGTATCTATGCATGTATATATATATGTATCTATGTATACACGTATACATATATACACAGTCATACTTCGATCTACGAGCTTAATGTGTTTTGAGACTGAGCTCGTATGTCAGTTTACTCGCATGTTGGTGCAATCTATTTATATATAGAAAAACTAAATATATATTGATTGGTTTCCATACTCAAAAAATGCAAATAAAACACTCAAAACAAGATATTGTAACAAAAAGAATATGTTGGTTATTGTCCTAACTTACCGCATGCTTTCAAAAAGCAACAAACAAAAAATAATGCAAGAAAATGTGATTAATTAAAATTTAAAATTAAATACATACAATAGCAGCTATATATATATATATACATGTATAGATAAATATATATATATATATATATATATACAAAAGAATTGTATTTATGGTCACTTTATGTATTTTTGGTTGTCTATAAAAGGGTTCTAAGTTTCTTGAGCTGATTTAAAATAGATTCAAAAAGTGTATAATTTGATAAAACTGTATGACTCAGAGTTTTGTGCTGCTGGTAAAATAACATGCGATAACAACCGATAACAACCGTTTTGGTAGCCGTTGGGCAAAAAACAGTTCGAGTTAACAGTGTTGAGTTCGAGCAATCAATAGCAACTAATCATTATGTCGGAACAGACTAAAGAAACCGTTCGAATTAACCATGTGTTCGAGCTATCTGTGGGCGAGTTATCCATGTTTGACTGTACATATATACATACATACATATATACATATATACATATACACATATATACACATATACATATATACATATATACATTAGTGACACTAGTCAGACACTAGTGATAATATTATGGTGACACTGGCATTAATTATCACCAGTGTCTAACGGAGTGCATGTTATTTTACCACCAGCGCAAAGTTCTAAGTCATACAGTTTAATCAAACTTTTACACTTTTTATATCCATATCCATTTATATATATATATATATATATATATATATATATATATATATATATACATATATACATAAATATATATATGTATATATATATATATATATATGTATATACACATATATATATATATATATATATATATACATATATATATATATATAGACATGTATATATATATATATATATATATATGTAATAGTGATGTATATATATACATGTATATATATATACATGTATATATATATACATGTATATATATATATACATGTATATATATGTACATATGACTGTGCTATCTGTCTGTACATATATATATACATGTATATATATACAGACAGATAGCACAGTTGGTAAGGTGTCGGGACAGTGATCATTAGGTCCTAGGTTCAAACCCCAACAACTGCACCCTTCTGGTGGTCCTTAGACAAGACCTTTGCTTGTATAACGTCTACAAACAATAACCAAAGCCATGCCGGCTCGGACGTCACCCGGTCAAACAAGGTCCTCACTGCCTGTAGCTGAAATAGGACAAGGCAGTGGAAAATGGGCTACTGGTTCAAAACGGATGAAATGGACTTGGACTGATAACACGGACCTCATGCAGTGCTACTTTATGAGTGAACCTCAAAAGTGGGGCTATATGGGAAATATGCGTAAACTGTGGATAAACATGCGCCCTGAATTGCCACTAACCGCTAAGCAACTTGTTGCTCAGAAGTGTAACATAATCAAGCAGCACCTCGTATCAGAACTTGAGGTAGATGAAATTAGGGAACAGTTCACCCAAGTAACCTCAACTAATGAGGAGTGCATGTTTTGATATTTTCTCACACATACACAATCTTGTGCTGACTCACAAGTTGAAGAAGACATGCACTTTGACCTTGACCAAAGGGTGAAGGAGCTTGCGGAAAATATTGACAACAAGAAGCCAGCTGCTAATGATTATGGAAGCAGGGTACCACAACGAAAAGTTAGCAAGACCATACCCAAGAAGCTGTTAGAAGTCATTAACCTGGCACTGCAGTCGATCTCAACTGGGTCGATCAGTGAGACTAAGGCCTTAATCTACTGTACAGCAACCGTATATATATATATATATATAAATTATATATATATATATATATGTATATATGTATATATATATATATATATATGTGTGTTTATATATATATATATAGATATATATATATATGTATATATACCCCACAGGATGAAAGTATTCAAGGGTTATAAAGATTCGCGATTTGGTGAACAGTCAATTCCGCGAATTATTAAATTCCGTGAATAATTAGTTCTATTTTTAATCACAAGGGAGAATAACTACTGCATCAAATTAAAAACTAGACATTAGGCATGAATACTAAACGTAATGGAGTTCTAAAACATTTTTAAAATCATTGCCGGTGCTTTGAGCTAACAACATTGCTAATGCGTCACATTTCCTTACAAAATTATCCAAGATTGTCACAAGATTTGCAGAATGGCGTCATCGCAAAAATATGCGCTAGGCAAAAGTACTAAACGTAGCCGAGTTCCAAAACCTCTTTAAAATCATCGCCGCTGCTTCGAGTTTTATTGGCATTGCAACAAACTTTACAAAATTATTCAAGGTTTTCACAAGTTATTCGACATGGTTTCGTCATTGCAAAAAATCTCTCCTAGTCTTTTTACATTGAAATCAACTCCATCAATCTCTAATACCGAAGTTGAGGACGACCATGATTCTGATCTGAACATTATGGTAAGTATTTGATTTGCAGTGCAGATACGTTTTTTCATAATTAACTGTATTAGTTAATTACTTTGTTTA
The DNA here is from genome assembly GCF_963576615.1 of Watersipora subatra. Lineage (NCBI taxonomy): Eukaryota > Metazoa > Bryozoa > Gymnolaemata > Cheilostomatida > Watersiporidae > Watersipora > Watersipora subatra. Next base: position 19,223,566 of record NC_088713.1, read on the forward strand.
AAAACTGATCGCTTTCATTAAATACTTCAGCTATTGTTTTTGCACTTCTGTACCACAGCACGTTTTTGCACTTATTAATGTTTTCTTTTTGTGTTTACTGCAAATTTAGAATGAAACAACCTACTCCGATTACGAAAACTAGAGACAAGTAGTAATATTCATCAAGGCAGGAATATTGGCTGAGAAACAACCAGTCAACATAGACCCCTTCATCGACAACAACTCCTTGATATCGCTGCAACAAACACGATTATATAATATATTTTATTTTGTGTATAGATATACTATAATTTATTACAAACTTGAGTGTACAAATAATTTTTTCAAATACAAAAAGATTTTTACGATTGTTGAATGGAGTAAATATAAACAGTTTAGTTCATATGGCGGTTGTCTAACAATAAAATTAAAATGGTACTCTTGATAAGTGAATACTAGCATGTAATGTTGCTCTCTGCATGACTAGTTATTTTGGTAATAGCAGCTCTATATCGCTGTCACTGTCTTGGGTAGATGTTAAAGGCGATTCTATTGCTACTCCATGACTGGTAAGGAAGTTATCATCAGAACTCTCCTCGTGGCTTACTATTAGAAAGTTCTGCCGGTTGGCCAAAAATTTGTGCTCGTAAAGGCGTTTTTGTTCCTTCTTTTAATCATATATTCTTCTCGTTAGCTGCTGCAGTCACTTCTACCTAATTTCAAGACCTCCCTGAATGATTGTTGATCTTCTGAGAATGACATCTACCACCCTCGTAGTCATGGTGTCTCTGTGTATGATGAAAAATCTCTCTCACACTATAACAAATAACGAAGCGGTAGGAATGGAAAAAATAAATATTTTGTCTTACCGAAAAACCAAAGTAAAATTCAACTAATTTAGTAAATGGTTTTGAAAAAACTCATTACTTACCACAAATTGTTTGTTCATCAAAGGCCTCCAAATCGATGAATATTCGTGAAAACCTTTGAGTGCAGCAAAAAGTTTATAGCTTAGCATGATCGACTCGTAGATGGAAGCTGCGGTGTTTACCGCGTTTCGGTGTACGAGTACACGGAAACACGCAATGCGCGTGTGTACGATTAACTCTATTGTAAGACACAATAGAGTTAACTCTTCATAGAAAGTGACAGTATTCCGCCGCGAATAAATTAATCCATGAATATGCATGAAATTGCAATTTTCGCGAAATATAACTCTGCGAATAAATCCATCCTATAGGTTATATATGTATATACATATATGTATATAGACATAATGCTGGTAGTCCCATTTGCCATGAGAGATTGCCATGTGTATTAACTATGCACATAGGTAATTTATGACATACCAATGTGTTCGAGTGGAGCAGTTGGTATAACACTTGACTGCAAGTCAGAATATTAGAGAGTAATTCTCATGTGAGGCAATCTATTTTCCTAGCGCTCTCAGCGTATCTTCGGACAAAAGGATGAGCCCAACTTTGATGTAAAAGGTAGCGGAATGAAACTATAATTGCGACCATTTTGTTAGTTTGCCAAGTCTACATTCTCTGCTTTCAAAAGCTTTCCAGATTCCTGACAAATAAAAGGCAGATGATTCCTTATTGCCTTTAGTAATGGGTTTTCCAAATACTATAGTTAATCAGTTTTTTTCCAGTGACAGCGCATATTTGATGAGAAAAAATAGAAAACTTTTCAAATCCTTTTCCATGACAACATAAGACAAGATCATGATCGAATGACGCAAGTGTTAGACAATAGAGCTACTAAGACACGCCCGATAAAGCTAAATATAAATGGTAAGTCATTGTGTAAATGTATTTAAGAAGCACCAGCTTGTTAAAGGGGAAAATAAGAATTCCCGATTTTCACCAGTTATGTGAGGATCTAAAATCAGCTGCATCATCTTAGTATAATGCTGCCAACTAATTTTTACTACATTGTTGAAACAATTTGAAAACTGGTACACTGTAACTGTCCTGTAAAACTGAAGAGAAAACCATTAAAGATGTTTGACCCTATAATAACTGGAGTAAAATAAGCATTTAGTTTGGTAATGTAAGATGATGCTAATAATAACTGAGCAAATATTTATTATCTAGCTTTATACCTATGCAAGGCAAACTATGTGGTGATCAAGTTATGAAAACTTTCCACTATTGCAATGACTAGTGTCATATATAATAATGGCTTAGAAAGTGTTATTTGACATTTGACTATTCTTCGGTTAAGTTGTTGACTAGGTAGAAAAGAATAGGTAAGTTATGAAATATAGTCTGTAAAGTCTATAGTGTGTTAATCTTTATATTTTATAATATATATAAAGCTTAAAGTTTTTCATTATTTGTTCGGATATCTGCCTGTCTAGTTATAGTTATTAAAATCTTAGAATGAAAGACTCACAATGTGCAAGATTTAAACTCACGGATTTTCAATCTCAAGTTTTAACCACGCATTTAACCGTTGAGCTAGCGTCCTTAGAATTCTATCACTCTTCTTATATACTATATACCCTTTTCTCAATTGTGCATGCAAAATGATGTATTAATTGATACATTGCATTCACGCTCTACGATGCCTTTGTTATAGAAAATTTTTTGCCTGACTATGAAAAATATGATTTTGCGTCTTTACCATACCGGCGAAATTGTTTTCCATTATATTTTATCAACAATATTTTCTCTCAAATTAAAATTTGGCGGTTGTTGTACTGATTACGATGAAATAAAAAAAGATCAATATGCTATGTTAATTGTTTAACGTGTTAAATAAAAATATCTTTGTCCGACTACTTTATTTTATCATGTGAAAAATGGCGAGCATTCTTCTAGTAGTTATGTATTTCTATCTAACCTAGGCAGCCGACAAACCCAGAATATATTTATTTGTCATTCTTCTTTTAATTGTTGTTGATTGATGATTATTTTGAAAACATGAACTGACTAGTTATGCATGTTGGTGAACAAATCAATAATATTTTATTAATCTATAAAATAGTTTGTTTCAGTTAGCTAAATTATTTTGACTGACATTCCGGTACTTGCCCAAATTTACTGGGGATATCTACAGAATGATAAAACTTGCCCCATCGGAAGAACAAGAATGATTCATTGACTGAAAGCCAAAAAATGGTGTTCAATTGAAATAACAATATCCAAAAATTGTTTTCTATGCAATATATATATATATAATATATGTGGGTATATATGTATATATATATATATATACATATGTATGTATATATGTATAAATATGTATATGTATGTATATATGTATAAATATGTATATGTATATATGTATAAATATGTATATGTATGTATATGTATGCATGTATGTATATATGTATAAATATGTATATGTATACATGTATATATATACATATATAAATATATATATTTGTATATATGTGTATATATGTATATATATATATATGTATATATGTGTATACATATATATGTATATATGTATATGTATCTATATTTATATATATATATATATATATATATATATATATATATATATATATATATATATATATATATATATATATATATATATATATGGCTAGAAACAACCACCTTAAACAAAAGAATTGAAGTAAGCAACAGATGACGACACTCCAAAAAATACCTTTTTAGCCAATACAATCCAGGCAGAGGCGGAGCTACAAATACCACCAACATCCCAAGGAGAGGCAATTCAACCAGCAATTTAACGCAAGTCACCTGACGAGTTAAGATGCACAAAACAGACTCGTTGTGACCACGGACAAAACACCAACCTGGAAGAAAGATAAGTAACGTTAGCCTGTTTCAACACTCTAGTAAGTTAGAATACTCCGCACTTCTTAGAGCGTAGAGTGCTGTTAGCAGTAGGTCTTACCACCTATCTACTATTGGATATATAATATATATATAATATATAATGTGACATCTCGTGTGAAAATCAACCAAATGAAGGGAGATTGATATTTTGAGTTAGGAACAGATTTGGATGCAAAGTTTTGTGGAAATTTTAAGGCATTTGGATTTTTTGAGTTAGCTTGAGTAGTTCATGAGATATTGCAAACTTTCGGAAGGCACGTCAGTCAAAAGTCAAAATCTGAAACGGAGAAAATCGTGAATAAAGACGCGACACACAGAAATAGGCTGTTTGTTTTAGGTTCTCCTTGGAAACGGCCATTTTTATTTCACTGACTGAGGTGAAACTTGGTATATGGTGTGAGTAAGCATACTGCAACAGCTGGTGTACACCAATTTAAGGTCAGGACAACAGAAGACTGGTGAACACTGCTCTCAAATTGAACAAAAAAACTGGACATTTTTACGCATGCGTAACTTTACACTAACCGCACATTAGGAATAACATGAGAAGCTCCTAGGTATATCACCACTAACTGATAGGCTTCAGGATTTAACATCACATCTGCAATCCATACTGACCTTTATTTTGCCAAAACAGTGAGTCTAAAAAACACAAGAGGTATCAGACCCAAAACCACAATTACATTCCTACTCACTTCTGACTCAGAAAAAAAGGCTAAAATTCTGAAGCTAAAAGCTGAAAGTCAGCTGACTGAAAATCAGAGTTCTGTCAAACTTGTTGATGCAGTCACACTTGCAACTAAAGTTAATAAGTTCATCAGACACCACAGGATGAGTTGGTAAGCTGGCAGGTGGTGATTCGGAGTAATTAACCGGAGTATTATACGGGTGTGTAACATTTAATCCTTCGGTAGGTTCAATATCTTCGTTTTCATCATCATTAAATTTGGGCACCCGAGCTTGCCGGTCATCAGTAACATGAAAATCTAGATTTCTAGACATTGTTTCTCCATATTCGGCATCAATTTCATTGAGCAATGTGCCAAGTTCCTCAGATGCATCCAGATTTAAAAAGTTTTTCGAATTTTAAAATTCTCCACGAGTCGCCTTTTTAATGATGTCACAATCACATAGCAATGGCAACAATCAGAAATGTTTGGCATAAGGAGCCAATAAACTTACTTTTTGATTACAGAAATAAATTCCTCACACTTTAATTGGTTTAGGATAAAAAAATAAACAAAATAGCCATGTGCTCCTCAATAAACGTAATGCAAACTTTGAAGCTCCATTACTAACAATAGCGAATGCCGACTTTTGGTCGATTTTCATGCGAGAGGTCACATATAATATATACTATATATAATATATATATATAAATATATACATATATATATAAATATATACAAATAGAAAGAATGCTAGTAGTCCCATTTGCCAGAGAGATTGCCATGTGTATTAACTATGCACATAGTTAACTTATGACATACCAATGTGTTCGAGTGGCGCAGTTGGTATAGCGCTTGACTGTAAGTCAGAATATTAGAGAGTAATTCTCATGTGAGGCAATCTATTTTCCTAGCGCTCTCAGCGTTTCTTTTGACAAAAGGATGAGCCCAATTTCGATGTAAAAGGTAGCGGAGTGAAACTATAATTGGGACCATTTTGTGCATTAGCCAAGGCTACGTTCTTTGCTTTCAAAAAATGTTTCCATATTTCTGACAAATAAAAAGCAGATGATTTCTTAATGACTTTAGTAATGGGTTTTCCCAAATACAATAGTTAATCAGTTCGTTCCAGCGACAGCACATAGTTGACGAGAAAAGTTTGAAAACTTTCCAAATCCTTCTCCGTGACAAGGTAAAAAAAGATCAGGATCGAATGACGCAGATGTCAAACAATAGAGCTACTAAGACACGCCCGATAAAGCTAAAAATAATTGCTAAATCATTGTGTAAATGTATTTAAGAAGCATCAGCTTGTTAAAGGGGAAAATAAGAAATCCCTATTTTACCATTTATGTGAGGATCTAAAATTAGCTGCATCAGTCTTAGTCAAATGTTGCCAACTACTTTTCATTACATTGTTGAAACAATTTGAAAACTGGTAACTGTCCCGCAAAACTAAAGAAAAAGAACCATTAAAGATCTTTGACCCTAAAATACATGTAATTGAAGTAAAATAAGCATTTAGCTTGAGTAATGTAAGATGATGCTAATAATAGCTGAGCAAATATTTATTATCTAGTATCATACCTATGCAAGGCAAACTCAGTGGTGGTCAGGCTATGGAAACTTTCCACAACTCCAATGACTAGTGTCATATATCATAATGGTTTAAAAAGTGTTATTTGCCATTTGACTATTCTTCGGTCAAGTTGTTGACTAGGTGGAAAGAATAGGTAAGTTGTAAAAGATAGTCTATCATGTCTATAGTCTGTTAATCTTTATATTTTATAATATATATAAACTTGAAGTTTTTCGTTATCTGTTCAGATGTCTCTCTGGCCAGTTATAGCTATTAAATCTTTGAATGAAAAACTTATGACGTGCAAGATTTAAACTTCCATATTTTCAATCACAAGTTTTAACCACGCACTTAACCGTTGAGCTAGCGTCCTTAGAATTCTATCACTCTTCTTATATACTGTATACCCTTTTCTCAATGGTGCATGCAAAATGATGTATTAATTGATACATTGCATTCACGCTCTACGATGCCTTTGTTATAGAAAATTTTTTGCCTGACTATGAAAAATATGATTTTGCGTCTTTACCATACCGGCGAAATTGTTTTCCATCATACTTTATCAACAATATTTTGTCTCAAAATTAAAATTTAGAGGTTGTTGTATTGATTACGATGAAATAAAAAAAGATCAAAATGCTATGTTGCAGCTTTGGCGTTATCTGTTATGGTAAAACAAATTTGCAGACAGATAACTGATAAACGTAATTAAAAGTTTGAAGTTTATTAAAATACATACAGAAACTTTCTTGAAGTATGTGTTTGGTAAGCTAAATTTTTTTAAGTTAGGTTCAGCTTTTTTGTTACACGTCTGTTTCAAAGAACTCTGCATCTTTACACACCTTTACAGTTCTATTTTTTCCCCAAATTATTTTAACAAAACACTTTTTTCATAATAAATAATTTTATTTTTGCAGTTTCTCGATGAATTTTGAATTTTTTTTATAGTTGTTTCATATTTTCTCTGTATTTATTTAAGCTGCACAAAAACACTTTTTATTATATGAGATGTAAAAGCTAGAATTTTAATTGTTTAACATGTTAAATAAAAATATCTTTGTCTAAATACTTTTATTATGCGAACAATGGCGAGCATTCTTCTAGTATTTACCTATATCTAACTAATCTAAGAAGTCGACAAAGCCAGAATACTTGTCATTCTTCTTTTAATTGTTGTTGATTGATAATTATTTGAAAACATAAACTGATTAGTTATGCATTTTGGTGAACACATCAACAATATTTTAATAATCTATAAAATAGTTTGTGTCAGTTAGCTAAATTATTCTAATTGACATTCTGGTACTTGCTCAATTTTACTTGGGATATCTACAGAATTATAAAACTTGACTGCAAAGTCAATCTATTTAAGTTCTGTCTAATGATGAATAGTACAGACTGAAATTGGTGTCTTTGCAACCCAGATTTTAAATATTCTGGCTAGATCACTTAGCTCAAGCAGACGAGCTAATACTTCCAACAGTGATGGGAAATTCGGTTACTAAAGCTGAACTGAATGAGGTAAAGGAAGAGGTTAAATCGCTTCGAAATGATGTAGTAAACCAGTTGAAAAAAGAATTAAGGCTGGAGATTGAAGACCTTAGGGAAGATATTAAAAGCGAGCTAAAAGAACAACATTCAAAAGGTGAGAGAATCCATTTCGTATTAATTTACTAAAATCAAAATAAAAGCTGGCTCTGAAATATTGAGAACAAAGTTGTTGAACTAACAACATGAGTATAAAAAACAAACCTTAATTTTTGATCACATATGCATACATATCGTTTGAAATTTTGCCACCGAAAAATTTTACTTTGATCGAAAACAGTTTTAATGTAACAAGCAAATATTGGAATGGATAAACTAACATCTAAAGTGAATACTTTCAAGCTTGTTTTTACATTACCTGCTTAGAAAAAACATTAGGTAAATATTTTACACGATACTATAATGTTACCTATTGGATTGTAATAGATCTTTGTTTATTCCTTTATGAATTTAGTTTTACGCGTAATTCGGTCAATTTTAAATTATTTTTAGCATCATGTGTTAAAGTAATAAATTGCTTTTAATGTTGCAGAGGGACCGTTAAAGAACTTATATTTTCTCAGTTTTGAATTTACTAAAAAATAATAATTTGTAATCATAAAAATGTCTGCTTTGACCTTAATTATCTTTGAAATAATAAGCATTCTTGGAACAGATTAACATTTCACAACATGGAAGTTAGGATTACTTTGCTAGTATAGTGTGTCAAAACTCGAATAATTGATCTATTTCTGTCTTTTTGTTGCTACGGTTTTTAAAGACAACCATCCATACAATATCCATAAATACTTAATGAATGTACAATAAAAATTTAAATAGTTTTAACTACGTTTATCTACAGGTATGGATACAATGAGTACAGACATCAAAGAACTAGTGCAGAGGCAGCAAGATTTTCAAAAGGGTAAGTGAAAGGGTTTTTTTTTAAAAGAACAGTGAGACTTTAGAGATCTATATTATCTGCAATAATTACATAAAATCTAAAGATCTATATGTAAAACAAGAACAATGACTTCACGATACAACTAAGCCTGTCTAATATTTCAAAGCTTTAGCAATACCGGTAAGAAATGGATGACTTAAGACTGGTTCACACTACATTGCCGGGTTCTGGCACTGATGCCACAAAATTTTGGTGATCGTCGATGATAACCATGTTCACACTATCACAATCCCGCTCGCATTTGCATCAGCAATTATTCTGTGATGTAGTGTTCTAATTTTTCATTTTCATTTTTTGCGAAAAACCTCTTTGTTTCCGTATGACTGAAATCAAATACTAGTATTGCAGCAGCTATCATAAACTCATGTAAATAAATCACGCTATTGACTACAGTCATACTTCGACTTACGAGGTTAATGCGTTCCGAGACTGAGCTCGTATGTCAATTTACTCGCATGTTGGTGCAATTTATTTTTATATAGAACAATTAAATATATATTGATTGGTTTCCATACTCTAAAAATTCAAATGAAACACTCAAAACAAGATATTGTAACAGAAAGAATGTGTTTGTTATTGTCTTAATTTAGCAAAGCTTTCAAAAAACAACAAATAAAAAATAATGCGAGAAAATGTGATTAATTAAAATGTAAAATTAAATACCTACAATAGCAGCTAACGCTAGAATTTGCCAGAGAGGGAGATATAAGTTATCCTTCATTACAACAGTTGACTTTGATAAATTTGGATTTAGTAAAAAGTCTTTAAAGACAAACTTTGAAGCAAACCTAAAAGCAAACTTTCATTTTTAACTTAACGTAATTAAAATTTCTTCGGCATTCATAGTTTTAAGTTGCTCGCTGGTTAGCTAATTTTTCCTTTGTTTCGTTTTCACGACTAGCCGGCCGTTTTAGGATAAACCTATCTAAGGATCTTGGTTTTTGATGCCCTTTCAACGTGTTATGATCAGGACAAACACAGGTGTCATCACAAAGGGTTAATGTACGACCACGAGCCAACTTGCCTGAATGTCTATTTTTATAGTTTTGATAGATAGCACCGGCTTTTTCACATAGCATCGTTTCAGTTACGCTGTTACCGGCCAATTGTTTATCGTTTATCCAATGCTTGAGCAGTCCCTCCATCAGCGGTCGTAAAGATCGCTGCGCCGTTTAGAAACTATGGTTAGTCCTTTTGCGAACTAAATGCCCTGAATATAATCCTTCTGTTTGATCATTGTGGATATATTTCGAACACATTGCTGAGCTAGCTCAATCACGCATACACATTTCGCATATTTTTCAATAATTTTCCGTTTAATATCAATTGTTATCATTTGCTTTTTTTTTGCATTATCTTTCATTTTACTGGCAAACTTTCGGTCTACGCACAGTACTTTTAATTCACATACTTCTGCACTGAAAACCGCACACAAAAAAACACGATACAAACGTATTATAACCTGAGCAATTAAAAATACAGAGTGATGCTGTTCTCATAAAACACCTCCGGCATACTTTTCAACTGATTCACGTGCTTGTATCTCAAACATGGCTCGTTATTTAGTGCTAAAACTTGCTTAAAAGCTGGCTCGTATTTCAAGTTTCTCGTACGTTGGAGCACTCGTAAGTTGAAGTATTACTGTACTGCAAATTACCATCGCCAAAATAATTCACATTTGAAAAGCCGTCGTTGATGCTCGGCAAAGTACCAAAAAAGTTGGACAGCGGCAGACTTTACTGACGTGCCTGTGATGCTTCATTGATGCCATTAATTCACGGTTCACATCATCGATTAAAAATGCCGAAAGGACAACGCCGACATTCGACGATGTCCTTTCGATGTGTGACGTAGTGTGAACCGGCCTTTACTTTGCTTCTGATTTCTAGTCACGTATTTTAGCACAAACTTCACAAACTTTAGCAATTAAATAATTGCACAAAATAAACAATGGCAAGTGGCAGTGTATCAAAACTAATATAAACACTGTTGTTATGTTTCCCTAATTCTATATTTGTCTGTTTCGGTTGGTGTATCAAATTGCTATTATCATAACTCTGTTTTTTTTCTTAGAAATGATGAGAATGATGTTACAATACGCTCATGGTAAGTTTATGTTCTGTTTAGCAATGACTAGAGAGATAACGTACTACAAACTAGTTCTACCTTGTTTATTCATTGTGTGTGACTCGGATTTTTGGGTGGTGCAACTTTTTGATATTAGCAACAACAATTTGATACTTGCTTAATACTATTTTAAATAAAAATAATCATAAAGAATCATTTATTCAATGCAAACAAATATTACGTAAAATAAATTAAATATAAAATTTAAGGCTTCTTATATATGTTGACTTGAAAAAATAAGTTGAATTAGTAAAAATAAATAACTTTTTTGCTAGTGGCAATAATAATAGCTATTGTAACATTGGAAAAAAAACAGAAAACAGTAATAATAACACTAATACTAGAATTTGCTGATGTTATAATAGTGATAAAAATATAATAATTTATGTGGCTCTATCAGCCAATAATATCACAAAGTTACACAGTTTTGTAGTTTATGATTTCAAAACTTGCCACCTAACTGAGAACCTCATTTTTTGTGCAGCGTAAAGATAATTTTCATTTCTATACCAGCAAGGTTTTTACTTGTTATTCTATATAAGAGTATCGTTTTTCTTAGTCAGATATCAAATAAACCTAAAATCAAATGCTCATAAAACTTGTAGCTAAATTATGTTGTCCTATTTTTAAACATATACATGCAATGCAAAGATTTAATGTGGTTTATACAAATAAAAATGTGCCAGCAAGAAGACAAAAAACTTACATGTATATCACGACTATGAAAAAACGCTAAAATGCTTTCTACAATTTGTACCTAGAACTAATTTAATTTGTAAGCTTTGATATTTGAGTAAATGCCAGTCAGGGTAAAAACCAACTCATTTTTTGAAAATCATTTAGAGTTTTCCAGAGTACAAAACTTGTTTCATGACATCAAAGAAATCTTTTCTTTTGTGGCAATGCGGTCATCAATTTATTTATAGGAAGGTCAGACAGAACCTACGCTAATAATCCATTCAATGGAAACCGCATCCAGAAGTACTAGACATAAGCAGATAATGCATCTCTACCACCAGACCTTTCAAACTTATTGAGTGCACATCACACAATGTACCCGCTACCAGCAATTTACCACTACATTATATATTTGTTTGTGGTTTCTTACAGCGACTGCTAAAATATCAGCTTTCAATGGAGGGACTATGTAATAGTGATTGGATTGAAAAGTGACTGTCTGTTGACGCCTGATAACATGCAACAACAAAATAAAAATGTATTTGTTTATTCTTCTATAACAACTCCATTTCAGTTTAATTTTTGTTCAGTTTTATTACAGCCAAACTGTTTTCCAAACACAAGTCTCGATTGTCAAATCTAACCAATTACTTCATATTAAAAATGAATTAAAAGTAACATGTAATTTGGTTGAGCGACAGTTAACATATACGAGTAAAAATGACCAAATGTTTCAAAACATAACAGAAAAATACTTAAGCCAGTCCAATTATGGCATCTTGATTTTAAAATCTTGAGAAAGTAAACAATTTTCAGTGCACTGCAATAACTCCAGTGATCACTGTTTTATCAGGTGTTTTAACAGTCGCTATATTGCTCAAATACCTGTTCATCTATAAATGTCCAATCATTTTCTGAACTTAGTTTCGTATTTAAGTTTCGTCCTAACTGAAGTTCATTTAAGTATTTGCATGCTAAGCTTTTGCATGCTAGTTGGGCATCATAAGATACAATACTTTTAAGTAGAACTTTTCATAGCTATATTAGTTTATGCAGACTATTCCAGACTACTTATTATTGTGATGCTGTTAGTTTTTATTAAAACTTTCCTTGAGCTCGTTTATAATAATTGCTTTTTGTGTGTATTTTGTTTTAATTTTATCCAACTTTTTAGTTTGTTTTTGTGTTTCCTTTAACTAAAATAAATACATTTTCCCAAAATATAATTTTAAGTTAGGTGTATCAAAGATCTATTGTAAAAAAATTACTGTCCAAAATTTACTGCTACTGAATGATAACGTTGAATGTAAAAATAAGGTCATGGAAAAGGTGAATGCAACACTCATCTTTGTATACATCACATCTTTGTTGGTGAAAACAAGGTACAACTAGAGTAAGTAAAGGAGGTGACGTGGAAGTATTTATTCTTATATAGTGATCTTACTAGTTTCGATTAAAGTGATAGTTGGTTGAAAGTTTCATGCAGCTTCACAAATCAACAAAAAGGAAATGAGACAGAAAAGATCTCTACTTGCATGCATTCTATATGCTTGTTAAGGGTGGCTGGAGCAATTCTGAACAATAAAGATTACAAAAATAATGGCATATGAATAGTTCAAAATGCAAACAAAAACGTTACAAGGTACATTTTGTTTAGCTGTGTTTAAATGCTAGTGGCCTTAATTCTGGAATTATAGTAAAAATGATGGTGAGGGTGTTGAAACTGGTTTTTGGCTCAGAGAAGGCACCATCAATGCGCATGTAATAAATACAATGATGCTGAATAAAAATATGGTAAAGGTGTTTGAAGTGTGTTGTTATCTGTATCATCTTTGCCAAATTTGACTTGTCGTACATATAAAGGTCAACAGTGCTAGTTATTAACCCCAATCAAGCACTTTCAGCGTAAGAATCTTAACGAATATTATGACTATTTGCCTAATTTTAGTTCATTGCATGCTATGTGGCCTAGTGGTGAAATTTGTTACATCTAGTTCTGGAGGTCCTGAGATCAAATCCAGTGTTGTGGAGATTTTTCACTTTTGGATTTTAATTGCTATAACCGGACACAGGGTTGAACGAGAAGGCAAAAACAGACACTGAGATTTGTATGTATAGAGTATTGTTATTGTGGTTAAATACCATCGACTTTTACAGATTTTGCTTCATATGATAAAATGTGTAATTGCTGAGAGACTGCAAGCTACGAGTGGTTGATGAGATTTAACCCAATACACTTCATTTAAGTCAAAGTTTTATAGGGCCAATAATCACATGCGCAAGCTTTATGATATTGTACCGGTGCCCAGAACTCTTTTAGATTTAAGATGTTTTTACGGAAATTAGTTTCTAGCAAAAACTTCTTGTTTAACTGTTTTTGACAATGTTTTTTCAATAAGATATTGCAATAGGTTTGGTTTTTAGCAAGGGGCCTGCTAAAGGATGTCATGCTGTACTCATGGACATCTGAAAATAACTATTAATAGCTTTAGGGTTTCATATTTGATATGTCAGCGTAGGTAAATGTTAATATCAGTCTAATGGGCTTGCAACAGCTGTCGCTTTTTTAATTGTGGAAGTTATTAGATACTATGAAATAGTATGGATGCATCAATTTGATGCACTTTGAATAGTTGGCACTTTATCAATTCTCAGAGCTGTCAAATAATATGGATCAAATAATATTGACATTAGCAAGTGTGGCCAACGATGCATAATAACTACGTATGTGTCCTAATTGAATAATGAAAGCATAGACCAAAGATCTTTGGTCGTCGTTAACTCCAATACAGCACAACTACTAAGATGACACTACTTTTATGCCCTTGAGAGTCGGCTGGCTAAAATTTCCTTTGGTTTTGATCAAGGCAGCTATGTGACCTGAATCCTAAAATTAGTAAAAGCCTGATTATAATTGTTTTCTCCATCTCTGACTGGTTTGCTTGCAGCATGTAAAAACAGCATCACTTAACTCTGAGTGAAATGAAAATTAGCAATAGCTTTAATTTTTTGGTTGCTTCTATGGAACTGATCATTGTAATTACATGGTCAAATTGTTTATTCATTTTAATTTTCTTCAACTACAAAGAATAGTTTAAAATTATACGTATTTATTCTACCGATTACTGTTTGACAATCGCTCCCTTTTCAGAATGCTTTGTATAAGTCTTTCGTTCATTTTATATTCCTGTTTTTTTCACACTCCAACTATGGAGAGTGTTTGGTATGGCTCTTATGAGAAGTATACAGTGCACCCTAGAGATACGATGTTGATCCATTCCAAGGTTGACATCGTATAGTGAAAAAATCATATGTAGGGACATAGAAACCATTGTAATTATATAATGCCAAAAAAACTGGTAAAAATCGTCCAAAATGTTATAAAAATGCTGTACAGATTGAAAATTAGTGAAAAAATAGTATGTTAACTTTAGTAAATATAGTTACCTACAGTAGTAGTATTAAGTGCGCTTAGTGATTACGATCTGCAAAACTGTAAAACGCAACATCATGTGTGTACGAAATGCAGTATGAATGGTAAGGAACTCTTACTATCAAAACGTACGTACAACATAAGCGTTTAAATCACTTCAAATATGTTTAGCTTGCTAAACACACATTCAAAGCTAGATAAAGCTGAGTTTTAGTATGTCTTTTTAACTATTTCAATAAACTTTGATTTTTCATCACTAAAATCTTTTTGCTTCCCAGATTTTACTTTAGCTATTTGCGAGTCTGATTAAAACCTTTTTAAACCTAACTTGACTAGAAAAGCCATGCATTGCAATTCTCAGAAGTGGCCTCTCATACACTTGACCATATGATGGCCATCAACAAATGAAATTGTATTTACTATACCGCAGTGTACGCACATGCCTTTGGAGTAATGTGACTTTAGCTGTTGATTTAGTTTATTATTTTTGGGTCGTGAAAAACAGAAATTGCCTGGAAGACAGCTTTGCTGCTGGTCTAGAGAGTGCTCAAAGAAAATAAGCTAACTTAGTTGGATTATCACTTATGGAGGATGACGCTTGCTCGTGCGCTGTAAATGCTGGTGCAGTGCAGAAAATAGCTAGCATATGCAGTGCTGGCAAATTGCTTGAATGAAATGTGCACAAAAATTAATGTGACCATACATACAGAAGTTTGCACATATTTATACCCTAAGAGGCGTGGTTTTAGCAGTTTCTAGAATAATATATGGATGTGTCAACTATCTTGAGTAGCTAGGTATATAGGAGTTACATACATACAATGATTTGTATTTATGTAGTGAATACAAGACAAGACACATACAAGACATGGTTAAACAAGAAAATCAAAGGTAAAATCAAAAAAAAAAAAAAAAACTAAATAAAACATAAAATGTGTTTAATAAAGCGCAAAAAACATGCCACACAAAGGCAATAATAAATGATATGCATTGTACATTATGGTTTTTATGTACGAGTTCCCATCAGTAAATTAAGAATTGACACTTTTTCGCTGATGTAGATTTTTATGTCTCTTCTACGTCCCGTGTATTGCTTTCAACTCCTTGAAGTTGTCATTTGTAAGCTCCTCCTTGTGCTTGCTTTAACGAATTTCTTATTTTTAATATTGTAATTGCAGTTGTTGATTCATTGTGACCATATTCCTTGGCAATATTAACAATACAGGAGTCTTCTTCCTATTTATTTATGATATCCATCTCAGTTGTCTTGGAAATCATTTTTGCTTTTTTTGTAAAAGGATTATAACTCTAAAAATAAACACTCGCTCTCGATTATGTGCTTTTCACAAAATTTCCTACGTGGAACGCTCACCAGAGAGGTCGGTCATCGTGTCTCTTCTAAACGCTGTGAAATTGTTTTCGGCAAACAGCATTTCGGCGTATTTGTTATTTCGACGCGCGTTATGAGCACACCGACCGCCCAAATTTTATCTCGGTCAAAATATTTCTCAACTTCGTAAGGTGAAATAAAATTTGTAAGGGGAGGTGAAGGTCTCACGATGTTCAACTTCGTACTGTGAAAAAATTGTATATCAGGCTAATCGTATCTCGAGGGTGCACTGTATATATTACCATCTATTGCATAGCTACAACCATGAAGGACCTAGTCATTGAATAATGAATCACATTACCACTACAACCTGATGGCTATGCTTGTTCGTAATTGTTGTTATTAATGTCTGCAACTTTACACGAGCTTTTCAGTGAGAGCTGTAGGGGTGTCATATAACATAATAAAACACATTTTAAACAACACATAATATGGTTTCCATATAATATATTTAATTATTTATGTTATGAGTATTACCTAATTCAATAAAGAGTATGATTATAATATTTATAATTATACAATATTACTAGTAGAATATCTGATGTTGCAGGGGTATTAAAAATCCTTTTATAAACGATAAGTAGGGACGCAGTGTCAAGCTAGTGGCAAGTCTGCCACTTGCTTTTAGCCTGAAGATTAAATCTACTGCAATACGGAGTATTCACTCTAATATTTTAATAGCTAGAGCTAGACACACTAAAGTACGGGATTGCAAAAAAAAGAGAAAACAAACTCTGAGATTCACGTATGTAGATAATAAATATATAAAATAATAAAATAGATTTTATTATCTACATTGTATGTAGATAATAAAAATTCTCAAATCATGCAATAACTATTCAGCAAATACTATATGCATAGACCAAAACTTTCTTAGCTGTCAGTAGTGCCCCAAATCTAGGCACCTAGTTTTGGTTGTACTTTGTTTGAAGATTTTAGTTTGCCCTATTCAAGTCTATACAGTTTTTATATTGACTCCTCAGGGGTGATCCAGATAGAAGCAGCCTACATAGTCAGCTATATACATTAGATCCTAATTAAGCTCTTTACTGAATGCTAGCTGCTAGCCAATTTTCTAAATGCTTTGCAAGGGTTGGATTTTATTGGACTTCCAGCTCACATCCCTAATTTTATTAATGTTCCAAACCGGGCTAGGTAATAAAACCACATTTACCACAAAAACGAATGAGATAAATACCAGTTTGAAAATATGTTGTATAGTCTGTGGCAATCTGAAATGTAAGATTAGTGGAATAACTGGCCTGCAAACAAAACATGTCATAAAAGTGTTTCAGGTTGCATATTGTTTCCAAAATTTCTCTTTTGTGTTTATCAAAGATTCTTGTATCACCCAAAATGCATTATGGTTACTTTTCTCCCACCTACTATCTTTACTATCTCACTAGCTTTTGGTCACAACTTCCAGCTTGTATTGCTAGTTTACTTTTTGGGCTCTGCCACTCAGCTTTTTAATGAACTAACAAGTATTTATAGTTTTACAAATCTAGGTAGTGTAATTAATTTAAATTTTGGTAAATTATTGAGTTTTCATTTCTCTTCAAAAGCTTGTTTTGGTGGCTTTGTATACCCTGTAGAAAGTTATTTTAAACTGAAGACAGAACGGCAAGCAAATTTATCAGCGTTGATAGCATAGCCACTTGTAGTCTGGTACCTTCTCTTATGTAACACATATTTATGTATTATGGGTTTCATACTTTTAAAGTCTAAAAACTACTTTCATTACATTTTGATCAATTTTAGTGGTTTTAATGTGACTGCTGTTTATGCACTGTCTCCTGCACTAAGTAAAACTTCCTAAGCACTGCTAACAGTAACTAACTAATTAATAATGGCAAACAATTTTTTGAGCGAAAACTAAAGCTAAGAACAAATATTCATTTACTTTTTAATTTCAGAAAAGTAGAAAGATTCAAACTGAAAACTGTGATTTTGTGAAAAAGATGAAGAATGACCCTAATTAAAATACTTACATATTTGATAAAATTTTATGCAAAAAATTATTAAGGGGCGCCATTTACATGTACATCATAAGTGGCTTTTCTCTGTCTAAAAGTTTTACCATTTTGAAAGAATAACTTTTTGTA
The DNA here is from genome assembly GCF_963576615.1 of Watersipora subatra. Lineage (NCBI taxonomy): Eukaryota > Metazoa > Bryozoa > Gymnolaemata > Cheilostomatida > Watersiporidae > Watersipora > Watersipora subatra. The sequence goes on from NC_088713.1 coordinate 19,241,840, forward strand.
GTATAAAATATAAAATGCATAAATTTCCCTATTTTGCACTTTGTTTGTTTCTCTGGCATATATATACTTAGCCTGATTTTTTATTTTTCCTGTGCAAGTGCCTATCAAATTAAACTTTTTTTTGTAGCTTTAGGAATTAATAATTTATATCAAGAACCCAATAAATCACTTTTATGATCCAAAACTGTTGCATATAACATACATAATGTAGTTTTGGATCATAAAAGTGATTTATTGGGTTTATGGCTTATTTTGAAAACAATATTTTGCAGAGATCATTGTGACATTAGTTCAAGTAAAAAACCAGTTGCATGAAGGATAGCACTGTGCCCTTCCTGTAACACAAAGCTGGAGAGAACCAAAAAATGGAAGCTTTCTCATAGACGTTTTATTGAGGTGAAAAATAGCGAGTTTGGAAAATTAGGTGTCAAATTCAAATATTTATATGTTTGTGATGGTAATCCTTCAAATTGTTAATATACACATGACACTTTTTGTTAAAGAATTGAAAGTGAGCAAAGCTATGCTGCACATGAGTGCTGCGCCGAAGAGCACAAACACTAGAATAGAAAATGTAAAAATCTATTGACCTGAAGTACTCTTGCAGATCTTTAATTTTTATGGATTTGTTTACATGGCATAGGTAAACAGACAATGTAAAAAAATTTCAGATTTATCTAATGCATTGCCAACCCTAATCATATAAAATTAATGTCGATGTATCAATGGTAGATTTGTCAAGGTAGCTAGAGGTGCTTTGATTTAATAGCACTTCCAGTTTGATTTTGATACGGTAAGACAATGAGTATTTAGCTAGCAATTTTAAGCATCTGATTGAGGGCTGAGCATGATATGATAAATAAACTGTACTAAGTAGATGCCTGGTCTTGCCTGGGTAACAAAATGTTTTTTTAAAGCAGTATATTTAATTTTATTGGACGCACAACATATAGCATTGTTCTTTGTCTGACCGAGCGCAGAGAGAATGTAAATGCTATTTCTACTCAAATCAACTCAGCTGTTAAGCTATCAAAATCTCTTTTTACTTTTCTACTTTAGCACTCAACTGCTGATAGACAGCAAAACATGGCCAATGAAGGAATAATGCAAAAAATTTGGTAAATCAAGGTCCATCTGAATCTGCGCGACTAACTCAAATTTGTTTAACCAAGCAAAACTCACCACCAACATTTATCATATCAGAAAAATGAATACCCTTTGCTAATGTCATGTTGCTGAAATAGCTTGTAGAGTAAAGCAAGATCAATATGCGTGATAACATACAGTTCGTATCGAAAAAGATTAAGAGTGCAGAACAACTAGTTCAACTGGACCTATTCACCGGAAACACCGACTACTTTTCGCTGCACTCTTACTCTTAATGCACGTCATCAAACCTGACCCTGTATAATACGAAAGAAAAAAGCAATAACTGTCACATATACAGTTGTAAAAACCCTTCGTATATACTAGATATAAATATATTAAATAAAAATATAAAATATTCAACCCTTTTCTTACACGAAATAAAAATCATTACTAATTTTTTGTACACTTGACAGGCTTGTATTCCGTGGTTGCAAGTTAGGGCTGCCAATGTTAAGCGACTAGTTATGAACACCTGAAGGTTTGGGGGCGGTGTAAGCCCACAACGGGGTTCGGGGCAGTGTCTCGAAGCTCTGGACCTTTTAAGCATCAACAACCCTCAGAGTATGCGTAAATGCAATCAATTGTAAGCATCAACATTTACATAAATATATTGCTTATGGTTCAGCCCATACCGCAGTTCATACGCTCAAAACGGTCGATAGACGCGTGTAGCTTATCCACGAAATCGGTCGTGCTTCATGGTCGCCTGATCTCGTCGATGGGCGTTCTACGACGCATACGGTCGAATTGTCCCTAACGATTCTGCACCCAATGAAAAGTTGCGTTTTATCTCTATATCTATGCTGAGCCATAGATTTTTTGTTAGGTGCGCTGTTGTATTCGGACAGCACCTCTTGCGAAGGGATAAATATTTATTATTTTGCTTGACAATTCTTCAGCACTAATAACTTGAACACAACGCTTCGCAAGACTACTAAACTACTAAGTCCCATAGATTTTTGCTCATGGAAACGCTCAAAGAACTTGTGGAGTCTGGTCGTGTCAGGAGAAACAGAATGAGAAAAGGTCTGTACTTTACCATTTGTTATATTTGACTATAAACCATTATTTTTTTGTTATTATTTACTAAAATTAATATATTCAATATCATATATAATTATTTATGTAGTTAAAGTTGGTTTATTCAATCTTGACTTATGATAATGGATGGGGTTGTATTTGGTAACCTTTGGTGAATGATTTTCTGGCTCCGTAGAAGAGCTAGTATAACAAAATGCCGCGACGAAAATGAAATTCTTTCTCTGAGTGACAGGCGAGACAGTCTGGATACCCTATTTCTGAGAAAAATTGAAGCGGGTCTCTATAACATACAATTAAATGAATTCATTAAATTTGCACTTGTGACACATGACACTAGAAGTAAGATATTAAGCCACCAACACCGAACAAATGTGTGGCGATTTAGCTTTTACAATCGCATTAAAAACCAAGTTAAAATATATTTTTCGCCCACAGACAATCAGACTAATAATACTCACTGATATGCACAAATACTCATATATATCATTTATATCACCTTTGGCCTTAGACAATCGGACTGATGATACATAAATACTCGTATATATAGTTTTTACCACTTTATAACCCTCATTTTATGCCAACAACTATACTTTGATTCACTTTACTCAGAGCTCAGTTAATACACGGTGATACAGGTTAATATACCCTACATGCCTTGAACTGGCGTTTAGGATCAATTGGAAAGTAAGTAATGAGACACTACACGTCGGTTCAGCAAGGCCCAGTGCTGGCTTTACATTTTTTGAGCATTTATCATGAACTACCACACTGTCAAAAAGTTTGACAGTGATGCAGTTTTATTAATATGCTATGTGTAGCGTAATTATGGGTATCATGATTCTTGCCTAGTTGTTAACATGCATTGTATGTTTCAAGAGAAGAGGCAGAGTAAGAGCAAAAAAAAAGCCCAGGAGAGTCTCCATAAATTGAAGAATGCAATTGACAACAGTAGAATAGCAGCAACCACTTTTACAGGTGAGAGCCGGAGCAAAGGAAATACTATTATTAAATCAATGTGCTGTGTGTGCTTTCTATTCTTGTTTGTATTTTTTAATTACCAATATTGATTTTCATATTATAGATACGTCAGCTTGTGATATGGAAATTGGTGATGGCAGTGGAGGTGATGTCATAACAAACACAGGCTGCATAGGTAATAAAGACCCAGCACACCTACCACGGGGATTATCAGAATCAAGTGAATCGATTGGTTGCAGGCTTAATTAACCATACCCTTAGACCCATTTAGCAAAACTTATACAAGGTGGCTGTGCCAATGAATCATTGCACTCACATGATGATAGGACTGGTCAAGGTCAATCAAATCAAGTGCTGCCTACTGCTCAAATAGAATATCTTGAAACCTACATGTGGTCTCTAGAAAAGACTTGGTATGGACAGTTTTGGTCTATAGCCAATGAAGCTGGCTAGGTTTTGTGGCATTTGTGCATGGCTGGCTGTTTGTATTGCCAAAAATCTTAGACCTAAGGTCATTTGACTGAACAAGCTTGAATCTACCGCTATAATGAGTCTGCTGCAATCTGATTGGTCCTTTTACATGTCTGGGAGGTTGTAAAATGAATATTTGTTTCCTCATACATCTTATAATTTATTAATATTCATGTTTAACTATCACACTGGTTGTACTATCTAATGTGTTGTTGTAGATGAAACTATTTTGACCAGACTGAAGTCATTGAGACACCGTAAGAAGACTTACATCCAGACCCAGAAAGGGAATTGGGATATTCATCGAGAGGAGATTGGGAGATTGTTTGCAGATGGAATGAGAGTGCGAAAAATGAGAGTTGGTGAGCATCCCCGTGTTATTCCGTTATCTGAGATGATCAAGAATATGTCGAATATATATATATATATATCACAAATTCAGAAGATAATAAAAGGCGATTATGTTTTTCATTTTTCATATAATTTTACAGATGATCGTCAGTCTGCCATTCATCAGGTTTGCCCAGACTGCAATGGAACCGTGTTCTGTCCACCTGGTAGATATGAGATGGTTAGAATTATTTCTTTTGAAGGTATGTTTTCAACTGAATTGATTAGTTATACTAGCAAAGGTTAGCTTTACGAGCACTAGGTTAGCTGTATTAGTATAGGCTACCCTAGGTTACCTGTACTAACATAGGCTACTCTAGGTTAGATGTACTAGTATAGGCTACCCTGTGTTACTTGTACTAACATAGGCTACTCTAGGTTACCTGTACTAACATGGGCTACACTAGGTCACCTATATTAGTATAGGCTACCCTAGGTTACCTGTACTAGAATAGGCTACTCTAGGTTAGATGTACTAGTATAGGCTACCCTGGGTTACTTGTACTAACATGGGCTACCCTAGTTAGCTGTACTAGAATAGGCTATAGTTTTTTGTGTTTGTAAAAACTGAACTAATCTTTCAGGGATGGTCAGCCAAAAAATAGACGTTATGGTCTGTGAAGCCTGTTCGTGGTCTTCTTGGCGGGAGCCTCAACAGCTGGTCCAGTATGGACTTTGGCCTGTTGACGTTGAGGGAAGAGCCTACTTCAACTTTAGTTTTCTTTTGAGTGCTTCAATCCTGCAGCACTTTTCACCATCTCTAAGCCTTAAAAGTCTGTTAGATTCCGTCAGCTTTATCTCATCCTTGGATGGCGAGGTATTACATCTGATCGTTATGTTCACAGTGGATGTTAGTGATATCATCATTATATAACGTGTAGAGTGTCGAGCTATATAGTCAGCCAACTTGCGCAATGCCACATTTGTCATCAAGCAAGGATCCAATTAGCAGAAAAACTAGACACAGAGTCTTTTGTGACATTTCTTTGACTTTTCCATTAGATTTGAAAGGTGTTGTGTTGTTATTTAGAGTTTCATGCTCAAACAAGATGTTTTTAACTATTCAATGTCGGAATGGAGGATTCAAGAGACAGACTATTTATCTAAAGCTACCGGTGGTAGTTTGTTCAGTTGCCCTGCATGTTTGGACGAGCCCCATGCGATTCACATTGACGGGAATGCAAAACTATTTCACTATAGAGCTGCCGGCAGGTATGATATCTAATGAAAAAACCATATATCAGATTTTTGCATTTTCTGTGTTTACAGATAGTAACAATTTAATATGGGTTAATTTCATTTTGGGACAGTGGGTTCTGCCTATCATCAAATCTTCAAATTACTAAGCACTAGCTCCATTCAGCATATAAAATGTTTGGGCGCACCCAACGCTTTTAATATGATGTTGTGTGTTTAAAGTTTTGGTGTGCAACTATATTATTCGCATTTTCTTACTAGATTTCTCAAGTGGGGCTATTGTGTAGTAATTCAAAGAGGAAGCCTTTGTTTATTCATTTTTTAATTTGATTCTTGTCATTGATCTTAGAGTTTCATCAGAAATTGAGGAGCCAAGTGAGTTTTTTGTTTCTACTAGTGACGTTGAAGAGCAGGTCACGCGAATAAAGAACAGCAAACACAATTCGGTGAGTTTAAGGTCGTCAAAACTATCTAGCAACCTCATTAGTCTTAATCACAGCCAAGTTTTTAAACCCTGTTGATTAAAAACCATCCAATCACAATTCAGTGTAATGCATTTCTGAAATCTCATACCTTATGAAGACCCAGAATAGGTACTCGTAGGTATAGCAGAATCAAGTGAATTGTTTGGTTGCAGGCCTAATAAACCCCATACAGCAAGGTGGCTGTACCATTGAATAACCAATCAGTGCACTGAATTGATAGTGCTGCCATCCACCCAAGTTAAAAAAATCTTAGTAAGTTTGATGGGTCAAATTTAGAATATTTTAAAAACTATATGGAATATCTTGAAAAGATAACTGCTGGGAAGTCCTGGTCTATAGCCAATGAACCTGGCCAATTGTGGTTGTCTTTATATACCTCAATTACCTAGATCGTTATTACAGGTCTCCAATAGATGTGGTGAAACGGTGTGGAAGGCTGCGTCTGCCAAAGGAAAAGCATTCTCCAAGAAGGATGTGACTGGTTGTTTGCTAGCCACATGCCGCCACTGTTTCCTGTTGAAGGGATTGGATATGACTAGGGGGGAGATATACGCATATCCATACACTATGCAGGTATTGTTGGTTGTCCATAATACCTCATCATCGGTCCAGTCAACCTTTTTTATTGTCACAGAAAAAATTCACAAACCTCCCTAAAACCTACAACTTCTTTTCTGGCAACAGGAATGTCTGTCTACTTATTGCAATGGTCTTTATATTGCAGAAATCTTAAATAGTTTTTGCTACGATGCTCCCTCCATAAAGCTAATGTATTATGTTTTTAGAGAGAATTTCAAGGTGCAAAATTCATTGCCCTTGATACAATGTGCAGATACTGGCCTTGGCTAGAGCGGCTGGAGAGGCTACCACAGCAGCAACCCCCGTTCCTTAGTATTATGCACGCCAAAGCTCACCGTTGGAGTTGTCAGGTATCTGTCTAATCAATAAAGCTCACCGTTGTAGTTGTCAGGTATCTCTCTAATGAATAAAGCTCACCGTTGGAGTTGTCAGTAATCTGTCTAATGAATAAAGCTCACCGTTGGAGTTGTCAGTAATCTGTCTAATGAATAAAGCTCACCGTTGGAGTTGTCAGCAATCTCTCTAATGAATATAGTAATCGTTCATCTACTTTAGTTTTACGTTTCGTATTACCAAAATTTTCTTTTTTTGCTTTTTTCAGATGAAATGGAGTGGAAGAGTCACTGTAGGAACAGGATTAAGTACTGGGGAGACTACAGAACTTGTTAATAGCTACATGTCCCGATTGGGAAAAGTAACAAGACACATGACATCAGATGGTGAGTTTATTCAGTGAGCACTATTTTATATATTGTCAAGGGAGGTATTTTTTAGGCCTTAACTATCGGGTAAGTTATTAGCTTTGCATTTGACAATGTTAAATGTATTGTTCCACTGTGATATGTTTTATAACTTGGTTAATGACAATACACATTGGTGACTTTGACGCCTATTGTGCCTAAGTGCCAACTTGTCAATGGTATGACTTCCCAATTTATTCTCTTGTTTCAAGGTAGACGGAGGCGCTTGGAGCAAGGGGCAGCTTTTTGGAATCTCCGAAAGTTTGTCAATCTGCCCAAACAGATATTTACATCTCTTTCCAAAGTATGTAGAAACAGCAATCATAGGATGAAATCGTACTGTTACCCAGGTTCAATTTGTTTAAACTATTGACAAAAAGCCAAGCTTTCTCAATAAATAATTGGCTTTATTGCAGTTATACAACAAGTGAAGAATTATAGTGCCGAGTACGTCTCGTTTTAGGCCAAGAAACAACTACCCATTCTAGAGGCACAAGTGGATGCACACTGCCACTCATTTGGGTTAACTTTAGCTGAACTTGAGGCCAGAGCAATCCTTGTTGCCAAGCCGCCGCCAAGTGAGTTTTTTACTTATACTATTTCCGCATGCTTAGAGAATAAATGATTGTTTTTCTGTGTCAATTAGCAGTGGATGATTTGTATTTCATGATAATGCTCATAATAATATGAGTATAATGAGGCCCTTATGCAAAGATGTCGTTTCACGTTTCATGATGAAAGATGCTCATTGTAGTTTATAGTAACAACTAGCTGTGCCTCCGGCGTTGCCCGGGTATTAAAAATCAGCTTATAAACAATGAGTGATGAGAGTTGCCTGCCACTTAGCCTGTCTTGACAAATTGTTGTTTTTGCGTAGTTGCCCCCCGTCGAGCGGGCGAGCAACACAACAGCTTGTCACAAGACGTACTGCACCTGATGCATCAGCTGCACTTATAGGGAGTTGTTCTCTTCCGTCTATGCGGCTTGGTGGCAATGTTATGTCGGTCGCTCCATTGGTAATCATAACTGATTTCGCGCAAAAATTTATGTAGAAAGAAATAAGATTATAACGCTTAACTAGCGACCAGTCTCTGCAATAAACTTTAGTAGAACTTGAGAACTTAGGCAACAACAGCGACTAAACATGTCATTATTTGTGCGCTCAGTCAGTTTAATTTCTATTTTTGTATCAGTCAGTTTTATTTGTTCTTATGGATTTTATTTTCAATTTATTTTATTCTTAAATTCTTCTAAAGTTTACAACAGAGTTGTAAACTCTGTTGTAAACAGTTGTAAACAACTGTTGGTTGTTTACAACAGAGTTGTAAACAACCAACAGTCTTTGGTTAAACGTTGTAATCTTATTTCTTTCTACATAATTTTTTGCGCGAAATCGGTGATGATTACCAATGGAGCGACCGACATAACAATGCCACCAAGCCGCATAGACGGAAGAGAACAACTCCCTATAAGTGCAGCTGATGCATCAGGTGCAGTACGTCTTTTGACAAGCTGTTTTGTTGCTCGCCCGCTCGACGGGGGACAACCCTACAAAAAACAACACTTTGTCAAGACAGGCTACCTGCCACTTTGCTATTAGCCTGGCACACTGCCACTAGAAAATTCCATTAAGCTTGCTAATAAGCATTAGGCTTCTAATGACGTACGCCATAATGTTGCGTCAGCATTGTCCAGCTGTAGCTATTTTAATAATACACTAGCAATTTTAATAGTAGCTATAGCCGGAATACACACATACATACTTTGAGAAATATACATATAGATGTATGATTAGAATGTTGTGATTGATATATTGTATTATTTTTCAGAACCAGATAACATACAAGGTGTCTTAGAAGACCTCAGAGTCAATATCCTGCGGCAAGAAGATGTTCTTAAGAAATCAGGTAGGTTTGTCAGGTGATCTCTCTGAAAAAAAATCAAAGTTAAAATTTTTCTATGTATTGTGTTATCGGGAATGTAATTGCTGTTTATATTAACAGAGAGTGGAAAAATTGCACAGAAGTTGAGATCGCGTCTGCGTGCAAACCATTGCAGCTACAAGAAAAAGGCTTTAGAGTACAGCAACCTTCATCCAGAAACGACAACAGAAGAGCTGCAAAGCTGTTTGAAGTCAGGGTTATTCCCATGGGCAGTTGTCCGTGGAGGTAAGTTTTTTCATGAAATATCAATTCCCCGCAACAAATCTAGACATTCCTTGTTCAACTTTTACACATGAAAACCCTATATTAGCAAGCCATGCTGATGTCACTTTTTGATGTTTCAGATATAACCTTCTCACAGGATGTTCTTAAGGCAGTGGAGAGCTATCAATTGTGGCAGAGAACTCTAGAAGAAATCCCTATTCTAGAACAGGAAAGTCATACAATGATAAGAACAATAGGTGAGTTTCTTATCCGTGTTTGTAGATGCTTAATATACATGATATAGTATCAATAGTGATGTCTCAGTTGTTTTTAACAGGTCCATTCTATAACAAATTGTCTACAACATAACGTTGAAACATAAGATACTTTTTTAAGTATTTAGTTGAATTCTGAGTTCAGATTTCTGGCTAATTTGGTCCTCTTCATTTTCAGTCCAGCAACTTGATACATGCAATGGAGAAGAGGCCATATTTCTTCAAAACATGGTCGAAAAATCCTCTGTTTTCTTCTCTGAGGAAGTTGAGGTACGTACTATTAAGTTGGGGAAGAACAGTATTGCAATAGTGATCAAGCTTTTGCCAATCACTGTTTGCCAGTCAGCAACAACATTTCATATAGCAGAAAATGACAGATTTAAAAAACATCCAGTATTATTTGATGCCATGACCGATGATTTACCTGGCTGTATCGAGAAAACTCATCCTGTCTATTTCATTCATTGAATTATTCTATTGTTAGGATATGCAGCTAGCTGTATCACTATGCCAGGACTTAGATGTATCTGAGGATGACGAGGACGACGATGACTCTGATGGAAGTTTTTATGGGGATTGAAATGCCATGATTTACATGCATGCTGATCTACTTTCTGTATTACTTTCCATGCTGATCCTCACAAAACAATATTATAATAAAGTATATTAATTTATTTCTCAATAATAAACGAAATGTCTTTTGTATAACCTTTAGTATATGTGACCCCGGCCGTCAGACTGTACAATCGTGCGGTAATTCCATTGTTCACAATAGCGCGCTAAGCGTGCTTCACGCTATTATATGACTCACCGTCACTATTTTAGTAAACAGTGGTTTACAGTGCATTCAACCCTGCTCTTTCACATGGTCTTGTTTATTTTTGTGTTTGACCAATCATAAAGCCAGAATTGCCATTTAACTATACCCAGTGTTGTATGGTTTCACAGAGTCCGGCGCATACCGGAGGGAGCTCGATTCCAAACAAACAGGCCACGCCTACTATTTTTATGTAAGTTATAATGGAGAAGCCTCAACATTAATCAACAAAAACTACTCCCATTAGCAGTCGCTTTGAAATTGATAGTTGTATTATACACCATTTGAAAAAGGACAAAATTTCCCACAAGAAACTACAAATTATTTTTTGTAATAAAGTAAATGCAAAAGAGTGAGATGTTGAGAGCGAGGTAAGAATATTCCATTAGAGATCAGCATGTCGATCGGGTTTGTTTGGAATCAATCGTTTTTGTTTCCGGCTTTTGGTCACGGGACTCTGTGAAACTACGTATACGGCTCTGACTATACCCAGTGTCGTATAGTTTCACAGAGTCCCGTGACCAAAAGCCGGAAACAAAAACGTCCGATTCCAAACAAACCCGATCGACATACTGATCTCTAATGGAATATTCTTACCTCGCTCTCAACATCTCACTCTTTTGCATTTACTTTACTTTATTACAAAAAATCATTAGACGTTTCTTGTAGAGAATTTTGTCCTTTTTCAAATGGTGTATAATACAATAATCAATTTCAAAGGGACTGCCAATGGTAGTAATTTTTGTTGGTTAGTGTTGCGGCATCTCCATTATAACTTATATAAAACAATAGTGGGCGCGGCTTGTTTGCTTGGAGCCGTGCGAGCTTCGATATGCGCATCCGTTAGCAGCAAACTCTGTGAAGTTATTCAGCTCTGTACTGTCAGAGTCATATAGCTTTAAAAAGTCTCGCGACCAAAACCGGAAACAAAAACGTCCGATTCCAAACAAACTCGATCGACATACTGATCTATAATGGAATATTCATACCTCACTCTCAATACCGCTCTTTTTTGCATTTACTTTACGTTTTTACAAAAACGTTGTTAGCACCTTTTTGTAGGAAATTTTGTTTTCTTTCAAATGGTTCATGATACAACAATCAATTTCAAAATGACTGCTAATGGGAGTAGTTTTTGTTGATTGATGTTGCGACCTCTCCATTATAACTTATATAAAAATAGTAGGCGTGGCCTGTTTGTTTGGAATCGAGCGAGATCCCGTATACGCTTCTGTTAGTCGCGGGACTCTGTGAAACTATACGGCTCTGACTATACCCATATCGGTGGTTGCTATGGAATTTTTCATAACCCAAGATCATAAATGTAGGCTCTAACTGCGGGTGCGCGCATGTATGTGGCCATTTCCTCTTTTAATGCTTCAGGCTAGAACAAAATAAACAATCGCAAAATTATGGCTTGTCGATGCTAGATGAGTATTTCTACTTAGAATCTGAGTCAGCTGTCTCAGATCATAGTGAAAGCGATGATGAGAATTGTGATAATAGGGCAACCTTAGAAATACAGCTGCTTACGCAATGTGTGGCTGCTAACGATAATGCGAATTAATTAAATCAAATTACAGAGAATAACGATCAGCCTATCACTGCTGATAACATTCCCATTCTAGCTGTTGACATCAGACTAGTAAGTGGGTGCAAATGTAGGGAATTATGCGCTAGTTTTATGTCATCTAAACAATTAAGCCTCATTAAAACTGTATATCAAGGATTGCCGAAGGAAACATTGGATATGGTTGAGTTGGGACAAATTGCCACTAGCATAACAAACAAACCTCTCCAATGCGCTACAATGAATCTCTGCAGCGTACTAGTGCTACACTGTGTGAGTGTTAAACTACATAAAAAGAGCTCTAGATTGAATAGTCACTTGATGAGTTGGGTGGATATTTTCGCATCACATATTTTCCACATCATTGACCTTACCACGACATTCCGTATAGATGGACAATTCTGAATACACTTCCAGCTCTTTGTTAAGTTGTTGGACTGTCATTATATGCAGTCATAGCAATATAGCTTGATGAGAATTGCCCAGTTTGAAGCATACCCTTTTAATGAATATATCCAGGACGCTGAGCTTTTAGCCACATATATTGTTAACCTTACCATGACCTTTAGGAGGTCAACCGTCAATCGAATTGGAATAAAAATGCAACGATCATCTGTTTCAAGGTTTTATTGTGAAGAATGCCGGGTTTTATCAATATAGGTTGAGATTAAGTGGTTGGTTGCTATGGCATTTTGATTTGTAAGACAATACCATGATTTACAGTTGATGAATCACCAACTTTATTCTGATTAAACTCAAAACAACAGTTTTAGTTTATCATGAGACCTTCTCTACTAAATCTTGCCTAACCTGGGTATAAATAACCCAATTTAAAAAAAATTAAAATGCATTAAAATCTTCAGAGTTTGCTGATTTTAAATCTTTAAATAACTCAAAAATGTGGTTTTAGCACGATTGTACATTCTGACTGCCTGGGTCACATATGTTATCAGCCAGAATAAAATGGACAACCCCTCTCAGGTGAGTCTAGGCTATGCGACAATAGGTGAGAATGTCATAACAAGCCTGTCGGGCACCTAGTTTAAACTATTTTGATACCTTTGGATACAGGTGAGAATGACAAAAAATGCATTGCAATGAGCCTCCTGTATCCATTATATAAAATATTCAATTATGACAGGCAACACAAGGTGGAGATAAATCCTGAATATCTTTTACTGTTTACATAAGAACTAAGGCAACTGTAGCAATATTGAAGTAATATTCAGTATTAACAAGGCTCACCAGTATAAATACCAAGTTTTTATACACGTGGCCTAAAAATTGTGAAAGTTCATTCTCACAAAACTATTCAGGGCGACATGAGTAAATAAAGTAATAGGTTTCCACAAGTATTGTGATTTGTATGGAGAAGTAAGTCGAGCACCTAGTTTTAACCATTGCAATTTCTCAGGATACAAGTAAAAATGACTAAAATGCATTTCAATAAGCCTACTGTATCTACTGAGTTGAATTATTAAAATATTCAACTATGACAGGCAACACAAGGGGGAGATAAATCCTGAATATATTTCACTGTTTACATAAGAACTAAGGCAACTGTAGCAATATTGAAGTAATATTCAGTATTAACAAGGCTCACCAGTATAAATACCAAGTCTTTATACACGTGGCCTAAAAATTGTGAAAGTTCATTCTCACAAAACTATTCAGGGCGGCATGAGTAAATAAAGTAATAGGTTTCCACAAGTATTGTGATTTGTATGGAGAAGTAAGTCGAGCACCTAGTTTTAACCATTGCAATTTCTTAGGATACAAGTAAAAATGACTAAAATGCATTTCAATAAGCCTACTGTATCAATTGAGTTGAATTATTAAAATATTCAACTATGACAGGCAACACAAGGGGGAGATAAATCCTGAAAATCTTTCACTGTTTACATGGGAACTAACGCAAATGTAGCAATATTGAAGTAATATTCAGTATTAACAAGGCTCACCGGTATAAATACCAAGTTTTTATACACGTGGCCTAAAAATTGTAAAAGTTCATTCTCACAAAACTATTCAGGGCGACATGAGTAAATAAAGTAATAGGTTTCCACAAGTATTGTGATTTGTATGGAGACGCAAGTCGGGCACCTAGTTTTAACCATTTCAATTTCTCAGGATACAAGTAAAAATGACTAAAATGCATTTCAATAAGCCTACTGTATCTATTGAGTTAAATTATTAAAATATTCAACTGACAGGCAACACAAGGGGGAGATAAATCCTGAATATCTTTTACTTTTTACATGAGAACTAAGGCAAATGTAGCAACACTGAAATAATATTCAGGATTAACATGGCTCAGCAGTATAAATACCAAGTTTTTATACATGTGGCCTAAAAATTGTAAAAATTCATAATCATAAAACTATTCAGGGCGACATGAGTAAATAAAGTAATAGGTTTCCACAAGTATTGTGATTTGTATGGAGACGCAAGTCGGGAACCTAGTTATAACCATTTCAATTTCTCAGGATACAAGTAAAAATGACTAAAATGCATTGCAATGAGCCTCCTGTATCCATTATATAAAATATTCTATTATGACAGGTAACACAAGGTGGAGATAAATCCTGAATATATTTTACTGTTTACATGAGAACTAAGGCAAATGTAGCAACACTGAAATAATATTCAGTATTAACATGGCTCAGCAGTATAAATACCAAGTTTTTAGACATGTGGGACAAGAATTGTAGAAATTCGTTATTAATAGATAAATATTATCTATCTACTTTGGAGTTGTCTATTCATTCCTGCAGGTGTCCGCACCAGTGAGACAGCCATGACACTTTCAGCCATCACTGCCTTACCAAAAAAGCAGTGATTTACAAAACTGTTCTGGACCACATCAGTGCACATCCTAAGGCTTCGAAAACTTTATGATGGTTTGTATGGACTAAGCAGGTGAGCAAGTTCCATAAATCAACCTGTTTGGACAACAGGTTAGAATTGTGTTAGAATTGTGTTAGAATGTTGTGGTTATGTGTAGGGGGTCCCTGTGATCACTTTTATTGAACATAATTATAAGATTACACAAAGGATCACAACAAAGCTGTGTAGGGAACTCCACTCAAGAGTAAGCAAGATTCCGTTCTATCCTATTTCTTCTTCCTATTGTTACCCATCCTCAAATAGAATAATGCAAGCCGGGTAGTTTGATCTGATGAATTGATTATTGCAACAAAGTGTTATTTTCTGTTGTTTATTAATTGATATATTATATTACTATTATATTACATATTTTTATATTATACAACTTTGTGGGAAAAAAGTAAAGAATGTCTGTGTATGTGGATGCTTGCTGGTGGCAGATAGGAGTTGCTGGTCATGTTGACTGGACATGTTCCTGCAAAAGAAGGAAAAACGGTAAAGAAATGCTGTCTGAAGTGACAAAACAAGATGTGCATTAGTTACCCAGTAAAAACACATGGCTATATGATGATTCAGCTGGAGAGGCGATACTCTTTTCGGCTGATGTCCTTGCAACTAACTTGTATGATATGAATGCATATATGTATGTATGAATGCATTGCGTGACAAAAATCGGGCGACCTATAGCCATGAATGGGGTGCAGATTTGACTCCATGATTGTGGCGATCTTTATCAATGATTAGGTAAACAATAAGACTTTCAGAAAAGCACTTTTTGCTTGTGTAACTGGCTAAACTCATCTTATAGTTTAGCAGTGCCAAAGTTTGTTTGAGATTTCTAGAGGGTTCCCAGGTGTTACTTCTGCAACAAAATAAAATTGAGATGATTATTAGTCTGATCAGCTGGTGGGTTTTAAGATGCTACATGTTTCCGCTCTTAACATAAGGTCATTGTGCTTTGTTGCAGCAATGACTAAATAAATAAATGACAACTCAATACAGCATCAATTGCTCTATTGTTGATAATCCTGATTTGTGTATACTCTGCTAAATTGTTATTTTCATCATATTGACTGGCTGAAGCTGAGTCATGACTAAAAGCATGGATTTTAGTCACGACTCAGCCCATGAATATTCGCCCCTAATAGACATTCGGCTGATGCGACTTACTGTGATGAATAATGTTTCCACTTGACCAGGTACAGTGTTTTACCATTCTTGTCCTGAAAAAGATTCAGAAACAAATTATGAGAATCGAAAAGTGAAAGAGAGAGGAGGGGAGTGGCAGAAAATCTATGTCAAACATATTGTAACATGTGGTAGTGAATGTAGTGAATGTAGTCCACGCATGACCAGAGGTTGAAACTTTTTGAACACAAAATATCAATTTGCATTCCAAATATGTGTCAAGTTGTCTTTTCTCGACAGTAACATTACCCATTGCTGACACAAAAAATTGATCAAATTTGCACCTATCTAATAAAACAGTGCCATAAGATATTGAACATCATTTAAAAATAATACACATAGATTACCGAGTACACCATTTCAGGTATTTGTAATGATCATACCCAGTTAATTAACCAATTTAGTCCTTTTAGGCAATTTTTTGCCAAAGGATAGATCCCCAGGATTATAGATGTTTATTGGCATGAGAAGACAAAAAATTACCATGATTTGGACCTTGGTATACTTCAATGTGTACTCTAAAACACTGCAAAAGTGCCTTTGACTGTTCATCAACTTACCAACTTTTCACTCAATATCTCTTCTGCATCTGAGTCAGAATTGTTTGGGTTAATATATTCTGCTGGAGTAGTATTTCCTATACAACAAAGAAAAACCATATCTTTGGTGAAAAAAGACGCAATGATTGAGCTGCTAGCAACCAGTGCATATCACAGCATGTTAGCGCAACAAGTAATTTGTACAAGCGAAAAGCCCATCCCGAATCAGACCTGAAATCAACCATGGTTAGCTGAAGAAAGCAAATTATTTGATCATTTACTGCCACCCTGTGGGCTGTTGGCATGTCGTGATTATGACAAAGCTGCTAGTGAGTGAGGCAAACGCAAGCTGTGTTGTGGTTATTTGGCTGCCAATTAACATACAAACATGTCAAATTATGACATGTTAAACAAAATGGTAACAAAATCCCGACACCAGGTTGTTATAACTGATAGTATTGCAGGGTTGTTTTGTGAATTCCACTATAGGCAAAAAAAGACACCACCCATGGGCAGCAAAAACTCTTTTTATTCTTTTCTTTCCTTCCCTCCCACCTCTCCTTGCAAGAAGAGTGGTGGGGGAAGGAAAGAAGAGAATAACAAGAGTTTTTGCTGTCTATGCACCACACAGAAGAAAGATTTTACCTGCATAGCAGCCATCCTCTCTAAGAGAAAATAAAATAGCAAAATAGTCAATTTCATCATGGTCATAGCGCATTACTGTACAATTGATATGAGATTCAACACAACGACAATGAAAAATGAAACAGCATTTTCTACTTACTAGAGCGCTGCTTATTCGGCCTTTTTCTCTGCTTACACTGGAAAATAACAGTACTGAGGTCAATGGCATTCAGAAATTATGGGTACTTTAAATTTGAGTAAAGGTCAATTGCAAAGTAAATATCTCATGGCGTAGACAAACATATCAGCAATGAAATTGCTTGACTGAGGTTCCACAAAATTAGACAGTGAGAAATGAGCTATGGCTTTACTTACTTTGTGTGTCTGTGCGTGCCATGCTTTGTCAGCACACCTTTTCTACAACAAACGATATTGAACATTTCATTGCTGGGTCTGTATTAGTTTTTCTGAACTGTTTGTCTATCTTATATGTCATAATTTGTATGAAGAAAGATGACCAAACAATGGCAAGCAATTCATATGCATTGTTTCTCTAAAGATCTCGTATTATTTAAAATTTTGGTTTCTTTTGGGACGAAATATTAGGAATACTATACTTACAGCCTTTGTAGGTGTTGGTGTGGTTGAGGAAGTAGTAGTAGTAGTAGCTGATCTGGGAGCAGAGGTAGAAGGTAATGTGGGAACAGATGTAGAAGGTAATGTGGGAACAGATGTAGAAGGTAATGTGGGAGCAGATGTAGAAGGTAATGTGGGAGCAGATGTGGAAGGTAATGTGGGAACAGATGTAGAAGGTAATGTGGGAGCAGATGTAGAAGATAATGTGGGAACAGATGTGGAAGATAATGTGGGAGCAGATGTAAAAGGTAATGTGGGAGCAGATGTGGAAGGTAATGTGGGAACAGATGTAGAAGGTAAGGTGGGAGCAGATGTAAAAGGTAATGTGGCAACAGATGTAGAAGATAATGTGAGAGTAGATGTGGAAGGTAATGTGGGAACAGATGTAGAAGGTAATGTGGGAACAAATGTAGAAGGTAATGTGGAAGCAGATGTAGACGTTAATATGGGAGCAGATGTAGAAGTAGCAAATGTGGAAGCTGATGTAGTAGCTGATGTGGAAGCAGATGTGGGGTTATACGGTTTATAGGTCCTTTGCACATAGTCTTCTGCAACAAAACAATCACATAGGGGAGTAGGATGTAATATAAAACAGGCAATTAAGTTCTGCTGTACATTGAAAAGACCAAGGGAACTTACTACATCTTGTCATATCATTGAACGCTTCTTTGATGACTGACACAATTTCAGTCTGGTGGCATCCTTCCTCGATAATAGTAGACAAGGTACCTTTGCCTGAAGGTTTGAATACCAGGCATAAAACAGATAAAACTGCACCGTGGGCATGGGCAGCCTGTAAAAATGAACATAAACAATATTATAAGAGTGTATGATACATTCGTTCATACCATGAATTACAACAACAACATGAAACGCAAATCTTCTGCTAGCTGATAATATACCATTGCACTAGACGTGAGCTGGTTCAGATTTGTTGAGCTTGGAGAATTTGCACTATTTTCTCAGTTATTTGGATGCTAGGTATTCCTAAAATAACTCTTTTGCATGGGTTGTTGTCTTATTCATTTCATCTACTATAGAAAGCTGTCCTATACTCAGTTGGGTTTGTGCAACTATTACTGGCATGTTAAGCTTCAGGGGACCAATCAATAGCGTTGTAGTCACCGCCATCACAAGGCTTCAAAACCAATATTACAAGTGATTTTTCACATTAACCACGTTTGTATCTGAATCTACTATACTTTGATATCTGCATACTTTCGGACATTTTCAATGTAAACAAAACCTGAATTGCAGCCGCAAAAGTAAGTTGTTTTAAAGTTGAGCCTGAGCGTATTTAAAGCTTTCTATTTACACAATTTGGCATGTCAGTCTTATAACTTGACGTAAAGCAAAATATATTTTACTTCACTCACAGCACGCTCCAGTGCATCCACATAGTATTTTGTGGTCTTTTTCCCAGCCCAGCCCTCCTCCCGCCTTTTCTTAAGTGTAGACATCCTTGTCTGTGCCTTCACATCACGGAAGATGATAGCTGTGAAAACAATAAATGGGCACAGATAAAACTATCGCATACAGAATAAAACTTTGAAATTTTGACATTGATGGATAAACTGGCACTGCAAAGCATGCTAAACCAACATCGCATTTCCACATGGGGTGGAGTTCTGATGATCTAAAGCTGTTATTGAGAACAGTGAGATTTAGGCAAAACAAGAAAAGAGTTCAATACTAAAAGACCATGCAAAGCAATCACGACTATTAGTATTAACGCAGAAGCTTTTAAATGATGATTGTTTTAGACTTACGACATGCACTACACTTTGTGGCATTGATGGCATTAATGGCCCCACACTGGCACTTCATCTTGACAACTAAAAATAAATACAAAAAGGAAAATTTAAGGACAGCTTACTTTTATTTTGATGTGACTGGGTGCTTTGCCTGTGAATCATAACAAATTATTATAAATATTGCAGAATTAAAAGGGCAGCGAGCTCACTGTTTTAAAACAAATAGACAAACTTACCACATGCATTACATTTATTTTTAGATACATTTCCTGTGCTACCGCAAATGCTACAACTTCTTTCCATAATTCTGCAAGCTAAAACACAGACAAAAGAACATCAGACAATAAAATATGAGGTGGTGGTAGCGTGATACCAGTAATATAAGTAATAACAAGGAGACGCCCCAACAGTCTGACCGCTTCCAGCATATAAAATGAGCTGTTAGATGTGTTCATAAAACAAACAATAAAATGAAAAGACATTGTAGAGACTTTATTGCTTCAAGCCATATACAGTGAAACTCGGATAACTCGCCCTCGGATAGCTCGAACACATGGTTAACTCGAATGGATTTGTTTGGTCCGTTCCCGCGCAATGATAAAATGCTTTAGATAACTCGACCTTAACTTCGTTAATTCGAACAGTTTTTTTGCCCAACGGCTACCGAGACGATTGTTATCGCTTTAGAATATCACTTTATTCCAAGCCATAGAGATAAACAACAACTTTTAGTAGTTACTTACTACTAAAGTAAGTAGCTTACTAAAGTAAGTAGCTACTAAGTTAGTAGCTACTTTTAGTAGCTACTAACTTTTAGTAGGCGTCATTATTACCACTATCGGCAAAATATTTTCGTTAACGACTTTTTTAAAGGTTTGCAAAAAATTAAATTTTACCAAACATCCGCTTGGGGATAGCCCTCCGCAAGCAAGGAGAAGCGTCACATCACCAAAAACAAACAAACGAATCTCAAGTAATAACAGGAAAATATTTATACTTTCTGATAAAAATTGTTAAAACATTACATGAGAGGTCCCTTAACTTGAAACAAGTAAATGCTTTTGATTTATATATAGTTTGTATATGTACTGATAAATACAATAATACATGCACTTTTGAGTGTTCTCATAACTTGAACGCGCTGATAACTCTAACACTTTCCTTCGGTTCCGTGAATGTCGAGTTAGCCGAGTTTCACTGTATTAGATTTTTGTGCGTGGTTCACTGGTGATTCATGATAATAACTTTTTTTTAATAAACTGAGCGCCGCTTCATATGGTACATGCCCAGCCTAGGAGCCTGGTCTCCAGTCTCAAGATGAAGTCGAAAAGTTGTAATGTTAAATATGTACCAATTGACGTACCGTCTAAGCAAAGAAATCAACACTTGAGTCACCTGGATCACTCTCGTTGTAAGGTTAAGGTATGGCTAAGATCAGAATTTTAGATTACCAGAACAGCCGTAGTAGGTAGTGATTATGAATTTTCAACTACACGACCTTCAGCAAAGATATTAAACACATATGTCCTGAATCGTTATTCAATGGTACAGCCACCTCGCTAAATCAGTTTATGGATAGGGTTAATTAAGCCTGCACCCAGTCAATTCCCTTTATTTTGCTATACTTATGGGTACCTATGCTGGGTCTTTATAAGGTGTGTAATTTCAGAAATGCATTACAACTGAATTGTGTTTGGATGTTTTTTAATCAACAGGGTTTGAAAACTTGGCTGTGTATAAGACTAATGAGGTTGCTAGATAGTTTTCACGGCCTTGAACTCTCCAAATTGTGTTTGCTGTGAGCTACCCTTTAACTGCTGCCCATGTACAAATTTAGCTATCGGCCTACTGCCAGCCTTTTACCGAAAATTGCCGATTTTTCTTCATGATATGTATACAATTTTTTCTTCCACTTCAAACTTATCTAGAACACTTTGTTATATATTTTATTTTGCTAACATGTTAACCAATAGTACTATGCAAAAAAATTCAATGTATCCACGCTTTGTGCATTGCTAAAGCTATGTGAAGCCACAATCGCTTCGAAGCTAAAACGATCCTCTAAAATGTTCCTTACTCTCCCAAAACTATTACGTTCACCATCATCAGAGTCAAGGATGCTATTTTAATTATCTGTGTCATCACGAAAAGCTGAATCTTAATTGGCTATGATGGCACCAACACAAATAATTTTCTGTTTTTTCTGGCTCGCGCGATACTTAATAAAACTTACACAAAAATGTTCGTTTTTATGTTGGAAATTCACAAACAAAAAATTAAAACTACTTCGTTATTTGAGGCTCACTTTATGGAGAAATCTTCGGACAACACTGTCAATACTATAAAAGTTAACACAATAAAAATACTATAACTGTAACAAATTAACAAATGGTACAGCACAGTTCGGACATTTTCTCATTCTGCTTCTCATGACACGACCAAACTGCACAAGTTCTTTTAGCGTATCATTAAGCCTAAATCTATGGTGCTTAGTTGTCTAGTTATCTAGCGTAGCGTTATGCTCACGTTATTAGCGCTGAAGAATTGTCCAACGAAAGAATAATAAATTATTTCTCCGGAAAACGTGTGGTGTCCGAATACAACAGAGCACCTAACAAAAAAATCTACGGGTCAGCTTGGATGGACACGCCCACCACTATATCGACTAATGTAGTCGTGCAGGTGAAGTATGTACTGCAATATTATAAGCGGGTTGTATTGTCGACGACATCAGTCGTATACGCATAGCCTTTCACCACGACCACATACGCCGACCCGCGCCCACAACTCTATCGACTAATATAGTCGTACAGGTGAGGGATATACTGTCTTTATATATGTGTAATATTAGAAGATGATTTAGACGAGCCTGCCCCATAGTGCTCCTCATCAATGTTTTGATTTGCTTCAATGCAGACAAATATTTCTCAGTCACTGCATTAGTGGAAGGCAAAACCAATACTAGATTAGTGAGCCTTTCCACATCATCGCTAGTTGTGCTAGAGCGTAACAAGCGCTAGAGCATGTATAATTAGCGGTTGAAAATTCCAAGTAGATGAGGTTAGACTGCAATTCTTAGTACTCAGCCGTCAAAAATCCCCTAACCTTTTCCACCCTGTTCCCGTAATTCAACGAGTTGAGGGCGTGGTCTCAGCGCACCAAACCTGTATATGCCCAACAGATCTAAGTCTTTGATAGGTATTTTTTAAATTCGTTTATTTATTTTATGAATTTTAATTCATAAAATAAATAAATGAATAGCTCTAAAATTTTTAATTAACATTTTGAGAAGTTTTAACAAACATTATACTACTATTTTGAGGCTTTAAGTAGTCCCTAATACGCATGTACAAAAAGAACACGCTGTTAGAAGTTGATCGTTCTTTATGGAAAGCTAATCATCATGAATGGACCCGATATTTCATGCGCTGCTAATTGATTTGTTTACAGGAAAATACCGATTGGTTTGAAAGTGAAAACAATGATTTTAGGACAGACAAATGTGAGGAAGACGATGGAAGTAAAAAAGAAGATCAACAGAGTGAATTGGATTGCGAAAGTGAGACTGAAACAGCCGACATCGAAACGGGGAATTAGGACGGATATTAAGAAGGAGCTGATTTAAAACCAAAAGAATTACATTTTGATGACAGCTTGGCAAGAGTATAAGTTCGAATTCTTAAACAGGTAAGTGTTTTTTATTATTTAAAACTATTTATAACATCGGTCATTATAAATGTTATATTTAACGAAACGAATAAATATGGCTTTCAAAAACATTGCGATGCTTCGGAGCCTGTTGATGATAAATATATTTGGCGAGTTGTTTGTTTAATTTTGCATATAGGTATTCTCAAAAAGCTTACTGTTGCCTTACTGGTCCACATTCCTTTCTTATCTATGCTGATTTTTAATCAAATTAAAAATAGAAAGAAAAATAGAAACAAGTTTACACTTTACTGACAATTTTGAAGACCCTGCTGGCAATAAATTGTTCAAGTTAGAAAATGTTTTTACATGATATGCCACTATTTTTATCTTGTTTTTCTGCCTGATTAGTACAGTTGGTAGAGGGGGTCTGCGTGCACCCCCCGGAAATCAATTTTTAATTAGTGTCTTCCTATGGGGAAAAATGTGTAGAAAACGGTTTGCTATGTTAAAAATTTGAAATATTGTCCCACGTGCCTTTTTTATGCAAATTAAGCCGCCATTACATGAAAATACTAAAATCGCTATAACTCCGCCAATACAACAGATAACTGCAAAAATAAGGTGTCTAGACCTAGGTTTTGATGGTCTAGCATCAATATAAGACCAGTCTCATAGTGACCACATGTGTTCCTGACATGTAAGATATGCAAATTAGTGCCGCCATTACTGAAAAATCTATTTTTACCATATCTTTGCAAATGTTATAGCAATCGTGAAGAACGTGTTGTCTGTACTCGTATTTTAAGGGTGAAAGAACATCATAAGACCAGTCGTTTTTTCATCACAAGTGTCATTTGCACATTAAGAAGAAAAAAATAAAGATATAGATGCTTCTGGAAATCATCTAAATGTTCCCTGTCATCACAAGCTTCAATCGTCATCGCTTTCATCGCTGTCGAAGTCAAATGAATCTGTTTCTTCATCTTCGCAATTATCTTCTGCTTCCTCCTGATCATCAATAGTTTCAAGGAGATCAACTAGTGAGGTAGGTAGTACTGGACCACATGACCACAATGGTTCCAGCATGCCTTCTTCTGTCTTTATCCATCCCTGGCCCTCGTCGTAGGGGTTTGGCTTTTCACAAATGGGTTCGTTAGCTCGTTTGTACAAACAAACCCGGTGGTTCACACGCTGGACATGGGGCTTCAATGCTGAAAAACATGGAGGGAGGCGAGCAAGGTCCACCTTAGATTTCAATGTTAATTTTTCTTTTTCTCCTACCATCTTTCGAAGCATCTTAGATCGGACGGCATCCACAGACAAATCACGACTTTGGCTGTACATCAAGCAAGTGAATTGTTCTAACTGGTTCAACATTAGGCCATTTATGCTCCAGTCATTCCCAAGTTCTCTGAACACCTTGTGGAATCTCGGGTTCTTCTCAAGCTTTTTTAGTGGACCGACCTTCCCTTTTCCTTTGAAAGCACTGGTACAATCCTCCCCAGTGAAGACATAGAAGCCAAGAAGGGTAGCACAGTAGTCCTCCCCTAATGATTGTGCAAGCTCAGATACATTGATGAGCTGATGTTGCTTTCCTGATCCTGTATCAAGGTACACAGTCAGTTTGATAGCATGGGCATGGTAGAGTAGAATCACGAAGATATCCGTGTCAGGGGTTCTAACCACAGCATTCTTGTAACCAAGAGCAGCAGCATGATGTAGGTACAACACCACTCTCGTATCTGTCTCTTCCTGGTTACTGTATATAGTGGGCATCTCAAGCACCTCGACCTGAAACAAAAAAGGTCATTGAGCATATTTTGGATTAACATGTAAATGAATGTAGTAATCCTAAAAATAAAGGTGCAATTTCACATACCTTGCCTTCTTTGGAAACGAACTGATGAGCTCTCCCCTCGACAATCAGTACTGCCATCTCGGTTCTCTCCAGTCTAGATGCCGCCTGTTGGCCACACCATACCTGCAGCATGAGTTGACAGAGCTGCTTCTTGTTGTCGTCATTTGCAAGGACCACCTTGAAGTCGTATGGCTTTCTTGTTGCTGGTCCGGCAAGAATGATCCTCTCTGAGCTGCCACGTCGAAGTCTTTCCTGAGCTTTGATGGATCCCGGAAAATAGCATACAAACGCCAAGGTCAAATGTATTGAGGACCCATTTCTGACCCACCTCGGCTGTGGCTGCCTCAGACCGCTTCAGTAGCTCACGAACGACTGTGTTGTCAGTTATTGGTTGATGAATAGGTGTAAAGTAGTCAACAGTTGATTTCCTTGGTGGCGGAGTTCAGGTTGCAGAGATGAACCCCCCTAGTCCAGGCACAGGCTGTTCACCACTGCTTCCAATATACCTGCTGAAGAGCCAGACGTAGTACTCTTCTTTCTTGGTAGTATAAACTGTTTCATTTTTAACAGGTGGTGTGAATGAAGAGCCATCTGGAAACACTGGTCCAATACGAGTGAAGTGCAGGGGTGGGAGGGTTTCTGGTGTATCAACTTTCAAGCTACGCTGTTTGGATTTATCCATCATTGGAAGCATTTGGACATTTGAATTTTGGATCCCGGGCTTGACCTCCTGTACCATGATTCCCCCAGCACTGTTGACAATATTGCTGCCATGAACATTTGTTGTAGTTTTGTTGAGGTTGTCCCACTCACAATGAAATACCATGTTGCCCTCTCCTGTCACAATCTGGGGTGTGAGATAGGTTGATACCTCATCCAGGACCTTGGCCAGTGCAGTTTCCATCTCTAAACCAAAATCATATGTCTCGGAGTGACCAAGTCGGTGCAATATCTTGGTGAGCTGCTTGCTACGAAACAAGTGTCGAACGGTCACACACAGTAGCATGTGCTTTGGTAATTTCCATTTTCCATCTGACACTGCACGGCAAATGTCTTGCCCAATGGAGAATACCAGTCGCTTCATCTTTTCACTTGTATCTATGTCTTCTTTTCCTGACATCACCATGCTTAGAAAACGAATGAGATCAGATGGTAGTAGATCATCACAGCTGAGGTTCATATCATCTAATGTTGGCGGCCATGGGAAGACTTTGGAGTCTTTGTAAGCCTGTAGAATATTACTGCGAAGAAGCAGAGCAGCATTTTGGTATTTGTCTTTGCTACCAAGCGTGTAAGCTTGTGCTAAAGCATCGTTAACCGAAATATTGGAATTGTACACAAGCCAAAATGAAATTGCATCAAGTTTGTCATGATCAACCTTCAGAAAGGACACATGCTCCTTGATTGAATCATTTTGTAGACGTTTCAGGAGTTTCTCTGAGCGGTAGTTTTCATTCTCCTGCCCATTGCGTTTCAGTTCTTCAATATAGAGCAAGCGCAATGATGTTAGACGCAGGACTTCATTCCGTTGGATGACATGAGTTCGAATGTGCTCCCGTACAAAATTTAGTGCCTTCTCATAAGCGGCCGAAATCTTCGCGTGTTCAGTACGCTTTGGGTCATTTGCTCTGTTAACCCCGCGTTCAAAGTTAGCAAATGCGGTGTGGAATGATCTCAAACATGATGAGTGATGTTTTTCTTCTACAGCAAAGAGGTCTACATTTTTCACACGTCTATGAAGCCGAAACATGCCCATTTTTTCAGCTCTCGATTCAATTTGTTCCCATGCATTTTCCTTGTTTCTCCAAGATGAGAAATGGACAGGTCGTACAGTTTTTCGATCAGCACAAAAAGAAAAGACAGGTCCAGTTGAATGTCTACGAGGTGAATGCAATAGCGAGGTGGATGCCTGTGGTTCCTCAGTTGTCTTATTTTCTATAAGATGCAGATTGCCAGAGAACCGCTGATAACACTGACGGTGATACCCATTATTTTCAAGGTCCTCGGGGACAGTCTCAGGAATCTGGTCGCATACAGACTGCATACGATAGGGAGATGCATGTGGCTGACAGAGCCGCAGGTCCCGGATTTCATGAAGGTGCTTTAGTTTATCAAATACAGTTCCTTTGATTCTACTGAGTGGGGTAAAAGGCCCATGATCAGAGATGGATAACACATGAAGCATGCATACAGGTGCAGGTGAAGCAGGCTTTTTGCTCAGGCTGGTGTGTTCAGTGCTGGCAGATTCAGCATTCCTTCGCTTTGGCATGATGGCGAACTTATACCAAAACTATTACTCTGAAATGAGAAGTATAGGCCTATAACCAACATGATGAAGTGTTTTGAAATATTACTACCAATGACACTAAGTCATGCAAGTAATTGCATTAATTGTCTTATAAAATAGAGCTTGAGAGATTATATAAACACCTTTTACCTATCTGACTATAAGCAGACTAGATTATGATAAACCAAGAAAAGATAAACCTAGAATGATTCATAAATTGCTGAAAAACACACTGCTTCATCCAATATAAATGACACGGATTCAATGAATCACTTCCTCTCCTATTCAGTAAAGTGTTGCCACCTATGATGAAATGATAAAAAAATATTTCACTGCTTAATAAACACTAATTGGTAAGTACCCTCAGAATCTCTCATTACCTGACTATATCTCATTATAATAAAACAAATAAGCAAAAGGCACATTCAAATATAGTCTAATAATAAACATCAACCCATAAAACAAGGGTACAGACAACACGTTCTTCACGATTGCTATAACATTTGCAAAGATATGGTAAAAATAGGTTTTTCAGTAATGGCGGCACTAATTTGCATATCTTACATGTCAGGAACACATGTGGTCACTATGAGACTGGTCTTATATTGATGCTAGACCCTCAAAACCTGGGCCTAGACACCTTATTTTTGCAGTTATCTGTTGCATTGGCGGAGTTATAGCGATTTTAGTATTTTCATGTAATGGCGGCTTAATTTGCATAAAATAGGCACGTGGGACAATATTTCAAACTTTTAACATAGCAAACCGTTTTCTACACATTTCTCCCCATAGGAAGACATCAATTAGAAATTGATTTCCGGGGGGTGCACGCAGACCCCCTCTACCAACTAGACTAGATAGATTTATATCTGTAGATGAAAGCTTGCTGGCTTGGAAAGGACGGCTCAGCTTCAGGCAGTATATTCCATCTAACAGATCTAAATTTGGAAGAAAGTTATTTGCTTTCGTTGCTGTTTCTGGCTATGTGCGCAAGTTGTCTGTATACATCATCGATGAGCAAGATCAAGCTGAAGTCACTGGCAGCGGAGTCACTTGTGGAATATTGTTGTGCGGTCATGTTTTGATCATTACCATATGCTAACTAAATTAATTTACAAATTTTATTTCATTTATTTTCTGCAAATGCTTCACTGCTTTGTATTGCTAGCTTTTGTACATACATTCGCTGAGATGTCATAATCTATTGTATTTGTTGTGCATTGGCGTGTTGTATTTGTTGCACACTGCCATCTTCAGAGCACCTGCCTAATCAAAGAGTTCAGTTCTCATATTGCTCTGCAATCTAGCAGTCCATGATTTGCTGTTTCTGCTCATAATAAATATTGCTTCCTGTATTTTGCTGCTTCACCAAATGTGTGAATATAGGCTCACCACTTAACTCTTCTTGCACACAACAAGTTAATCTTGGCTGTAGCATACATGAATCTGTGCAATAATTTTATATGCCAAATTGTTACATAAATCTATAGTTTCAAAAAATGCATAAAAATTCAAAACAAAAAAATCGTAACTGCCTATATATAGATCTCTAGTTGCAAAGTTTTTGCAAGCTGTGTGGAGGAAAAAATCTCATTCTGCAGGAAAATGTCTCATCTTTCAGATGCTTATTTATTTTCAGCTTTGTGCCAATTTGCACAAAAATTGGAGCAACTATGTTGGGTGACTATCTTGCGTTGCTGATGGACATGGCGTCACGAGCATTTCAAGTGGTGCTCCCACATTACATCGGAGCTCATAACTGTGCTTTCAATGCTCTTGGACGACCAATTTATTTTGCAAATTGTTTTGAACATATGAATCCATGCAAGTATTATTTATAAAACATTGTCAATCACTTTTATTAATTAGAAAATACAATTGAAAATGACATACAAAAAAAAATTGGTAGCTTCAACGAATGGAGACTTTTGCAAGAACTCAATTAAAAGCTATCTACATAAAAAAGTGTCAGCTTGTAGAAAAATTTCTCAGCATTCCTATGCATGTTAATTTATGTATCTACCTCAATTTTGATGTAAGTTGATGCAGTTTTACGCAGTCATGTCAAAGGCTCAAATCACCATAGTAAATGTTCTGGTACGCTTGGGTTTTTCCAGCCGTAAGCGCGCGGTCGCTAAAGGGTTAAACGTTGGGCCGCCCAGCCGCCCCAGAGAATACGGCCCTGCCACATGAAGCTGTAATTGTCTGAAAATTATTTCCTAGCATGTGTAGTAAATTGGCAAGAAAATTACGAACAAGACTTTCCGCCACTAAAGCGTAAGAACGACTCTTTATCAGATAGTGGTGGCCCTGAAAAGGGCCAGAGGGGTGTGTGCACAGGTTATAGTGCTATGTGCTCTGGCAAGTCCAGCAGCCCTAGAGGATTTGTGTCACTGAAGCACGGGGAAACCTCCGGAGGTGGCATTTTGGGGCGAGTCACCACGGACTCCACAGAGTGGCGAGGTGTAGGAGCCTGGTCCCGTGACGGTTGCCATCTGGGTCTCTTGGACTCCCTGGAGTGAGGTCGGTAGGCTTGCACTGGGCGAGGCTCGCGTCGCTGTTTGTGGGGGCGCGAAGCCCAGCTCTCTCTCCCTTCGGTTTGAGTGCCGACAGACCTCCGGTGGAAGGAGTCTTTGTGTGCAGCTAACTTCTCCCGCTGGTCAAAATAACAGTCACACAAAGCACCCCTGTGTACATGCATGCGTTCATGCCGGCAGAGTGCGCGTGGCTTGTCGGTGGAGAAGTCGCAATTCTTACAATTGAGTGCCATGTTGGATGGTGCCTAACAGTGATTAACCTGGGCTTATATATATAATTGAATCATTTAGATTGTGATGTAAGCCAACGGTTACCAGTGCCCAAAGCGTTCGCTAGGATGAGAACAGGCTTGATTACGCCCGCTACATGGATTATAAGGCAACCGCTTTTTTTGACTCCCAAGCAGAAAATTGCCTAAAAGTAGAGAAAGAAAATGTGTTGATTGTTCGTTGTATTACTAACTCTTTTTCTATATTAACTAAGGCATTACAAAAATGTTGCCAAATTTTTATGTCTTATATTTACTTGTAAATAGCATTTGTTCTTGTAAAGATTTGCTGTCTTGTTGACCTAGAAATTTCAACTGTCTGTATCCACCAATGATATGCTGTGTTTAGATCTGCTAGCTTATATAAACAGTTGCTTGTGCATTTGAAGAGCAGTGAAGATTTGGCTAGCTTGGTGTGACATACTACAACATTGTAATAAAATTATTCAAGTACAGCACATCTTCTTTTATATCATAGACAGCTTGGCTTAATAGTGGCGCTGGTATATACATAGTCTGCTTTCGGCTATAGTATATAGAGTCTGTATTATCGGCTCTTGTTGCAGTTGCGCTGGTATATACATAGTCTGCTTTCGGCTATAGTATATAGAGTCTGTATTATCGGCTCTTTTCTGGATGTGCGCTGGTATATACATAGTCTGTTATCGGCTATAGTATATAGAGTCAGATTTACCGGCTCTTGTTAGGGGTTGCCTTGTAATATCTACAGTCTGCTATCGGCTGTGTGATAGCGAGTCTGTATCGACGGCTTTTACGCTGGTAGTGCCAGTAATATAGTTAAACTGACGGGGGCTAAGCTACCACATTCAAGCCTCAGCTCCTAATAGGCCTGGTTCGAGGGTTGCCCTGATTTTACTTCAATGGTGGCAGCGGTGGGATCTTTCATAGAGCAATCTTGACAAACCGTTATGGGCAAACCTAACACTAGGCGCCAAAAAGGCCTTCAAGCACAAGAGATCGAAACGCCACTCAGTACAAATATGACTAAGTGGCAGAAAAGATTGACGAAGGCACAACTGCTTGTCAATTCTGACTCGGAAGACAGTGGCACTGACCCCAAAAGGTGTAGTGCAAGTAGTAAGGATCAACAAGGCTGTAACTCATCAGCCCATTCCTGCACCAGTGTTTGATGGTACAAGAGATGTGGATCAGTTCATAGAGAGTTACGAAGCAATTGCCAAACACAATGGGTTGCCAGAGGAAGAAAAAAGCTTCGCCTACAAACTTCTCTCTGAGGAGCTGCCAGTTGGGGGGTTCAAGGAGATTTCTGCGCAGATGTTTACAGGAAACTTCGCTTTCAATATGACATAACAGCTGAAACAGCCAGTGCATTATTAAAAACCCTCAAACTGCGAACTAAAGATAAAATACACCCATTTGGAGAAAAAGTATTGAAACTAGTACAGAAGGCTTACCCCGATTTGACTCCTGGGCAGCAGTACCAACATGCTAGACAGGAAATAGTGTGTGCAGTTGCTTCCTCTCCCCAGTTAACTTGGACATTGCGATTGAACCTACACAGCACATTGGCTGAAGCGGTGGATATCATACACAAATATTATACTCTAGCGGATACAGATGTGGGTATACGCAGTTTAGAGCTCGATGAAGCCAGCGAGTTAGGTCAACAACTAAGTAAGCAGAATGAAACATTTCAGACTAGACAAAATGAAAGGATGCAGCAATTTGCTGCTCTTCAAACTAGCCTTAGTCAACAGCTGGCTGATACACATGAAGGCTTGCTGCATCACAGAAACAATTTCTGGCTGGGTTGCTGGATGCTCGTAGAGATGTCCGAATGTCCCGAAGCACAGTGCGGTGTTACAACTGCAATGGGATTGGACACATCTCTCAATTTTGTAAAAAACCCAAAAAGTCGGGAAACGAGACTGTCTAGGAGGGTTAATGCCCAACCCTTCTGGATCAACTGACAAATTGGGCCAACGATATATCAACATATGTCGATTGACTAATGCCTATTACGTTCGTAGTCACATCGGTGGGGGAAGATATGTGATGCTATTGGATAGTGGATGCACCCAATCAGTCCTCCCCAAAGCATTTTATGACAGACTACCAAGTACTTGCCACAGTTCAATGGGACCGGTAGCTGGTATGGGCGTTTTGGCCGATGGAACTAAAATTGAGTTGAACGGTTCAGTAGTATTGACTTTCAAACTCGGAGAAGGTCAGTATCAACATAAATTTTTGATCGCTGATCTTGATAATCATGTTTTACTCAAACTGGATTTCTTGGAAGCTAATCAGTGTCACCTAGACTTTCATAATGCGAAACTACGGTGTGGCAAGGAAGTTATATTGTGTTGCACCGCCGATGAACATCCCCTTTTGGCCAAGGTACAAGCTAAACGGGAAAACATTATACAGCCAAAATCGGAACAAATTATTACGGCAAGATTGAACCAGCTTTGGATGCAAGGAACAGCCTGTGTTGAAGATGCAAGCCAGATACCAGGCTTAATGGTAGCAACTTCACTGCACACACCCCAAAACCAAGACATTCCAATTCGCTTAATGAATACAACTAATAAGCCCATCGTCGTCAAATCGGGTCAAGTATTGGAAAAGTGCTCAGCGGTTGATGTCATGTCCGCCACGCCACGCTTTTTGATACAGAAAAACCTTCCAAAGCATCTGGAAGAGCACATAGAGAAATGGGGACAACATCTAAGCACCCCCGAAAAAGAACAACTACAAACTCTGTTGATCAAGCATCAACGTGTATTTAGTGATGGAAAGTTTGACGTGGGCCGAACCAGTGTTACCAGACATCAGATTCCCATGATCAAAGATGCACGTCCAATCAAACAATGACCCTACCGACATGGTCTGGCGCGGAGGAGGAAATGGAACAACAAGTTCAGGAGCTAAAGAAACAGGGGCTCAGCTGTTAGAGAAGGGCATGGTGCCTGGAGTTCCCCTGTAGTCCTAGTTAAAAAGAAAGATGACACCTGGCGATTTTGCGAAGATTATCGCCAACTAAACGACGTAACTATAAAAGATGCTTACCCCTTACCTCGCATTGATGACAGCCTGGATGCACTAGGCGGAAGCAAACTCTTTAGCACGTTAGACCTAACCAGTGGCTACTGGCAAGTCGAATTATATGAAAAAGCTAAAGAAAAGTCAGCTTTTGTGACTCGAACGGGCCTATGGGAGTGGGAAGTGCGGCCCTTCGGGTTGACTTCAGCTCATTCTACCTTTGAGCGGCCTATGGAGACCGTTTTAAGGGGGTTACATTGGAAAACCCTCCTCATTTATCTAGATGACATCATCGTGTTTTCAAAAGACGTAGAGACTCATTTGAGCCGCTTAGAAGAAGTTTTTACACGTCTGAGAGAGGCAGGACTAAAGCTTAAGCCAAGCAAGGGCACTCTTTTTGCACAGAGAGTGAGGTATCTAGGACATATAGTGAGTGATCAAGGGGTGGAAACCGATGATGACAAAGTTCAATGTGTAAGGGATTGGCCTTCCCCCAGAGACAAGAGAGATGTGCGAGCTTTCTTAGAGACCTTCGGGTATTACCGAAAGTTTATCGTCAATTATTCAAAGTTATCCCAACCGCTCAGCCAATTAAGCTCAAAGCACACACCCTTTGTCTGGACAGCAGCCTGTCAGACTTATTTTGATGCAATGAAAGAACGCTTGACACAGACACCTATACTGGCATATCCTGACTATTCTAAAACCTTCATCTTGGATACCGATGCCAGTCAAGTGGGTACTGGTGCGGTTTTGTCACAAATAAAACTTGGCAAGGAACAAGTAATTGCATACTACTCAAAGATGTTCCAGCCTGAGGAGGTGAACTACTGTGTCACCCGAAAGGAGTTGCTAGCCATTGTGAAGGCTGTCAAAACATTTCCGTCCCCAGTTGTATGGGCAAAAATTATTGATACGTACCGATCATGCCTCCTTGACTTGGCTGCTGCGCAACCCTACACCTGTTGGACAGCTCGCCTGTTGGATTGAGGCCTTATCAGAATATGTTTTTGAGCTGAGTCACCGGAGAGGTTTGAAACATAATAATGCAGATGGGCTCAGCCGGCAGTCCTGCACAGATTGTCAGCAGTGCAGCCGCATGAATTCCCACGTAGTCAAGCAGCACATCCACTCGCTGCAGCTAGCTGATTTAGCTAGTCAACAGCAGGCCGATGCAGACATTGGGCCTGTTTACCATGCGATTGTTAAGGGACTCGAACCAGAAACACAACAGGCCAGTTGGGTCACCAAGCCTCTGGCTGATATGCAAAAGCTATTGCAGTTGAATTCAAATGGGGTACTGTGTATCATGCTTCCAACAAAAGGACAGCGCAGACATCTAGCTATTTTTCTATATGAGCTGGGTAAGAGTGCCATTCAAGCTGTTCACCGACAGGCTCACTTCGGTTTTAATAAAATTTTGGAACAGTTAAAACTACTTTGGTACTGGCCAGGAATGACAGGGGATGTGCGGCGATCTGTTGCCCATTGCCAAGAATGTCAACAAGCAAAGCAAATTACACTTAAAAAAAGCTCAAAGGGAAATCATCTTTACGCAGGAAGACCTTGGCAGGTGGTGGCTGTCGACCTGTGCGGACCATTCCCAGAAACAACCCAAGGAAACACTCAAATTTTAGTTTTAGCAGATCATTTTACAAGGTATGACACCATTCCCATTCCAGATGGCAAAGCAGAAACAGTTGCCAAAACATTGGACGAGAGAGTGTTTTCCTACTTTGGCGTACCGGAAGTCATACATAGCGATCAGGGAAGTCAATTCGAGTCGCATGTGTTTGCCGAATGTTGCAAGCGTTGGGGAAACAAGAAAACCCGAACCACCCCATACCACCCACAAGGAAATTCTGTGGTCGAAAGGCTGAACCGTATGTTGGGGAATTCGCTACGAGCGCTCCTCTGTGGTACGAAACACCGAGAATGGGACGAGTTACTGCCACAAATCATGAGGGCAGTCCGGGCATCCCCACATCGCATCACTAAGGAAACGGCAAATTACATGATGTTCGGAAGGGAAACTACATTGCCTGAAACACTGGTACGCGGAGGTATAACATCAGAAACGCTTACTGAAGCGGAATATGCCACTCAGCTGCAAACTAACCTACAAGAGGCAGGTCAACGACTACGGCAACAGTAGTGGATGATGCGCACAACCGACAGCGATGAACCTTCAACCTTTAAGAAGGGGGATCGAGTTTGGCTCAAATCACTTTACTCCGGAGGCAAAGGAACAAAGCTCCAGCCGAAATATGTCGGTCCGTACCGTATCACCAAATTGCTCCCTTATTAAACTTATGAAATGCTGCGAAGTGGGAAGTTGACAGTACAACACGAAGGGCGGATCAAACTGTATTTGGAAGAATCTGAAATGTTAGATTTAGATGTGAACTCGATAGAAAAGAATTACCCCAGCTGCCATTCTCCAACGGCACATGAGGGAAACCCAGCTCTAATCTTAGTTGATGGAGTTTGCTCTCAAGGTCATACCAGACGGCCTAAGAGGCAAACTCAAAAACCTTCGCACCTTCGAAGCTACTGGCTCAACCAATTACATACAGAGACACCGAACCAGTTCATTCTGGGACAGAATACAAAAATAGAAGGGGGTGAGTTAGTAAATTGGCAAGAAAATTACGAACAAGACTTTCCGCCACTAAAGCGTAAGAACAACTCGTTATCAGATAGTGGTGGCCCTGAAAAGGGCCAGAGGGGTGTGATCACGGGTTATAGTGCTATGTGCACTGGCGAGTCCAGCAGCCTTAGAGGATCCGTGTCACTGAAGCACGGGGAAGCCTCCGGAGGTGGCATTTTGGGGCGAGTCACCACGGACTCCACAGAGCGGCGAGGTGTAGGAGCCTGGTCCTATGACGGGCGCCATCTGGGTCTCTTGGACTCCCTGGAGTGAGGTCGGTAGGCTTGCACTGGGCAAGGCTCGGGTCGCCGTTTGTGGGGGCGCGGAGCCCAGCTCTCCCTCCCTTCGGTTTGAGTGCCGACAGACCTCCGGTGGAAGGAGTCTTTATGTGCAGCTAACTTCTCCCGCTGGTCAAAATAACAGTCACACAAAGCACATCTGTGTACATGCATGTGTTCATGCCGGCGGAGTGCGCGTGGCTTGTCGGTGGAGAAATCGCAATGCTTACAATTGAGTGCCATGTTGGATGGTGCCCAACAGTGATTAACCTGGGCTTATATATATAATTGAATCATTTAGATTGTGACGTAAGCCAACGGTTACCAGCGCCCAAAGCGCTCGCTAGGATGAGAACAGGCTTGATTACGCCCGCTACATGGAGTATAAGGCAACCGCATTCTTTGACTCCCAAACAGAAAATTGCCTAAAAGTAAAGAAAGAAAATTTGTTGATTGTTTGTTGTATTACTAACTCTTTTTCTATATTAACTAAGGCATTACAAAAATGTTGCCAAATTTTTATGTCTTATATTTACTTGTAAATAGCATTTGTTCTTGTAAAGATTTGCTGTCTTGTTGACCTAGAAATTTCAACTGTCTGTATCCACCAATGATATGCTGTGTTTAGATCTGCTAGCTTATATAAACAGTTGCTTGTGCATTTGAAGAGCAGTGTAGATTTGGCTAGCTTGGTGTGACATACTACAACATTGTAATAAAATTATTCATGTACAGCACATCTTATTTTATATCTTAAACAGCTTGATTTTATAGTGGCGCTGGTATATACATAGTCTGTTATCGGCTATAGTATATAGAGTCTGTATTATCGGCTCTTGTTGGAGTTGCGCTGGTATATATATACAGTCTGCTATTGGCTGTACTATATATAGTCTGTATTATCGGCTCTTTTCTGGATGTGCGCTGGTATATACATAGTCTGTTATCGGCTATAGTAGATAGAGTCTGTATTATCGGCACTTGTTAGAGATGCGCTGGTATATATCCAGTCTGCTATCGGCTGTACTATATAGAGTCTGTATTATCGGCTCTTTTCTGGATGTGCGCTGGTATATACATAGTCTGTTATCGGCTATAGTATATAGAGTCAGATTTACCGGCTCTTGTTAGGGGTTGCGTTGTAACATCCACAGTCTGCTATTGGCTGTGTGATAGCGAGTCTGTATCAACGGCTTTTACGCTGGTAGTGCCAGTAATGTAGTTAAACTGACGGGGGCTAAGCTACCACATTCAAGCCTCAGCTCCTACTAGGCCTGGTTCGGGGGTAGCCCTGATTTTACATCACATGTGTAAGAAGTTACTTTGGCATAAAAGCATATCTTTTGTCATATTTTGCATTCTACTTTGGAGTATCGAGATGTAGAAGGAATCACACCAAGAGAGTTGAACGTACCTCATAATTGTATTGTGTATAAATGTGCTCTAAACCAACCTCAAGATAGGCATCTAATGTCTAGTCACATTTTAAACTGTGTTTTAAAATTTGTAAACGTTGAAGCGATCATAAATAACGATTTGAATGATAAGTTGACGCATTGTTTGCAAGCTTTTGTGTCAATGTAATGTCATGCCAAGGCTTTATATGCAATCATTCAAGTCCAATGAATTGATTAATGTTTAGATATTTCTAGCAACTGAAGTAAAAATACGCACTAGGCTATATACGAGTTGGTTGTAGTTCGTTTCTTACAGAGATGAACTATTTGGTGCTCAGGCTAAAGAATTTTAGACTGAACTAGTGAGTTATGTTCTATCTCAGATCTCCTGGAAACATTGACAATATAAGATCCAATTTTCATCTTAGTATTTTTCGACAGATTGGATTGATTAGTTAGTGGATATAGGTAAGTTATAAAGTAGTTATAGCTTGTATTTTGAGTAGATACATGTAAGTTAAAAGGTAGATGTAGAAAGTTTTTACTTTCTGTAGAAAGATAAATTTGAGGTAGATTCAGAGACCGTGTACTTTGACTAAATGTAAGTTAAAAATTGGATATAATAAAAGTTTGCCTTGAAATCTTGGGCGTTAAATTAGTAATAAATTAGTTTGCACAAAAAATAGAAATAGCTTTTAATATTTTTCAATGCACTTTGGAATATTTAAATGAAATGATTGTAAGATAAGGTTTGACTTGTTGCCTTTATGATCTAGAGGATTACAAGCTGTTATAGCATATAACACTTGGCTCAACTATCAATTATTCGTAACTAATTCTTTATTGGTTTTGTCTATACTTTTAACAATATAATTCAAAGGCTGTAATATGAATTGTGATGATGTAACAACATAACTACTTTTTAGTGCCCAAGCTAGCAAAATATTTTACTAAATTCTTAAAGGAAATTTTTACTCACTCTGTAAATAGTTATATACTACCTGCCTACCTATTTACCTACCTACCTACCTACCTTAATTTAAAAGATCAAGGATCTTACATGTGTTCAATACATTTTATCTTTAATTGCTGTTGGTTGTTGTTGATTGATGGTAGTTCTTAAATAGAACTGGTATGTAAAAATTGGTAAATATATCACCAATTTTTATTTGTTTGTAAAAATATTTTGATTCTTAAATGATTGCGGCTAAAATTTTGATAGCTACACAATTTGGTCATGAGATGTTTAATAGTTATTAAACATGGCTGTGAACAAAGCCAACCTATTCAGTTATTTTTGAGTATAATTAAATTTTCTTCCTTGTTAAAAATACAACATAAAACTTAATTATCAGCATTATATCTAGTTTTCTCAGTGGTAAACTAACTTTTTACCTGGTTTCTACAAGACTATTCCATAACTTGAATATTTCTTTGGTTTTTAGATCTCCTAGTTAAATCTCTTTTGCCTTGGTAAAAGACAAAAGGGCTTGTACAACAAACTGTGATGGGAAACTGTTCATCCGGTTGGTCACTTTGTAAGGAAGCCACATCTAAAACAACTACAGATGAACAGGTAAATGAAAGTTTCCAATTGCGAGTTAGCTGAAGTTTCCACTGGAAACTGCTGCTAGTTTCGAGTTTCTAGAAGGTATGGTATATAGCTTGCAATATGAACTAGTCAAGGATCTTATTTTTCATGGATTTTTTTTGGATTTCTGTTAGTTTATGCTGACAGCTAATATTTTTTAAATATGGACTGACTAGTTTGTAAAAACTGTACAATACAGTAATTATATTTTGGTGGTTTTAAAAACTGTTTTGTGACCTCCCTTTTGATATGTTTGTCTGGAAATTTAATAGCTAGATATGCAAAGACAAAAAGAAGAAATTCAAAGACAAAAAGAAGAACTGAAAATAATAAAAGAAAATATGTACAGACAACAGGAAGAGCTGTTGACTGTTAAAACTGAATTGAAGTATGCAAATGAGCGTCTTAACGACCTTCAGTGTAAAGGCAGGGAAAAGTTAACTGAACAGTCGGAAAGTGAGTATAATCTTTTTGTATTAATTCATCAATTTCAAAATAATGTAGCTTTTAATTGTTAGCTTGTTACAATATTAGTTTTACATTCAATTTATGATTTAAATTTAGTTTCTTACATAGATTTGTGTAATTATTTATTTTTGCGTTATATGCATATGCTAGTTTTAGTAATTTAGTGTCTTTTCACCAAAATGTTTGTTTTTAACTATTACAGCTCAAACATATTAGAACAGATTAAACTAGCTTTTCAATGTAGCGTAAAGTGGAAGTGTAAAGTGAAAGCTTGTAAAATGAAAGCTTTATAGTTAGTTCTTATGTTAACGACCTGAAGAGAAAAGGTTAACATGATATTGAACGCAATTCTAGTAAATTCCCTTTTCAGTTAATCATATATAGCCATTTTTACATACTAAGGCTTGAAAGTACTATGATAGCATTACGAATTTAAACTAGATGAATTTATGTGCGCATGTAATAAATACGCATATAAACTTTAATCATATAATCACTTGCTTCAAATGTTTATGAATAGTCTAAATTTGTCTTTGCGTTTAGAACTGATTATGATAAGATTTATAAAATTATACATCTAGACAAATTAACAATCACAGGTTACAGTGTGGAAAAACTAATAATGAACATGCTTCACTTTTGCACATATGTCACATATACAATGGGGCATATGCGCAGGAGACATCTGTTTCTTTTTGTGAATATGTTGATTAGATTTGATCAACCTGTTGTCTTTTTTTTGTTTCAGATTCCCAGACTGAAAGTCTATTTTCAGCATCTGGTAAGTGTATGTTCTGTTCAGCTATGACTGGATGATTAGTTTACTACAAACTATTTCCACCGTGTTTATTCATTACGTCTGACTTCCATTTTTGATAATTCAATTTTCTTAATATTTGTAAAATCAATTAAAAAAATTGAGTGGTACTATGAAATATAAGAATGATTGGATGAAAGAATATATTTATGTAAATAACTAAACAGGACATAGACTTAGAAAAATACATATTTTTGTGTTAAAATGGTTTATCAATTTATTTAAAGGAGCGCAAGAGACAACAAAAGTCACTGAGAAAATTGATTCGCTCTCAGATGTATCCTCTATCTGCTCAAAAATTATTTTGAGGAAGTTATCAATAGATTGGAATACTGTTTCTAGGAGCTTCTAAAGATTATTAAACTTTTGTGAATGCACATGACACTGTATACTATTATTTTTATAATATTTGTTATATGATAATGGCACAGTATACCAATTATTTGTCTTTAGGACCTTGCAGTAGCTTTTAAAATAGCAACTTCC
Source organism: Watersipora subatra (assembly GCF_963576615.1). Classification (NCBI taxonomy): domain Eukaryota; kingdom Metazoa; phylum Bryozoa; class Gymnolaemata; order Cheilostomatida; family Watersiporidae; genus Watersipora; species Watersipora subatra. Next base: position 19,282,619 of record NC_088713.1, read on the forward strand.
ATTCGAATTTTGAAAAAACTGTGATTGTAACAAAACAGTGATCATCGAATTGCAAAAATACAATAGCAAATGTTTTAAAGCAGTGAACACACACTAGCAACTACCCAATAGCAATTGTGTGTTTTCATAGATAATAGCTGATCAGCTTTTTGCATTGACAGCAAATACATGGAAAGAAAAATCTAAAAAAATCTCAAATCTTTTTCGGCAAAAAGGTAAATGAGTGCATGATCAAATTACGCAGATATCAAACAATAGAGCAATCGAGGCGCACGTCCTGGTGAAGCAATCCTCTTTTTTTCAAAAAATACTAAACCATTATGCGAGTTTATTTAGGAAGCATCAGCTTGTTGAAGGGGAAAATAAAAAGTCCCATTATTTCCCTTAATATTAAGATCTCAAGACAGCTGTGCCAGTCTTATTCAAATGTTGTTGATTACTTTCTATTAAGTTAGTACCAAGTTGTTCACTGAATGTTATATATTTGAGTCTAGTTTATTGGGTCACTTTTGGGACTAGAGAGCTTTTTGCACAAATGAAACAAAATGACCCGTTAATGGATGTTTCATGCACTGCCCTCATAACCATGTGTAAAATATATTGAGTACATAGGTGCAAATGTGTACTGCGTTGTGCATGCTCTGTTTTATATTGCATTTTATTGAATGTGCAATCTACATAACCCTCAACCCTGTACATGTATAATCAAGTGGTTGGAGATTTTAATAGATGTATCAACAGAGCTATCAAGTGCTAAACTAATAGTACAGGTTGATATTCATGTGCAAAAGTAAGATAAGTTTGGTTAAATTCCAGGCAGCAATACGGCTTCCATATCGGATATCGTTTTGAAGCTACAATCTGTTACAGTTTTGGTCTGGTTACACTACACTGTTTGTGCAACTCAATTGTCGTTTACTAAACTTTTGAACAACTCTATTTTTTACAATATGGCAAGGTCTACACATGACACGGTTGCAGATATGAATGGTTAAGTAGGGGCTTCCTCCAGGCTCCATATGAATGGGAAGATTTTCTGACATTTAGCTTGTTTGATGACACAGGAATTTACCGATTCTGCTTCTCTTGTTAGGAATTGTGAAACTTAGAATACAGAATTAAAATTCAATGGAAACCAAATAGTTAAATGATATTTGTGACTAGGAAACAAAAGGCTGGTTTACTTAATTTTATTTGTGTTGTTTCTCAGTCGCGTTTAGAAAGGAATTAGATTTATTGTTGAAATAGAAAGATTGCTGGGCTGAGATATTAAAAAAATATGGAGGCCTTTATGTTAAATTCAGTAACGTAAAAACATGACAAGAAAAAATAACAAAAAATAGGAATAGAATAATGAAAACAATACAAAAGTAAAATAATAAATAACGACCAGGCAATATTTAGCTAGATCTGGTTTTAAATGGATATAATCAAATAAATGTTCTTGGTATGAGTAAGGAGCCAATTTTGTACACAATGAAGTCAGGATGATTCCATTTATTTAGCAGTGGCATTAATAAAAGCAGATGGTCTAGTAGAGCAGCGTGTTGATTTCAGTAATGTAGACTGCAGTGTGTATAGCTAATAAGAAATAGAATTTACATAATTAGAGGGTAAAATGATGACTACGTAAATGTAAACCTTTGATGTAAGTGATTCAACTTGGTCTGTGGTACAGGAAAAGGCAAAAAAAGTGTTTGAGTTCACGATTCGCTTTGCGTTAAAACAATAATGACACCTGAATACAAAAACATAAATAATCACTGGTAGATATGGGCTTTCAGCAGACTGTTATCCATCTGTGTGTCATATAATATTTCATTGTAAAACATAACTTGTGAAAAATGTTTAACATGTGAGATGGAAATGTTACCCAGTGTCCAGGATAAACATGCCTGGTGATACAGGCTAGTAGATGCTTTTACATGATCCTAAACTTCATGATTCAGTACTTTACTTTTTGTATATGGAACTATGCAATAATCAGTATTGATGCTCTCAGTTGCTTGGCTTAGTTTTGTTAGTGCAACTAGTTATGATGATGTTAACCAATGTGCCAAGAACTATCTAGTTAAGGTGTTAAAAATCACCTATAGACCTTCTTAAGTGGTTGTTAATGTGTACTTGAGTACTGGTTATAATTGAAGCCTACTGATTGCGTTCAGGAAATGAACATATGAAAAGCCAGTTTTGTTGAAACAGCATGGATAGTGCCATATAGATGAAATCAGTAAAAAAGTTGTATGATTGGGGATATTGAGACTTTGATTGGCAATAGATAGTTGGAGTATAATATCTTGTCAGAACATGGTAAAGAAGGAGATGTTGAAATGTATGATGACTGCTTCCCAACCTAATAAGGAAATACTGCAGGAAAGTGGCAAATAAGTTCATTAGTTGTACTTTGAGACAACATCATATTTGTATGTGTCAATTTCATTATTCTCAAGCATAAGTTAATTGGCATATATTTGCAAGTAACAAAATTTGGTTGACTTGCGAACTATTGTGGGTGACTTTCCATTTAGCGGATGGCGTGCAAATTAGCCATATAATGAAAACCTAGTCATTGTAGATTATCAACATTTCAAACAAGCAGCATTTGTTAACGGGCCCAGAAACTGGTCACTGGTCTTCCTATTACGTTTCTTGTCGAACTACCATTGGGGCCTGCTAATACTGCAACTTTGTTTCTATTGTTCAATGTTTAGCAAATAGTATATATTGTTATTAAGATATATTTGAGAAAAAACCACTTTTAAATTTGAACATAAACAAATTTTTTGGATTGATAAAATGTCCTTAATTTTATACATTTCGATATTATACCACCGGATACTATGAAAATGTAATTCTTAATTCATGAACTTACACAAAGTTTTTGTAGATTATAACAAAAAGGATGAGTATTTTTTATCCTCTGACACTGTTTTTGATGTTTGAGGTGATCTGTATGCCAGTATGTTTCAAGATTAAAATCGATAAACCTCAACTGGGATATAAACACCCAGAAGAAAAATACTTGCAAAATCACTTCACTAGTAGAGATAGTTGATATCGGCTATTTCATTCATGTTGAAGTGGCATGCTACTTTTTTATGGTCTTCTTTGCACTTATCGATGTCATTATTGCACTTTCACTTGCTGTGAGTGGTTTGATCATGATCAAGTTTTGTTGATATTGACCATGAAACATTTTGGCAATCAGATCATCTCAAACATTAAAAATACATTCCAAATGATAAGAAATAACAATACTTTTGATAAAATTTGCTAAGATTTTTTGGGTTAGTTCACCTGTAAAAGTTTTTTGAACTGCCTTTTCTACTCTACCAACACAAGACTCAGTTTACAGAGTATATACTTGTATTCCTGCTTTGTTCATAAGTATTTACAGTCAAAAGCATGCAACAAGCAATGAAACAGGCTCAGAACAGCTCTACTCACCAGTCGTGATGCGTTCTTTTACATACATAGTAGGGCTCGGCTCTGTCTGGACTGAACTTGGCCTAGTATGACTCAAACATTCCATCACACACTCCTCTCGTTGGTGACCCAGGTCTTTAATAACCGTGTTGGGAGAGAGTCAAGTGGGCCAGAGTCTTGTGTTGGCAAGCGCCCCAGTGGAAGCGCTTTAGCTCCTCTCAGAGGAGTTGTCGTTTTCTGTCCTCAAAATTTTTGTTACGCAGCACAACTCGCATATCATCAGCCACAGGCTTCCAGTCTTTGGCATCCTGTGCCAGCAATAATGCTTGGCCGCACTGTCTATACCTCAGTGCCTGGCTAGCTGATATGTGTTCCACCACTTTGAGAAAGGTACGGGCGCCTGGCCGGTTTATGTAAACTTGGTTTTTTTTTGTGAATACGGTAAGGCCCGTTTATGCGGATGGCTGGCGCTTTGGCGTAGAGTGAGGCGCGTCCTTTCATTGGCTGCGCCATGACTTCCCCCGAGTAATAAGGGTGCAGGTAATTAACTGAAGGAAATCCTTTTCCTGTTCTTGACAGATTTGTACCCAAATTTCTCTGTCCACCAGATACACCACAGGGTCAACTTATCGTCTTCGGTGGGTAGCATGGTGTAGCAGCACCTGGTTCTGGGAGGCTTGCTGCCAATCACACGGGCAAACAAACACTGTGTGGTGCTGTAGCACGTGAAATTTAATGTGCCAATGGCTTGTCACAAACTGGCAGACCTGACAGCTTCCTCCTTTAGCTTGCTCTTATACTCATGCCGTGTTTCATACTAACAGGTATTTGATAGTCCTGACAATCGGCCTATGCAAGGGGTAGCTTTCTGGATGGCGTGTCATTCCTATAGGAGTGCTTGATATGTGTGCCTTGGCAGGTGGCAGTAAAGAAAGTATCGGTAATGGGGGCTCTATGCATGTTTGTGCAGTGCCTATAGCAGCTACTCAGCAGAATTTTTCTATTTCTTCAGTTAAAGTCTCAACTAATAATGCCTCTGAACCACCGTCGTTGATTCTCAAAGCAAGTGGCTCGGGGTGGCTCGAGCTGGCTTTGTTAGTGGCCTCCTCCCATTATCTATCTCTTTTATGCGCTACCCCATTTGCCGACTTTGGTTCACACAATGCTCCCTCAGCTTCTTCCAGGCTTTTGTAACTAAAGTCACTAACTCTAGCAGAGAAGTTTTTCAGGCACTGTCCATGTTTTCTAATAAACCAATAGCGTCCAGATTGAGCGAGTGCATTAATAATAACACCTTGGTAGCAACTGTGACAGTTGTTTTGCCGTTTTTATTTTTTGCCTTCGGACCGTCTTTTAGGGACATTATTGAATAACATATTCCATCTCCGTACCGATTCAGCCTCATAGAGGCTTGGGTCGACCTAGGGCTATACCAGACCGGTTCTGATGGGGCTGTTTTAGTCAAAGCTGTTTCAGGTTTGGCCAGAGATGTCTCGGGTTCTTCCGAAGCCTTTTGGGTTTGGCTGGATCATTTGCTGAGCTTGGCTTTTGATTCTTTTCTTTAACGGGTACAGTTAGATTTTCGGTGAGAATTGTTCCCTGCTCACGGCTACTTGCGGCTTCCATAAGCAGTTTCTCCCAGCTATGGGGGCTATAACATCGGCAAGGGTTAATTCGGAGCTTCAATCAGATTCTTTCCTCTGCTGCTTGACCTGGCTGCCATCCTGTTGGGGGCCTCTTTTTGGCTCTAAGGTAGCTGGGGCCAGTCCTAACTTTTATGGACTGGCGTGGTAGGGCTTCAGTCTTGCCTCGCTTTGTACTGACGATTTGCCTTGCCTTTCCACCAGGTATGTATGGTTGTTTTAGACCTTGAGGACTTGGTACGGTCCCACAAACTTTGTCTGCAACTTTGGGTTGTCTCCTCGTTGCCTGTGCTTGATCGTGAACCATACCCAGTCGCGGGGTGCATACAATGGAAGTTCCTCCCTGTCTTCTTGCCGGATTTTTATCTGGCTTTGCCGCAGTGTTCGTGTACCAATTCCAGTTTTCTGTGTACCACTGGTACGTGATTGTGAGTTTAAAGTAGCTTGGCCAAAGGGGGATCACTTTTCAGCTGGTCTGGCAACCTTAGGTCCCATCTCAGCATATGCATGTTTGCTGTATATTCAGTTGCGGAAAGAGTGGGGTGCCTCAGTATGCTATCATCAGCTGGAGAAGCAGTATGTCCTATTCATCCTAGTTGCGGGCTACTAATAATGCCTGTAACAAGTCTTTCAGTCCATGGTAATTTCTTTCCACCATTCTGTTTGCTTGTGGGTGATTTGGGATGGTGTGAATCTTTCCCACATTCTAGAGTTAGCACAGTTAGGCCATAAGTTGACTTTTGAATTATGCACCCTAGTCCGTGTGGATCAACTCCAGCAGCCCCAAATAGCAGAACACCTGCTCCTCCAGAGCCTTTGCAATAAACTAGTGCTGTGACGTCGGGCGGTGCCAGTGCGTCTTGCCACCGGCTGAAATGGTCTGCGAAAGCCAGCTTCTATTTGTTTCGTCTCGGAATGGAAAGGAGTGGGCCGACAAGGTCAACCGCTACCTTGAGCATGCTCGTGTATTATAATAGCATCTGCCTCCTATCATAAAGCCAGGAATTGTAAGTTAATAATGTTATATTGTATGAACTGTAATGAACTGTATGCATAGGATGTGTGTAAGCAACTGGCAAACATAGCTAGCCCAAACATAGCTAGCATAACTAATCTTATAATAATAGGATAAGCTGACTGTAGGGCTACTGTAGGGCTGGTAGAGTCATTAGCATTCAGTGTGAGCACACACTGTGACATCTTCCTCTTTTAGTTGTTACAATTCAAACTGCTCTAAAATATCACAAGTCAGACACTTACAAAAAAATAACATATCTGCATAACAGTTTAAAATAATAGAAGTTGATTGCAAAACACAATTGTACAAAATCTGATTCTTGGTAGAAATTGACTCTTAGTCCAAAACCACACCAAAAACAAAACATGATTTATTTTTAACTAAAAAGACACAAAAATCTGGTGGATGTAGCTTACAATAATTGTCCTAATCAAGAGAAACCTAAACGAGTGGGTGGTTTGGACACTCTTCCCGACTTAGTGACAACTGAAGAAAAACTTGAACTCATTTGATTAGGATTGGTTGCACCTGTCGATGCAGATGCAGGAGTGGCGGTGCCACTCCGGTCAACAGAATTGGGAACAACAGCTAACTGACTTTGCTGAGCAGACTGGACTGGAACCAAAGTTTTATCAGAATTAGTACTTTCAACCAGTTTCTGTTGTTTATCAAGGTTATCATTAATCAAGGTTCTATCAGAATTAGTACTTTCAACGAGCCTCTGTTGTTTATCAATGTGATCATTAATCGAGGTTTTATTATAGGCATGAGAAGATCGGTTAGGTCTCAGAGCTTTTATGTTGCGCCTGAAAACTTTGCCATCCGATAATTTGATGTAGTAACTTCGAGGCGTTTCCGCGTGTTCAACAATAACACCTTCTGTCCACTTTCTATGGCCTAGTTTACACCAAACTTTCATTCCTACGCAATACTCAGTGGGAAGGGTAGCTGTGTTGTTCTGAAATATAGCTTGTGATTGTCTTTTAACAAAGCGACTGTGTATTTCCCCTAGATGTAGTCCTTGGGGCTTGAGTTGGTGGGGTAGGCAATGTAATTGTCCTCTTAAATTTCGAGCCTGTAGCAAAACTGCTGGAGATGGGAGTTGGTCACCCAATGGAGTTGACCGTAATGTGGCCAAAACATCACACAATGTCTGACCAGATATCAACGCCTTTCTGAGGCTGTTTTTGATGGTTTGATTCATGCGTTCGGCCAATCCGTTAGAGCGTGAATGATAGGGAGAGGAAGTTATGTGTTTAACGTCATTATCCTCAATGAAGCATTTAAATTCATAAGATGTGAAATATGATGCATTGTCACTGACCAAGGTTTCAGGCCGACCAAAGTCGATGAACTGCCTTTTTAATAAATCTATGACTTCTAAAGACCGAGAAGTTTTTAATTGATAGCAGGCTGGCCACTTCGAGTATCGATCTACTGTTACCAAATAATCGTTGCCATCGAGGTGGAAAATGTCCATACTAACCGATTGCATAGGGTATTCTGGGATATCATATGGTTCAAGGCTATACTGACTGTTTGATCTCATGTATTCTTGACAAACAGAACACGATTCTATCAAATCTCTAATCTGACCTAAATAGCCTGGCCAATAAACTGCACCTTTGGCTCGCTCAGTACATTTACTAACTCCCATGTGACCAGCATGTATTTGGTCCAACACCGTTTTCCTCATTGCTATAGGAATAACAATCTGGGCCCGGCACAGTAACAGGTCATTATGCATTGTGAGATCAGATTTTACATTCCAGTAAGGTTTTAGTGGTTCAAGGCAAGCATGTTTAGTCATTGGCCAACCATGCTTTATGTATGACGCTAGTATCTGCATTGTGGGATCTAGTTTCGTTGCCTGACTCAACTTTTCCTTGAACAGAGGCTGTGTGATAATGCCTGTGGTTATTGAATCAATCTGATCATGATCTAGTGCTTCAAATTTATTAGCCTCAGCACCGTAGCTAGGAAGAAATGCACGTGACAATGTATCAGCTAAAATTAGGTCTCTACCTGGTTTATGAATTAAAGTGTAATCGTATCCTTGATTGCGTAGTCTCATGCGCATCAATCTAGGGCTAAGCTCATTTAAACCCTTTTTCATTATTCCAATTAGTGGAAGATGGTCTGTTTCTATCATGACATGCTGCCCGTATATGTACTGATGAAACCGCCTCAGACCATATTGAATCGCGAGGTACTCCTTCTCAATTTGCGCATATTTTCTCTGTGTTTCCGTAAGGGAGCAACTGGCATATTCTATTGGTTGGCCTGCATGCATTATTACTGCTCCCATGCCAAACTGACTGGCATCAACTGATAGGGTAACTGGCAATTCTGGATCAAACATTTTTAGCGTTGGGCTAGATGATACGAGGAATTTTAGTTTCTCAAACGCCTGCTCAGCTGCTTCGTTCCAGGACCATTCTACACCTTTTTTAGTTAGCTCGCGCAGTGGGGTGGTAACTTCCGACAGATTTGGACAGAACTTAGCTAGATATGTGGCCATTCCTAAAAGCCTACTGACGTCATCTTTACACTCTGGTTTTGGCATTTTTGTAATTGCCTCCACCTTACGGACATCGGCCCTGATAGTACCATCGCCTATAACGTGACCTAGATATTTCAACTCAGACTGCCTAAAATTGCATTTCGACTCTTTCAATTTCAGATTACAATCCCTGCATCTCTGCAATACCAACTCTAAGATTTTATCGTGCTCGGTTTCAGTCGCTGCATGAATCAACAAATCATCTACGTAGCATTCCACTCCTTCAATGTCTTCAAATAATTCCGACACAGTCCGACAAAATATCTCAGGACTAGAGGATATTCCATAAGGCAATCTAAGAAATCGATATCTACCGAATGGAGTGGCAAAAGTCGTCAACAAACTGCTAGCCTCATCTAATTCAATCTGCAAAAATCCTGAGGTTGCATCTAACGTAGTGAATACTCGAGACTTCGAAAGTTTAGCAAATATTTCACTAGCTGTTGGTAATGCGAAATGTTCGCGTTTTAGATTTTTATTTAACTGTGTAGGGTCTAGACAAATCCTGAGTGACCCGTCAGGTTTCAGTATGTTTACTATAGGGTGCACCCAGTCAGTTGCTTGTCTTACTTTAGCTATTGTGCCCTCACTTTCCATAGATTGTAACGTGAACTTTAGTTTATCCCTTAGTCTAAATGGGACCCTCCTAGCACTTTGTATAACAGGCTGAGCGTTTTCTTTTAGTTGCAAAGCATGCTTACATGGCAACCTGCCAAGACCATTGAACACATCAGTGAATTTTTTAGCTACCTTATCTGTGACGGAATCAGCCCTATCAACCAAACCAAGCTCAATGCAACTGGGCAGCCCCAATAAAGTTGCAATGTTTGTATCAGTTTTTACGACTATAAACTCCACTGTATGATACTTATTGCTAACATCCACCAGTAACATAACCTTGCCTAATACATCAAGTGCATGTCCACTAAAAGACACTAATGATCTAGCATGCTTGACAATTGTCACCTGACTATTTACGCTGGCTAGTACAGTCTGTGAAATTACATTACATGATGCTCCCGTATCCACTTTTAATCGTAATGGCTTACCATTGCACTTAGCATTGATTGTCCATTCTCTTCCATCATTGATGGCAAATGCAATGTCTCCGGTATTAACGTTGTCAGGTTCCGATACCTCATTGGCAGTGTTGTTGCTGTTATCTCGTGAAGATAAGCATGCAGTGGAAAAGTGATTTTTACGGGAACATTTCCTGCACACCTTTCCGTAAGCTGGGCACCTCCCTCGTTGATGTTCCATAGCACAGTATTTACAGTTCTTTATCGTTTGTAACGGTCCAGTTCTATATTTTCTATCCGATTGTAGGTTTGGGCTCTTGCTCTCTGACATGGATACTTTCTGTTGTGGGGGTACGACACTTCGTATGGCATTAACACCATCTGTCGTGTGGTTCATTTCTCTGAGGTATTGCGTGGTAGCCTCTTTACGTTGGCATACTGAGATAACCTCCTGTAACGTAGGATTGCCTGGCAAGTTGAATATATCCTCACGAACCAACTTGGACGATATACCTGCTACAATTCGGTCCACTAGCGCTTTGTCTTTCTCATCAGCATGGAATTCACAAGTTGTGATGAGGTCTCGAAGTGCTGTCACAAAGCTTTCGAATGGCTCGCCTTGCTTCTGAACTCTGCTGTGAAATTTGAATCGCTCAAAGACTGTCTTTACCTGCGGGTTGAAGTGTTCAGTGAACGCATTCTTTACTTCTGCAATGTCTTTTCGATCGGCTATGTTCAGTGTTCGAAATATTTCTTGGCCTTGTGCGCCAAGCAGTGTCAATAAAGTCGCTACTTGTATTTCTCCATCCTTTTTAGTCTTTTCTGTCGCTATCATGTAAAAATCATATTGCTCGAGCCATGCTTTCCAACTTCTACTAGTCTCGCTGGGATTGTCTGTAGAATTTACAAAACTTGCCGGCGGCTTGAGCCCTCCTTCTGCCATGTTTTCTTTTCGTTCTCCTCAAAAATCCCGTCCTGACACCATATCATAAAGCCAGGAATTGTAAGTTAATAATGTTATATTGTATGAACTGTAATGAACTGTATGCATAGGATGTGTGTAAGCAACTGGCAAACATAGCTAGCCCAAACATAGCTAGCATAACTAATCTTATAATAATAGGATAAGCTGACTGTAGGGCTACTGTAGGGCTGGTAGAGTCATTAGCATTCAGTGTGAGCACACACTGTGACACCTCCCTCAGGCTATCATGGTTTATTCGTTCTTTGCGGCCTGGCACACCTCACAACTTTTTACTAGTCATTTGACAGTAGAGGTCAGGCTTGGCCAGTACCAGGTTAGCTAGAGGCGACTCGTTGTACTTCTCACCCCAAAGTGAGCCAGGGCGTGTGTCTGATAAATTGCAGTCTCTCGTATAGCGGGCGGACAGACATTGCAACATCTGGTGTTGTTCTGAGACACCACACATGCCTCCAGCACACTGTTTGGCCGAATGTAGGGAGACCCACAAATGCAGTTCAGTACACCCAGCACTCTCCTTCCCACTTCTAGGAATTTGGCTGGCACTTCGTTTCTTGTGGCAATGGCCTGGTACACGATGGCCACTGGTCATTGTCTTCAATCAGTCCCATTGGACAATAGTTCCGTATGGTGATACGGCAGTGCTGTACCATCTCTGCCGGAGCTGGCACCACTACCTCTTTGATCACTTGCACCTTGCTTTGGAGCAGCCGTTCGTGCATACTAGCAGCTTTCCGTCCACTCAGACCACCGTCTGCTCAAATTCCAGAGAACATTGATGTGCCACTAAAATGGCATGGCTAATATGGCATCTTCACTTAGTCGGCTAACCAGAAAGACTTCTTCTGTCTTAACTGTCCTCAATCAACTCGGCTGCCAAATAATAATGTAGAACGAAAGTTTGGTTCTATCGGCTAACAGACCATGACTGTCACGCTCTTTGAACCGTTCTCTTACGACTCCGAGCAGTCTGTCAAACACTTGTTTGTTCAACAGGTTGGTGGTGCAACCTGTATCCAGTAGCAACGCAAATCAGTCCTGACTGGGTATGACTTGAAAGTTCAATCAGACATTATTAATGAGTGAAAACTTTAAAAGCTGGTCTTACATATAGAAGGTTTTTGGTTCTATGCATCTGTTCTACACACTGCATGATTTCTGGTAACAAGGACATTCACATATTTAAAAGTTTTACCAACATTTGCAAAGTTGGTATCCCAAATAGTCTGACCAAAACTCCCAAATTTAATTATTCCTTGAAGGTGAGCTTTTTCATAAATGAGTTCTACAAATTGTATTTACATTTTTATTCACTGAGGTTGTTTGTAACATGCGATATACGTGCTTGCTCAGTACGGAGCCCATAGCAGCAATTTAGACTTAAACTTCATTGTGCCCGCTTCTCTATATAATTTATTTTGAAACAAACCAAAACATAAAAATGGTTATGCAACAATATCACAGTAGAAATGCGTAATTGTTGCAAATCTGCAAACTCGGATTAGTCGATGGGATGTGAGAAATCAATTGAACCCAGCAGAGGCTATATAGAAAAGATATTCATATGCACAAGCTCTACTATATTACGCAGGTAGTTATAACTCTTCTAGACTTCAGATGCCCTCTGGAATTCTGAACTGGTCATGACTAACTGTTGCTAACACAGTTTGTTATTGATATCTTGTGTTAAGTCTTGCTCTTAACAAAGGACTCATCAAATCATGTCATGATGTACTCAAGGACACTTGATTGAGAAGTTATTAAGGACACTCGAAATTAACTATTATTAGCTTTCATATTTTTTTTCTTCATGTGTTACCATAGAAATGAGTGTAGATCAGTTTGATGGCTTTAGAATAGCTACCATTTCATCAATTTCGAGAGTTGTTAAATACTTTAAATCAAACAATATTGACATTAGCTGCGGGAGGAGCTAATGGTACATGACAACTATGCGGCAACGTTCAATTGAGCTAATAGGAACAGCTGTTTTAGCTTTCATTATTATCACAAATGTCGGCACATAAATTTAGCTGTGGACTTTTGCATGTCTAATACCATATTTTAGAAAACACATATTTATGTCTGTTGGATTCCATACTTTCAAAGTTCACAAACAGCTTTTGTTCTATTTTAAAAAGTTATTGTGAGGGACTTCAATCTGGCTGCTTTCCATGCACTGTCTGCAGTACTAAATAAAAAGCTATAAACATTGCTAGCAGTTACTTTGAAAAGATATAATTTCTAACAACCATATCTAAAAACGAATTCTACTAAGCACATCTAACAAACCATTATAACAAGCAATTATAGCAAGCATTTCTAACTAGCAATTAAAACAAGCAATTCTAACAAAAATTTCGAACAAGCTTTTTTAACAGGAAATCCAGCAAGCAATTTTTACATGTCTAACAAGCAATTCTTGCAAGCATTTATAAAAGGCAAATCTAGCAAGCATTTTCAAGTGGCAATTCTAACAATCAACTCTCAAAAGCAATTCTTATCAGATCTTTTAAAAAGCAATTCAAACAAACTGTGCCAACAAGCATTTCTAACAAGCAAATTTGACAAGCATTTTGAACACGCAAACCTAGCAAACATTTTCAAAAAGCAATCCCAAAAGTCAATTCAAACAGGCACTTCTAACAAGCATTTTTAACAAGCAGTTATAAAAAGCAAATTTAACAAGCATTTTTAAATAAAAATTCTAACAGGTAACTCCAGCAAGCAATTCTAACTAACAACGACAATAGCAAGCAATAAGTAGCCGTCAGTAACTAATGAAATGTTCTTAAAAAAGAACCTAAATTTGGTTGTTGATTGGATCAAAAAGCTTTGGTAGTTTTTTAATATTTACAATCGTTTTTTATGCTTGAGGTTATCTGACTGGCAGGATATTTTATAAATATTTTGCCAATATTTGACTCCAGTTGAAACCCTCGGAGCAGATGAAAGTGCTTCATGATTTTATAGCTGCAAAACAGCATATTGAATAAAGACACTTAAAACTGCAGCTTCAGCGATATAGCCAATATCAACTATAGCAACGAAATCAACAATAGTAACGAAAGTAACAATAGCAACTGTGTACTTCCTTTCAACATAATCTTTTTCTGAGCCTTTTTTTATGTTAATCGTGAAACATCCTGGCAGTTAGATAACTTCAAACATTGGCAAACTATAGAAAATGCCAAAACTTTCCAGCAAAATCTAATGAAATATTTTGTAAGTTTATTTTTAAACTTTTTTGCACTTATGTTGAGTTGACTCTGGAATATTCAAATCTAAAGTTAATACGCTGACTCAAGCATTATGATAATTTAGTAGTAAAACTAAAAAGCCAAAGCGCTTTCTTATGCCATTCAGAAATGACCATGTAAATGTTAACCTTTTTGTGCTTAGTAATATAAGTGTAACCAGACGTTTTGCCTGTCAAGTATAACCCAAACAAAAAAGATGTAAAGAAACGCAAAACTATTTTTGTCAAATGGGAACCACCTATATCTCAGTAAAAGTGTATGAAAAGTGACATTTAATTTAGTTTAGCAGCAGAGTACATATAAGATTTAAAAAAAAACAGTTTCAAAACAGACCAGAGACAGTCCAGTCTTGGCATTTTTATTTCAAAATATTAAGGCCAAGTTTATTGAGAAATATTGAGAGCCAACTGATAGAAGAACTGTGCCCACTATGGCGAGTGGAAAAAATGTGCACCACACCATACCACCCTCAGGCTAACGGCATTGTGGAGATAAACAACTGGCAACTGAGAGAGTCGCTACGAGCGCTTCAGTTAAAACAAGGACAGGAGGAGTGAGACAGACTGCTCCCCCTGCTGATGCGGGCCTACAGGGGTACGCCACACTCTGTTACGGGCGAAACAGCAAACCTGCTAATGTTTGGCAGAGAGTTACGCCTCCTTGACCTGTTGGAAATCAGTCCGCCTCCGCTGGAGGAGCGGCCTTCCCACCAGTACGGGCAGGAAACACAGAAGAGGTTAGAAGCGACTCACGAGATACTGAGGAAGGCCCAATAGACGATGAATCAGGAGGACCAGGAAGAGCCACCCTTATACGCCCCAGGAGAGTGTGTGTGGCTTTGGAAGAAGCGCCGGCGAAGGGGAGAAAACCCCAAATTACAGACCAAATACGTGGGCCTGTTTAAAATCATAAAGGCTTGGGCAAACCATACCTATTTGATCAAAAGACAGGGCCAGTCCTCTACCCAAAATGAGGGCCAGCTCAAGCCTTATTATGCCTGCGAGGAACAGCTAAGCCAAGCACCAGCTACACTAGAGATGCGACGCGGCCCAAACATGACGGGGTCCCGCGCAAAAAGGCAGGAGAGGGACCGCCAGCTGGAGCTGAAGCTGGCAAGAAGGCAAACAGAAGAAATTGCACAGCGAATGACAATAGGCAGTGAAAAGGAAAGCCAGTAAGAGTTGGCTCAGAAGCAGGCGGAGTGGCTACTCCAATCCAATCAAGGGATAATAGCTGATGGTAATTCAGAACAAAGGGAGCCGACCACAGAAGAGTTGATTATTGAGGAGTTAGCAGATCCGCCAACCAACCCAGCCCGGACTGAGAACCCTTCCCCAGCTCACCTTAGAGAGGAGTCTAGGGAGCCCTTACGACATAACCCCGGCCGGCATGAGATACTGGGCCACCGCACAGGTATGGCGAGTGGGCGTGGCTGCAACGATTAGTAGCCAATCCGAGCCTGTCTTCAGACAGCGAACAGGCATGTAGAGGAGCCGGGAGGAAGGTAAAACAGGGGTCACTTACGCTTACACCCTGCAGCTACACAGACGGTCTCCAGGATCTCTGCACTGCTACTTCTACAAACACTCTTATCGACAGGGCTAAAACAGGTGAGCTCGCTAGTTTGCTATCCACCGAGCCTTGCCTCTCCAAACCCATGGAAAATGACAAAGAAGCGAGGCTGGTGGACTTGCTGGCTCCAGAGGAGGAGGAGTTTGCACCATATAGCCAAACTGCCTATGACAAGCCGGTAGGTGTCACCAGCGACCGAGTGACGAAGTGCTCTGGCCAGGCTGCCTCCTTGAGCTCTGATCGAGTTGAGTCACACTTGGTTGACACTCTGTCAGTCATTGGCCAGTTTTGACCCACGGGGATAGTTAGCTTCAAGTCTATCTCCAACGGCCGGAATTACACTGGTAACTCGGCAATGACCGACTCGACAGCGTCTACCAAGGAAGTACTCAAGATACACAAGAGGCTGGATTGGGAGGCCAAGATTGAGGCGGCCAAGACGGCTGAGGCGGCTCGGGTCTCTCACATTGTACAGACTAAGTCTAATCAATCGCCGGCATCTTCCAAACCCAGCAGGAAGCCAATCGTAAGGAACGATCGTTTCGTGGACGGGACCACTTGGGAGAAGACAGGGGCCGCCATTTCGGCACCCGGGATCTGTAACCTCTGCCAGGTCGAGACAAGCATGCAGAGGATCCAGCAAAATGTCATGCAACACTTCTCTGTCTTTGTGTGCCCCTGCCGACATCAGCACGTATCAGGCGACCAGCTGATGTCACACAGGAGGACCTCCTGTGGCGGTGAATGCGGAAGCAACATCTACCTGGTGGACAGACCAGGCTGTCAGTCTTTCTTGCGCCTCCGCAGATGGCCTTCAGGCCTGCGCATGTGGGACTCTTAGCCCACACTCCTCTCACTCGCAAGGCCGGCCAGGGCTTTGACCATTTGGGCAGAAAACAACCACCCCAGGTAGGAGCCACACCAAGAGAAGCTAGGACAAAAGCGACCCGCACCTAAGGAAGAGAAGGTTGGACTTGCGGACAGACGGCCTTCTCGCCTCTATGAGGAAAAGGAGAACTCTCCGCCGATACCAACTCTACCCACCAAAGCGAACCGACTTTGAAACCTGTTGGGAGAGTGGTTTGAGGAGGAGGAGGAGCTCCGGCTACTGCGAGAGGGCCACTGCGACCGGTTACAAGAGGATGGTCGCCGTTAGCATCGGATGGCCATCCGAGCTTTAAAACTCATTCGGGGTGCCCCACGCCGAGGCCAGAACGCTCTGTTTCTGAAGGACACGATTCCCCAGTAGGAAGAAGAGGCTTGACAGTACCGGCTTTGGACCCAAATTTTCTCTCCCTCCGGCGTCAGTCGGATGGCCCCCATGGCAAGTCCTGGGGGAGAAAGTGTGAGGAAACGTATTGCGAGCAGAGCCGGTGCCAGCGTTACAGCCAAGTGACAGGCCAGGCCAAGCTTCCCTTCTTGCCCGGACGCTGGGCCGGCAATAAGGCAGAGTGACACGGGTCACGTAGCCACCAAAAATATGACGGGAAGCGAAACCAAAAGTGGGCGGAGCCAACAAGAATGAAGCGGATAAAAGAACAGACACAATGGAGAGGCAGGCAGAGCAGCGCAGCTCTCTGCATACAAGAGACAATTTATCCTTATACTGTGTAATATTTATGTATGCCTGCCGTTGTTATATTAATACAACTATAGTTATTATGTAAATATACAATACATTGTATGCTCAGATAACAACTTGGTCATCGTGATTACTCGGCTTGTTGGAAACCGTGAAAGTGCCTTGGTAAAATCCACCACACTATGTCATTAACACAAATGCCTATTTGTTTTCTAACACGAAAGATAATAACAAAACTTACTCGTAAAATATTGGTTTTTGAAGTGGAAATTCTCCAACAAAAGTTTAAAATTGATTTGCTGGTTTTTTTTAGTTTTATAAAAAAATCATCGAAAAACACTGTCAATACTAGGAAAGTTTTAAAGTTGGTTATTTTGTCAATGAATAATAAATTAAGTTACTACGAATTTGCTCGGAAAGTCACAAAAAGCGTCTACGGCAGTCGACCAAAGAAAACGCTTAAAAGCGTCTATGGCAGTGAAAGAATTGAAGGTTCTAGGATGAGGCCATTTCACTCACTTCATTTCATAATCGTTGTTTGCTGATGAATAATAGTTACTACTTCATGACAAGTAATAAGTAGGTAGAAATGCTTTAAGCTCATCTTCAGAAAAAGATCAGGCTCTGGTTGGGTTTGAATATACAACCAATTGGATGGGATGTGACTATTTGAAATCTGAGTGAAACTTTTTTGTTTTTTACTTGTACATATGAATAATTAGTACATAAAAGAAGTTGAAACAATCGCAGGTTTTGGGGCTATCTCGAAATGTAGTTAAATCCTATGTTAGGAAGATTTTATTTCTTTAGAAAAGGTTATATTTGAGGGCAGAACATTTCTCATATGAATTTATAATTTTTCTTTAGCTCCTTATTTCAGGTAATAAAACTAAGGACCGTACACATCTCATGTAAACATATAAGTCTTTCATAAATTTTCACAACATGTAACATAATTAAGTGCACAGTCACATCTCCTTTAAATGTTCAAGAATTCCTTAGCTCCTTCATAATCATTACATATTAAAATTTGTTAATGACAAGTCGACATGTGTGCAAGAAAAGATAATTGCCAGAGCTAAAAGCTACGGGACCCAGCAATAATATACACTGTGTGTCATATGGCGATGGTGAAATGCTCAATAAACAATAAATTCAAGTTACAAACAGACATTATGTCATGCAGACACCATTATACACATTCATGGGTTACTAGATTTACACATAGCGGAGTATATAGAATACTGGTCCGATATTGTTTGAATCACAACATCTAGATAATAAAAAACAAACATGATAGCTAAACTATTTTGATTGAACATAACACATCCCTTAAAAGGAAGACCTAACTGGTATGACGACCTAAGTGATATGGGCACAACAATCCTTATAGCTGAATTTGTGCATAGCTGTCATCATGAATTTTAGGGTTAAGTTAAGCTTAACTTATGATATATAATTATGAAGTAAATAACACTGCCACATATATAACTTTTGTCTTTCATGCAGCACTCAAACTCCGGGGCGCTTGGCTAACTAAAGTTACTTATTATCTAAGGATTATCAATAGCATAATCAGTATTTATCATTGACACAGCAACACCCCTGCCTGTTGCTAAACACACAATTTGTTTCCTGGATACTAGTGTGATATTTATAGGAGTGACGATATATTGAGCTAAAAACAACTTAGCTCAATATAGAACTGTGTGGTTCTCAGTCTAGAAAAACCTTGCACACATTATGTGATCAGTGTCTTGTCTCATACTTGTTTAGAAACTCTGCAAAGTGAGATTAGTTTTCCATTCAAATCTTCTCCGATCAAGTTGATTGTTCACAGGAAATAGGCAAGTTATAAAATAAATGCAGCCTGTCAACAGATATATATTGCCTACCAGCCTTTGAAACCAATAAATCAAGCCACATCAGATTTTTTTTTCAATAAGTTGTTCTTCTATTGCTCTTACTCGTCGTTGAATGAGGGACATTTTTAAATGTGGACTGACTAGTTTAGAAATATTGGTTAATATATTGACAATAATTTGTTTGTCATTCAAAAGATTTTTACACATCTTTGAATTATTTTGACTAAGATTGTGGTACCTGCCAAATTTTTCTTTAAACTCAAAGAGAATTATGAACAAAGCTGCCAGCAAAGGCGACATATGAAGTTCTTTTTAATGACAGACAGTTGTTTTCTTAAATTGAAGTCACTGTCTACTTAGTTGGAGTTGTAATAGTTTGACATATATATATATATATATAGACATAATAATAATAAATATATACATATATATATATATATATATGTCTATATATATAATTATATATATGTATATATATATATATATATATATATATATATATATATATATATATATATATATGAATATATATATATATATATATATATATATATATACAATAAAGTATAGGCTAAAAGTCAGCATAAAGTGCTCGATACTAAAGTAGAGCTTACTATAAATTTGGTAAGAAATTTATTAAAATTTGACTAAGCAAAAAATTACTAAAAGTTTCGTATTACACGAAAGGTGTGTAACACTCATCAGATAAAATGCTTAGTGAGGACTATCTATAATTTTAGATATAGATATATATTTCTATATCTATAATAATAGATATAGAAATATATATATATACATATATATATATATATATATATATATATATATATATATGTATATATATATTTCTATATCTATTATTATATCTATTTATATCTATATTTCTATATCTATATACAAATCTTTCTTCTGAGTGAATCGAGGACTGTTATAACATATCAGATGTGCTGTCTTTACGTTTGTCCTAACTTTGTGTTAACACTCTTAAAACTTGTCAGACTATATATTTGAAACCTTTCAAACTTTAATAATTATGGACTTTAGCAATACACGATGTTAACTAAATTTGCTTTTGTCTAAACTAGGTAAAATTACATTTTTTTAACTTAGCATGCATGTTATGATATGGAAATGACCACATAAAATTAACTTTGTGTGCAGTGGTGTGTTACATTAAGGACTATTTTGGAGTGAAGTAAATAGTTTCTGGTTACTGTACTAGATGATCAGAACTTAATGATACAAGTTACAAATAATTCAAATTTTGCAACCGTTAGAAAAAAAGTTACATGATACTAAGTTTGCCTATATGTGTGAACTTTGAACTAATTATGAGATGGCATGTTTAAAACAGACTGATAGAAATGGTGGACCGTTAAAATTTTTTAAAGATTACTTGATAAACATTATTAAATGGTTAACATTTGACCAACCAGATAAAAGGCCAGCATCATTGAGAACTGTTTATTTATGAAAAAGCATAATGCCTTAAAATTATTGATTAAAGGGTCTGCGCAAGAGAGCTACTAGTTAATTTAAAATAAACACTGACAAGAGCAACTGCGTAAGGTGTTGATGTTGAATTCAGTCAAATCCCGATATACAATTTGATGCACATGTGAGGCAAAATAGACTTTTGACTAACTTTCATAAAATTTATTGAAGCGCAATTTAGCTATTTGCTTGAAATCGTTATTACTTATTAACCAGTGTTGCTTGACCGAATTCCTGTGCCTACCCATGGTGTGACTCTATAAGGAGACATTACTGTAGTAATAGTGGGCTCTCTATGAACATATCCTAATAATCTGAGTTGTGCTCTCTATGGAGATATCCTAATAATCTGAGTAGTGTTCGCTATGAAGATATCCTAATAATCTGAGTAGTGCTCTCTATGGAGATATCCTAATAATCTGTGTGGTGCTCTCTATGGAGATATCCTAATATTCTGAGTAATGTTCGCTATGGAGATATCCTAATAATCAGAGTAGTGTTCTCTGTAGATTTATTTTGATAACCATAATTTTTCTCTCTATTGAGATATCCTAATAAAGGGGTGTTCTCTATGGAGATATCCTAATAGTCATAGTAGGGCTTTTTGTGGAGATATCCTAATAATCATAGTGATATTCTCTATGTACATGAAGATATCCTAATAGTCATAGTGGGGCTCTTTGTAGAGATATCCTTATAATCGGAGTGGGCTCTCTACGGAGATGTCCTAATATTCATAGAAGAGCTTCTTTTTGAGATATACATTATTAGCAGTATTTTTCCCATCTTTTTAATTTGTATGTTTTATCAAAGTAAAAGCCAGTTAAGCCATTGAAATCATATCCAACTATTTTATTGTTGTAAGTTTTTGTTAAGACATTTACAACTAGAGTTTACCTCAAGATTTTTATGTGAAATGAATCTACAAAAGAAGTTATTTTACAAATGGCTGCTCTGCGTATTGAAATTTTTCTATTCAAACATGGAACACACTGTTAAACATGTGTGATGGCCGTGGTAGAAGTATGACTAGGATTCATGCCCTCATATCTTCAGAAGCATCACTACCATCAATATGATGTTTACAGAAAGCATCCCTAATACTTCTTAGGACCATTGTGTTTCTTCTCAAGATTTCTGATTCCTAAAATATGAATAGGTTCTACATTTCACATATCAGCCTCTTGTGGCTAGGTTGTCTGGCTGTGTCATTAAGTTTTAAAACTGGCTTCTTTGGTTAAATGAATGTTGTGTTTTTTGTTTTAGAATATGGCATATGGTATGAACTGGAAGTTATAATATGAATCATCATGCAAGTGCAAACATTAACTTATATATGCTTCCTACTGGGAGGTGTGTGACACCCTAATCTGTTGCCTGTCACACACTGGTTTTTCGCTACGTAATTGAGGGGATAATTTTGCTGCTTGCTTGTAATCTATGACAATACACTTTAAAATAATATACATGTATGTTTGCAAAGTCTGGTAGGTGTTAAGTTCTTGCTGCCAATTATAGACAAGTTTCACCAAGGTCTACCGTAAACAAGGCACAGTTGTTTTACCGGTGAAACCAGCTAATTTAGAGTATTTAGATGATTTTGAGCTTTGTAGACAAATTAGACGACAACTAAAAAAGTTACATATTGATTTCGACCAAACTCGCTAAAAGATTAATGGACTTTAAAAGATCGTTTGCAAGTTTTGGTGATGACATTTTCAGGTAACAAAATAGTTAATTCTTTGCGAAATGGGTGTTGGATGAACTCAAACATGCCATAGACTTGGTTCACTAGTGCACTAAGAAAAAAATCTAAGCATCGAAAAATACTATAATGAGTACAAAATGGTATTTAGTTAACCAATCATAACTATTTTATAGCTGCATGTCTATATCATGTTATGACAATGCATTCATATAATTGAATCAAAATCATTCATAGCTTTATCATTAATGTTTTCTATTAATGTGATTAATTATTGTTCAGTGGTAATGTTTTTCCTACTTTAACAGCTATTTCATACTACATATGGGAGTTGCCGCAAAAAAGTCAATAGTTAATATAAAACTCAAATTGCAAGATGCAGTCAGCACTTATGTATTTTATCTTGAATCATGTACTGGAATTTAGCTCAAATCATATGAATTACATCAGGGACTGCTGACATCCAAGTTAGGCACAAGTTAAAATTCATGTGTAACGAGAAACTCGTGTCTGCCCATCACATGCAAGATAAGAACCAATGTGTATTTTTCATATCAACTCATAAAGCTTTTCAGTAGATAAGCTTTCCATAATCTTGGTTTTTATGATGCATGATGGAAAATTTCCAAACGATTTCGGTATTCCATGAATCCCTGTGGAAAATTTCCAACAAGATTTTTGCTTTTTATGACATAAAATGGAAAATAAAGTCCTTTTTTGAGAAATTCCATAGCAAATAAAGTAAGTCGCTTTCAAGGCATAAACATTGAAAATTGTTAAAGAGTTAACAGAGTTTAACCAAAGGCTAATCAGTTCGGGAAGAAGCTAAAAGCGCTCCTCTCCAATTTATCACGCCCTTCTCTTTCTTAGTTGTTGATGGGTACAGAGAAGGTTATTGTTAGTTTATGGTTATCTTTCTTGTCTTAGTTAAAGGTTTTAAAACGAGGTCATCTTACTTACTTCAGTTCATAATCATCATCATTTGATGATGAATAATAGTTATTACTTCACAAAAAGGATTAACTACATGTAGGTTCAAATGCTTAAAGCATATCTTGTTAAAAAGATCAGACTTTGGAATGGGTTTGAACCTATGACCATTCAAATGGGAGGTGAGTATTCGGCTTTCTGTGGGGAATTTTTCTGTTTCTTACTTGTACATATGAGTAACCAGTACATAAAAGCAGGTGAATGAGTCACAGCCTTTGGGGCTATCTTGAGATGCATCAAAATCTTATATCAGGTCGATTTTAATTGCTCAGATCAGGTAATACATTTAAGGACACAGCCACATCTCTTGTAAAGATGTAAGTATTCCTTTGTTCCTTACACTAGTTAATATTTTTAAGAAAACAGCCATACACATATCTCTTGTGAATATGAAAACATTCCTTAGTTTCTTACACTAAGTGATATATTCAAGTACACATTCACCTATTCTTTAAATATTCAAAAATTACTACTTTCCTTTGTAGTCAATACATATTAAAAGTTGTTTATTAACAAGTGTGCAAAGGGAGATAATTGCTAAAGCTAAAAGTTACAAGACCCCGTAATAGTATCAACTGTGTGTCATATGGCGATGGTGAAATACTTAATAAGTAATAACATCAATTTTGAAACAGAAGTTATGTCATGCAGTTACCAAGACACATATTCGTGTGTTACTAAATTCACACATAGCGGAATATATAAAATATTGATTCGGTGTTATTTGAGTAACAATACCTACATGTAGATAATAAAAACAAACATGATTGCCAAGTTATTTTAATTGAGCATGAGACATAACTAAAAATAAAGACCTAACTGATATGGTCACCACATTCCTTATTGCTGACTTTATGCATTGCTGTCATCATGAACTTTAGGATTAAATTAAGCCTAACTTTGATATATGATTATCGAGGAGGTGCATCTGTCAAATATACAACCTTTGTCCTTTAGGCAGGACTCAAACTCGTGATGCTCAGCTTATTAAAGATCTTTACAATCTGAGCAATATCAATAGCCTTATCAGTCTTTATCATTAACCAGTCTCCATCAGTGCTTAAAGAAACTCATAACTGATATGGTCACCACATTCCTTATTGCTGATTTTGCGCATGATTGTCATGACCTTTAGGGTTGACTTAAGCTTAACTTATGATATATGACTATGTAGTAAATACAACTGTCAAATATATAACCTCTATCCTTCATGCACAACTCAAACTCATGACGTTCATCTTAAAACCACTAATTATTATCTGAGCATTATCAATAGCATTTTCAGTCTTCAGTACTGACACGTAAGAATCCTTTCTTGCCTCACAAGAAACACTTGATAGTCAGGGTACTAGTGTGGTGTTAATAGAAGTGACGAGATAGTGAACTAAAACAAATTAGACCAAGATTGAACTGCGTGGTTTTCAGGCAAAGAAAATCTTGCACAGATTTTGTGCTTGGTAACATAATTCATACCTGCTTAGAAAGTCTACAAAACAAGATTAACTTTTTATTTAAATTTTTTTCGATCAAGTTTATCTTCGAGTAGAAACAGGTAAGTTTTAACGCAAGTGTATTCTGTCAATAGTTGTATATGACTACCAGCTTTTGAAAGCAAAAATTCAACACAAATCAAACCTTCTTTTCAATACATTGGTTTTTGATTGCTTCTGTTTTTTTTGTTAATATTTCAACATATTGACTAACATGTTTGCAAATACTGGTAAATATTAACAATGAGTCTTTTGTCTATAAATGGCTTTTCAGGTTGCATATTGTTTCAAAATCTTTTCATGCATTTTCCAAGGATTCCTGTAACACCCCAAGCGTGTTATGGCTACTTGTCTCTTACATGTATCTACTAGCTGTACTATTTTACTAGCTTTTGGCCAAGATTTACAGCTTCCTTAGTTTAATTTTTGAGCTCAGACAATCAGCCTTTCAGTGAACTAACAAATGTTTATAGTTTGAAAATATTGCAGAATAAGTAATTTTAAATTTTTGAGTGTTTATTTGTATTCACAAGCTTGTTTTTTGATGAAATTTGTACACCCTGTTAAAAGTTAATTTAAACTGGATACAATACAGTGAACAAATTTATTAGTTTTGATATTGTAGTCACTTGTAGTCTGGTACCTTCTCTCATGCAACACATTTTTATGTACTTTGGGTTTCGTACTTTTAAAGTCTAAAAGCTACATTCGTTACATTTTGATCAATTTTAGTGGTTTTAATGTGGCTGCTGTTCATGCTTGTCTCCTGTAGGCTACTAAGTAAAACTTCCTAAGCACTGTTAACAGTAATTAACTAGTTATTAATGGCCATTGGCAAACAAATTGTTTAGTGAAAACTAAAACTAGGAACAAATATTCATTTACCTTTTAACTTCGGAAGAACAAAAAGATTGAAACTGAAAATCGTGATTTTGTGGAAAAGATGGAGAATGGCCGTGGCAACTTAATTAAAAAACACATTTGATAAAATTATATGCAAAAAATTATTAATGGACACCATATACATGTACATCATAAGTGGCTTTTCTCTGTCTAAAATTTTTACCGTTTTCAAAGAATAACTTTTTGTAATATAAAATGCATAAATTTCCTCATTTTGTACATTTTTTGTTCCGCTTGCATATACAAACCTAGCTTGATTTTTTATTTGCTCTGTGCAATTGCCTCTCAAAGTCAATTTTTTCTTGAAGCTGTAGGAATTAATAATTAATATCAAGAACCCAATAAATCACTTTTATGATCCAAAACTGTTTCAGATAACATACAGCATGTAGTTTTGGATCATAAACGTGATTTATTAGGTTCATGGCTTATTTAAAAAAACAATGTTCTGCAGAGATCATTGTGAAATTACTTCAAATTTAAAGCCAGCTGCATAAAAATAGCCCCCCGTTTCCTTCCTTTAACACAAAGCTGGAGAGAACAGAAAATGGAAGCTTTCTCAACGTTTTTTTTGTTGTGGTAAAAAATAGCGAGTTTGGAAAAGTCTGTGGAAACTGAAAATATTTATACATTCGTGATAGTAAGCCATTAAATTTTTAATATATACATGACAGTTTTTGCTAAAAAATTGAAAGTAAGCAAAGCTATGCTGCACATTTATTTTGTGATGCGCGGGAGAGCACAAACACTAGAATCTAAAAAGTAAAATACTATTGACCTGAAGTATTATTGCGGATCTTTGATCTTTATGAATTTTTTTACATGGCATAGGTAAGCCTACAATGTAAAAACTTTGCAGATTCATCTAATGCATCGCCGACCCTAATCACAGAAATTAGTGTCAACGTATCAATAGTAGATTTCTCAAAGTAACGAGAGTTGCTTTGATTGAATAGCATTTCAAATTTGATTTTAATATTGTAAGACAATGAGTATTTAGCTGGTGATTTTAAGCATCTGATTGAGGGCTGAGCATAATGTGATAAGTAGACTGTACTAAGTGAATGCTCGGTCTTACCTGAGTAACGAAATGTTTTTTAAAGCAGTAAATTAAATTTTCTTTAACACACAACATATACCATTGTTTTTTGTTTGAAAGAGTGCAGAGAGAATGTAAATGCTATTTCTACTCAAAACAACCCAGCAGTTAGGCTATCAGGGTCTCATTTTACTTTTTTACTTTAGAACTCAACTGCTGATAGACAGCAAAACATGGCCAAGGAAGGAACAATGTGGAAAAATTTGGTAAATCAAGGTCGATCTGAATCTGAGCTACTAACTCAAATTTGTTTAACCAAACAAAACTCACCACCAGTATTTATCATGTCAGAAAAATGAATACCCTTTGCTAATGCCATGTTGCTGAAACAGCTTGTAAAGTAAAGCAAGATCAATATGCGTGATAACATAGAGCTTGTTTTGATAAAAACAAAGAGTGCGAAACAACCAGTTCAATTAGACCTATTCACCGGAAACACTGACTATTTTTCGTTGCACTGAACCTAATGCATATCGTCAAGCCTGACCCTGTATAATACAAGAGCAAAAAGCAATAAATGGTCACATACACAGTTTTAAAAAACTTTTATATATACTAAATATAGTATATAAAAGATAAAATATTCAACCATTTTTTTATAGTATATGAAAATCTTTAACAATTTATTGTACACACGACAGGCCTGTATTCCGTGGTCGCAAGTTAGGGCTGCAAATTTTAAGCGACTAGTTATGAACACCTGAAAGTTTTGGGGGGGGGGTGTAAGCCCACAATGGGGTTTTGGGCAGTTTCCCGAAGCTATGGACCTTTTAAGCATCAACAATTCTCAAAGTATGCATGAATGCAATCAATTGTAAGCATCAAAATTTACATAGATATATTGCTTACGGTTCATGGTAGGCAAAATATTTTCTTTATTCAACGAATGATATAAAACTCATGACACTACAGTTATCTGTAAGGGACATTGACAGAACAAGAGCTAATACTTCTTTATTGCAATAGTTCTTGTTTTGTCAATTTGTCCAAGGCAGAAATCTTTCACAATTGGTTCTGTATTTATTTCAGCATCTTTATATACAAGCAATATTAGAAGATTATTTAGACGAGCCTGCCCTATATTGCTCTTCATTGATGTTTTGATTCACTTCTATATAGAGAAAGATTCCTCACTGACTGCATTAGTGGCAGGCAAACCAACACTAGATTAGTGAGCCTCTCTACTTTATGTAGTTGTGATAAAGCGCTAATAATTAGTAGTTGGAAATTCCAAGTGAATGAGCTTAGGCTGCAATTATTAGTACTCGGCTGCCGAAAATCACTAAATAGTTGGGGTGGCCCAGCCACCCCAGGGAATTTGGGCCTGCTAGATTGAGCTATATTTGTTTGAGAAGTATTTACTGGCACCCGTAAGTAGTTACTTTTGCATAAAAGCATATATTTGGTCCTGTTTTGCATTCTGCTTTGTAGTATGCAGATGTAGAAAGAATCGCCCCAAAAAGACTTGAACGTATCTCATATTTGTATCGTGTATAGATGTGCTCTAAACCAACTTCAAGATTGGCATCTAATGTATAGTCACATTTTAAACTGTGTTTTAAAACTTGTAAACGTTGAAGCGATCATAAATAGAGATTTGAATGATAAGTTGAGCATTGTTTGCAGGCTTTTGTACCAATGTAATGTCATGCCAAGGCTTTATATGTAACCATTCAAGTCCAAAAAATTGATTAATCTTTAGATTTTTCTAGTAACTGAAGTAAAAATACGCATTAGGCTATATGTGATTCAGTTGTAGTTCGTTTCTTACTGAAGTGAACTATTTGGTGCTCAGGCTAAAGAAATTTCTACTGATCTAGTGAGTTATGTTCTATCCCAGATCTGCTGGGAAAGTTGACAATATAAGATCCAATTTTCATCTTAATATTTTCTGACCGATTGGACTGATTAGTTAGTGACTATAAGTAAGTTATGAAGTAATTATAGCTTGTATTTTGAGTAGATACGTGTAAGTTAAAAGGTAGATGTAGAAATCGTTTTATTCTATAGAAAAATAAATTAGAGGCAGATTCAAAGTCTGTGTACTTTGACTAAATGTAAGCTAAAAAGTAGATACAATAAAAGTTTGCCTTAAAATCTTGGGCAATAAATTATTAATAAATTAGTTTGCACAAAAAATAAAAATAGCTTTTAATATTTTTCAATGCACTTTGGAATATTTAAATGAAATGATTGTAAGATAAGGTTTGACTTGTTGCCTTTATGATCTTGAGGATTACAAGCTGTTATAGCATATAACACTTGGCTCAACTATCAATTATTCGTAACTAATTCTTTATTGGTTTTGTCTATACTTTTAACAATATAATTCAAAGGCTGTAATATGAATTGTGATGATGTAACAACATAACTACTTTTTAGTGCCCTAGGTAGCAAGATATTTTGCTAAAAATTTAAAGGAAATTTTCACTCACTCTGTAAATAGTTATATACTACCTGCCTACCTACTTACCTACCTCCCTACCTTCATTTTAAAAGATCAAGGATCTTACATGTGTTCAATACATTTTATCTGTAATTGCTGTTGGTTGTTGTTGATTGATGGTAATTCTTAAATATGGGCTGTATGTAAAAATTGGTAAATATATCACCAATTTTCATTTGTTTGTAAAAACATTTTTGATACTTAAATTATTGTGACTGAAATTT
Source organism: Watersipora subatra (assembly GCF_963576615.1). Classification (NCBI taxonomy): domain Eukaryota; kingdom Metazoa; phylum Bryozoa; class Gymnolaemata; order Cheilostomatida; family Watersiporidae; genus Watersipora; species Watersipora subatra. The sequence goes on from NC_088713.1 coordinate 19,311,900, forward strand.
TGACAGCTACACAATTTGGTCATGAGATGCTTAATAGTTATTAAACATGGCTGTGAACAAAGCCAACCTATTCAGTTATTGTTGAGTATAATTAAATTTTCTTCCTTGCTAAAAACACAACATATAACTTAATTATCAGCATTATATTTAGTTTTCTCAGTGGTAAACTAACTTTCTACGTGGTTTTTACAAGACTATTCAATAACTTGAATATTTCTTAGGTTTTTAGATCTCCTGGTTAAATCTCTTTTGCATTGGTAAAAGACAAAAGAGCTTGTACAAAAAATTGCGATGGGAAACTGCTCATCCTGTTGCTCACTTTGTAAGGAAGCCACATCTAAAACAACTACAGATGAACAGGTAAATGAAAGTTTCTAATAGCCAGTTAGCAGGAGTTTTCACTGAAAAATTCTGCTAAAATTCAGTTTCTATGAGATATGGTATATAGCTTGCAATATCAACAAGTCAAGGATCTGCTTTTTCAATACATTTTTCTTGGATTTCTGTTATTTTATGCTGATAGCTAATATTTTTTAAATATTGACTGACTAGTTTGTAAATACTGGACAATATAGTAATAAAATTTTGTTGGTTTTAAAAACTGTTTTGTGACCTCCCTTTTGATTAATTTGTCTGGAAAATTAATAGCTAGATATGCAAAGACAAAAAGAAGAAATTCAAAGACAAAAAGAAGAACTGCAAATAATAAAAGAAAATATGCACAGACAACAGGAAGAGATGTTGACTGTTAAAACTGAATTGAAGTATGCAAATGAGCGTCTTACAGACCTTCAGTGTGAAGGCAGAGAAAAATTAAATGAACAGTCGGAATGTGAGTATATTATTCCTGTATTAATTCATCAATTTAAAAATAAGGGTTAGCTGCTAAACATCTAAACATTTATGAAAATAGAAATGTAAAAAATAAGCTAAACATAGACTTTATTTTCTATCACTTCTATGTGCTATGTTTTTAGAGGTGATTTGCTCAAATATTAGTCTTGAGATGCATAGTACCTTTAAAGCACATAAATTACATAATTTTGTATTGTATATTTCAGAGTCTTGGCTTTCAAATGAGCTATTGTTTGCTATGGTGAGACAGACATTGGTTGGTGTTTATAGGATTTCTCTAGAGCTTGACCGCAAAAAGTTTACTGGCATAGTCTCGAAAATTGTGACATCACAATTTTCATATCCGTTGTTGTGTGCCCTTACCGCTTATTTATCAACTACGAAAGTGACGATAATGACGCTAGTGGCAGGCGAAGGTAGGACAACTCCAGAGAACGAATGAAGATGACAAAGGAATCAGTGTCATTAGTTCTCCATGTACATATTATTTCTATGATAAGTACCTCAGACTCCAAGAACCATACTATATTTTTCCGACGATATTATGCGCTAGCTCTTCATTTTTAATGCGATGTTAAGGGTGACGACTGAGACTAATTAATTTCAAGCATTGCGTGATCTCGCGAAAGTGCGATTGACTTTTAGTCCTAGGGCCACGCAACCGCAGGTCAAAATTTAATCGATGTGATTTCATTACCTTTATCAACGTCAGTACATTTATTGAAGCAAAATTAATTAACCCAGAACATGTGTTTGTATTGGTCGGGCATTAGCACGATCGCGGGCATTGTTGATTATCTAGAATATTAGTTTATTATTAGCGCTCTCCGGGTTTAACAGCACCGAATGTCACAGACGAACCAAGCCTCAATGGCAGCGAAAGTGATCGAGGACCTAAGGCTAAATGAGAATTATGACGCCACATTTTGAGTACCTGAACCAAGTGTTTTTTTGCAAGACGTACTTTTCACACCCCGTTTTTCATAGTTCTATTATTCTTTGTGTATTAAATATAGGTTTATTCAAAAGTCAAGACTCTGATGTATTAAAATATATAATAACAAAATTACGTAATTTATGTGCTTTAAACACTTAAGTCGTAAAAATTTTCACAATTTGGTGAAATTTGTTGCAGTTTTGTAGATAAAAGCTTGGTAAAAGCTGGAACTAAAATGGTATAAGGATACGGAATGAGTTAATTTAAAATGTATTTAAATTAAAGTGATTAACTGGGCTACACTTTTAGGCAATCAAGTAACTTTTAATAGTTAGCTCGTTACAATATTAGTTTTACATTCAATTTATTGTTTAAATTTAGTTTTTTACATAGATTTGTGCAAATATTTACTTTTTTGTTATATGCATATGCTAGTTTTAGTAATTAATTCAACAAAATTTAGTGTCTTTTCACCAAAATGTTTGTTTTTAACTATTACAGCTCTAACATATTAGAACAGATTAAACTAGCTTTTCAACGTAGCGTAAAGTGAAAGTGTAAAGTGAAAGCTTTATAGGTAGTTCTTATGTTAACGACCTGAAGAGAAAAGGTTAACGTGATATTGAACGCAATTCTAGTAAATTCCCTTTTCAGTTAATCATATATAGCCATTTTTACATACTAAGACTTGAAAGTACTATGATAGCATTTCGAATTTAAACTAGATGTCTTTATGTGCTCATGTAATAAATACGCATATAAACTTTAATCATAAAAACACTTGCTTCAAATGTTTATGAATAGTCTAAATTTGTCTCTGCTTTTTGAGCTAATTATGATAAGATTTATAAAATTATACATCTAGACAAATAAACAATCACAGGTTACAGTGTAGAAAAACTAATAATGAACATGGTTCAATCTTGCACATATGGCACATACGCAATGTGTCATATGTGCAAAAGACATCTGCTTCTTTTTGTGAATATTTTGATTAGCTGTGAACGACCTGCTGTCTTTTTTTTTGTTTCAGATTCCCAGACTGAAAGTCTATTTTCAGCTTCTGGTGAGTTTATTTTCTGTTTAGCTATGACTGGAGGATTAGTTTACTACAAACTATTTCCAACGTGTTTATTCATTACGTCTGACTTCCATTTTTGATAATTCAATTTTCTTAATATTTGTAAAATCAATTAAGAAAATTGAGTGGTACTATGAAATATAAGAAAGATTGGAAGAAAGAATATATTTATGTAAATAACTAAACAGGACATAGACTTAGAAAAATACATATTTTTGTGTTAAAATGGTTTATCAATTTATTTACAGGAGAGCAAGAGACAACAAAAGTCACTGAGAAAATGGACTCGTTCTCAGATGTATCCTCTATCTGCTCAAAAACTATTTTGAGTAAATTATCAACAGATTGGAATACTGTTTTTAGGAGCCTCTAAAGATTATTAAACTTGTGTTAATGCACATGACACTATATACTATTATTTTTATAATATTTGTTATATAATAATGGCACAATATACCAAGTATTTGTCTTTAGGACCTTGCAGTGGGTTTTAAAATAGCAACTGCCATTGGAATTTTGAAAAAATTGTTATTGTAACAAAAGAGTAATCATCGTAATGGAAATACACAATAGCAATTGTTTTAAAGCAGTGAACACACACTAGCAACTACCCAATAGCAATTGTGCAATTGTGTGTTTTCATAGATAATAGTTGATCAGCTTTTTGCATTGACAGCAAATACATGAGAAGAAAAATGTAAAAAAACCTCAAATCGTTTTCCGCAAAAAGGTAAAATGAGAGCAGGATCAAATTACGCTGATATCAAACAATAGAGCAATTGAAACACACATCCTGATAAAGCAATCCTCTTTCTTCAAAAAATACTAAACCATTAGCTGAGTTTATTTAGGAAGCATCAGCTTGTTGAAGGGGAAAATGAAAAGTCCCATTATTTCCTGTAATATAAAGATCTCAAGCCAGCTGTGCCAGTCTTATTCAAATGTGGTTGATTACTTTCTATTAAGTTAGTAACATGTTGTTTACTGAATGTTATATATTTGAGTCTGGCTTATTGGGTCACTTTTGGGACTAGAGAGCTTTTTGCACCAATGAAACAGAATGACCCGTTAATTGATGTTTTATGCACTGCCTTCATAACAATGTCTAAAATATCTTGAGTAGGTAGGTGCAAACGTGTACTGCGTTATGTATGCTCTGTTTTATATTGCATTTTATTGAATGTGCAATCTACATCACCCTCAATACTGTACATGTACGTATAATCAAGTGGTTGGAGATTTTAATAGATGTATCAACAGAGATATCAAGTGCTAAACTAATATTACAGGCCAATATTCATGTGCAAAAGTATGATAAGTTTGGTTAAACTCCAGGCAGCAATAAGTTTTCCATATTAGACATTGTTTTGAAGCTACGATCTGTTACAGTTTTGGTCTGGCTACACTACACTGTTTGTGCAACTCAATTGTCGTTAACTAAACTTTTGAACGACTATATTTATTACAATATGGAGAGGTCTACACATGACACGATTGCAGATATGACTGGTTAAGTAGAGGCTTCCTACAGGCTCCATATGAATGGAGAGATTTTCTGACATTTAGCTTGTTTGATGACACATGAATTTACCAATTCTACTTTCCTTGTTAAGAATTGTGAAACTTGGAATACAGAATTAAAAGTCAATGGAAACCAAATAATTAAATTATATTTGTGACTAGGAAACAAAAGGCTGGTTTACTTAATTCTATTAAATTTATTGTAGAAATAGAAAGACTACATGGCTCCATATTAAAAAAATATGGAAGCCATGTAGTCTTTCTATGGTTGGTTGCAATATGTTTTTATATGGTTGGCTTCCATATTAAAAAATATGGAAGACAAGAGACAAAGACAAAAAGGGCATCAAATTGTAGCTGATGTTTTAGCCTTTTATGGGTCTTAATTTCATTAAATCAAATTTTTTGACGCAACCACATCTTAAAGCAATGAAAACGCCTTATTTGTCATGATAGGGCATTTTGATTGCCTAGTGCCAGCATGGTAAATTGTCAATTTAGGCAATTAAAACGCCCTAAGATAAATATCTCCTTTGATTTTAATACTTCACACAAAAAAAATTATTATTAAAAAAAAAATTCATATTAAAAAAATATGGAAGCCTTTAGGTTAAATCCAGTAACGTAAAAACATAACTAGAATTAATACAGAAAAAAGAATAGAGAAGTGAGAACGATAGAAAAGTAAAAGAATAAATATCGATCATGCAATATTTAGCTGCTTCTGGTTTCAAATAGATATAATCAAAGAAATTTTCTTAGTATGAATATGAATACAAATTTGTACACAATGAAGTAAAGATGATTCCATCTACTTAGCAGTGGCATTAATAAAAGCAGATGGTCCAGTAGAGCAGAATGTTGATTTCAGTAATGTAGAATACAGTGAGTATACTGCCCTGAGCAAGCAAAACGCCCTATCTTGATATTTGTAAATTTTTCACCACAAGCACAAACGCGTTTTGGTAGAGCCTGGCATTAGTATAGGCAGTATTTCAAATATTCTTTCTGATTTGTCATGGGGAGATATCAAACAATCTTTACTAGAAATTTTTTGTGTGAAGTATTAAAATCAAAGGAGATATTTTTCTTAGGGCGTTTCAATTGCCTAAATTGACAATTTACCATGCTGGCACTAGGCAATCAAAATGCCCTATCATGACAAATAAGGCGTTTTCATTGCTTTTTAAGATGTGGTTGCGTCAAAAAATTCGATTTAATGAAATTAAGACCCATAAAAGGCTAAAACATCAGCTACAATTTGATGCCCTTTTTGTCTTTGTAGACCAACCCTGTCCAACGATATATGCGTTTGAATGAGGCGCTCTTTTAAAAAGCTCATGTTCCAGCGAGTGCTTCTTTTGTGATGTCACAAGCAATATATCTGAAAAGAAACCACGAGCAATAAATATGAGGTCGCTCCCTTAGCCAATCATCAGCGCGAAATTTTTATATAGGCCGTAATAAATGTTATCACTCGTAAAACGCGTTGTCTGCGATCTCAAATTTAGGGATATTACTCTATTATTAATTCGCATGGACACCAAAATTTACTAAATTAATTAACATCGTTACTTTAATTAATCACTCGATCGAGACGTTTTGTTGGCGAACAACATACATATAATTGTAAAATTGCTGTAAAGTTACTGCGAAGGTGACTCCGAGTTTTCTTGGCATCAGGTAGTTTCTTGCCACAGGACTTTGTGTATCATTCACAGTCTCCTTTGTACCGCTAGTACGCGCTTGTGAGTCAAAAATGACTCGGGCAATGTGAGATGTCTCTCAAGCTGGTCTGACAACTTTAGCTTCCGTCACAGTATCAGCATGTTTTCTGTATATCTGGTTGCAAGCTAGGGGAAGTGCCTCAGTATGCTCTCATCAGCTGGGAATCAGCACATCCTATTTGTCATGTCCGCAGGCTTGCAATAATGCACGTAACAAGTCTCCCAGTCCATAGTAATTTTTTTCCATTATTCCGGGTGACTGTGGGTGGTATGGGATGGTGTAAGTCTTTCCCACAGTCTAGAGTTGACACAGTTTAGCCATCAGCTGACTTTTTAACTGTGCACCCTAGTCCATGTGAATCTGCTCCTTCAGCCCCAAATAGCAGAGCACCGGCTCCTCCAGAGCGCTTGCAACCACTGGTGCTGTGGCATAGAGTAGGGCCAGTGTGTCTTGCCACCAAATGAGATGGTCTGTGAAGACCAGCACCCTTTTGTTTCCTCTCGGAGTGATAGGAAGTTGGCCTGCTAGGTTGACAGCTATTTTCTGCAAAGGCCTGTTGTGTATAGCCTCTGCCTCCATCTGCCTGTCCTGGTTCCTCCGTTCTTTGCGCCTAGCACACCTCAAAACTATTTACTTGCCATCGGACAGTATAAGTCAGGCCTGACCAGTACCATGTTAGCTGGAGGCAATGCCAAGAAACATGCCAAGTTCTACGGAGGAAGCTCGGAGAATGGAGGTAAATTTATCTTTTACTTTGAGTCTCCTATAGAGTTTCTTGTTGAGTTTACATTCAGATTATATTTTCCTGTTTGAGGCTAAAATGCAATTTCTTGCGCGTGCGAGATACGTATGTACAGTAAGTTCTTGACGGCTTCTGTTTAATCTTTAGCATCTAGCTATGAAACGGCGTAAATTGATGAATATACTAAAGGTAATATTTTAGCACTCATTAATACATGTACTAATTAATAAAATTGTAACTTTTTGTTATCACTAATCATCGTTTTATATTTTTTTAACGGTTCACCTAGCTACATTTGCTTCAAATTTTCTGTGGCACCTTTATCTAGTAAATTAGATTTATGATTTGACATTAGATGTTCATTTTTCACTTGTAGAAAGTGAAGAAACTCGATTGATCAATGCAAATCTTTAATTTTCAGAACCAAAGTTTTGAATCGTTGGCTTGGCGTACTTGTGCCTTTGTTAAACATTTATTCGTTTTTATAATTACACTCGCAATCTACTTAGAGCCCAATTTGGAAGCTGTTGATAGATACGCTTTAGAATGACATATCTATGAATGACATATATTTATTGCATTTGGCTTTCCCTTTTTTCAAGCCGTTTTCCCATGGCTCCGGGCAGTTAGTCAAACACTTGTTTGCTCATCAGGTTGGTGGTGCAACCCATATCCAGTAAAAACTGTGTCGGCAGACCTTAAAATCTTTCGGGGAAGAAGTAACTAGTTAAGTGGGATCGGCTGAGGGTTGCACAATAGTCAGGTCCACCAGGGGGCCCTTGGGGTGTTTGTGATTCCTTCTCTTTGCAGCGGGCCAAGTCGATTCTTTGGGGCATACGGTTTCAGTTTTAGACTTGTTGTTACATCGAGCGGGGTTCCTGAAGTGGAGAAAGCGTCGGCCCCGACGTTTTTAAGGCAGACATCTAGCTGCTCCGCCCGGCAGGTGTTGCTTAGATAGTTTTCGACGTTTTGGGCAAAAAGGATTTGGTGGTCACTCCCTTACGCTTCAACTACATCAATGTCGTTCCCAGAAAAAGCGTAGGCCGTTTCTGAGACCGGAGAAAGATTGAGGCTGGCATCGCTCAAGGACTGATAATCATTTCGTGTTTCCACAGGTTCCTCTTGTGCACAAAATTATTTTGCTGTAGTGAGACCACAGTTTTCATTAGGTGACACCATCCACCAGAGTCTCCTGGGTCCTGGGTGACATTGTCGGGTTTCTGGAAATAATTGCCCTTATCACAGTCAGCAGCCGGAACTACTGCTGTGGTCTTTCGTTGTTTCCTGAAACCTGTTTTGGGTGATTAGGGCAGTTCTTGCAGATGTGCCCTTGCCCGTCACATCTCCAGTGAATAGTGGCTTGCGGGCGTTTCCATTCATTTTGGAAGTTAGACTTGCTCCTAGAGTTGCTCCATCTTTTCCGTGAGAGATTGGACCAATCTGGCTAACTGGCCAATATTCTTGGTTTTGGCCAAGTTCACTTTGCTAGGGGGCCCCTTTTTCATGGTTCGAACAGAAGAGTCGGAAAGGTGGCGCTCTTCCCCTTGTATCTGGAGGAAGTCGTTTATGACCAATATGATATTCACTAAAGTGGGTGTAGGTGTCATCAAAAGGTGTCCCTAAATAGCAGGGTTTCTCAATAAGCTACAGAGCGTTTCCACCTCTCTACCTCCATGGCATGCTCCTGGAAGGGTGCCCTCTCGCTTAGTTAGAGGAAGCTGAGCCGGCTCAATGCCTGCCGAGCAGATAGTCCGAACGTAGCCTGAAGAGCGTTGAACATGGCTTCCTGGTTCTCGGCCTGGTCAGCAAGATTGCTCCTTCTGTCTAGCAATTGGCTTCAGCTACCTCTTAAAAGCGAGCTATCAAATACTTCATGTCCCCTGTTTCCCTGGATTAGAGAATCTTGAATTGCTGCACCGGCTGTCAAGGTCTCAACTTTAGCAACACTAGCTTAAGGCCCTAGACTAACTGGTCAGTGCCAGGGTTAGCGCTCCTTGCTCTTCGGTTCACCATCTGGCTAGCGAGGAGTTCCCGAGTATATTTCTGCCACTCCTGTGGCTGTTCTGCCACTGTTCCTTGACTTTTTGGGTCGTCATATGAGTTTCGTGCTGCAATTTATTAGGCAGGTGTGAGGGAGTGCTGTCCTCACACTTATGGGTTCGGCGTGAAACAAGACGTTCACTCTAAGCATTAAGCGAGATATTATATTTGAGTCAGATACAGTGTGTACATAGCAATCACTTGTAAAATAACTGCTGATATAAAGCTAAAAAACCGTTCTTATATACAAAAACTGTGACAGCATGATTGACATCAAATTATAAACATTGCCAAACACAACTTGGTATATGTGGCGCACAACATTAGACAAAATATACATTGTATGTTTTAGACACTGATGGCACGACAAAAGTTCACCGCAGAATATATCATTAGGTATGATGAAATGTATCAAGAATAAATCTTGAAGGCAGAGACAGGATGAGATATTTGGCTTTAAACATTGTTCATAGTAATTAGTGTCAGCAATGACTGTCAGTATAAATAAAACAGTAAACATTGCATAGTTTGTGTAAATGAGTGTAGTTTTTGGAATGTTGCCGCGATGTTATTATAATAAGATAACGCATGTCGTATAAGGCTGACATATTTAGGTCAACTCTGGCGATCTTCTTTGCTGAGATATAATATCTTACACAGGACTTACACCATTCTTCCTAGGCTTTTTCTACTGCTACTTGGAAGGCAACAGAATGTTCTTCCAGTAAAATCTGTACCATTATTTTTAGGCATGCCTTGTTCTATGCTTCTTGGGTTCCTTTCTACTGCCACTTTGAAGGCAGCAAAAAGTCCTTTCAGTAGGAGCTTTAAGGTGGAGCTTGCTGAGAATTGCCTTATCCGGCGGCTGCCACTGGTGTAAAGGTTTTGTGCAATGCCTTTACCACTCCACCAACACAAGACTCAGTTTAAAGAGTAGATACATATATTTCTGCTTTGTTTATAATTAGTTGCAATCAAAAGAATACAACAAGCAATGAAACAGGCACAGAACATCTCCAATTATGATGTGGTGTCTTATATACTAAGAGGCCCCCTTCCTGTTCTACTTGGCTTGGCTCGGATGGACTTGGGTCGGCTTGGTCCGACTCTGCTTGGTTCGGTCCAGTCTTGATTGAGTCTGGTCTAGTATGACTCAAAAATTCCATCTGCAGGAATTCTGGTGTCAAGAACCTAAACATATTTGAAAGTTGGTATTCCAAATGGTCTGACAGCAGCTCCCAAATTAAATTCTTCTTTAAAGCTGAGCTTTTTTAAAAATGGGTTTCACAAATTCTATCTACATTTATATTCACTGAGGTTATGTGCAATATGCAATATACATGTTTTTTTCAGTACGGAGCCAATAGTAGCAGTTTAGACTTAGTTTTCATTGTGCCCGTTTGACTAAAGAAATCATTTTGAAACAAACCAAAACATGAAAATGGCTATGTAACAAAATTACGTTAGAAATAAGTAATTGCTGCAAAACTACCAACTAGGATTAGTTAATGGGATGTGAGAAATCACTTGAACCCAACAGAGGCTATATAGGAATAACAATCAAATGCACCGGCTTCACGATAATATACAGGTGGTTATAACTCTTCTATACTTCAGATGCCCTTTTTAATTTTGAACTGGTCTTTTATGACTAAAGCCGGGTTTCCATATACGTCGCAAAGCACCGGTGACACACCGCAGGCAATTAGCGATGAAATGGGAACGTATGCGCCGAGGGGCGCCGAGGATCGCCAGTGGTTGTCGGCGGCATTGCAATAGTTTAGCGCTGTTCAAAATTTTCAAACGGCCGCAAGCAAAACATTCCCGAAATGCACTGTACGGGTAAAGGTCACCATTATAGGAACGACATGGCGAGCGAACATTTTATTTGATTACGCAATTATGTTTTCGGTATTATTAACGATGTTGCTTTATGTGAACATATCCCGCCGAGCGCAGCCTCGCAAGCGTTTTGCTGCGCATTTTACCGCCGGAGTCTCGCAATCGATATGGGAACCAGGCTTAACTGTTGCTGACACTGTTTGTTATTGATATGTAGCAATAGGTCTCGCTTGGAGCAAATGACTTGTCAAAGGATGTCAAGATGTACTCAAGCACCCTTGATTGACAAGGTATTAAAGACACACAAAAATAACTATTATTAGCTTTCTTTATTCTTACTTCATGTGTTACCATAAAAATGAATGTAGATCAGTTTGATGGCCGTAGAAAAGCTGCCATTTCGTCAATTGTGAGTGTTGTTAAATACTTTAAATCAAACAATATTGACATTAGCAAGTGGAGCTAATGGCACATAACAACTATGCATCAACATTGAATCGAGCTAATGAGAACAGCTGTGGGAACAGCTGTTTTAGCTTTCATTATTATCACTAATGTGAGCACTTAAACTTACCTGTGGGCTTTTGCATGTCTAGTATCATATTTTAAAAAACACAGTTCTATATCTGTCGTATTTCATACTTTCAAAGTTCACAAACATGCAGCTATTGTTCCATTTCAAAAAAATGTAGTGGGGATTTCAATCTGGCTGTTTTCCATGGATTGTCTGCATTACTAAATAGAAACTTAAAAATATTGCTAGCAGTGACTTTGAAAAAATGAAACTTCTAGCAAGCAATTTTAACAAGCAATTCTACCAAGCGAATCTAACAAACAGTTATAACAAGCAAATCCAGCAAGCAACTCTAATAAACAATTTCAACAAGCTTTTCTAACAAGCATTTATAAAAATCAAACCTAACAAAAATTTCTAAGTAGCAACTCTAACAAGCAATTCTAAAGAGTAATTCCTAACAGATGTTCTAATAAGCAAATCTGACAAACAATTCAACAACCAGTTTTAGCAAGCAGTTATGAAAAGGAAATTCAACAAAAATTTCCAAGTAACAATTCTAACAAGTAACTCTAGCAAGATATTCTAACAAAAAATGACCATAGCAAGCAGTAAGTAAGCATCAGTAACTAATAGAATGTTCTCAAAACAAGCCTAAAAAATTTTTTGTTGATTCTATCAGAAAATTTTGGTAGTTTTTTATTAGTTACAATTGTTTTTTCATGTTTGAGGTGATCTGACTGCCAGGAAGTCTTAAAATTAAAATTGCGAAAAATTGACCCAAGTTGAAACCCTTAGAAAAGGTGAAGGTGTTTCATGATGTGTATAGCTGCAAAGCAGCCTATGGAATAAAAACAACTAGCACTGCAGCCTCAGTGATATTGCCAATATCAACTATAGCAATGATAGCAACAATAGCAAATGTGAACTTTCTTTCAACATAAATTTTTTCTGAGCCTTTTTTTAAGTTAATCGCAAAAAATTGTGACAGTTACATGTACATAACTTCAAACAGTAGCAAAGGATAGAAAATGTTGAACCCTTTCAGTGAAATCTAATAAAATACTGTACAAATTTATCTTTAATTTTTTTCGCACTCATGTTGAGTTGACTCTGCCACACTCAAATTTAAAGTTAAAACGCTGACTCAAGCAATATGATAATTAAGTAATAAAACTACAAAGCCAAAGCGCTTTCTTATTCCATTCAGAAATGACTATAAATGTTAACCTTTTTTTGCTTAGTAATATAAGTGTAACCAGATGTTTTGACTGTCAAGTAAAACGCAATATAAAAAATGTAAAAAAGACGCTAACCATTTTTGTCAAATCAAACCAACTATTGCTCAGTAAAAATGAATGAAAAGTAACACTTAACCAACTGATCACTGTTTTAACAGATGTTTTAACTGTCGCTACTTTGCCGGAAAGCCTGTTCATTTATATACAACCGATCCTCTTCTTAACTGAGCAGTTCACCTTAAATCATTGCACGCCAGTTTTTTGGATAAAAATATTCAATATTAAGTTTTCAATTTTTTCAGGTTTTTTATTAATACTTTAGCTGAACTATTTATAATTGCTGTTTTTTGTGTGTTTCTACTCATTTCATCTCTCTTTTAAATATATAAATACATATATATAAACACATATATATATATACCTATATATACACATACATGTATATATATATATATATTTATATATATATATACATGTATATATATACATACATGCATATATATACATGTATATATATACATATATATATATATATATATATATATATATATATATATATATATATATATATATATATATACATACATATATATATACAGTCAAACATGGATAACTCGAACTTCACGGGACCAAGCAAAAGTGTTCGAATTATCAGAGCGTTCAAGTTATCAGAGTACTGTCACAAGTCCAGGTATTTACTTATTTATTAGTAGATACATGTACATATACAAACTATAATATAAATCAAAAGAACAACTGGCTTGTTTCAAATTAAATGCTTCTAATGTAAAGTTTAAAACGTTTTTATCAAAAAGTATAGAGATTTTTTTATCAATTGAGATTGGTTTGTTGCTTGAGGTGATGTTATTGCCAGGACGTTCTTTAGGTTGACATTGGCAAAACTTGAACGTTGTTGAAATGCTCAAAAGAAAAGACATCAGTACATGTACAAACTATAATATAAATCAAAAGCACAAATGGCTGCATAAATTCTTAACAGTAAAAACCATGAATTTGGTGACACGTGAATATTTGCAAGTACTGACTAAGAGGTTTTATGGTAGATGATAGCAGACTTAATTTTGGAATGCTTGTCACAAATGACGGTGAGGTTGTTGAAGCTGGTTTTTGGCTCAAAGAAAATGAAGATAATCAATACAATGATTTTGTATAAAAAAACTGTTATACAAAGTTTCCGCTGTAGCGCTTGAGGTTTTTCATATGTATTGCTCTCTGTCTTCTTTTTGCCATATGTGACTCGCGTCTACCTGTCTTCCTTTTAACATCAGCATATATTTTTAAAAGTTAATAGAGATGCATTTATTTATATGATGGTTAAATATTATTGACTTCCACAACATTTACTTCATGAATTGAAATGCGTAAATGATAAAAAGCTGTAACCTAAAAATGGTCTATTAGATGTTAGATATCATTTGAATCCAGCAGAGGTTGTATAGAACTGATAATCACCAGCACAAGTTTTACTATATTATACAGGTGCCTATAAATTTTTTAGATTTAAGATGTCCTTAGGATTAATTTTAGAGAAAGTTCATGTTTGCACAGTTTTTCATTGAGATCCTGCAAAAATTCTCACTTCTAGCAAATGACTTGTTGATAATGTCATGATGTACTCAAGCATTTGAAAACAATTATTAATAGCTTTAGGGTTTCATGCTTGATGTGTTACCTGTCCAGTAGACTTGAAACAGCTGCCATTTAATCAATTGTAGGAGTTTTTAAATGCTAATGATTAAGTGGTATGAACATTAGCAAGTGGAGCTAATGGTGTATAACAACTATGTGCCCTTATCGATGTTAACAGTATAGACCAAATACCTTTACAGCAGTCTTTTTTACCAGTAGAGTGCTTCTATTGGTGTGGGAACTAATTTTAGTGACCTTGAGGATTGAATGGTTAAAACAAATTTGATTATGAGTCTAATAGCTGTGAGACTCTAGCCCTCAATTTCTCCATTTCTGACTGGCTTCCTGGCATCAAGTAAAAACCACATCACATATGCAACTCTAAGTAAAACGAGTAAAAGTGCTAGTTTTATTATTTGGTTACTTCTATGGATCTGATTGATGTAATTTTATCGCAAATTAATTGTCACATTGTTTATCTGCTTTAATTTGCTCCAACTATTGAGTACTGTTGTTCACTTATGCATATTTAATCTACTAATTTCTGTTTGATAATTGCTCCCCTTACGGAAAGCTGTTTTCCTTTATATTCTTGTTCGTATTCCCTTTCTAATTATGGAAAAAGTTTGGTATGGTTCTTATGAGTATTATATATGTTACTATCCATTGCATTGCCCAGCCCTAGAAGGACAAATTCATATAATAGTGAACCATACTACCACTAGAAACTAAACTCTACACTTGCTCGTGCTTTCTGTGCCAGTAGTCATTAGTGCCTGGGACTCAACGCGAACTCTTCAGTAGGAGCTTCTACTATATATTGTAGCATATCAACAATTTGCTATAAGCATTATAAGATATATTTTGATACATAATATGTTACATATAAGCTATATAATATTATGTATATTATATGTGTTTCTCATGCTACAGACAGTACTGCTTCGACTGTTGAATCTCATCAGTTTGTAGTGACTCTATATACCCTGTATTAAGTTAAGTTGATTCGAACTGAATCAAAATTGGACAAAACATCAAATTTATGAGCATTGATACAGTAGCCACTTGTAGTCTAGTATCTTATCTTATGTAGCACATATTTATGTATTTTGGGTATCATACTTTTAGAGTTCATGAACCTCTTTCATTACAATTTAAAAATTTGCTTGTCAGAGATTTTAATGTTGCTGTCAATTATCCTCTTTGCAATGTACTATGTCAAAGTTTATAACCATTGCTAGCAGGTACATTGAAAGGACACAATTACTAACAATCAACACTAATAAGCAAATCTAACGAACAATTTTTAAGAAAATAACAGTTCTAACGAACACATCAAACAAATGTATCTAACAAGCAATTATAATAAGTCATTCTAGCGAGCAATTTTAATCAACAATTCTAACAAATTATTCTATTAAGTAAATTTCACCAGCAAATCTAACAATTGTAACAAACATTCCAATAAGCTATTAGAACAAGCAAATCTTACTGTAATTCCAGCAAGCATTTATAGCAATGATGTGTCTTGAACAATTATAACAAGCTGTTTGAACAATCTTTTTTAACAAGTAAATGTAACAAGCAGTTATAACAGCAATTGTAACAGACACTGCTAGCAAGCAAACTTAAATCCATGTCTATGCTAATAACTGATGTATTATTATGTCTAGTTGGTAGGATATGAGCCCCTGTGTATGTCGATATTTTTGATTAACCCAGAATATTCTACTAGCTAAAGTATTAGTCAAGGAATTGTATTGCCTCTATATAGAGATTAGTTTACAAGATTCCAAAAAGCAATTTTAATATTAGGAATTGGGAGAAGCTAATTGTATGGCACATGTTACTGGCTACTACTATTACAATGAAAAAAACAGGAAACACGGTGTGGCACTGGTGAATTACTGCATAAACTACATCACACTGGTTACATATGACATGTGTAACCATGCGTAGCAGCTTTTGTCTATTCCCCAATAATATCCAAAGTATCATCAATACATTGTTGAGCGTGGTTTGTACCGATTGCTTAGCATTTGATGCATTTGCACTCAAATCTTGTTAGAAGCAGCAATGACAAGAGGGTGAAACTATTAGATAGGGGATATTCTTTTAAATGTGGTTTACTTAAAATTGTGCTATCTTCAACCGCAGGCTGCTATTAGAATACTACATCACATAATCATGCCGTAATCAAAGGCTGCAAATGTTGCGCAAAACTCACAAATGATTTTTAAGCTGCTCTATGTCTTTTCAGCTTGTCAAATATTTTAGAATAACACTATTATTAAAATGTTCCTGACAAGGTTTGAGATTGGAGCTTGAAGGTTGAGCATATAACTTTGTTTAAATGATAAGATGAAGCAATTTGCATAATAAGTGTCGTAATTGTGTTTGAAAGAAAAGGAAGCTTTGAAGACTGATATCTTGGAAGATCTTGCTCTTTCTATGCCAGCTCTCCATGACCAGAGTTGTGCCAGGCTAAAATGACTTAATCAGATGTTAGGCATGATGTCATGCTGAAGTTGGTCAAAGCTATTTATACTATTCAAATAACACTGTATGTTATAAAACTATTTGTTTTGCAATATATGTTCTAATTACTTCTATTGAAATTTGAACAAACTCGTGCAGTAAAGGTTTTGTTGCAATCCTGAAATTTAATTAATGTAAATTTGAAGTTGTCATCTACTGGTTAGTAAATTTTCGTTATTGTTTTAGGTATTACTGACCACTCAGGTGGCTAGAATTGGTTTTTTAAATACATGTATATTCTCTATGTGTAAGATTTATTTTATTACAGAGTGGTATGATTGTTAGTAGAAGTATAAAAGTGTTTGCAGGGAGGTGCAGCCTTTCAGACTTGGATACCTTCTACTTGATGTTCTGGCTGATAAGTCTGTCAAAGTACCTGCTCTCTATTAGCAGGTTTTTTTAGACTCTTATTCCTTTGCAAGAAGGTTGGTCATTTTACTATAGGTTACCACAAAGTTGTCCTCTTCTAATCAGTTTTGTCCAAGCCATATAAACCAATCAAGATCCAGCATATCATGTGAAATTAATAGGTAAATAAAAAGCAATAGGTAAACACCTGTTTCATTTCTCTTTTTATATGCTTTTGCACTTGCTTTTAGTTAATATATATATATATATATATATATATATATATATATATATATATATACTCAGCTCAATCAACAACCTTATTATCCTCCTATAGAAATCATATTATTGTAGCCACTATCAATTTTATTCTCAATTATCACATTATACCACATTATATTAGCTTTAATTTTTAATTATGAGGTCAACAGAACACTATTTTCTCATGAAAACCTCAATAAATAATATTCACAAACAAACAAATATAGGCATTTAAGAGAACTTGTCCTGTAAAAGATGTGACACACTAAATCACAATTATCTTCTGTTTGTTAAAATTGAAAAAAGAGTAGACAATTCTTTGTTTACGGAAGTGTTTAATAACACTACCTATCATTGGCTAAGTTGAAGCGTATTTGAACATACTATGAATTTAGCATAATAGTTTACAAATCAGCAGTTTTATTGAGTTTTGCTAGTTGTATACCAGCTCTACTAACAATATATTAATAAATGATAAGGAGTGATGTACAGTCATATATTGACATACAAGAAAATTGCTATATGAGTCGGTCCGTGTTGATCATTAACTACGTAGTACGGTATGTGAAAGGCTGCTTTCGAGAACAACATGGCTTAGTTTTTCTCCTCAATTCAGGTTAAAATAGGTTTTAATAGAGTCGGCTAAAAGCTATACTGAAAGTGAATAAAAAATATATCAACACTAGCGGTAATCATGGCGCATTCATAACTGTTAAAATAAACAGCTGAAATGTGAAATATTTTAAAATGAAATAGCCTGTGCTGCACTTTCTTATGCATCATTCGCAAGTGTCGTTTTCATTACTCTCAAAAATGAAACATTTAGTTGAGACTTGCTAGTACCAAAATTTGCTTGACTTGCAGGTTTTTACGGATGACTTGTGAGTTAGCCGAATAATAAAAATATAGTGATTGTAGAATCAACAATATAGTAATCAGCAATCAACAAAAAAAACACTGGTTAATTGATTCAGAAACTGAGCAATTGTCTCTCCACTTTATTTTAAGTTTAACTAGCATTGAGACCTGCTAAGACTTTGAAGTTGTTTTTATAGTTGAAGTTTTAGCGAATGATAAACATTTTCATCAAATGAATTTTGAGAGTAAACCTTTTTAAAATTCAGCAATAAAGGTTTTTCTTAAGAATGGTCAAGTTTTCAAAGTTTTATGTATTTCTCTTTATCCCAGTATACAATAAACAGTTAATTTTTAATGCAGGAACTTACAAAAAGATTTTGTAGAATATATTAGAAAATAGCTGTACTTCTCTTTCATTTGCGACAGGTTTTGGTGTTCTAGATGATCTGATTGATAGCCTTTTTTTGAAATTAAAATTGATAAACTCGATTCCGGTAAAATTGCTGAGAAGAAAAATATGTACGAAATGACTTCACTAGTTGCTTTAGTTTTTATCGGCTATTGTATTCATGTTGAACCGTTATGCTTCTCTTCTGTTGGCCTCTTTGTAATTTTAGATTTCATTATTGCACATTCGCCTGCTCTGAGCAGTTTAATCCCAATCAAGTGTTTTTGACTTGAATCCTGAAACATTCTTGAAGTCAGATCACCTCAAACATCAAAAGCAATTGCTATTAATAGAAAAATCACAATACTTTCTGATAAAATTTGCTTGAAATTTGGGTTAATTCCTTGTTAATGTGCGAAAATTGTACTGGCTAGTTTTACATATTGAATGCTCTTTGTTTTATGCATCTGTTCTACAAACTGGGTAATTTCTAGTGTCAAGGATATACGCATATTTTAAATTATTACCAACATTCTCAAATTTCAAGTTTGCAAATGTTACTTTTACATGTCTTTGCTACCCGCAAATGTAACAAAGTCATATGTTACACCTGGTTTTAACAGGCTCTGCGATAATTGTTACATTTGGTTAACAACATAGCTTTAGGTCTGTCAAGGTCTTCATTGTTGTTTTATACGCAGATGACTTTCATATCTGATGCTCATTATAGCAGAAATAGCATTTATTACGTAAATTGATTGTACCTGAAATATTTCTGGTCAATAATTTTGATATATCATATATTGTATAGTAATATAATATATTACCAATTAGTATATAATAGTTATCATGATGATTCACTCTTAACATTTTTTAAATCAACAGAACAATATACAGTATTTTACTAGTCAAAGTGTGTTAACAACTCGCCACATCATGTTGTTTCATTATTTTATTGACTTGATACATCCAAGGTTCTTCTACAAAAATTTTTTTCGTTTCAATGTTTGAGAAAGATTATTTTCATAATAGCGATCATTTCATTAAGCAGTTTTTTGAAGAAAGTTATTAACCTATCTCTTTTACAAGTATGGTTGTTTCCCTTTAATTAAGTTGTGCTACGTTGGATTGCAATTGGGAAACACATTGTGTGCACTTGCTCATCTCCCGCAAATCAGGTTTTTCTTACTGCATACTAATACTTTTTAAGAGTAGGTAATGAAGCATTGAAAATATTGGTGTTTTTGTCTATAGTGGAGTCATATGTGTTTTGTATTTGTTTGAGAAATATTTACTGACTCACGTTAGTCATTACTGCGGTATAAGAGCATGCTTTTAGTCATATTTTGCATCATACTTTGGAGTATGTAGGTCTAAAAGTGAATGCACAAAAAACGTTGAACAAACCTCATAATTGTATTGTGTATAGATCTGCTCTAAACCAACTTTAAAATGTGGTAATTATGTCTAGACACATTTTAAATCGTGTCTTAGAATGAGTAAGCCCTTAGACTAGGTTTGACTGCCTGGTTAGCTCATTGTTTGTAGGCATTTGTGTTTTTTCAATGTCATTCAAAATATGTAATCATTCAAATTCAAACAATTTGCTTTGAAGTATGTAGCCAAGGCTTTGGTGCCTTGGCTACATCAATTAATCACGTAATTACATCAATTGATGTAATCAATTAATCATTGAATAATTTTCATTTGTTTGTAACAATGAAAGAAAAAGACTGTGTTTGGTTAAATGCGGGTTGATGTTTACCCATTTCTCATAAAGGTGAGCAATGTGGTACTCATGCTAGTGAAACTTTTCACCACCTATGTGGTTTGTGTTAATCATCATATCTGTAGAAGAGGTTGTCAAAGCAAGACGTGCTTTTCATGTTAATATTTTTTAGTTGACTAGTTTGATTGATGAATTTAGATAGGTAAGTTATTATATATAAGGTATGTCGATATAACGAAAGTTCACTTTGAAACCTTAAAAACTGCAAGTTACAAACTAGTTTGTATGTATAATCACATATTCCATTATATTTTGCATCAGATTTCTGAATATTTAGATAAGCAAAGGTTTGATTCATTTTGAGTATGATCAAAGTGTTTCCAAACTGTTTTAACAATTTGCACTTACATAAATTATTAATTATCGATAACTAATAAAATACTAATAAAATAATATTAACAACTATTATATTTGCATATTTTCTTAACAGTATTAAATGCTGTATAGAGGATGGTGATGACTTGCAGTCAGGGTCACTGAAGTTCTTGGTATTCAGACTAAAAAAATTACTAATAAGCTACAAAACTAGTGGAAGCTTCCTACTAAAAACTTCTACTAGGCGGCTAGTTGAGGTTTCTACTAAACCGCTAGTGGAAACTTTCAGTCAGTTTGACTGATATTCTGACAGCTCCACAAACTTACTCTAAAATCCTAAAAAATATAAAGCAATGCTGACAGCAAAAGCAAAATGCTACATTCTTTTTTTTTTAATAAATAATTTTTCTTGCTAAAATTTGTGTATTTAACAAGGCTTGTAATAACTTTAACATTGTCTACATTTTACGTATCTTGGTTGATTCACTTAGTTCAAGCAAAAGCGCTAAAACTTCAAACAGTGATGGGAAATAGTGAATCTAAAGAAAATAAGGAACGAATTCAAAAGCTTGAGACCAACCAACAGAAATCCAATGCTGCTATGAAAAAACAGAAGGACAATCTGGAAAAACAACAGGCAGAGCTGTCGGCTGCCAAAGCTCAGCTCAAAGATGTAAAGGAGGAGGTTAAAGACCTTCGGCATGATATGACCAGAGAGCTTAAAGAACAGTCAAGAAGTGAGTGAATGCATTTTGTATTATTCATCAATTTTAAAATAAAGACTAGTTGTGAAATATCACAAATATTTAATAATATATATAATAAATATCACAAAGCTGTTGAACTAGAAGAGAAACAAAAATAAAAACAAGCCTCAACTTTCAACCACATACTCACACAAATCTATTTGCACGTTACAAAAGATCAGAGTAAATATTTGTGTTGAGATATGAACTACTTTTAAACATTGAACTTTCAAAATTGCTCCCAAAAGTACACTGCCGTACATGGGAAGCTAATAAAAACTGAAAGAAAAAAATTTGCTTTAATAGTAAAAGTATAGGGAGTAATTAATTCAAACTGAATCCAGTGTAAGTTAATGGTAGTTTGGTACAGCTGAAGTAAAAGTGAGTTACTCTCTTTAGGGCTACCACTCAGTCTACCAAAGAGCAGATGTGGTGCTATGACTACACTAAGATAGGTTATTATCTTTAGCCTGAGCCTCTGAAATAAATTAGCAATAAAATCTTTTCTTACAAATTAAAACTTTGTAAATCTAGTTTAAAAACAATTTCGGTATTTTACATTAAACTTTTTGCAAATTTTTCTGTAATGCCATGTAGTTTTAACACTGTATGCACTTGTCCTGAGTATTTTATCGCTTTTGGCTTTTAAATTAATTATAATAAATAGATGTATTCTCATGAAACTGATCGCTTTGACCTTAACCAATTTTAACTTGGTAAACAATTTTTGGAATGGAATAACATTTGACACAATAGAAGTTAGGATCACCGCTATAATATGACGTGTCAAACTCGCAGACTTGATATTTTTCTGATTTGCCTTTTCTATGTTTGTTGATGAAAGCCATCTATTTAAATCTACTATATAAACGACAATCGTTGCCTGTCTGTCTGATTGATTGTCCGCCTTATAGAGTACCGTACTTTTCCGACTATTACCAGCTACTAGGTATCTAGGGCGCGTTAACGGGAATCGACGGTTAATACACGCACTATACATAACCTACCTATTAATCGGTTTTACACAAAATCACGTCACCTTCGGTTAGCGCGTGCCTCTTTACAGCGCCCAACGACACTGGCGCGTTTGAGCTGAGTTTGAGCTGAGTTTGAGCCTGAGTTCGGCTGCCTATACAGCTATACAAATGTACTAATCATTAAATAAAATAAGTTAATGAATAGTAATTTACATGCGATTAATTTTTACTGCCAACGTGTACCGAGAAAGTCACGCAAATGTTGGTTTCTTGCGGTCACTGGAAAACGCAGTTCTCTCCTACTAAATTTCCACATTAAAAAGGTAAGTATTTCTTAATCAATGTTGTATTGTATATGAATTGCCACACTTTCACTACATAACCCTTTCACTCGTGTCCGTGTACAAATTTAGCTATCGGCCTACTGCCAGCCATTTTGCCGATATTGCTTAATATGTATACATTATTTTTTTCAATTTCAAACTCGATCTAGAACGTTTGTTTTGGTTATATACTTCATTTTGCCAACATGTTAACAAGCACTGTTATACAAAAAATTCGTTGTGTCTATATTTTGTGCATTTTAATTATCTGTGTAATCACAAAAATTTGATATGGCTATAATTTCATCAACATAAGTAGTTATTTGTTTTTCAACTCGGACGCATATAATGAACTCGCACAAAAAATCTTCGTAATTAAGTTGGAAATTCTCAAATGGAGATTTAAAGTTAAATTTCAGGCTAAATTTATAGAGAAATCTTTGGACAACACGGTCACTACTATAAAAGTCTTAAAGATTGTTGGTTATGTTATCAACGAATAATAAAATTCAGTTGCTAGCAATTGCTGGGAAAGTCGCAAATATTGCGTCTACAGCGGTCGACCATAGAAAATGCATAAATGAGTCTACTTCGGTGAAAGGGTTAAAAACATTGGATTTGCCACTGTTTGTGATTGTAAACATGTTCATTTCCTTCCGCAGCTGAGTTACTTTTACTTATTTTCTAGCTACGAGTACTACAGCTACTACAGAACTTGCACGGGTGCTGCTATTGCGTTTTACCTACTAAATTTCTACATCGAAAAGGTTAGTATTGTTGTATGTTATTGCTATTTACTATGTTATTGCTATTGCTATTTTAATTATATGTGTAATTACACAAATCTGAATCGTTTATGTCATCAACATAAGTAATTGTTTTTTAACTCGGTGACATTTTCACAACTTACACAAAAATGGTTGTTTTTAACCACTTTGGGTACAATTGCATAATCCAATTTTGCGTTCAGGTACAATTAAATCATGCTCTACAGATTATGACATGGGTCAACAAAAGTCATTTTAACCGTAGAAGCACTCCCATTTTTACATAGAACACCTATACTTTTTGGAAAGCAGAGAAATTTCTGTATCTGATCGTATTATCTTTTTATTTCAAAAATTAAAACTAATAAATATTGAAAGTAGCATGAAATAGCGGTTTTAATAAAATTTGTGTTCTACGAACATATTTGACTAATAAGGGTAGCATGAAAACATATAAAAGTATATATAATAACAAACAATTAAAACATTATACTGTGTGCACAATGCAATCTACAGTCTCTTCCATAACTGTTAACTTATCTTCGTCACCACTCTACTAGAAGTCTGCCATTTCTATCGCTGAATCGAAGCATATACGCTTCAACTACTAGCTACTACGCATTGTTACTAACTGATCGAGATGTTGAACTTTGAACTGTTGAACTTTGAACGCAAATTACTCAAAATTCTTTTATTTGACCATAGCTGTTTGACCAGTCCAATGTCTGCAAACATGTCTGAAGGTCATGCTTAGCTTTGTAGATATAGTGTAACTGTCAGCAGGCTCTAAATATAGATGGATGAGTAATGCAACTACGCAAAGCCTAAAAACTGGCTGATGAACTTGAGAAGAATATACTCGAAGCCGGTATAGTGGTGCATGCACCCGAAAGGGTTAAGTTGGAAATTCTCAAACAAAGATTTAAAATTAAATTTTAGGCTAATTTTATAGAGAAATCTTTGGACAACACTGTCACTTCATACAAGTCTTAAAGATCGTTGGTTATGTTATCAACGAATAATAAAATTCAGTTACTAGCAATTGCTGGGAAAGTCGCGAAAATGTGTCTATGGCAGTCGACCATAGAAAACGCATGAATGAGTCTACTTCAGTAAAAGGGTTGAAAACGTTGGATTTGCCACTGATGGTGATAATAAACATGTTGATTTCCTTCCGCAGCCAAGTTACTTTTACTTTTTTTTCAGCTACTAGTACTATAGAACTACAGAACTACAGCTACTACAGAACTTGCACGGGCACTCCGAGTCTGGCGATAGGCGACGGTGAGAAGAAAGCGAGCAGCGTATCTTACAAAAGAGCACACCATCTCATTCAATTTTAGAAATGCTTGAAGCAGTACAATACCTTCCAAAAAGCCTACTGAAAAAACACAATAACAGATTGATTTCCGTAGATAGAGATCGAATTTGCGAAGCAGCAGCAAGACGAGCAGAAACTGCAGAGCAAATGCAGCTACGCCCACAACGAAACGGAACTGCTGTTGCAGCTGCTAGAAGAGCAGAAACCGCTGAACAAACACGGGTACATCGAGAGCAGGCCAAAATAGATGCTGCAGCCGCTAGAAGTGCAGAGACTACTAAACCGACCCGAGCAGTAACTCAAACGGCTCAGAGCAGCCGCTACATCGGCCAGACGTGCAGAAACCTTCGAGCGGATGCAGCGGCGACAAGAACATGATACACTAGCTACAACAGCTGCTCACCGAGCTGAATTTTCGGAGCGGATGAAACGGCGACAACAGCGAGATGCACTAACTACAGCAGCTGCTACCAGGCGCCGTGTATGGACAGAAAACTTCGCGCTTGACTACAGTCATGCAACACAGCATAGGGTTGAATTTTTTTTATGGGACGAATGTCCAAAAATGCTCCAGATGTAACGCCTTACGTTGAAAAGGCGAGAGGCCATATATGTAGTTTATATAGTAGATTTTATTGATAATAAATTTTATCAACAACCGCATTACTGCTGCACAGTTTGTATATACCATGTCAGAACACAGGCTATAGACGAAGAACTGGTGAGTCATGATTAGTGTTTCAAGCATGCAGAAGTCTCAATTCAATAAAAGCTGGCGATAGCTAAGCAGTGCAACAGTAAAATATTTTCTAGAATTTCTTAAAATATGTAAAACTTTTCCATACTGCCAGTTTGAAGAGCGTCAGTTTGCCTAGCAATGTCAATTTCATTTTCAGTTCTGTGTACAAAATTAGGGCAATGCCGATTTGAGTAGTTCGAGACTGATGCATTGTAGACTAGCTGTAAAACGCATTGCATATCTCCAATGGGCTCTCCAACATTATTGACATGTACAACTGCATATGTGTATGCAGTCAGATCAGCACAAAAATTTCAGTAGATTGCATATTTGGAGTTGTTTTACGGTATGAAAGACAACTCACAATAAAACTATTGCTTTACGTAAATCTGTTCCCGAACACGGGTAATGCAGCTAGTACCTAATAAATATGCAATGAAATTGTAAAATTGTTTAATACCTCTATTTTTATGTAGATACAGAGGAATCTTACAAAAACCTTCAAGAGCAACTGCGGAAGCAGCAAGAAAAGCAAGACCGTAAGTGAATGGAGTTTACATGTTTGCCTTACTTTTTAAAATTAGCAATGAGACCCTAAAGATCTACATATTAAATAATTCCTATAGCTTAGAACTGCGAGTAAGTCTGTGTGAAACCTTTTATTTGAAACTAATAGCAATACTGGTCGCGATAGGCTGACTTGAGTTGTTTCTACTTTTCTGTTGCTATGTTTTTGAAGACAATTATACAGGCAAATACTCAACGAATATAAAAAAAGTCATAAAACTGTTCAATATAAATGTAATGTTTTTATACAGAGACTGAAAATTGCTATAAATTAATGCAACCTCTGTTGTTGCATCAGTTGGCAAGAATAAAAAATGAAGTAAAAGAAGTTCATACTTTAGTTTTACTTTTTAAATTGATAAAAAAGTGTTAGAGGTTTGCAATATAGCAATTATAACTAAAGTTAGAAATATGTTTGTGTAAAACGATAGTTTTATGAGCTAATTACTCAAAAAGAAAAAAGTAATCAGATAACATTTACAATGTTATTAGGTTTCTATGAAATAATTCCAAGATGAGCATATCACACAAGGACAGTTGTGAGTGCATAGAGGCTATAAGGTCAATGTTCAAGGTCAAGATTAATATTGGCAAAATTGCCCTGTTTTAGTTCTTAATAATTAGGAATTTATAATAATACAACATTATAAACACTTATAATAATAATTATTATAAGTTTTTATAATAATACAACATTATAAACACTTATAATAATAATTATTATAAGTTTTTATAATAATACAACATTATAAACACTTATAATAATTATTATAAGTGTTTATAATAATACAACATTATAAACACTATAATAATTATTATTATAAGTTTACACCAATGTATATTTTGTATAAAAGGACAATATGAAATTTTGGATTTGTTTCAAATGTCTTTAAGCAGTTCGATTGCATTGGAATACATTTTTGTTCTGCTTGTTTCGCAATTACATAATTATCCAAATAAACATTGGCGAGTGGCAGTATAGTTAAATTCTTAAAATGCGTACACTCTGTAAGCTATCAAGTCGCTATTAATATCAATTTACCTTTGTTTTAGAAAACATGAGCGAGCTATTTGGTGTAATTATGGGTAAGCTTACATTCAGCAGTGATTGGAGACAAATATATATAAATACTTTTACTTTGTTTATCCATTGTGTGTCTTGTATTTTAAATCATGTAACTTTTTTAATATTAGTAACAACAACTTGGCAAATACTTAATACTATGTAAAATAGAAATAATATAAAATCATATACATGTTGGATTAAAACAATAAATTGTGTTATTAAAACAGAGTAAGTTTTTTTAAAATAGCAACAGTAATAGCCATTGCCAAAAATATCCAAACAAAAGAAAAAGACTAGAGCCAGTCAAATCATGGTATGTTTTTTCTTTCAATATTATGAAGACGTTACAGATGGTCATCGCTGTGTAGTACCTCCACTGATTACTGTTATAACAGATGTTTTAGCAGTTGCTATTTTACCTTAATATCTGGTCATTTATAAATGACCAATCATTTTATGAATTCAATTCTATTTGTGGAGTTCACCCTAAATATTTGTATGCTAGGTATTTGCATGCTAGTTGGGCATCAAAAATTCATAAAGGAACATATTTCCTTAAAACATTTTTCCTTACACTTTACAATAGAATGTTTTATAGTTATATAAGTTTACACAGATTATTCATTATTATATCTATTATCAGACTACTTCTTATTGTAATGTTATCAATCTTTTCAGATCTTTCATTAACACTTTAGTTGAACTAATTAAAAATATTATTGCTTTTTGTGTATTTTTCATTCTTATTTCATCTCCTTTTTTAATATACATGTACCTGTGTGTTTCATTTTACTGAAATAAACATAATTTGCTTAAAATATAAATCCAAACCAAGTGTATCGAGGGTCAGAGGTAAGAATTTATTTCCTGTCCACAAGTTGCTGTCACTGAATGATAATGTTAAATGCAAATCTAAGGTCTCAGTAATGGTGAATGTGGATACTTATCATTATATGCATTACATCATGGTTGTTGAAAACTAGGTATGAGTACTTTTGATGAGAACAGGGTAAGAATAAAGTATGTGAAGTAGGTAAAGTGAAAGTCACTCGTTATGTGGCAGTTTTACTGGTCGCTATTCTATTGATGGTTGGTTAAAAGTTCTATGCAACTTCATGAAGAGATAAAAAAGGATTATGTCAAGAATGATCCTTACTTGCGCTCCTTACTTGTTAAGGGTGACTGCATCAAGTCCTAATAATAAAAACCGTGAATTTGGTGACACATGAATAGTAGCAAGTACTAAAAAAGAGGTTTTATGGTAGAAGGTAGCAGTCTTGATTTCGAAATGCTTGTCAGAAATGACGGTGAGGTTGTTTATGCTGGTTTTTGGCTCTGAGAAGATGATGATAACCAAAGCAGTGATGCTAAATAAATGACAGTAATAAGAGGTTTGAGCTGTTGTGTTTGAGTGCTTGAGGTGCCTTGGTATATATATTCTTTTTGGTATATGTGATTTTTTTGCCTACTCTCTTTTCAACCACAGTTAAAATTTAAGCAAGCTATTAGCGATGTATATAATTACATTATGGTTAAACATTGTCTCCTTCTACAGTATTTACTTCATGTAATGAAATGTGTAACTGCTAAAGAGCTGGAAGTTAAAAATGGTGAATAAAATGTGAGAAACCACTTGAAATCAGCAGAAGTTGTAATAATCGAACTGATGATCGCAAGTGCAAGCTTTATGGTATTATACAGGTACCTATATATTTTTTAGATTTAAATGTCCCTAGGAATATCTTTACTGATACTTGATATTGAAGGTGTTTTTTATTGAGAACTTGCAACTGGTCTTGCTTTTAGCGAATGATTTGTCAAGGGCTGTCATGATGTATTCAAACTTTTGAAAATAACTTTTAATAGCTTTAGGAACTCATGCCTAATGTGATAACATAGAAAAGTGTACATCAGTCTGGTAGACTTGCATAACTGACACTTTATCATTTGTTGGACTTGTGGAATTCTAAGGATAAAAAAAATTGACATTACCAAGGGGGAGGCCAGCATGGCAACTATGTGCTCTCATGGAATGCTATGCCCAGAGACCATAGACCTTTACAGCAGTGATTGACACCAGTACAGTGCATCTACTGGTGTGAAAACGAGTTTTAGAGACCTTGAAGGTCATTCGGCTAACATTAATCTTTTTCTTGGCTATAGTAGCTGTGAAAAGTCAGCCTTAAATTCCTTCATCTTTGACTGGTATGCTCACAGTGCGTAAGAACCGCATTACATAACTGTAAGTGAAATGAGCGCAAGTGATAACATTATTCTTTGCATTACTTTTATAGATGTAGTTGTTATGATTATATGGTACATTCGTTGTCGCGTTGTTTATTCGCTTTAATTCGCTTCAGATGCTGAGTACTGTTTTGTTAATGTATGTATTTAATGTACTGATTAATGCTTAACGATCGATCTATGTTTTACATGTAGAGTCTGTCACTCAACTTATACTCTTGTTCGATTTTACGCTCTAACTGTAGAGAACGCTTTGTAAAGCTCTTACATGAATAATGTATATTACGATATGTTGCATCACTTTGACTACAGAGGAAGTATTCATTTAATAGTGAACCACAGTATACCTAGAAGCTGTTGTCTACACTGGCTGGTAATTTCTGTGTGTAGTTGCCATTAACTCAAAAAACTCTATATATACAAGCTCTTCGGTAAGAGCGTTTACTGCATAATATAAAAGATCAAACAACTTATATTTTATGATATATTGTTTAAAATATATAGTTTTACACATAATATATTAAATATACAATATTTGTAATGTATTATGTATAAAACTTATATTACATAAATACTAAATTATTTTACATAATATAGTATTTATGTATTATGATGATATATATATTTATATAATATATATATGTATATATGTATATATACATATATATATATATAATATATAAATATATATAATATATATATTATATATATATATATATATAATAATTGCTCCTGCATTTAGCAAATGATTTGTCAAAGGATGTAATGATGCGCTCAAACATTTAGAAATAACTATTATTAGCTTTCAGATTTCATGCTTGATGTGTTAACATAGAAACTAGTTTGAATAAGTTTGGTAGGCATGCATAGCTAACATTTCATCAATTGTGGAAGTTGTATAGTTTCAAAGATCAGAAAATATTTACATTACCACGTTGGAGGCTAACATAACAACTATGTGCCCTCATTGAATGCTCAGTGCATAAACCAAATACCTTTATAATAGCAGTCATTTATTCCAGTACAGTGTGTCTGTTAGTGTGAGCATTAGTTTAGTGACCTTGAGAGCCGGATGGCTAAATTACATTTGCTTTTGACACAATAGCTGCGAGCCTCTAGCCTTAAAATTTTACATCAATGACTAGTCTGTCTTGACAAGCTGTTGTTTTTGCGTAGTTGTCCCCCCCGTCGAGCGGCGAGCAACAACAGCTTGTCACAAGACGTACTGCACCTGATGCATCAGCTGCACTTATAAGGAGTTGTTCTCTTCCGTCTACGCGGCTCGGCTGCGATGTTATTCCGGTCGCTCCATTCGTAATCATAACGGATTTCACTCAAAAATTTATGTAGAAAGGTTAAGATAAGAACGTTTAACTGGTGACCCCTCTCTGCAGTAAACTTTATTAGAATTTGAGAACTTAGGCAACAACAGCGACTCAAAATGTCGTTATTTGTGCGCTCAGTCAGTTTTATTTCTATTTTTGTATCAGCCAGTTTTATTTGTTCTTATGGATTTTATTTTGAGCTTATTTTATTCTTAAGTTCTACTAAAGTTTATCACAGAAACTGGTCTTTGGTTAAACGTTGTAATCTTGTTTTTTTCTACATAAATTTTTGCGTGAAATCCGTTATGATTACTAATGGAGCGACCGACATAACATCGCGGCCAAGCCGCGTAGACGGAAGAGAACAACTCCCTATAAGTGCAGCTGATGCATCAGGTGCAGTACGTCTTGTGACAAGCTGTTGTTGCTCGCCGCTCGACGGGGGGACAACTGTAGTGAATAGCTCACCTTGTTAGTATTATCAGTATTTGTTCTCTCTAGTTAGCTCTCCCTGCTTGCTCCGTGTCCGCTCGTGTATCAACTAATGCCTCCCTTCGTCTTCGCGCCGGGATATTACGTCACGTCCTTGACCTAGAACGTCTTGTGTCCTTGACCTAGGACCACCACATTTTTTTTTTAGTAACAGTAACAGGTAACAGTGCTTAAAACATCTGCAAAATAGATACAGAATGTTAGCCAGATGTGATGGGAGTTAGTAATATACACAATCAGGGTGCAGGTGTCTCCTAGACACAGCTCTTCTACTAGGAGCTCTTCTTCGCTCGGCCTCGATGGGTCTACAGTGTTCCTCCTCCGGGTTCTCAAACTCCTGGTCACTCGAAGAGTCTGTTTCGTCTTCGCTTTCCCGTTCTTCCTTTGTACCTAGGGGCATCCCCCGTTCAGAGTCTTCTGTCTCACTACAACTGTCTATCAACTGGTCTGGATTCAGCTTTTTAAGATGGCTACGATTTCGTCTAACTGTATGTCCCTGTACTCTGACGTCAAATGAGTACGGCTCCTCTCTTTTTTTCAAGATAATCCCTCTCTTGCCTTCGTCCCCCTTCTTGCACTTCACCCACACTATGTCTCCCTCTTGGAGGTTGTCTGGCTGTTTAGCCCTCCTTCTTCTATCGGCATTTATCTTCTGGCGCCGTTTCAAGGAGACATCTTTCTCCTCAAAATGCTCACAGTCTACTGCATCATTTGGGGAACTTGTGGGAATGTTAGTGCGAATCTTCCTCGCCATCAGAAGTTCTGCGGGACTAACTCCACTTTCAAGTGGCGTCACTCGGTAGATCATGAGGGCCAAATTCTTGTCCGATTCCTTCTTCCACATCCCTTTCACTGTCTGCACGCACCTCTCTGCTAAACCATTGCTCTCTGGATAATGTGGACTGCTAGTCTGGTGTTTGATTCGATATTCTCGTACGTACTCCGCGAAGAAATCCCCCGAAAAACATGGCCCATTGTCTGTCCGCAACCGCATCGGAACCCCAAATCTCCCGAAAATAGACTTCAGCTTCTTCACTACCGCCTCTGCGGTTTTGTTCGCCAGTTCTGCTACTTCAATCCACCGAGAGTAATAGTCAACAGCGATGACATAGTCACGGCCTTTAAACTCAAATAGGTCTGACACAACGCATTCCCATGGTTTCCTGGGCAATTCTGACGTCTGCAGAGGATAATGCTTCCGTCTTCTCTCCTTGATGCACACATTGCATTTGTTTACATAATCCTCGATATCTTGACGCATGTTAGGCCACCACATATTGGTAACAGCCCTCCGTTTACATTTCTCTA
Organism: Watersipora subatra; assembly: GCF_963576615.1. NCBI lineage: Eukaryota > Metazoa > Bryozoa > Gymnolaemata > Cheilostomatida > Watersiporidae > Watersipora > Watersipora subatra. The sequence goes on from NC_088713.1 coordinate 19,344,423, forward strand.
TCCCTTGATGACCCCTGTGTATCCTCTCCAGCATGTCCTTCACCAACCCTTGTGGGATGACTACTTTATCTTCTCTCATCACGATACCCTCTTTGGTAGTGAGCTTTTCTCTCTGTGTATAGAACTTCCTCAGGTCACCCGCGTACGACTTGCCTCTCCCTGGCCACCCCAATTCGACTTCTTTTATCACTCTTTGATATGTCTCCTCTTCGTCCCCTTGACGCCTTATCTCTTGTAGAACTCCATCATCATATTCCTCATTGGCTGCTATGACCTGTCTGATATGCCCTTCCACCCTGGATTCCTTGGCTCTCTCTTTGTTAGTCACTTCCTCCGCAGGTCTGGATAATGCATCCGCAAGAAACATTTGTGTCCCCGGTGTGTGGAAAATAGTGAAGCTGTATCTCATTAGCCTCAACTTGAACCTCTGACATCTCAAGGGCATGCCAGACAAGTCACTCTCACCCAATAGCTTCACCAGTGGTTTGTGATCTGTCTCCACCTCGAAGTGAGTGCCTACCAGGAAGAAGTCGAACCTCTCGCACGCCCAAGTTATCGCAAGAGCTTCCTTCTCCAGCTGGGCATACTTGATTTCAGCAATAGTTAGTTTGCGTGACACAAATGCCACCAGTTGCCAGCTCCCCGTCTCAGTTTCTTGAAGTAGTGCAGCAACCAGAGCGTAGCAGCTCGAGTCAGCAGTTAGTCGGTGTTTGGCTCTTACATCGTACTTGGCTAGCACTGGTGCATTCGAGATCTCTCGTTTTAACGCCTCGAAGCTTCTCTGATGGCTCTCTTCCCATGACCATGGTGAATTTTTCTTGCCTAGCTCTCTCAGTGGCTTTTCTAGTTCGGCCAACCTGTGGCTGAATTTGTGAAGGAAATTCACCATACCCAAAAAGCTCCTCAGCTCTTTCTGATTTGTCGGTGCTCTCATCTCTCTGATTGCACGGACCTTGTTTGGGTCTGGAGAAATCCCCTCTCCGCTGATTTTGTGGCCCAGGAAGATAAGCTCTTTTACCCTAAATTGACATTTTTTCTTGTTTAGAGTCATACCCGATGACTTTATCCTCTGCAGTACCCTGAGGAGTCTTTCATCGTGTTCTTTGACGTCTCTCCCGTGTACCAGAATGTCGTCCATCATACAGATGGTACCTTCGAGCCCCTCCAGGATTCGCGACATCTGCCTCTGGAAGAATTCCGGCGCTGGCTATATCCCAAAAGGCATTTTTCTGAACTGAAACCGTCCGAAAGGTGTAATGAATGTAGTATATTGGCGAGACTCCTCCGCCAATTCTATCTGCCAGAACCCGCTGTTTGCGTCCATTTTAGAGAAAATCTTGCTTCCCTCCAGATTGGCTAACAACTTTTTCACCCTCGGCAAAGGGTAATTCTCTCGTAGAACGCTCTTATTGAGAACTGTCAAGTCTACGCATACCCTCACATCACCAGAGGCTTTTGGCGCAACTACCATGCCAGCACACCACTCTCGATGCTCTTCAACTCTCTCTATAACACCTAACTCAACCATACGCATTAGCTCTTTCTCGGCTGCATCTCGTAATCCGATTGGCAACCTCCTCGGGACTTGCAGAGCAAAAGGTTGCACATTTTCCTTCAACTTGATGGTATATTTCTCTGGCAACTGCCCCAAGGCACCATATAACCCCCGATATTCTTCTTCAGCTTGAACTTGACGTACCACTTTCGGCACTATGTGGATAATGCCTAGGCTCTCTATTTCTGGCATACCCAACAGGTTCTGAGGCGCTTCTGGAATAATAAAGAGATTTGCTTGTACGGCCTTACCATCCCTGTCGAGCTGGGACGTTATCATTCCCTCCTGGTTGAGCAGTCTTCCACCGGCATCCAATAGCCTCTTCGTGGTTTTCATGGGGCACGGTCTTTTGAGACGCTCCCAAGTTTCTTGATTAATTACCGTCAGGTCTGCCCCGGTATCAATCCTAAATGGAACTGCCGTCCCATCCACCCTGATTTCTATGTTGTACTTAGCGCGAATGCTACGAGTTGTATTCAACCCATATAGTCATAATGACTCATCACTTGAAGAATCTACCATCAACCCTTGAAGTGTTGTCCTCACTTGCTCTAAAACTTCTCTCTGTTCCTCGGCGCGGACTGTGGCTGTCTGTCTTTCATAACCCTGGCTTCTTCCCCGACCTCTTCCTCTCGTGTGCCCTCTCCAGCCTCTCTCTCCTCCTCTCCTCTGGATGTGTTCTCTACAATCATACTGATTGTGACCCTGTTTCCCGCACGAACGACACACAATAGGATTGGTGCAATCCTTACTCAAGTGTCCCCTCTGTCTACAGTTGAAACACTCTACTAGTGGACACGTGGAAAGCTCGTGCCGATTGCTGTGGCATTGTGTGCAACGTCGTGCCGGGGGTTGGAAATAGGCCGCCACCTCTAGATCGTCTTTGTCCGTCTTCTTGAGTTCTTCTAATGTTCGGCCTGCTGATTCGAACTTGGCACAGGTGGTTGTCAGCTTGGCCATGTCAATCTCTGGTTGTTGTAACAACTCCGTCTTGAGTTTCTCCTCTGACAAGCCATTAATAATAACATGGATGGCCATGTCCTCCCGGAGTTCCCCCAACTGACATGAGTGTGAATGCTTGATGACTCTCTGGGTGAATTCTGAGAGCTCCTCTCCTCTTTCTTGTTTCATGTTTAAGAACCTATGTCTGAGGATCGTCTTATTCTCTCTCCCTGCAAAATGTTGCTCGAATTTCTCTACTATGCTATCGAACTGAATATCATCTACCGCTATGTTGAATGCTTCAAATATTGTCATTCCCTCTTCACCAAGGCAATTCAGGAACACCGCCCCTTTTATCTTGCCTGTTGCTTTCTTCTTAGCCTCTTCCCCTGTCTCCGTGACTTTATCCCCAAAATCGACTGGAATTGATGCGATTTCAAATCGTTTAAGGAACCTTTTCCAACTTTCCGTCTCATTATTTATCTCAATTTTCAGAGGTGGGATTCTAACCTTACTTGCCATTTTCTGTTGACTATCCTTGTTACCGTCTCGACGGATCTGACTTGAAGAATGGCTCAATCGGCTGAACGCTGGATCTAAATGCTGGACTACTTGATGTACAACAATTGAAGTCACAAATATCACGCAAAGGCCTGACTCTCCCCAAGTTTTATTAGTATTTATTCAATTAGATAACAGTTAGATGTACACAACGTATCGATGGACTTTTCTCATGTGTTGTTTTACATTTATTTTGTCACGATAAAACAAATAACCCAATTTACATTCCTTCTTCACCAGCATAATTGAAGAATCTATCCAGGCTATCTTATCAACTCTCTTGTTGATGATATCCAGATTCCTTGAATTCCCAGAATAAATAAATGTGTTTCACCCGTGGTACCATGTAGTGAATAGCTCACCTTGTTAGTATTATCAGTATTTGTTCTCTCTAGTTAGCTCTCCCTGCTTGCTCCGTGTCCGCTCGTGTATCAACGAATGCCTCCCTTCGTCTTCGCGCCGGGATATTACGTCACGTCCTTGACCTAGAACGTCTTGTGTCCTTGACCTAGGACCACCACAACAACTACGCAAAAACAACAGCTTGTCAAGACAGGCTAATCAATGACCGGCATGCTCACAGCATTTAGAAACTGCATCACACCTTTAACTTCAAGTAAAACGAGCACGAGTACTACTAGGTTTAGTATTCAGTTACTTCTATGGATCCGATTGTTGTAATTGCACTGTAATTGTAATTGCATTGTTTATTTGTTTCAATTTGTCTCCAATTATGGAGGAAATCTGGTATAGTTCTTATGAGAAGTCTATATGTTACTATCAGTTGCATTGCTCTAGGAGAACATGTTCATTTAATAGTGAACCACGCCACAATAAGAAACTATTGCCTACACATGCTGGTGATTTCTGTGCCAGTAGTCATTAACACCTGTGACTCAATGCGAACTCCTGAGTATGAGCTTCTACTGTATATTGTAGCATAAATATAATATGGTATATGTATTATAATATATGGTTGGATACATACTGTAATATATTACATATACACTATATAATATAAGGCATATTGTTAAATGTATTCTTTATGCTACAGACGGTACTGCTTCGGCTGTTGAATCTCATCAAGTTTCAGTGACTTGATATACTCTGTATTAAGTTAAGTTGAAAAGAACTTGTCTAAAGTTAGAAAAAACGGCAAATAAATTTATGAGCATTGATGAAGTAGTTACATTTGGTCTAGTACTTTTTCTTATATAATACCTCTTTAAGGCTGTTGGACTTCATACTTTCAGAGACCACAAACGACTTTCGGCCTTCCTTACTTTTTAATATATCTTTTGGCGGAGATTTTATGGTAGCTGCTAATTATGTACTTTACACATATATATATATATACATATATATATATACCCTAGGACACTTATGTATTCGCGGCATCTAACTTTCGCGTTTTCGCGGTGTCATCCTCTCGCGAAAGTTTCATGTGCGAAACTAAACTATTATAACAAACGAGCGAAAAAGCGAAACTAAATAGCTTTGTTCATTGATACTGTATAATGGAACTTTATAACGACATTTATTTTAACGTTTTTAACGACCACTATAGCATCGTTAAAATATAAACCGACAAAATAATTTGACTGTCAAAATTTATTACGTTATTATTTTGCAATTAATTATGATTATTTTCCCATTAGGAATGGTTTGTAATGATAGGAATTTGATGTCAATGCACATGCATTAGTAGCGTTATCGTTTGCTGGGGACATCAATCAATGCAGTGAGCACCGTGTGTTGAAAGAAAATATGACACATGCACTGACACTCGCAGTACTACACAAGCAGCATTGCTCTGGAAAGGTTTGGATTCACCACTGACACCTCTTCAATAACTTGTATTTTTTTTTAGATTTGTTTTGTTTTAAGTGATGTGACTGACGAGACGTTTTTAAATTAAAATAGGCAAAACATGACCGCAGTTAATACGCTCAGAAAAAAAAACATCTTTTCCTTTTTGAGCGTTTTAACAAAGATCAATTTTGCGGATTTTATTTTAAGTTCATTCGGAGGCTTTTACGCTTTCGATGGGACACGGCCAAGCGGGTGATTGATAAAACTTAATCTTTTGCAAACCTTTATAAAAGTCATTTACAAAAATATTTTGCCTCTGATGATGATAATAATGATGCCTAAGAACTACTAGAAGTTGATGTTTGTCTCTATGGCTTGGAATGAAGTGATATCAAGCTCTTCAGTAAGAGCGTTTACTGCATAATATAAAAGATCAAACAACTTATATTTTATGATATATTGTTAAAAATATATAGTTTTACACATAATATATTAAATATACAATAGTTGTAATGTATTATGTATAAAACTTATATTACATAAATACTACATTATTTTACATAATATAGTATTTATGTATTATGATATATATATATATATATATTTATATATAGGGCTTTATATATATATATATATATAGGGCTATATATAAAAAAAATTGTTTCCTCACCCCGGATACCCCGTATGGGTGGTAAATTCTGCTCTAACTCGGGTCTCCTACCAGAGACCTGGGAGTTTGAGCACTCGCCTCAAGATCTTAGTTGTTCCCAATAGCGCACTTTTCTGCAACTCACCTAAGTTGATTGTTGTTGGTATTTGGGCAAGCCACATTTTATTCGCCAGTGTTATTGCGCCCAGTGCCCCAAATGACTACTGGGAACACAGTTGTTCTTACATTCCAGCATTTTTCAATTTCTTCTCCAAGAGGGAGATATTTCTCTACCTTTTCTTTTTCTCTGCTGGCTATATTGTAGTCATTGGGTACTGCTATATCTATTATAGTAGCCCTCTTGTTCTCCTTGTCTACCACCACTATATCTGGTTGGTTTGCTAAGACATGCTTGTCAGTTTGGATGTAGAAGTCCCAGAGGATCTTAGCGGGGTCATTTTCATTCACCTTACCAGGAGCTTCCCACCAGTGTTGTGGTTTATTAAGGCCATACTCATCACATAGACTTCTATACACAATACCTGTGACATGGTTACGTCGCTCAGTGTATGCGTTTCCTGCTAGCTGCTTGCATTCAATGATGATGTGTTGGATGGTCTCAGGTGCATCTTTGCACAGTCTGCATCTAGGATCGTCTCTAGTGTGATAGATTTTTGTTTGGAGTTGCCTTGTTGGGAGCACTTGCTCCTGGGCTGCCATGATTAGCGACTCTGTATTGGCCGTCTGGTTTCTTTTGTTCAGCCACATATATGTTTGGTGAAGATCGCCATCCTTAGATATTTGTTGGTGGTAAGCACCATGAAGAGGTTTCGTGTGCCAGTCAATTTCCTCATCATCAGGGCGTAGGTCCGTTGTAAGAGCAGCTGATTGAAATTCAGCTAGCAACTTATCTGAGATGGCCATGGAGGCTGCATATGTTTTGATGCTTTGCTCCTCCTCTTTCACTGTCTGCTGTACACTTTTGAGTCCCCTACCGCCATCTTTCCTATCAAGATACAATCTAGTAGTATCAGATTTTAGGTGGAGTGCTCCATGCATGGTCAGCAGTTTACGAGTTGCTATATCTGTTTCTTTGATGGCTTCCTCAGTCCACTTTATTATGCCTGCTGGATATCTTATTACTGGCAGTGCGTAGGTATTTATTGCCATGATTTGGTACTTGGCATTGAGCTGGCTCCGTAAGACCTGCCGAAGGCATTTCTTGTATTCGGTAATGGCTTTGTGACGTACCTCGGCTTCGTGGTTGATGTTGCTTTGCATAATCCCCAAGTACTTGTACCCTTCTTCTATATCTCTGATGGTACCATTTGGCATTCTTAGGCCATCTGTGAGCATAGAATGGCCTTTCTTAAGAATTAGCCTTCCACATTTCTCAATACCGAAGGTCATTCCGATGTCCTTGCTGTATACCTGAGTGAGGTGTATTAGCGAATCAATGTCCCTTTCTTTGTTAGCGTACAGCTTGATGTCATCCATGTAGAAGAGGTGGTTTATCTTGGTGCCACTTTTAAACTGGTACCCATATTGAGTCTCCACCAGCATATATATAAGCTATTTTATAATTGTTGCTTGTTGTGCGTTTGCTTTCATTTCATTTCTCTTTCTAATGTATTTTGTGTGTGCTTCCTTTTACTAAAAATAAATTTAATTTACTTTAAAAAAATTCAAGCTAAGCGTATGAAAGATCTTTGATCAAAATTTTATTCACCCCTCCAAAGGTTTCTGCCACTGAATGATAACGTTGACAGTAAAACTAAGGGGCTAGAACAAGTGAATTTTGCTACCTAGCATTGTATACATCTCATTCTTGTCAATGAAGACAAGGCACAAGTAGAGTATGTGAAGTAGTTAAAGTGAAAATCATTTTCTTATACGACAGTTTTACTGATGGCTATTATATTGATGGTTGGTTAAAAGTTCCATGCAGATTTTTGAAAAGACAAAAGAGGATGGTGCGGAAAATGATCCCTACTTGCGTTCCATATGCATGCATGTTAAAGGCGGCTGCATCAAATCTTGACAGTAAAAAGCATGAATTTGGTGACGCGTGAATAGTTGCAAGTACTGACAAAGAGGTTTTATGGTAGCTGCTATCAGTCTTAATCTTGGGATACTAGTCAAAAGCGACGGTGAGGTTGTTGAAGCAGGTTTTTAGCTCAGAGAAAATGATGGTAATCGATACAGTGATCCTGGATAAAAGCCGTAATACAAAGTTTTGGCATAGCGCTTTTAATGCTTGAATTGTACCGTTATCTGTATTTTCTTAGCCATATGTGACTTGTCTTTTGTATGTGACTTCTTTTTAACAACATGTACTATTTAAAAAGGTATTAGAGATGCATATAATTATATTGTGACTAAATGTTGTTACCTTCTATGGTACTCACTTCATGTGCTAATATGTGTAACTGCTAAAAACTGCAAGCTAGGAATGGTCACTAAAATCTGAGAACTCACTTGAATCCAAAATAGGTGTATAGAACTGATAATCAAACGCAAATGCTCCACTAAACTATACAGGTGCCTATATGACTCTTTTAGATTTAAGATGTCTTCAAGATTATTCTTACAGAAACTTGCCGTTTACAAATTTTTCATTTAGATCTTGCAAAATGTCTCGCTTTTAGCAAAGAACTTGTCAAAGGATGCCATCATGTAATCAATAACACCTTTTTGAGAAGTTATTAAGGGCACTTTAAATTAACTATTAATAACTTTTGGATTTATAGCTTGATATGTTAACATAGAAAATAGTGTAGATCAGTGTTATGGACTTGCATAGCTAAAAACTTTATGAATTGTGAAAGTTGTTAAATACTAAGGGTCAAATCACATTGACATTAGCACTTAAGGGTCAGCGTATTAACTATGCAGCTTCGTGGGAAGTTAAGCATGTAGACCAAAGACTTTTATAGCAATCAATAATACAATCATACTATCATCAGTACAAAATTGTATGTAGTTAGCCAATAGTAACGATTTAGTAGTGGCGCGTTTCTATCATGTTAAAAAAAATGCATCCATATAATAGAACTGAAGTAAGTTATAGCTTTACCATGCATACATCTTCTTAATATAGTTAATTATTTTACAGCTGTAATTTTTTCCCTGCTTCAATAGTTATTTGTATACTACAAATGTACATGTAAGTGGCAGCCAACAAACCGATAGTTAATATACAGCTCAATATTAGCAAGATGCAGTCAAAGCCTATATGTTTTATTTTGAATGATGTACTAGAATTTAGCTCAAATCATATGAGCTTCTTCAAAGACTGCTGTCATCCCGTTAAGCACAAGTTACATTTTATGTGCAATAACAAACTTGTGCCTGCCAATCACGAGCAAGATAACAAGCTTTCAAGTAGACAAGCTTTTCATAATCTTGGTCGTTATGACGCATGATGGAAAATTTCCAAAGGATTTTGGCTTTCAATGAATCATCCTGGAAAATTTTCAACAAGATTTTGCCTTTCCATGACACAGAATGGAAAAGAAACACTTTTTTGAGATATTCTATAGGGAGTAAACTAAGTTGCTTTCAAGTCATAAACAATAGAAATTTGAAAACAGTTGACAGAGTTGAACCAAATGCTAATTAGTTCAGAAAAAATCTGAAAGCTTCCATTTTCACTTTGTTTACTACCACTCACTTTCTTAGTTGTTGATGAGTACAAAAGAGGTTATCGTTAGTTTATGGGTATATTTTCTTTTTTAGTTAAAGGATCTAAAAGAAGGCAATCTTACTTACTTTATTTCATAATCATCATCACTTGATGATAAATAATAGTTATTACTTCACAAAAAATATTAACTAGGCACAAATGCTTAAAGCACATGTTTACAAAAAGAAGTGGATCCGACTGGGTTTGAACCTTCAACCATTCAGATGCGAGGTGAGTGTTTGACATCTGAGTGACATTTTTTTGTTTTCTACTTTTACATATGAATAGCCAGTACATAACAGTAGGTGAATGAGTCACAGCCTTTGGGTCTATCTTGAGATGCAGCAACATCTGATATTAGACCGATTTTATTTACTCAGACCAGGTAATATATTTAAGTACACTGTCACTTCTCCGGTAAATGGGCAAGCATTTCTGAGCTCTTTGTCATCATTACATATTAAAAGTTGTTTATTAACAATTCAACATGCATGCAAAGAAAGTTAATTGCTAAAACTAAACTCTACAGCACCTAGTAATAGTATCAACTCTGTGTCATATGGCAATGGTAAAATACTTAATAAATAATAAAGTCAAGTTAGAAGCGGAAATTGTGTCAGGCAGATATCAACACACATATTCATGTGTTACTAGATTTACACATAGCGGAATATATAAAATACTGATCTGGTGTTATTTGAATAACAATATCTAGATAATAGAAACAAACATGATAGCCAAGTTATTTTGATTGAGCATAAGACATTCCTTAAAAGGAAGACCTAACTGATATGGTCACCACATTCCTTATTGCTGAATTTTTGCATAGCTGTCATGGTAACCTTTAGTGCTAATTTAAGCTCATATTTATGACATATGATTATGGAGTAGGTACATCTGTCAAATGTATAACCTTGGTTTTTTATGTAGAACTCAATTTTGTGACATTCGACTTATTAAAGATTTTTTTTTAATCTAAGCATTATCAAAAGCATTTTCAGTGTTAATATTTGACCCATCATCATCCCTGTCTGTTATTCAAGGCACCATTTATTGTCAGGGTACTAGTGCTATAATAAACTAGTGATGATATAGTTAGTCTAGTTGGTAGAGGGGGTCTGCGTGCACCCCCCGGAAATCAATTTCTAATTGATGTCTTCCTATGGGGAGAAATGTGTAGAAAACGGTTTGCTATGTTAAAAGTTTGAAATATTGTCCCACGTGCCTATTTTATGCAAATTAAGCCGCCATTACATGAAAATACTAAAATCGCTATAACTCCGCCAATGCAACAGATAACTGCAAAAATAAGGTGTCTAGGCCCAGGTTTTGAGGGTCTAGCATCAATATAAGACCAGTCTCATAGTGACCACATGTGTTCCTGACATGTAAGATATGCAAATTAGTGCCGCCATTACTGAAAAACCTATTTTTACCATATCTTTGCAAATGTTATAGCAATCGTGAAGAACGTGTTGTCTGTACCCTTGTTTTATGGGTTGATGTTTATTATTAGACTATATTTGAATGTGCCTTTTGCTTATTTGTTTTATTATAATGAGATATAGTCAGGTAATGAGAGATTCTGAGGGTACTTACCAATTAGTGTTTATTAAGCAGTGAAATATTTTTTTATCATTTCATCATAGGTGGCAACACTTTACTGAATAGGAGAGGAAGTGATTCATTGAATCCGTGTCATTTATATTGGATGAAGCAGTGTGTTTTTCAGCAATTTATGAATCATTCTAGGTTTATCTTTTCTTGGTTTATCATAATCTAGTCTGCTTATAGTCAGATAGGTAAAAGGTGTTTATATAATCTCTCAAGCTCTATTTTATAAGACAATTAATGCAATTACTTGCATGACTTAGTGTCATTGGTAGTAATATTTCAAAACACTTCATCATGTTGGTTATAGGCCTATACTTCTCATTTCAGAGTAATAGTTTTGGTATAAGTTCGCCATCATGCCAAAGCGAAGGAATGCTGAATCTGCCAGCACTGAACACACCAGCCTGAGCAAAAAGCCTGCTTCACCTGCACCTGTATGCATGCTTCATGTGTTATCCATCTCTGATCATGGGCCTTTTACCCCACTCAGTAGAATCAAAGGAACTGTATTTGATAAACTAAAGCACCTTCATGAAATCCGGGACCTGCGGCTCTGTCAGCCACATGCATCTCCCTATCGTATGCAGTCTGTATGCGACCAGATTCCTGAGACTGTCCCCGAGGACCTTGAAAATAATGGGTATCACCGTCAGTGTTATCAGCGGTTCTCTGGCAATCTGCATCTTATAGAAAATAAGACAACTGAGGAACCACAGGCATCCACCTCGCTATTGCATTCACCTCGTAGACATTCAACTGGACCTGTCTTTTCTTTTTGTGCTGATCGAAAAACTGTACGACCTGTCCATTTCTCATCTTGGAGAAACAAGGAAAATGCATGGGAACAAATTGAATCGAGAGCTGAAAAAATGGGCATGTTTCGGCTTCATAGACGTGTGAAAAATGTAGACCTCTTTGCTGTAGAAGAAAAACATCACTCATCATGTTTGAGATCATTCCACACCGCATTTGCTAACTTTGAACGCGGGGTTAACAGAGCAAATGACCCAAAGCGTACTGAACACGCGAAGATTTCGGCCGCTTATGAGAAGGCACTAAATTTTGTACGGGAGCACATTCGAACTCATGTCATCCAACGGAATGAAGTCCTGCGTCTAACATCATTGCGCTTGCTCTATATTGAAGAACTGAAACGCAATGGGCAGGAGAATGAAAACTACCGCTCAGAGAAACTCCTGAAACGTCTAAAAAATGATTCAATCAAGGAGCATGTGTCCTTTCTGAAGGTTGATCATGACAAACTTGATGCAATTTCATTTTGGCTTGTGTACAATTCCAATATTTCGGTTAACGATGCTTTAGCACAAGCTTACACGCTTGGTAGCAAAGACAAATACCAAAATGCTGCTCTGCTTCTTCGCAGTAATATTCTACAGGCTTACAAAGACTCCAAAGTCTTCCCATGGCCGCCAACATTAGATGATATGAACCTCAGCTGTGATGATCTACTACCATCTGATCTCATTCGTTTTCTAAGCATGGTGATGTCAGGAAAAGAAGACATAGATACAAGTGAAAAGATGAAGCGACTGGTATTCTCCATTGGGCAAGACATTTGCCGTGCAGTGTCAGATGGAAAATGGAAATTACCAAAGCACATGCTACTGTGTGTGACCGTTCGACACTTGTTTCGTAGCAAGCAGCTCACCAAGATATTGCACCGACTTGGTCACTCCGAGACATATGATTTTGGTTTAGAGATGGAAACTGCACTGGCCAAGGTCCTGGATGAGGTATCAACCTATCTCACACCCCAGATTGTGACAGGAGAGGGCAACATGGTATTTCATTGTGAGTGGGACAACCTCAACAAAACTACAACAAATGTTCATGGCAGCAATATTGTCAACAGTGCTGGGGGAATCATGGTACAGGAGGTCAAGCCCGGGATCCAAAATTCAAATGTCCAAATGCTTCCAATGATGGATAAATCCAAACAGCGTAGCTTGAAAGTTGATACACCAGAAACCCTCCCACCCCTGCACTTCACTCGTATTGGACCAGTGTTTCCAGATGGCTCTTCATTCACACCACCTGTTAAAAATGAAACAGTTTATACTACCAAGAAAGAAGAGTACTACGTCTGGCTCTTCAGCAGGTATATTGGAAGCAGTGGTGAACAGCCTGTGCCTGGACTAGGGGGGTTCATCTCTGCAACCTGAACTCCGCCACCAAGGAAATCAACTGTTGACTACTTTACACCTATTCATCAACCAATAACTGACAACACAGTCGTTCGTGAGCTACTGAAGCGGTCTGAGGCAGCCACAGCCGAGGTGGGTCAGAAATGGGTCCTCAATACATTTGACCTTGGCGTTTGTATGCTATTTTCCGGGATCCATCAAAGCTCAGGAAAGACTTCGACGTGGCAGCTCAGAGAGGATCATTCTTGCCGGACCAGCAACAAGAAAGCCATACGACTTCAAGGTGGTCCTTGCAAATGACGACAACAAGAAGCAGCTCTGTCAACTCATGCTGCAGGTATGGTGTGGCCAACAGGCGGCATCTAGACTGGAGAGAACCGAGATGGCAGTACTGATTGTCGAGGGGAGAGCTCATCAGTTCGTTTCCAAAGAAGGCAAGGTATGTGAAATTGCACCTTTATTTTTAGGATTACTACATTCATTTACATGTTAATCCAAAATATGCTCAATGACCTTTTTTGTTTCAGGTCGAGGTGCTTGAGATGCCCACTATATACAGTAACCAGGAAGAGACAGATACGAGAGTGGTGTTGTACCTACATCATGCTGCTGCTCTTGGTTACAAGAATGCTGTGGTTAGAACCCCTGACACGGATATCTTCGTGATTCTACTCTACCATGCCCATGCTATCAAACTGACTGTGTACCTTGATACAGGATCAGGAAAGCAACATCAGCTCATCAATGTATCTGAGCTTGCACAATCATTAGGGGAGGACTACTGTGCTACCCTTCTTGGCTTCTATGTCTTCACTGGGGAGGATTGTACCAGTGCTTTCAAAGGAAAAGGGAAGGTCGGTCCACTAAAAAAGCTTGAGAAGAACCCGAGATTCCACAAGGTGTTCAGAGAACTTGGGAATGACTGGAGCATAAATGGCCTAATGTTGAACCAGTTAGAACAATTCACTTGCTTGATGTACAGCCAAAGTCGTGATTTGTCTGTGGATGCCGTCCGATCTAAGATGCTTCGAAAGATGGTAGGAGAAAATGAAAAATTAACATTGAAATCTAAGGTGGACCTTGCTCGCCTCCCTCCATGTTTTTCAGCATTGAAGCCCCATGTCCAGCGTGTGAACCACCGGGTTTGTTTGTACAAACGAGCTAACGAACCCATTTGTGAAAAGCCAAACCCCTACGACGAGGGCCAGGGATGGATAAAGACAGAAGAAGGCATGCTGGAACCATTGTGGTCATGTGGTCCAGTACTACCTACCTCACTAGTTGATCTCCTTGAAACTATTGATGATCAGGAGGAAGCAGAAGATAATTGCGAAGATGAAGAAACAGATTCATTTGACTTCGACAGCGATGAAAGCGATGACGATTGAAGCTTGTGATGACAGGGAACATTTAGATGATTTCCAGAAGCATCTATATCTTTATTTTTTTCTTCTTAATGTGCAAATGACACTTGTGATGAAAAAACGACTGGTCTTATGATGTTCTTTCACCCTTAAAATACGAGTACAGACAACACGTTCTTCACGATTGCTATAACATTTGCAAAGATATGGTAAAAATAGATTTTTCAGTAATGGCGGCACTAATTTGCATATCTTACATGTCAGGAACACATGTGGTCACTATGAGACTGGTCTTATATTGATGCTAGACCATCAAAACCTAGGTCTAGACACCTTATTTTTGCAGTTATCTGTTGTATTGGCGGAGTTATAGCGATTTTAGTATTTTCATGTAATGGCGGCTTAATTTGCATAAAAAAGGCACGTGGGACAATATTTCAAATTTTTAACATAGCAAACCGTTTTCTACACATTTTTCCCCATAGGAAGACACTAATTAAAAATTGATTTCCGGGGGGTGCACGCAGACCCCCTCTACCAACTGTACTAAGTGAGCTAAAGCAAATTAGACCAAGTTTGATTTGTGTGGTTCTCAGGCTCGGAGAACCTTGCACACATTCTGTGATCGGTGTCCTATCTTTTACCTGCTTAGAAAGTATACAAAGCAAAATAAATTTGTTTTAAATCTGTTATCGAGTTGATTGTTGAGTAGAAATGAGTAAAATATGAAATAAGTGTAGTCTGTCAACAGTTATATATCGATTAACAGCCTTTGAAATTGACAAATCCAAAACAAATTATAACTTCTTTTCAATGCATTGATTTTTGATTGCTTTTGATTATTGTTGGTTGATATTGCAACATATATATATATATATATTTTTTTTTTTTCATCTCATTGCAGGAAGTCAACTCTCATGGGTAATTGGCTGCACTGATGAGGCTTCAATAGCCAAAATAGTACTGTCTGTAGCATGAGTATATTCTCCCTCACTTCGGTTTGGTGAGTGCTCCGTGAGAACCGCGGCACAATTAGCCTTTGTGCAAAGCTCATCACTTTTTGTGATTTGAGCACTCTGGTGTCAGCACATTGACTTTTTTAAAGTCTGCGAGGCAACTTTCTTAAAGTCTGGAAGTCAACTCTCAGGGGTAATAGGATTTGTGTCTCTTGCCTAAGCTCTGAGCTGCACTGATACGGTTTCAACAGACTGACCAGATTTTGAATATTGGTAAATATATTAACAATAATTTCCTTTCTGCAAAAAGTTTTTTGACACTTATTTGAATTTTTTTACTGTGGTTCAGGTACTTGCACAAATTTACTCTAAACGCTAAAAGAAATATAAAACAAAGCTGCAAGCAAAGGCTACATATTAGGTTTTTTTTAACGATTAGTAGTTGTTCTTTTAGGCTGAACTTTGTTTCTATATAACTGAATTAGTAATAACATGAATATTGTCCAGGTTTTAGATACCCTGGTTGAATCACTTAGTTCAAGTATAACAGCTATTACTTCAAATAATGATGAAAAACTTGGTTACCCAAGCTCTTTTGAGTGAAATTAAAAAAAGCCGTATCTTAAAGCCGTTCGGTTTGATGTAGTGGAACTACTAAAAGAACAGTCAAGAAGTGAGTGAATGCTTTTTGTATTAATTCATTAATTTTAAAACAAAAGCTGGCTGTAAAATAATGAAAACAAAGTTGTTGAGCTATACAGATAGCAACACAACTAGAAAGGACAACATCCTTGACTCTTGGTCACATATGCACACAAATATTTTGACACTTCAACACAAATTAAAGCAAACATTGGTTTTGAGACATGAAGTAATTTTAAACATTAAACTTGCCAAATTTCTCACAAGAGTGCAGTTTTCTACACAAAACTGACATAAACTGAAAACAAAACAGTAATGTTACATGAAGTAAATTAATTCAAAACTATTTCTAATATAAATTTGTGTGAGTTACTCTGTTTATTTCTATCACTCAGTCTACAGATTACTGAGTTACATATTAATAAACAGATGTGGTGGTAAGGCTACACTTTCTCGGCCGAGCATCTGAGAAAAATGAGCAAAAAACTCTTTTTACTGATTTATAGTTTATAACCCTAGTTTAAAAATAATTTTGGTAGATTAAATTTATTTTTGTATATATTGTTGTGCAATGTCTTTTTTTAGCGCTATATGCATTTGTTCAGAGTATTTTATTGTCTTTGGCTTTAAAATTATTTAAACAGAATATAAAACATTTTACAAAGTGTTTTATCAAATAATATTCAAAGTTAGCTTACCACACAATTTAAATTGTTTCACAATTGTATAACTACATAAACAAACATTGGCAAGTGGCAGTATAGCCAAATTAATAAAAAATATGCTTGTTATGCTTACCTATTGCTATATTTGTTTGTTTTCGTTGGTGCATCAAATGGCGATTAATATAGCCTTGCTCTTAGTTTCAGACAACATGAAAATGTTAACACTTTCACTTCATGATAAGTTTAAGTTTGGTTTAGCAATGCCTAAAGACATAATGTCCTGCAAACTAAATCTACCTTGTCTATTCAATGTATGTGACTTTTTTTTTTAATAATGTAAATTTTTTAATTATTAATGAGAATATGATACTCGCCTAATACTATGAAAAATCAAAATAATTATTAAGAATCATATATTTGATATAAATGAATACAATTTAAAATATATGTGTTATGAAATCATATAGCCTACATATTTGACTGAAACCCCTAAACTGGATTTGTAAAAATGGTTAGCTTTTTATAAGACCCATAATAATAGCCATTGTAATAATAGCAAAAAAGTAGCAATAATAATAAATAATAACAATAATAATATTTTGTTGTTGTTAAAGTAATGATAAAAAAAATCATCATAAAATATGCGGGCCTATCCGCCACTGATATTGTATAATTACAGTTTTTTGTAGTTCATGATGTCTAAACTTGCAACCTAACTGAGAGTCTCATATTTTGCTGCTAAAAGATAATTTTCCTATTTGTACCGATTTTTTCTTGTCATTCATATACATGTATATGATCCCACGAGCAAACGAGCGGAGCGATGTGTGCGAGTTTTTATGATAAATGCATGTGCACACAACTTGCGAAAATTATTCATCAACAATGAGACGAACCCTTGGCTAGAAATTTCATCAAGAAATTTAAGCATCGGAATGTAAAGTCGTTAAAATATAATAACGATACAAAACACATTTAAACCTATTTAAATATGTTACCAAGTCTTTGTAAACCGTCGGTATTATCTTTAAACTTACCCATCTGATCGGATTATACACAAATAGACAGATTTATTTGAACGAAAATTGCCACAAAAAGCTTGAAAAGCTCGGTTTAATAAAAGTTAAGACCGAAAATTGAAATGCCAATAAAGCCGTGCGACCGATTGTAGAACTATTTAGTAGTGCGTATTTCACGAGAAAACCGTGTTCATTTCACCAGTCTATGGTGCTGTTTACTTGTAATCGATTTTATTCGAAGGTTTTTGTAATAAACGTAGATCGTTTGAGGCGTAGACCGATTTACAGGAACGAAATTGTGGTACACCGTTTATCAGCCTATATTTTTTGTCCAATCACCGAAGGTTTCATTATTATTTAAAACGTTAGCCGAAATTCTTTACAACTTACGTACCAGCTAGGGCCGAACTACAACGCCCGTTTATGACGATAACATTTTTTTTATTTTGCTGCAGTTTTATACGCGTGAATGCTCCTACTGGCTTTCTGTTAAAGATCGCTTATCAAAACCATTCTACATTCAACGCAACCAACTTTCAAACTGTGTATAGTACACAGTTTACATACATTACAGTAAATTAGGCCTACAGCTTTATAACACTTTTATAACAGCTTTTATTTTGCTGCAGTTTGCAGAAACCTTCGAGACGCGTGAACGCTCATAGGTTTTCTATTATTGCTGTATTACTATATTAACAATATTGGTTATTTTAATAATATCAGTGCATTTTACTTATAATATTGGCCAACATTGCATTTCTCCTATTGCAAGGGAGAGATATAAACGTGTAATATTTTCCTTTCATTGTTGTTGTTTGTCATGACCAAACACTTTTTAAATAAATTTTCTAAAAACCTATATAAATACCACAACTTCTCGATATTGCTACCTATGACGTTTTGAAATGTAAACAAAATTGTGTATTGGTTTTCTATTATTACTGTATTAATAAAATTGATTATTCTAAGAATATCAGTGCATTTTACTTCTAATATTGGCCAATATTGCATTTCTCCTGTTGCAGGGGGAAAATATAAACATCTTTTCCATTCATTATTGCTGTTTGTTGTATATAATAACACCCACACCCAGTACATTACAGCTACCATTGCAGTTATCCTATTGCACTGCAGAGCCATTTGATTGCTAATATTGCATTTCTCAACCATCAGTACCCTTTATTTTTTTGCCAATATCTCTGGCCATCTCTTTGGTCGTGGGCTGTATGACAGTGGAATTTCTAGTTATTGTTTTGCTCAGTCGAATAGGTGAATGACAGAAAAACCAATGCCAATAAAAGTGTTGACTAAATTATGTCGTCTTATCCTTGAACATATACATGCAATGTAGAAATTTAATTTAATTTATACAAGTTAAAATGTGCCAACAGACAGACCAAAACTTATATCAACAAGATTAAAGAATTAACACAAAAGTTCTTTCTACAACTGGAACACACAAATACATGTATATAATTGGTAAATTTTTCTATTTAAATATTTGCTAGTTAAAATATATACCAACCCATTTTTTTGAGAGAAAAATGTTTTGAATCAGTGAGAGTGGTAAATTTGTTTGATGAAATTGAGGAGATTTTTCCTTTAGATGCTATGTGGTCATTGATTTATTCATAGACACTTCAGAAAGAAGATGTGCTAATAATCCATACTGTGGAAAAATCATCTAGAAGAACCCATTGTAGTAGATAATGTATTTCTACCACAAAATATTTCAAATTTTTTCAAGTGCACATCACACAAGATACCAGCTACTAACAATGTTCTACTATAACTTGTTTTTTGAGTTTCAAACATTGACTATTAAACTAGCAGCTCTCACTGGAAGGGCTACCTAATGGTAACTATAAAAAAGTGACTTTCTGTCGACATCTGAAAATATGCCAAAATACTTTAGATATATTTTTTCATTTAGGTTTTTGTAACGATTCTATTTCAGTTATATTCTAGTTCAGTTTTATTGCAGCCAAACTGTCCTGTCTACCAAACACCAATAGTTTTTGTCAAATGTAACTATTGCTCAGAAAAATGTATTAAAAATAGCATTTAGTTTGGTTGAGCTACAGATTATATAGTGTATATCACAAAATTAACAAAAGTTTTAAGCCCGAACAGAAAAAAACAAGCGCCAGTCAATCTTGGGATGTTTTTTTTAATGTTAAGGAAGTTAAAGATTTTAATCATTCTGCAGTAACTGCACTGATCACTGCTTTTACAAATATTTTAGCAGTCACTATTTTGCCCAAATAACTGCTCATTTAAAAACTACCCATCATTTTCTGAATTGAGTTCTAGCTGTGGACTTCACCGTAAATATTCGCATGCTATTTTTTTGCACGCAAAATTTTAATGAAACGTGTCAATAAGTGATGCTACACACGTTACTACATTGAACATTAGAGTAACTTGTGTTCTTAGCGCTTTTGGAAAAATTTTCCAAATTCATGACAAATGTAAGGACAAGTGCTATAATAATTTTACATAATGTACATACATTCAATGCCTTCAGTAACATTTGAAATATTTGCAAAAGTTTTTGTTTGAATGATCTAGCTGCAGTAATGTTACTTTACAGAAGCTGATAGAAGAAAAGCAGAAACTGCTTTTTTGCTGATTTCATGACTGAATACATGAGGATGTTATTGAAAGATGTTTTAACATACAACATTTGACTTGCTTTTCGTGACTGTGCGTACGTGACAAGCAAAGCGTGAGAAAATTCCAAAGGTTTTTCTATGAAAAGGTTAAATGAGATCATGGCCTGATTACGCAAGTTTCAAACAATAGAGCAGTTAAAGTAAGCCCTGTTGATGCATTACTCGTTCTAAAACTAAATGTTAAACTATTGTGTGAATTCATCTAAAAGGCATCAGCTTGTTGAAGGGGAAAATAAAAACTCCCCATTCATTCTGGTAAATTAAGATTATAAAACCAGCTATACAAGTCCTGCTCAATAGTTTTGTTGATTACGTTCAATTAAATTAGTAACATATTGTTCAGTGAACTTACTTACATTAAAGTTTGAATAATCAGGCCACTCTTAAGACTAGAGCTTTTGACTCCAAAAATATATAAGGAATCTTTCATATGCTGACCTTATAAAGTGCATACAGCCCCTTATGAGGTCAGCATATTAAACATGAATGCTGGATACTGCATTTTATATGTTATTTTGTATATTACGCTACATTTAATGCGCAGTCCACATCAAGCAAAAATATCCATTTGTGCATGTATAGTCAAATGGTTGGAAATTGAAATACATGTATCAATAGAGCTACCAAGTGCTAAACCATTACTGAAGATCAATGGGCATGTGTGCAAGAAATATGAATCTTGGTTACATTCCAGGCAGCGATAATTGTGCCTCATTAGGTAATGTTCTCTCTTGAAGCCCAAACTTGTGTTCGCTTAAATCTGTCTACATCATTATTTGTGCACAATTTTTAACCTCCCATTTAATTTTGATTTCTAGAATTTCGTAAACAAGTCTAGCCGTATCTTTATATTTATCTATCCTTATCTTTCTGTAAAACAAGGTTTTTACTTGCCATGCTATATAAATGTATTGCTTTGCTCTGTTTGATATTAGACTAACCAATACTCTTTAAAATTTACAGCTCAATTATGCTGCACTATCCATGAACATATGCATGCAATGAAGAAATTTAATTTTGTTTATACAAAAAAATTGCGCCAACGAAAAGGTAAAACACATATCACCAGGATAAAATCTTAACGCATTTTTGCTTTCTACGACTGAAATCCACAACAAATTTTGTTAGTGTTAGTTTTGCTATTTGAGTAAATGCTAGTTGAGGCACAAATCAGCTCAAATTTAAAAAAAAAATTTGAGTTAGTCAAAATTGAATACAGTGAAACTTGGATAACTCGCCCTCGGATAGCTCGAATATATGGTCAACTCGAACGGATTTGTTTGGTCCGTTCCCACGCAATGATAAATTGCTTTAGATAACTCGACCACAACTTGGTTAACTCGGACAGTTTTTTGCCCAACGGCTACCGAGGCAGTTGTTATCGCTTTAGAATATTACTTTATTCCAAGCCATAGAGATAAACAACAACTTTTAGTAGTTCTTAGGCGTCATTATTACCACTATCGGCAAAATGTTTTTGTTAATGACTTTTCTATACGTTTGCAAAAAATCAAATTTTACCAAACATCCGCTTGGGGATAGCCCTCCGCAAGCAAGGAGAAGCGAGGTAACCTTCAGATAAACTTTAAGAAAAATCGGCAAAACTGGTTTGTGTTAAAACGCTCAAAAGAAAAATACATATGTGCTTTTTTTTCTGAGAGTTTCAACTGCGATCAGGTTTTGCCTATTTTAATCTAAAAACGTCCTGGCAGTCACATCACCTAAAACAAACAAACGAATCTTAAGTATTAAAAGGAAAATATTGATACTTTCTGATGAAAATTCTTAAAACATTACATGAGAGGTCCCCTAACTTGCAACAAGCAATGAATGCTTTTAATTTATTTATAGTTTGTATATGTACTGATAAATACAATAATACATGCACTTGTGACAGTGTTCTCATAACTTGAACGCTCTGACAACTCGAACACTTTCTGTCGGTCCCGTGAAGGTCGAGTTAGCCGAGTTTCGCTGTACTTGTTTCATGACCTCAAAGAAATTTTTCCTTTTGTAGCAATGTGATCATCAATTTAATTGTAGGAATGTCACCAACAACAGGCACTAATGATCAAACTATGAAAACATCATCCACATATATTCATCATAAACCAATAATGCATATCTATAACCACACGTTTCAAACTAGTTGAGAGCACATCAAACAATGTACCGGCTACCAGCAATGTACCAATATATCACTATAAGATATTCATTTTGATTTTCTAACAGCAACTGTCAAAATAGCAGCTCTCAATTAAAGATCTACCTAATAGTGATTGTAATGAAAAGTGGCTTTTTTGTTCACACCTCAAAATGCATAACAATAAATTGATAATACCTTTTCATTTATTTCTGAATAACAAGTCCATTTCAGTTTCATTCCAGTTCAGTACCATTTCAGCTATCGTTGCTACCAAACAAACAACTTTTGTCAAATCCAGTCAATCATTGCTCATTAAAATGAATTGAAAGTTACATTCCATTAAAGTTAGCCACAGGTTACATCGACGAATAAAAAATAAACAAAGATTATCAAAATGTCATGGCATATTTATGACACAATATTGAAGAAAATACAGATTGTCACCGTTGTGTAGTATTTCCACTAACTACGGTTATAACAGATGTTTTGACAGTCGTTACTTTGTCGCAATACCTGTTAATTTCTAAATGACCAATCCTTCTCATAACTAACCAGTTCTCTTTGAATCAATGCATGTTAGTTTTTTAAATGCAAGTATTTAATGTTAGTTTTGTTAATTTCTCCAAGTCTTTTATTAACACTTAGGTTGAACTAATTTGTCATTATTGCTTTTTTTGCTGCTTGTATATTCCCTCTTTCCAACATATGTGTGGGTTTCCTTTCACACAAAAACTTGCTTAAAATATAAATCCAAGCTTTATGGTATGGCAGTTCCACGGTAAAAATCTTATTTATTGTCCAAATGTTGTTGTCACTGAATGATAAAATTGGATGTAAAATAATATCCTATAAAATGTGAATGTGGCTACTGATCTTTATATAAATCGCATTACTGTCAATGAAGAAAATGCACAAAAAAGTAGGGAAGGAAGTATAGCGAAAGTAGCTCGCTTTTTATAGTAACTTTATTAGTCGCTATCATATTGATAATTAGTTGAAAGCTCCATGCAACTTTACAAACAAATAAAAAATGATCGTGATAAGAAAGATCTCTGCTTGCGTTCAATCAACATTCATGGTACAAGCGACAGCATCAATTCTTGACCTTAAAAACCATGAATTTAGTTACAGTTGAATAGTTGCAAGCAATGACAAGGAAGTTTCATTCCGGAGGCTAGCAGTTTTAATCTAGGAATGGTAGTCAAAAGTGATGGTGAGATTGTTGAAATTTGTTTTTGGCTCACATAAGATGATGGTAAAGTGATACATTGATCGTGTGAAAAGATCGTAATAAAAGGTTTTGGCTGTAGCGCTTGAGATCTTTGGAATGTATCGATAACTGTCTTCTGGTGTCTTCTTTTCACCATATGTGATTTGTCTTCTCCTATCTTTTTTTTAGTGACATGATTTATTTAAAAAGGTAATAAAAGTAGCATAAAAATGTAGTATAATTATATTATAGCTAAATATAGTCAACTTCTACAGCATTTATATACTTCATGTATTGAAATGTGTGAGAAATCACTTGAATCCAGCAGAGATTGTATAGAGCTGATAATTACATGTACAAGCTCTACTATGATATACAGGTGCCCATAACTTTGAGATTTAATACGTTAGACATAATCTTAGAAAATTTTTATGTTCACACAGTTTTACGATGAAATCTTGCAACAGGTCTTTCTTTTAGCAAATGACTTGTCAAATGTCATCATGTACTCAAGGAAAATTATTTGAAAAGGTATTAAAGACATTTGAAATTAACTATCATTAACCTTCAGATTAAATACTTGATGTTTTAGCATAGAAAAGAGTGTAGATCAGTCTGATAAACTTGGAATAACTGGCACTTTATCATTTGTTAAAGCTGTTGAATACTAAGGATCAAATAATATATACATTTGCACATGGGGGCAGCATAACAGCTATGCAGCCTGCTTGGATGCTAAACACATAGACCAAATACTTTTATAGTGGTTATTATCACTAGTTCAGCATGTCTCCTGGGGTGAGATTGTAAAATACTATAATCAGTACAAAATTATATTTAGTTTGCCAATCATAACGCTTTCATAGCTTAGTGTTTCTATCATGTTATGACAATGCATTTATATATTCATGAATACTTCCTGTTAATATAGTTATTTCTTTTTAAGTTGTAATGTTTTTCCCCTTTCAATAGCTATTCACATACTACATATGTAAGTTGTAGCCAATAAACCAATAGTTAATATACAGTGTAATGTGCAAGATGCAATCAACATCTTTATATTTTATTTTTAATCTTGAATTCAGTTCAAATCGTATGAACTTAAAAAGGGAATGCTAAAATTGCGTCAAGAATAAGTTACATTCGATGTGCAGTGACCAATTTGTGCTTACCCATCATGAGCAGGAAAAAAACTAATAAGCATCTTTCATACCAGCATTGGAAACTTTCCATCACAAAAGCATCCATCCATACATCCAGCATCCATCCATCCATCCATCATCCATTCTATCACAATCTTGGTTTCCATGATGCATGGAAAATTTCCAAAGGGTATTGGCTTTTTGTGACTCATCATGGAAAATTTCCGCCCTTCTCTTTCTTAGTTGCTGATGGGTACAGAGAAGGATATTGCCAGTTTATGGGTATCTTTCTTTCTATATTTAAAGGTTCTAAAATGAGGCTATTTTACTGATTCCAATTTATAATCATAATGTAACGTCTCCCTTGGTGATGGAGTGGATGTAACAACTGATGCTTCAAGTGCTACAATAGTTTAAATATTACATCATAAACACCGCTTAAACGCAATTTGTTATAAAATAGTTTAAATTTGGAGATAACACATAATTTATGTAAAATAGTTTACTAAAACATGCAATAATATATGACCAAGTATGTTGATAACAGGCTTATACATAAGAAAAAACATGTGTGTATAAACGTAGCAGAAATTCAGTAATTCAAGTTTGCCTGAAAGAACAATATTGATATAAAATAATTATTAAGTAAAAATATATCTATATCCCTTCTTTCTAAGAGAGAGTTAATTTTAACTGCATTGTATATATAAGTAAATGTTTATATAAGTAAATGGTAAAAGTAGTAATGTTTGAGAGGTCTGGAGTATAAATGAAGGTTTTCTGTTATTCCACAGAAATTTATATCCCTTGGGATAGGTGAACCAAATGTTTGTAAAAAATTAATCAAAATTGTAATAATGATGAAACCAAGACAGCAGTGGTTTGAATGTGTTCCGTTGTTGAGTGAGGCAATATGTTACTATGATGTATGTGTTGCAAGAAGATGAGATGAATTGACAAAGCGGTTTGTGTGCAATCTTATGAATAAGTTGACAGCAATGTAACAACAAACAATTTTACGGAACTGGTCACCGTTAGCAAATATAGTCCTGCTGCTCTATCAGCCTAATGATACACATAACATGAGGATGAATAATAGCTATTACTTTATGAAAAGTAATAACTAGGTACAAATGTTCAAAGATCATCTTCAAAAAAGGTCAGCTTCTGGCTGGCATTGAATCTACAACCATTCAAATAGGAGGTGAGTATTTGACATCTGAGTGACGTTTTCATGTTTGCTACATGTACATATACAGCATGTAAGTAACCAGTTCATAACAGCAGATGAACAAATCACAGGCTTTAGAGCTACATGTACTTTGAGATGCAGTAAAGTTTAATATATGACTGAGTATGCTTGCGCAGATCAAATAATATATTTAAGGACGCAGCCACATCTCATGTAAATATACGATTATAAGTATTTTTGTGCTCCTTACAATAGATAATGCATCCAAGTACACAGTCACATCACTTTTAAATGTGTAAGAATTATTTAGGTCTTTAGTAGCTATTACATATTAGAAATGTTTGTGAACAAGTCGACGTGTAGGAAAAAAGATAACTGTTAAAGCTAAAAAAATCAACTGTAATAGAATCAACTCTGTGTCATTTGGCGTAAAATACTTTGATAGTAAAATACTTAATATATAATAAAGTCTACGTAGAAACATACATGTATATTATTATATTCAGATGCAAACAAACATATTCATGTATTACCAAATTTACAGGTAATTAAATATATAAAGCACCATTGTTTAAGCATTGTTCTGATACCATCAGAACAACAATATATAGATAATAAAAACAAACATGATAGCCAAGCTATTTTGATTGAGCATAAGACATTCCCGGAAATATAGACTCAACTGATTTGGTCCCCACATTCCTTATTGCTGACTTCATGCATTGCCACCATGATAACCTTTATTGTTAATTTAAACTCAGCTTATGGTATATAATTATAAAGTAAGTATAACTGTCCAATATATAATCTTTGTAATTTATGCAGGACTCAAATGTGTGACATTTGGTTTATTAAAGATATTTATAATCTGAGCATTATTAATAACATCATCAGTCTTTATCATTTACACATTGTCATCCCTGCATGTTTTTCAAGGCAAAATTTATTGTCAGGGTACTAGTGCGTGATTAAAGTAGTGATGATATAGTGAGCTATATCAAATTAGACCAAAATTGATTTGTGTGGTTCTCAGGCTAGAAGAGCCTTGCACACATTCTGTGATTGGTGTCCTATCGCTTACCTGCATAGAAATTATACAGAGAGAGATAAAAAAAAAAAAATTTGAATCTGTGATTGAGTTGATTGTTGAGTAGAAATGAGTAAAATATGAAATAAGTGTAGTCTGTCAGCAGTTATAATTCGCCTAACAGCCCTTGAAATCGAAACATCAAAACAATTTATAACTTCTTTTCAAAACATTGTTTTTTGACTGCTTCTGAATATTTTTGATTGATATTGCAAAATGTGGACTGACTAGTTTGTGAATATTTGTAAATATATTAACAACTATTTGGTTGTCTGTAAAAAGTATTTTTGACCTGTATTTGAATATTTTACTGTGGTTCAGGTTCTTGCACAAATTTACTCTGAACACCAAAATAAATATAAAACAAAGCTGCTAGCAAAGGCAACATATTAAGTGTTTATTAATAATAAGTAGTTGTCATTTTAGGCTAAACTTTGTTTCTATATAACAGGGTTTGTAATAATTTGAATGTTGTCCAGGTTTTAGATACCTGGTTGAATCACTTAATTCAAGCAAAGAAGCTATTACTTTAAATGGTGATGGAGAATTTGGTTACCCAAGCTCATTTGAATGAGGTAAAAAATGATATTAAATGCCTTTCGGTTGGATGTAGTGGAACTACTAAAAGAACAGTCAAGAAGTGAGTGAATGCTTTTTGTATTAATTCATTAATTTTAAAACAAAAGCTGGCTGTAAAATAATGAAAACAAAGTTGTTCAGCTATACAGATAGCAACACAACTAGAAATGACAACATCCTTGACTCTTGGTCACATATGCACACAAATATTTTGACACTTCAACACAAATTAAAGCAAACATTGGTTTTGAGGCATAAAGTAGTTTTAAACATTAAACTTAAACAATTTTCTCACAAAAATGCAGTTTTATACACAAAAAGCTGATAAAAACTGAAAGCAAAACACTAATGATACATTGAGTAAATTAATTCAAAACTACATATACTATAAGTTTGAGTGAGTTACTCTGTTTATTTCTATCACTCAGTCTACAGATTAATGAATTACAGATTAATGAACAGATGTGGTGCTAAGGCTACACTTTTTATTCTGAGCCTATGAAATAAATTAGCTAAACCTTGTTTTACTGACTAATGTTTTATAAATCTAGTTTACAAACAATTTTGGTAGTTTAAATCCTTTTTTGTATTAATTTTTGTGCATGTATTTGTTTTAACGCTATATGCAACTGTTCAGAGAGATATATGTCTTTAGCTTTAAAATTATTTAAACAGAATATAACATGTTTTATAAGGTGTTTTATCAAATATATTCAAAGTTAACTTAGCACACAATTTAGACTGTTTCATAGTTGTATAACTCTATAAGTAAACAATGGCAAGTGGCCGTGTTGCCAAATTAATAAAAAATATGCTTGTTATGCTAACCTATTTCCATATTTGCTTGTTTTGGTTGGTGCATCAAATAGTGGTTAGTGTAACTTTGCTTTTAGTTTCAGGCAATATGAGAATGTTAACACTTTCACTTCATGATATGTTTAAGTTCAGCAATGACTGGAAACATTATGTCCTGCTAACTAATTCTACATTGTCTATTCAATGTATGTGACTTGTGTTTTCAATAATGTAACTGTTTTATATTAGTAACAATAATTTGATACTTGCCTAATACTTTGAAAAACTAAAATAATCATTAAGAATCATATATTTGATGTAAATGAATACAATGTAAATTAAATGTGATGTGAAATCATATAGCCTACATATTTGACTGATACACCTAAACTGGATTTGCCAAAAGGAATAACTTTTTATTATAGTCATAATAATAGCCATTGTAATAATACCAAAAAAGTAGCAACAGCAATCAATAATAAATATATTAGTAAATTTTTGCTGTTGTTTAAGTAGTGATAAAAAACCTAATAAAATATGCTGTCCTATCCGCTAATAATATCATAAAATTACACAGTTTTTGTAGTTTAAGATTTCTAAACTTGCAACCTAACTGAAAGTCTCATATGTTGCTGACAAAAAATAGTTTTTCTTTTTGTAGCGGTTTTTTCTAGACATTTTATATAAGAGTAATGTTTTGCTCAGTTGGATAGGTGGATATGTCAGACAAACCAATGACCATAAAAGTGTTGGCTAAATTATGTTGTCCTGTCCTTGAACATATACATGCGATGTAAAATTTTAATTTGGTTTAACGAATAAAAATGTGTCAACAAACAGGCCAAAACTTGTATCACCAATATTAAAAATTTAACACAAAAGTTGTTTCTACAACTGGAACACACAAATAGTTAATTGGTATTTTTTTCTATTTGAGTAAATGCTAGTTAAGGTATAAACCAACTCATTTTCTGAAAAAAATGTTTTGAGTTAGTGAGAGTGGTAAATTTGTTTGATGAAATTGAGGAGATTTTTCTTTTAGATGCTATGTGGTCATTGATTTATTCATAGACACTTCAGAAAGAAGATGCGCTAACAATCCATACTATGGAAACATCATCTAGAAGAACCCATTGTAGTAGATAATGCATCTCTACCACAAAAATTTTCAAAGTTTTTCAAGTGCACATCACACAAGATACCAGCTACTAGCAATGTTCTACTATAAAAAAAATTTTGGTTTCAAACAGTGACTGTTAAAATACCAGTTTACAGTGGAGGGGCTATCTAATGGTAATTAAAATAAAAAGCGACTTTCTATCGACATCTGAAAATATGCAAAAATACTTTAAATATATATTTTCGTTTATTCTTCTGTAAAAATTATATTTCAGTTCTATTCTAGTTCAGTTTTATTACAGCTAAACTGTCCTGTCTACAGAACACCAATAATTTTTGTCAAATCTAACTATTGCTCAGTAAAATGTATAAAAATAGCATTTAATTAGGTTGAGCCACAAATTATATAGTGTAAATTATTACATGAAATAATTAACAAATGTTTCAAAACCGAACAGAAAAAACAAACGCCAGTCAATCTTGGCATGTTTATTTCAAAATTTTGAGGAAGTTACAGATTTTAATAGCTCTTCAATAACTGTACTGATCACCGCTTTCACAAATATTTTAGCAGTCACCATTTTGCCCAAATAACTGCTCATTTAAAAATGACCCACCCCTTTCTGAACTGAATTCTATCTTCACCTTAAATAATTGCAAGTTAGTTTTTTGCATGACAATATCTAAATCTGATGTTGCTAATCTTCTGTGGTATTTAATTAACAATGATTGAGCTAACTTATAAATATTGCTTAATTATGTGTTTTTGTTTTCATTTCATCCATTTTTTAGTATAGTTATGGTTTTCTTTTTACTACAATAAATATCATTTGCTTAAAATATAAGTCCAAGCTAAGCATATCAAAGATCCATTAAAAAATTTTCTTTGCTATCTAAAAGTCGCTGTCACTGAATGATGATAGTGAATGTAAAACTAATGTCCTACAAAAAATGAACGGGGTCACTGATTACTAAATATATCAAATACTGGTCAATGAAGGCGCAGCAGAAGTAAAGTGAAGTTGCTGAAGGGAAATTTGTCCTCCTTATATGGTAGTTGAACTGGTTGCTATTTCTTTGATGGTTGATGGAAACTTCTATGCAGCTTCAGAAAAAGACAAAAAAGAATTGTGACTGTAACTATTTCTTCTTGCAGTTAATCCAGATACATTTCAATAAAGGCTACAGCAATTTTTGACAATACAGATCATGTTAGTAACATATGAATAGTGCCAAGCGCGGACAAAATGTAGTATGGTGTGATGCCAGCAGCCATAATCTTGGAAAGCTTGTCAATTTTGATATTGAAGTTGTTGAAACTGGATATTGCCTTAGAAAAGATGTCATATTGTTAAATAATAAGGCAGTAGTAAGAGGTTTAAGGTGTAGTAGCTTTGAGGTTTGTTGCCATCTGTTTTCTCCGTGCTGTATGCAACTTGTTTTTACCTACCTAGTTTTTAACAACAGTCTAAATTAGGAAAACTATTGGAGATGCATAGATTTATATTATGAGCAAATATAAATGCGTTCAACAGCATTTACTTTCGTTACATGAATTAATGTTGGTTAAGTCTGGTATATGGGTTTACCTATCAGAATTATCTTTTTCTTGGCGAGCAAAGTATGTAATATGGGCTAAACATCCGGTGCAAGGTGACTTGTTGCCAAGTGTTAACCAAAGCAGAATGACATTGGAGCAATACATCATTGTCATGATGTTAAGTGTTCACTGCTAACCATTGTTAATTTTAATGTATGGCAGATTCTAACAGAGATTGTGTACTAGCAAATGTGTCCTTGTATTTGGCCGAATATAGATTCATTGCTTGTACTATAATTTATGATGTTTAAGCTACAACATCTAGAATGCTAGAATTGCATTATATCTACAATAGCTCCTCGGAATTAGTATAAATATTTTTACAAAACAGTGTAGAAAAAGAGACTAACTAAACCTGCTCTTAAGGTCTTGTCTAATCCCGCTACAACTGTTATACTCAAAATAGTTTAGAGTCAGTGCGGATCTATATTACAGTATGTTATATTTTTTATATTAGATTGTATTATATCAACTTTTGTTATGTTATATGGAGTGCTATATTTGATGTGGTTTTAATTGCACTATATTATGCAATATTATTTTTAGGGCCTTTCAGTACACTGCCTTATGTTATATTATGTTTTCAGACATTATATAGGCTTCATGTAGTTCCACACTATACTACTTAATACCCTATTATACTGTTTTACATCTTAGTGTATCATATCACTCTATGTCATGTTAGAATTTATTATATTATGAAGTATTGTATTTTAGTATGTCATATAATATTGTATTATATTGCATTATATTATATTGTATAATTTTATATTGTAATGTATTGTAATCTGTGTCATATTGTAGTACATTATGTTAATACACACTGTATAATATTATATTACATGAGATTAAATAGTAATATATTAACTTTTATCTTAGTTTATTGTATCTTTTTATTGGTTATGGTATTATATTATGTAATATCAAACTGTATTATACTGTATGAAATATATCAATGATGCTACATCTATATAATTTGTATGATTTTGTATCATAATATATATATTTATACTTTCTTTCGTTATATATTATGTTATCATATTTTAAATGACACTTGTCAGTAAGTGATGCTACACGTGTGACTACCTTGAGCATTAGACGAACTCATGCTCTTTGCACTTTTGGAAAGAGTTTCCAAGTTCATGACAAATGTAAGGACAGACACTATAAAAATTTTACATAATGTCTATACATTCAATGCTTTCAGTAACATTTGAAACATTTGTAAAAGTTTTTGTTTGAAGGATCCAGCTGCAGTAGTGTTAGTTTACAGAAGCTGATACAAGAAAAACAGAAACTGTTCTTTTTGTTGATTCCAAGACTGAATACGTGATGATGGTATTGAAGGATGATTTGACATGCAACATTTGTCTTGCTTTTCATGACTGTGCGTATGTGACAAGCAAAGCGTGAGAAAATTCCAGTTTTTTCTATGAAAAGGTTAAATGCGATCGTGGTCTGATTACACAAGTTTCAAACAATAGAGCAGTTAAAGTATGCCCTGATGAAGCATTACTCATTCTAAAACTAAATGTTAAACTAATGTGTAAGTTCATCTAAAAGGCATCAGCTTGTTGAAGGGGAAAATAAAAACTCCCAATTCCTTCTGGTATTTTAAGATTTTAAAATCAGCTATACAAGTCCTATTCAATAGTTTTGTTGATTACCTTTTATTAAATTAGTAACATGTTTTTCTGTAAATTTACATACATTAAAGTCGGGATAATTAGGCCACTCTTAGGACTAGAGCTTTTGATACCAATAATATATAAGGAACCTTTCATATGTTGTCTTTATAAAGTGCGTACAGCCCTTTATGAGGTCAGCATATGAAGGCATTTAAACTTTTTCTCAGTATCTGAAGTGGAGAGAAGTTCTTGGAAATACTTTCTGTCATGCTAGAACGGTGGTGTTCAAGGCCAACAGCCCTGATCACCTCTCGTGGGGTGGGTCCGAGAGGCTCTCTCGGTAGAGTGGGGTCCAGGGGACTCCCCCAGGAAAATATTTAGCATGAATGCCCCTAAATGATGCTGTTTTCTATAACTTAAAATATAACTTACCACGGCATGCATGTATTAAAAATGTATATTTTACATACATAACCTGAATGAAAAAACAACAACAATACATGTTTTAATACATGAACAGAGTGTCGTATGACCATTCACATGCTGACAAATAATGCAAAACAAGGTCTAAACAGCAGAATGGAATTGATATCGTATTATTATTTATATTATAAATAATAAACAGCCTGAGCAAGAATGGCGAGGAAGACATACTGTGAGCTACCCCATAGCAAGCTATCTTCTATTGAATGAAAGGAGTACAGTATGGGTATGTTTAAGTTACAAGACGATTGCAACCTACTATTTCTGTAATGAAAGTGACAACCCTTACAGCAAGCTATCATCTATTTAAGGAACCCACTGGCTTACAAAGCAAGCTATCACTTTTAACAAAGCTATCATCTCTGTGATAAAAAATAACAACCATACAGCAAGCTATCATCACTCACTTACAAAGCAAGCTATTACCTATAACCAATGACATACAGCCTCCCCTCATATGATATAACTTATATAGCCCCCTGGGCTGTATATCATTGCTATAACAAAGCATAGGCATGTGCATAGTAGTTATCACTACCTTCTGGCGTTTTCTTTTTCACTGACATAGTGTCACTGGCTGCATGGTGACCTCTTTTCAGCTAGTTTTTCACATACTTAGTTGGATTGAAAAGATGAATGGGAGCACCATACACTCACTGACCCTGTGTTGTGTCTAGTAAGAAATTAAAAGTGGGCTTAGCTGCACAGCCTGGGTGTTCTATGACTACGGAGACTTCAGGTTGTGATGTGAGTGAGCCATAAAACCCTATGGACAGGCCACACAGACCCCAAACACAATACAGTCCCATCCCCAAGCTACCATGAATATTATTGTATGATAAGCTCAGTCACTATTTTCTTAAATACAGACTCTAAATTGATGACAGTCACTAATTCTTACTCACCTTTAAAGAAGTTATCTATTGGCCCATGCCGTTTCATCATGAATTGAAAAAAAAAACAATGAAGAAACTAGTATAATAAGCAAGAATTTATTCAAAATTACCGTCCAAAACACAAGAGAAGAATCCGAGCAATTATTCAAGGATTCCACAGGACGGCCAACACAAAGGCCTGTCGACGGTGTTGGTTGACAGAAAACTGATTGGTTCTCAGGCTTTTGACAAAAGAATCTAGTTGATCCGCTATATTAGCAGAAGCCTAACTGAAGAAATTAGAGGTCAATAGCGAGGTTTTCTCGTTTCGAAAACGCGCACTGTTTCTGGTGTAATGAACTCGGGCTAATATAAGTTCGGGGAAACAATTGTGTGAATATTTCACTTCCTTCCTATTTTACCACATTTAATAAGATATGAGCAACCTTATATGAGGGGTACCTTTCCCAAGGAGTACCCCCACTAATTATTCTTAGGGGTACGCCGTACCCCTGCGTACCTCCCATTCCGAACACTGCTTTTTCTACGTAAAAGTACTGCATTATATTTTTACTGCAATTTTTGATTTTTATAAACCCATAATAGCAAGTTATCAGTAGAAGTTTTTACAAAATCGTCTTATTTCTTAATCATTTAAATCAATAACAATTAACTCTCTCGTTGTCTAACTCCTAAGCTTTTTTTGTCAAAAATTGAAAGCTGCACCTTAGAAATACGGTAATTAATAATGGTAATGTTTCAGGCTATTAGTAGTTTTGTGACTAGCGTGATCTTGAAGCTTCAAAGTATATAACAGACGCTTTAAGTTTACTATGATATATGAATGACCAGTTTTAGGCTAAACATTATGGTTACTACCCATTTGCTAAACTGGGTAGTAACCATAATGCTCATCTTCACATTTACTTGTGAAAAATGCAACGTGTAAACTTTTTGCTCTGATCAAAAAATTGTTTTGACATTAATATTGACTAGTTCAGCAGTGCAGAAAAACAGTTGAAGTCAGGATACATTGTGGAAAGTATTAAACAACTAGAAGATGTTTGTTCTATCAAAACAGCAATCAGGGCGCACCTGGCCTAACAGCTGATACAAAATTTTTGTATTTAAAACATTAGCTTTTGTTTCTGCATGTCTAATAAGTATATTTCATTTATGTTCATAAAAATATATTGGTAGCATTTTATACATTATGTTTCTACATATTTCTCAAAGTTTGAGTGTGTATATGTGTGTATGAGTGTTTAACTATAGCTGTTGAAACCTTGGAATAAACAATCTGTATAGCGGAAGATTTGATCTCAGACTCTTCGGAATGCTAGTCAGACGCAGTATCAACTCACCCCTATGAGATTGATCAATTCACTAGGTGATATCTGTGAGCATTCACTATATGCGAGTGAATACACAATGGCTTTGCGTACTACTGACACAGGGTGTTTGCGTAACTTCACGGAGAAAGGGTGGCCTATTAATCCGCTTACTCAAGTCATGTTTTGGCAATGTGCCAGGCTGATAGCAAGTGGCATGCAACTCTCTTTACCTCTCTCTGTTTATAAGCTAAACTTTAATACCAGAAATGCTGGGTAGCACAGCTAATCATTATATAATTTTGAAATTTGTATATTTGTAGTATATCATTTGATAGCATCATGGAGATAATCTGATCTTACCATGGTTCGATGTTCATAGCTCCCATTCTATTGTACATAACAAACTAGTTTTGGCTGCAAACTGTAGCAACAATATCAATGAATGCAATGAGTTTCTATGCTACATTGGTAATTATATATAAATGAAAATACGTCTTATGAACTAAAAATTGAGAGCTCTAACATATTGTAAAGCAGGATAAAAGCTATAATCATAGAGGCATATATTACTTCAGTTTAAGTGCAAGCAATATATATCAACTAATAGAGTTAGCTCTTGGTTTCTCAATCCACATTTACCTAAAGATCTTCAGCAATTTAAAGGTAAGTTAGCAGATTTAATGCATTTAAAATGTTTAAATCGCTCCACCGGAAAGAGAGGGAAAATTATACAACTTATTTGCTTCACCCGTAAAAAGGGCTAAATATAACTTTCCAAAGTTCTGACGAGATATTGGAAAAATACAACACCAGCCTTTATTTGAATTTCTCCTCTATTTGTCCGCCACTTAAGAAGAAAGGTTGAAAAATAGAGCCTTTACAGGTTTAGCGCAAATAGAGGTTTTATGGTACCTTATATTTGAGGATGTGCCAGAGTTATAACTATAGCTGGTTTCCCAAAAAAGTAATAATTGTTTTTCTGTTCATCAAAGTGTTTAACTTATGATCCAGTGCCTGAGCAAAAATTAACTCATATATGATGTAATTCCTGATTTTTTAAATAAATTCATTATGTTTGGAAAAAACAAAGTGACTTTATAACCTTTTAAGGTAATTTATGTAGCGTGACATCGCGAATTATAATCCTAAGTATAATTTGTATACTTAGTATACTGCATCCCCTATTATACTGTTTTATGTTTCAAATTGCCTGATGCTGAAGATGTTTATATACATGTATATTCAGTTTCAAAAAACTTTTGTAGTTCACTAAGCTCTATATACGAAGTGCTGTATGCCCATGTTGTCAACAAAATTAGAGCATGCAGTGTAAACCGAAACTACAAGTAGCAGTTTAAGCGTTAAAGATACTTCATACTTTGCTAAAAGCCTGAGCAAATTAATTAATGTTTGACAATATTTACACTGTATTTTTGAGTATGTAAAACTAAAAAGGTCATAAGGTGAAGTTCAACTAGCTAATGGTTAACCTTATGCATGCTTTTGTGCTGTTTTAAAATGCTTATATTACTATAGGTAGTACTTAACTCACATTTTTACATCTGAAAAATTATTGACCTTTTTTAAGGAACTGGCGCGAAAGGCCGAGTTAGATCATATTATGCAAATGACTTGGTGCTAACCGATTTTTCCATAGATGTTAACTATGTAGTGCTCAGGATAACAGTGTTATCTACCAATCACTTGTTTCATGTAAAATATCATATCAGGTGGGGAAGTGAACAAGGAAATATCTGTTTTTTCATTTGAATCTTATCCAATTGTGTAGATTGATCTATTAGTGGAGATAGGTATGTTATGAAATAAATGTAGCATGTAATTTGAATGAATACATGTAAGACAAGAAATAGATGTAAAAAGCGGTTACTTTCTTTAGATAGATAAGTTGACAGGTGGATTCAGTGACTAGATGTAAATTAAGAGGTGGATACTACCAATTTTGCTTACAGATCTCAAACACTTCATGTTATAAATTAGTTTGCATGTAAAATTAAATACAGTCAAACATGGATAACTTGAACTTCACGGGACCGAGCAAAAGTGTTCGAATTATCAGAGCGTTCAAGTTATCAGAGCACTGTCACAAGTCCATATATTTACTTATTTATTAGTAGATGCATGTACATATGCAAACTATAATATAAATCAAAAGCACAAATGGCTTGTTTCAAACTAAATGCTTCTAATGTAAAGTTTAAAACATTTTTATCAAAAGGTATAGAGATTTTTCTATCACTTGAGATTGGTTTGTTGTTTGAGGTGATGTTATTGCCAGGACATTTTTTTAGATTGACATTGGCAAAACTTGATCGTTGTTGAAATGCTCAAAAGAAAAGACATCTTTTTCTTGTGAGCGTTTTACCCATGATCAATTTTGCCGATTTTTCTTGAAGTTTATGCAACTTCAAGAAAAGGTTACCAAAGAAAAATCCCTTACTTTACCTGGGATTTTTTAAGAGCAACACTCCGAGGCAGTTCAATTAAAAGTTTTACGAGGTTTGACGGTACATTGTATATCACTCACGCTTTTTGAATGGATACTTATTGAATGTACACACGTATTCTGTGTTTAGGTCAAACGATGAATAGTTTTTTTAGCTAAGACACGTATACGTTTAATAAAAACAATTTTTAAGACGTTTTAAACATTCAACATTCCGACGTTGATTCAACACGGAATTAACGTCGGAAAACTATTCGTCACGGGCTAGCCGGGTCACGCACTCAAGGATTTTCGCCACGCACATACAAAACAACATGCTGTTTTTGTTGTGATTTTCTAAAGCGATAACAACCGTTTCGGTAGCCGTTGGGCAAAAAAACAGTTCGAATTAACAGTGTTGAGTTTGAGTTATACATAGCAATTTATCATTACATTGGAACGGAACAAAAAAACCGTTTGAATTAACCATGTGTTCGAGCTATCCGTGGACGAGTTATCCATGTTTGACTGTACTTCATTTATTTTACATCATATTTTGGAATAGTTAGATGATCATTTGGCTTATTTGTTTTTTCCATATTTAGTTGGTTTTCATGGTTCGTTTGCTTATTCTGTATTCTAACGACAATGAATGGATTAGGACCAAACTTTATCTTATTAAAGATTATTGTAGATTATGATGTGATTGATGAATGAAGTTAAAAAATGCACCCCATGCACCTTTTTGAGTAATGCAACTCTTAGTATTTTTGCTAGTTATCGATAGCAGTTGTTTTCCACCTTCTTATAACCGCCACAAGTTTGTCACATTTACAAAATCCTGAAAAGCACGATGAGATTGTGTTATTACAGAAGATCATTAAACTATCATGCGATTAACACTGGCATGCAGAAATATAGTGTAAACCAGCTTCTGGAAAAAATGGGTTATTTGGCGTAATTTTTATTACCATTAGCCATTATAAATAATAGCTACCGGCTCTTTTTATTCACAAACATTTATAATTGATGAATGAGAAGTAAATCATGTATAGTTGATTCATTGCAATGAGCGGTCTTCATTTGGCATTGTACAATTCCTATTGTAATTTCTTCGATCTATAATCAACTTTACTTGAGATTTGTTTAGGGGCCTATATGGACTCACAGGTTTTTCATTATTAAAATGTGTGGAAGTTTTTTAATACTTGTTAAAATTGTTAAAAGTGATAAAGTACAGTGTGGATGTCAAAGCCTTTTTATTTTTGTGTTACAAATGAAGCTGTTTTAAATGTGCCAACTTTCATACAATCTCAAAATTCTGTAAATGAAGTTAATGAAACGACTAAAATGTCTGTGAGAGGGCTAAAATCCATAGCATTCAGCTTATTAAACAGCATTTCTAATCAACTGAGCTAATTAGGCAGACTTCGAAGCCGCAGAATAATTAAGCAAAATTGGAGAAAAAAATTGTTTTGCACAGGGCTTGAACTCATGATATTCATCTTGTAAGGTTGATATTCTAACCAACTGAACTAATTTATTCATTTAGTGAGAGCCAATATTTGAAGCCTCAGACTGATTTGCCCATTCAATAAAAAATTGTTATCTATGGGCTTCAACTCGTGAATTCAGTGGATGCAGGGTATCCCTCCATCAACTACGCAAACCACACCCACCCATGTATTGGGTAATAAGTGTGAGGTAGTTATTCTTTGCGATTTATGACAAAAATAAGAAACAGATAGACGAGCTTCGCCAAAAACATTTTACTGAGCTGTTAAACTACACTGGCTATCAACAAATTCACACGGCACACCTGGCGACCTCTTACATCACGGTAATGCACTTATCTTAGCCTTCCAAGTTGTTATATGCTTTACACTTACTCAAATAGTCAATTGTTGATAGCTAATGGCTAACTATTACATGTATGTTTGTTTATAATTATTCATAACAGTATAAAAAGGTGCATGGGAAATGCTTGTGACCAGCAGTCAGCATAACTAACCTTCTTTATGGTACTCAGGCTAGCAAAAATTTCCACTACAAGACTTTTCTATGTTGAAGCTTCTACTCAGCAGCTAGCGGAGGTTTCTACCAAAAGCTAGTGAAAACTTTTACTCAGTCTGTGTATAGTTGGTACACAGGCTATCGAAACATTATATTAATACGCTAGTGAAAACTTTTAATCAGTTTGTGGAAAATCATATGACATCTAGCTACCTCGAAGGTCAGTTAATCAAGGCTCTTTTTCAAAAAGTTTTTTTTGATTGCTCTTGCTCGTTGTTGTTTGATGACATTATTTAAAAATGGACTCTAGTTTATGAAGATTAGCTAGTATATTAACAATATTTTTTGTTTGTGAAAGTAATTTGTGACAAGTCGTTAAATTAATATGTATGTTTTTTACATTTCATTCAATAACTCTATTTTAGGTGATTAGCGATCAGAATTAGTTTTGCTTTGACCCTGGTAGCTTAAACTGTTGCACAGTTTGACTACACAGATGTCTGTTTGCCCAGCCTGGTATTAACAAAGGTAAAAAATAAAGTTCATGGAGTTGGCCTTCTTGCTGACACAACTCCTTCTCTAGCCATGTTCATCACATCCCAATAAAAAAGCGTTCACTGAAGTTTTTCTGGATTTTCTTTTACAACAAGCCAGATATATTCCACATTCTTCTCTATGCATTGCCGGCAAGTGTTGAAGTCCAAAATTTCTTCTTCTTGCTTTTGGACAAATCTCTCCAGTCTTTGAATTGCTTGCTTTTCTTTGAGATCTTAGTTTTGTTAGATACAAAACTCCCCATCGCAGATTCTCATTTCTGCAGTTATCCGGTTTTACACAATTGCTATCAGAATATGGCTCTCATTGCTTACATGTTTTATTTGTCGTCAAGCCTTTTATTGCTGATTTCAATTTGGTGCTTTGTTATACAAATACTGCAAATACAAGTACTGGTACCTTTGAATAAATAAACAAGCAGTAGTATTTTGAATAGCAAATCACAAAAAGATTTTGTAATAACTGCATGAGAACACTAACTTTTTGGAAATTTACCTCAATACCATGATGGTATTAAAATAGACTCAGTGAGTATTATGTTGAAAATTTCTATTCAGTCAAACTTTAATGCATGATATCTGTTTTTCCAAAGGTTATCTTTTATGCGAAAATTATATTATGCTAAAAGAAGGTTTCCCTATGAATATATTAATTTTGGGTCATTTGTTAAACGTTCACAAAATCAGTAACAAAAATTAAGAGATATATTAATTGCATTAAAATGCAGCAAATAGAACCACATAAAAACTAAATGCATAGCTCAGCAAATCATGATAACTAATTTGATAAAATAACAAGCAATAAAGCAAATGCTTTTAGTGTTGTTCAACTGTTTATCTCTGAAGTATAGGTCTACCAGTTTTGTTGGTTCAATAATAAATTTATAAAAATTTACAGTGTAACTTATTTTGACTTATCATATATATATATATATATATATAAATGTGAAACTAACATGGCTGATACACTCTTTCTTTCAAATTGTAAAGGTTTTCACCGGTTTTGTTTCTTTTACTCACAAATTAACTTAAGTTTAAGTTCTTCTACAAAAAAGGCTTGAATTAACAAAATTAACTTTTTTAATTAAAGCAATAAAAATTATAACTATTGTAATAAAAGCATTAAAAACAGCAATAGCAATATATAATATGATATGCTCTACCGTCAGCCAATAATATCATATACTTACACATTTTTGCAGTTTTGATTCCTAAACTTTCAACCAAACTGAGAATCTCATCACTTTTGCTGCCAAAAGGTTGTTTATTTTTGCATGCAAACTTTTACTGGTTATTGAATATGATAGCATTGTTTTATTTAGTCGCATATCAGATAAATCTATGATCTCAAAGTTTATGACCAAATGAATGTTATACTATCATTAAACATACTCACGCTATGAAGAATTTAATTTTTTTGTATAAAATATGCCATCAAAAAGTCAAAAATGTATATCGCTAGAAAAAAAACTTAACACAAAAATTATTTTTACAACCGATACCAACAAATAGTTTAATTAGTAAACTTTACTATTTGAGTAAATACTAGCTAAGATATAAACCAACTTATTTCTTAAAAACATTTTGAGTTACTTTGTGAGTAAAATACTTGTTTGATGACTTCAATGACAGTTTTAATTTTGGTGTCAAAGTGGTCATCCATTTATTTGTAGGAATCTTAGTAAGAACCCCTCACTAACAATCCAGATTAAGAAATCAGCATCCAAAAGAACCTACCATGAGTAACTAATTCATCTCTAGCATCACACAATTTCACACATCACCACTACACATTTCAAATTTGTTGAGTGCACATCACACAACTTAGCAGCTACCAACAAGTTATTGCTATAATATATATTTGTTTTTAGTTTCTCACCTCAACTTAAAATAACTGCTCAGGGAAAAACTACTTAATAGTGATTAGAGTAAAAAATGACTTTCCTTCCTCCGAAAATGCACCAAATAAATTATTAATATCCTTCCATTTATTCCTGAAAAAAATTTCATTTTAGTTTCATTCTAGTTCAGTTCTGTTTCAGCTAAACTTTCCATCAAAAAAAAGCCATTCGTGTCAAATCTAACCAACTATTACTCAGGAAAAATGAATTAAAAGTGACATTTGGTGTAGCTTAGCCACAGATTACATATATGATTAAAAATGAAGAAATATTTTAAAGCAAAACAAATTAAAGCCAGTCAAATCATGGCATGTTTATTTTAAAACTATCAGAAGTTACAGAATGTTAAACATGTAGTTATGTAGTAACTCTACTGATACCTGTATAGTACCAAATGTTTTAGCAGCCGTGATTTAGCTTGATTACTTGGTCATATATAAGCGACCAATAAATTTTTTTCTGAATCAAGTTATGTTTGCGCGATTCACCTTAAATATTTGCATGCTAGTTTTTTTGCATGCTAGTTGGGCATCGACAATTCATAAACAACCATTTCAACCGTTTCAATTAGAGCTTTTTATAGCTATACTAGTTTATCTAGACTACTTATTATTGTTGTTAATCTCTTCAATTCTTATATTAATACTTTAGTTGAGTTAACTTATAATCATTGTTTTTGTGTGGTTTTTGTTTTCATTTTTTCTCTCTTTTTAATATACCTGTGTTTCCTTTTATTAAAATAAATATCCTTTGCTTAAAATAAAAATACCTCTTTAGTTCATCAAGTGTCAGCAATAAAGATTTATACACTGTCCACAAGTTGCTGTCACTGAAAGATAACGTTGAATGTAAAACTGACATTCTAAAAAAGGTGAATTTGGCTACAGATCATTATATAAATCACATCATTTTTGGTAAAGACAAGTACAAGTAAAGTACGGGCAGTAAGTATAGTAGGTATAGGTAACCTCCCAAAAGATGTTATTGTGTACTCAAACACTTAAAAATAACTCTTACTAGCTTTCGGATTTCATGCTTGATGTGTTAGCAAAGAAAAGATAGAAAAGAGTGTACCTAGTTCACTCTGATGATTTTGCATTACTGGAATTTTATCAATTGGTAAATACTAAAGATCAAATAATAATGGCATTACCACGTAGGGGGCCAGCATAACAACTTGGCAGCCTCGTGGAATGCTAAAAAATAGACCAAAGACTTTTCGAGCGGCCATTAACACCAGTACAGCATGTCCCCGCCCCTCAAAACGAAATAAACTAGAAATATGAAAGAATGTAAAAATACGTAAGAAATATAGAGACGCTTATGCGCTTGTAAATAGAAGAAGTACCTAATTATTTTATTTTTTGTATGCTTTTGTGCTATTTTTAAAATGTATGTAGATCTTTGTCATACATAGCCTAAACAAACAGTTTTTCAAATCCAAACAAAAAACATTTTTTTATTGGTTTCAACTAATGACTCAAAAGATTCTAATGAACCTAGATTAGAAGGGTTAGTGAATAGACGGATTTGAGCTAACCCGTTTTATATAGTTGTAAACTACATAGTACTTAGGCTAGTGAACCCATCCATCCACCCAGCGATTTAAGTCACATTTCATAACTGCCAAGAAAGTTGACAAAGCAGGACCTGTTTTTCATTTTAAGATTCTACATTGAATAATTAATTAGTGAGGATAGGTAAGTTATGAAGTAAATATAGAGTGTGTTTTAATATACCTAATGTAGTAATATATATATATATATATATATATATATATATATATATATATATATATATATATATATATATATATATTAACTAAAAACAGGTGCAAAAGCATATAAAAAGAGAACTCTACACTGAAAACCTAAAAGATAATTGCTGGAGTATGAAATATTTGAACAATAATCAATACAATAATTAATAATAATAATCAATCAAATACAATCAGGTTTGTACTAAAATTTAAGTACAAACGCACCTGATGAGTGCATCACACAAAACAAATTTGTAGCGCAATGACTGAAAGTTTACTTTCTTCTCAATATTTTTTAATATATATATATACATGTACTCATGCTACAGACAGTACTGTTTCGGCTATTGAAGCCTCATCAGTGCAGCTCAGAGCTTAGGCAAGGGACACAAATCCCAT
Organism: Watersipora subatra; assembly: GCF_963576615.1. NCBI lineage: Eukaryota > Metazoa > Bryozoa > Gymnolaemata > Cheilostomatida > Watersiporidae > Watersipora > Watersipora subatra. Next base: position 19,388,986 of record NC_088713.1, read on the forward strand.
TACAGATGAGAGTTGACTTCCTGCCATGAAACAACTAGGTTGCCTCAAAGACTTTAAGAAAGTCAATGTGCTGGCACCAGAGTGCTCAAATCACAAAAGTGATGAGCTTTGAACATATATACATGTATGTATGTAGGTATATATGCAAATTTGTAGTAAATGAGTGGTTTGAAGGGTAAGTATTTGTTTTGATAGATAGGCAAGTTGGAATGTAGATACACTAAAAGTTTTTTTTTCATCACAATTGATGCATGATATAACTTTTGTGTGTGTAGAATCAAATATTCGGCTATATTTTATTTTGAAAATATTACTAAGTAGCGGTTTGACTCATTTATTTATGACCTATATGAGCTTTCACACCGTTATGAAATCCTATACTTACCTAAGTATCAATCATCAACAGCTATTGTTTTTACTAATGTATGTCAAAGGTTGTACATGAGATAGGGTGACCCTCAATCAATGTAACTAAAACTTTCAGTACTAAAGCTAGTAAAACCTTTTTTTGGTGAAAGTTTCCAATTGAAAGGTAGCTGAGGTTTTTATTCAAACTTGAATAGTACTTAGTTACTGCATTGAGATTTTCATGGTGAATATTTCATTTTCAGCTAAAAAAGTATTTCAAACTGTGATGGGGAACAAGCAAAGCAGGTATGCGACAGATGGTGAAAAAGAATCAATACCAAAGACGGACGAAAGTTCCGAACAACAACTTCAGAAAACTGAATCAGATCAGGGCCAACTTCCTAGCAATAACATTACACAGTCTTTTGTGGAGCAATTGATACAGAAAGAAGTTCAACCTTTGAAGGAAAAGCAGCACAACCTTGAGGCTCGGTTGAAAATAGCAGAAGAGAATTTAGAGACCTTTTGGAGCAAAGAGCATGAAGAACAGCTTGAAGAACAGCTTAAAAAACAGCGACAACTGATCGCAGACGATCACAAACAATGTCAGTGAATTTCTTTTACATTAATTTGCCAACTTGAAAATTAAAATAAAATTATTGAACTAATGGTAGAAAAATACAAACCTTAACTTCAGATAATTTTTGGGTATGTACAAATTTTTTGGCATTTGACAAAATTTTGAGCAAATATTGGTCTCCAAATTCAAAATACTTTCAACCATAAACCTTCAAAGTATTTTTAGAAACAAACTTTTTGTAACTAAAAGGTTATTAGAAATTAAAAGTAAACCATAAAACAGTAAAGATATATATATATATATATATATATATATATATATATATATATATATATATTAGGTGAATTTCTTGAAACCATATCTAGTATAAGTTCAAATGAGTTGCTCTGTTTATTTCTGTCACTCAGTCGAAAACTGAGCCGATGGAGTGCTAAGGCTGTACTTCCTAGCACGAGCCTTTAAAATAACGTGGCAAAAAAACCTTTTTACTAATTATTAATTTGTTGGTTCAGTTTGTCATGTAATTTAGCTTTTCATGTTAATATAGCTATGTACAATGTGTTTATTTTAATGCACTATGTAATCGTTCACAGTGTTTTTCTGTTTTTGGCTTTGAAAGTACTTAAACAAAATGAAGTCTGATAAATATAATAAGAAAGTTTGCTATGAACTAAAGCACTTTTAATGTAAGAAATGGCTATAGAAAAAAATTAGTCTTACTTCTCAAATTGTAAAGTGAAACGTTCTGAGCTTCTTTTCACATTAGCTACCCAGATGGACATCATTAATGTAATATTGTATGCAATGGTATTAGACTTTCTTATAAGTTAATAATATAGAACCATTTTACAATATGCAAGTTGAAACTAGTATCACAGGATTACAGGTCTAGACTAGATACTTTGCTCTGTCTCTAATGTGTGGCGCTATGTTGCTGAAAAACAGGGTTTGCGTTTACTTCACAATGACTTTTGTATATATTTGGAAATTACACAAGTACATAAATCAGCCAAATATTTTAGTTTGCATGTTTAATATAGATACAGACAAGAACATGGAAGAAATCAGAGGGATGTTTTTGACCCTGCAAAAAATTGCAAGCCGTAAGTGAATGATGTTTATATTTTGTTTTATTTTTAATATTGTTTAAACTAGAGCTTTAAAAGAAACTAATAAATTACAGCATAAATTAAAATTGTTTAATACTTTACATTAAGACTAAATACACAGATAAAGAAGGCTACTCAGATAGCGTTTACAACTCTAGTAAGTTTCCTTCTCCAATAATCTAAACTAGTAATTTAACACTATTAAAGCCGTTAGAGCTTTAAACCCTTTTTCTTTAGAGCTGACCTGAATAGTCAAGAAAAAAATATCCAGATAGTATTTACATTTTAATGCAATTAAGCTTTCTTGTCTCACAATGAAAGTTGTGAGCGCATGACATTTAAATATGAACTGACACAAGAATTTAGTAGATTCTTTTGGAAAGTTTGAGCATTTTTAATCATTAGCAATAGTTTTGGTGTTTGAGGTGACCTCAGATCAAGTGAAAATGCTTTTACGTTGTCCAATGCTGCAAATAGACAGGCAGAATGGAAACGAGTAATGTTTCCATTTGACCTCAATAGCTGATATTCATTATAGCAACAGTGGTGACTAGTCACATATTCTGGATGTAATTTTCATTTGAACTTTTTAATCGTGATCAAGCTTTAAAAAAAGTATTGGTATTTTTTTGACATATGCAATTAATTTTGTTGTTGGAGGTAACTTGATTGCCAGAATGTTTTAAGATTTAGGCCTGCAAAACTTGATCACAGTTAAATTTGATTACAGTTTTATGTCCCTGTTGAATATTTTATGCACAAGTGAAAAAGCTTACAACTACGATGGGACAGGGTCAAGCTGGATTAGTAAAACGTAGTATTTCCTTTGAAAAACAACAATAATAATAAATCAGCATGTTAGTAATAAAATCTGATGCTAATAAAATTGTAATAAAAAAAGTCTAATAAATTATCGTACCCTATCTGTCAATAATCCATCAATCCTATCATACAGTTACGATCTCAATGCGACAGTTTGGTATTTCACAAACTTCATGATACCAAATAATTTTCAGTTCATGACTGCAATGGTTTTACTCGTTGTAGTATAAAAGAGTATCATTTGGTTCAAGTGAATTTCCGATAAATAACTATGGCTAAATTATAATTTACTTAAAGCACATACAAACAATATAAGAATTTAGCTTGAATTTCTAAAAAAAAATAAAAATGTGGCAATTAATGGCAGAAAATTTATATTACTAGGGTAGCAAACTTAACACAAAAACGATTTTATAGCTGTTTACCAAAATCTAATTATCTTTATAAACCCCAATATTTGTGTAATTGCTAGTTAAGGTATAAAGCTGCTCCATTTTTAATGGTCGCAAAGTTTAAAGTTAGCAAGAGAAGAATATCTGTTTCATTACTTGAGGGAGGTGTGTCTCTTTTTGTCAATGTTGTTATCATTGTATTCACAGGTGCGAATGAGCCTGACTATGCGGTGCCTTCAGAATGCTAAAGATTTTGTAGCAGAAAGACAATGCATCACTGTCATCATTGCCATATGGCTGACTAGTGTAGACCAGAGAACTGACAATATTTATGTCGATAAATTTCACAACCAGACCCACAGAATAATGGAGCAACCACAAATCATTCACTACTATTAAAAATTGCTAAAATTGAATGCTTTATTAAAAAATTGGGATGTAAGAAAATTGAAACTTAGAAATAGGCTTTGTTTCCAAAACATCTAAAAAGTATGTTTGGGCATGGCGTAAAACATGAATGCTGATTCTAAGTTCAAATTGAGCAATACACTATGATGTTTAATTGATCATTACTAATTCAATTAATTATTAAATGGAAAGTATCGCTTCTATTAATTCAGTATTCAAATTGTTTTACTTATTTGAACCTATGTATTATTTAAGCTGGTTCATATTTAATATTTCATATTTAAGCACGCACAATATTTTATCTCGGTTCTTGAAAGCGACTGTCAGTAAAGTGAATACACAATAATTATTTTTTTAGATAGCGATTACCTAATTACAGATTTAATAAACAGCACTTGTCATGTTGTAGATGACACCATCTCTTGAGCTAATTTTGGCAGCATCTAAAAACACAGGCAACAACATTTACCAGCAAATGATTAAAAATTCTAAGCCAAAATTAATTAAAAAGTACATTTCATTTATTTTTGTACAATAATTATATTTCAACTAAACTATCTACCAAACAGAAAAACTTTAAACCAAATCCAACTAACAGTTTCTCTGTTAAAAGCAATTATCCAAAAGCACTTAGAGCTAGAATTTAACGTAGATAGCTCACAGATTAAATATTTGATTTTGAAAGAAAATTTAAAACTTAATGGGGAGAGTCTAAGGCTGTCAACTCAAGGCATGTTTTTCTCATAGAAGTTGTCTTCTTAACACTTGATGTCATAAAGCAATTGCTGTACAAAAAGCCAACCTTATCACAAAACTGCTGTGTAGTAACTCCGCTTACGGTTGCTATTTTAACAGTCTCTATTATGCCTGAGCACTTCATCTTTTATAAATGGCCCATCCTTTTCTAAACTGAGTTTTGTCTGAGTAGTATTAAACATTTACAAGTTAGTTTTTCACTCAAATTGTGAGCATCAACAGAAATGGACTCAAATGGCAAATGCTGACAGTGTCAATCAGTCTTATATTGAATGAAATTTTGTATAGCTAAAAATTACTAAGTTTACACAAACAATCTTTGACTAGTTCACATTTGATGAAGCATTAAAACTCTACGGATTTTTCCATAAATGTTTTCCTCCCATGTAATTTATTAACAGTTATGATTTGAGCCATTTTATTATTGTTGTTTTTGTATGGTTGGTTCTCATTTTATCTCTATGTTGATTTTACATATACCTGCTTTCTTACACCAATATACTAAACTAGGTTACAATTAATACTTGTCTTACGACGCTGCAAGCTGTCCAGAGGTATAGTGGGTAGTGCACTTTGCTGCAAAGTTGGATGTCTGTGTTCAACTCCTGAGTAATTGTTTTTTTTTTTCAACGCTACAACCATGGCTTTCGACAAATGGATCAATGGACATGGCTCTTATTATAGTAAATAGTATTATATTATATTACATGACAATATATATTACTATACTAAACTTTATTATATTGTATCATATTGTACTTTGCTATATTATACTTCATTGTATTTTATCATATTTTACCACAGTAGACTCTACTGCATTATACTGTGTCATATCATATCATTCTATGTCAAACGGTATTGTATTATATAATATATTATGCTATGTTATATTCTATCATATAACTCTATGCTATATGATAATGAATTGTATTACTATGTATATAGCTCCATTATTTTGTTATATAGCTCCAATTATATTCTTGTTCATTTTGCACTCCAAATATAGAGAACGTTTTATGTAAGGTTCTCCTGAGAATCATATATGTACTACCATATCATACTACCATGTCCGACCACAAAAGACAGATTCATTCAAGAGTGAATAGTGAAAATATGTGGTTTACATTGCTTTCATTGAGATCTTGCGATAGGTCTCGCTTTTAGCAAAGGACTTGCCAAAGATCTCATGATGTACTCAAGGACACTTATTTGACAGTTATTAAGAACATTTTAAATTAACTACCCTAAGACACTTATATTTCGCTAGTATTTAGTTTCGTGAGTAGCTCACAGAGTAAAATTTCGAAGCAACTTAATTTCGCAGCTCTGATGAGTGCGAAAATATAGTGATGTGAAAATAAATACAGTGGAACAAACATAATTAGATTCCTCAGGTTAAGTTCGCCGATAAAAAAAAATTTCAATTTGCGACTAGTTTGTAATTGTGAACCGCAGGTAGAATGGTGTAGGCAAGGTCGATAATGCAATTTGATCGCTTGCTGCCATTTGTTTCTTGGACTATCAACAGGCCCGCTTTCACTGGGGCTGCTGGCCGGCTGAGCCGCCCCAACTTTTTGGGAATTTTTTACGGTAAGTACAGTCCAACTCGGATAACTCGCCCTCAGATAAAATGTAACATTTCATTTCAAACACAAGGTCAACTCAAACGGATTTGTTTTGTCAGTTCCAACGCAATGATAAATTCCTTCAGATAACTCGACCTCAACATCATTTATTCGAAAAGTTATTTGCCCAACGGCCATGGACGCGGTTTTTATCGCTGTAGAATATCACTTCATTCCATGCCATAGAGACAAACATCAACTTCTAGTAGTTCTTAGGCATCATTACTATCATCATCAGAGGCAAAATATTTTTGTTAACGACTTTTCTAAAGGTTTGCAGAAGATTAAGTTTTATCAAACACCTGCTTGGCCATGTCCCATCGAAAGCTTAAAAGCCTCTGAATGAACTTAAAATAAAATCCGCAAAATTGATCTTTGTTAAAACGCTCAAATGAAAAATATGTCTTTTTCTGAGCGTTTTAACTGCGGTCATGTTTTGCCTATTTTAATTTAAAAACGTCTCGTCAGTCACATCACTTAAGACAAAACAAATCTCAAAAAATTACAAGTTATTGAAGATGTGTCAGTGGTGAATCCAAACCTTTCCAGAGCCATGCTGGTTGTGTAGAACTGCGAGTGTCAGTACATGTGTCTTATTTTCTTTCAACACACGGTGCTCACTGCATTTATTGATGTCCCCAGCAAACGCTACTAACGCGTGTGCAATGACATCAAATTTCTATCATTATAAATCATTCTTAATGGGAAAATAATCATAATTAATTGCAAAATAATAACGTAATAAATTTTGACAGTCAAATTATTTTGTTGGTTTATATTTTAACGATGCTATAGTGGTCGTTAAAAATGTTAAAATAAATTTCGTTATAAAATTCAATTATACAGTATCAATGAACAAAGCTGTTTAGTTTCGCTTTTTCGCTCGTTTGTTATGATAGTTTAGTTTCGCACATGAAACTTTCGCGAGAGGATGACACCGCGAAAACGCGAAAGTTAGATGACGCAAATACATAAGTGTCCTAGGGTATTGTTAGCTTTCTGATTCAATGCTTGATGGGTTAACATAGAAAAGAGTGTAAATAAGTCAGTTAGACTTGAAACAACTCGCACTTTATCAATTAAGAAGGTTGTTAGAAACTATAGATCAAATATTATTAACATTAGCAAGGGGAGCTAATGGTGGATAACAGCATTGTTGCCTCATTTAAATGAGCTAATGGTGGATAAAAACTATGCAGCCTCATTGAAATGAGCTAATGGTGGATAAAAACTATGCAGCCTCATTGAAATGAGCTAATGGTGGATAAAAACTATGCAGCCTCATTGAAATGAGCTATTGGTGCATAACAGCTACGCAGCTGCCTCATTGAATTGAGCTATTGGTGAATAACAGCTTCAGCTTTAGCCTCAAGCTAAAGGCATAGATCAAAGACCTGTATAGCATTAATACCAGTACTACCTATCCTCTGGGGTAAGAACTACATGTAGGTTTAGTGACCATGCCAGTAAATTATGTCCCCGGGCAGAGAAACGGCTTTTATAGCTTTCATTATTATCACAAATGTGGGCACCAAGTTTTTGCTGTAGGCTTTTGCATGTGAGATACATTATTTTAGGTAACACTTATTTATCTCTATTGGATTTCATACTTTCAGAGTTCACAAACAGCTTTCGTTTCATTTTAAGAAACTCTTGTTGGAGATTTTAATGTGGCTGCTGTTCATGCACTGTCTGAAGTACTAAATAAAAAGTTGTAAATATTGCTAGCAGTGACTTTAAAAAGATACAATTTCCACCAAGCAATGGTAACAAGCAACTCTACCCAGCAGATTTAACAAACAATTATAACAAGCAGTTCCAGCAAAAATTTCTAACCAGCAAATCCAAAAAAACAATGTTAACAAGCATTTCTAACAAGCAATTCTAGCAAGCAGTTATAACGAGCAAATGTAACAAGCATTTCCAACCAGCATTTCTAACAAGCAATTCTAACCAGAGATTTCAAAAAGTATTTTAACAAACTATTCCAACAGACATTTCTGGAAAGCAAATTTGTCAAACATCTCTGAGCAATTCTAACAAGCAGTTCTAACAAGCAATTTAACAAAAATATTTAACAAGTTTACCAAGCAACTCCAACTAGCAATTCTAACAAGCAATGACCATAGCAAACAATAAGTAGTGGTCAGTAGCTAATATAATGTTCTTAAAAGTAAACCTACAAAAAGTCGAGTTGATTTTATCAGAAAATATTGCTAGTTTTCTATTATTTGTGATTTTTTTTGATGTTTGAGGTTATCTAACTGCCAGAAAGTTTCAAGATTAAAATTGACAAAACTTGATCGCAGTTAAAATGCTCTGAACAAGCGAAAATGCAATCATGATGTTCCTGGTTAAAAAGTGGCTTACGAAATAAAGACATGTAACAATGCAACTTCCGCGCAATAGCCAATATCGATTATTGCAATGATAGCAACAATAGCAACTGTGTAGCCTACTTCCTTTCACACATAATTTTTTTCTTAGCGTTTTTTCCGATATTAATCGTGAAGCATCCTGGCATTTAGATTACCTCAAACATCACAAATAGTCGCAAATGATAGGAAAAGGCAGAAAGTTTCCGGTAAAATTTATTAAAATGTTGCCTAAGTTCATCTAAAAAATTGTTCGCACTCATGTTGACTTGACTCTGGCATATTCAAGTCTAAAATTAAATCACTAACTCAAACAATATGATAATTTAGTGGTAAAACAAGAAAGCCTAAGTGCTTTCTTATAACATTGAGAAATGACTCTATAAATATTAACCTTGTTCTGCTCAGTAACATGAGTGTAACCAGATGTTTTGGCTCACATGAAAAGTGATTATTTGAGATAATCTCCTTTGTCATCATTCTAGCGCAGTTTAGAAGTAGCGTATATTGTCACATATACGCCGATCTCGCATAGAAGCCAAACTTTAAAAAACAGCCCTAAAACAGTAAACTTGTAAAAATTCACATCTAAGCCAACCCTACAAATCATAGCATACCATAAATTCCGAGAAGAGAAAAGGATTGCAAAAAAGCATTAATGAAAATAGTAACCATTATTGCTGTTTTGCTTGCATAAAAATGCTAAAAGTTTTTCAACTGCGCTAGGTGCTATTAAAGCAAATCGACTTCACATGACTGCATATGACGAGAGTACACTCTCAGTCTGCTATTGTTGACATAGGACAGAAACTGGCCAAAACAAAAAACAAAATGTGCCAATTTGATATAATTTGTTCAAGGTACCTTCAAGGTATCTTCAAACCAATCTACCAGTTTGAACTTAGCTTGGTTTGAGTTGTAGGTGTTGTAATTAAGTTACCGTGTCATTTCATTTGAATGAGTTCAGAGTTATGCTCTCATAGGTCGACCCTTGGTGGTAACTTATGTTGAGAGTTAAAATTACAAAGTAACCTCTAATTGAGTGCCACTTCTATTGCGGAAGATCTCATTTTTTATAGATGTTAACTGTGTGGTACTCAGGCTAACGGAGCATCCAATAGTCACAGGATTCGTGTCACATTGCATATCTGGCGAGGAAGTTTGCAAAGAAAGATCTGTTTTTCGTTTTAATCTTATACGATTGAATAGATTGATTAGTTAGCGAAGATAGGTCTGTTTTGAAGTAAATATAGCATATATTTTGAATAGATACATTTAAATAAAAACAAAGAAAAAGCTTTTATTTTTGTGTTGCAAAAGCTGCTGTTTTAAATGTGCCAACTTTCATGCAATCTCAAAATTCTGTTAATGAGGCAAATAACAATGTCGGTCCTTATGGGGTAAAAACCCAAGACATTCAGCTTATTATACTGCCTCTCTAACCAACTGAGCTAATTAGGCACCTTTCAGGCCTCAGAATAGTTATGCCAAATAAAAACAAAGATTGCTTGAAGTAGGCTTGAACTCAGGATATTAAACTTGTAAGGTGCCAACTGAGCTAATCCATTCATTTGGTTAAAGCCACCTGTTGAAGCCTCAGACTGATTTGCCCATTCAATAAAAAATTGTTATCTATGGGCTTCAACTCGTGAATTCAGTGGATGCAGGGTATCCCTCTATCAACTACGCAAACCACACCCACCCATTCATTGGGCAATAAGTGTGAGGTAGTTAGTATTTGTGTTTTATGACAGAAATAAGAAACAGATGGACAAAAAACGGCTAAAAAATGCTGATGAGGTTATAAAAGGCACCGGCTATCAATAATTTCACCTGGCGCACCTGGCGCACCTGGCGCACCTGGCGCACCTGGCGCACCTGGCGCACCTAGCGCACCTGGTGACCTCTTACACTAATGCACTCATCTATTGCCTTTTGAGCTGTTATAATACTTAACCCTTAGCTAAATAGTCAATTATTAATAGCTAATCACTAACTATTATATTTTTCGTTTAATCATAACAATAGAACAAGTTGGATAGGGGATGTTGATGACCTGCAGTCAGCGTAAGTGAGGTTCGTTATGGTACTAAGGCTAGCAAAAAATTCCATTAATGTACTTCCTGAGCTAGTTTCCACCAGCCTAAGCTAGTTTTCACTAGCTTAGGCTGGTGGAAACTTCCACTCAGTCTGTGAATAGTCATGTATCACCTAACTACCTTAAATGTCAACAAATCATGGCTCTTTTTAAACACCGGTCGCTATTATATTGATGGTTGTTTGAAAGTTCCAAGCAGCTTCACGAAGAAAGAACAAAGATTGTGATGAGAAATGTTTGTGCAATCTACAAGCATGTTACAGGCGGCCACAGTGATTTCTGACAATAAAAATCATAAAGTTATTAACATATGAATAGTTCAGAGCCCTAGCAAAGAAGCTGTAAGGTAGATGCTGTTTAGCTGTGCGTAGATGCTAGTGGCCTTAATCCTGGAATGATAGTAAAAAAACTATGGTAAAGTTGTTGAAACTGTTTTTTTTGCTCGGGAAAGATTATGGTAGCTAAGACAATGATGCTAAATACATGCTGGTATAATACCTAAAGGTGCAACACACTTGGCAATATTTAGTGTGATACACTGCTGTGTGGCGCTAATCTGCGCTAGAACTCGCTCAGCGAGCTCATTCAGAGTGATAACGGTAGACATTTTCTATCCCAACCTTATCGTGAGCGAGAAGCAGTTCGATTGGTTGGTTTTTTCTGGGATGCAGTTCTATGGCTGATAACCTTTTTGTATCGCTGTTCACCGACATACAGCAACAACATTTTGCTATGTTGTTACAATTGAAACAGCATCAAAATCAACACTGAATTGTTCATAGATTTAATAAGAGCACACCCATTCCTGTACAACACAACACACAAAAATTACAAAGAAACCCAGTTGAAAACCACCATTTGGAGTCAATCAATGGGCAGGTTGGCCATCTCAAGAATGATAAATGTTTATTATATTAAATATAAGAAACTATGAATTAAACTATATAAAAGTCGTAAAATATTGCTGCTAAGAATGCAAGAATCTTTTTTTTATGTCTTCTAGCATCGCACAATCTGTGAAAGTGAAATAGGCCTAATAACAAAAGTGGAAGTTGTTTTGTTGTCGTTGCCTAGAAGGCGGCATATTGACTTAAATTTATTAACAACTCCGAAGCAACTAATGATACAAAATTTTATTGGCAGTTTGTGAGCGTGCCGCGTTATCGTTTGCTGGTGAATCGCTCAACTGTGTTTAGGCACACGCCAGCGATATCTCCATGCTCCTCATGACGCATTCGATGAAATCACTTAGTGTGTTTGCACCTTAAAGCTGGGTTTGAATTCACAACTTTATAACAGAGAGTTCAAAATGTAGCAACAGAGGTATAAATTAGTGTTAGAGTAGGGCAGATAGTTAATGAGAAGTCTATGATCATAGCATAGTGACAATAGACTACATTCCTATAGTCTTTGCTTCCTTATGACTATAGTTCCTTTCGAGGTAACAGTTAAGCTTATAATGGCTGTAAGCTTTGGTTCAGAGCCTAGCTTTAAGCTGCACTGAAAATAAACCCTACTTGCCATTACGATAATATATAAACATGAGGAAAAAGGTTGTTAATTTACCCATCAGTTGGTAAACAGGCTATTTTAAATGTCAAAATAATGTGGATTTGGATTTGTCAGTTTTTGTAATTTTAAGCTTGCCTCAACACATCATTGTGAAATTCAGTTGGTTGTCTTGGTTTAGTAAGACATGAGACAAACTTCAATGAGACAAACTTCTTTGATGTTCCATCAAACGCCACATTTGATTTTTCCTCCTGCATTGGATGCTATAATGAATACTGGAATTACAATTGCAATACAGCATGCAAGCACTTCTAATCATTTCTTCACATGAAAGATATTTCTCTACTTTTCCCTTTTTACTGTTCATGTTGTAGTCATTAGATACTGCTATACCTACTAAAGTAGCCATTTTGCTCTCTTTGTCCACTATCACAACGTCTACCTGGTTTGCTAAAATGTGCTTGTCTGTTCGAATGTATAGGTATCAGGAGCTTAGCACGGTTGTTCTCATTGACCTCAACAAAAGCTTTTTACCAGTGTTGAAGCTTTCAACTAGATGTTATTGAGAAAGGCTGTTGTTCTCTTTGTGTAGTTAGTCAAACTATGCATGATTGTTTTGTACAATCGATTAAGCAAACAGACTCGAACCACTCCAATGGCTCACCAAACAGCGCATCAATGGTAATCAATCAAAGCGGTCAACAGTTGCAAACTGCTCGATGGCCTACATAAGAGGCTCAACCGTGGCTGGCCATTTGAACACAACCGCCATCATTTCAGGTATTTGCGGACTCTTTCTGAAGCACCAGACAAACTGTTTTGAATGCTTTTTTGCATTTAGCAACACCAAGATGACCATTAAGAATCTGTGCAAGTATGTTAATCCTAACAGCCATTAGAATAACTATACAGCTTTGTACACAAGGAGGCCCTCAATGATCATGAGCTTAGATTGATTTTCTCAATACAGATGAAATACTTTTTTTACTCACTTTAGACCTTCAACAGCATACAACCCAACCTTTTTAACATGTTCAATGTTTGAGTGATGGGAGTGACAATATGGTGTGATAACTCATCTGACAAGATGTTTGACTTGCCTAAAATGTATTCCAACTTGCATGAGAATTTTTGAAGTCTGATTTTTTGGAGAATTCTAAAATATGGCTTACAGGAGAAACACTATCATCAGCTATTTTAAATTGTTAGTCAATTTCCTTCCAAGTTAAAGTCATTAAGTGCAGTTTTCGTGAAGTTTATATCTATTTTATGGAGTGTGAGATAGTTTGAATAGTGACTAGTAATTTCGAATTTTTTGTCGAATTTCTCACATGTATATCTGGGTAAAGGAGCTAGTACTTCAAACTGTGATGGGTTAACCTGTGGGTGTCTACAAACTGTGACAAGATGAGTTGAGATTTCATATGTGTACAGCAAGAGCTGCCAAGGCAGCAACAAAATATGCAAAATACTTTTGGCATTTTCGTAACGTGTGAAGAATTTTGAAGAAGAATTTCCATTGCTGGTAAACTAAGTTGTTTTTCAGTCATGAAAAATAGCAATTATCCAACAGTTAACCGAATTTAACCAAATGCTAATCAGCTCAATGAAAATCTGTAAGTTCCTTTTCTTAACTCATAGACAGCCATTGTTTCTTTTAGTTGTTGATGTGAACTGAAATAAGCTCTATTAGTTCATGGGTATCTTCTCTCTCTAAGTTTGAAGTGTTGTGACAGGTCACTTAATGAATAAAGGAAATAAAGGATAAGCTGAGATAAAGTGGAAAGGGTGAAGGGAGATGAGGGAGAATAAAGAGGATCAGAAGTAAATATATAATCAACATTTTACTTACTCTATTCCGTGGGTTCCTTTAATTGCTGTGTAAAGGTTTTCAGACATGGCCATCTTACTAATCGTAAGAATTATATGATTACAGAATAAGTATAACTGCATTACCTTAAAGAAGTCAATAACGTGCCCTCATAATAGTAAAACAGCTACAGGACAGTTGGTGTGCAAGTGTTTATATGAGCAAAGGTATACCTATACTTCTATAATATTTCTTTGAGAAGTTTGTTTTATAGCAGACTTGTTGCAATGATATTAGCACAAGTACGAGTTATCCTTTTATGTTTATGTTTTCATCAGGAATAGACAACTCTTGCTTTTAACAAGCATATCATACTGATATCTTAGGATCAACATGCGTTTTCGGTTGAATACAAAACTAATGAAAAACAATGTTATATTTCTCTCATAATAATCCAAGCCATCCTTTTCATCTGTGTAATACCGCATGATGATAGCAATCTGAATTTGCTCCTAAGTGTCATGCAAGGTGTTTCGCCTCCACATGGCTTAGATTTGAGGGCTGATGATCTCTCTGGAGAATGGAGAAAATGATCGAAATAATTGAAAATTATTTGCTTGCCGTAGATTTATTTGCAACAAGCAAGGCTGCAGAAACAAGGAAGCTTGCTTTGATCTGACATGTGGGAGGTGAAGATGTAAGGGAAGTATATTACCAGCTAGAATTTACAGCTGCCCCCCACAATTCAAGGTTTTATATTGTGACTAAAGAGATTCATTCTACTACGACATCAAATTTTTGAGTTGAACTGAAAACAAGGCAGCAGATGCATTATCACGATATAACACTAGGGAACTAGAACAGAGTGATATAATATGAGTAAAAAGAATTCGTAGCTACGCACTGGAGAGTGTGCCTTGGAATGGGAGCTGCGACAGATTGGAGAAATTCAAAGTGGAGCAAAGAGAAGATGAAACTTTGAAACAGGTTATTCACTATGTTGAACAGGTTTGGCTAGTTTACCTTTCATCCATGAACACAATCCTGAGGTCGTACTTTAAAAGGAAAGGACTACTGGCTATGAACAAGACACTGCTGATGCTGGCATGAAATTGATAGTTCCCTATTTCTCAGAAAAGTCAGGTTCTTGAGTATATACACAAGGAACATTTTAGCAAGCAAATGCCAAACAAGAGCTAGAAACAGTTTGTGGTGGCCGTCTATGACAAAGGCAATAGAGGTACAGATAGCTAATTGTGGAGTGTGTAAGAGAGAATCAAATATTACACATGAACCCCTAAAATCTTCTGTTACCCCTAATCACCTTAAAAAATGTTAGGCACTGACTTGTTTTAGCTAGAGAAAAACAACTACTTGATAGTGATAGATTATTATTCAAGATACTCTGAGATAGCTTTGCTAGGTAGAGATACTACATCAATGAATGTCATATCCCACATGAAAAGTATATTTTCTAGACACGGTATTCCAGATTGCTTAGTGTCTAACATCGGAATGCAGTATTCATCTGAGGATTTTCAGAAATTTGCAAAAGCATATGAATTCATTCATGTCAAAAGTAGCCCGAACTATGTTTGCACCAACAGTGCAGCTGAAAGTGTGGTTGCAACAGTAAAATCCTTGCTCAGTAAGAAGAAATACCCATATACGTGTTTTATAGCTCTCCTCGCCTTTAGGACATCACCCCAGTTAGGTGTATACTCTCCCGCTAAACTGCTTATGGAACAGATGCTGAAGACACAGTACATCCTGATAGCCTAATGCCAAAGTTACCAAATCATGATAAGTTTAAAGCCAAGAATGAGCTTTACAAAGAGAGGATGAAGATGAACCACAATATCAATCTCAAGGTAAAAGATTTTCCAGCAGTCTGTGGTAGACATCGTGTTATGTTGAGAGATAGTAGCCAAGAGGGCATAGTAGTCAGAGCTAATCGAGATAGAGATCAAAAGGTTATCATAGAGGGAGATAATGGTCAGCACTTGGTACGGTGCAGGTCAGCAGTAATCTCAGTTAGTGACTCCACTTTGAATGTCGAAAGACGCAGAGTTAGTGTCAGATCATCTATGGTGGCAACCCCGAGGATGAGCGTGTGGTTCTGGCAACGGCCAAATAAATATGAGGCATAAGCTTTGGAGTATGGTAACTACCATACTGCCACATGCTGCTACATCACATTGCTGACCAACAAACTATGAACTCTAAACAATCACTATTGCGTATTATCACGAATCTTACTCTTGGCAAATACCCGAGTTGTTTACTTGCGTTACATTTGCCCATACAATCTTATTATAGCTTTTTTGTTTGCCACAGGGTTTATTTGCCCGTTTATTTTTGTAGATAATTATCTAGATATGCTAGCTTTTGAGCTTGTGAGAGGATGTTGCAATGATGTTAGTAAAAGTATGAGTTATACTCTCATGTTTATGTTTTTATTAAAAGTAGACAATTCTTGCATTTAACGAACACATATTCATGTCTTAGGATTAACAAGGGTTTTTGGTTGAATGAAAAATTTAAAAAAAATGATCTTATATTGCTCTCGTAATAATCCAAGCCATCCTCTCCATCTGTATAGTACAACAGACTTACTTGGTAAACACTGAAATATGGCTAATTGATTAACACCCAAGTCTTTAATATCTACTGATTGACTATTACCAAATAGCATATGCTTATCCAAATCTAGATTAAGCCAAATTTATATTTAAAACTTTCATGTTTTATTATTTACATTTAGATTATAGTTACACATAAAAATAATACAAATAAATATTAAATGATTAAAAAAGTTGTTGCAGACATCATTCTTGTTCTGGAATAAGCTGTAGGAAACCGATAATAACAAGTTCAAAGCGGTTTTGTGACACCATTGTGAGTACAACATAGAACAATGCAACTTCCAACCAACTTATAACAAACTCTGTTTTGTGAGGTAAACAGGAGTGCTGTGAGAAAGCTTGAAAGCTGTGAGACCATGTTAAGTTGATAGTGGTGTGATGAGCATATGTTATAAGTATTTTGTTTTATTTGAGATAATAGTCTGGTTTAACATACATGTATTTTTTTTTGAAATTATTCTTCATTTATCATGTTTGTATTACCTTTCATTTTGAGCATTAATTTATTTTTAGTCCATAGCCATTAAAGAATTATTATTGTCTAAATGTTTTATTTATATAGCATTATATTATATTGTGTTCTATCATTTTGTCCTAAATTATATTATATGGCATTATATTCTAGTTTACTACATAATAATAACAGTATAGTATACACTTACATTTTGTAATAGTATTACAAAATGTTATATTGTATTTTATTAAGTTGTAATACAATATGATATATTAGACTTTATATTTTCATAATGTATTATATGTTTTATATAAAACTATAGGTAATAAAATATTTTACTATTTTGCATTATATTTTATAGTATTGTGTAATACTATATTATGAATTGTTGTTATATATTCCATTATATTTTACTGTATTATGTTACATTATACTAATGATAAACTCAGGCCAACATACACTAGCAGTAAGCCCTGGGTGAGTGTTTGAGATTTTTTCAGAAACTAGAGAAAGTTTTCAACCCAAACATGTTAGCAGCCAAGCAAGATGTACAAAGCATGTGCGTGTAAAGTTTAATGGAATCAGCTAAAATTAAGACAACAGATTGTTTACAGGAACAAGTATTACAGATTTATTACAGATATGTATTGTACGAGTTGTATTGTACTAGTAACAGACTCATGCCAACACATAATATGTGTGTAATATATCTAATATATTAATATGTAATATGTCTAATATTATTAGTAATAAAATCAATAATGCTCAAAATTAATTTGATTTTTAATCATATATTTTGTCAGAGAATGTTCAAAAGGTCGTTTTTGAAAAAGTAGACAGATTATGAAAACCAAACACTTTGGCAACCTAGCCAAAGGCACAGAGCACATGCATCTGAAGTTTGAATGGGATCTGGCAAAGAATGTAGAAATGAAGAGCCAACAGATACACATGTGCCCACACACACACACACATGCACAGATGCACTTGCACACACACCCACACTAACCCACACACCAACCCACACACCAACCCACAACCACACACCCACACACGCCACGCACACGCCACACATGCAACACACATGCCATCCACACACTCGCCACACACACTCACCACACAGGCACATTTGCCACACACATAACACATGCCACACAGTGTGTGGAATTTGACATGCATGCCAAACACACACACTCGCCACACACTCACACTCGCAATACACTCACGTGCGTGCACATACACACCACACACACAGGCCACACACACGCCACTTGCACACACACGCACGCACACACACATGCACGCACACACATACGCGCACCACTCACACACACAAACACACGCACACATGCGCATACACACCACTTGCACACATGCGCATACACACCACACACACACAGGCTACACAACACAGGCCACACACATGCCACCAACACAAGCACACAGACACACACTTGCAACACACACTCACCACACACACTAGCAACACACACGCGCGTGTGCGCATACACACCACCAACACTTGCCACACCCGCTCCACACACACACCCGCGCACACGCACACACACACACACACACGCACACCACACCACACCACACACTTCCCACACAAACCCAGTCGCCACACACACTTTCGCTACACATACACGCCATGATGTGTGTTAAAGTGAAGAATCAGAAATTCTGAAAGAGTGGGAAGTTGAAAATTCTCCAGGAGTGGTAAATTAAAAATTATCTCAAAACTAAAAATTCCCTACTCTTTTTGAATCTTTTACACTTATTCAAATGCTAATCCTTGCTTTTCATAAGACATCAGCTCACATTAGTTATATAAAAGTAGCTAATTACTTCAAGTGCACCAGCAGCTTTTAACAGTGGTATTGATAGACTTCCATTGAAAGGGTGGCAGCATATCACTAATGACTCTCTGGCTCAGTAGTTTGATGACATTCGCTCTGAAACTTTTTAGCAGCAGTATTCTAAATTGTTCTCCATTCACTCAACACTTCTGTTTACAAACCATAGAGCCAATTCTCATTCAAATAAAAAGAGTTCAGTCAGTATACAATAGAGAGTCTTGATAAGATAATTTAATTGATTAATATAATTCTGAATATATATAAATCTAAACATGTGTAAACTTAATGTATATACATTGTTGAATTAATACGTATATATGCATTTTTACAGATTTACACACACCTGGAATAGTGTAGATCTTAAATTTTTTCCTTTATTTTATATATATTTTACAAACTTGTCACACATGAAACTGTCTTTGATGAAAGTGTAATAAGAAGCAGCTTGAAAGTACCTAATGATCTTTTTGTGTATTTGCTGTTCTGCTGGTTTAAATTCATAGAGCCCTCTACATCATACAAGCCCAACATGATCAATTATTCATGTCAAAACAATAATTGATTAAATATTATTTGTTTCTAACCAATGAAGCAAAAGACTGTCTTGGGGTATATATGGTGGCAACGTGTGTATGACAGAACCGAACCATGTAGTAAACAGGCTGCTGAAAGCCAGCAATGCAAAATGCACTTTTCATTTGAGTCTCTGATTGAGCAAGATGGATTAGTTTGTAGAAATAAATGGGTTAAAAATTAAATATAGTAACGATTTATTTGGAATACCTAGAGAAGTTGAACGGTAAACATAGTGATTGTGTACTCTGAATAGATAGGCAAATTAACATAAGCATGTATTGAAAGTTTACTTTGCAATTTCAGACTCTGTGTGTTATAAATTAGCTTAAAATCAAACATTTTGTTAGGAACATCTCATGCTTACCTAAATAATTAATTATTGATAGATGAGCAACAATTATTATGTGCACATGTAATCATAGCAAAATAATAAGCCGTCATAATTGAAAGTTAAAAGCAATTTATATACACAGTCAAACATGGATAACTTGCCCACGGATAGCTCGAACACATGGTTAATTCAAACAGTTTCTTTGGTCCGCTCCCACGTAATGATAAATTGCTATAGATAACTCAAACTCAACACTGTTAACTCGAACTGTTTTTTGCTAAACGGCTTCCGAAACGGTTGTTATCGCTTTAGAAAATCACTTTATTCCAAGCCATAGAGGTAAACCTCAACTTTTTGTAATTCATAAGCATCGTTATTACCACCCTCGGCAAAATATTTTAGTCAACGAATTTTCTAAAGGTTTGGTGAAATTTGATTTATACCAAACATCCGCTTAGCGATTGCCTTTGGGAAGCGAGGTAAAGTGAGGTAATCTTTGCATAAACTTCAAGAAAAATCGGCAAAATTGATCGTGGGTAAAATGCTCAAAAGAAAAAGATATCTTTTCTTTTGAGCATTTCAACAGCGATCAAGTTTTGCCAATGTCAATCTAAAAAACGCCCTGGCAATAACATCACCTCAAACAACAAACCAATCTCAAGTGATAGAAAAATCTCTATACTTGTTGATAAAAACATTTTAAACTTTACATTAGAAGCATTTAATTTGAAACAAGCCATTTGTGCTTTTGATTTATATTATAGTTTGTATATGTACATGTATCTACTAATAAATAAGTAAATACATGGACTTGTGACAGTGCTCTGATAACTTGAACGCTCTGATAATTAGAACACCTTTGCTCGGTCCCGTGAAGTTCGAGTTATCCATGTTTGACTGTATTTGATTTTTTGAAATGAGTGATCCTCATTAGTCAATGTACAGTCCCAATTTTAATTTGTTTTATCTTTAATCAGCTTTATTTAAAGGTTGACTTGCAACAAAATTCACATTACAGTTATTTGGTATCAAAAGATTCACCATATCTTACGCTGCTGTGTTGTAAGTGCAAAATATGTGGAAATGTGATTACAAGCTCATAAAAGCTCAAAAACGAAAAGCCGCCGTAGATTGGAATCTCTTCATTTCTATGATGTAGTCATAAAATTTATTTATTTTCTTGTCACGTGATGTTCTCAGGTGAATTGAAAGGCAAATAAAAAGCTCAATATAAAACTTATCGTAGCACTAGTTTATGACGAACACTTTGGGTTTTACCGAAGACCCCGTATCAAATATAGATGCTCGCTACTTTACAGTTTTCTTTCGGTTTGGTCTAATCGGCAAGTCGTAATCTGATCATGTTACCCAATACTTCGCAAATAATTTGTGCAGCATTTTCTGATTATCACAAGTGACCAACAGGCTTGTCATAATTATCAGACAATGATATGTACTTCTTCAAGCTAAAGCTAAAAAATTAAACAAATTTTTACGGTAAGTTATAAGATATCACTGCTAAAATTGACAGCATTACAATGACAATAAAACAGACGCGTAAGAACAATAGACATGGTTTTATTGAATGCGTGAAGTATATTTGTGAAAATATTTTGACGAATAAGGTTGCATGAAAGTGTAAACAGAAACCATCTACCACAGCTACACCACATTTGAGCCGTTTTGGAAAGAGAATCCAAACTACGGCAGTCTCGTGTGGCTGCGATTAACTGTTTGTTTTTTAGCTTTTAAGAGCTTGTAATCACATTTCCACATATTTTGCACCTACAACACAACAGAGTAAGACATGGTGAATCTTTTGATATCAAATAATTGTAATGTGAATTTTGTTGCTAGTCAACCTTTAATATTTGTTATAAAAAGAAATCATAGCTTTGCCATTAATGAATGGTGACCTTCGAATCAACGTTCAACTGACATAAGTGATGAAGTGCAGTATGGATGTCAAAGCTTTATGTATTTTTGTTACAATAGCAGTTGTTTTAAATGTGCCAACTCTCACCCAATCACAAAATTTTGTACAGGCAATTAATGAGATTAGTAAAATTAGGTCATTGTGGTGAATAGTAGGTCAAATGTAGGTCAAATGGTCAAATTTTGTTGTAGGTCATTGTGGTGATAGAACTTTTGACATTCAGCTCATTAGACTGACTCTCTAACAACCTCTGCTAATCTACTCAGTTGATTAGATTAGAGCCACATTTTGAGGTCACAAAAGTAATAAAAACAACTATTCACACAGGAATATTGGTGGGAGTAGTTACTCTCTGTGCTTTATGACAGAAATATCAGATACATATATATATATATATATATATATGTACATATATATATGTACATATATGTACACATATATATATATATATATATATATATATATATATATATATATATATATATATATATATATATATATACAGTCAAACATGGATAACTCGTCCACGGATAGCTCGAACACATGGTTAATTCGAACATTTCCTTTGGTCCGTTCCCACGTAATGATAAATTGCTATAGATAACTCGAACTCAACACTGTTAATTCGAACTGTTTTTTTGCCCAACGGCTACCGAAACGGTTGTTATCGCTTTAGAAAATCACTTTATTCAAAGCCATAGAGGTAAACTTCATCTTTTCGTAATTCATAAGCGTCGTTATTACCACCATCGGCAAAATATTTTTGTCAACGACTTTTCTAAAAGTTTGGTGAAATTTGATTTATACTGCGATACGAGGAATAGCACGGGCTAGCCGAGTCACGCGCGCAAGGATTTTCGCCACGCACATACAAAACAAAAATTGCATGTTGTTTTGTATGTGCGTGGCGAAAATCCTTGCGTGCGTGACCCGGCTAGCCCGTGATGAATAGTTTTCCGACATTGATTCCGTGTTGAATCAACGTCTGAATGTTGAATGTTTAAAACGTCTTAAAAAATGTTGTAATTAAGCGTATACGTTGTCTGAGCTACAAAAAACTATTCATCGTTTGACCTAAACACAGAATACGTGTGTACATTCAATAAGTATCTATTAAAAAAGCGTGAATGATATAGAATGTACCGTAAAACCTCGTAAAACTTCTAATTGAACTGCCTCGGAGTGTTGCTCTTAACGAATCCCAGGTAAAGTAAGGTAATCTGTATAAACTTCAAGAAAAAACGGCAAAATTGATCGTGGGTAAAACCCCAAAAGAAAAAAATGTCTTTTCTCTTGAGCATTTCAACAACGATCAAGTTTTGCCAATGTCAATCTGAAAAACGTCCTGGCAATAACATCACCTCAAACAACAAACCAATCTCAAGTGATAGAAAAATCTCTATACTTTTTCATGAAAACGTTTTAAACTTTACATTAGAAGCATTTAATTTAAAACAAGCAATTTATGTTTTTGATTTATATTATAGTTTGTATATGTACATGTATCTACTAATAAATAAGTAAATATATGGACTTGTGACAGTGCTCTGATAACTTGAACGCTCTGATAATTCGAACACTTTTGCTCGGTCCCTTGAAGTTCGAGTTATCCATGTTTGACTGTATATATAACTATCAAAACTATAAAAATGTATCTAAACTGATAAAAACATGTTTGTTGTGCTAAACTGTTTGTCAGTTTTTCTACTCTGATTTATTGTATTTTACTGTTTGTTTGTCTTTTTCAGTATATCAAATAGTTGATAGTAAGATTTCTGCTTTATTATTATTTTAGACATGGAAAGACTGCTAGAAACACGTAGTGGTAAGTTTACTTTCTATTTGGCTAGAGGCATGACATACTTCAAACTAGTTCTACTTACATGTATTTCATTTATTCATTGTGGCTTTTATTTGTGATAATGCAATATTCCTGTTGTTAGAAATTTAGCAAATATATATATTACTGTGTGAAATGAAAATAATTGTAGGGAATTGTATATTTTATTCAATTAATTAAGCTGGATTAGGGAAAAACCATAACTCTTTTAAAAAGAACGATAGTAATAACCATTGCAAAAATATCAATAAAACATTAACAATACCAATAAAATGGTAACAATTATTACTAAAAATTTGGGATAATAAAATACATAAAATATAACAAAATTAAGTAAAATATGCTAATATGCTAAAATATGCCATCTTTTCAGCTAATAATTTGTCATAATTACAGTTTTAGTTTTGACACCTTTGGGTGGCAGTTTATGATTTAAATATTTGCAAGTTAGCTGAGAATCTCATTCACCACAAATGTTTTACTGTTTATGGCATAAAAGGCTATCATTTTGTTCAATCGAAAATATCGTAAATCACAGATTTAAAAATCTATTGCTAAATTATGTTAAATATCATAAAAAATATGTATAATAGGGAGAAATGCATAAATTATAAAAAGATGCCAAAAATCAGAAAAAAAATAAAGAACTTGATAAAAATGACATTTGGAAAAAAACAGGTCATGGAGTCTATAGTTAGTAAGAATAGAATATTTGTTTCATGGTTGGAAAAAAAAGGTGTCCTTTTGTGTCAAAGTGGGCAATTTGTTTATAGGGACTTCAGAGAGATCAAGTGCTAGCAATAGGTCGGAAGCTTTGCAAGAGTATTTCTCTAAAGAAATATTAGATGGAAGGTGGAGCTCTTCAGACGGTTATAGTTCTATGTCATGCGAAGGTTTCAGCTCGAGTTCAGACGAAGATTACGATTCTTCCTCATCATAATCGCCGCCATCATCAGTAATAAGTTATTTGGACAACTGACAATATTTCTATAGATAAATTTTACAATCAGACCAACTAATTAACAAAACAACCACAGCTTATTCACCTCGATATAAATTCTCCTAAAGTAAATGGTTTATAGAATATTTTGATTGTGATAACATTAAAAACAATTACGGATAAACCTTGCTCAAAAACACCTAAAAATTAAGCTTCAGTGTAGCGAAAAGAATTGCTGATTATTGTTTCAAATTTTTTAACAAACTCTGGTGTTTATGTATGTTTATATTTGGAATGTCTCATTTTTAAAATAAAATGAAAATTATTATCAATCATCCTTATGTTGAATAAAGCTTTTTATAGCTATACCATTTTAGTTTATACAGATGATTGTTGACTGATTCATATTATACTATTATAATTATTATATTATAATATTATAATTATTATATTATAATATTATAATTATTCATATTTAGTGTATATGTTAATTCTTTTAGGTATTTTGTGAATGTTTATCCCTTCAGGTATTTCATTATTTTATGTTAATCCTGGTATAATTAATTGTGCTATTTAATATTATTATTCTTAATTTGTGTTGTTTATTCTTATCTTATCTCTTTCATAAATATATTTTGGGGTTTTTTTCACCCAAATATCAAAATATTTTTTTTGTTAGATATGACTCTTGTTTGAGAGTACTTATTGAGACCTATTGTAAAACTAAATTTACAGTTGCAATGAATGAATACTGTTGATATAATGCATTACATTATACAAATTTTTATAATGTATTTTATTGCATAATATTTTACTGCGTTATACTATTTTATATTCTATAGTATTTTACTTTGCATAATATATTCTAATATATTATGTATAATATATTATATAATATAATGTATTATATAATATTATATAATACATATGTCATATGTTATGTATTATCATTTTATTCCATTTCATATTATATAGCAATTATATTGTGTCCTATTATGATCTGTTACACTATAATCAATTAGATAAGGTTAAAAACCAAGATGCTTTATTGTATAATGTTGTATTTTACTAGTGACAAACCCATGCCAATACACACTAGTAGCAATACCAATGATGCCCCAAAAATACTTTTATTTTCCATCAGATATTCTGTAAGTAAATTAGCAAAAGGCTGGTTTCGAAAAATCGGCCGGAGTGTGGAAACCAAATATTTTGGCAACCTGGCAGAATGCACAGACCATGTGCTTGTGAAGTTTTGAAACGATTGGTCAATGAATGTAGACACGCAGAGCCAATAAATACATGTGTACATATATGCACCAATACGTTTGCAAACACATCTACACACACCAACACATGCACCACACACACCCACCACACACCCGTTACACCACACATACAATACACTCACTTTATGTGTACACCACACACACTCTACAATAACCACACACACGTCACACACACCGCACATGCACTGCACACTTGCCACACACGCACAAAAAAGTTGTCAAATTATCAAAAAATGTAAGGACAGATGCTATAATCACACTGTATATGCGTATAATGCCAAGCTTTTAATTTTTGAGAAGACTTGAGTAAGTTTTGTTTAAGAAACTTAGCTAGTGTAATTTTGCAGGAGCTGAAACAGAAGCAAACAAAACTGTCGTTTCGCTGATTCTGTTGAAGCAACTTTCTATGTACAATAGTTGATAACCTTTTTTAGCAGCTGCCCATATGCAACAGGAAAAATTAGAAAATTTTTCAAATACATTTTCTTGATACGCTACGATGAAAACAAAAATTAACTGCGATGTTGTACAAGAAAAGGACCATTAAGATGACCTGTTAAAGGAAATTCTTAACGGAAATGTTCAAAAGGCTGGTTCTAAGAAAACACTCAGAGTATTGAAATGAAATATTTTGGCAACTTGACGAATAGCATAAAGCATGTGCATTTGAGGTTTTGATGAGATCAGTCAAAGAATTTGGAAACGCGTCGCATTTATGAGGACTAACAGATAAACATGCATGCACATTCACAAATGCACGCACACATCACATACACAATAGAAAAATAAGATTTATTATTATAGATTATATCATATATTACATTGTATGATATTGTGATATAACATGTTGTCTTATATTGCATAATACTATGTTATACTACATAAGAATAATTCATCCTTGAGGTTCACTAGTTTTAGTTCAATGTGGAAAAAATTATTGACAGTATTATTTCTTTCAAATTTAATGGTTTGATTAATGGTGCTGTAGTTGTGACTAGCTTGCGCATTAGGAAAACTATTGTTTTCTGCTTTTAGTAAAAATGTCCAAATTGTTGACAAATGTAAAGACAGATGCTATAAAAACACTGTATACGCATTAAATGCCTAGCTGTAATTTATTTCAGAATGCTTGCAAAGGTTTTGGTAAAAGGATTTAGCTAGTGTTAGTGCATAGAAGCTGATACAGGAGCAAATAGAAACTGATGTTTTGCTGATACAAAGACCGAATGAGTGGTGATGTCAAAGATTGGTAAGAGCAAAAATTACCTGCCTTAGGTGTCCACGAAAAGAACAATTAAGATGCCGTGATAAGGCATTCCTTTTTCTAAAAGTAAATAATGGCTCATTGTTTAAATTCATTAAGAACTTGATAAGTTGATAAGAGTTTCCAGTGAAAGGGCCTACATGAAAAGAAAAATTTAAGCAGTTTGCCAATCTCTCTCTAAGAAAAGATGTAAGAAAAGCAAAATTTAACTACATAGATCTAAAAACAATGGAGCGATTATGCCTTGAACCATGATACAGCATTTCACTTTCTAAGATTAAGTGCTGACCATTGTTTGAGCTTATTCAGAAAGCAATCAGTTGATTAAAAGGGAACATAAAAAAGTCCCTACTCTTTTCAGCTGCCCTAGACTTGATAAAATGTTATTGATTTTTTTTTGTTAGGCATATCGTTCACTTCATCAGCGTTAACAGTGCCAATTACTTTAAGTGAACAGAAATGGATACAGGAGCAAACAGAAACTGTCGTTTTGCTGATCCAAGAACAGAATAAGTGGTGATATCAAGGTTTGATAAGAACAAAAATTAATTGCATAGGTGTCTAAGAAAAGAACAATTAAGATGCCCTGATAAGGCATTCCTTTTTATGAAAATAAACATTGGCCTATTGCTTGACTTCATTTGGAAACTGATTAGCTTGTCCAGTAAAAGCGCCAACTTGAAAAGAAAAATTTGAAGAAATTTTAAAACCTTTCTCAGTGAAAAGGTGTAATAGAAGCAGCAATTAACTATGTAAATATAAAAACAATAGAGCTACTATGACTTGACCCCTGATGAAGCATTTCACCTTCTAAAAATAAGTGCTGGCATTGTTTGATCTTTTTAGATAGTAATCAGTTGATTAAAAGAGAAAATGAAAAGGTCCCTAATCTTTCTGGACGCCCTAGACTTATTCAAATGTTATTGATTATTTTTTATTAGGCATATCGTTTACTTCATCCGCATTAACAGAGCCCATAACTTTAAGTGAACCAGTATCTTAAAACAGCAGTATTAATAGACTTCCATAGAAAGCACAACAAAATATCATGAACAACACTCTGACTCAGTAGTTTGATGAAATCTGCTTAAAAGTGCTTTAGTAGCTGTCTTCTAGACTGATCTCTATTTGTTCAACACTTCTGTTTACCTGATTTTAGTTTTATTTTAGTCTGATTTTTACTTCTGTTTAGTTTGATGTAATTTGCTTATAAGTATTTTAGAAGCAGTATTCTAGACCGATCTTTTTTGAGCGTTTTGGCATCACAAAAAAGTTAGCGTTCATTTGAAACCAAAGATATGAATGCACTTGCTCTCTTGATATAAGTACCTTAAATCACCAGCCACTTGACAGTACAGTTACAGTTTGACATACAGTGCTTAGTTTGTTCTAGACTACACATAGAATGTTACACAATATACAATATAGCAGGTACATTGCACTGTATATATGCCCTTATATACACTAGATATTTTAGACTCCAATATGAGGTCAACATATAGAACATTCATTATTGGGTCATTCTGGTCTAAAGGGTGGTTTGGTTACTTGGACTGCACGATGATTATCAAAGGCTTCTTTGACTACGACTTTAGGACTAATTGTACAGCTATTTAAAGATTGACTTGCAACAAAATTCACATTACAGTTATTTGGTACCAAAAGATTCATCACGTCTTACTCTGCTGTGGTGAAGGTGAAAAATATGTGGAAATGTGATTACAAACTCTTAAAAGCTCAAAAACGAACAGGTCACCGCATCGATCACAAAAACGTCGTAGATCGAAATCCCTTTCCAAAGCAGCTCAAATGGGACGTAGTTGACCATGATGGCTTCTGTTTACACTTTCATGCAATCTCATTCATCGAAATATTTTTTACAAATATACTTCACGCATTCAATACAACCATGTCTATTGTTCTTACGTGTCTGTTTTATCATCATTGTAATGCTGTCACTTTAAGCACTGATATCTCAAACCAACCATAAAAAGTTGTTCAATTTTTTAACCTTAGCTTGAAGGAGCACATATCCTCTGATAAACATGACAAGCGTGTTGGTTACCTGTGATAGTAGAAAATGTTGCAGAAATTGGTTGTACCATTTGGCAGGAAGTATGGGTCACATAATCAGATTACAAATAAATGATTGCACCGGGCTGAAATGAAACTGTAAAGGAGTTTTAGCATCTATATTTGATACAGGTGTTTCGGTAGAACCCGAAGTATTTGTCATAAACTAGTGCTACGAAGCGTTTTATATCAAGCCTTTTATTGGCCTTTCAATTCTTGTGATAACACCCCGTGTCAAAACTATAATTAAAATGCTTGAGAACGTCATAAAAATAACGATATTCTAAACTACGGCGTTTCCGTGATGGTTGCGATTAACTGCTCGTTTTTTAGCTTTCAAGAGCTTGTAATCACATTTCCACATATTTGGCACCTACAACACAACAGAGTAAGACATGGTGAATCTTTTGATACCAAATACCTGTAATGTGAATTTTATTGCAAGTCAACCTTTAAACAATAGCATGATGTTGAACCTCAGCAACTTCTTTCCATGGTAACACTTAGTGCTAGCCTGGGAAAGTTTTTCACCAATCCAGCACTATTAAGCAACACTTTCTTTGCTTTCTCAATGTGGTTGCAAACCTCAACCACCACAGGCGAAGACAAAGTCAAGCCACCACGATTCTTAACTGTGATTAGGGAATTTGTTGCTTGGTTGACATCATAGTTGGTCACATCTACGATGCTAGTGATACAATCATTACATTTCAGCTTTGGTGACCTAGCCAGCTACATAGCCAGCTGTAAAATAATCATTCTGTCTCATTTTTGACTTAAGACATGCTTGCATACTCATCATATTTAGTCATGTTTAGTTCAGCATGATATTAGTCTATTTATCTAGCCAGGGTCTGGCTCTTTGAGTGGGTGGGCTATTTGCCCCCCCCCCCCATTTCCTTTCTCCCTTCTCTTTTTTCCCCTTCTCACTTCTTCTTTGGAGAAGGGGAAAGGAGAGAATAGGGATAAGAGAGGGTGGCAAATAAAGCCCTGATGGCTCATGATTTGTGTGCAACAATTCATAGCTTTTATAGTTTTAATCTAAGGTGGTTATCAGATATTATCACATAATTGCTTTAGTTTACTGGATTATGTATTCAAGAAGGTTTTTATGTGAAAATAAATGCGATTTTGTCAAATTCTCCTCATAAGCTTCATTGATACCAGCAGTGCAGTCAAGCGTGAGGTACAATACAATGACGTTACGTCATGCTATTTAAGTCTGACAAGGCAACGGGTAGGAATAGCTATTATTGACCAATCTAGGTTTATATATCTATGGCATAGACAAACTGCTATTATAGCTGTCATTATTTCAAAACAATAAATCATTCAATTTTAGTTGCTTCTAACCAATGAAACAAAAGACTGCATTATGTTATATAGCGGTTGCTGGCAACTCATTTCTCACTTAAGTGAGACTGGTAGTAGTCCACAATGCAATAAATAAAAATGTTATTTGAATTTTCGATTTAGTAGGATTGATTACTTGGTGGAGAAAAGTAAGTTAATAAATATATATAGTAAGTATTCACTTTGAGTACTTACAGAAGTTGTAAGGAAAAAGTGAGTGTGTACATTGAATAGATAAGTAAATGAAGAAGTAGATATCCTAAAAGTTTAATTTGCAATCTCAAGCACCGCATATAATGAATTTATTTGCATCTAAGATCAAATGTTGGAGTAATGCTGTCTTATTCTCACTTATATAAAAATTACGTTTGCGCATATTCTTAGTAACATGAAAGGGTGTATAAAAGTTGGTGGTGAGCTACAGTAGACGTAGCTGGACTTTTTGGTGTTCTGGCTAGCAAAACATTTTATCCAATGGTTATTGGAGGCTTCAAATGGAACCTTCCAATAAGAAGTTAGCTGAGGTTTCTACAAAACGCTGGAGAAAGTTTTACCTCAGTCTGTGAATAGTTATATCTCGCCTAAGTGCTTAGCTGATTGACCAATTAAAGCTCTTTTCTTCCATGGTATATTTCTTTTATTGCTGTGCTTTATTGCTGATTGATGATGTTTCTTAAATATTGACTGACTAGTTAGTGAATACTGGTACACATGTATATATTAAGAATACTCTTTCAGTACAAAAAATATATTTTTTGAAATATTTTTTACTATGATTCTAATAGCTAGGGTGTGAAACTTGATAGTTGCACAAACTTTTTCTAAATTCCATAAGAAATGTAAAAAATAACTGTCAACAAAGACAATATGGTGCATTCATTTTAATGATAAATAGTTTTTTATAGGCTAGAACTAGTGTCTATGTAACAGGTTTTGTAATAGTTTTTAAAAATCTTCACCTCTTTATTTTTGCGTTGAATCTCTATGTTTAGGTAATGAGCTAGCACTTCTGGAGTATGGGGAATCATCCTGCCCATTCGTGTGACCATAAAGATATAAATCAAAGAATTCTTGAGTTGCAAGAAAACCTGAAAAGACAAAATGAGCAGCTGGCGGCTGCCAAAGCTGAACTGGAAGTGATGAAAGCGAGTAAAGAGACGAAAGCTCTAAAGAAACAGTCAAAAAGTGAGTAGAGTTCTTTGGTACTATTTCATCCATTCTAAAATAAAATCTGGCTGTTAAATATCTAAAATGAAGTTTTTAATTCAAAAACCAAAAGATTAGTATAAAAAACAACGATACAAATAAACCTCAACTTTCAATCAAATCCGCATACTATTTTCTATATTTGAGAATATATTAAATTAAATCCTTGAAACTTTTGAAAAATATTAAAATGCCACAATTGTGTCAACAAAAATCTGATAGAAAATAAAAATAAAATAAAAAATGATAAAAAAATATTAATTGAATCAATTCAAATTATTTCTATTATGAGTTAGTGTGAGTTCCTATGTTTCTGTCTCTCAGTCTAACACTGAACAGGTTGTTAAGGCTAAATTTCCTTGCACAAATCTCTAAAATAAAGGTGCAAAACAAACTCTTCTACTAATTATTGCCTTAGAAGTTTAGTATATATTTAATTTCATCAATTTCATATCATTTTTTACATCATAAATGCACTGTAATCCATTTGTTTTAATGTTGTGTGTGGTTTTAAGGTATCTATCTTTTGCAGATTTGAAATCAGCTAGACAAAATCTATGCAGTTTGTTCTATTATATAAATATAAATTCTATATAAAATTCTGTTATAAAAATTATAAGTAACTCTAGAATTGTGTACATTACACGCTACAACATTCTACATTTTTGCTCAGTTAATGATCGGTTGTTTCTCCGCTTTTGAAGGCAATTATCTGTAGAGATACCTAGCAGATATACAATAAATTGTAATCTTATTTTACATGCACGTCTTTATGCAGAGACAGAACAGGCCTTTAAACACCTTCATGACCTATTGCTAGAAAAGACAAAGCACCCAGAAAGTAAGTGAATGCAGTGAGATCTTCGAGATCTAAAGCGCCTGAAGTTCTTTGAACGGTCACAATGTGTAATAAGTATATGCACAATTGTTTCGTGGTGTACTGACATGCAGTGACAGTGCTTGAGTGGCACCATTCGTAGTGTGACTAGGTGCAAAGCCGAATCTCGTCTTATTCATTATCAAATTTTTTCAGACGCTACTTTAAAAATTGAGTGACATTTTATACACGCTGTTACACTACTCTGATAAACAAATCACTATTTTATTCTTTCTTTCATTGACGGCAATCTCCTTTATTCTTTTATCATAATATTTATGACCTTATCAGTTTCATGCACTGGCCATAAAGAAAGTTTATATTCATTAATGTCGGAGTTTGATTCTCGTGCCATGTAATCTTTTTTTCTAATGTTCTTAAGGTGGTTTTAGATGTACAGACGCGTCTCTTACTGTAGTTAAGATTGCATTACTGACTGGTTGTGATATTAAAAAAATCTACATGTATACTAAGACTGGTGAATTAAAACTAAAAGTATATTATTGCGAAACCTTATTTTTTAGCAAATTAATCAAATAGCCCTCCAGGTGAATACCAGGTGACAAACTTTGTTTCTAACTTGTTGTTATAATGTTTTTATGCTTTTTGGAGACCACACAAATATTTAGAAAATATAAAAAGCCTAAAATTGCTTAATTTGTACAATTTTACAGCTGCAAAGGAAGCCACAGAGGGACTGCAGACGCTAGAAATAGAGCGTAGGGAAATGGTACACAGTAAGTGGACGAAGTTTATATTTTTGGCTTATTTTTACAAATTTTAAATAATAAAAAGCTAAAGATCTAAAATGAAGCAATTAAACTTAAGTTAAACATAATTTTGTGTAAAACCTTATTTTTAAGGTAATCACTTAGAAAGAGGACAGTAATTAAATAACATTTATAATTCTATCAGCTTCCCTTATCAGTTGTGTGCAAATGGCAATTTCTCTCGATGAAAACTGTGAGCATTTGAACACTATAAGGTCAAAGTTCAAGATCAAGGCTGGCTAACTTGCCCTATGGCTGATTGTAAGTGGTAGTATTTTTAAAAAACTAGTTCCACACATGGCCACTAATGCATATTATGTAGAATTTTAAAGATGTATAATATGAAAATTTACCTTTATTGATCATAAATGTCTAGAAATAATTAGATGGTGCCAACATACATCTCTGTGTAGCTTGATTTGCAAATATGAAATTATATAACTAAGAAATGAATAGTGACAGTGCATCTAAACTAATACAAACATGCTTGTTGTGCTACTACTGCTTTACTACTGTGCCTTTCGTCTCTTTCTGTTGGTATATCAAAAAATTGGTATTACAGTTTGTACTTTGTTTATTTCAGGTGTGGAGACGGTGTGCGAATGTTTATGTCATGGTAAGTTCATGTCCTGTGTAGCATTGATTGAAGATAGTATGTCCTACAAACTAGTTCTACCTTGTTCATTCATTGAGTGTGACTTGTATTTTGGATAACCCGAGTTTATTGATATTAGGAAAAATACTTTTTAAAAGTACGTAGTACTATGCAAAATGGAAATAATCGTAGAGTCATATATTTTATTCAATGAATAAACTTAACTATTATAAAGCAATGAAGTTTTGAAAATGTCTAGTGGAATGCCAGGTTTTGCATGGGTATTAAAAATCTGCTTATAAACAGTGGCAGGCAATGTAACTGGCATTGGCTAATTTGAGTAAGCTAGTATCCGTATTGCTAAACTTGCTAATAAAAGCCGTGACAGCAAGTTTTAGTAACATTGCACATAACGAGAAGTCGCTATGCGTATGTCAACCGAGATAATGACTCATATTGCCAAATGAATAAATTGCATCTCATGCAGCTTAACGGGTTAGCTTGTTGCCTTTTGAACCGGGAGGCTCCGAGATCAAATCTTCTGCGAGATGAATTTTTCATTGCTAAATTTTAATCATCGTAGCTAAACAGGCAAATGGCAAAATTTGAAATTTATATATATATATATAAATATATAGATGAAGTAGAACAACAGAACAGAAGTGAAGGCGAGTGCTTTGGAGACCCTAGCAACGAACACTTGATCAATTGTTCTTGTACGCAGTGCACCAAAAGTTTATAAATAAAAACACGCGAACAAAAGCCTAAGCATCGTTCACTATATACATTACGAGCTATTTCCCAATATTCATAGACTTACCATCATTATCATTGTTCATGTTTTTTTTATCTAAATGAGTATTAATAGACTGACAAGAATTGTTGAACAAAGTTTTAATCACAATGGCGTGTGAAATTAATATTAATATTATTTGTTGATGTTCACTAGCGAGTTTATAATTTTCTCTGATTTATTATATATTATTATAAATTATAATATATAATAAATTATATTTTATTATTTCGAATATAATTCTCTGCCAATCTAATTAATCTGCCAATCACTGACTACACTTGATCGCTAATCTCTATGCCAGTTGCTATTAATACTTGTGACCTAATACATTTCTTTCAAAAAATTTAATCATAGTGAAAATAGTAATAAAAGTGATAATAATAACAATAAAATGAGAACAATAGTTATAAAATTTAATTGTAATAAAATATATAAGATATAACAGAATCTAATAAAATATGGCATCCTTTTCGCTATTGATATTACTTAATTATACAGTTTCTAGTTTTAACGCTGAAGGCAGCATTAGTAATAACAGTAATATTAACGATAATAGTAAAAATATTAATAGCGATAAGAATAATAACAACGTGAATAATAATGCTAATAGAATTTCTTAGGAATAAAATATGCTATCCTATCAGCTAATGATATCACATAGCTAGACAGTTTTTTAGTTTAGGCTCTGAATGTGACAGTTTATGATTTCAAGAATTTGCAATCAAGCAGATGATTTCTTCCCTTTTGCTGCCAAACCCATTTCACTTTCTAACGACTTTGTTTCACTAGTCATGGTATATAAACACTTCAGGTAGATATTAAATAAATGCCTGCTTCTAAGATTTATCGCTAAATTATGTTCCCTATCCTAAAAAATAAATATACAATATCGAAACTTAATTTACGTTCATGAAAAAGGCAAATAAAGGAAAAAATTCCTCTTTGGACTAACTTGGTCAGATTTTAGAAGTACTGAAAATGTAAAGCTCCTGTTTGCTGACTTAAGGAAGTGTGTGCTTTTGAGTCAAAGGAGGCAATTTATTTATAGGAGCAGGCGCTGACGGGCACACAACACTTTTGACAGAGTTCTTCTCCAAGCACACTCTAGAGGAAGTGGCGAGGTGTTCACACAATTGTCATTCAAGCTAAAGATTTCATTCAAGTTCAGAAGAAGAAAACTTGCATAGCGGCGTCATATTTACATGACTAGCCAGAGTAGAGTAGATCATTGACAATCTTTTTTATTAGTACTATAATCAAATGCGCGTAATAATGATATATTATTTAATCACCTCTATCAAAATTCCTCAAGAGTATAAATAATTGATAAAATCATTGGATAGTGACAACGTTAAAACTTGGAAATAATTTCTAATGAATCAAGAAAAATAGGCTTTAGCTTAGTAAAAAGGTATCTTGAGTTTAATTTCAAATTCATCATTCAATTTTTAATTCACAAAATTAAGAAACGAAAAGGTAACACTTCTATCAGATTAAATTTCATGTTGTTTTATACATTATATAAACTTGTTGAGTGAACATCTACCAGCCAATTGTTTTGGGTCCTTACATTGACTTTTCAAATAGTAGCTTGCAGCGTAACTATTTATTATTATTTGTTGTGTCGTTTGTTCTGATCTTATCTCTCTTGTGAATTTGTTTTACTCAATCACTAAAATAAAATATTTCATTTATTATATGACTCCAAGTTTAACATATCCGAGATTTGTTGTAAAACTTAGTTTACTGTTACAATAAATTAATATTTGTATGTTATACTGCATTACATTATCTAATATTTTATAACATATTTTATAGCATTATATTTGCCTGTAATATACAATAGTATATTCCATGAAATTTTATTTTTATGACGTATTATATATTAGAATATTATATATTGTCATTATATACATGTCATATGTTATGTCTTAGCATATTATTCTATGTCAAATTCTATAGCATTATAATGCGTTCTATAACTTCCAGCCAAATTACATTAAATTATACTTTGCTATATTATATGATAATATGCTATATTACAAAAGTGTATATAGTATTTTTCATATTGTTTTGCAATATAATATACTATATTGTATTATTTTGCATTGCATTAAGTTATTTGACATGTTATTTTTTTGTGTTATATTATCATTTGTCAGGAGGGGTTTTATTATATTGTTTTATATTGTATGGTATTATATTAGGCTGTATTATGATATATTACATATTCAAATGTGTCAGGTTATAATCCAATATACTTTATTGCATGATTTTGTATCGTACTAGTAAGATACTCATGTCAACACACACTAGTAATAAAATCAAGGATGCATCAAATTGCTTTCATTTTCGATCAGATATTCCGTAAGTGAACATTCGAAAAGCTGGTTCTTTTAAAACCGTTATTAGTATAAAAACCAAATATTTTGGCAACCTGGTGAAACGCACAGAGCATGTGTGAGTGAAGTTTTGATGAGATTGGCCAAAAAATGTGAAGGTGCAAAGCTAACAAATACACATGCACACTCATGCACAGATTCGCGAGCACACGCACCATACATACACCACACACACACACACACACATCAAACAAGCACACCACACACGCATCACGCCTGAATCACACACACACGCACACACGTACACACCACACAATAACAAAGTTGGATTTATTAATATCAATTATCTTATATATTACCTTATATGATATTATGCTATACTATGTTGTCTCATATTGCATAGTATCATGGCATATTTTATAACATTAACTTATCCTTGAGATTCACTAGTTTTAGTTCAGTGTGATAAAAACTATAGGCAGTATTAGTTCTTTCAAATTTAAAGAATAGATGAATGATGCTATAGTTGTGACTGGACTGTGCATTAGACAAACTTATGTAGTCTGCTTTTAGAAAAAAGTTTTCAAATTATTTGCAAATTTAAGGACAGATGCTATAACAACACTGTATACTGTACAAGCATTTAATGCCTAGCTTTCATTTATTTCAGAAGGCTTGTAAAAGTTTTGTTTGAAGGATCCAGCTAGAGGTAGTTTACAGAAACGGATACAGGAGCAAACAGAAACTGTCATTTTTTGCTGATCTAAGAACGGAATAAGTGGTTCGATAAGAACAAAAATTAACTATGTAGGGTCTAAGAAAAGAACAATTAAGATGCCCTGATAAGGCATTCGTATTTATGAAAATAAATATGGGCCTATTGCTTGAATTCATTTGGAATTGATAAGCTTGTCCAGTGAAAGCGCCAACTTGAAAAGAAAAGTTTGAAGAAATTTTAAAACCTTTCTTGGTGAAAAGGTGTAATAGAAGCAGCAATTAACTATGTAAATACAAAAACAATAGAGCTACTATGACTTGACCCCTGATAAAGCATTTCACCTTCCAAAAATAAGTGCTGGCATTGTTTGATCTTTTTAGATAGTAATCAGTTGATTAAAAGAGAAAATGAAAAGGTCCCTAATCTTTCCGGATGCTCTAGACTTATTCAAATGTTATTGATTATTTTTTATTAGACATATCGTTTACTTCATCCGCATTAACAGCGCCCATAACTTAGAGTGAACCAGTATCCTAAAACAGCAGTATTAATAGACTTCCATAGAAAGCACAACAAAATATCATGAACAACACTCTGACTCAGTAGTTTGATGAAATCTGCTTAAAAGTGCTTTAGTAGCTGTCTTCTAGACTGATCTCTATTTGTTCAACACTTCTGTTTACCAGCCATAAATTCAGTTTTACCAGCTAGCAGGCAGTTCGGTGTGTCGTAAGAGAATTTACGGTTGCACTGAATTCGAGGTAAAGGCTAGTCTTACTAGCAAAAACAACTAATCTTTCATTTTTTAAATCAGAATAATGTAATGGCATCATTTGGCTATGAAGGAAGGTTAATGTGAGGGGGTGCTGTCCTCACACTTATGGGTTCGGCGTGAAACAAGACGTTCACTCTAAGCATTAAGCGAGATAATATATTTGAGTCAGATACAGTGTGTACATAGCAATCACTTGTAAAATAACTGCTGATATAAAGCTAAAAACCGTTCTTATATACAAATACTGTGACAGCATGATTGACATCAAAGTATAAACATTGCCAAACACAACTTGGTATATGTGGCGCACAACATTAGACTAAATATACATTGTATGTTTTAGACACCGATGGCACGACCAAAGTTCACCGCAGAATATATCATTAAGTATGATGAAATGTATCAAGAATAAATATTGAAGGCAGAGACAGGATGAGATATTTGGCTTTAGACATTGTTCATAGTAGTTAGTGTCAGCAATGACTGTCAATATA
This sequence comes from Watersipora subatra, assembly GCF_963576615.1. NCBI lineage: Eukaryota > Metazoa > Bryozoa > Gymnolaemata > Cheilostomatida > Watersiporidae > Watersipora > Watersipora subatra. Next base: position 19,427,954 of record NC_088713.1, read on the forward strand.
AATAAAACCGTAAGCATTGCATAGCTTGCGTAAATGAGTGTTATTCTTGGAATGTTACTGTGATGGTATTATAACGAGATAATGGTTGTCCTATACAGCTGACATATTTAGGTCAACTCCGCGGTCTTCTTCTTTGAGATATTATGATATCTTACATTAATCCTGTACTTCACATATCAAAATTTTCAACCAGTAATACCAAAATATATCTCCTAACATCAAAGATGTGACCAATTCTATGGAGAGCATCTATATGGTATCCATCCTTAATCGTTCATACCCGCAACTATAACACGAGATAAATAGACCTCTCTGAGATTGAGGAATCGACAATTTTGTACAAAAAAAGGTGTTGCCAGCTCGAAACTGCACCAAATTGTTGCTTCAAATGTCAAACACAAACATATTGTTCAAAGTAGTGTTTCAGCATCATAGAAAAGTTAACATGGATTTGAAACCAAAGAAATGAATGCACTTACTCTCTTGATACATGTACTTTAAATCACCAGCCACTTGACAGTACAGTTACATAACTTAGTTTGTTTTAGGCTACACATAGTATCCTACACAATATAGCAGGTACATTGCACAGCTATTTAAAGGTTGACTTGCAACGAAATTCACTTTACAGTTATTTGGTTCCAAAAGATTCATCATGTCTTACTCTGCTGTGTTGTAGGTGAAAAATATCTGGAAATGTGATTACAAACTCTTGAAAGCTCAAAAACGAACAGGTCACTGCATCGATTACAAAAACGTCGTAGATCGAAATCCCTTTCCAAAGCAGCTCAAATGGGACGTAGTTGACCATGATGGCTTCTGTTTACACTTTCATACAACCTCATTCATCGAAATATTTTTACAAATATACTTCACGCATTCAATACAACCATGTCTATTGTTCTTACGTGTCAGTTTTATCATCACTGTAATGCTGTCACTTTAAGCACTGATATCTCAAACCAACTATAAAAAGTTGTTCAATTTTTTAACCGTAGCTTGGAGCACATATCCTCTGATAAACATGACAAGCTTGTTGGTTACCTGTGATAGTAAAAAAATGTTGCAGAAATTGGTTGTACCATTTGGCAGGAAGTATGGGTCACATGATCAGATTACAAATAAATGATTGCACCGGGCTGAAATGAAACTGTAAAGTAGTTTTAGCATCTATATTTGATACAGGTGTTTCGGTAGAACCCGAAGTATTTGTCATAAACTAGTGCTACGAAGCGTTTTATATCAAGCCTTTTATTGGCCTTTCAATTCTTGTGATAACACCCCGTGTCAAAACTATAATTAAAATGCTTGAGAACGTCATAAAAATAACGATATTCTAAACTACGGCGTTTCCGTGATGGTTGCGATTAACTGTTCGTTTTTTAGGTTTTTGGAGCTTTTAACCCTTTCGCGGGCAGAGCGACGTTTTTGTCGCTTCGCGATACGGCTGCTAATGAGCAGTGCGACGTTTTTGTCGTTTCGGTAACGTATTTTATTATTGCAGTATCTGGTTAGCTAAATGCCATTTTTTGTTTACTTTTTTACCAATAGCAAGCTACGATATAGTAGCTTAGGTTAGCCTTAAAAATTGACTTAAAATTTGAAAAAAACGATCGTCTTTAGTAGTGATGAATAAATAAACTTTCGAAAAAATTTAGACAATTGTTCTAAATAATTTATCAACTTTTATTCTTCTTGGTTCGGTTTTAGCTTTTATTTGCCGAATTTTTCAAGAGTTTGAATTTAGTTTATCGTCATGGCGACTTCTAAAAGAACCTCCCGAGATTATTCTAATAAAGCAAGTACTAGTACCGAAATTACTAAGAGATTCAGAGCTGACAGTGACGTTTTAGATTTAGTAGCAAGAGATGACAGTGAATCAGGTTCGGATTGTGATTGGAATGACTTTACATCTGGAAGTGACAGTGATGAAGAGGCTGGTAGCAGTAATGATGAAGATGTGAGTAGGAGTGATGCCAGTGCCTGGAAGAATATAACCAACATGAACAGAGATCATCTCCTACAATTCAGCAGTTTATAGTAGTGACAGGCCCAGTATTTACTCCAGTAGATGCTCAGCCAGTAGAGTATTTTGAAAAGTTTTTTGAGCCTGTCAATCCAGGAGGTACATATTTGTGGGAGCTCTATGTTACAGAGACTAACAAGTACCACAAGTACTACTTGAAAAGGAGAAATGTAAAGGAGAATGCTTTCGAAAATATCATTCGTAAATCGACAATTATTGTGAAAAGCATATATTTTATGTTATACATTTTTATTCATTTATAATATATATATATATATGCCTATGAACATATACATGTATACATATGCACCTTTAAACATAGATATATGCACATAATAACACACAGAAAAGTGTATGAACCTTTTAAAAAATTGATTTTTCGGAAAATTAATTCGCCCATGGGGGTCTAATTTAGTTTTGAAAATTCGCCCGCGAAAGGGTTAATACCATTTCCACATATTTTGCACCTACAACACAGCAAATTAAGAGTTGATGAATATTTCGATACCAATTAACTGTAATGTGAATTTGGTTGCAGTAAACCTTAAAGATACTCTCATGGTCGCTTCCCATCGAATAGAGAAATCCGTTAACTTGGCACTGTTCTTTTCCTTTGTCTATGTTAATTTTTTTTTAACATTCTTTTATCAGATAGATCACTCAGCTCCTTCCTCTAGCTCGCACTCAAACTCTTCAACATCTCACCATTCTAACAGCTTCAAATGTCCACAATATTGTGTAACACAGTGTCATAAAGCACCGAATCAACTCACAGAGAATACCTAAAGGCAGAAACCTGTGTTGTAAACATGTTGTAATAAGTTGTTAAAGAATAGAGAAAGCATAATATTATTATGCTTTATTATTCATCTTGAGGTGTTGACTGATGTTTTAAAAAAAAATCAAGGAGATTGACCAACCAGAAGCTGAGATATAGCCAGCCAAACACAGGTCTACCAAAAAACAAAAGTGTTTTGGTAATCATCTGTTATACTGCTGGGGGAGCAATAAAGCACTCACCGTGAACTCCTGATCACAAGAGGTCGTCAGCTTGGTCTCCAGTCACTATATAGCGATGGGGGGTCACGTGTCTCCTAGACGTCTAAGCCGTAGCCTAATAGCCGTCTAAGCCGTAGCTTCCAGTAGCTATAACTTCTAGTAGTCTATTTAGCCTGTGGTTCTTTATTCCTGAACGTGTTACAATATGAATATATAACATGCCCTTTTTTTTTTCAAGACTACACCGCTTAATCTAAAATCCAAATACGAACTCTAATTCCAATATACTCAATTTTACCCAAGTGCAACCACTATTAGCAGAACACATAATCTCCCAAGAGGAGCGTTAAATTCAATGAAGCAGGGTTATCAAGCCAAGCAGGTTAGATAATCACAAAAGCTTCAAATCATAGTTACCGTTTTGAAGATGAGATAAATATCTCTCTACTCACCCAATATTCTGTTTACTTACTCGTCTTTCCTTCAGTCATCAGTTATCGCAAATTTAACAATTTTAATCGCACCCCAATCCATCTCAATCTACCTCATCTCCATTTAGCAAATCACCTTCCTCCATACTGGCAGTATCCCCATACCAATCGGCCTTCTCATGTTCCTCCTCCATTGCCTCCAGGTTATCTGAAACTTTTGGCTCAGAACCAGCAAGCTGGTCGTCATTGCCACTCTGAACTTTTGGCTCAGAACCAGCAAGCTGGTCGTCATTGCCACTCTGAACTTTTGGCTCGGAACCAGCAAGCTGGTCGTCGTTGCCACTATGAACTTTTGGCTCAGAACCAGCAAGCTGGTCGTCATTGCCACTCTTTTTGGAGCTTTCAGGTTGGACCTCCTCTTTGGGTTCCTCAACCTTACTCTCCTCATAACTAGCATCTCTGCTAGGGACTACTCTCACAACGGAGGTTTCAGGTTGGATCTCCTCCTTGGATTCCTCAACCTTACTCTCCTTACTAGTAGTCGTTACGGAACTCGCGCTCCTTGCACCCCTCCTCTGAGCCCTCTTTTGCTTTACAGCAGCCAAGTGCAACAGAGCCTCTCTATACTCCTTCTCACTCTCAATCTCCTCCTCCAACTCTCTCTCGTCCTTCTCTATAGCAGACAATGCGCGCTTGTACTGCTCCTCTACTTGTCTCCTTCTATGCAAGAGCATAGCTTTCCTCTGCTCGATGGCAGCCTCGGTCGAAACAGACTCCGACTCCATCTCTTCTACAAAACTATCCATCTTAGCAACAAAGGGTAAACTTGAACTAGGCTTCTTCAACTTAGAATCCGGTCCCCTATTGTTACTCTCCTCTACCCTACGCTTAATACCCGCTGCAATATCTCTATAGGAAGACCCACCAAGAGTACATCCTTCAAGTCCATGGTCTAACTTCCCACAAAATCTACACAATGTCTTCTTGCAATCTACCGCAAAATGTCCTTGACCTTTACAATTATAACAAATAAATCCAGGACACTGAGCAGCATAATGGTCTCTAAAGCTTTTGCAGACAACACACTTAATGTTACCTGGCTTACCGTACACTTCTTTCCTACCTTCGCTCTCGTTCTTACCCGACTCACTCCCCTTCTGCTTACTAAACACTGTGTTACCTTCTGAATCCCTCGTCACCTTCACACCTCCACCCCTGTTTCTACCTGCACCGCCGCTCTCGGCACCACCACCTCCCGGCGAATCGCCAGCACTCTTCATAAGTGATAGAGAAGTAAGATTGGTCTGATATCAATCTGAAACTATAAACAAGGTCATTTATAATATTCCATACCATATTTCTTAGGTGGTTTACTAACTCTACCTGAGCTAGTGACAACAGGTTCTCTACTAAGAGGCACAAATTTACTTCTAGAATTTCTTCTAGGCAAATCATTACTATTTCCTGGAACGAGTCTATTCTCAACAACAGAGGTTTCCTCCTCGTGTTCACTGGTGCCAGGAGTTTCCTCCACGTGCTCAGCCACACCAGGAGTTTCCGCCCCTTGTTCAAGGATCTCTAAATCAGGGATCATGTTCTCCTGACTTTCAGGTAAACCGTTGGCATTTTTTACTATTTCAGAGTTGCCCTCTTTTGAGGAGTAGCTATCCAAGGAAAGACAATTTTCCTCAGAAGAGTCAGACGATGTGTTCTCGTCATCAAAATTCAACAAAAACAAATGTTTTCTATTTCTGCGTATTTCACTCATGCCTACATTGACCCAGTAACTTTCAGGGGATTTATCCTTTCTCAAAACTATACCTCTTGAACCTACATCAGTAGGAGCTTTTACATAAACCATTTGACCAGGTTTTAACTCGTCTAACTTTGAAACTCTATACTTTTTATCCCACCGTTTCTTAATTTTCTTTTTACGTCTAATTTCATTTTCTTCAAACAGTTCATAGTCTACATCACTTTCATATGGGAAGCCCAAGTTTGATCTAATAGCTCGACCAAAAATCAGATCACTTGGCGTATATCCTGAAGCCAAAGGTGTAGTCCTATACGCAGACAAAGCCACGTCTTTATCTCGGCTTTTCTCCCATAATCCTTTAACAATTTTTACGGCGCTTTCTGCTAAACCATTAGAACAAGAATACCGGGGGCTACTAGTAGTTAGAATAAAGCCCATTTTCTCTCCAAAGTTTCTAAATTCTTTACTAGCATAACAAGTTCCATTATCAGACCTGATAACGTTGGGTATACCAAATCGAGAAAACAGATAGTTGAGTACTCGAATTATCTCTCTTGCAGTTTGAGATTCTATATGCAGACATTCTATCCACTTCGAATAATAGTCTATAGCTATCAGATAATATTCGTTATCAAACACAAGTATATCCGAACCTATCACCTCCCATGGTTTAGAAGGCATTTCTGCTTCATACATGGGCTGGTGTTTAACTTGACCATGCATAATGCAAACATTACATCTACTTATATAATCTGCAATCTCCTTACTATAACCAGGCCACCAAAAATGACGCTGAGCTCGTCTGCGACATTTCGTTATGCCTTGATGACCTTCATGACAAATTTCCAAATACTGCAGTCTTAATGACTTGGGAATATACAGCCTAGAGTCATATAACAATATATTATTATAAATACTTAATCTCTCTCTAGATCCATATAAACCTATCAGTTCTTTACTAGAACCATCCATTTCAGATGGCCAACCAGAATATAAATACTCTATACACTTGAGAGCATCTGAATCTTTACTAACCTCTTCTCTTAGTTTCTCTTCTTTAACGTCCCCATATGCAGAAGAGGAAACTATCGAGTTAACATAAGCTTCTACCTTATTACAAACAGCTTTACTTACCTCATCACAAACAGCACCACTGTTCGGACGGCTAAGCAAATCAGCAATGAACATATCTTTCCCAGGAGTGTGGAAAATATCATAATCATATCTCATTAGTCTTAACTTAAAACGTTGTACTCTTACAGGTAGTTTAGACAAATCCTTTTCACCTAAAATCGCAATTAAAGGCTTATGGTCCGTCTCTATTTCAAATTTTCTACCAACTAAATAGTAATCAAACTTCTCACATGCCCATGTCGTAGCTAAAGCTTCCTTTTCGACCATGGCATATCTACCTTCAGTTTCAGTCATTTTTCTAGAAGCGTATTCTACAGGTTGCCACGCACCTTCCTCGTTATACTGCAGCAAAACTGCACCTAGTGCATTTTTACTAGCATCAGCAGAAACTCTATGTTTAGCATTTATCTCGAAAGTACATAATACTGGACTATTAGAAATTTCTTTCTTAACAGTTTCAAAAGCTTCTTGTTGGTCAGGACCCCAATACCATTCCGATTTACTACCCGTTACTCCATAAATCGCAGTACATAAACCAGCTAACCTTTTATTAAACTTCATCAAATAATTAACCATTCCGGTAAATCTCCTGGCCTCCTTTTTGCTCCTCGGAGGCTTCATTTCAACTATAGCTTTTATTTTACCTGGGTCTGGTTTAATACCAGCACTGCTAACCAAAAGTCCTAAAAACTTCACCTCGGTACATCCAAATTCACATTTTTCTTTCCTCAAAGTCATCCCAGACTTCTCAATTCTATTTAAAACTTTATGTAAACGTTGCCAATGTTCGGTTACAGTTTTACCGTAAACTAAAATGTCGTCCATCAAACATACAATTCCGTCTAAGCCTTTCAATATCTTTTCCATTTCCCTCTGAAAAAATTCAGGGGCTGAAGATATCTCAAAAGGCATTCTCTTAAAGCAAAATCTACCCCATGGGGTTACAAAAGTTGTCAATTCTTTGCATTTCTTATCAAGTCTAACTTGCCAAAATCCAGAGTTAGCATCAAGTTTGGAAAACATAACTCCTTTTGCCAGTTTACTCAACATGTCTGATATCCTAGGTAAAGGATATACTTCCCTTCTAACACATTTATTCAAATTGGTCAAATCTACACACATTCTAATCTTACCACCTTGTTTTGGAGCAATGGTAAGACCAGAACACCAATCAGTTGCTTTTTCTATAGGTTCTATAACCTTACTTTCCAACATTTTATCAATTTCTTTTTTAGCTTTTTCACGCAAGCCTGCTGCAATAGGCCTAGGCGCGTACAATCTAACGGGCTCAGCATTCCTATTTATGTCAATACTAAAAATACCAGGCATTGTTCCTAGTCCCTCGAATGTCTTAGGAAATTCCTTCAAAGGGTCAAATTCATTAGCACACAAAGCATTAATAACTGCTAACAAATTCAACTTCTTAATCTCGGGCATACCTAAAAGATTTCTTCTAGAACCTTTAAGTATGTAAACAGAAGTATCAATAGCTCTGTAAGTACTTTTAATAGCTACATCAGCTACTCCTAAAACATTCAATCTATTTCCATCAGCTCCATTCAAAATTTGCTCGGGTTCTTTTAAATTCAAACCAAGCTTTCTACTAGCTTTCTCAGTCATAGTGGACACATCAGCTCCTGTGTCAAAAGTAAATTCCATATCCTTACCATTTACAGATAAATTTCTGACAAATTTCTCGTCTAGTCAGCTGCTATTACTAGACTCAGAAAACCTTACTCTGGGAGTAGGACTTCTTCTACCTTCACTACTTCCACTACTTTCGTACCTATCTCTCCTTTGACTCCTACGTACCTTGCAGTCCTTAATTGTGTGCCCTTTGGTAGCACAAAAAAAGCATCTTACCTCTGGACAAAATCTGATTTCATGTCCTCTCACCCCACAACCATAGCATTTATCTGCCCCTGGAGATGGATACCGTCTAGAATTTTTGCTAGATCTATCATCATATCTCCTCGGGGAATACCTGTCTCTACTTCTCCTACGCCATTCAAGTGGTCTCTCTCTAACAGAATCCCTAGATGAACTACTATAGTCTCTAGAGCTTCTAACTTTACTATAGTCTTTATCGTATTTACTTGACTTCCTATCCTTACCATACCCTCTAGATTTATATTTGTCTCTAGAAGATACTCTATTCATTTCTTTCTCATTATCTGAATCAGAGTCAAATTTAAATTGACTATCTTTGTCCTCTGATTTGTTTTCTACTGCATCTACTTCCAATTTCACATTAAAATTGCCTGCTTTGACGGTTTCCATAGTTCTTTCTGAATCTCTAGCTATTTTTTTAGCTCTCAAGATACCTGAAAACTTAGTCCAATTCAAGTCATTTTGTTGCATCAGCTGGGATCGAAGAGAAGATTCTCTCAACCCATTAACTGCAATAGCTAAAGCAAATTCTTGTCTCAAAGCATCATGTTCAGTTCCAAAAGTCATTTTTCTACTTAAATCTTCAATTCGTAATAAATAGTCATTTTCATTTTCTCCTATAGCCTGACTAGCAGTTACAAATTTCATTGTTTTAACATAAACAGTTTCTTCAGACTCGTAAACAGTTTTCAAAAGTTCCATGGCCCCCTCATATGTAGAAGTTGCACTTTTTTGATCAAAACCTAAAGATGTCAAAGCTGCTCTACCTGCCTTACCCACGGCATTCAACAAAGATACTAATTCATTCTACCTCTAAATACATCAACAGTTTCTTCCTCGCCATCTATTGTAACTTTTTCTTCCCCTAATCTCAGTGTGATCATTTCAACGCTTAGATCAAACTCATTTAACCAATTTTTCCATGACCCACCAACATCGTCGCTATTAATTACTAGTTTCAGAAAGTCATTAAAGTTCAAATTTCTAGCCATATTCAGAAATAGCTTAAACTTACCTTCGAACACCCTTCGGAACCTCTATAACAATGTAATCACCACTCACCTTGTATAGTGTCTCCCACTTATCACAGAAAATACACCACGGAAAATCACTAACCACTGTATCACCACTATCGATGGCCGATATCACCAGTTATTCACCACTACACCACAATATAATAACGTATCACCGATCAAAATTCTCCCCGAACAATCCTGCCTACGACGCCATGTTATACTGCTGGGGGAGCAATAAAGCACTCACCGTGAACTCCTGATCACAAGAGGTCGTCAGCTTGGTCTCCAGTCACTATATAGCGATGGGGGGTCACGTGTCTCCTAGACGTCTAAGCCGTAGCCTAATAGCCGTCTAAGCCATAGCTTCCAGTAGCTATAACTTCTAGTAGTCTATTTAGCCTGTGGTTCTTTATTCCTGAACGTGTTACAATATGAATATATAACACATCAATATATGACGTATGAAATCGACTTGTGTGTCATTGGTCAATTAAGCCAACTAATGCGCTCTCCTATAACAATCACGGCGTTTTAATTGGTTTAATCCCTGGAAGTATAGAACAATCAAATTGGGCCTAACAATCATCGCTCCTAGAATTCCGAACCAGTCCCTCCGGACATGTAGATTAGTTTTAGCATAAAATAATTACACGCATCTATTATTTCGCAACATTTCGCTATCTTGCTAGTTCAGCTCAGTTTTGTTGTTCTCCTACTTAGCTTCCCTATTCAGACTCATCTTTAGCGTTGTTCAGATTTTTTAACTATAGCTAATATATAGAATCAATTAAATCAATCATCAATCTCGGTTATCATTTGGAATTTTCTACAAATTATATTAGTTACATCATTTATTCTATACGCAGTTATATTATTATTTTGTATAATATGCATTATGAATATTATATAAATCATAAAAAATAATTATAGATAAGATAATAGATCAATAGAAAAATCAAAGCAAAAGTTATCGTTTTCTTTTCTTATAGCAAGAGCAGCACGGTCAAGTTAGTCTTTTTAAGATTATGGCTGTAGTGAACTTCCAGTCTGTTAATAGTGACGATAATCATGAAAATCAACTGAATGCTGCAGTAGATACACAGTAGAAAAATGATGAAGGAACAAAAAGTCCCATTCCTATTTCGTATTCTAAACAAACTGCAATCGCGGATATCGCATATAGACTATACACGCGCCGTTCGTTGAACAGATGATCTTCGGAGCATATCCGTGGAGATCGAGTTAAAATTTGAAGCACAATAGTCAAAATCTGCTCTTCTGCTTTAAAATCATGGCGAGGGGTTGTGGGCAAATGCCTTTACCACACAATGTTTGGATGATTTTCCTGAGAAACCAGAGCTAGTATGTAAATTATTTACTATCGCGAGAAGCGTTTCACATCTCGTAGCCAAAACAATCATTATAAGTAACGGTGGTAAGGGTGCGCAACTCCGGCACATGACCATTAAGTCGATTTTATACGTCATAGTTTTCGGGATTTTCGAAGGGTTTTCCTCTGATTCTTTATTAGGTAGACCTGTGTTTGGCTGTCTATATCTCAGCTTCTAGGGGGTCAATCTCCTTGATTCTTTTTTTAGAACATCAGTCAACACCTCAAGATAACTAATAAAGCATAATAATATTATGCTTTCTCTATTCTTTAATGGATGGTTGGAAATATGCTTGTAGATTACATTTAATGGTAAATCAGCAAACTTATTAGCTAACATTTATGGTAGGCCTACTCAGCTAACTGCACAATGCATTTTGGTAACTATACCGACATGTTGTTGCAACAGTAAAATCGTTCGGTACCAGGCAGAGAGTGTCATATATATTGTTCAACAGTTTTTAGTATTGATAGATTTCAAAAATATATGATCGTGGGCTAGCTTACTTTGCAACTTTTTACGCCCCTAAGTTAATGTTGACAAAGTTATCTGCTCGTGTGGTAGGAAAAAAAGTTTTGCGATCTGATGATTGCTTATCGAGCAACCAGACGACGCTCACACTGAGTCAGATTATGACCGCTTCACTAAGTTTTACAGGGCTAATATTTTATACAAAAAGAAAGATGTCAAGAGATAAGTGAAAAGAGATCAACTAGTGCATTTTCTGTGCTATTTCAAAATTTATGGCTATTAAACAAATATGTCTCACAAACAAGGATAAATGGAGGATGCTATTTATTACAGAGAGCGGTTACATTTAGTTAGATAATTTTGCTTCAAGGGTTTATGGACAGCTAGGCGACAGTCAATAAGGCGACCGACACTTTCGGATTGAAAGACGACAACTTTAGACAGAAGGGCGACACAGCGGACAGAAAGTTGACAATTTCAGGCAGCAATAATTCAAAATATTAAGTCTTGTTACGTTGTTGTGAATTAGTAATAAACACTAACAAGACACCAACTTTATTGATGCCCAGATCAGAAATCTTGTATTAGTACATCTTTCACCCGTTGTTCTACCTTATTTCCTTGGCATCTATTACCTTCTTAGTCACATTAGTCTGATCACATTATTCTTTTACACACAGTAGAATTTCATATTGTATTAAAGCTTGTATCAAATATTCAACTATTTGAGATGGCTATTATTTGAAAGAAGCTGCTGATATTAATGTTTTTATTTGCCTAACTGTTCTTCTGTTCATCCTTTCCCACAGTTTGAATCTTGCCAGTTTGTCAACTCTACACGCTCAAAGGTATTTTAAACAATCACTACTTTCTTTTTCGCTTCCTTCCTTGACTGTTTGTAAAAACTTCCAAGTTGCTTATCCTTGTGGCAAGAGTCTGAAATTCTTTACCGCCTAATATGTGACATCATAGAGGTACCAACTTGCTTAATCCCTTTGAAGTCAGTGAGGCATTCTTGAGTCAGTAGCACACCCTGGTAGATGAAATATCAGACTATTGCTGGATCATGTATTCGGACCCTCATTAGTAACTTTCTAACTAATGTATACTGTTGTTCCAATTGCAGTATGAAAATAATTAAATACATTTGTGTTTAGCTTGATATATATACATACATACAGATCTAGCGATGGAACTTCTCTATCCTATCTAAAACGATGAGATGAGGTTCACGGTCATAAATTGATAACTGAATATTACATTCTACTAACTGTAAAACTAACATGAAAAGATAATTTGAATTACATAACTGTGACTGAGACTGTATAAGTATACACAGTCACGAGTAGATACTTGAATGCACTTGCATTTCAAATCATACACCAAAATAATAAAGCTGTCATTAAAGTTCAAGCCGATGGCTGTCCATGTAATATCTTCCATTTTTCTATGAAGTCTGTCTTTTGCTGAAATAGCCAAATATAAAAAAATTCATCGTGTTTGTTAAATTCAAAATATAGTATATGATGTGGCACATGGCAGCATTAACCTACAGCTGAGTATATATCACAAAGGTCTTTAAAATGTTGTTCACTCCTCATTGTCTCGAACTACAAGTCGTGTGTGCACTCAGGATCTGTGACAAGGGTGATTCGGTTAAAGGTTTACTTGCAACAAAATTCACATTACGGATATTTGGTATCAAAAGCTTCACCATGTTTTGGCTTGGTCTAATTGTCTAGTCGTAATCTGATCATGTGTAGAAGTAGAATGAGACACAAGACATCTCAAGTATCGACCTGTCTCATCCCGGATCTATCTTCGTCTTGACCTAACTATTGCCAAACTCGAAACAGAAAATAGAACTAAAACACCTGTGCACGACTGCTAAAACATGGCTTCTCGTGGTAACAACAACTCTATATACTGTATTGGGTTGCGGGCAGCTTCCTTTAAAGTTATACCCGGTCCATTACTACCTGTTGTTATTGATTACATTGGCCATCGAGTCTAATCATGTAGTCCAGACAACAGCCCTGTTAATATATTGCAGTCTGGTTCTGTGTCCTTAAAACAGATACCGGGTCATATCCAAAACTGCCATTCATAAAATTTGGGCCCCTTTTATATACAACTATTTGCGGGTAAAACTTGCCCGGACACGGAGAAACGAACTAAAGGCCGTTTGACCATAGTTCGTGTTCCGGGTAACAATGACATTATCGTTAGTTCAATACAAAAATATATATCGTAAATCATATAATTTTATGAATACAACTTAAATATAATTCACATACTACTGTTAATACACAAACAAAACTTATCATAGATGAAACAATAAGAATGAAAGTGTTTTCTTGTGTTCTTTTAGTTGCGGTACTTCTTTGAAGATCGATGGCTATCGGTTTTATTACACATTTCATTCAATATAAAGTTAGACCTATTCAATAGATGGTAAAATTATTCATGTACAAAGCAAAATGTTTATAATAATTATTATCAATCAAGCTCAAAATTTTCAGAAATATATAACTTCGCTATTTTAAAGTTGTTTGTGTCACTTTTGTTTACAAAAAATAAATGCATATCGCTATTGAAATGTTTTATTTAAATCGTTTACACCAAGACAAAATTCAATTTAAAAAGAGATTTATCAATTTCATATATCAAGTGCACTAGTCCTTGTGTAGTGAAATCATCACCAAATGCTCATTATTTTACTGTCTCGTGTCTCGAATTTTTACAAGACAGTGTCTTGAGTCTCGTTTCGAACTTAAAAAACTTGTCTCGTTCCACCTCTAATAATGTGACCCATCCTTCCTGCCAAACAGCGCGAATAACTTCTGCAGCGTTTTTCGATTATCACAGGTGACCAACAAGCTCGTCATGTTTATCAGGCAATGATATGTACACCTTCGATCTAAGGTTAAAAAATTAAACAAATTTTCCCGGTAGGTTATAAGGTATTAGGGTTGAAAGTGACGGCATTACAATGACGATGAAATAGATGCGTAAGAGCAATAGACATGGTTTTATTGAATGCTTGAAGTATATTTGCGAAAATAGTTCAACGAATGAGGTTGCATGAAAGTGTACAAAGAAGCCATCTCTCGTTCATCTACGTACCATTTAAGCCGTTATGGAAAGAGATTCTAATCTATGGCGCTTTTGTGATGGCGGCGATTAAGGGTTCGGTTTTGAGCTTTTAATCATATCTCCACATATTTTGCACCTACAACACAGCACAGTAAGAGATGGTGAATCTTTTGGTACTAATTAACTGTAATGTGAATTTTGTTGCAAGTAAACCTTCAAATATCTCAAGTGACTTCAAGGGTAACATGCCATCAGGACTGGTTGACTTCTATGATTTGGAATATTTCATTTCTCCATAAGGTTTCTGTAATGCTGTTTAGTATTTTTGCGACAAGCTGCAGAAGTTAGTAAAACATGGATATATCTTAGACACCTACATGTATGTCACAAAAAGCCTTCATTTTTCATACACAAATAAGACCTCAACAAACATAGATCAGTATGGATCTCAATTCAACCCAATGAGTCTACATTATAATGACATTGAATTATTATCATAATTGTAAAAAAACAAAGATAAGGAAATCATCATTGCCATAAGTACCGTAAATGATAAATCACAGTAATAGGGAATTGTCTTTTCATCTCAGGGAAAGAGCACTCATCTGTCCCAGGCTATCGTGAATTTCGATTATCGGAACCATAATCATATTTCTGCGCGAGGTAAGATAACTCTAAAACTTTAACAATCGGAGCCGAGGTTGTCGGCACTTCAGCCCAGAACGTGACTGCTTGAACTAAACCGTTTTGAACAAAAATGCTGATACAAGAACAGGTTTTTGTATTTTATTTGAATAAGTTAAATGAATTTATGAAACTAACATTAACATTTTGTTAAATGTCTGGGCTAGCTATATATTATAATATTATATAACAGTTTCTTTTTATCTTGCCTGCAAATTGTGTTGGATTGAGCCACCAACACGTAGCGGCGTACAAAACGTCTTACACTACAACAAATCACTAACCTCGGGTAGCACTGCGTTGGGCCGAGTTACCAACACGCAGCGGCATAGGTCAGATCTAAAAAAGATAACGATTTGCGAGTTTCTAGCCCGCAGTTCCCAACTCGGTTTGAAAACTGTGTCGCTGGGTTGGCGAGTATATGTAATCAGTAGTACCATGGACGTGAGAAAATAGTTTTGTATAACTTTTAAAAGAAACCTTTGACATCAGTGCTAAACATCCTGCTCTAGCGGGCAATATTTGTTCCTTTTTGCATTTCTAAAGCAAGCGGCATCGCGGGGCCTGCATCGCGCTGCATGCTTGCAGTCAAAACTCTTCTTGAAAATTAAGAATGATTACTGGCATTAAAGAATAGTTACTGGTGTTTTGCTGGTGATGGAAATGCTTAGATTTATTCTAAATACTAGAAATATAAGGTATATATATATATAAAAGAGTGATAAAAACATAATACATTGAAAAAATACCAAAATGGTTTACTGCTCTTAATAAAATGTTACGCTGCTAAAAATAGATCTTAGACAGATGTTTTATAAGCAACTATGTTCTTGATGACAGTTTGTGTTGCAACAGTGTTTTCTAGTGCAGTCTGTTAAATTTCTAATTAATTTTCCTTCAAAATATTGGACTAAGTTTTAGATTTTATTTTACTTATTTTAGGTAGTAGATGTTGGCATAAAAAACTTATTATGCAACGCTTAACGAGGCAGAAAAAATCTTGCCATATTGTATTATTCGTTAACTTTTTTTTATCTTTATCAGATGTTTATTTTCAGTTTCATGCTCTACTAATCCATGATAGTCTCACTAACGCATTAGACCAGCCTGCTGACATTGTTATACGTAGTACCAAGACATGATTCTGAGCGAAGTCACTACTCCCTAATGGTTAGTATTTTTATGCTGCACTTTTATACTAAAATACTATGTCAAGATATTAATTTTGAGAACAATTAGTGTTGCATGGCTGTGCATAGTTATTGTAATTGTTTTAAAAATTTAAAACAGCACATCTCTTATATAGCGTGTAACTTGAATGAGATAACTGTTTTGTAGGCACGGGAATACTTGCTCTGCGTGTATCTATAACATGCAACTTGCATAGCTTTTTATACAAGTTGTATATGGTACTCTGTTTGCAGCTGGTAGATAGGAAACTTAGGAAAATTCATTTAATGGACTCTTTTTCTTATAAAGGACAACAGACCATTGAAAAAAGGTGAGCATGAAATACTTCACTAGGTTTGTCGGTAAATCTTACAAAAAGCAACAGTTATTGCCTTTGCATTCTAGCATAAATGGTTTAATCCAAAAACTCACTGTTAGCAACAATATTTGCAGGAAGCTTGTTTCTGTTGATGAGAGGTTTGCTGATTATGCTGTGACAGATAGTGAGATGGCGGCTATGCAACGGAAAGATTGTGTAAGCTGTGGACTGTGTGTTATCAAGGTGAAGCTGTGGACTGTATGTTATCAAGGTAAGTGACACTCTCATTCGTAGAGGTCTCAAGACTTCAACAATTATTAGTAGGAAACGTCTGGTTGGATTATTTATCTACACATTAACTATTACTAGGGAACATAGTCCTATTTTGTCAATTTTCACTGTTAACCACAATGTTTTTTCAGCAAAATTAGTGTGATTCCTTGTAGGGGGTTATGCAATAATCTTGTGCAGTAATACTTCAACTTACGAGTGCTCCAACGTACGAGAAACTTGAGATACGAGCCAGCTTTTAAGCAAGTTTTAGCACTAACATACGAGCCATGTTTGAGATACGAGCACTTGAGTCAGTAGCCAAGTATGCCGGAGGTGTTTTATGAGAACAGCATCACTCTGTATTTTTCAACTGCTCAGGTTATACTGTTGTACCGTGTTTTTGTGCACGATTTTCTGTGCAGAATTATGTGAATTAAACGTACTGTGCGTAGACCAAAAGTTTGCCAGTAAAATGAAAGATAATACAAAGAAAAAGCAAATGATAACAATTGATATTAAACGGAAAAATATTGAAAAATTTGCGAAATGTGTATGCGTGATTGAGCTAGCTCGGCAATATGACAGAAATTCATAATTATCAAACAGCAGGATTATATTCAGGGCATTTAGTTCGCAAAAGGACTAACCATAGTTTCTAAACGGTGCCGCGATCTTCACGACCGCTGATGGCATTGGACAAACAATTGGCCGGTGACAGCGTAACTGAAACGATGCTATGTGAAAAGGCCGGCGCTATTTATCCAAACTGTTTAATAGACATTCGGACAAGCTGGCTAGTAGTCGTGCATTAACCATTTGTGACGACACCTGTGTTCGTCCTAATCGCAACATGTTGCAAGGGCGACAAAGGCAAACGTCCTTAGTTAGGTTTATCTTAAAACGGCCGGCTAGTCGTGAAAGCGAAATAAAAGGAAAAATTTCTCGCTAACCAGCGAGAAACTTCAAACTATGAACACCGAAGAAATTTTAATTACGTTTAGTTGAAAATGAAAGTTTGCTTTTAGGTTTGCTTCTAAGTTTGTCTTTTAACACTTTGATAAAATTCAAATTTATCAAAGTCAAACGTTGTAACGAAGGATAACTTATATCTCTCTCCCTGGCAAATGCGAGTGTTAACTGCTATTGTATGTATTTAATTTTACATATTAATTAATCACATTTTCTTGCATTATTTTTTATTTGTTGCTTTTTGAAAGCATGTAGTACGTAAGGACAATAACCAACATGTTCTTTCTGTTACAATATCTTGTTTTGAGTGTTTTATTTGCTTTTTTTAGAGTATGGAAACCAATCAATATATATTTAATTGTTCTATATATAAATAAATTGCACCAACATGCGAGTAAATTGACATACGAGCTCAGTCTCGGAATGCATTAAGCTCGTAAGTTGAAGTATGACTGTACTTTCTAGATATTCGGCACATTTTTTGTTGTTGTAAACTTATTAAAGAATAATTCTAAGAATCTCTATTTTTATAGTGTTATTATTATTTTCAGCATGCGCAACGATATGTTGAATCGTTTGAGCTAGAAAATAGAAAAGATGGTGATATGTCTTTAAATCCTTCCACATACCGTAAAGAA
This sequence comes from Watersipora subatra, assembly GCF_963576615.1. Classification (NCBI taxonomy): domain Eukaryota; kingdom Metazoa; phylum Bryozoa; class Gymnolaemata; order Cheilostomatida; family Watersiporidae; genus Watersipora; species Watersipora subatra. Next base: position 19,446,217 of record NC_088713.1, read on the forward strand.
TTATTGGCAAGTATAAAGGTATGTGAAACAATAACTATTCCCAGCAGATTTAGCACATCTGTATATCTTGTAAATATATGTTAGAATACTTCCTCACTTATTTAGTTTAATTTTCTTAACCTGAACTAACAACTTTTTAACATTTTTGCATTGAATTTTGTTTTTAACCAGTTGTCTTTATTTATGTTAGGAAGATGGTCGAGCATTGGCGGATATCAAGCTCTCTATTGAAGCAGGTAGGTTGAAGATGTAAGCCACATACAGGCTAACAAGTTTTATATTTGTATCATGTTAATACATAAAAATTATTTTACTGTGTTCACCAATCTAGAGCATGAGAATACTATTCTGATATCTTTAAATAGTAGTGTTGGTATCTACAGACATTACTCGCTTTATATATATCTAATGCATGTTCTTAACCCTTTGGCTACGGCACGCTTACGGCTGGGAAAATACCAGCATACGGAGGCAATTACTAGGGCGATTTGAGCCTTCGACATGACTGCATAAAAACTGCATTAACTTACATCACAATTCTGATAGTTACATAAATTAATATGCATAGGAAAGCTGAAAAATTTCTCTACAAGCTAATATTTTTTCTATGCAGATAGCTTGCAAATGCTTTCCAGCAAGTCTCAATTTGTTGAAGCTATTAATTTTTTATACACTATTTTCAATTGTATTTTCCTAATTGATAAAGGTAATTGACAATGTTGTATAAATAATACTTGCACGGATTCATAGGTTCTCAACAATTTGCAAGAGAAATTGGTCGTCAAAGAGCATTGAAAGTGGAGTTATGAGCTTCGATGCATTGTGGGAGCGCCACTCGAAATTCTCAGTGCATGACCCAAAAGACCAGCGAAAAATGAAGGCCTGACAATGTCGCCTAAACTTTGCTATAACTTACATGCAAATTGGAATAGAGCTATAAATGAATATGCATTTGAAAGCTTAGAAATTTCTCAACAGGCAGCCATTTGTTCCCTACAAATCGTCCCTGCAAATTTATTCGTCTGTGAATATTTCTATCAACATTGTGATGTGTCAAAGTTGCCACCTTTCTGTCATAAAACATTGATAAAAAATACATTTTTGGAAGCAATAACTCTGTGAAAATAGTTTATGATAAGCATCTGCACGGTGTCATATGTTTGCAAGAGTTTGCAAAGAAACTGGTTGTCCAAGTCGTCCTTTCCAAGCCAGCAAGCTTTCATCTATAGATATGAATTTACCAGGCAGTGAAACAGAATATAACCGGTCGCATATCATGGCAAAAACATCTTCTAACTTGAAATATTTATTGCTAGCAGGCTGTTCAAAATTGTCAGCAAAATGCACAGTAGAAAGTAAACTTGCTTCTATTTTTCTTTCTGTTTAATTTTATTAAAAATCAGCGTAGATAATAAAGGATTGTGGACCAGTAAGACAACAGAGTAGGCTTTTTGAAAATACTTATATGCAAAACTAAATAAATAACTCGCCAAATATCTTCAACAGGCTTCGAAGCATCGCAATGTTTTTGGAGGCCATATTTATTCGTTTCGTTAAATATAACATTTATAATGGCAGATGTTATAAAAAGCTTTAAATATTAAAAATACTTACCTGTTTAAAAATTCAAACTTACTCCCGCCAAGTGGTCAGCAAAATGTAATTTTTTTGGTTTTAAGTCAGCTCCTCTTTGAAATCCGTAAATACTCCCGGTTTCATCGTCGGCCGTTTCACTCTCACTTTCGCAATCCAATTCACCCTGTTGATCTTATTTTTCACTTTCATCGTCTACCCCACATTCTTCCGACCTGATATCCTTTTCTTCATTTCCAAACCAGTCGATGTCTTCCTCTAAACAAACTTTTTTAGCAGAGCTTGAACAACCGCTTGCGTTCATGATGAATAGATTTCCATAAAAGATCACATCTTTGCAAAGTGTATTGCTTGCACATGCGTATTAGGGATTATTTATAACCTCAAAACAGTATTACAAAGCCAACGGAAATTGATCAAATTACTCATTTTAATGCTGTTTTTTTAATAAATAATATATTTTAAAAAAGGTCTATCGAAGACCGAATTATTTCGGGATCCGTACGCTGAGACAATGCTTGTATTCCGGGCTTTTACGGATTTTGTAAGCAAAGGGCTAACTAGATCAAAACTTTGTGAAGTAGTCTGTAACGTTTTCTATTTATTTATTTGTGTAATAGCCAAGGAAGAATCCACTAGAGAAGGAGCAGTGAAGTGTTTCACGACAACAGAAGATCATGAAGCTACCAACTGGAATGGCAAGGAGCTTACAGAAAATCCTGTGGAATTTCCTGCTGTCTCACTGGATGCTCAGCTTAAGTATTATAAAATCAAGTACCTGAAGCGCTATAAAACACACCCTACTAGTTATGGTGTATTTAATGTAGTTCCAGCCGAAGATTATGAACATTGTCGACGAGAGCATATATCTGGAATGTATGATGGTAGTCAGATGGTAAATGAGACCATTTTATATTGTCTTAAAGAGATTAGCTCTGACTATCAGGTCATTAGTCGGCAATTTATTAGACTGAGTCAAGCTGTACTAGAAGCTTACGAGCCATGGTGTAAGAAGTTGACTCCTGAAGATGACTATAGTAGGCCATCTCCAGCATATTATGGTATGGAAAAATCCATTACGCATAGCTAAACATATGTTTTCCTGTGATGCTTTCCAATGTACACATGTATGCGGATAACTGGCATATCTTCAATATGTTTTAAAACAAAATTTTATTGTTTGTTCACACTGGACTATTATAGTGTATTACCTGTTATTTGATGCCCTGATCCAGTAGTAACTACTGTTTTATTAACTTTTATATTGCATACATTTATATAGGTTAACCATCCTGTATTGCTAGTCAGTTTGTTTGCATTAGTGGAAGATGCATCAAGGCAGTGTGTACTCATCTGTACTCAGTGTGTTCTTTTTCTTTATACAATTTTGCAACTTGGTGTATTCAACTTTTTCAACGGTTTTTCTATTTGGTACATATTATATTTCGTTGAGAGATGCTATGTAAATCTAGATAATATATAACTTTTACATACAACATACAATGATAATACCTTCTCATAACTCTAAGCTTGAGTTTGTATGAAGTCATAAAACTTTTATGTAGCCAGGCTAATACTTGCTGTTCAAATCCATGAAGTTGAAATAAGATAACTGTTTTGTAGCTAGGCTAATATTTGCTGAAAAGTCAGGTTCTAACATGTATTCAATAGAAATATAACTGTTTTGTAGCTAGACTAATATTTGCTGAAAAGTCAGGTTCTAACATGTATTCAATAGAAATATAACTGTTTTGTAGCTAGGCTAATATTTGCTGAAAAGTCCGATTCCAATATGTATTTAATAGAAATATAACTGTTTTGTAGCTGGGCTAATAATTGCTGAAAAGTCAGGTTCCAATATGTATTTAATAGAAATATAGCTGTTTTGTAGCTAGGCTAATAATTGCTGAAAAGTCATTTTTATTAAATACATGTTAGACCAACTTACGTTGGTCTAACATGTATTTAATAAAAATATAACTGTTTTGTAGCTAGGCTAATATTTGCTGAAAAGTCAGGTTCCATTATGTATTTAATAAAAATATAACTGTTTTGTAGCTAGGCTAATAATTGCTGAAAAGTCAGGTTCTAATCTGTATTGTAATTAGAAGAAAAAGTATAACTGTTTTGTGGGCAAGCCAAAACCTGCCGTAGTCATATAAAATAACCGCTTTGCAATTTAGTACATACGTAATAGTTTGTAATAATATTATCAATGTACGCGCTCTATTCAAGAGTATAATAAAACCATTTACAACAGCAGCCTACAACAACTACGCAGCACAACTAGCATTAGCAGTTTTGTAGTTACGTAGAAACGACCTTGTCCACGTGAAGTTATATTGTAGGCGCCAAAATTTATTTTTGTGTGCATTTCGCAACTGAGTTAGGAATTGCAGCTAGAAACTCACAAATCGTTATCTTTTTTAGATCTGACCAGCGGCATATGGAATGTCTTATGCTACAGGTAACAAGTCACCAACTCGGGCAACCTTACGTTAGATTGCGTCACCAACACACAGCGGCGTACGAGACGTCTTACGCTATAGGCAACGCAATTGCTCGTCTTTAGACAGGGGTCGACCTCTGGTTGACGGGTCGACAGTCTACAGCAAGGTCGACAGGGTCTACAGCAAGGTCGACAGGGTCGACAGCCAGTAGAGGTCGACAGGTCGACTTGTCCTGATATACCGAGCAGCGCTTAGAGGCAAAATGCCGAGACACTTGCGATAAATCAAGTAATTCTCCTTATCAGAAAAACTGAAGAGAGAGATGGTTCATGGAACAACATGTATTTCAGAACGAAATAATAAGGCTGATGCCTTCCTTTATATACTATAACATATGCAAATTAGGAACATAAGGTCAGCCCACGGGGGCGTAGCTACTCGGAAAAGATAAAAATAAAATAGGGCACAACTCCCTATATAAAAAAAGCGTTATTTACGTGGTGGCAAATCTACCACAAAATAGAGGCGTTGTTGTTTTCTTAATTCTATATATAAAATAAAGATTTCTCTCTCTCTCTCTCTCTCTCTCTCTGGGCTAGCGTAATCAGAGAAATCTCACCAATGGCGTTTAAATATACATGTCACTTTTTCTATTCATAATGAAAATGCGTAAAAAGAAAACAATTATAGGACTGTCAAGGCTACGCTTAAAAATATTGCATGCGACGACAGAATCTCGTAGTTGGTCGAAACAGTACTGCGCTTAGCCTTCAACCAAACAGCAAACCAATTTGTCGCCTTTCAGTCTGGAACCGGGAGTGTCGCTTGAATATCTATCGCCCCATTGACTGTCGCCTAAAAGCCCAGTTACTGCGTCAAGTCCTACCTAAACGCTCTTAATTGTTTGCGGCGACTTGTCCTCTAGCCAATCATCACAATAACCGAGTTACACATTGATCTCTTTAGTATCATATACGCTCTTGATTGTATGTTACTAGTAAAACTGCTAAGAGGTTAATAAAAAGCGAAAGTAGTTTCAAAGTCAACGTTAGTACAGCCTAGAGTATCTAAACCATTAACAGATGGCTCATGTCGACAAATGGATAGAGGATGCTAAAAATTGCAAATATTTAAACGAAATAGATTTAAAGGTATATTTATAGCCTTAATTAACAAAAGTATTATTTTAAAAACTTAACGATCAGTCATCATCAAATTAGCTGTCTGTCGGTACCTAACTTTCCACTGTATGAATAGCACACAAGGCAGTGTCATCCCAGCGATATATAAAGGCTACAAAACAAATGTTATTTAAACTAAATAAATAAAAGTAAAAACAGATTAGTTAGAATGAGACTAATCGTGTCAAACAAGACAATTTTAACAGGGAAGACAGCAAAGACCTCGCAGGCATCGTCAGTATACATGTAAGAGGTGTAAATACTATATGATATACTTTGTATGTGGTGCTTAAATGTTTTTTCTGGCTTTGATACGGCCTACAGTAGCACACGTTCTGGTTATGTGATCACCCTGGTGGATGACAAATTTATTTTTGTCAACATTATCTTTATGTGCCTATATAGCCTGATTTCGCAAAATGTTCTAATCTTGTGTTTAAATTAATTGACTCTGCCAAAAGCCTCAAAAGGTGCTATGAAATGATTTACCCGACAGCTCTTTAAAAAACTACACTTGCTCGCTCACCAATCTATATGAATTTGCTCTGAACCTTGAAGTTTTATTGGGTATACTGCAGCATGAAGTCAGTACAGAATCACTAGCATAGAAGTTTGCAGGTCAATTTGAATCTGCACCATTTCATTGTAGTGATTTAGCTTTGACTGCTTTTCGACAAATCACAAAATATTCTAACTATAATACAAAAGACAGCCTATTCATACCCTCATTTACTAGAATCGATTGAATTGAAGTAAAACAGGTAGAAGAAGGTTATGCTCTTTTAGTTATGAAAAATTTCTTCGTTCATTTATTGATGCTACCAAAACATTGTCAATTAAAACAAAGTAGGCGTGTTTTGAGTAAGGCATGTTTTTTAACACTGTTCTGCATTTGTAAATGAACAGACTTAGTGTTAAATAGCTAGAACCATTTTTTCATGCACATTCCAATCAGCATAGCATTTTCAGCTGCTTTATAGGAAGATTGGTTAATACTCATTTATGCTAATTATGATCAGAACTAGTATGCTGTGGTCTCCCTTGCATTCACAACCATATGCTCGCACATTTCACATTACTTTTAGCAACTGTGTGATCATGTTTGTGCGCTCTTACTCGAAGAGTCAAATGTTCAACCGGTTTCTACACCAGTTACAGTTTGTGGAGACATTCATGGACAGTTTTATGATCTGCAAGAACTCTTTGTTAAAGGAGGTAAATATGTATAATATACATTTGGGAGAACAGCATAAATTCGTAACCTCTGTTGCTTCATTAACTTTTAAAGATTGGAAAGTAGTATTACTCATTTTAGTTCTTTTATTCCTTTCTCTTTCAACACCAGCTCTTGTTTGCTCTTAGTTGTCGCACAAGAAAAAAAACATGAATTCAAATTACAAACAACGACCTATCATATTGCTGGCAGGCTACTTGGCCACTGTTTTTAATGACTCATCACCCTATGCTGTTTATCCGACTGAAATGCTACGCAATAGTCGCTAGCTAAGCATCCTCTTATTTCTCGAGGTTTGGACTTGAAAATTATACAGACGAACAATAACAATCTTTTCATATTTTGGTTTAGGTCAAATCCAAATATATATTTGTCTCTTTTGGTCCCTTTACACGATTTTGGATTCAAATGTTGTTGACTATACATTTTATGGCTGCTCGCGCAATGCTTTTCCGCAAACTTCATGCTTTCCCCATCCGATGCTAAACCCTAGTAAGCTGTGGTGTAAACAAAGCGAAACTCTGTAGTTTCGCTTTGTTTCTTTAATCTTTTAGTTCATTTAGGATTATGAATATTTGGTCTCTTTGTGCGCAGTATGTTTTCAATATAATTCTAATGTTTCAAGTTGATTGGACTGTTAATTCTTGCGATATTGCCGAAATGCTGAGGAAACTGTTAATCGACTGAGAAATGAAAAATGGCGTCTGTATAAACATTAGTTTTAATGGTACGCGAATTGCCATTCTAGGTAATGAAGTTTTAAAAATAGACAAAGGTAGAAAGCTTTTTTTCTTCAGCAACAAGAGCTTCACTCTAAAGCTATTTGATTTGCTATTTGTAATCGAATATACACTATCAGGTCAGTGTAATGCAATCATTATGTTTCTTCATGTACTTCTAGAGCATCACTTCTTTGAGAGGGTGCATTAAATCTATTTGCTCTATCTGATTTCTGTTGTTTAGATTTTGTTCTACAAGCTTGCAGTTTTTGAGTGATGTTCCGTTCAAAAGGACAGACATATCGAACACTTTTTGAAGCTTTTGAATGTTTAAAAAAACTAAGTTGGCCTAAAGTGTAGGTAGAGTTGTATTACCCAGGTAATTACAAGGTTTTATAGGGTTGCTCTTATCCTATGTCAAGGCTGCGAGGCTACCATTCTTTGTATGCGAAAGCTAGTGGTTCACAAAACCAAACATTCAAACAACTTGGCAGCTTGTCACTGTAGAGGCGGTTGACTCTGGTGTTCAAATTGCTAAAAGCTTTAAACGATAGCGCTTTCGATGACGCACATTGGACAGATTGGCGTTCATGGCATCTAATCGTATAACATAAAACATTGTCTTGTTCGGGATGTCGAAAATTAGTTTAGTGACAATCAGGGCAAGCACTGCCAAAGTTTTAATAACGATTCCAGTAAACCTGCTCACATTTTTTTTTTGTCAAACCAGCGCATGTATTCAATTGAAATACTAAAGTTCTACATAAATGAATGGCAGAATCGATAGCACCATTTTTATTATGAGCTGTTTAATAAGGAGTATGTTGGGAACTATGGACATGAACTGCTTAGTCATAGTGTTTCAGAGCATGTGCTATTGTATATAAATCTTGTAAAATATTTATATTATAATATATATATATTTTATGAATATTATATTTTATATATATTGTTATATAAGATTGTTTATATATAAGATTTATATCTTATATATAAAATATAAATTTTGTACACAGCTACATATGGTCAAGCTCTTCCACCGTGGCGACTTATCAACCATTCTGAATATCGATCATTTGACTATTGGTAGTTAATTCGATCCTCCGATGTTAAACTCTGGTTTAAGTGGTTGTCTACATCATAGAAAGTATATCCCTTTGTTTTCTTTGTATGGATGGTGCGTATTCGGAGTCGTGTGCACATTGAGTTGCCATACAATACACGTTTCATTGGACATTCACGTGTTGCGGTTTAATGCGTGCGCTTTGGTAAGCAAGATTAGGAATTCTGCAAAAGAGGTCATAGCGGCACACTTGTGTCTCGGTTAGCAGCACTCTTTTTTTTTAAATATAAAGATTTAAATTTGGGAATTGTTTAAAAAGGAATAACTTGCACGGTATTTTCTTAGACAACTTTGCAGGTACCGTTTCCATCATTCGCCAGCATGAAGCATTCGATACAAATTTGTTAGTAACAAAACTCACTTGACTTGCAGCTTTTTGCCTTTTCCATCTTGCGAATGACACAAACTTGTGGACTAACCTCGTCATGGAAACATTGTGATTGTTAGAATATGACTGCCAGTCACTAAACTTCTAATTGTGAATGCTAAATGCTCGCCAGTGTAAACGTACCTTAAAAGCTGACTCAGGATTTTGTGTCAGGTTTCAAAGTTTTGTACTATTATTCAAGAGGATCCTTCTAGGTCTAGGCTTGAAGAAACTTTTATATGATAATTCTTTAAGAATAACAAAATTTATCCCCTTTTATGTTTGTGCTTAAAAAGTATTAGACTAATAATTACTGGTTATATTTTAAATTGTCACAGGAAGTTTGCCAGACACGAACTATATATTCATGGGAGACTTTGTCGACAGAGGATATTTTAGTCTAGAGACCCTCACCTACTTGATGGCACTAAAGGCGAAGTAAGGGTCAATGTCTATATTCACTCTGTCTATACATTCACTATGTCTATGTTCACTGTGTTTGTGTTCTCTATGTCTATATTCACTGTGTCTATGTTCACCATGTCTATGTTCACCATGTCTATGTTCATTATGTCTATGTTCACTGTGTCTATGTTCACAATCTCTATGTTCACTGTGTCCATGTTCACTATCTCTATGTTCACTATCTTTATGTTCACTATGTCTGTGTTCACTATGTCTATGTTCACTGTGTCTATGTTCACTATGTCTATGTTCACTATGTCTATGTTCACTGTGTCTATGTTCACTATGTCTATGGCATCATGTTTAAATATAGAGATACCGCTTAGCATTTTACAGGCAAAGTTCCATATTCCTCGATAGGTTTACAGTGATTGGTTCTTTTAGGTATCCAGATAAGATTACACTGCTAAGGGGCAATCATGAGAGCAGACAGATAACACAAGTCTATGGTTTCTATGGTATGTATTTGTCTATGGGTGCTATGGTATGTATTTGTCTATAGTTTCTTTGGTATGTATTTGTCGCCGGTTGCTATGGTATGTATTTGTCTATGGTTTCTATGGTAAGTATTTGTCTATGGTTGCTATGGTATGTATTTGTCTATGGTTTCTACGGTATGTATAAATACATACCATAGAAACCATAGAAGGGTGAGTACCACTGACTCATACATACCTTCCATGGTATGTTTATGAGTCAGTGGTATACACTCACCTTTCTATGGTATGTACCTATCTATGGTCTGTAGATTCTCTATTTTTACTGTTATAACTTTAAGTCTATTGTCTTATCATTTCTTTTTTACATCCATAATTATGTTTTCCCCTACAGTCAGATGGTAGGCGTAGGGTTAATGTGCTCTATATTTCTATGTCTGTAGTATAATAACTCATTTTACTACAGTTGTTGTTTATCTCTATGATCTATTCTGTATCAACTTCATAGCAAGTCACTGTATATCAGTGAACTATATTTGATGTTATGTGAAGAATCACCAGTGAATAAAATTAATAACACTTGACTCACAATGTAGGCCCTAATTATACTCCTCCTTCAATGACTCCTGCCTAATTCATGTTGAGTTGTTTAAACTATTCATGTTTTATTATATTTGAATAAACAATATATTTCATATATTGTTTCGACATATTCATGTTTAAACTAATCAGGCTTTAAATTATATGAGCCATGCTATACATTTTGTCTTATTTACTACGATTAAAATTGACCTTCCACAAAATTTTAGTAGATTTTATCAGAAAGTTGCGATATTTCTCTGTCATTTGTCATTGTTTTTGATGTTTGAAGTGGTCTGACTGCCAGGTTGTGTCAAGATTCAAATCTACAAAATTTGATTGCGGTTATAACGCTCAGAAGAAAAATTTAAGTGCCTGACATCACTTGTTGCTATCGCTGGTATGGTTGATATCATCTATTGTGCTCAAGTTGCAGAGTTGGGTCTCTATTCTATTAGTTGGTCCTAGTTGATCGACGGATCTGTTGGTCTCATTAGAACTATAGACATCATAATCACACTTTCGTTTGATCTGAGTGTTTTAACTGTAATCAAATTTTAACCGTCATCGAGTTTTATCAATATTAATCTTAAAACATCCTGGCAGTCAGATCACCTCAAATGTCAAAAACAACAGCGATGGACAGAAAAATATCAACCTGTTCTGATAAAATCAACTGAAATTCTGTGCAGGTTCATCCTTAATCCAACGTTTCCTATTATATACGGTCTGTTGTGAATTCTCAATGTATCATAGATTTGTTTGAAGAATTAAGTGGATTACTTCATTTTCAAACTTGAAATTACGTGTTTATTCGGAATTGCAGGTTTATTCGGGAATTAAATTCCAGAACTAACTGTTGAACTTTCTAGTCATAAGCAAATTGTCTACTGTTTAGTCTTTGTTTAAAAGATGTACAGTGGTTAAGAATTTTTGAGGTACATTTCAAAATAATAGATATCTATTGTAGAATTAGGTAAGGTATGGTCAATTATATAAAATATATCCATAAACTTGGAGTTATCCTCTATACGTTATACAAAAAATACTTCATCAATTACTAGTAGTAATCCTGGGGTGTTCCAGGATTTATATCACTTTCAATCTTTGGGTCGAAGTTTTAAAATCGAATATTTCTTGGGATATGACGGAGGACATGGAGCAAATGCTTTTTAAGTTTAGAAACTTGATCAAAAATGTGGAGGCACCTAATGCTTATGCAGACTAACCGACAGACACTGACTATGCGGAATTCAGTAATACAGATAAGATGATCCAGGAGCAAAACTAAACCTATAAAATACTTTTAGCACTCACCTAAAACATAAGTTATACAACAGTTATTATAGCCTATAACGAATAACTATTTGAAAAAGATTTGAGGGAAAGAAGATCGGGTTTTGTGATGGTGCATGGAGAGAGACATACCAATAGCCCAAGAGGTCTTTACGATTTGGTTTTTGTGTACTTAATCATCGCTAACACAACTGTAGTTTTTCTATCTTTGTGTACAGGTACACGCAATCATTGTCTGTGCACCATGTGATTGCTCCTTATGTACATCCCTTCCACAATGGTAGAGAAAAGCTTATCCAGTTTTGGATGAAGCAGTTTGAATGAAGTTAACAAGAATTTGTCCCCTCTTTCATATGTTTGTTTTGCCAGACAGTTTTTTTGACAAGATAAAGAACCTTCCATTTGCTTATTAATTTCTGTTGATACAGTAGATTTTAGATGCCTTGCTCTCTCCCTTTTTGCTGTAAATTTGATTTTAAACGTTTTACAGTTTCTTTAAATTAAAGGGGATATACTGAAAATTTCATGTAATATATTTCTGTATCGGCTCTGAAAGCATGTTTAGCAGTGAATAAAAAAGCTTTACAGTCACAATTGGATGTATGAATTCTGCTTGAGCCTTAGACCGTTCAAGCCTTTGAAGGTTGGCTGTAAAAGGATGTCATATTGTTTAGATTTAGCCAACTTCAGTGAATCCATTCTCATGCTTTCTTTAGGTCACATTGTGGTTATTATTGCGATTTCAGTTGGGCTTTTTCATATTATTGTCTTGTCTGATTTTGTCGAAGTTGATTTAATTTGCGTGTTAGTATGCAATGGTAAATGATATAGCGTAACTGACAGTAGGTTTGAATCTATATATATATATAAATCTCAAAGTATGTCATTCGGTGTGTCCAGATATAGCTATTAAAAACTAAGAATGAAAGATTCAGTTCCTGCTGGATTTGATCTTGGAATCTCCCGATAACCAGGCAATAACCTTACCAATTGAGCTACGTCGTATGCGATTATTCATTAGGTGATACGAGTCGCTATGGCAGCTAAAATACGCGTAGAACTCTTAATTACGCACTGCTCTAAGCTTGCTCTCACGGCTCTTGTTAGTAAGTTTAACAATGCGGATAGTAGTGTAATCAAATGAGTCATTGGTTATGTTCCAGGCTAGTAGCAAGGGGCGGGCAACTACACTACCTGCCACTGTTTATCTGCTGTTTTTAATACCAATGCAACGCCGGAAATTTGGCTAGTTAAACATATATTGAACGTGTTTGGGTCCGAGTCATTTCAGCTTCACCATATGTTGTTTTTAATAGTACTTTAATTAACAAATCGACTAGTTTTAGATTCAGTAGCATTCTTTCAATGCAAACTCAATTATGTGCGAATAAATTAAACAAATGAGCCAATCATCGTTCCCTTGTTGTCTCTGCATTTTGTGTTCAAAAATTATCTTTATTTCCTAGATGAGTGTCAGATAAAGTATGGAAATGCTAATGCCTGGAGGTACTGCTGTAAAGTATTTGACCTCCTCACGGTCGCAGCTGTAAGTAAACTTGACTGATTGATACATTTAACTTGTTCAGTTTTATAGTGGTGAACATGTGTAAAGATAACATGTGGCATGCTGTATTAAACATGCCCATTACATTTGTTTCGTACAGTTCAAGTATCACTTTGACATGGGTTGGTTGTCTGACATAGTCAAGCAGAGTCCAGTGACTTATGTTTTGTACAGTTTAGGTATATTTTCACCTTGACCTTAGTTGATTGTTTAGCATAGCCAATTAAAGTCTAGTAACTTATGCAAACTAATGATTAGATTTTTAAAGCACTCCTCAGATATTTCAAATATGGTGGGAAACACCCACTGCAAAAATATTGCCAGCAGTGTCTACCTTCCCAACTTTTTACATTGTTTCAGTAAGTTTCTATTGGGTGCATGATGCAGATTTGGAGTTGTGCACACATTTAGGTATTATGGGTCAAGTGTTTTAAAGGACATTCTCTTGTTGCGGATTATTACAGGCGCTTTGTTAAAAAAGATAGGGAATTCTGTGCCAGAGGTCATAATGGCGCCAGAGGTCATAATACGCCAGAGGCTGATATCTTACTTATCAGCACAACTTTTTGGCACAAGGCGAAAAATGTTTAAAATGGAATAGCTTGAACCACATTTTTGCATGTCAATAGCGAGTGCTGTTTACTTCTTTTGCATGCTTGAAACATCTGATAAAAGTTTGTGAGTAACAAAACTCACTTGACTTGCAGCTTTTTGTCATTTTCATCTTGTGGGTGGTGCGAATTTGAGGACTAGCCGTTTCATAAAAACATAGTGATTGTAGGTCAACCATATTTTATATATAGGGTAAACTCGAGTAAAGTCATCTATAATTAAGATCACTGGTTCATCGGGTTACTCAATTTAAAGATGGTTGTCTAGACTAGCTTGTTTTTTCATTTATTGACGTAAGGAAAGTGTTGCGGAGAGACCAGGTGGTCGGTAACATCACTCATGTGGCCTTTGAAAATTGACGAGTTTGTCTACCAATGATTGTTTCATGTATTTAATGTTTCTTTTGTGAGGCCCTTAGGCTAATAGTTTCTTTCTATTTGTCTGAACTGTTGTCAAATTTATACTGGTTCTGCCACCACGCTTGTTACTTGTAGAACTGTGGATAAGAATCCCATATGCAATAAGTGAGGCATCTGGTAGCCTGGGATCACTTTAATTGGCACACAAATTTCAGCTTAGGTTCAAATAGTTCATTTAACCACTATCTTAGACCAAAGTTTGATTCATCCTCGAAAATATTGCCTTCCGTAAAAATCCTTCAAAAGATCGTTTTTGGGAAATCCTCAAAAAAGTCGCACTTTGTAAAATGTGTTGTTCTTTATTTGTCAGATAGTCCATGGCGCCTATTAAGGGCCATAGATATTTTTCAATCTAATCCGTGGCATCCCATTCTGTGTGTTGATAAATATCAAAATTGTCACTGTGGTATGGTTTAGTTGGTAGTCACACAAACAGGGTGTCAAGGTCAGTAGCAGCAATAGCTGACTTACCATGTTGCTGTTACCTTTGGTCAAAATTGGTTAAATCTGTTCAGGCCACCTTTTTTCTATCAGCAATATTGTCTCAACAAGATCAGTTTTTCAAGTTGTATCAACTTAATTGTGTAGATCTAGTTTCTGTCGATCTTTGCTGGAGCAATGTCGGCCAGTCCATGGCTGTATTTTTGTTGAGCTTTGAATAAATTGACCTTTCGTGATTCAAAAAATGTCATGGGCTGTGACCGATCTAATTTGTTGTAAGGTTTTTATCTTAGCTGTAGTAGATTATAGGAATGACATAAATAATGTGTTTGGTACATTTTGTAGATAATAGATGAGAGTGTACTGTGCGTACACGGTGGCCTCAGCCCGGATATAAAGACACTTGACCAGATCAGAACTATAGAGCGTAATCAGGAAATTCCCCATAAGGTATCCATTATTGGTTGACCGACTCCTGGCCAATCATATCACTGGTACTGTTAGATTACACTTTCTGTTCAGATGCAAAGCCTATCACAGCAAAATGTGCCCATCTTTGGTTACATATTAACTTCGGTTAAGATAATTTGAACTACCATGTGACTGTTTAAACCCTTGTATGTCCTCTATGTCATCCTTCTGGTAATATACCCCTTTATGGGGTTATTCTAATAATATGCCACCTCTGTGGTTATTATGATAATATGTCACCTTCATGTGGTTATTCTGACAATGTGCACGCTTATGTGGGTATTCTGATAATATGCAACCTTAATGAGGTTATTTGGATAATATGCAATCTTTAGGTGGTTATTCTGATAATATGTAGCCTTTACGTGGTTATTCGGATAATATGCAACCCCTGTGGTTATTCTGATAAGCCACCTCTATGCGATGATTTGGATAATATGCTATGTCTATGTGGTCATTCTGATAACATGCCACCTCTATGTCGTTATTCTGATAATATTCAGTCCTTATGTCATTATTCAGACAATATGCCACTTTTATGTGGTTATTGAAATAATATGCCATCTTTATGCGGTTATTTGATAATTTGCAACTTTTGTGTGATTATTCGGATAATATGCCACCCTCAAATGGTTATTTGAATTATTTGCCATCTTTATGTGGTTATGCTGGTAATATGCTAACTCTATACGGTTATTCTGATAATGTGAATTCTCATTTTATTATTTAGATAATAGGTGAACCCTGAGTGAATATTCAGATAATTGACCTATAGCATCCCTGACTAGTTTGGTTTAATGGCTAATTTCAGGCTAATTTAATGCTTTATATACTTCAAAATATTTAGCCTGTATGAAAAAAGTTCTAAGCTGTTGAATTTATAAAAATTAGCAACAAAGGTTGGACAACTTCTGTAACGGCAATTGATTTGCAGATCTTTCTTGCTGAAAAAAACAATATGGCCAAAAAACATACTTTATGCTCATGCGATATATTACATCCATTTTGTTTTACTGAAAGTTAATCTTTCAAATTTATGTTGTGGTGTTTAAACATTTTTTTTAACAATGACATAAAATTATATTTTACCATTGTAAAAGTCAACTTGCCTACAAATGATATGATTGGAAAATGTGTTTCGCTTTTGCCAGTGGTTTTTTAGTACAGCTCCACTAGACAAGTCTCTTGTATTTAATAGCTATATTAAATAAAAATCACTATAATTAAACGCTCGGACATAACCACACTTTATTTGCAACTGTTGTGCCCAAAATTTGCTGATCTTATCCAATATTCAGACTCACAGGGCGGTTTAACAATGATCAACTGTATTTTAAATTGTATTTGTAGATACAAAGCTTTGTGCATCGTTAAGTAGCAGCAAATCATGAAAACTAGTCTAAAAAGCTGGCACTGAAAGTTATCACTGTCAGTTATATTTTGATGCATTTCACTGTCCTTAGTTAATGAGTACGTCTATTTCAATAGAGAGATGATGTGTAGCGTGTTTGTTGTGGAAAATAGTGTGTGATTGTGATCAATTATATGCAGCAATGTATTATGCAGTTTGATGCAGAGAGGTCAGAAGGTTACCTAAATCGTTATCAGTGTTTACCGATCTCCGTCACATAAGAGTCAGTTGACTTATGATTTCCTTGACATCAAAATTTTTCGACGTATAAAGTAAAGTTGTAGCAAAGTAATTTCCATCATCAGATTCCAAAATACCGATTCATTCCAAATTTCAGAATTTTGAAAACTGGAATTAGGGAAATTTCAGAATTATTTCCAGAATTCCGAAGTTCCGAAAATCAGATTCCAAAATTTTTTTGCAACTGTTAGTTTTGTAAGCTAATATGAAGAAGATGGTAAAAGTTGAAAATCAACTGTCAATACATTCAAATATATATATATATATATATATAGTGTAGGTTCGAGTAAGTTACTTACTTTATCATCAAACTAATGCATTAAGAAGCATACACTTGGCTTAGGCTCATCTAAAGTGTCAGTGAAACATCTTTATTGTTCATCACGTTATTAATTTAGTTCTTACAATTTGGGCTTTTAAATTTATTTTCTATACAATTTATTTTTAATGCTCTATGCAAATATTTCAAGTAAGTATATTTTAAGTAGGTGTTTTTAGATGGTTGAATCAAATACAATATATTCTTACAAGAATCTTTGCTCCAATGTTTTCAACATGTATGAAGAAAATATTCACTTGGATTAACTTTTGTACATTGAGGTTTTGTCATTTATTTTGTAAATGGAATATAAACGATAATTTTTGTTTTATATCTTTAGCAGAGATTACCTTCGTCTGTATGTCTTGTTTCAGTATTATAAGGTGAAATTGGCAGAAACTGAAATTAAGGTCTAGAGAAGTTTGTCAGGTCAGGTCTGGCAGCGATCGAAAGCAGCAGCAAATGCATGTGAAATCTTTGTACTTGCCATAAATAAGTACCAATTTTTGTTATAAAACTTGCTATACAGCTGAACCTATTTTAATTTTCTTTTATTTTAAGCTGGTTGTTCGTAATACTGAGGCTACTTGGTTTTTTATATGGAAATAGCTTCATGTTGGTTATTTTACAACATTACCACCTATAATCACTGATCACAACAAAACAGCCGAAAAAATTCAAGCACTGCTGAATGCCAGCAGCATCGCTATTATTCACTGCTGTCATCACTGCTCTGTCTGCTTCAGCGTACATGTCAGTAAAGCTGCTATCGGCACTGGATATTGAGTTTGCCTTCAAAGATGGACTTACACAAAATCATTTTAAAAAGATTTTAGTAGAAAGTATCGGCATTTTTCTATCATTGGTGATTGTTTTTTATGTTTGGGATGATCTGACTGCCAGGATGTTTCAAGAATAAATTTGACAAAACTAGATTGCGATTTTATTTCTGATCAAGTTTTGTCATGTTTAATCTTGAAACATTCGAGCAGTCAGATCACCTCAAACATCAAAAGCAATCGCAAATGATAGAGAAATGGCGATACCTTCTGATAACGTCTACTAGAACTTACATTCATGTAAGCTCATCTCTAAGGCCTTTTGTTTACTTGTCAACAAGCAGCCAAATATGTTCATGGATCATAACATAAATAGATCATAACAACAGACATATATTGTCTTTTTCAATTTTTACAATCTGCTTTATTATATGTAAAGTGTAACAATGTGATTAAGTGGATATGTAATGCTCTTACAGGGTGCATTTTGCGATTTGGTCTGGTCTGATCCCGATGACGTGGATGGTTGGTCTGTGTCTCCCCGAGGTGCTGGGTGGCTGTTTGGAGCTAAGGTTACCAATGAAGTGAGTGGCCCTGAGCAAGGGTTAGCATTTTCTTACTAGTATATTTGTGAAAATCTGATTCTCTTACCATGCTAAGGAGACAGTAGTTTAGTCTTTCAACATTTTGAAAACAATTTATCTTCTATTGAATAAATTTTGAATTTAGCATATTGAATTTGTCTTCTCATGGTGGAGACAACTACCACTTTTGTACGTCACAAATATCTTACAATCTATTAACTATCATTATAAATTGTTTTTAAGTCAACGATGTCAGCTCCTTCTGATAGTTTTACAGTTGGGTATTTTTCAACACTGTTTTGATATATATACTTCTCATGACCTTTACATTGACAAAGGTCAATTTTTGTGCCAGCCATTTCTCTATCCACTAATACTTACCTTAGGTCAGTTTGACTCTAAGGGCTGTTGTTGATATGTCAGGCCGCTGTCATAATCTCAAAATGCTGACACTCTCTTTTTGTAGTTTGTACACATAAACAACCTCAGCCTCATATGCAGGGCCCATCAACTTGTACATGACGGTGAGTGTCTCTATCTTTGAGTATCTCTATGTTTGAGTTGATAAAATGATATGAGAAGTAAGGCTACTGCTGGCCTAGAATTCTTGTGATAAATAGACCATTATTAAAATATATTAAAGCCTTCCATTACAGGATGTACTTAGTCTGTTTTTTAGATTCGTTCCCTCTTGTCCTTCTTGATTGCATGTGTTTCATTTGGAGTTTCATTGGAGTGTTTCATTTCATTGTATGTCAACCTTTTCTTGGAGCATAACTTAAAGTGAATTTTTTAGTGTTTAATGTTAAAAGTAACTACCATATGTATTTGAGCCCAATCTTCACTCATATACACCGCAATCCATTAGTTTCTGAATGAAAATGATTTCAACACTTTTTTCACTTTTCCTTTTTTGGTCTTTTATGTATTTTGTCAGTATACCATTGGAGTGAGGGACTGTATTTCTGATAATATGTAAGAACTAGCTGAATGCCTGGCGTTGTATGGGTAATTAAAAAAGTTTTTACTTACACAATTTGCTTTTAATTAAGTTTCTCAACCTAATGAATTTGAGTAACTTGAGCTCTTAATTAAGCTCTCAAATAAGACCCATTAATAAACTTAAGTCAACGTTAGTAAAAAATATTAAGTCATGTTCGAAAGTGTACTTGGTAGTGTATCATGGTCTTTAAGCATACTAGCTGAAATGAGCGTATTTTAACTAATCGGCATTAAAGATTGGCATGTGTCATAAGTATGCTGTGCTATTCCTATTGTGACTGGGTGGCCAACTAAGTTTAGCCTGCCTGTCTGCTGGCCCATAGGCTCAGAGTTCAAAACCCATATGAAGCGCATTTTCATCGCTATAACCAGATGAATGACAGACTAACGATGAACACTGAGATTTATATATATATATATATATATACATATATATATACATATATATATACATATATATATATATATATATACAGTGTTTATATACGGTATATAAAAAGTTCATATATACTGTTTAAGAACATTGGGTAGTGCATGTCTCTGCTTTCTTACATGTGATAGTAAACAAATTTTAATGAAAAAGGATTTCTTGGGTAGATTAATCTTTTTACTATTCAATGAAGCATTTACAATTTTCGGTTTCCGTGACCCCAGCCTTTGGTGAACAGTATAAAGCGTGCTATAGTGGCGGTCAGAAAACTTGATATTTTTCACCCAATTGATGAAGAAGTTGCAAAGCAGTCGCTTGGCCTCTTCACAATTTGTGAACCAGCTTTTAAAGCATCTCTTTTGGTTTATCGACTTCAACTAGGCAAGTTGTAAGACAATCCATACATACATGCACATCATTAGATAATGTTTAGGCAAGCGGACATCATTACGTTGAAAAACAGTGCACTATGCATCTACTGTATTTGTATGTTGTACGGCGAAACTTAATTTTGATTGAAAATCGTTCATAATATCGTCCATAATGCTTGAATAAATCCGGTGAATGTTTTGATGAGAATTCTTAGAATTTTCACCATTGCAGTAACAAGACGGGCACTACTTTAAAATCAGGGAAAGACTTTTCAGCACACATTTTACCTGCAGCCATTAGTCCGCTATGGCCGAGAGTCCATGTTTGTCTGCTTTTGCTTGTTTGCACAGTTTGTACCTATTGCTAATCAATCAAAATATATTAAAAGGGATGCATTAAGGTGTTTTTAACAACTTACTTTTGACTATACTTAGGCTGCCCTACTTAGAAACATTCAGGTTATGAACAATGGTCGATATGAACGGTGTTGCGCGTACAGTCGCTACCCCATAACTACCCTTTATAACTATACTAGCTGTACCACCCGGCGTTGCCCGAGTAATAAAAAAGTCTGGACAAAAAATTGATTTGTTTTTAACATAAAACAAGTTTTACCATTCTAACTTTCAACCTACATATCATGGGAGAAGTGTTTTGTGTAGTTGAAATAAATTAAGAAAAAAATGAAAACAATTGGTAAGGTTTTAAAACTTTGTCAAACAACTGTAAGTTTCAAGCTATAGCCTGGCACATTGTCTATGGAAAATTGCAGTAAGCTGCTAGGCTTCTAATGACAGTACTCCATGACGTTGCGTCAGCATTATTGTCCAGCTGCAGTTATTCTAATAATAGCTATAGCCGGAATGCAGACAGACATATGACATACGGCGCACGGATGTCATACGTTGAGAAATATATATATAGATTTGACATTTATTTAACATTTCTTTTTATAACTATATGTAACGATGTTGCATTAAAGCTCATTGTACTCACTGATATTCGCTAGTTTGCAGCCAAACTGGCTTTTTACGTGCAATAGAAGAGGAGTTATGGTCGTCGATTCATTGTAAGCCGAGTCTATATAATTGCAAGGGTATTATCAAATAATATGCTATAAGCCTGCAAACTTATAAGTTATATAATAATCTATGAAATGCTATAAATAGATGCTCGAGAACAAGTGAAATAAACAACTTATAAATATAATATACACACACATCTAGAAAAATTAATATTTTTGAAACAAAAATATTCGCATCGTTTGCTAGGCAGGTTGCGTTCAGTTTGTTGCTTTCATATGAATCAATTTTATCTTTTTTGGATGTTCGTTACCTTCCGAAGTGTTTGCTGAACTCAATTTTTTTCTTCACTGCTAAACAACTTTTCTCGAAAATAGCGATATCCAAAACGAACTTTTAGCCCATGCGCACTGCACAGGTTGAAGTCTGAGGCAACTCGCGAATTAGTTCGCGTAACAACTTACCATTCGGAATGTATCTCATTTGTAAGTTGGGAAGTACTTTGTAATATTTTGTAGTATATGTAATAATTAGTATTTTAATTACCGTAATTTTCGGACTATTAGCCGCTACTTTTTTCTGACGATTTGAGCCATGCGGCTTATATAAGGGTGCGGCTATTCTGTAGCGTTTTCTTTCACCACTCGGGCGCATTAACCAGAATCTCCGGTTAGTGCGCCTCTAGCGGTGAAAGGAATTACGAAACAATGCCTAACGGTACTGTTCCGTTAGACACTAGGTTAAAAAGCGTCGGTTAATACGAAACAGTGCCGTCAGGCACTGTTTCGTTTTAAACAGCAAAGTTGCTGCCACATTAAAAAGCACCGTCCTGAGTTCTGGGGTCTATACAAAGTTGCGGCCCATCTATTGTTTTATTATCGTTTGTTGGAAAATAAAGCAGATGCGGCTTATATAGGGGTGCGGTTTATAGTCCGAAAAGTACGGTAGTCATAAACTTATCAATACATAACAATCATTAAATGATAGGTTGCAGTCCATTTTCGTTTTTGAAGGTTTCAAACGTACAAGTCAAGTTTTAGTTTTTCCTCTTTGGGTGTCAAAGAGAAATTCGAAACTTAATTGCCGGCCGGCACTCTCTTTCCTTTCTCATTATTGTCTTTGACCACTGTATGTGGACTTGTTTGTTGTGGTTTACGAAATACTGCCTGTATTCCGTGTAGCATGATGGTGTATTATTTAATTTTATTATATACAGTGAAACTCGGATAACTCAAACTTCAAGGGACCGAGCAAAAGTGTTCGAATTATCAGAGCGTTCAAGTTATCAGAGCACTGTCACAAGTCCATGTATTTACTTATTTATTAGTAGATACATGTACATATACAAACTATAATATAAATCAAAAGCACAAATGGCTTGTTTCAAATTAAATGCTTCTAATGTAAAGTTTAAAACGTTTTTATCAAAAAGTATAGAGATTTTTCTATCACTTGAGATTGGTTTGTTGTTTGAGGTGATGTTACTGCCAGGACATTTTTTAGATTGACATTGGCAAAACTTGATCGTTGCTGAAATGTTCAAAAGAAAAGACATCTTTTTTTTAGCGTTTTACCCGCGATCAATTTTGCCGATTTTTCTTGAAGTTTATGCAAAGATTACCTTACTTTACCTGGGATTCGTTAAGAGCAACACTCCGAGGAAGTTCAATTAAAAGTTTTACGAGGTTTTACGGTACATTGTAAATCACTCACGCTTTTTGAATGGATACTTATTGAATGTACACACGTATTCTGTGTTTAGGCCAAACGATGAATAATTTTTTTTAGCTAAGACAACGTATACGTTTAATTATAACAATTTTTAAGACGTTTTAAACATTCAACATTCCGACGTTGATTCAACACGGAATCAACGTCGGAAAACTATTCATCACGGGCTAGCCGGGTCACGCACTCAAGGATTTTCACCACGGAAATACAAAACAACAACAACATGCTGTTTTTGTTTTGTATGTGCGTGGCGAAAATCCTTGCGCGCGTGACCCGGTTAGCCGGGTCACGCGCGCAAGGATGACTACGTGCTATTCATCGTATAGCAGTATAAATCAAATTTCACCAAACCTTTAGAAAAGTCGTTGACAAAAATATTTTACCGATGGTGGTAATAGCGACGCTTATGAATTACGAAAAGTTGATGTTTACCTCTATGGCTTGGAATAAAGTGATTTTCTAAAGCGATAGCAACCGTTTCGGTAACCGTTGGGCATAAAACAGTTCGAATTAACAGTGTTGAGTTCGAGTTATATAGAGCCATTTATCATTGCGTGGGAACGGACCAAGCAAATCCATTCGAGTTAACCATGTGTTCGCTATATCCGAGGGCGAGTTATTCATGTTTCACTGTAGTTGGTTTCTTTTATTAAAATGAAACATGGGGTGTTTCTACACTCTATTATTTTGCATAAAAATATTTACTATAGTAAAAGCCATGTCTGTCTGTTCGTCACCTTGAGAAAAATGATTGCATCATTCGAGATTTGAACCCGCAACATCCAGCTTTGCTCCTTGGCGCGCCACCATCTACCTCACCCGAATACCTTCCACGATGTTACATTGATTGTGCCGATGATTATTCTCTCTGCTTTATTGGCTCACCTCATGATATCTCACAGCACTAGATACCTCCTGGGTACTAGGGTTAATCAAAATGAGGCTTAGGGAAGGGCTAATAATCACTATGTTTACATGATGCCCATCATGCGGATTCGAAGTTATGCACGATTTGTGTTACCGTGTTTATGGACATAAGAATTACGTGTTTCTATGAACATTAGCATGATGCGGATTGACTCCAGCACCTTGTTGAAAAAAGGTAAGAAATGGTGAGCTATAAGGTAATTATTAACGACGCAGTTAGCGACGCAATCATGTGAAACTCTATTGAGCAAGGATGACGGAAGTATTGAAAATGTTTAAAATTGAATATCTGGCGTGATATTTTATTGCGCATCATTCGCAAGTGCTGTTTCCATAATTTGCAAGCAGGATGGATTTGATAAAGTTTAGCGAATTGCAGAACTCGCTTAGATTGCAGATTTATGCCGGTTCCATGATGCTGTTAACCTGCGGATTGGCTCAAATTTGCGCATCATGGAAACAGTGAATGAAATGCTAGTACATTCCCCAGCCTATCTTTCTCTGCTAATAAAGTACTGCAGTAGTTGCTTTATATATTATTTGCTCTTTTGATATACAAACAAAGCAAAAACTTTGCAAAACACATTTTCAAATTTTGTGATTGATTGAAATCATATATACTAGCACCGTCCACAGTCTGGTAGGCGGAGAGAGATATTCAAGTGTGCTGATAAATCATGGATAGATATTACTCATGCGTAGCTTATTGCAGTCGCATGTGTTAGAGCAGGGGTGTCAAACTCAATTGTAAAAGGGGCCAAAATTCAAAACATACTTTAGGTCGTGGCCAAACAGGATAAACATTTATTTAACACGCTAAAACTGAATGCTTTTGGAACATAAATACAAATAAAAACAGACAGGAATATTATTCTGAAACAAACTGAAACTGTAAAGGTTGACTTGCAACAAAATTTATATTACAGTTATTTGGTATCTTAAGATTCACCTTGTCTTACTCTGCTGTGTTGTAGGTACAAAATGTGTGGAAATGTGATCACAAGCTCTTAAAAGCTCAAAAATGAACAGTTAATCGCAGCCACACGAAACAGTTAAAAAAAGTGGTTGTAGGCTGGAGTCCCATATTTTGACGACGTATTCAACTCGACAGGGTTATTGTTTGGACACATAATGTTATCACGTGAAATCAAATGCCAATTAAAGGCTCAATATAAAACATCTCGTAGCACTAGTTTATGAAAAACACTTTCGGCTTTTCCAGAAAGCCCCTATCAAATATAGATGCTCACTACTTAAAAGTTTCGTTTCAGCTCGATCTAATCATCTAGTCGTAATCTGATTATGTGACCCATATTTCCGCTATATGGTGCGAACAATCTCTGCAGCATTTGTCGACTATCACAGGTGACCAACAGGCTCCTCATGTTTATCAGAGGATGATATGCACCCCTCGAGCTAAGGTTAAAAAATTAAACTGATTTTTAGGCTAGGTTTTGAGATATCTGTGCTCAAAGTGACAGCATTACAATAATAATAAAATAGACGCGTAAGGTTTCACTTGGCTTTCACAGATGGTTTCATTGAATACGTGGAGTATATTTGTGAAAATATTTCGACGAATGACGTTGCATTAACGTGTAAACAGAAACACATTGTGTTCAACTACGTCACATTCGAGCCGTTTTGAGAGGGATTCCAACCTATGGTCGTTTTCATGATGGCTACGATCAGCTGTTCGTTTTTGAGCTTTTAAGAGCTTGTAATCACATTTCTACATATTTTGCACCTACAACACAGCAGAGTAAGACATGGTGAATCTTTTGATACAAAATAACTGTAATGTGAATTTTGTTGCAAGTCAACCTTTAAACTACTTCTATTTATTTTTTGCTTTTCATAAAAACATCTTGTTGTAAAAAATTCAAATTTCTTTGCTCCTATGTCAATGTATATACAAAATAAACTTAAATATCCCAAAAAGATTTGACTCACCTTAAAAATATCCCCTATCAATATTATACAAGTTAGAAATATGAACACACTAAAAACATGGAAATATACATAAAATGTATGCGGTTCAGCAATAACAATTTAAATCATTCTGTTTTCTTTGCTCTTATGACTTTGATCTGATTATATGATCTGACCGAAACAACAAATTAATTTACGTTCAGTGTAATTTCTTGTGTTGTGGAGGTTCTCAGAATAGAAAGCAGCGCTCATCAGGCTAACTGCTATAGACCTGCAACAACCCTCAAAGTATGCATAAATGCAATCAATTGT
Organism: Watersipora subatra; assembly: GCF_963576615.1. Taxonomy (NCBI): domain Eukaryota; kingdom Metazoa; phylum Bryozoa; class Gymnolaemata; order Cheilostomatida; family Watersiporidae; genus Watersipora; species Watersipora subatra. The sequence goes on from NC_088713.1 coordinate 19,472,229, forward strand.
AAGCATCAAAATCTACATAAATACAGTGAAACTCGGATAACTCAAACTTCAAGGGACCGAGCAAAAGTGTTCGAATTATCAGAGCGTTCAAGTTATCAGAGCACTGTCACAAGTCCATATATTTACTTATTTATTAGTAGATACATGTACATATACAAACTATAATATAAATCAAAAGCACAAATGGCTTGTTTCAAATTAAATGCTTCTAATGTAAATTTTAAAACGTTTTTATCAAAAAGTATAGAAATTTTTCTATCACTTGAGATTGGTTTGTTGTTTGAGGTGATGTTATTGCCAGGACGTTTTTTAGATTGACATTGGCAAAACTTGATCGTTGCTGAAATGCTCAAAAGAAAAGACATCTTTTTTTTAGCGTTTTACCCACGATCAATTTTGCCGATTTTTCTTGAAGTTTATGCAAAGATTACCTTACTTTACCTGGGATTCATTAAGAGCAACACTCCGAGGAAGTTCAATTAAAAGTTTTACGAGGTTTTACGGTACATTGTATATCACTCACGCTTTTTGAATGGATACTTATTGAATGTACACACGTATTCTGTGTTTAGGTCAAACGATGAATAGTTTTTTTAGCTAAGACAACGCATACGTTTAATTACTTACAACAATTTTTAAGACGTTTTCAACATTCCGACGTTGATTCAACACGGAATCAACGTCGGAAAACTATTCATCACGGGCTAGCCGGGTCACGCACTCAAGGATTTTCGCCACGCAAATACAAAACAAAAACAACATGCTGTTTTTGTTTTGTATGTGCGGGGCGAAAATCCTTGCGCGCGTGACCCGGCTAGCCCGTGCTATTCATCGTATAGCAGGATAAATCAAATTTCACCAAACCTTTAGAAAAGTCGTTGACAAAAATATTTTGCCGATGGAGGTAATAACGACGCTTATGAATTACGAAAAGTTGAGGTTTACCTCTATGGCTTGGAATAAAGTGATTTTCTAAAGCGATAGCAACCGTTTCGGTAGCCGTTGGGGAAAAACAGTTCGTTATAACAGTGTTGAGTTCGAGTTATATAGAGCCATTTATCATTGCGTGGGAACAGACCAAGCAAATCCATTCGAGTTAACCATGTGTTCGCTATATCCGAGGGCGAGTTATCCATGTTTCACCGTATATTGTTTATGGTTCATGGTAGGCAAAACTTTTTCTTTATTTAACGAACGATATAAAACTCATGACACTACAGATTTCTGTAAGGGACATTGACAGAACAAGAGCTATCATTTCTTTATTGCAAGAGCTTTTGTTCTGTCAATATGTCCATGGCAGTAATCTTTCACAACTGATTCTATATCTATTTCAACATCTTTATATATGTATAATATTACAAGATTATTTAGACAGCCTGCCCCATGGTGCTCCTCATCAATGTTTTGATTCGCTTCAATGCAGAAAAGGATCACTCACTGCATTAGTGGCAGGCGAAACTAATACTAGATAAGTGAGCCTCTCCACCTCGTCGCTAGTTGCATTAGACTAGCGATGAAGTGGAGTGATGAGCTAAGCGCGATGAAGCGAGAGTGATGAACCGAGCAATGAACTAATTCAAGCTAATTTACTAGCAACTAGCGTAAAGGTGCGTTTACACCAGGCCGATTTGTCGGAGTTGTTTCAACTCCGACGAAATCTGAGTTGGAACCGCTTCTAGTCTGTCTACGATTTGAAATACGTTTTTGCAGAGGCTTTTACACCGGACCAACTCCAACTCCGATTATACAAAATGGGTCACTATTTTAACCAATTAAATACAACATCGATACCTAATCCATTTTGAGCGCTTATCACCATAAACGGAAACGATAACCTTGCCATTGATTCATAGCACGCCCACACAGCTTCAACTTACCATAATTCTTATAGTAACAATAGTAATAATTTAGTTCGTCAAAAGTAATTTTTTTCAAGGATGGAACAAGACAACGACGATTTACTACTATGTTGTGCTGCAGCTGCAGCCGTTATAATTTTAGATGAAGTCGAAGAAAAACAGGTACGTGCGCATATTTTAATTTGGATATACATTGTATAGTCAATTATTTAAGCTATTCATATTGTTAACATTTAATTTAACAATATTGTTTACGGTTTTTCATCAATGTTTCAATTTACATAATTTTATTAATTGTCACTGTACCCGGTTAGACAAACCGTTAGAAAAAATATTGCTAATATTTATCGAAATATCACTATATCTTAGTAAATCCACCATTGCATTTCCCTCTGACAGTTTCTATATTCGACAGTACCCTAACAAGGCAATCTACTTTTAAACTACTTGGCTTTGTCATCAACCAGACCACATCTCATTCATGTCAAATAACATCATCTAACCTACGTTTATTTTATAACATTCGTCATCTTATGAACTTTGATATTGCCAAACTATATTACTATAATTTTATCCATTCTTATCTTATATATGGCCTACATGTGTTCTACCCTACAACACCTGTAAAATCTTTTAAAACCAAACTCAAACTACACCTACTATTCTCTGACCAATAATACCATTAACCATCTAGTCTTACCTATTTTAACATTATACGTTGGTTGTTTTCATAACTAGAAATTTGTTGTCATAGATATGCATAACTATTTTCACGGAGTTTTTTGTTTGTCCAATTTTTGTTTAAACAATACTTTTTGTTGTACATTGCTTTTTAGTTAGTTTACTAGCTGTGGTACCTTGTGGAAAACATATTGTAAAATATGACTATTGATTATCACAATAAAGGTTGCTCATATATATATATATATATTGCCTATTAATTTTCGGGAAAATCTTTCCTCGGTTTGTGACCCAAACCGACTTTTCACATGATTGTACTACTGCATGTTCTGTATATTTGTAGGAAGATTTGAGAAAGGGTAAACCATGGGTCGGTCCAATTACTGGATCACGTACCATACATGGTGCTTTTTATTCAACTGTGCCCAAGCTAATCGATGCTACTGGCGATGACAAGCTACCGTCCAACCGGGTTGGCACGTTCCAAAATTATTTCCGATTGTCTAAAGAAGAGTTTTGCTTAGTTTTATCGAAAGTGGAGCTAGAAATAAAGAAGCTAGATACCCACTATAGAGAAGCTATTACTGCCGAAGAAAGATTGATGGTAACACTGAGATATTTAGCTACCGGCTCTAGTTTAACTCAACTGCATTATGAATGGTATATCTCAGTTGCAAGCTTATCACAAATAATTTCCGAGACTTCAAGAGCAATATACAATTGTTTAAAAGACGACTTTATTAAAACTCCGTCTAGTGTGCAAGAATGGCTCAACATCTCGACTGATTTGGAAGAGAAATGGAATTTCCCAAATGCCATTGGTGCCCTTGACGGCAAACATGTGATGATGAACAAGCCTTGGCGTGCTGGGTCTGAGTACCATAACTACAAGGGACAGGAATCAATTATCTTGCTGGCTATGTGTGACGCCAATTACTCTTTTACGTATGTTGATGTTGGGGCACAAGGTCGAGCTTCAGATGGAGGTGTTTTTGAAGTCAGTACGCTGCAGGCATCATTGACCAGCAATAATATTAACGTACCGCCTGCCCGCTTGCTGCCAGGGTGTAAAGAACCTTTACCTTATGTAATACTAGCCGATGAGGCCTTTCCTTTAAAATCTCACTTGATGCGACCATACCCGAAAAGGGTTTTGACAGATGAGAGAAGAATTTTTAATTACCGGTTGTCACGGGTTAGAAGACTAATTGAAAACTCATTTGGAATTCTCTCTTCGACATGGCGAATTTTACTTCGTCGCATTGACCTTCAGCCAGATAAAACTAGAACCATTGTATTGGCTTGCTGCGCTCTGCACAATCTGATTCGTAGTTCTTGCCATCCTCCTGAAGGAACAGTGCCACCATTACCTCGAGAACCGTCTAATCTAGCAGACACTATACCTAGTGTTGAAGCTCGACCCGTTAGACCAACTGAAGCTGCTAAGATGGTTCGGGAACAGTATTGTGATTATCTCAACAAAGATGGAGCAGTCTGGTGGCAGAGAGGGTACGCATTGTTACAATGATACAGGTGAGCTTGATTTTAAAGCATTTTATAACTAGGCTGCTTGAAATTCATCTCTTGTGTTCTGACATTTCTCATCAGCAATTTGTGTGCAGGGATACAAATAATTGCAATAATTTCAAAATTTTTCACACGGTTCACCTGTAGTTTGGTGAGCATATTTAAGACTGTCTCTTGCAGTAGTGAATGAGAATTACCTATGTTTTAGATCTGTCAAGCAATGGTAACGCAGTCATGGATTGATGAGTTATTATATTCGATGTACATCAACCAACACTACAAGAGCTCATTTTTTATGGAAGCAATTACGGTGTTTGCCATCTACCGTACAGCAGTTAACATTTTGCTCAATGGTACAGACAGTTTGTAAAGTGCATGTTTATTGAATATTTGAGTCCTATTGATCTGTGTAAAAATATTATCACACACTTATGACATATACAGTGGTGTGCAAAATAAACTGGGCCACGTTTCTAAAAAACTAAAAATCTCATTTACAAACTTTGTCATCCACTGTAAATATAGTCTGTAAACTATGGCGCCTTACAGTGCCTCGCCTTGCGCGTTCACAACTCGAGTTGATCAACTTGAGTTGCACAACTCGAGTTGTGAACGCGCAACACGACTTTTCAAAAGTAAGGTGCAATATACTGGTATTACGGTAGCATAACCGTAGATCTAGTTATATTAACAATGGTACATCAATAGGCACCCGTTAGCTAATAGAAATTAAACTGTATGTACTGTAAAACTAGAGCTAATAGCGAATTATTAGAATTATACTGTGCCGAGTTTGCAACTCGAGTTGTACAACTCGAGTTTGTAAATATAACTCGAGTTGTACAACTCGAGTTGCACAACTCGAGTTGCAAACTCGGCACAGTATAATTCTAATAATTCGCTATTAGCTCTAGTTTTACAGTACATACAGTTTAATTTCTATTAGCTAACGGGTGCCTATTGATGTACCATTGTTAATATAACTAGATCTACGGTTATGCTACCGTAATACCGATATATTGCACCTTACTTTTGAAAAGTCGCGTTGCGTGTTCACAACTCGAGTTGTGCAACTCGAGTTGTACAACTCGAGTTGTGAACGCGCAAGGCGAGGCACTGTAAGGCGCCATAGTAAACTTAGTCCATGGCCATAAATTATATGTTGAATTACTCCTATTTTTGTCCTTGTTTCACATATATAAACAAAGCAGCTGTTAGATTATATTTTTTAATAATTATGTAGGCTGAATTCTGATCATTTCAATTTTTTGAAATGTTGCAAATTAAAAAAATGAAATGTTCAGATTTTAGCCTACATAGTTATTTAAATACATAATTTTATAAACTGTTTGATTTACATATTTAAAATAAGGACAAAAAGGGATACATTCAATATATAATATATGGTTATGGACCAAATGAACAGTAGGTAACCATGTTGTACATGAGAAGTTTAGTATTCCCATAAAAAAGGTATATATATGCAGAAAATATAAGTTTATGATTATATGAAAACTTGTTAGTACTATAATATTAAATAGCTCGGATCAGTGTCCGCTTCGGTTGATTGGCCATATATAGGTGCCGGTGGTTGCTCTTGAAACCGAGCTTCATGAAGAATTTGTTGAATCTTCAACAATGTGGTCGAGGCTACTTGTTTATTTGAGATTTGGCGGAGCTGCTCAGCAATCATCTTGCCAGCATAGTCATACTCATCCAATTTTGGGTTCCTACTCTCCTGCACTGTCATCATAGTGTCTGTTATCGCTTTTAAGGTTTTAGCTCTGGTTTCTTCAGACTCCGCCCTCTTGCGCTTGAGCGACCGGGATGGCTGAACTGCAGTTTCAGGCGCACTATCACCATTCATTTCCTCGAGACTGGGAGACGAGGCAATTGGTACAGCTAACACTGCTGAATCGGATTTATTCATGTCAGCTTGACTGGCTGAGTCTGTGGGTGCTGAAAAAGATGACGAATATGAGTTAGTTGTCGATTTGTCATACAGTAGCGTGGGTATTGTTACATGTACCATGTACAAATAATAAAACTCTCTATATGAACTACGTACCTTCACTAGGCATCTCAATACTCGACTCAGTCTGATTGACATGCACCGTCGCTGCTAGAAACATTAGGCTGGTGTAGTATGGCCAAGAAGGTTGATAAGTATCTCCAGCCCCTGCACCTGACCTCTGGGAACTGAGGACTTTTTTGTATTCTTTAAGCCAGTACGTGCGTAGCCCTTGATACTTGGCTTTGACAATTTGAACTAAAATGAGACAAAAAACTAAATAAATAATTAACACATTGAATTCTTGTGTAGGTAAACCAACGAGAGTGATCTCTAATAAAACCATCAGCATTGATGAAAATAGGTTGCAGTTTGACGAGGGTTCAAATAAAAGCGATCATTATTAAATTTGTTGTAATAAACAAACTATTAACATAAACATTAATAATTTTTAATTACTACATGTTTACTACCTTTGCTAGATCAGCTGTTTACACAATAGATAACACTACACTGCGCACTATTGCTAGACCTACTAACCTGTACTGTTCAGCGACTTGGCTAAATCCACATACTGTCCTTGAGCCCGTGAAAAATGCTCCGGATGCGTATGGTTCCATATGTAGAACCGTGGCTGTAACTCTGTGATTAACTGCTCAGAGCTCAGTGTTTTCAATGCTAATTTTAACTGATCTTTAGGAACAACGGAATAAACAGCCATGTTTTATGATTGCTACGATTGCTAATGATATTACCCGCGCAATTGCGAAGTTTTGCAATTTTACGAGATATGATTGGTCAATTTATTGTTTCACTCCGACAAGGACGGCCGTCAAAATCGGACCAACATAGTATGTAGCATTTCACCGATTTTGTGTCTTTGACGGAGACGATACAGTTTTTACAACCGATTTGCCTTTTACACCAGGCCGATTTTGTCGGAGTTGAAACAACTCCGACAAATCGGCCTGGTGTAAACGCACCTTTAGTTGCTAGTTGTTGGAAATTCCAAGTAAATGCGCCTAGACTGCAATTCTTAGTACTTAGCCGCTAAAAATCATTGAAAAGTTGGAGCGGTTCAGCCGCCCAAACGCTCCAGGGAATACAGGCCTGTCAGCGCTTCATATCAATGGGCCATGGATAGCAATAATGTAAAATGATTTTGCGGGCCAGATAAGATTGCAAGGCTGGCCGGATGTGGCCCGCGGGCCGTGAGTTTGACACCTGTGTGTTAGAGTGTCAGTCTACAGCGCTAAAAGTCTCGAGCTTGCATCTCGTACATGCAATCTCCGTTCCCAACCTTCCGACCGTAGATACGGACAAACAGGCAGGGTTCTTAGTGGAGCAAAGAGTGTTTGTGATACAAAGAGATTGTTTCAAAATTTGGACAATGTTCTTCTTGAAAGTGGTAGCCGAAAGCAGAGATCCGATTTGTACTCGCTTTCTTTGACAAGGTTTTTAGTCCCTAACCTCTTGGGTTTCAACTTAAGTATGTTTAAAACAAACAAATAAAGTAATGAAAATGCCGTGAAGTAAATTTGATAGAATGGACAATATGTTAATTTTGGGTGACTTGGAGACAAGTGATATAATAATTAGTGGTAAGCCAGGAGATGCCCAAAATTTTTTTGGTTTTTAATCATATAGTCTGCTGGTTGGTGTGCAAGAGGATGGTTCTCATGAACTGGATAAAGCTTCAAAACCTAATATTATTAGCGACTTGGGGGAAGGCACGAAGCATCTACATGTTCACTTGAAGTTTGGATTAAATCGTCCAAAATTGTTGAAAAACATAGTGTTTAAACAGACTAACAAACACACACATAATGACAAAGTGGGATTTATTATTAGCAATGATATGATTTGTTGTTAGGTAACATAGTCTATACAGCCGCTCAATGTTTACTCCCAAACTCTGGTCCCAAAGTGAATTGATTTATGCTGAAGATGAGATTGATGTATACATTAGTGCTGGGCACGACTACTTCTTGGCCAACGAGTTTAGACTCGTCCCCTTCCGTTCGAGTTTTTCGAGTATCGGGTAGCTGGTAGTGCTTGGCACGAGTACTTCTTGGCCAACGGGTTTTTCGGGTATCGGGTTTGTTGATACCGGCTTTATGTCTAAAATTTCCAAACATCAGACATATTTTAAAATTTACAATGCAATTATAATTCTATTCAATTTATTTATTGGTTTTTACTATTTTCTAACGACCAATATTCGTGCTCGCAGTCTTAACTCTTTGAAGTTTGAACCCCAACTGTCAGATTTCAGGCATGGCATAGGGTGTGTCAGAATCTCTATCGGCCGGAATTCCGGCATTCACATGGCTTTGTTAACAAAGCCATTTCTAAGTAACAGTGTAAATCAATCAAATTAATTTTTGCACAAGGTATTAGACCAGAAATTTCACTTCCATTTGTAACAGTTTTCAAATATCTTTACCTACTTCCTTCGTTTTAATAACAAATTTTATTTGAACGATATCGCAAAATAACTGACTCGACTCATTTTGTTGGTAGGTCATGAATGATTGTTATGCAAATAAAGAACTTTATAATACTAATTACAATTTTCCAGTATATTTTGAGTCATAAAATAAGGATGAACATATGCTCAATGGATATGATGCTATTGTAAATGTTTTTACAACTTTTTTAAAATCGTACAAACTTTTATAGTTTTAGCCCGAATAATGGTAAAGTACTGTTTTTTCCTGTTTGATGACGTTTGCTGCGGGTTGCCCGACTTTTTTACTAGTGTTTTATCAAATATCATTGTATTATGAGCTCGCTCAAATATATATTTAATAAAAGATTAAAAACTTCGAATTGTTGGACAGATTTCCCGGGGTTACTGACACACAATGACAAAAAAGGCCAGGGTTTAAAGGGTTAACAGGCGGGTTATTAAACAGTCTTTAGAGAGCAGAGCGGAATAAACCGAGTTTTTGTCCACTCAACTCGATGGATCCGTGTAACAAAACCCGAACTCGCAAGTCAAAACCCGAACCCGCAAGTCAAAACCTGAACCCGCAAGATCGCAATGCTCAAAATCTCTATTACCCGATACTCGAGAGAAGATAAACCTGCGAGTCCAACGAGTTTTATTACCCGTGCCCAGCACTAGTATACAGTACTGCTCTTGGTATTGCATCGGCCTGTGTGGTTTGGGCATTCAAATGGATTTAGACAAAATGATCCTATTCTCTTCATATTCTGACATCTGATCAGTGTATCAATCATGTCATATATTTTGTTTTATTTTTTATCTTTTGAAATGTCTGATAAACCAAAAAATACATTAAATAAGAACAGAAAAGGGTATTATTACCAGCTTTTTTTAATCACCTCATCGCTGATCGTATTAGCACCTAATTATTTATTATTAGTAACTAATTTCTGATTACTTCAGTTGGTTCAGAAAGTAGATATCTTTTATAGCCGGTTAAATATAACTCGGCTCTGAGCACCCAGATCTGTATTATCAATTTCAGCTATTGTAATTTATCAGCAAAGGTTTAAATGACTTTCGTATTTGCTGTCGACAACAGTTATAGAAAAAACAAAGATTTTGAAATTTGCATTATGTTACTGACCTTTGTTACTAATATAGATGCACTTCATGTTTTCAAGTCATGTTTATATTTATTCTCGATGTAATTTTTCGCCATAGGAACAAGACAAAAATCTCTCTAAATACATATTATATTTAGTCCAAGCGGCTGTGGTCTAGAACACCTCACCTGCAAACTACAGGTTGTCCCTCAATTCTTAAAAAGTTACAAATACTAACAGGGATAGTATCCAACCTTTAGTTCCTCTCCATAGCTGGGCATATCTCCAGTCGTCGAGGTTTCCTTTTTATTGGGTTCTAACATGTTCAGACAATATTACAGAACCATTGTTTGTACAACAATGCTTTGAACACTCACATCCTCTGCTTGCAGTAGGCTAAAGCCTGGTTCCCATATATTCTGCAAAGCACCAGCGACAGCACCGCAGGCTAATGCCATGAAATGTGAACCTACACGCCGAGTACCACCGGTAAGGGCCGGTGGTCAACGTAAGAGTTTAGCACTGATCAAATTTCGTGAAGAGCCGCAGGCAAAACCTTCCCAAAATGCACTGTACAGGCGAAGGTCCCTATTATCGAAACGGCACGACAAGCGAACATTTTATTCGGTTATTACTTATTAGCGATGCAGCTTTATGGGAACAGAAGCCGCCTCGCAAGCGTTTTGATGCGCAAGATTACCGCCGGAGTCTCGCAATCGATATGGGAACCAGGCCTAAGACAACATCGTACTCGATCTTTGAGGGATTGCTCGCATGCATTTACCTCAAGTTGGTGTCTGGAAATTGAAGTATTGGCAGTCAGTGTCCATGTCTGATGGTACCTGTTCAGTAGGTCATCGTTGCAATATAGTGACAAAACTTATTGCATTAGCTGTAACCAGCAATTTTTGTCTTTGAAATTAATGGAAAGTTCATTCCATAAAACTGATTTCTTAAATTTTTCTGCTCAAAGCAAAAGTGGAGTAGAGAAATGCTGAATGACTTCAGATAACAGCAACAAAAACATTGTAGAAAAGTTTTGCAATGCTCGGCCTCACTTTGCTAAAATAATCCCTGATTGGTATGTTTCAAGTGTTGGTTTTCTCCCTGGTTCTAGCTGTCAATTTCTAAGAGGGGACAACCTACCCTACAGGATGAATTTATTCGCGGAGTTATATTTCGCGAAAATTGTCTTTTCATGCATATTCGCGGATGAATTTATTCGCGGCTGAAAACTGCCACTCTCTAGGAAAAGTTAACTCTATTGCGGCTAGTAATAGAGTTATTCCTACGCATGCGCACACCGCGTGTTCTGGTTTATATTTAGCTTACAACTGCGAGGCGATCATGCTAAGCTACGGTAAACAATTTTTGCTGTGTCCAGAGGTTTTCACGAATATTCATCGCTTTGGAGGCCTTTGATAAGCCAACAACTTGTGGTAAGTAATGAGTTTTTCACATTTACTAAATTAGTTGAATTTTACTTTGGTTCTTCGGTAAAACGCAATACTTATTTTTTCCATCCCTACCGCTTCATTATTTGTTTTAGTGTGAGAGAGATTTTTCATCATACACCGAAGAACAATGATTGCAAGGGTGGTAGATGTCATTCTTAGAAGATCACCAATCATTCAGGGAGGTCTGGAAATTGAGGTTGAAGTGACCGCAGCTACTTACGAGGAGGATATATGTTTTTAAAAAAGGAACAAAAACGCCTTTACGAGCACAAATCTTTGGCCAACCGGCAGAACTTTGCAATAGTAAGCCACTAGGAGACTTCTGATGATAACTTCCTTACCAGTCATGTAGTAGTGAGAGAATCGCCTTTAACATCTACCCAAGACAGTGACAGCGATATAGAGCTGCTATTACCACAATAACTAATCAGAGAGCACCATTACATGCTAGTATTCACTTATCAAGAGTATCAGTTAAATTTTATTGCTAGACAACCACCATATGGACTAATCTGTTTATATTTACTCCGTTCATCGTTTGTAAAATTTTATTTGTATTTGAAATATTTTATTTGTACACTCAAGTTTGTAATAAATTATAATATATCTATACATGAAATAAAATATATAATTTAATCATGTTTGCTGCAGCGATATCAAGGAGTTGTTGTCGATGAAGGGGTCTAGGTTGACTGGTTGCTTCTCTGCCAATATTCCTGCCTTGATGAATAGTACTACTTGTCTCTAGTTTTCGTAATCGGAGTAGGTTGTTTCATTCTCAATCTGCAGTAAACACAAAAAAGTAAGTAAGTACAAAAACAATAGCTGAAGTATTTAATGAAAGCGATCAGTTTTTAAACAAAAGAATTAACTAATGCAGTTAATTATGGAAAAAGGTATCTGCACTGCAAATCAAATACGTACCATATTGTCCAGATCAGAATCATGATCATCCTCGACTTCGGTATTAGAGATTGATGGAGTTGATTTTAATGTAAAAAGACTAGGAGAGCATTTTTGCGATGCTGAAGCCATGCCGAATAACTTGTGAAAACCTTGAATTATTTTGTAAAGTTTGATGTAATGGCAATAAAGCTCGAAGCCTGGCGATGATTTTAAAGAAGTTTTGGAACTCGGCTACGTTTAGTACTTCTGCCTAACGGCTATTTTCGCGATGACGCCATTCTGCATATGTTGTGACAACCTCGAATAATTTTGTAAATAAATGTGATGCATTGGCAATGGTGTTAGCTCAAAGCTCAGGTAATGATTTTAAAAATGTTTTGGAACTCAATTACGTTTAGTATTTATATTAACAACTAGGCTAGCAACTAGTTTTCAATTTGATGCAGTAGTTATGTTCTCTTGTGATTAAAAATAGAACTAATTATTCACGGACTTTAATAATTCGTGGGATTGACTGTTCGCGAAATCGCAAATTTTTATGACTAACGAATATTTTCATCCTGTAGGGTATTAAGGTTTTCGGTTGCTGAAAAAAAACACTGGTTTTGAGTTTAAGATCATTAGTTTGGCAGCTTTTAAATTGTAGTACGATATACAGTAGATGCACCTACGATGTGAATAATCTGTTCCAAGAATATTTGTTGTAGCGATTTTACGTTACACAATTTGTTAAATAGATGTAACTAACCTAATCCATTCCAAGATCTTCCCAGTCTCACCATTTGGCCTTTCAGAGAGGAAAACATGACTTTTAATCTAATGGCTGAACAGTAACTGTAGTATTATTGGTTTGTATCGACAGATTTTCCCTTTTTCTTATCATGGTCACGTAGTTAAGTCTTCGTGTTTATGGCACTTTTACCTTAAGTTAAGGGGAGAGCACACTTTCCATGCCAAGTTCGCCTCTTTTTCGCCACAGGAAGGTCTATGCTGTGAAGAAAAAGCATGGTATAAAGTAAAACAAAGTAAAGTAAACAAATATAATAAGTACCCTCAACACCGTTTTCTCTCCGAAGTACGGCAATAGAAAAAATGATACTTTTAAGGCTAACAATGGGTCTCTCATTATTCAAATCGAATGGGAGAACTTGCTCCAACTTGACGCTTTACATTATGTTGAATTATTTAAGTGATATGAAGCAAAAACTTCACATCCATTCCTTATGTTCAATAGAATTTATAAAACAGAAAGTATAAAATCTTAATAAAATTATTTATTATAATAAATTAATAATATTAATTAATATTGATTTTTAATAAATAAAATATGTATTTATTAAAAATAAATGTGTTTATTTTTGAAGTTATTTTTAATAAATAAAATATCAAGTTTATAGTAGTGTCTACTGTACTGTTTCATCATTTCGTTCACCACCAGACCCTTGCTGCTGTTATGCTGAAATCCTCTCTTATCTTTTGAAGGGTACAAGTACATGTTCTCTGACAAGCTTGTTACAGTCTGGTCTGCTCCCAACTACTGTTACAGGTATGTATGATATTCACTAGTTACTTACAAGGTACTTAGGCTACAGATTGTGAGGTATGCAATACCATAAATATAATGGTATTGTAAGTAATGGTTAAGCATTATTGGAATGTGTACTTGACATACTATGATGTTATCAGGTGTCTTTAGCTTTACTGTTTGTCTAGAATACTAGAGGGCCATGCAAGATGCCTTATATACGCGTATATTATGTAGGCTATACTATTATTATACATTGTTGTATTATATTGTGTTTTAAAAAGCTGTCAAAGCTCCTCTCTAGACAGCTCTTATTGCTGGTTTGCATTTACAGTGGCAAAAATAGTGACAAAACATTTAGTTCTGATGCTGGAATAAGGGTTCAAACTATGGTTTTGTCCAGTTAAAAATCAATTTTATTGTATTTGATGCCGTGAATGAGTTGTTATGAATGTACTAGGATGTGTGGTATTGTCAAGCATGGTGGACATCCTTAACCTCTCGTGTTACATCTCATTACACCCCCTGTTTATAATTAACTACACCCCCTGTTTATAATTAATTCCATCCCCTGTTTATAATTAAAAATTATAATTATTTCATACTTTCCCAACATTTTACTTAAAACCACACTTAAATCCATTTATAATATACATATATGCAATATGCATATACACGATATATGCATACATAATATATATTTGTACACAATATGTATTTTATTTGTATATATAATTTATATATATTAGAGCTGGGCGATTAATCGATCTGACGATCTCGAGTTTAATTCTGCTACTAGACCAATTTTTTGGCACCAAATCTACTAAATCGATCTTCTTTATATACTATTGTGTCATTTTTATAAATCATTTTATTAATTATATTTTATAAAAACATTTGTGTTTTTAGCAACACAATGCAGCTTTTATCTGGGATTTTTTTGTATTGCACGAAAACATCATTTGGTCCATTATAGAAAAAAACATGGCGCGCACACGCGTTTGCTCATTTGGGAGTACTTTGACAAGATAAATAAACAAATGTTTCGTGCCGTGAATGCAAGAAGTCAGCTATTGTGGTACCACAAACTTATGCAATTATGTACGGAGGAATCACAGTGCTAGTTATAGCAAACTTGTTGAAAACAAGCAAGTATCTAGTCAAACGTCAACTACAACTAGTAATAATAGCCGTGGTAAAATTTGAAGCAACAGGAAGCATCTGAGCATTAGCACACTACCAACTTTTGTAGCATTTCTTTAAGGCAGATGCAGATACAGATGAGGCTATGTAGTCAGTTTTATACCACCCTTACTGTTAGTAAGTACTTTTTTTACAATCAGATATGGGCTATGCTGCCAGTCTTAAACTACTATTACTGTTGGTTTCTACTTCTAACTAAATACTCGCTTCTTTGTAATAAAATCGAGAATTGAAGATCGCATACTTGATGTAAGAATCGAATCGAAATGATTTTAGTGGGAATCGCCCAGCTCTAATATATATACATATATATTATTTATATATACACTTATATATTATTTATATATATTAAATCAAGTGTTTGTCTGCCTGTTGTATCTCCACTGACTCCGCGATTGGTTGGCATATGTTATACCTATGAAATACTATTAGTTAGCAAAATATCGGTTCAGCATTGTTTTCTGCATTGCATTTGTATGGCATCGCAGAGTTTTATTACAAATTTTACTTCTTGATGCAGGATACTATGCTAAGTATGTACTTTTTAATATTAATTAGTATTACTCAGGCCTTGTGTGTTTGTTTTTATTTTGAGATTAGTCTAAAGGCCTTATTTTCATTACCTATTTTTTAATTCGCCATTTTCAAGTGTGCCGATTTGCAGTATCACTTTCATTTGCACTGACTAACGACAAATTCTAAGGTCAGGCACTAAAAACTAAATATTCACCTCCCAAAATGGCCTATACATTTTCTCCTCGCTCGGTCAGACAAAGAACACGGTTTACACGGTTTCGATTGTCTCAGTACCTCTCTAAGGATGTTTTGCTAATTCTGTACAATTCCTTCATCAATTCCAAACTCTCGTATTGTGTTGAGGCGTGGGGAAATGCTCCAGACTGCTACTTAAACAAAATTAAAGTTTTTCAAAACCGTTTACTCAGAATAATTAACAAGAAAGCTTTTGACTTTTCTGCTAATCCGCTATTCAACCTAAATAGAATTTTAACTATTTAAAAGTAATACAAATACAAAGTACTGATAAAAGCACACAACACATTTTACGAAACAAACAATAACAGGACGATAACACATTTAACTACTCGTCAAACACACATAAACCTAAAAATACCATTTTTTAAATCAAAAGCTGGTCAATGTTGTTTGGATTATCAAGAGTCATTGCTATGGAATCTACTACCGGTTACACTGCGTAAAATTGTAAATGCTAATTCTTTCAAAAATGAACTGAAGCGCTACCTCAGACAACCAGACGACTAAACCAACTAGACATACTTTTGCTGACTCTACTTTCAGGTTCCGCACCTTGATTAGCCTTGCTATTGCGCACAGGGACCTCATCATCACCTTCCCTGGAGTGACATTTTTTTTTTGTCTTTTTATACTGTTAGAAACACTCTTCATATTATTTTTTGTGGTTATATTAGATGAAAATAAACAAACAAACAAACCTTTGTGCGCGTCATTGATGTATGTAATTCTGATATCTAAATTTTACGTTTGCGTCAGTATCAATGTATTCAAAGTTTTGATTGATAGTTTCTTCTGCCACAATAATCTTTGTTATACTCACACTTCTGTGTAGACCTACTCTCGGTGGCTAGGTGAAATTTATTCTGTTAAAACAAAATAAAAAAAACTTTCAAAGTTTGAAGTACAGCTTATTCATAGTGGAGACTCATACATAAGGATTTACGGTATATTTCTACTAGATTTATACGATATAAGTATACATATAATACAAGTAGATATATATACATGTATATAACAACAGTATGTATATTAATGATAAAAGTAGATATATATATAAAAAGTATTTAAGTGCGTGTATATATAATAAAAATATGTATAATAAATATATATAATATGTGTATATATGTAATAAAAGTATGTATATATGATATAAGTACATGTATATAAATTAAAAAATATAAAATTAAAATATTTCGTTACTAAATTAAAATACAGTGAAACTCGGATAACTCGCCCTCGGATAACTCGCCCTCGGATAACTCGAAAACACGGTTAACTCAACGTATTTGTTTGGTCCGTTCCCACGCAATGATAAATGGCTTTAGATAACTCGACCGAAACTCCGTTAACTCGAACAGTTTTTTCCAAACGGCTACCGAGACGGTAGCCGTTTGGCTACCGTCTCGCTTTAGAAAGTTACTATCGCTTTAGAATATCACTTTATTTCAAGCCATAGAGATAAACATCGACTTTTAGTAGTTCTTAGGCCTCATTATTACCAACATCGGCAAAATATTTTCATTAACGACTTTTCTAAAGGTTTGCAAAAATCAAATTTTACCAAACATCCGCTTAGCGATAGCCCTCCGCAAGCAAGAAAAGCGAGGTAAAATTCGGATAAATTTGAAGTAAAATTGGCAAAATTGATAATGGGTTTTTAATAGTAAAGCAGTTTGTAATAACTGACTTACTGCAAAATTGATCTTGGTTAAAATCATAGATATATATACCTAGATTGGCCAATAGGGAAAAAGCCTGTCTGATATAAATAGCACGACGTAACGTCACTGTATTGTACCTCACGCTTGACTGCACTGCTGTTTACAATGAATCTAATAGGAAGAAGGTAACAAAATTACATTTATTTTCACATAAAAACCTTCTTGTATACATAATCCAGTAAACTAAAGCAATTCTGTGATAATATCTGATAACCACCATAGATTAAAACTATAAAAGCTATGAATTGTTGCACACAAATCATGAGCCATCAGGGCCTTATTTGCAACCCTCTCTTATCCCCATTCTCTCTTTTCCCCTTCTCCAAAGAATAAGTTAGAAGGGGAAAAGAGAGAAGAGGAATGGAGAGGGGAGGGGAAATAGCCCACCCACTCAAAGAGCCAGACATTGGCTAGGTAAATAGACTAATATGTTGAACTAAACATGACTAAATATGATGAGTATGCAAGTATGTCTGAAGTCAAAAATGAGACAGAGTGATTATTTCACAGCTGGCTGTGTAGCTGGCTAGGTCACCAAAGCTGAAGTGTAATGATTGTATCACTAGCATCGTGGATGTTACCAACATTGATGTAAACCAAGCAACGAATTCCCTAATCACAGTTAAGAATCAGGGTGGCTTGACTTTGTCTTCGCCTGTGGTGATTGAGGTTTGCAACCACAGCGAGAAAGCGACAAGAGTGTTGCTTAGTAGTGCTGGATTGGTGAAAAACTTTCCCAGGCTAGCACTAACTGCCACCACTAAGAAGCCAGTCACGAAAGGACAATACCAAGTTATTTGTACAGGATGCAAAAGCAAGTTAAAGGTTGACTTGCAACAAAATTCACATTGCAGTTATTTGGTATCATAAGATTCACCATGCCTTACTCTGTTGTGTTGTAGGTGTGAAATATATAAGAAGGTGATTACAAGCTCTTAAAAACTAAAAACTTATACAGTCATACTTCAACTTACCAGCTTAATGCGTTCCGAGACTGAGCTCGTATGTTAATACACTCGCATGTTGGTGCAATTTATTTATATATCGAACAATTAAATATATATTGCTTGGTTTCCATACTCTAAAAATGCAAATAAAACACTCAAAACAACATATTGTAACAGAAAGAACATGTTGGTTATTGTCATAATTTACCACATGCTTTCAAAAAGCAACAATTAAAAAATAATACAAGGAAATGTGATTATTTAAAATGTAAAATTAAATACATACAATAGCAGCTAATGCTAGCATTTGCGAGGGAGGGAGATATAAGTTATCCTTCATTACAACAGTTGTCTTTGATAAATTTGAATTTTATCAATGTCTTAAAAGACAAACTCAGAAGCAAACCTAAAAGCAAACTTTCATTTTTAACTTGGCGTAATTAAAATTTCTTCGGCGTTCGTAGTTTAAAGTTTCTCGCTGGTTGGCTAATTTTTCATTTGTTTCGCTTTCACGACTAGCCGGCCGTCTTAAAATAAATCTATCTAAATACATTCGCCTTTGTCGCCCTTTCAACATGTTGCGATTAGGACGAACACAGGTGTCGTCACAAAGGATTAATGCACGACCACTAGCCAACTTGTCCGAATGTCTATTTTTATAGTTTTGATAGATAGCACCGGCCTTTTCACGTAGCATCGTTTCAGTTACGCTGTCACCGGACAATTGTTTATCTTTTATCCAATTAAATGCCTGAGCAGTCTCTCCATCAGCGGTCGTGAAGATCGCTGCGCCGTTTAGAAACTATGGTTAGTCCTTTTGCGAACTAAATGCCCTGAATATAATCCTTTTGTTTGATAATTGTGGATGTATTTCTGTCATATCGCTGAGCTAGCTCAATCACGCATACACATTTCGCATATTTTTCAATAATTTTCTGTTTAATATCAACTGTTATCATTTGCTTTTTCTTTGCATCATCTTTCATTTTACTGGCAAACTTTCAGTCAACGCAGAGTACTTTTAATTCACATACAGTGTAATTCTGCACTGAAAATCGCGCACAAAAACGCAGTACCAAAGTATAAAACTGAGTAGTTGAAAAATACAGAGTGATGCTGTTCTCATAAAACACATTCGGCATACTTGGCAACTGACTCACGTGCTCGTATCTCAAACATGGCTCGTATGTTAGTACTGAAACTTGCTTAAAAGCTGGCTCATATCTCAAGTTTCTCGTACGTTGGAGCACTCGTAAGTTGAAGTATTACTGTACTTAGTAATGTTTAGTTCAACATGATATTAGTCTTTTACCTAGTCAGGGTCTGGCTCTTTGGGTGGGTTGGCTATTTGCCCCCCCCCCCTCTCCTTTCCCCCTTCTCTCTTTTTCCTTTCTCACTTCTTCTTTGGAGAAGGGGAAAAGAGAGAATGGGGATAGGAGAGGGTTGCAAATAAAGCCCTGATGGCTCATGATTTGTGTGCAACAATTCATAGCTTTTATAGTTTTATTCTATGGTGGTTATCAGATATTATCACATAATTGCTTTAGTTTACTGGATTATGTATCCAAGAAGGTTTTTATGTGAAAATAAATGTAATTTTGTTACCTTCTTCCCATTAGATTCATTGTAAACAGCAGTGCAGTCAAGCGTGAGGTACAATACAATGACGTTACGTTGTGCTATTTATGTCTGACAAGGCAACCGATGGGAATAGCTATTATTGGCCAATCTAGGTATATATATCTATGGTTAAAATGCTCGGTAGAAAATATGTATGTAGTTTTTCTGAGCGTTTTAACCGCGATCAAGTTTTGCCAATTTTAATCTGAGAACGTCCTGGCAGTCACATCACCTAAAACAACAAACAAATCTCAAGTGATAGAAAAATATCTATACTTTCTGATTAAAAATATTTAAAACTTTGCACGAGAGACCCTTTAACTTGCAACAAGCAATCTATGCTTTTGATTGATATATAGTTTGTATATGTATATGTATCTACTGATAAATACGTGCACTTATGACTGTCCTGATAACTTGAACGCTTTAATAACTCGAACACTTTTGCTCGGTCCCTTGAAGTTTGAGTTATCCGAGTTTCACTGTATTTTGTTATAAAAATTTTTTCATATATATATAAATTTATTATAAAAACATATATATACATATAATATTTACAGATGTGGAAATATAGCGGCTGTTCTAGACTTCCAAGATGTCAACAACAAGGAAGCTAAGTTATTCAAAGCTGTTCCAGATGACCAAAGAGTAATTCCTGCAAGAACGACGACTCCATATTTTCTTTGAATCGTATGCATTACTAATACCAGACCTCATCGATTACTCCCAGATAAACATGGGAGCAACATGTTGTCAATACACTTTATACTATTAGGATGTTATTATTTATAGCAACGTGAAATGATAGCAAGAAGTCCTTCTGTTTGTGGCCATTTGCCATATCGTTGTAAGAAAGAAATCGTAATTACTGAACAAACGTCTTAACCTTGCTAGGCGATTGATTAAGCTTTCTCGAAGGATATTTTGTCTTCTGACTATTATTTCTTATGATACAGACATATTCTAATGTGACGCTTTTGCTGTATTAATTTTAAGTAATTATGATATTTTATTCTGTATAATATACACTACATGTCTAGCCATATATAATTGATTATTGTTAATGTTCAGAACTTGTTCAGAATCTATCTTTACAATGATTGGCATCATTCGTAGCAGTAAGTAGTGGTCGTATCATAGCGGCAAGATATATTTCTATACACTGTGAATGTCTAATTTACTGCTGCCTTCCTCTATCTCAATGGCCAATAAGCTCTGAAGGCTAAACTTTAGCTTTTATGAAGCAAAAGCCAGACCCAGTCAAAAGGAATGTTTCTAGCAGAAGTCATTGGAACGCTAGCTCATGTTTAATCATTTACACTTATCTAACCCTCTGACAGATTGTTTATTGGCAGTAAGTGCCAACTTTAATAGCCAAACTTTGATATTTGTTGAGGTATTCTACAAAAAGAGATTAATTTGAAAGCGTAGTTAATTGAACCAAAAATTTTACTGCTAACGGGTGCAAAACAAAAATCATATACCCAAAATTTCTATAATGGGCTACCAGAAAAATATGGACTTTAGTCAAATATGCTTTTAGCCCAATACGGATACTAATCAAATATGGCTACTAACCAAAAATGGGGACACCTGAACTATGGTCACTTACTTGCAGAATATGGCTATTAGCCGAATATGGCTACTAACCGAATATGCCTACTGATCAAATATGGCTACTTACTAAAAAAGGCTACTAACCGAATATGCCTACTGATCAACTAGGACTAATAATTAAATATGGATGCTAGCCAAATATGGCTACCAACCAAATTTGGCTACTAACCAAATATGGTGACACCTGAACTATGGCTATTAACCAAATTTGGCTACTAACCAAATGCAGCCTATAGTCAAATATGGTCAAATATTGCTACTAACCAACAATGTCTACTTACCACAAGTCGCTAGTACTCAAATGGGACTAATAACATGGGTACAACTAATTTTCACCATTAGTCAAAAAATTAATGTCTGTTGGCAAAATGTATTGTAATCTCAGGCTGCTAGTAAAATATGGCCGCTGCAATTATAAGCTCATCGTCTGTCTAGTGATAAGTTGTAAATCCGGAAGGTTTTATTAGAAGTGCTCACGATACAAGCCTAATATCAATCAGTTTACCATTAGTAATTTGGTAAGTTGTTAATAGATTAGCAGTTGGATATAACCTCAAGGTCATCCAAGGTTCACCGTAGCCAAATTCTCTCAACAGAACAGGCTACTGCAACCAAGAGGATTTCATACAAGCTCCAACACATTGTAGGCCTAAAAGAGAATAAATGGGAATCCTCCAACTCTCTAATTGGAGAGTCGGACAACTCCAACTCTCCACTATCGAAATAGCCTCAAAGTCAGCCAAGTTTTTCACTAACCAGATTTTCCTTTTGTTCTATTGAAAGTTTGTTAAATAATATCATAACCAGCTATATATCAAAGGTAAAAATAGCAATGGTTGAATTTTGTAGGCTCATCTATTTTACACACATGCCAAGCATGTATCATGGAGTTCCTGTTTAGCCTGTTCACTTAGACCATGTATTGATCTCCCAAGATGCACACGCTTATTCACCAACTTGACTAAAACAGTTTGCGCTTGTATCATACCGATGCAGCCAAGCAAATTTCAAGTTGCAAATAATTATTCAATGAGTTGCACGATTTTGCATTTACACAGGCCCTTTTTTGAACTGTTACCGAGTTTTGTTTTCGCTTTTTTGAAGCTTTTACGGAAAATTCAACTGCTGAGGGTCTGTGATGCAAAATATACAACGTGCAGAAATATATCAGCTGGTATGACATTGAGAGAAAGGAAACAATCAAACATGCTACCCATTTTCGACTAGTATATGCATTAGACAAACTAGCATGTTATTTGTGATTAACTACATATATATGATGCAAAAAGCCATTGGGTATGTTACTCAGCATAAAATGGAAATATACAGGAAATCAGCTAATACGATCCTCACAACATGAATTGAATCTGTGTTTATTATTTTTACGCTTTCCATATAGAGGTAGTGTGAAAACCCTCCCAACATGGCGCTTCAATGACATCAAGGAAACAGCCGTGTCACTCTCATTCTGTCGTGACTCGGTGTGACTGTCTTGAAACAAAACACTTGTGCAAACCGCCATCTTTGTGCCATTGAAACGGTTATATATATATATATATATATATATATATATATATATATATATATATATATATATATATATATATATATATATATATATATATATAATAGATAAGTGGTCAGGCCTACTGCTAACAGCACTCTACGCTCTAAAAAGTGCGGAGTGTTATAACTAACTAGAGTGTGGAATAGGTTAATTTTACTTATCTTTCTTCCAGATTGATGTTTTATTCTGGGGTCACGACAGGTCTGTTTCGTGCTGGTGCACTCTTCAGGTGATTGTGTTGAATGTCAGATCTGTCGTGAATGAATGAAAGAATGAAACAGACCAGAATGAAACAGGCCTGTCGTGACCCCAGAATAAAACATCAATCTGGAAGAAAGATAAGTAAAATTAACCTATTCCACACTCTAGTTAGTTATATATATATATATATATATATATATATATATATATATATATATATATATATATATATATATATATACATATATATATCTTATATATGTGTACAGTACATAAAAAGCCAAATTTAGCTTGGGCTGTGCCTTTTGTCATTTATAATATAGTATATCAAACATGTATAAGAATTCTAATGTATTTAGTATTAGTATTAATAGTTGAAAGCCCTGAACACATTGGTAAGAAATGTACGTATTATTTCAGAGAAAGAGATAGAAATTCCTAAAACATTTAGTCATCACTAATACACACTACTGATGTATTTTCTTAAACAAGGGAGACAAATAAAAATATTTAAAAATCTAGTTGTCTATGCATATAGTGTGAGTAATATAACTAAGATATCGTAAAGGTTTTGTGCGTTACCTTTACTGCTCCACAAGTACAAGACTCAGTGCAAAGAGTTTATACATATATTTGTCTGCTTCGTTCATAAGAGGTTTCAATCACTATGTTTCCATGATGCGCAGTGCTTCGGAGTTGCGCTATCTCTGAATCATGGAAACGGCGTCTTCGCACTGAAATCACTGGGCACTGATCAGTGCGAAGCCAGTGCAAATTCGCAGCAAGGAAACGGCGACTGCGCAGAGGCTGCGCATAGCTCTCATGCCGTGGAGATGGATTTTTCGATGGCCATAAACTAGTACAAAGGTTGACCTGCTAATCTTGTTTTTTCACTATTCTTCCGATCTTCTTTCACATAAATTTAATTATGGTCTGCATTCACGAGGATGATGAGGTGATTACTTTCCTGGACTTTGTTATCGATTCCAACACTTCGAAAAATAGGTGGCAAGTCCTAAATTAACGTTTAAATAATATATTACTTAAAAAATACTTATTAAAAATATATTACTATGTAAAGCGTGTGTTAAGGTTTGTAAAACCTTGTGAATGTGTATTGTAAATAAAAGTATAATGACGACAGAATCATAAAAAAGGCTGTTTATGACGTTCGGTATCCGTGATCGATTCTATTTCTCCATCAGGCGATTCGATTTATACAATTTCTCTTCTCTGGCTAATTTGCAGTATTTGCTGAAAACCACTGCGCAGCATGAAAACGTACAATCCCCTCGACTTCGGAGGGGGCTGCTTCGCAGTACTGCGCACCATGGAAACATAGTGATTGGTAAGTATGCAATATGTAATGAACAGGCCCAGAACAGCTCCGCTTCTCTACTGCAAATGTTCAGACTTATATAGCGGGTAGCTCCCCTTCTTGTTCCACTTGATTGGACTGGGCTCTGACAGGCTCTCTTCATCTCGTTATTCCGCATGACTGAGCACAGCCTGGCTCGGCTTAGTCCTACGCTCGGCTCTCAGTGGATCACATTCCACGACAATACTACATAAACGTACTATGAATCCTATATAGTATGCAAGTATTATATAAAGATAATATATGTATATAAATCTCAAAGTTTGTGCGTGCGTGCGTGCGTGCGTGCGTGCCTGTCGTGTGTGTGATTCACTTTGTTCAGCTATAACTATTAATAGAAATTCCACTGTCATACAGCCAACGGCCAAAGTGATATTGGAAAAAAAGGGTACTGATGGTTGAGAAATGCAATATTAGCAGTCAAATAGGATAACTGCAATGGTAGCTGTGATGTACTGGGTGTGGGTGTTATTATATACAACAAATAGCAATAATGAAAGAAAAAGATTATATGTTTATATCTCTCCTGCAAAAAGAAAAATGCAATATTGGCCAATATTAGAAGTAAAATGCACTGATATTATTAGAATAACCAATATTATTAATACGGTAATAGTATAAAACCAATGCACAATTTTGTTTACATTTCAAAACGTCATAGCTATCAATATCACGAAGTTGTGATATTTATATAGATTTTTAGAAAATCGGTACTACGTAGTCATTGTTCTGTAGTCATCAAAACTTATAATTAATTATTGTAATAATCTCATTAGAACCGTTAGAAAAAATATCATCGTCATTCCCTTTATTTACACTGTGTTAGATTTTTAGAAAATCTGTACTACAGAGTCATTGTTCTGTAGTCATCCAAACTTATAATTAATTATTGTAATAATCTCATAAGAAAATGAAAAAATTGAAATCGGCAAAAATGAAACGATTTCTGTACTCCTATGTTAATTGCCAAAACCTTCGGCAATTCGACAATGCTATAGACTGGTGAAAAGTGCACGTTATTTTTTCGCGAAATGCGCACGACTTGATCGTTCTATTATCCGTCAGCTGCCGTTTCAATCTCCGGTCTTAAATTTTATTAAACCAAGCTTTTTAAGCGTTTTGTGACGATTTTCGGCCAAATTAATCTGTCTATTTGTGTATAATCCGATCAGATGGGTAAGTTTTAAGAGAATTTCGACAATTCACAAAGACTTGGTAACATATTTAAATAGGTTTGTATGTGTTTTGTATCGTTATTATACTTTAACTAATCTACAAACGATGGTTAAATTTGTTGATGAAATTTTCAAACAAGGGTTCGTCATTGTTGATGAATAATTTTCGTAAGTTGTGTGCACATGCATTTATCATAAAAACTCCCTAACTTCGCATCCGCTCATTTAGTCGTGGGACAATTTTGGAATGAAATATTCGTTTCATGCTGGATTTGATCTGGAAACTTCTCTTTTGCCAGAAATATCTTATCAATTAAGCTAAGCGAGAATGATGGGTTCATAGGCAATATATGTTGCTATTTGAATGTAAATATGCATACTGCTCATTGCAGCGCAACGTCATTGCTTGCTCTCATGGCTCTTATTAGTAAGTTTAGCATGTTTACTCAAGTTAGCCATTGGAAATGTGGCAGGCTAATGGTAAGTGGCAGGCAACTAAATTATCTGCCACTGTTTTATAAGCTGTTTTTAACACTTGTGCAAAGATGAGCATTTTGCTAGTATATGTACTAGAAATTCCACTGTCCTACAGCCCACGACCAAAGTAATAGTGGAAAAAAGAAAGGGTACTGTTGGTTGTTGAAAAAGTAGTTCTCAGCAGGAATTGACAGAGTATAGTGTAAATGAGACTTGTTTGAGATGATCCCACAAAAAAACACGAGGGAAGCGATTGGTTTTGGAAATTTATGATAAATGCACATGTGCACACAACTCCCAAAAAATTATCCATTAACGACCGTCACCAAACCCTTCCAAACCAAACGAAATCCTATCAACAAATTTCACTATTTTTCAGTAAAGCCGTTTAAGTATAATAATGATACAAAACACATACAAACCTATTTCAATATGTTACCAAGCCTTTGAAAGGTTACCGCAAATTCCTAAAACTAACCCATCTGATCGGATTATACCTAAATAAACAGATTTATTTGGCCAAAAATCGTTATTAAAACTTGCTAAGCCTCACTTTTACCAAAGTTAAGACCGGAAATTAAAACGCCAAGCGACAGAGAATAGAACGATTTAGTCATGAGCATTTCACGAAAAAAATAACGTGCACGTTTCACCAGTCTATAGCATTGTCGAATTGCCGAAGGTTTCAGTAATTAAGTTAGGAGTACTGAAATCGTTTCTTTTTTGCCGATTTCAAAGTAACTGACATTTTAGACAATTTGGAGTACTCTGGTATTCTAACTGATGTCCAACGCAGTGTAAGTAGAGAAAATGACGATGATAATTTTTCTAACAGTTCTTATGAGATTATTACAATAACTAATTATAAGTTTGGATGACTACAGAACAATGACTACGTAGTACAGAAATTTTAAAAATCTATATAAATATCACAACTTCGTGATATTGTTAGCTATGACGTTTTGAAATGTAAACAAAATTGTGCATTGGCATTATATTATTACTATGTTAATAATATTAGTTATTCTAATAATATCAGTGCATTTTACTTCTAATATTGGCCAATATTGCATTTCTCCTATTGCAGGAGAGAGATATAAACATATAATCTTTTCCTTTCATTATTGCTATTTGTTGTATATAATAACACCCACACCCAGTACATTACAGCTACCATTGCAGTTATCCTATTGCACTGCAGTGCCATTTGACTGCTAATATTGCATTTCTCAACCACCAGTACCCTTTCTTATTTTCCAATATCACTTTGGTCATGGGCTGTATGACAGTGGAATTTCTAGTATAAAATAAATTTGAGGGAGCACGACTCTAAAAAGGTGCAACTAACAATTTATTTTGGAAGTACATGTAAAGTTGGGTTGAAACCAGGTATACGAGTAATTGGTAAATTGTTGATATTACAATATCTGTTATAAGTATACAGTATCTATTAAAGGTCGCGCAGTCTAGTTTCCTCTCTTTTGAGTTGTAAGATTTGGTCATTGATAGCTAATGGAGTGATGCGCTTCCTAGCAAAGTTGTTAAAAATTAAGTCATTGATTTATGATTTGATTTACTCAAACTTATGTTTTACAATAATAAAATAAATATTAATTCAAGCTGTAGACCTAACCTACTGTACGTAATTTAACAACAGCAATAATAAAATATGTTTATTATATATCTTATTATATTGAAATGCAATATTAAAAGTAAAATGGCAAGCTGCCGCGTAATACACAATTTGAAAGAAGGTTGTTGGTTAAAATAAATAGTAATTCAAGCTGTAGACCTAAACTATTGTACGTAATTTAACTAACAACATCAATAATGAAATATGTTTATTACATCTCCGAAATGCAATATTAAAAATAAAATATATTGTAATATACAGTTTGAAAGTTGGTTGCGTTGAATGCAGAACGGTTTTGACAACGATATGTAACAAAAATAAATATTAATAAAATAAATACTTAACTGTCTCAAACTTATTTTTTACAATAATAAAATAAATATTAATTCAAGCTGTAGACCTAACCTACTGTACGTAATTTAACTAGCAAAAACAATAAATAAATATGTTTATTATATCTCTGAAATGCAATAGTAAAAGTGAAACGGCAAGCTGCCGTGTAATATACAGTTTGAAAGTTGGTTGTGTTGTGAATGTAGAATGGTTTTGACAGCGATATGTAACAGAAAGCAAGCATTGACATTCACGTGTCTGGAAGTTTTATGCAAACTGGAGTCAGTGTTGTATAGGGCACTATACGACACTGACTGGAGTGAAATAAAGAAATATTCTTGTCATAAAGGGGCATTGTAGTAACCGCCCGACCTTGTAGATAAGATGTAAAGAAATCTGGCTGATGTTCTAGATAATTTGAAAAACCTTTGGTAATTGGACAAAAACGTAGGCTGATAAACTGTGTACCACATTTTCGTACCTGTAAATTGTTCTACGCCTCAGACAGTCTGCGTTAATTACACAAACCTTCTTGGCAATTAAACAATGTCATAGACTGGTGAAATGAGCACATTTTTCTCGTGAAATGCGCACTGGTAAATAGTTCTACTATCTGTCGCACGGCCTTATTGGCGTGTCGTATGCCGGTCATAACTATTAATAAACCAAGCTTTTCAAGCGTTTTGTGGCGAACTTTGGCCAAATTAATCTGTCTATTTATGTATAACCCGATCAGATGAGTTAGTTTCAGGGTTTTGCAGGAATCTTTTAAAGACTTGGTAACACATTTAAAAAGGTTTGTAAGTTTTTTGTATCGTTATTATATTTAAACGACTCTACACAAAAATGGTTAAATTTGTTGATGAGATTTTAGTACAAGGGTTTGCGACGGCCGTTCATGAATAATTTTTAGGAGTTGTGTGCACATGTGCATTTATCATAAATCTCCCAACAAATCGCTTTGCTCTTGTTTGGTCGTGGGAATATATTTATATATACAAATTCTTATAAAATTGTTTAGTAGTAAAAGCAGGAAAGATTGAGGATAGAAAAAAATCAACAGTTAGAAGAATCAAACACACCAGTAAGAAATGTTTATATAATATTGTAGAGCAAAGCTTACAAAAAACATCAAAATGTTTAGGTGCTGGTTGTATATGTTTTAATATGTTTAGGTGAACATACCAGAACATCAATAGCCATAACAAATAGACAATGTTAAAGTATTTTTCTTAAAAAGGCTATTAAATTATAATATTTAAAACAGGCTATAGTGAATGTCATTATTATATATATTATTATAATCACCTTTTATTATAGAATAGCATCTGATCAAGAGAGACAAATCATAAAATTACAAAATGTTCAGGTTTTATAAATATCATACGTGAGTAATCTTTAATCCCCAACCAGGAAAAATTGAGCCAACTCTAACATTAAACAAATAATGATGTATGGCTGAAATATTATTGTCAACCTAATAGGTGTTGTTACCATGGTAATACACTCTGGTTGCATGATTGATAGAAAACAGACAAGGTTGATTTTTATTTGCTCAGTAACACCGCTAACAGTAGGAGAAATATAGCTTCAAGACAATATGGAGATTATCTATATCCTATTTGTGTCTGGTAAGTGCTTGTAAGCACACATCATATATTTTCCTACAGAATTATTTACATTTGGCTGATAAAACAAAATTGAATTATATGTTTGCGCTATTATTTGTTTTACTCGCTTTATTGGATTAGATTGAATCAAAAAAATTGAAACTAAAAGATTGAATTAAATATTAATTTGCAATTTTACATGTTTCGTTGACTTCCAACCATAAACACACTAATATCTATACATATAAATAACTTCAGCTATTAAACTAGGTCAAAGGAAACATCAGTTCACCAGGGTTCTCATACATTCTCATGATAATTTACAAGATGGCTGCTGGTATAGCTAGTACGGCTATAAACTTTGCTGCCTCTCTTGGCCTCTCTGTAAACTTGATAAACTGTTAGAGGGTCATCATTCAGCTAAAGATTTCTAGCTTGTAATGGTATATATTGTTGCTATGATGCTAGGTAGTTCTTGAACAACAAGCACAGCAATAATATTACTGATAGACTTTGTATAGCATTCTGTTACTGGCAGTCATTTTTGATTTACTCCAAAAAGATAGAATTAAATCCTTGTGATTTTGTTAATGAGATGCTAATGATATCTTTGAAATAGTATATGAATTGCCTAGATGTTCTTTATCGGTTCACCAACTTTCTGTTAACACTCATGATAGAGATACGCTACCTTTCATCAATATCTTTATTCTTATAAATTAAACTGGTGAAGTACATTACAAAGAAGAGAGAGATAAATTAAATGAATTCTTTTTATCATATATTTTATTTTAATATGCAGTATACAACTACTGTATTTTTACGACTTCCTGCATGCATTTTTAAATAGTAATGTGTCCTTGCTCACAAAATTATATACAGTAGGAGATGATAAGTATTGTTTTGTACATCAGGAGTTCAACAAATTACAACACCACTTTAAACTGTCTTACAAAAACATTCCTGGTGGAACCAGCAAAACAATAAGTAGTCATATGATAATTCATAAATCAGTCAAACATAAATTTGTAAAATATGAATGTGTACATGTATGATATGCTATTGTATTTGACTATTTGAGCCTAAGTAGAAATATTTGCCTTCTTTGTGCTAAAAAGCAAAGATTCTCGCAATGGTATAAACCATAGCTGTCTAGACTATCTCAGTTAAAGTAGTGAGTATCGGGAAGAGTGCTACTAGACATAAAATTGTAGTGGAATCAACTTTGAATCAGAGGATTAGTGGTTTAGTGATAGCCTGTGATTAGCTCTCATATTGGGGACAAGCAGTTTTCCCATAGATTCACTAGGAACCTCCTCATAGAAAACAGAGAGTTTTATCATTTTAATATTTTGTAATAAGCCAACACCTTGTTTTAAAAGTTACTTAGGAGCAACATTACTAGATATTGTTGGTTATAGAGTTGATCTCTCAAGAAAGCCATAAAACAATTTAGGGACTTTGTTGTGCTGCTGGTCTGGTCTTGTCCATGTATAAAGATGAGAGTTGAGTGTTTAAACTGATCTGCTAATAGTTACAACTCCCCCCCCCTTCAGTCTATTGTTTTCACAAAAAGTTCCTTCAGAAGCAGAGTGACTGTAAATTTTAAAAACAGAGAAGAAATGTGTCGATAGGCAGGTTTTAGGTTAGGTTCTTGCGAGCAGTATGGAAATTTTAACTCAGCCTATAATTCTAAACAGTATGAGTTTGAGGGTTTGACATATTACAATAAACAGGGCAATATATTTATAATAGCTTCAACTATTTTGTGCCCACAATTTCTCACCTTTGTGTAGTTTCCATGGTAAAGAGAGGTTGCTAAACCTTTGCTAAAATAGTGAAGTTCTCCCCACCCTCTTTCAAAAATTGCATCATAATTTTCAAATGCTTTATCTTACCAATGAAACAACATTATTTTTCACTCTTTAGTTTCCTTGTAATGGTTGTAGATAAGGGGGTGTGAAACACTGATATCACAATTTATGCATTAATTTGAGTTTTTTTGACAATATTCTAGATAAGTTGTCATTGCTAGTGCAATTAAGTGACACTGGTAGTACTATCAGAAAGTTACTAGTACAAATAATTGACACTGCTAGTTCTATCAGAAAGTTACTAGTACAAATAAGTGACACTGCTAGTACTATCAGAACATTACTAGTATAAGTAAGTGATACTGCTAGTACTATCAGAAAGTTACTAGTTCAAGTAAGTGACAATGCTAGTACTATCAGAAAGTTACTAGTACAAATAAGTGACAATGCTAGTACTATCAGAAAGTTACTAGTTCAAATGAGTGACACTGCTAGTACTGACAGAAAATTGCTAGTACAAGTAAGTAATACTGCTACTAATATCAGAAAGTTACTAGTACAAGTAAGTGACAGTTGTAGTACTATCAGAAAGTTACTAGTTCAATTAAGTGATAGTACTAGTACTATCAGAAAGTTACTAGTTCAATTACGTGACACTTCTAGAATGCCCATTAATAATATTACTAAAACAGATTAAACTAGGCAATGCGGCTCAATACTGTTTTTAAATAGCGTAAAGAATTTCTTTATTCCTGATCTGTTGGTTTAATAAAGTCTACCTACTGCAGACCTTGTACTTGTACTAAGACTAAGTCTTACTTGTATGGTCATTCAGATCCTAGGCTGTTTTTTAATGTGATAATAGGGTGAAAATTTAGCAAAAGATGTTTCAACATGATTCAATAAAAACAAATATGATTAAGCTCAACCCTATCTTAATGATTAACTTAAGGTGATTCGATTGCCAGGATGTTTTAAGATTAAAATCAACAAAACTTGATGACGATTAAAATGATCGGATTGATCAAATGTGTGATTATGACATCTATAGTTGCAAAGAAACTGACAAAATAGAGGCGGTTAATGCTGCAACTTAAACGTAATAGCTGTTATTAACTATAGCAACGATAGCAGCTAGAAATGCCATTTTGAATGTATTTTTCTTCTGAATCTTTCTACTGCAATGTAGTTGTGTTGATTTACATTTTGAAACATTTTGACAATCAGATCACCTCAAACATCAAAAACAATCACCATTGATAAAAAGTACAGATAATTTCTGATAAAATTTACTAAATTGTTAGGTTAGCTCATTTTTAAGATTACGTGAACCACAAGAATAACATTGAAATAATCTTGTTGTAAACAATAACCTTCTACTAAAATATGAAAGGAAACAGTGGGTATCACAAGTTGCCTGTTTTGGCATGAGCAAGGTGGCAGGCTTGTACTATAGCATGCCATAAGTTGAGGCAGATATGTTTATTACGTAGCGTGCGCTTAAGAGAGGCATCTACCAATATGTAAACAAACCCTACTTCCCGGTTGACCTTAACATCAAGCTCAATGATGAGGTTTTTAATTAAGTGAAATGAGGAAATCAGAGTGTAAAAAACGACTGAAGCAAACAACCAACAATACTTGTTAGTGCTATGTTTTAGATACAACACAAACACTAAGTTTTTCTGATACATTTTTGCTATATCATTAGTGGGAGTTAAATTCTTTCAACTTCTTTCAAGTCATATACACCTGTATATGACTTGAAACAAGCAAATAAAAGCGAAGACCACAATGGAAAAACCATTGATGTCACAATTTCGCAGTTTTGAGAAAATCAATTTTCAAGTTTTGATACTGGCTCATGCAATGAAAATGTTTATGACAAAGATATGTAAGTTTATTTACAGATACATGTACATAGTTTGGTGCTTATAAAATAACCTTTTTAACTTTGAATGTTGTTTTTTTGTAATTCATTGGCCAGGAATGAACATGCATGTTGGCAACGGACAATCTGTTTTCCATATAAATGCGCTAAAAATATTTTGCTTAATAAAAAATTATATTTTCTTTTACTTTAAACTAAGTTTCACTAAAATATAAATACAGTAACACAACCAGTAATTAATAGCAGTTTAAAGTTTCTCTGCAATGTCTAAATTTCATCACTATCTGCTGTCTCAACATCGCTGGTTGTAAGATTGTCAAAAAATGGTTGATTCTCTAATTTTCAGAATCGTTTAAGGGCCTGCAAATCTTGGTATTCTACTTGGCTGATTGGCAATGGACTGGTGGTAATGCAAGTTGATTGAGTTCAATGAGGAAGCTTAGATGGTTTTTCAATAGCACTCTCAATTAAACTGCTGTTCCATGATTCTCTATAAAACACCATGAGCTTGCTTTCCGTACTCGCAACTTTCACTTGACGTATATTGTAGGCCTAGTTTCATTGGGCAAGTTGTCTGGTACATCTGTTTAAGATATTCTGTGTAGTTGAAGAACTTTGAGCTGTCAAGATGAATTTTATTTTAGGGCTTAGGATGTTTGCGAGCATTTTGAAACAACCCCACCTAATCAAACGGTAGATCTCTTTGTGACTTGCAATTCACCGCATTCATGTCTCAATCGCATTCCACGTAAAAATGTCCACGCATTGGATAGCTTATTGTGATCTTGTTAACTTTTTTTCTCTCATGCACAAGCCAATGGTTATGGTGAATGAGTGTGTAATTTTTGTTCTGTCCAGCGCATCCATCACAGAACAAATCTAACTCCACTACTTCGAGATCAATGCGACTTTTAACAGGGCCTTCTTCTCTTCACTTCACACACAGCTATTAGCAAAGATAAATAAGCCTCCTGTTGATCCTTTGTAGTGTAAACTTGATTACAATCAGTAAAAAATTTCTGTCTGTCAGCTGCACACACAATTTTAAAGCGTTTATACAGTTTGGGTAAGCGATTCTCTCCTGTTGTTTGGCTAGAAACCTTGCTTTTTAGCCTTATCTTATGCACTAACATTTCTCTTTGTTTTCTAGGCTTTTCAGTTAATTCTTAATACTCAGATCTGATTCAGATGCCGTCATTGTTAAAAATAACTTAACAAACAAGCACACATTACACGTCGATTGTTTTTGCTAGCTAAGCAACATTAAACAATGCAAGACTGCATTAACAAGAAAAATGCTGTTTGATTGGCTAGCCGTTGAACTTAGCCAATTTTTTATATTACTACTTGGACATCTTCTGTTTATTCATTTGAGCATAAAACTTAAACACAGATTTTCATTGGACAACACCGCTCCAAAAACTCTAAAATGTGAAAACACTGGTTTTTCCATTGTGGTTTTCAAGTGTATGTGTTGTGATCACACCTGTAGAGATTGTTATCTTCAATATCTTGAATGTATAGTCCCTTCTATGTTTATGTTTTCTGTTCTAGGACTACTGGTTAGAGTATCTCAGGCTATAGAATGTTACAACTGTGTTGACTGTAATGATGAAGAAGGTGTGGCCTATGACTGCGCCATATTGAATGCTGACTCTTGTTTCCTCTCTAAAGAACTATCTAGTGGAGAAGGTGAACTCGCTGCTGTGGATTTTTTATTACCTTGTCTTTCGTGAATTGGTAATGAGCCATTAAAAGCTAAAAAACAATTGTTATAGAAACAAACTTGTTTAAATATGTTTGAAATTTAATAAAGGTTCAAATCATCCATAGATATTTATTCACATTTATTTTAAAGTTCTGTTACAGTAGTTAAATTGTGGGGTGTAAAGAAAAAATTTCTGCCGGTTCTCGAGCTTGAGAATTTGAAGGTTTAGGGTACTTTCTTAAACTACACGAACATTTACTCTATTTACAGGGTGTGGCCAAAAGTATTGACATACCTCTTCATTTGAGAACATAAATTAGGTTACTGTTCTTCTACCGCAACTCTGTGCCACTCAGAACAGACAATGTAAATATCAAATAATTGTCTATTAAGTAAAAACATGAATCTAAAACATAAAATATCCCCCTACTCTCTTAGAGCATGAAAACTGACAAATATTTGGGTAAAAATTTGGATTCAATCTCGGAGGCCCCAATTGCTCATTGAAAATGATTTCATTGTTGGAGGTTTTAACTTCATTAGAGAGATTTACTTCTCAGCTTTCTGATGATGTGCAACATGCATTGCTTAAGTAGTTTATGCAGTAAGGTATATTCAAAGTTAGTTTAAGTTTTTGTTAAATGTAATAGGCAACAAAGGCAGCAGTGTTTCTACTTTTGGCGACGCCTGTAATTCAATGTAAGCAAAAGTACTGATAAACAGAAATATCACCATTTTCCATACAAGCACCATATTCATAGCTATAGCTTACTATTATTAACAGTAGCATGCTGACAGTTCCTTGCGCCGGAGGAGATCATTGTGTGTAACAACTATACACACAATTATTCCAGTGTGTGGCAAAGAGGCTGCATAGTGCAGAGGTTAGCCTTTTGTTCAAAGAACACAAATACTATTATGCAATTATTATGTAGTGCAATCTACGTATGTTCCAAAGCTCATAGTTTGGCTTCAGATGACCTGACAAGACTATAGAGACTACTACCTTGGGTTATCAGGTGGTCAGATGTCCCAATAAAGCGTAAGAAATAGACATGTGAACAACTATTTTTGAATCAATGAAGGTGAATGACTGGCACATGTGGTATTGTGCTGAGTAGTAAAGTGTCACAGTTTCAAACCTCGTGTGATGCAATCATTTTTCTAAACTCCTACCGCCGCTTTGGACAAATGAACCAATGGGACTCCTATCATAGTAAATATTTACATTGTGTAAATTATGTATTGCCAGCCATCTCTTTCTCATGACATCATTTATCTGCGTTTTCCAGTCACCAAATCTTGTGGAGTGGAGGGATTTAATCTATTCGGTGTGTCTGAGGAATGTCGTCAAGAAGATGACATAATCTTCTGTCGATGTTTCACTGATTTGTGTAACATACGAGACTTACTTCCCGCCTCCGCAAGCTCTATTCAGGCTTCCACCATGCCACATAATGTCAGTTCATCTATCACAACAGCTATGACAACTCAAGCAGGTGGTTTTTATTGTTATCAGTGTGACAACTGTGGATCTTCAGTTGGAGTTCTCACTGACTGCTCTAATCTCTCCTCATCAAGAAACTGCTACCTTTTTATGGAACCAAATGGCGCAAGTATGTAGTAATTTGTTATGGTGATACAATTGTGAGCTTGCTCAAAAATAATAGATACTTGTTTGATTGCAATTCCAAATCAAGTACAATAAGCGCATTACTTGTAAGTTTGAAAGATATATCAAAGTCAGCTAATAAAACTAGTGTAACTACATTAATCTTGGATTTGATATTCAACAGAAAGGGTATTAATATCAAGCATTTAACCAGAAAAATTTGGATCTATTTCTATTTTGTGACTAGAAAAGAGAGTACAAAAATTCCCACATTGATCAAATTATAAAGCACAACAAAGGCTAGTTTGTAACTCTGTAAGAATATTTAACTATTAATGAGCAATTCCTAAATTGGCTATCTAAATGGGGCATAAATCAAAATGGCTACTGATGTGAATCGATTTAGATTTTATTGAAGCCATGCAGTTGAGCAATATGTTTCTGGTCATTATATTGGGGGATGTAGATGTAGCCAAGGTCCTCATTAGTTGACGTTGCATTTAGCTTTATTTTGAGTAATTTAGTGTCACACGAATATAAACATAATTTCACTTACAACGACTGAAGGTAACTTATAGCACATTAGTAGTCGGTAAAAAACTATAATTAAACAATACATAAAGCCTATTTCCTCTTTTGTTGAACGTAACCACAATGCCAATCACAATTATGAGCTGTTTTTGTACTCTCTTGTTGTGTCTTTATTTTGTCTTTTAGTGAACTTTATCTTTGTATTTCTGGCTTTAAAATGTTCCATGTTTTCTCAAGTTTACTCCAGCTCATCTAGTTTCCAACATACTACCCAAAGGTTTTGAATTTTTACATTTTTTGTTTGGCTTTCTTTCCTTTTAAGTTTGTGCTCACCTTTTTCCAAAGATCCATTGAAATTTGAGTTGAGGTTGTACCTTTTGCTGTTTTATCTATTTCAGCGCTATCTGTGTTTCTAATTTTGTTTTTGTTGTGATGAAAGCAAAGCTATAAGCAAAATGACATGCACAGAGCTGTTGAACTATTTACTTTCAGTTCTCAGGACGTGTGGAACAGCACAATTAGATGAGCAAAACCTTTCCTTAAGCTGCAACACAATTGCGGGCTACACCATATGTAAGTGCAGTGAGTCTGAGTGCAATGAGTACAGTAATATCATCTCAGCACTCACTACTCTTAGTAGAACAAGCACTACTACTAAACGAACAGAAACTACTAGACGAACAGCAACTACTAGACGAACAGCAACTACTAGACGAACAACTACTACTAGAAGAACTACAACTGCTACTTTGAGGAGGACCACTCCTACTAGAAGAACAACAACTGCTACTTTGAGGAGAACCACTCCTACTAGAAGAACAACAACTGCTACTTTGAGGAGAACCACTCCTACTAGAAGAACAACTCAGCCCTTTCAAATCACAACTACAGCAATAGAAATTCAAGATGACTCACGTTGGTTCTGCTACGTATGTACTGATTGTGGCTCCTCCATAGGAGAACTAGCGGAGTGTTCATTGCGCTATGAATCTAGAACTTGTTACTATCTCAAAGACCCCAACAATGAAGGTACATATATTCAAATCTGTTTGAATGTCTTTCAACTCTGCATTGCTTTTACCATTTTGAAAAATGAGATTTGACTGATTTCATCCATTGATACCAACTTTTTGGTATTAGTTATTTCACTAATATATTTTTGTAAAAGAGTAAAACATCAATTCCACTTTTATGTACTTTATAAAAACATGGAAAAAGAGAATAACAATATAGATGAGTGTATCTTGCAATATTTATTATGTTGATCCTATCATATTTAGCTAGGAAATCCTTTTTATTTCAGTCACGCGAACTTGTGGCGCATCATCACTTGATGAGTTTGACTTTGATGTTGGATGTACAGAAGAAGATGGGTACACAATCTGCAAGTGTTTAGATTCAGGGTGCAATAACTACGGTGTTAGTTCAACTTCTGGAGGAAGCAGTCCGACAACAACAGCCATCGCAGTAACAACAGCATCATCAGACTCGTTTTACTGCTATGTATGTACTGACTGTAGAAGCTCAGCAGGAGATCTCATAGACTGTTCAACTTTTAATAATGTTAGATCTTGCTATCTAACCCGCTCAGCAACAGGCACTAGTAAGTAGTATTTTAATAACTAGGTGCTTGCTTAAGTTTAAGTTACATTTAGACGCTGAGCTGAACAAAAGCTTTTTTGTACAAAGAAGTAGAAATCTTTGGTTTGAAAACTGAGTGGTCAATTAAGGAATTATTTATTTAAAATTAATAAATTTATAACAGATTTATGAAATTAAAGTATACTTATCCACAGAAATACTAGTAACCTGTAAGTGCTCATCATTCATATTCTGCATATTTTGCTTCTTATCTATCTAGTACAAAGTTAACAATATTAGACTGATAAAACAATAATATAACATTAATACTAATACTTAATACTAAACATTAATATTAATAATAATCAAACTACACAGAATTTTTGGTTCGGAAATTGAACTTTTGTTTAGTTTTATTAAATCACCT
This sequence comes from Watersipora subatra, assembly GCF_963576615.1. Lineage (NCBI taxonomy): Eukaryota > Metazoa > Bryozoa > Gymnolaemata > Cheilostomatida > Watersiporidae > Watersipora > Watersipora subatra. The sequence continues at coordinate 19,511,576 of NC_088713.1, forward strand.
ATTAAAGTTTTATTAAATCACCTATTAAAGTTTTATTAAATCAGTTATTAAAGTTTTATTAAATCAGTTATTAAAGTTTTATTAAATCTCCTATTAAAGTTTTATTAAATCAGTTATTAAAGTTTTATTAAATCTCCTATTAAAGTTTTATTAAATCATCTATTAAAGTTTTATTAAATCAGTTATTAAAGTTTTATTAAATCTCCTATTAAAGTTTTATTAAATCACCTATTAAATTTTATTAAATCACCTATTAAAGTTTTATTAAATCACCTATTAAAGTTTTATTAAATCACCTATTAAAGTTTTATTAAATCACCTATTAAAGTTTTATTAAATCAGTTATTAAAGTTTTATTAAATCTCCTATTAAAGTTTTATTAAATCACCTATTAAAGTTTTATTAAATCACCTATTAAAGTTTTATTAAATCAGTTATTAAAGTTTTATTAAATCTCCTATTAAAGTTTTATTAAATCTCCTATTAAAGTTTTATTAAATCAGTTATTAAAGTTTTATTAAATCTCCTATTAAAGTTTTATTAAATCTCCTATTAAAGTTTTATTAAATCACCTATTAAAGTTTTATTAAATCAGTTATTAAAGTTTTATTAAATCTCCTATTAAAGTTTTATTAAATCACCTATTAAAGTTTTATTAAATCACCTATTAAAGTTTTATTAAATCACCTATTAAATTTTATTAAATCACCTATTAAAGTTTTATTAAATCACCTATTAAAGTTTTATTAAATCAGTTATTAAAGTTTTATTAAATCTCCTATTAAAGTTTTATTAAATCAGTTATTAAAGTTTTATTAAATCACCTATTAAAGTTTTATTAAATCTCCTATTAAAGTTTTATTAAATCACCTATTAAAGTTTTATTAAATCACCTATCAAAGTTTTATTAAATCACCTATTAAAGTTTTATTAAATCAGTTATTAAAGTTTTATTAAATCTCCTATTAAAGTTTTATTAAATCACCTATTAAAGTTTTATTAAATCACCTATTAAAGTTTTATTAAATCACCTATTAAATTTTATTAAATCACCTATTAAAGTTTTATTAAATCACCTATTAAAGTTTTATTAAATCAGTTATTAAAGTTTTATTAAATCTCCTATTAAAGTTTTATTAAATCAGTTATTAAAGTTTTATTAAATCACCTATTAAAGTTTTATTAAATCTCCTATTAAAGTTTTATTAAATCACCTATTAAAGTTTTATTAAATCACCTATCAAAGTTTTATTAAATCACCTATTAAAGTTCTATTAAATCATCTATTAAAGTTTTAATAAATCACCTATTAAAGTTTTATTAAATCATCTATTAAAGTTTTAATAAATTAATCAAAAGCTGTGCGTCTAAAAAGAACTAGTAGCTTGAAAGTGCCTGGAATAAAAGATTATCATTCAGGCTCTGTATATTTTGAGCGGTCATATTGCTATACTACTTAAAGTTTCATTTTTATTTTCTTGCGCATTTGTGAAATCATTGATGTCAACAGATTATATAAGGAACTTACATATTATAGAAGTAACTGATATATAATATGAGGAATTGGGTTGCAAAATGGATTATATAATTATCTAACATATATAGAATTATATTACTAAGTATTTAGAATTTCAATCATTGGTGAACAAATTCTTTTTATGAGATCAAGTACTTTAAAGTTTCTACAATTTTTTTATAAAGATCTTCAAATACTTCCAATATTTGCTGTATTGTATTGTATTAATTGTATTGTGCAAAGGTTTTGAAATTATCAGACCAGAGTTTCATAAGAACATAGATTTTAAAAGTTGGTCTACTGGCTACAGTTTGTACTTTAACTTTTACAGTACTTCGTTCTTGTGGCATCCAAGTAGTTGAGGATACATTTGGACTATCCGATGGTTGTGGTAGCTCAAATGGAGACACCATCTGCAAGTGCTCAGAGAGTGAATGCAACTACTATGAAGAATATTTGGATAGCCCGAGCACCATGCCTATTTCTACAACTGAGGTGACGGTAGACGGCAAGCCCTCTTTTTACTGCTACTTGTGCGTAGACTGCCGGAGATCTGTTGGGGAGCTAGTTCAATGTAGAAACACCCGGTCTTGTACACTTCAGATACAGAATACCAAAGGTATACATTTACCAACTTCTAGTTTAGAAAGGTTGATATTGTCTTGTTTTTAAAACGCTTTTAAAGTCAAGGATAAAACAAGATAAATGATTGAGTTGCCAAGGCAACAGAGATTTAATTGACCAATCATGAGCTTTTTTCTGCTCATCTATTTATTGCAGAGTTTGATCACCCTAATATTAAGAGGTAGCTTGAATTTGCACTTTCACTTTAGTCAAAGTTTCATTTGATTGTGGAAAATAAGGGATAAACCTACCGTTGCTAATGATAGGTGCCGAAGCGTAACTTCTGTAATAGCCACTTTTACAAAAATTTGATCGCAACTATCAAAAATTGTTGTACAAGTTAAAAGTTTTTCTGACCTTAATATCTTTCTACAATAAATTCGAAAAACACCTCACATAGTTTTTACAACTAGTTTTTTTGTGATGCAATAGAAACAAGTTACAACACAAAAAGACAAGAAATGATGAGCCTAATTTTCATTTGATGAATTTTAAAGTTGGTCAAACTATGACAGTTTATCAAAGCAAACTATTTATAACAGTAAACAATCAGAAAAATATTGCTTATTTCCTATTTGCGATAGCTGACTTTCAAATTTGAGCCAATATATTAATTTCTTTAAATACTATCGCACATCGTGTAAAAATTTGTTTTATCTGATCGAGATTTTTGTCAAATCCAAATGGTTGATATTCTCATTCATTTCAACCTTTTCTCTATAATTTTAGTATCCAGATCTTGTGGATCTGACGATGTGGACAGACAAATCCCAAATGGTGAAGGGTGTATATCAACATCTAATGGTCAAATTTGTAAATGTTCAACACTAAGATGCAATGTATATGAAGCGATCACAGGAGCTAAAGCACCAAGAGACCATCCAAGTGCTGACAAATCATGGGCAATATTCAACCCTACAACATCTTCTGCCATGGCGTTTAAACTTAGGCCTATAATTCTCTTTTTGACTCTCCCATTCATTTTTATCTGTCTGTCACTATAAACATAGTTGTCTACTAACATGTTATAAATATTCTATTACCTTTGACTATCATATGGACTTTTTAAAAGATTGAAAATAGATATAAAACAATAAAACGTGCTTCAGTTTTATTTGGTAACATGTGCACACAATTTCCGCAGAACCTTCAATTGAACACCACTTCCATTTGACACCACTTTGACATTATTTTATTTCTACCAGTTCATAATGTCAATTAATCAGTAGAAAAGCGTTCACAAAATTGTATTAATAATGATTCGTTCACGCCAATAACAATTAATTCTTTCATTGTCCGATTCCAGCACTTTTTTTTCGGTACAACTTTAATAGCAACACTATAGACATAATTAATTAATGTCATTGGCTAGTATTTGCTGCTTGTTCAACGCGGTCTTGATATTTCAAATTACATGTATACAACAAATAGTTCACATTTTTGGTGGTAGATGAACTACTAGTTTTAGTGTGAAGGTTGCATTTAGCGAGCAAAACTTTTACGCATTGCATTTGTGCTAAATGCAAAGCGTAAAGATTTTGCTCTGACAAAAAAGTTGTTTGGATACTAATATCGACTAGTTCAGAAGTGCAAAAAAGAGTTCAGGTTAGACGACATTGTGCAAGGTATTGGACACTAACAAAAAGCTTGTTCCATCAAAAGTAACAATTAGAACGCAGCTATCCGAGCAAACGATGGAAAAACTTTTGTTTAAAAAACACTAATCTTTGTTTCTGCATGTAATATAAGTATGGTACATTTATGTCACTTGTTCATGAATATATATATACAGTAAAATTTGGCTAACTCGACTTTCACGGGACCGAGAGAAAGTGTTCGGGTTATCAGAGCGTTCAAGTTATAAGAACACTGTCAAAAGTGCATGTATTTATCAGTACATATATAAACTATATATAAATCAAAAGCATTGGTTGCTCGTTGCAAGTTAAGGAGCCTCTGATGTAATGTTTTAACAATTTTTATCAGAAAGTATAAATATTTTTCTATTACTTGAGATTTATTTGTTTGTTTTAGGTGATGCGACTGCAAGGACGTTTTCAGATTAAAATAGGCAAAACTTGATTACGGTTGAAACGCTCAGAAAAAGGACATTTTTTTTAGCGTTTTAACAAAAACCAATTTTTCTTTAAGTTTATCTGAATGTTACCTCATGTTTCCTTGTTTTCGGAAGGCTATTCCCAAGCGGATGTTTGGTTAAATTTGTTTTTTGCAAACCTTTAGAATAATCATTAACAAAAATATTTTGCCGATAGTGGTAATAATGACGCCTAAGAACTACTAAAAGTTGATGCTTATCTCTATGCTTGGAATAAAGTGATATTCTAAAGCGATAACAATCATCTCGGTAGCCGTTGGGCAAAAAACTGTTTGAGTTGACAAAGTTAAGGTCGAGTTATCTAAAGCAGTTTATCATTGAGTGGGAACGGACCAAACAAACCCATTTGAGTTAACCATGTTTTCACGCTATCCGAGGGCAAGTTATCCGAGTTTCACTGTATTTTAATTTTTTATCAAATATTATTATAGACAATGTAGCTTATAAATTTGTAAAATTATAGCATATTATTAGATAGCATCTTTGCGGTTATCTTAACACTGCTTACAATTTATCGACATTCATAACTCTTGTTCTATTTTGCATAAAAAAACTAGTCTCAGCTGCAAACTGTAGCAAACATATCAATGAGTGCAAAGAGCTATTGTTCAACATTGTTAAATATAGATATAAAATGAAAATAAGCCTTTAATTTAGATCATAAGTAAAAAATTGAAAGCCCTAACCGATTGCAAATTAGGGGACAGGCTATAATATCATTGCAGACTAATTGCAAGCAATCGAAAACTGATACATGTACAGTCAAACATGGATAACTCGTCCACGGATAGCTCGAACACATGGTTAATTCGAACATTTCCTTTGGTCCGTTCCCACGTAATGATAAATTGCTATATAGATAACTCGAACTCAACACTGTTAATTCGAACTGTTTTTTTGCCCAACGGCTACCGAAACGGTTGTTATCGCTTTAGAAAATCACTTTATTCAAAGCCATAGAGGTAAACCTCATCTTTTCGTAATTCATAAGCGTTGTTATTACCACCATCGGCAAAATAATTTTGTCAACGACTTTTCTAAAGGTTTGGTCAAATTTGATTTATACTGCTATACGATTAATAGCACGGGCTTGCCGGGTCACGCGTGCAAGGATTTTCGCCACGCACATACAAAACAAAAACAGCATGTTGTTTTGTATGTGCGTAGCGAAAATCCTTGAGTGCGTGACCCGGCTAGCCCGTGACGAATAATTTTCCGAAGTTGATTCCGTGTTGAATCAACGTCGGAATGTTGAATGTTTAAACCGTCTTAAAAAATGTTTTTATTAAACGTATACGTTGTCTTAGCTAAAAAAACTATTCATCGTTTGACCTAAACATAGAATACGTGTGTACATTCAATAAATATCCATTCAAAAAGCGTGAGTGATATACGATGTACCGTTAAACCTCGTAAAACTTTTAATTGAACTGCCTCGGAGTGTTGCTCTTAACGAATCCCAGGTAAAGTAAGGGATTTTTCTTTGGTAACTTTTTCTTGAAGTTGCATAAACTTCAAGAAAAATCGGCAAAATTGATCGTGGGTAAAACGCTCAAAAGAAAAAGATGTCTTTTCTTTTGAGCATTTCAACAACGATCAAGTTTTGCCAATGTCAATCTAAAAAAACGTCCTGGCAATAACATCACCTCAAACAACAAACCAATCTCAAGTGATAGAAAAATCTCTATACTTTTTGATAAAAACGTTTTAAACTTTACATTAGAAGCATTTAATTTGAAACAAGCCATTTGTGCTTTTGATTTATATTATAGTTTGCATATGTACATGTATCTACTAATAAATAAGTAAATACATGGACTTGTGACAGTGCTCTGATAACTTGAAGGCTCTGATAATTCGAACACTTTTGCTCGGTCCCGTGAAGTTCGAGTTATCCATGTTTGACTGTACTTCCCAATGCATATTTTATTCAGAGATTTTTGACAAGTTCAAGGTACACATAAGTTAGGATAAGTTAGCAGAATTATTGCTTCCAAAAGAATTAACATCGCTTCACCGGAAGAAGAGGGCAAAATATAGGCGACATTTGGTTTGACTGCAAAAGGGCTTAATTTATCCTTCCAAAATTCTGATGAGCCATTTGAGAAACAAAACACCGGTCTTTTTTTGACTGCCATCTCCAATTGACCGTCACTAAAAAAAAGGTTACAAAATAGAGTGCCTTGGAGTTCAATTGGAGGTTATAAGGTATATTGAATGTTTTATTGGCTACAACCATATTCCTGGTAACATATTACAGTCATGGCCAAAAGTATCAACACTCCATTCCTTTTATGATCTGAATTGGCGTTTTTATTTATATCACAACTCTATACCACCCAGACTAAATAGTTTGCAGGTCAAAGATTTTTTTAGAAAATTTTCAATCTTTTAACATCATTTATCTAAAACAAAAACCATCAAAGCGATTTCGGAGGACATGTAAAGCTGACTGAGTCTAGCTATTGAAAGTTATTAGCTGTTTATACTTATATTTAATGACATCAGATAATAGATAATAGAATTATTTCATAATGAAAGAGATTTTTTATTACTATAATTTTATTATGAATTTAAATGCGTTCATACTATATTTTACTGCAAAGAGTTGCTGAACAGCTCGAAGAAAGAAAGAGAGCGATGATAGTGCGCCTATACGAGCAATCGATGTTTAGTAAGCAATAGATATGTAATCTATAATTTTGAACTGGTAACTTGCTTGCAAAGGTAAGAAGCACTTTAAATATAAATGCTATTATAGAATACCACCTGATCAAAAGAAACAAATCAATAAAAGTTAAAAAAGCTTCATGTTTTATAAATATCATACGTGAGTAATCTTTAATCCTCAACCAGGAAAAATTGAGTCGACTCTAACATTAAACTAATAATGATATATGGCTGAAATATTATTGTCAACCTAATAGGTGTTGTTACCATGGTGATACATTGTGGTTGTATGCTAGCTTGTAAAGAGATATGTTTAGCATTCTTTGCTTTCAGAAACACTTATGCTTGAACTCCTAGCCTCAAAACAGTATGGAGACTATTTAGACTCTGTTTGTGTTGGGTAAGCGGTTAAAAGCATGCAAAGAGAAAGAAAAGCTTGCTAGTCTATGAGCTCATGTGTGGAAATTTCAAGAACTTGCTAATGGCGAAACAAAATAAATACCTTTTTACAAAATTTGCTATTTCACAAGTTGTTTTTCAACACTGTTGCTAAAAATAAGCTTGTTTTCACCAATATTTTAGTCAGAAACACTAAACTTGTAAAGGAAGTTATGAAAAGAGCTAAGATAGTTGAAAACCTCTGTTTATAATTTATTTAATTTTAATATGCTGTATTAGAACGACAATATTTTTATGACTTTCTTCCAGTCACATGTTTAACTAGTAGTAATATATTGCTCATCAAAAAATATATAATAGTAGATGCTAAATATTGATGCTTTTACATCAGGAATCTTCAATCACAAACTATTTAAAAATATTTTACGAAATACTTTTTAGTAAAGTGTAATAAAACATGAACAGATTTATATATAACACTCTCTAGAACTATGGTAATTTTATGACTTTCCGCATGTATCTTTAATGACTAGTGTTTCCTTGCTCAGCTGAAACTATGTTGCAAGAATAACGAGTTTTAGGCCTATCGATTTTACAACAGGGATTGTAATTTGGAGTTTTTCAAATTACAAAACGATTTTAATCCTTCTGAACAAAAAATTCTTAGTAGACTCAGTAAACCCACTAGGAGTCACTTGATCTCTCAAAAATCAGTTAAACAAAAATGAGTGAACTTAAAAGGTGTCTCGGACAAAAATGTGGTATTTGGCTAGGTGAGGGTAATCAGACATGTTTCTTTGTTTCTAAAAACTCAAGATAGAGAGGTTGTAGACTTGAGGTGCAAGGGTGGCAGTTAAAACCCTTCTATAGCAACTTGTAAAAATGGAAATTGGTATTTTGTAAATATATTTGGACTAAGCCAGCAGTGAACATTTAGAAAGGTTTTAATTTAGTGTTAGTTTAGGACACATTCCAAGTAACTATATGAACCGATAAAAAGTGAAGATTCTCGCGATGAGAGAAACCATAGCAGCCTAAAGCAGCTCAGTTGAACTAAATAATATTATGAAGTAATATCAGTATACTATAAATGAGACACACATGTACTTCTAGTATATTATAGATCAGACACAAAAGTACTACTAATATACTATAGATTAGACATAAAATTACAATTAGCATACTATATATGAGACATAAAAGTGCTACTAGTATACTATATATGAGACATAAAAGTACTACTAGTATACTATAGATGAGACATAAAAGTACTACTGGTATACTATACATGAAACATAAAAGTACTACTAGTATACTATAGAAGAGACATAAAAGTACTACTAGTATACTATAGATGAGACATAAAAGTACTACTGGTACACTATATATGAAACATAAAAGTACTACTAGTATACTATAGATGAGACATAAATGTGATATTAGTATACTATAGATGATACATAAAAGTACTACTAGTATACTATAGATGAGAAATAAAAGTACTATTAGTATACTATAGATAAGACATTAAAGTACTACTAGTATACTATAGATGAGATATAAAAGTGCTACTAGTATACTATAGATGAAACATAAAAGTACTACTAGTATACTATAGATGAGACATAAAAGTACTACTAGTATACTATAGATGAGACATTAAAGTACTACTAGTATACTATAGATGAGACATAAAAGTGCTATTAGTATACTATGAATGAAACATAAAAAGTTCTACTAGTATACTATAGATGAGACATAAAAGTACTACTAGTATACTATAGATGAGACATAAAAGTACTACTAGTATACTATAGATGAGACATAATAGTACTACTAGTATACTATAGATGAGACATAAAAGTACTACTAGTATACTATAGATGAGACATAAAAGTTCTACTAGTATGCTATAGATTAGACATTAAAGTACTACTAGTATACTATAGATGAGACATAAAAGTACTACTAGTATACTATAGATGAGACATAAAAGTACTACTAGTATACTATAGATGATTCATAAAGGTACTATTAGTATACTATAGATGATATATTAAAGTACTACTAGTATACTATAGATGAGACATAAAAGTATTACTAGTATACTATAGATGAGACATAAAAGTTCTATTAGTATACTATAGATGAGACCTTAAAGTACTACTAGTATACTATAGATTAGACATAAAAGTACTATTAGTATACTATAGATGAGACATAAAAGTACTACTAGTATACTTTAGATGAGACATTAAAGTACTACTAGTATACTATAGATGATACATATAAGTGCTGCTAGTATACTATAGATGATACATAAAAGTACTACTAGTATACTATAGAGGAGACATAAAAGTGCTACTAGTATACTATAGATGATACATAAAAGTACTACTAGTATACTATAGATGAGACATAAAAGTGATATTAGTATACTATAGATGAGACATAAAATTACTACTGGTATACTATAGATGAGACATAAAAGTACTACTAGTATAATATAGATGAGACATAAAATTACTACTGGTATACTATAGATGAGACATAAAAGTACTACTAGTATACTATAGATGAGACATAAAAGTACTACTAGTATACTATAGATGAGACATAAAAGTACTACTAGTATACCATAGATGAGATATATAAGTACTACTAGTATACTATAGATGAGACATAAAAGTACTACTAGTATACTATAGACGATACACAAAAGTACTACTAGTATACCATAGAAAAGACATAAAAGTACTACTGGTATACTATAGATGAGACATGAAAGTTCTACTAGTATACTATTGATGATACATAAAAGTACTACTAGTATACAACATATGAGACATAAAAGTACTACTAGTATACTATAGATGAGACATAAAAGTGCTATTAGTATACTATAGATGATACATAAAAGTACTACTGGTATACTATAGATGAGACATAAAAGTGCTACTAGTATACTATAGATGAGACATAAAAGTACTACTAGTATACTAAGTATGAGTCATAAAAGTACTACTAATATAATATAGATGAGACATAAAAGTACTACTAGTATACTATAGATGAGACATAAAAGTGCTACTAGTATACTATAGATGAGACATAAAAGTTCTACTAGTATGCTATAGATTAGACATTAAAGTACTACTAGTATACTATAGATGAGACATAAAAGTACTACTAGTATACTATAGATGAGACATAAAAGTACTACTAGTATACTATAGATGAGACATAAAAGTGCTATTAGTATACTATAGATGATACATAAAAGTACTACTAGTATACTATAGATGAGACATAAACGTTCTACTAGTATACTATAGATTAGACATTAAAGTACTACTAGTATACTATAGATGAGACATAAAAGTACTACTAGTATACTATATATGAGACATTAAAGTTCTACTAGTATGCTATAGATTAGACATTGAAGTACTACTAGTATACTATAGATGAGACATAAAAGTACTACTAGTATACTATAGATGAGACATAAAAGTACTACTAGTATACTATAGATGAGACATAAAAGTGCTACTAATATACTATAGATGAGACATAAAAGTTCTACTAGTATGCTATAGATTAGACATAAAACTACTACTAGTATACTATTGATGAGACAAAAAAGTACTACTAGTATACTATAGATGAGACGTAAAAGAACTACTAGTATACTATAGATGAGACATAAAAGTGCTATTAGCATACTATAGATGATACATAAAAGTACTACTAGTATACTATAGATGAGACATAAAAGTACTACTAGTATACTATAGATGAGATATAAAAGTACTACTAGTACACTATAGATGAGACATTAAAGTACTACTAGTATACTATAGATGAGACATAAAAGTACTACTAGTATACTATAGATGAGACATAAAAGTACTATTAGTATACTATAGATGAGACATAAAAGTACTGCTAGTATACTATAGATGAGACATTAAAGTACTACTAGTATACTATAGATGATACATAAAAGTGCTGTTAGTATACTATAGATGATACATAAAAGTTTTACTAGTATACTATAGAGGAGACATAAAAGTGCTATTAGTATACTATAGATGATACATAAAAGTACTACTAGTACACTATAGATGAGACATAAAAGTGATATTAGTATACTATAGATGATACATAAAAGTACTACTAGTATACTATAGATGAGACATAAAAGTACTATTAGTATACTATAGATGAGACATTAAAGTACTACTAGTATACTATAGATGAGATATAAAAGTGCTACTAGTATACTATAGATGAAACATAAAAGTACTACTAGTATACTATAGATGAGACATAAAAGTAATACCAGTATACTATAGATGAGACATAAAAGTACTACTAGTATACTATAGATAAGACATGAAAGTGCTACTGATATACTATAGATGAGACATAAAAGTACTACTAGTTTACTATAGATGAGACATAAAAGTACTACTAGTATACTATAGATGAAACATAAAAGTACTACTAGTATACTATAGATGAGACATAAAAGTACTACTAGTATACTATAGATGAGATATAAAAGTACTACTAGTACACTATAGATGAGACATTAAAGTACTACTAGTATACTATAGATGAGACATAAAAGTGCTATTAGTATACTATAGATGAGACATAAAAGTACTACTAGTATACTATAGATGAGATATAAAAGTACTACTAGTATACTATAGATGATACATAAAAGTACCACTAGTTTACTATAGATGAGATATAAAAGTACTACTAGTGTACTATAGATGAGACATAAAAGTACTACTAGTATACTATAGATGAGACATACAACTACTACTAGTATACTATAGATGAAACATACAAGTACTACTAGTATACTATAGATGAGACATAAAAGTGCTATTATTATACTATAGATGAGACATAAAATTACTACTAGTATACTATAGATGAGATATAAAAGTACTACTAGTATACTATAGATGAGACATAAAAGTACCACTAGTATACTATAGATGAGATATAAAAGTACTACTAGTATACTATAGATGAGACATAAAAGTATTACTAGTATACTATAGATGAGACATACGAGTACTACAAGTATACTATAGATGAGGCATAAAAGTACTACTAGTATACTATAGATGAGACATTAAAGTACTACTAGTATACTATAGATGAGACATAAAAGTGCTATTAGTATACTATAGATGAGACATAAAAGTACTACTAGTATACTATAGATGAGACATAAAAGTGCTACTAGTATACTATAGATGAGACATAAAAGTACCACTAGTATACTATGGATGAGATATAAAAGTACTACTAGTGTACTATAGATGAGACATAAAAGTACTACTAGTATACTATAGATGAGACATACAAGTACTACTAGTATACTATAGATGAGACATAAAAGTACTACTAGTATACTATAGATGATACATAAAAGTACTACTAGTATACTATAGATGAGACATAAAAGTGCTACTAGTATACTATAGATGAGACATAAAAGTACTACTAGTTTACTATAGATGAGACATAAAAGTACTACTAGTATACTATAGATGAAACATAAAAGTACTACTAGTATACTATAGATGAGACATAAAAGTACTACTAGTATACTATAGATGAGATATAAAAGTACTACTAGTATACTATAGATGAGACAATAAAGTACTACTAGTATACTATAGATGAGACATAAAAGTGCTATTAGTGTACTATAGATGAGACATAAAAGTACTACTAGTATACTATAGATTAGACATAAAAGTGCTACTAGTATACTATAGATGAGACATAAAAGTACTACTAGTTTACTATAGATGAGACATAAAAGTACTACTAGTATACTATAGATGAAACATAAAAGTACTACTAGTATACTATAGATGAGACATAAAAGTACTACTAGTATACTATAGATGAGATATAAAAGTACTACTAGTATACTATAGATGAGACATAAAAGTACTATTAGTATACCATAGATGAGACATTAAAGTACTACTAGTATACTATAGATGAGACATAAAAGTGTTATTAGTATACTATAGATGGAACATAAAAGTACTACTAGTATACTGTAGATGAGACATAAAAGTACTACTAGTATACTATAGATGAGACATAAAAGTGCTATTAGTATACTATAGATGAAACATAAAAGCACTACTAGTATACTATAGATGAGACATTAAAGTACTACTAGTATACTATAGATGAGACACAAAAGTACTACTAGTATACTATAGATGAGACATAAAAGTACTACTAGTATACTATAGATGTTACATAAAAGTACTACTAGTATACTATAGATGAGACATAAAAGTGCTATTAGTATACTATAGGTGAAACATAAAAGCACTACTAGTATACTATAGATGAGAAATTAAAGTACTATTAGTATACTATAGATGATACATAAAAGTACTACCAGTATACTATAGATGAGACATAAAAGTGCTATTAGTATACTATAGATGATACATAAAAGTACTACTAGTATACTATAGATGAGACATAAAAGTATTACTAGTATACTATAGATGAGACATAAAAGTTCTATTAGTATACTATAGATGAGACCTTAAAGTACTACTAGTATACTATAGATTAGACATAAAAGTACTATTAGTATACTATAGATGAGACATAAAAGTACTACTAGTATACTTTAGATGAGACATTAAAGTACTACTAGTATACTATAGATGATACATATAAGTGCTGTTAGTATACTATAGATGATACATAAAAGTTTTACTAGTATACTATAGAGGAGACATAAAAGTGCTACTAGTATACTATAGATGATACATAAAAGTACTACTAGTATACTATAGATGAGACATAAAAGTGATATTAGTATACTATAGATGAGACATAAAATTACTACTGGTATACTATAGATGAGACATAAAAGTACTACTAGTATAATATAGATGAGACATAAAACTACTACTGGTATACTATAGATGAGACATAAAAGTACTACTAGTATACTATAGATGAGACATAAAAGTACTACTAGTATACTATAGATGAGACATAAAAGTACTACTAGTATACCATAGATGAGATATATAAGTACTACTAGTATACTATAGATGAGACATAAAAGTACTACTAGTATACTATAGATGAGACATAAAAGTACTACTAGTATACTATAGATGAAACATAAAAGTACTACTGGTATACTATAGATGAGACATAAAAGTGCTACTAGTATACTATAGATGAGACATAAAAGTACTACTAGTATACTAAGTATGAGTCATAAAAGTACTACTAATATAATATAGATGAGACATAAAAGTACTACTAGTATACTATAGATGAGACATAAAAGTGATATTAGTATACTATAGATGAGACATAAAAGTACTACTGGTATACTATAGATGAGACATAAAAGTGCTACTAGTATACTATAGATGAGACATAAAAGTACTACTAGTATACTAAGTATGAGTCATAAAAGTACTACTAATATAATATAGATGAGACATAAAAGTACTACTAGTATACTATAGATGAGACATAAAAGTGCTACTAGTATACTATAGATGAGACATAAAAGTTCTACTAGTATGCTATAGATTAGACATTAAAGTACTACTAGTATACTATAGATGAGACATAAAAGTACTACTAGTATACTATAGATGAGACATAAAAGTACTACTAGTATACTATAGATGAGACATAAAAGTGCTATTAGTATACTATAGATGATACATAAAAGTACTACTAGTATACTATAGATGAGACATAAACGTTCTACTAGTATACTATAGATTAGACATTAAAGTACTACTAGTATACTATAGATGAGACATAAAAGTACTACTAGTATACTATATATGAGACATTAAAGTTCTACTAGTATGCTATAGATTAGACATTGAAGTACTACTAGTATACTATAGATGAGACATAAAAGTACTACTAGTATACTATAGATGAGACATAAAAGTACTACTAGTATACTATAGATGAGACATAAAAGTGCTACTAACATACTATAGATGAGACATAAAAGTTCTACTAGTATGCTATAGATTGGACATAAAACTACTACTAGTATACTATAGATGAGACAAAAAAGTACTACTAGTATACTATAGATGAGACGTAAAAGAACTACTAGCATACTATAGATGAGACATAAAAGTGCTATTAGCATACTATAGATGATACATAAAAGTACTACTAGTATACTATAGATGAGACATAAAAGTACTACTAGTATACTATAGATGAGATATAAAAGTACTACTAGTACACTATAGATGAGACATTAAAGTACTACTAGTATACTATAGATGAGACATAAAAGTACTACTAGTATACTATAGATGAGACATAAAAGTACTATTAGTATACTATAGATGAGACATAAAAGTACTACTAGTATACTATAGATGAGACATTAAAGTACTACTAGTATACTATAGATGATACATAAAAGTACTACTAGTTTACTATAGATGAGACATAAAAGTACTACTAGTATACTATAGATGAAACATAAAAGTACTACTAGTATACTATAGATGAGACATAAAAGTACTACTAGTATACTATAGATGAGATATAAAAGTACTACTAGTATACAATAGATGAGACAATAAAGTACTACTAGTATACTATAGATGAGACATAAAAGTGCTATTAGTGTACTATAGATGAGACATAAAAGTACTACTAGTATACTATAGATTAGACATAAAAGTGCTACTAGTATACTATAGATGAGACATAAAAGTACTACTAGTTTACTATAGATGAGACATAAAAGTACTACTAGTATACTATAGATGAAACATAAAAGTACTACTAGTATACTATAGATGAGACATAAAAGTACTACTAGTATACTATAGATGAGATATAAAAGTACTACTAGTATACTATAGATGAGACATAAAAGTACTATTAGTATACCATAGATGAGACATTAAAGTACTACTAGTATACTATAGATGAGACATAAAAGTGTTATTAGTATACTATAGATGGAACATAAAAGTACTACTAGTATACTGTAGATGAGACATAAAAGTACTACTAGTATACTATAGATGAGACATAAAAGTGCTATTAGTATACTATAGATGAAACATAAAAGCACTACTAGTATACTATAGATGAGACATTAAAGTACTACTAGTATACTATAGATGAGACACAAAAGTACTACTAGTATACTATAGATGAGACATAAAAGTACTACTAGTATACTATAGATGTTACATAAAAGTACTACTAGTATACTATAGATGAGACATAAAAGTGCTATTAGTATACTATAGGTGAAACATAAAAGCACTACTAGTATACTATAGATGAGAAATTAAAGTACTATTAGTATACTATAGATGATACATAAAAGTACTACCAGTATACTATAGATGAGACATAAAAGTGCTATTAGTATACTATAGATGATACATAAAAGTACTACTAGTATACTATAGATGAGACATAAAAGTACTATTAGTATACTATAGATGAGACATTATAGTACTACTAGTATACTATAGATGAGACATAAAAGTGCTATTAGTATACTATAGATGAAACATAAAAAGTACTACTAGTATACTATAGATGAGACATAAAAGTACTACTAGCATACTATAGATGAGACATAAAAGTGCTATTAGTATACTATAGATGAAACATAAAAACACTACTAGTATACTATAGATGAGACATAAAAGTACTACTAGGATACTATAGATGAGACATAAAAGTACTATTAGTATACTATAGATGAGACATAAAAGTACTACTAGTATACTATAGATGAGACATTAAAGTACTACTAGTATACTATAGATGATACATAAAAGTGCTGTTAGTATACTATAGATGATACATAAAAGTTTTACTAGTATACTATAGAGGAGACATAAAAGTGCTACTAGTATACTATAGATGATACATAAAAGGACTACTAGTATACTATAGATGAGACATAAATGTGATATTAGTATACTATAGATGATACATAAAAGTACTACTAGTATACTATAGATGAGACATAAAAGTACTATTAGTATACTATAGATAAGACATTAAAGTACTACTAGTATACTATAGATGAGATATAAAAGTGCTACTAGTATACTATAGATGAAACATAAAAGTACTACTAGTATACTATAGATGAGACATAAAAGTACTACTAGTATACTATAGATGAGACATTAAAGTACTACTAGTATACTATAGATGAGACATAAAAGTGCTATTAGTATACTATGAATGAAACATAAAAAGTTCTACTAGTATACTATAGATGAGACATAAAAGTACTACTAGTATACTATAGATGAGACATAAAAGTACTACTAGTATACTATAGATGAGACATAATAGTTCTACAAGTATACTATAGATGAGACATAAAAGTACTACTAGTATACTATAGATGAGACATAAAATTACTACTAGTATACTATAGATGAGACATAAAAGTACTACTAGTATACTATAGATGAGACATAAAAGTACTACTAGTATACTATAGATGAGACATAAAAGTTCTACTAGTATGCTATAGATTAGACATTAAAGTACTACTAGTATACTATAGATGAGACATAAAAGTACTACTAGTATACTATAGATGAGACATAAAAGTACTATTAGTATACTATAGATGATACATTAAAGTACTACTAGTATACTATAGATGAGACATAAAAGTATTACTAGTATACTATAGATGAGACATAAAAGTTCTATTAGTATACTATAGATGAGACCTTAAAGTACTACTAGTATACTATAGATGAGACATAAAAGTACTATTAGTATACTATAGATGAGACATAAAAGTACTACTAGTATACTTTAGATGAGACATTAAAGTACTACTAGTATACTATAGATGATACATAAAAGTGCTGTTAGTATACTATAGATGATACATAAAAGTTTTACTAGTATACTATAGAGGAGACATAAAAGTGCTACTAGTATACTATAGATGATACATAAAAGTACTACTAGTATACTATAGATGAGACATAAAAGTGATATTAGTATACTATAGATGAGACATAAAATTACTACTGGTATACTATAGATGAGACATAAAAGTACTACTAGTATAATATAGATGAGACATAAAATTACTACTGGTATACTATAGATGAGACATAAAAGTACTACTAGTATACTATAGATGAGACATAAAAGTACTACTAGTATACTATAGATGAGACATAAAAGTACTACTAGTATACCATAGATGAGATATATAAGTACTACTAGTATACTATAGATGAGACATAAAAGTACTACTAGTATACTATAGACGATACACAAAAGTACTACTAGTATACCATAGAAAAGACATAAAAGTACTACTGGTATACTATAGATGAGACATGAAAGTTCTACTAGTATACTATTGATGATACATAAAAGTACTACTAGTATACAACATATGAGACATAAAAGTACTACTAGTATACTATAGATGAGACATAAAAGTGCTATTAGTATACTATAGATGATACATAAAAGTACTACTGGTATACTATAGATGAGACATAAAAGTGCTACTAGTATACTATAGATGAGACATAAAAGTACTACTAGTATACTAAGTATGAGTCATAAAAGTACTACTAATATAATATAGATGAGACATAAAAGTACTACTAGTATACTATAGATGAGACATAAAAGTGCTACTTTTATACTATAGATGAGACATAAAAGTTCTACTAGTATGCTATAGATTAGACATTAAAGTACTACTAGTATACTATAGATGAGACATAAAAGTACTACTAATATACTATAGATGAGACATAAAAGTACTACTAGTATACTATAGATGAGACATAAAAGTGCTATTAGTATACTATAGATGATACATAAAAGTACTACTAGTATACTATAGATGAGACATAAACGTTCTACTAGTATACTATAGATTAGACATTAAAGTACTACTAGTATACTATAGATGAGACATAAAAGTACTACTAGTATACTATATATGAGACATTAAAGTTCTACTAGTATGCTATAGATTAGACATTGAAGTACTACTAGTATACTATAGATGAGACATAAAAGTACTACTAGTATACTATAGATGAGACATAAAAGTACTACTAGTATACTATAGATGAGACATAAAAGTGCTACTAATATACTATAGATGAGACATAAAAGTTCTACTAGTATGCTATAGATTATACATACAACTACTACTAGTATACTATAGATGAGACAAAAAAGTACTACTAGTATACTATAGATGAGACGTAAAAGAACTACTAGTATACTATAGATGAGACATAAAAGTGCTATTAGCATACTATAGATGATACATAAAAGTACTACTAGTATACTATAGATGAGACATAAAAGTACTACTAGTATACTATAGATGAGATATAAAAGTACTACTAGTACACTATAGATGAGACATTAAAGTACTACTAGTATACTATAGATGAGACATAAAAGTACTACTAGTATACTATAGATGAGACATAAAAGTACTATTAGTATACTATAGATGAGACATAAAAGTACTACTAGTATACTATAGATGAGACATTAAAGTACTACTAGTATACTATAGATGATACATAAAAGTGCTGTTAGTATACTATAGATGATACATAAAAGTTTTACTAGTATACTATAGAGGAGACATAAAAGTGCTATTAGTATACTATAGATGATACATAAAAGTACTACTAGTACACTATAGATGAGACATAAAAGTGATATTAGTATACTATAGATGATACATAAAAGTACTACTAGTATACTATAGATGAGACATAAAAGTACTATTAGTATACTATAGATGAGACATTAAAGTACTACTAGTATACTATAGAAGAGATATAAAAGTGCTACTAGTATACTATAGATGAAACATAAAAGTACTACTAGTATACTATAGATGAGACATAAAAGTAATACCAGTATACTATAGATGAGACATAAAAGTACTACTAGTATACTATAGATAAGACATGAAAGTGCTACTGATATACTATAGATGAGACATAAAAGTACTACTAGTTTACTATAGATGAGACATAAAAGTACTACTAGTATACTATAGATGAAACATAAAAGTACTACTAGTATACTATAGATGAGACATAAAAGTACTACTAGTATACTATAGATGAGATATAAAAGTACTACTAGTACACTATAGATGAGACATTAAAGTACTACTAGTATACTATAGATGAGACATAAAAGTGCTATTAGTATACTATAGATGAGACATAAAAGTACTACTAGTATACTATAGATGAGATATAAAAGTACTACTAGTATACTATAGATGATACATAAAAGTACCACTAGTATACTATAGATGAGATATAAAAGTACTACTAGTGTAGAGTTTTGCTAGATACTAGCGTGATAAGTTTGGAGTTATAGCTCACTGGTCTATTTTAGATATGTAGATCGTGAAACCTATACAATGGATAAAAGCATTCTAATTAGTGGAATATTACTACACAAAGTAAAAAGCATAAAATGTATAAAGCATTATGTAGAAACATATAACATGCAAGAAAACTGACAAATAGTACAGAATAGCAAGAAAAATGACATATTATGTATAACATCTATTTCACTAACCTTGTGCCTCCGTAATCACATTACTAGCATACTAGCGTCACATTCTTTAGTCTATTCGCTATTTGTGAAAAATTGCTGTAAATATGTCAGGTAAGTCTTATCTGCTTAGACTCTAAAACTAAACTAAAAACAAGACAAAGAAAAAGAGCGGCAACAAACAAAATTTGGTGACCCAAAAGCAGCGCTATCATTGGTCATCATCATTAGACCACCCAAGGCAACCGGTGCAGAGGACAGGCTGGCTGTCCATGAATCACCACTGAGGGTGACCAGAGTGCGCAAAAACTAATGACCAAAGCAGTTATAGGAATGTGAGGCAATGCTTACTAGGCTCTTCACACTCCCATCTAAATTTATCAAATTTACTAAAATAATATGGTCCCAATGCTCTTTAAAGTTTTGATTTATTGAATATATGATTGCTAAAATACTCTACATATAATAATCATGCTATTTGATTAAGCTACACTAAATCTACTATAACGTCCAAAGCCACATTTACGCTTTGGCGATCACGACTATCTTCTGAATAGGTCGTTTTAGCATTGTCGCAGGTGCCAGTGGTCTGCCCATTCTGTCCAAGTGCCTGTTGGCAAGCCGCAGGATCACATTGCGTACAAGACCGTCCTCACCTTTTATGGCGTCTTCAATAACTCCCCATCTCCAGGTGTTCCTAGGCTGATTGTCTTCTTTTAGAAGCACAACATCTCCCACCTTGACACTTTCTTTACTACTTAACCACTTTTGTCTCAGGGTTAGATGCCGCATATAGTCGGCTTTCCAGGCGACCCAAAACTCCTGAGCAAATTGCTGAGCTATTTTCCATTGTGTCCGCCTATAGAGCTCGTCATTCTGAAACTTTCCTGGTGGTGGAGCTGCAAGCTGGGTGCTTTTCATGGTCAACAAATGGTTGGGAGTGATTATATCTTCATCAGCGCTGCTGATGTTGGTTGTTGTGAGAGGTCTATGGTTTAATATACTTGCCGCTTCATAAAAAGCAGTTCTCAGGGTTTGAGTTCCAAGCCTTCCCTTATACTTAGCAGCCATGCCATTTAACACAGCTCGTACAGACCTGATCATTCGCTCCCATACACCTCCTTGGTGACTCGCATCTGGACTGTTCATTCGAAATTCTATTTTATTTGCGATGAGGTAGTTTCTTACATCTTCATCTGTAGTCACATCGATTTGCCTTTGAAACTCATTCTGTGCACCCATGAAGTTAGTGCCTTGATCACTAAATAGCGTCAAAACAGGTCCTCTGATGGCCACAAAACATCTCAATGCGTTGATAAATGCATCCGTGGTCAATTCTTCTAACAGTTCGATATGAATGGCTCGGGAGTATAAGCACGTGAACAACAGTCTCCACCGTTTGAGCTCTGATCTCCTGTCCTTCACCATAAAATGACCAAATACATCCATGCCTACATGAGTAAATGGTGGGGTTTGCTCTATTCGTTCCGGAGGTAACTGGCCCATCTGTTGCTGTTCAGGTTGCTTTCTGAGTCTGGAACATATAACACAAGAGCTGATGAGATTTTTGACTACATTGGAAGCGTTGAGTATCCAGAAGCCTCCAGATCTGATTGCTGCCAAGGTACTTCGTCTACCAAGATGATGTATTTTTTCATGAAAGTGTTGTACCAACAATTTGGCTATGTGCGTGTCTTTTGGAATAATTGCTGGGCGCCTTTCGACTTCTTCTAATGTAGTAGCCCTATCAAGTCTTCCACCAACACGAAGTATTCCAGATCCATCTAACAGTGGGTTGAGTTTGAAGATGGAACTTTTCTTTCCCACTCTTTTTTGGCATTTTATTTGAGAAATTTCATCAGCATAATGTTCAGTTTGAAGAACCTTGATTACTCTTGTTTCGGCTTTAGATAAGTCTGCAAGAGTTACTTTTTTGTCTTTATTATCAGCTCTTTTAGGTAGCATGCTAAGCGCCGCAATGCTTCGAGTCAGATCCTTCCACTGGCTAAACTTTTCAAATCTAGAAGACATCTGGATTTTGGGTATAGTTGATGTGGCCATAGCTTTGACGGTCTTAAGTTCTGGATCATTCTCTATATGATCACCTTTGATCTTGTGTTTGTCTATGTAGCTTTCAAGGTTGGCTTGTCTCAGAAATAAAGGTCCACCAAACCATGTTGACTGCAACAGTTGGTCTATATTCGCACCCCTAGAGGCAATATCTGCAGGATTATCCGTAGTGGCCACATAATTCCACTGTTCTTGAGAGCTCGCATCTTTGATTTCTTGAACTCTATTGGCGACGTACATGCGGAATTGTTTGGTATCATTGGCAATGTAACCCAGAACTATCTTGGAGTCTGTCCAATAGTGTTCACTGTCTACATGGACTCTCAGCTCCTTTTTTACCATAGTGCCCAGGCGTGTGGCCATAACTGCTGCTTGGAGTTCAAGTCTAGGAACTGTGATTGGTTTCAATGGGCTGACTCTTGACTTTCCAATTAGCAATGCGCAGCTCGTGGTTCCATTTGGATTTATTAATCTTAAGTATGTGCAAGCTGCATATCCTTTAAGGCTTGCATCACTGAAGTGATGAAGTTCATATCGTGGGCTTACCATACATGGTGGCTTGATACATCTCGGTACTTTTACAGTTTCTAACTTTTGCAGTTCGAATACCCAAGCATTCCAATCATCAAGCAAGTCACAACTGATTGGTTGGTCCCATGGTTCTTTTGACGATGTGCATGCTTGTAATAGCTGTTTGCCCTTCAAAATAAAAGGAGCAAGGAGTCCAAGAGGGTCGTAGACTTGGGCTACGGTTGACAACAAACCACGCTTAGTTGTTGGCTTTTCTTTAATGTTGTTGACGAACTGGAAACGATCGGTGTCAATACACCACTCTAGGCCTAAAGTTCGTTCATTTGGTAGGTGGTCTTGCAGCAAATCAAGCTTTTGAATTGTCTCACACCTTTCGGTCTCCGGAACTGTGGCAAGGACGTGTCGATCATTGCTAGCAAACTTGTGAAGCCTGATGTTGCCTTTTGAACATATCTTCCTTGCGCTGTCAATCAATTGAATAGCTTCACGTTGGTTGGCAATACTTGTCACCCCATCATCCACATAAAAATCATGGATGAGAAAATTTGCTGCTTTGTCAGATATGCTGCGATGGTCATTGGCGAGCTTTCTTAGACCAAACGTGGCTACTCCAGGTGATGAGGTAGCACCGAAAAGATGAACAGTCATTCGGTATTCCTTGCAAGTAGACAAGTCTTCGTTTACCCACAAAAACCTTAAGTAGTCTCTGTGTTCTGGCTGGACATAGAAGTTATGAAACATCTGCTGAATGTCACAGCAGATAGCAATCTTTTCTAGCCGAAATCGACATAGTATACCCACTAAACTATTAATGTGGTCGGGGCCTTGAAGGAGCGCATCATTCAGAGCGATGCCGTTATACTTGGCGCTCGCATCGAAGACTACTCGTAGCTTCTTTTTCTTTGGGTGCCGTATTCCGAAGTGAGGTATATACCAGCACTTATCTGTCGGGGATGTGTTTGTCACTTCTTCTGCATGTCCTGCTGTGATTAAGGCTTGCATAAACTTGAAATACTCTTCTTTGTAAGACTCGTCTGCTTTGAGCTTTCTTATTAGCTGATCTAAGCGTTTTTGTGCTTGTACTTTGTTATTTGGGAGAGTTGGCATGTATTTGAACGGGAGTGGCAGAACATAATTTCCATCAGGGGTCTGAGTAGTTCCATTTTCCAATATTTTCACAAACTGTAGATCATTCTGTGATACCTTACCAGATTCAGTGTCTTTGAATTCTTGGTCAAGTATGTTCAGAATCTCTTTGTCCTTAGTATCTGTCTTGTGTATAGATCTGGTTCCATTCTGAGGTTTGCCTCCACACAGAGTCCATCCAAACATTGTTCGCATAGCAAACATTTTTCCTGCTGTTCCAGGTACTGAGTCAAGCGGAGTCAGGGCTTGTGGACAATCAGTACCAATCAAGAGACCTACTGGTATGTCAAGTAACGGAGGTAGCTTTTCGGCGATATCCTGCAGATGGCCCGTTGCATCTGCCTTTGCTGCAGTTGGTATCTGTTCTCTGTTGCATGTGATAGCATCTTGCTCATAAGCATTTATGGATGTAACTTCATTGGTTGAGAATCCTCTCAGTTTGATATTAACATATTTACTTGTTGTTTGCATAGAGCATCCATTGAGCGTGCTCATAGTGATTTGCTCTGGTCTACCTCTTGGTTCAATAAATTCAGCTGTTTCTTTTGATATGAAACATGCGTCTGACTGTGTATCAAGGAGAGCGTACACAAGTTTTTCTTTGCCATTTTTTGCGCTGACGTAAACAGGGATTGCCATGCAAGCCACGCCATCATTGGTGGTTCTAACCGTATTGCACCTCACTTCCTTGCGGGCTTCAGCTTGACTTGCCTCTGCACTTATTTTAGTATCCATTTTGGTGCTGTTGTCACGTGGTTTAGCAATCCTTTCTTCAGGATGGTCCTTCCTAGTCCATCCTATATTCTCAAATGTATGCATTGCTGTTGGGTGAGACTTACTACACCTTTTACACGTGGCCTTGTTTGGGCAGTCCTTTGATCGATGACCATCAGCTCGCAGGCAGCTGAAGCACAAACGATTATCGAACACAAATTTGGTTTTATCTGCATAGGGCAGAGCTTCTAACTTAAAGCACTGTGTAGTAGCATGAGAATCTTTTTTACAGAACTTTGATTTCTATGGTGCTCGCCTTGAAAGTTCTGGTTCGAACTTGCTGTTTAACAGTTTTGCTTTGGGGGTTTGATGCTTGCAGCGATATTGGTAGTAGCATGACGTCGGCTTCGTCTTGTATAAAGCTTGTAAACTCACTAAAGCTTGGATAGGAGTCTTCCTTGACTGCTTTGGCTACTACTCTGGCCCATCGGTTTTTAAGCCAGTCTGGCAACTTATCACTCAGCTTTTCATTTTCTTGACAATCATTTAGTATAGCGAGCCCTGGTGTTGATTGCATTCCACTCCTAATGTGTGATAGAAAATCTCCAAATTCTCGGAGTGCTTTCCCATCTTTGGGATGTATTCTCGGCCAAGCAGCAAGCTTGTTGCGAAAAGTGCGAACAATACTTTGCTTGTTGCCATATCTCTCTTTAAGCATAGCTCTTGCATCTAGATATGCTTCGTTAGTATTGGTCACAAAGTGTCCATTGATGCACTTCTTGGCTTCTCCTCCAACGAACCTTTTTAGGTGTCTGAGACGTTCCTTCCCATTGATGTTTTCAGCCTCTAAATAAGCATCTAGATCTACTTGCCAGTCAGTAAAATCTAGCAAATCTCCTGTAAAAAGAGAAGGTTCTACTGATGTTCTTTTTGCAGTGGCTTTATTCATTGTTGAAACAAGACTTTCTGCAAGCTGACGCACTGCATCTAATCCATCTGAGGCGGGCGTTGCAGAGCGCTCTACTTTGTCTGTACTGGCAAGTGGGGGTAATGGCCGAGGTGTGTCATTCTCAGTAATAACAATTACGTCTTGTGGTGTGACAGGAGTTGCTTCTTTCGGTGTGGGATTTCTTCGACTTTGCCTTTGTCTTTTGAGTTCTTCATAGATTTGCATCTCTTTTGCAAACTGCTCCTTCGCTTTCTGCAGTACAGATTCAGCTTCTTTGAGCTCTCTTTCTTCTTCTTCATCCTGAATCTGTAGGGCTGCCACTCTTTCTGTCATAGACTCCTTGATAGTCTCAAACTCATTCGATAGATCGCTAAACATACTTTCTACACTCTTATCTGGTTTATTAGCACATAAAACACACATTTCCTTGTACGCTGTACAGATATGATCAAAACCCTGTTGGAAGGTAGAACTACATTCCTCTAACTGGTGTAAATCAAAAGATTCAATATCTGATATCAACTTAGTATACTCGACCAACTGAGTACTTATGGACTTGACTAAAAATGTTTTCAACTCTAAAGTTCTACTTTCTTTACCTATGAGAGAAAGGTTACGAGATCTCTCTGACCTAGGTTCAAAAGGACTGTTTTCAGGATTACCAACATCGTTAGTACTATTCGCTTGCACAGTAACTAAATGAGTGTGTGCAGAACCTAGATCATCATCTAACTTATCCGACAGCGAGCCATCAGGAGATGGCGCCCGCGAACTACCACCCTCAGTATCACTCGACATTACTGCCCCCGCACGCAGTCCTTATAGCGGATGATGGTGTACAAAGCAGCCCAAGGGTCACCAACTGATGTCTGTTTTACAAAAAATGATAAAAAATCTTCAAGGTAAACCAAATGTTTCAAGAGATAAAAAGTATCAAATGAAAAATGAAAGGTGTAGTGTGTAAATGGTTACGTATGTTTCAAGCAATTACTTCTAATGAACCAGTTGAATACATAAGGCCAGCCTCAAGCTGAAGCTATTTGGATGTCAGATTGTTCATCAATATTGTGGTACAAACATTTAACAATCTACTAAAAAAAATGTTGCGGCTGATAGGCACATGTAAATGCACTTAGCTGAATTGGACCTATGTAGTTGCAGTGCTCGGTATACTGTAGAGCCTCGAAACTGTCCGAACTGTAAAACTGTGTAACTGTGAATTGTAGAACTTTGTAACTTTGCCAGGTGGGGACTGTAGAACTGTGGACTGTAGAACTGTGGACTGTAGAACTGTGGACTGTAGAACTGTGGACTGTAGAACTGTGTAACTGTAGAACTGTGGACTGTAGAACTGTGGACTGTAGAACTGTGGACTGTATAACTGTGGACTGTAGAACTGTGGACTGTAGAACTGTGGACTGTAGAACTGTGGACTGTAGAACTGTGGACTGTAGAACTGTGGACTGTAGAACTGTGGACTGTAGAACTGTGGACTGTAGAACTGTGGACTGTAGAACTGTGGACTGTAAACTGTAGAACTGTGTAACTGTAGAACTGTAAACTGTATTATTGCTCAACTGTAGAGCCTCGGTACCGTTTGCAGATAAATTCTTTTTTTTCTCCAAACACCGGATAAGGTTTCACTGTAGAGTTTTGCTAGATACTAGCGTGATAAGTTTGGAGTTATAGCTCACTGGTCTATTTTAGATATGTAGATCGTGAAACCTATACAATGGATAAAAGCATTCTAATTAGTGGAATATTACTACACAAAGTAAAAAGCATAAAATGTATAAAGCATTATGTAGAAACATATAACATGCAAGAAAACTGACAAATAGTACAGAATAGCAAGAAAAATGACATATTATGTATAACATCTATTTCACTAACCTTGTGCCTCCGTAATCACATTACTAGCATACTAGCGTCACATTCTTTAGTCTATTCGCTATTTGTGAAAAATAGCTGTAAATATGTCAGGTAAGTCTTATCTGCTTAGACTCTAAAACTAAACTAAAAACAAGACAAAGAAAAAGAGCGGCAACAAACAAAATTTGGTGACCCAAAAGCAGCGCTATCATTGGTCATCATCATTAGACCACCCAAGGCAACCGGTGCAGAGGACAGGCTGGCTGTCCATGAATCACCACTGAGGGTGACCAGAGTGCGCAAAAACTAATGACCAAAGCAGTTATAGGAATGTGAGGCAATGCTTACTAGGCTCTTCACAACTAGTGTACTATAGATGAGACATAAAAGTACTACTAGTATACTATAGATGAGACATACAACTACTACTAGTATACTATAGATGAAACATACAAGTACTACTAGTATACTATAGATGAGACATAAAAGTGTTATTAGTATACTATAGATGAGACATAAAAGTAATACTAGTATACTATAGATGAGATATAAAAGTACTACTAGTATACTATAGATGAGACATAAAAGTACCACTAGTATACTATAGATGAGATATAAAAGTACTACTAGTATACTATAGATGAGACATAAAAGTATTACTAGTATACTATAGATGAGAAATACGAGTACTACAAGTATACTATAGATGAGACATAAAAGTACTACTAGTATACTATAGATGAGACATTAAAGTACTACTAGTATACTATAGATGAGACATAAAAGTGCTATTAGTATACTATAGATGAGACATAAAAGTACTACTAGTATACTATAGATGAGACATAAAAGTGCTACTAGTATACTATAGATGAGACATAAAAGTACCACTAGTATACTATGGATGAGATATAAAAGTACTACTAGTGTACTATAGATGAGACATAAAAGTACTACTAGTATACTATAGATGAGACATACAAGTACTACTAGTATACTATAGATGAAACATACAAGTACTACTAGTATACTATAGATGATACATAAAAGTACTACTAGTATACTATAGATGAGACATAAAAGTGCTACTAGTATACTATAGATGAGACATAAAAGTACTACTAGTTTACTATAGATGAGACATAAAAGTACTACTAGTATACTATAGATGAAACATAAAAGTACTACTAGTATACTATAGATGAGATATAAAAGTACTACTAGTATACTATAGATGAGACAATAAAGTACTACTAGTATACTATAGATGAGACATAAAAGTGCTATTAGTGTACTATAGATGAGACATAAAAGTACTACTAGTATACTATAGATAAGACATAAAAGTGCTACTAGTATACTATAGATGAAACATAAAAGTACTACTAGTTTACTATAGATGAGACATAAAAGTACTACTAGTATACTATAGATGAAACATAAAAGTACTACTAGTATACTATAGATGAGACATAAAAGTACTACTAGTATACTATAGATGAGATATAAAAGTACTACTAGTATACTATAGATGAGACATAAAAGTACTATTAGTATACCATAGATGAGACATTAAAGTACTACTAGTATACTATAGATGAGACATAAAAGTGTTATTAGTATACTATAGATGGAACATAAAAGTACTACTAGTATACTGTAGATGAGACATAAAAGTACTACTAGTATACTATAGATGAGACATAAAAGTGCTATTAGTATACTATAGATGAAACATAAAAGCACTACTAGTATACTATAGATGAGACATTAAAGTACTACTAGTATACTATAGATGAGACACAAAAGTACTACTAGTATACTATAGATGAGACATAAAAGTACTACTAGTATACTATAGATGTTACATAAAAGTACTACTAGTATACTATAGATGAGACATAAAAGTGCTATTAGTATACTATAGGTGAAACATAAAAGCACTACTAGTATACTATAGATGATAAATTAAAGTACTATTAGTATACTATAGATGATACATAAAAGTACTACCAGTATACTATAGATGAGACATAAAAGTGCTATTAGTATACTATAGATGATACATAAAAGTACTACTAGTATACTATAGATGAGACATAAAAGTACTATTAGTATACTATAGATGAGACATTAAAGTACTACTAGTATACTATAGATGAGACATAAAAGTGCTATTAGTATACTATAGATGAAAAATAAAAAGTACTACTAGTATACTATAGATGAGATATAAAAGTACTACTAGTGTACTATAGATGAGACATAAAAGTACTACTAGTATACTATAGATGAGACATAAAAGTACTATTAGTATACTATAGATGAGACATAAAAGTACTACTAGTATACTATAGATGAGACATTAAAGTACTACTAGTATACTATAGATGATACATAAAAGTGCTGTTAGTATACTATAGATGATACATAAAAGTTTTACTAGTATACTATAGAGGAGACATAAAAGTGCTACTAGTATACTATAGATAAGACATTAAAGTACTACTAGTATACTATAGATGAGATATAAAAGTGCTACTAGTATACTATAGATGAAACATAAAAGTACTACTAGTATACTATAGATGAGACATAAATGTGATATTAGTATACTATAGAAGATACATAAAAGTACTACTAGTATACTATAGATGAGACATAAAAGTACTATTAGTATACTATAGATAAGACATTAAAGTACTACTAGTATACTATAGATGAGATATAAAAGTGCTACTAGTATACTATAGATGAAACATAAAAGTACTACTAGTATACTATAGATGAGACATAAAAGTACTACTAGTATACTATAGATGAGACATTAAAGTACTACTAGTATACTATAGATGAGACATAAAAGTGCTATTAGTATACTATGAATGAAACATAAAAAGTTCTACTAGTATACTATAGATGAGACATAAAAGTACTACTAGTATACTATAGATGAGACATAAAAGTACTACTAGTATACTATAGATGAGACATAATAGTTCTACAAGTATACTATAGATGAGACATAAAAGTACTACTAGTATACTATAGATGAGACATAAAATTACTACTAGTATACTATAGATGAGACATAAAAGTACTACTAGTATACTATAGATGAGACATAAAAGTACTACTAGTATACTATAGATGAGACATAAAAGTTCTACTAGTATGCTATAGATAAGACATTAAAGTACTACTAGTATACTATAGATGAGACATAAAAGTACTACTAGTATACTATAGATGAGACATAAAAGTACTATTAGTATACTATAGATGATACATTAAAGTACTACTAGTATACTATAGATGAGACATAAAAGTATTACTAGTATACTATAGATGAGACATAAAAGTTCTATTAGTATACTATAGATGAGACATAAAAGTACTACTAGTATACTATAGATGAGATATAAAAGTACTACTAGTGTACTATAGATGAGACATAAAAGTACTACTAGTATACTATAGATGAGACATACAAGTACTACTAGTATACTATAGATGAAACATACAAGTACTACTAGTATACTATAGATGAGACATAAAAGTGCTATTAGTATACTATAAATGAGACATAAAAGTACTACTAGTATACTATAGATGAGATATAAAGGTACTACTAGTATACTATAGATGAGACATAAAAGTACCACTAGTATACTATAGATGAGATATAAAAGTACTACTAGTATACTATAGATGAGACATAAAAGTATTACTAGTATACTATAGATGAGACATACAAGTACTACTAGTATACTATAGATGAGACATAAAAGTACTACTAGTATACTATAGATGAGACATAGAAGTACTACTAGTATACTATAGATGAGACATAAAAGTACTACTAATATACTATAGATGGACATAAAAGTGCTATTAGTATACTATAGATGAAACATAAAAGCACTACTAGTATACTATAGATGAGACATTAAAGTACTACTAGTATACTATAGATGAGATATAAAAGTACTACTAGTATACTATAGATGAGACATTAAAGTACTACTAGTATACTATAGATGAGACATAAAAGTGCTATTAGTATACTATAGATGAGACATAAAAGTACTACTAGCATACTATAGATGAGACATAAAAGTGCTATTAGTATACTATAGATGAAACATAAAAACACTACTAGTATACTATAGATGAGACATAAAAGTACTACTAGGATACTATAGATGAGACATAAAAGTACTATTAGTATACTATAGATGAGACATAAAAGTACTACTAGTATACTATAGATGAGACATTAAAGTACTACTAGTATACTATAGATGATACATAAAAGTGCTGTTAGTATACTATAGATGATACATAAAAGTTTTACTAGTATACTATAGAGGAGACATAAAAGTGCTACTAGTATACTATAGATGATACATAAAAGTGCTACTAGTATACTATAGATGAGACATAAATGTGATATTAGTATACTATAGATGATACGTAAAAGTACTACTAGTATACTATAGATGAGAAATAAAAGTACTATTAGTATACCATAGATAAGACATTAAAGTACTACTAGTATACTATAGATGAGATATAAAAGTGCTACTAGTATACTATAGATGAAACATAAAAGTACTACTAGTATACTATAGATGAGACATAAAAGTACTACTAGTATACTATAGATGAGACATTAAAGTACTACTAGTATACTATAGATGAGACATAAAAGTGCTATTAG
Organism: Watersipora subatra; assembly: GCF_963576615.1. Taxonomy (NCBI): domain Eukaryota; kingdom Metazoa; phylum Bryozoa; class Gymnolaemata; order Cheilostomatida; family Watersiporidae; genus Watersipora; species Watersipora subatra. Next base: position 19,544,556 of record NC_088713.1, read on the forward strand.
TATACTATGAATGAAACATAAAAAGTTCTACTAGTATACTATAGATGAGACATAAAAGTACTACTAGTATACTATAGATGAGACATAAAAGTACTACTAGTATACTATAGATGAGACATAATAGTACTACAAGTATACTATAGATGAGACATAAAAGTACTACTAGTATACTCTAGATGAGACATAAAATTACTACTAGTATACTATAGATGAGACATAAAAGTACTACTAGTATACTATAGATGAGACATAAAAGTACTACTAGTATACTATAGATGAGACATTAAAGTACTACTAGTATACTATAGATGATACATAAAAGTGCTGTTAGTATACTATAGATGATACATAAAAGTTTTACTAGTATACTATAGAGGAGACATAAAAGTGCTACTAGTATACTATAGATGATACATAAAAGTACTGCTAGTATACTATAGATGAGACATAAATGTGATATTAGTATACTATAGATGATACATAAAAGTACTACTAGTATACTATAGATGAGAAATAAAAGTACTATTAGTATACTATAGATAAGACATTAAAGTACTACTAGTATACTATAGATGAGATATAAAAGTGCTACTAGTATACTATAGATTAGACATTGAAGTACTACTAGTATACTATAGATGAGACATAAAAGTACTACTAGTATACTATAGATGAGACATAAAAGTACTACTAGTATACTATAGATGAGACATAAAAGTGCTACTAATATACTATAGATGAGACATAAAAGTTCTACTAGTATGCTAGAGATTAGACATAAAACTACTACTAGTATACTATAGATGAGACAAAAAAGTACTACTAGTATACTATAGATGAGACGTAAAAGAACTACTAGTATACTATAGATGAGACATAAAAGTGCTATTAGTATACTATAGATGATACATAAAAGTACTACTAGTATACTATAGATGAGACATAAAAGTACTACTAGTATACTATAGATGAGATATAAAAGTACTACTAGTACACTATAGATGAGACATTAAAGTACTACTAGTATACTATAGATGAGACATAAAAGTACTACTAGTATACTATAGATGAGACATAAAAGTACTATTAGTATACTATAGATGAGACATAAAAGTACTACTAGTATACTATAGATGAGACATAAAAGTACTACTAGTATACTATAGATGAGACATAAAAGTACTACTAGTATACTATAGATGAGACATAAAAGTTCTACTAGTATGCTATAGATTAGACATTAAAGTACTACTAGTATACTATAGATGAGACATAAAAGTACTACTAGTATACTATAGATGAGACATAAAAGTACTATTAGTATACTATAGATGATACATTAAAGTACTACTAGTATACTATAGATGAGACATAAAAGTATTACTAGTATACTATAGATGAGACATAAAAGTTCTATTAGTATACTATAGATGAGACATAAAAGTACTACTAGTATACTATAGATGAGATATAAAAGTACTACTAGTGTACTATAGATGAGACATAAAAGTACTACTAGTATACTATAGATGAGACATACAAGTACTACTAGTATACTAAAGATGAAACATACAAGTACTACTAGTATACTATAGATGAGACATAAAAGTGCTATTAGTATACTATAAATGAGACATAAAAGTACTACTAGTATACTATAGATGAGATATAAAGGTACTACTAGTATACTATAGATGAGACATAAAAGTACCACTAGTATACTATAGATGAGATATAAAAGTACTACTAGTATACTATAGATGAGACATAAAAGTATTACTAGTATACTATAGATGAGACATACAAGTACTACTAGTATACTATAGATGAGACATAAAAGTACTACTAGTATACTATAGATGAGACATAGAAGTACTACTAGTATACTATAGATGAGACATAAAAGTACTACTAATATACTATAGATGGACATAAAAGTGCTATTAGTATACTATAGATGAAACATAAAAGCACTACTAGTATACTATAGATGAGACATTAAAGTACTACTAGTATACTATAGATGAGATATAAAAGTACTACTAGTATACTATAGATGAGACATTAAAGTACTACTAGTATACTATAGATGAGACATAAAAGTGCTATTAGTATACTATAGATGAGACATAAAAGTACTACTAGCATACTATAGATGAGACATAAAAGTGCTATTAGTATACTATAGATGAAACATAAAAACACTACTAGTATACTATAGATGAGACATAAAAGTACTACTAGGATACTATAGATGAGACATAAAAGTACTATTAGTATACTATAGATGAGACATAAAAGTACTACTAGTATACTATAGATGAGACATTAAAGTACTACTAGTATACTATAGATGATACATAAAAGTGCTGTTAGTATACTATAGATGATACATAAAAGTTTTACTAGTATACTATAGAGGAGACATAAAAGTGCTACTAGTATACTATAGATGATACATAAAAGTGCTACTAGTATACTATAGATGAGACATAAATGTGATATTAGTATACTATAGATGATACGTAAAAGTACTACTAGTATACTATAGATGAGAAATAAAAGTACTATTAGTATACCATAGATAAGACATTAAAGTACTACTAGTATACTATAGATGAGATATAAAAGTGCTACTAGTATACTATAGATGAAACATAAAAGTACTACTAGTATACTATAGATGAGACATAAAAGTACTACTAGTATACTATAGATGAGACATTAAAGTACTACTAGTATACTATAGATGAGACATAAAAGTGCTATTAGTATACTATGAATGAAACATAAAAAGTTCTACTAGTATACTATAGATGAGACATAAAAGTACTACTAGTATACTATAGATGAGACATAAAAGTACTACTAGTATACTATAGATGAGACATAATAGTACTACAAGTATACTATAGATGAGACATAAAAGTACTACTAGTATACTATAGATGAGACATAAAATTACTACTAGTATACTATAGATGAGACATAAAAGTACTACTAGTATACTATAGATGAGACATAAAAGTACTACTAGTATACTATAGATGAGACATTAAAGTACTACTAGTATACTATAGATGATACATAAAAGTGCTGTTAGTATACTATAGATGATACATAAAAGTTTTACTAGTATACTATAGAGGAGACATAAAAGTGCTACTAGTATACTATAGATGATACATAAAAGTACTGCTAGTATACTATAGATGAGACATAAATGTGATATTAGTATACTATAGATGATACATAAAAGTACTACTAGTATACTATAGATGAGAAATAAAAGTACTATTAGTATACTATAGATAAGACATTAAAGTACTACTAGTATACTATAGATGAGATATAAAAGTGCTACTAGTATACTATAGATTAGACATTGAAGTACTACTAGTATACTATAGATGAGACATAAAAGTACTACTAGTATACTATAGATGAGACATAAAAGTACTACTAGTATACTATAGATGAGACATAAAAGTGCTACTAATATACTATAGATGAGACATAAAAGTTCTACTAGTATGCTAGAGATTAGACATAAAACTACTACTAGTATACTATAGATGAGACAAAAAAGTACTACTAGTATACTATAGATGAGACGTAAAAGAACTACTAGTATACTATAGATGAGACATAAAAGTGCTATTAGTATACTATAGATGATACATAAAAGTACTACTAGTATACTATAGATGAGACATAAAAGTACTACTAGTATACTATAGATGAGATATAAAAGTACTACTAGTACACTATAGATGAGACATTAAAGTACTACTAGTATACTATAGATGAGACATAAAAGTACTACTAGTATACTATAGATGAGACATAAAAGTACTATTAGTATACTATAGATGAGACATAAAAGTACTACTAGTATACTATAGATGAGACATTAAAGTACTACTAGTATACTATAGATGATACATAAAAGTGCTGTTAGTATACTATAGATGATACATAAAGGTTTTACTAGTATACTACAGAGGAGACATAAAAGTGCTATTAGTATACTATAGATGATACATAAAAGTACTACTAGTACACTATAGATGAGACATAAAAGTGATATTAGTATACTATAGACGATACATAAAAGTACTACTAGTATACTATAGATGAGACATAAAAGTACTATTAGTATACTATAGATGAGACATTAAAGTACTACTAGTATACTATAGATGAGATATAAAAGTGCTACTAGTATACTATAGATGAAACATAAAAGTACTACTAGTATACTATAGATGAGACATAAAAGTAATACTAGTATACTATAGATGAGACATAAAAGTACTACTAGTATACTATAGATAAGACATGAAAGTGCTACTGATATACTATAGATGAGACATAAAAGTACTACTAGTTTACTATAGATGAGACATAAAAGTACTACTAGTATACTATAGATGAAACATAAAAGTACTACTAGTATACTATAGATGAGACATAAAAGTACTACTAGTATACTATAGATGAGATATAAAAGTACTACTAGTACACTATAGATGAGACATTAAAGTACTACTAATATACTATAGATGAGACATAAAAGTGCTATTAGTATACTATAGATGAGACATAAAAGTACTACTAGTATACTATAGATGAGATATAAAAGTACTACTAGTATACTATAGATGAGACATAAAAGTACCACTAGTATACTATAGATGAGATATAAAAGTACTACTAGTGTACTATAGATGAGACATAAAAGTACTACTAGTATACTATAGATGAGACATTAAAGTACTACTAGTATACTATAGATGAGACATAAAAGTGCTATTAGTATACTATAGATGAGACATAAAAGTACTACTATTATACTATAGATGAGACATAAAAGTACTACTAGTATACTATAGATGAGATATAAAAGTACTACTAGTATACTATAGATGATACATAAAAGTACCACTAGTATACTATAGATGAGATATAAAAGTACTACTAGTATACTATAGATGAGACATAAAAGTATTACTAGTATACTATAGATGAGACATACAAGTACTACAAGTATACTATAGATGAGACATAAAAGTACTACTAGTATACCATAGATGAGACATTAAAGTACTACTAGTATACTATAGATGAGACATAAAAGTGCTATTAGTATACTATAGATGAGACATAAAAGTACTACTAGTATACTATAGATGAGACATAAAAGTGCTACTAGTATACTATAGATGAGACATAAAAGCACCACTAGTATACTATGGATGAGATATAAAAGTACTACTAGTGTACTATAGATGAGACATAAAAGTACTACTAGTATACTATAGATGAGACATACAAGTACTACTAGTATACTATAGATGAAACATACAAGTACTACTAGTATACTATAGATGATACATAAAAGTACTACTAGTATACTATAGATGAGACATAAAAGTGCTACTAGTATACTATAGATGAGACATAAAAGTACTACTAATTTACTATAGATGAGACATAAAAGTACTACTAGTATACTATAGATGAAACATAAAAGTACTACTAGTATACTATAGATGAGACATAAAAGTACTACTAGTATACTATAGATGAGATATAAAAGTACTACTAGTATACTATAGATGAGACAATAAAGTACTACTAGTATACTATAGATGAGACATATAAGTGCTATTAGTGTACTATAGATGAGACATAAAAGTACTACTAGTATACTATAGATATGACATAAAAGTGCTACTAGTATACTATAGATGAGACATAAAAGTACTACTAGTTTACTATAGATGAGACATAAAAGTACTACTAGTATACTATAGATGAAACATAAAAGTACTACTAGTATACTATAGATGAGACATAAAAGTACTACTAGTATACTATAGATGAGATATAAAAGTACTACTAGTATACTATAGATGAGACAATAAAGTACTACTAGTATACTATAGATGAGACATAAAAGTGCTATTAGTGTACTATAGATGAGACATAAAAGTACTACTAGTATACTATAGATAAGATATAAAAGTACTACTAGTATACTATAGATGAAACATAAAAGTACCACTAGTATACTATAGATGAGACATAAAAGTTCTACTAGTATGCTATAGATTAGACATTAAAGTACTACTAGTATACTAGAGATGAGAAATAAAAGTACTACTAGTATACTATAGATGAGACATAAAAGTACTATTAGTATACTATAGATGATACATTAAAGTACTACTAGCATACTATAGATGAGACATAAAAGTATTACTAGTATACTATAGATGAGACATAAAAGTTCTATTAGTATACTATAGATAAGACCTTAAAGTACTACTAGTATACTATAGATGAGACATAAAAGTGCTATTAGTATACTATAGATGAGACATAAAAGTATTACTAGTATACTATAGATGAGACATACAAGTACTACAAGTATACTATAGATGAGACATAAAAGTACTACTAGTATACCATAGATGAGACATTAAAGTACTACTAGTATACTATAGATGAGACATAAAAGTGCTATTAGTATACTATAGATGAGACATAAAAGTACTACTAGTATACTATAGATGAGACATAAAAGTGCTACTAGTATACTATAGATGAGACATAAAAGCACCACTAGTATACTATGGATGAGATATAAAAGTACTACTAGTGTACTATAGATGAGACATAAAAGTACTACTAGTATACTATAGATGAGACATACAAGTACTACTAGTATACTATAGATGAAACATACAAGTACTACTAGTATACTATAGATGATACATAAAAGTACTACTAGTATACTATAGATGAGACATAAAAGTGCTACTAGTATACTATAGATGAGACATAAAAGTACTACTAATTTACTATAGATGAGACATAAAAGTACTACTAGTATACTATAGATGAAACATAAAAGTACTACTAGTATACTATAGATGAGACATAAAAGTACTACTAGTATACTATAGATGAGATATAAAAGTACTACTAGTATACTATAGATGAGACAATAAAGTACTACTAGTATACTATAGATGAGACATATAAGTGCTATTAGTGTACTATAGATGAGACATAAAAGTACTACTAGTATACTATAGATATGACATAAAAGTGCTACTAGTATACTATAGATGAGACATAAAAGTACTACTAGTTTACTATAGATGAGACATAAAAGTACTACTAGTATACTATAGATGAAACATAAAAGTACTACTAGTATACTATAGATGAGACATAAAAGTACTACTAGTATACTATAGATGAGATATAAAAGTACTACTAGTATACTATAGATGAGACAATAAAGTACTACTAGTATACTATAGATGAGACATAAAAGTGCTATTAGTGTACTATAGATGAGACATAAAAGTACTACTAGTATACTATAGATAAGATATAAAAGTACTACTAGTATACTATAGATGAAACATAAAAGTACCACTAGTATACTATAGATGAGACATAAAAGTTCTACTAGTATGCTATAGATTAGACATTAAAGTACTACTAGTATACTAGAGATGAGAAATAAAAGTACTACTAGTATACTATAGATGAGACATAAAAGTACTATTAGTATACTATAGATGATACATTAAAGTACTACTAGCATACTATAGATGAGACATAAAAGTATTACTAGTATACTATAGATGAGACATAAAAGTTCTATTAGTATACTATAGATAAGACCTTAAAGTACTACTAGTATACTATAGATGAGACATAAAAGTGCTATTAGTATACTATAGATGAGACATAAAAGTACTACTAGTATACTATAGATGAGATATAAAAGTACTACTAGTATACTATAGATGAGACATAAAAGTATTACTAGTATACTATAGATGAGACATACAAGTACTACTAGTATACTATAGATGAGACATAAAAGTACTACTAGTATACTATAGATGAGACATAGAAGTACTACTAGTATACTATAGATGAGACATAAAAGTACTACTAGTATACTATAGATGGACATAAAAGTGCTATTAGTATACTATAGATGAAACATAAAAGCACTACTAGTATACTATAGATGAGACATTAAAGTACTACTAGTATACTATAGATGAGATATAAAAGCACTACTAGTATACTATAGATGAGACATTAAAGTACTACTAGTATACTATAGATGAGGCATAAAAGTGCTATTAGTATACTATAGATGAGACATAAAAGTACTACTACTATACTGTAGATGAAACATTAAAGTACTGTTAGTATACTATATATGATACATAAAAGTACTACTAGTATACTATAGATGAGACATAAAAGTACTATTAGTATACTATAGATGAGACATTAAAGTACTACTAGTATACTATAGATGAGACATAAAAGTGTTATTAGTATACTATAGATGGAACATAAAAGTACTACTAGTATACTGTAGATGAGACATAAAAGTACTACTAGTATACTATAGATGAGACATAAAAGTGCTATTAGTATACTATAGATGAAACATAAAAGCACTACTAGTATACTATAGATGAGACATTAAAGTACTACTAGTATACTATAGATGAGACACAAAAGTACTACTAGTATACTATAGATGAGACATAAAAGTACTACTAGTATACTATAGATGTTACATAAAAGTACTACTAGTATACTATAGATGAGACATAAAAGTGCTATTAGTATACTATAGATGAAACATAAAAGCACTACTAGTAATTATAGATGAGAAATTAAAGTACTATTAGTATACTATAGATGATACATAAAAGTACTACCAGTATACTATAGATGAGACATAAAAGTGCTATTAGTATACTATAGATGATACATAAAAATACTACTAGTATACTATAGATGAGACATAAAAGTACTATTACTATACTATAGATGAGACATTAAAGTACTAACAGTATACTATAGATGAGACATAAAAGTGCTATTAGTATACTATAGATGAAACATAAAAAGTACTACTAATATACTATAGATGAGACATAAAAGTACTACTAGCATACTATAGATGAGACATAAAAGTGCTATTAGTATACTATAGATGAAACATAAAAACACTACTAGGATACTATAGATGAGACATAAAAGTACTACTAGGATACTATAGATGAGACATAAAAGTACTATTAGTATACTATAGATGAGACATAAAAGTACTACTAGTATACTATAGATGAGACATTAAAGTACTACTAGTATACTATAGATGATACATAAAAGTGCTGTTAGTATACTATAGATGATACATAAAAGTTTTACTAGTATACTATAGAGGAGACATAAAAGTGCTACTAGTATACTATAGATGATACATAAAAGTACTACTAGTATACTATAGATGAGACATAAATGTGATATTAGTATACTATAGATGATACATAAAAGTACTACTAGTATACTATAGATGAGAAATAAAAGTGCTATTAGTATACTATAGATGAGACATAAAAGTACTACTACTATACTGTAGATGAGACATTAAAGTACTGTTAGTATACTATATATGATACATAAAAGTACTACTAGTATACTATAGATGAGACATAAAAGTACTATTAGTATACTATAGATGAGACATTAAAGTACTACTAGTATACTATAGATGAGACATAAAAGTATTATTAGTATACTATAGATCGAACATAAATGTACTACTAGTATACTGTAGATGAGACATAAAATACTACTAGTATACTATAGATGAGACATAAAAGTGCTATTAGTATACTATAGATGAAACATAAAAGCACTACTAGTATACTATAGATGAGACATTAAAGTACTACTAGTATACTATAGATGAGACACAAAAGTACTACTAGTATACTATAGATGAGACATAAAAGTACTACTAGTATACTATAGATGTTACATAAAAGTACTACTAGTATACTATAGATGAGACATAAAAGTGCTATTAGTATACTATAGATGAAACATAAAAGCACTACTAGTATACTATAGATGAGAAATTAAAGTACTATTAGTATACTATAGATGATACATAAAAGTACTACCAGTATACTATAGATGAGACATAAAAGTGCTATTAGTATACTATAGATGATACATAAAAATACTACTAGTATACTATAGATGAGACATAAAAGTACTATTACTATACTATAGATGAGACATTAAAGTACTAACAGTATACTATAGATGAGACATAAAAGTGCTATTAGTATACTATAGATGAAACATAAAAAGTACTACTAGTATACTATAGATGAGACATAAAAGTACTACTAGCATACTATAGATGAGACATAAAAGTGCTATTAGTATACTATAGATGAAACATAAAAACACTACTAGTATACTATAGATGAGACATAAAAGTACTACTAGGATACTATAGATGAGACATAAAAGTACTATTAGTATACTATAGATGAGACATAAAAGTACTACTAGTATACTATAGATGAGACATTAAAGTACTACTAGTATACTATAGATGATACATAAAAGTGCTGTTAGTATACTATAGATGATACATAAAAGTTTTACTAGTATACTATAGATGAGAAATTAAAGTACTATTAGTATACTATAGATGATACATAAAAGTACTACCAGTATACTATAGATGAGACATTAAAGTACTAACAGTATACTATAGATGAGACATAAAAGTGCTATTAGTATACTATAGATGAAACATAAAAAGTACTACTAGTATACTATAGATGAGACATAAAAGTACTACTAGCATACTATAGATGAGACATAAAAGTGCTATTAGTATACTATAGATGAAACATAAAAACACTACTAGTATACTATAGATGAGACATAAAAGTACTACTAGCATACTATAGATGAGACATAAAAGTGCTATTAGTATACTATAGATGAAACATAAAAACACTACTAGTATACTATAGATGAGACATAAAAGTACTACTAGGATACTATAGATGAGACATAAAAGTACTATTAGTATACTATAGATGAGACATAAAAGTGCTACTAGTATACTATAGATGATACATAAAAGTACTACTAGTATACTATAGATAAGACAAAAATGTGATATTAGTATACTATAGATGATACATAAAAGTACTACTAGTATACTATAGATGAGAAATAAAAGTACTATTAGTATACTATAGATAAGACATTAAAGTACTACTAGTATACTATAGATGAGATATAAAAGTGCTACTAGTATACTATAGATGAAACATAAAAGTACTACTAGTATACTATAGATGAGACATAAAAGTACTACTAGTATACTATAGATGAGACATTAAAGTACTACTAGTATACTATAGATGAGACATAAAAGTGCTATTAGTATACTATGAATGAAACATAAAAAGTTCTACTAGTATACTATAGATGAGACATAAAAGTACTACTAGTATACTATAGATGAGACATAAAAGTACTACTAGTATACTATAGATGAGACATAATAGTACTACAAGTATACTATAGATGAGACATAAAAGTACTACTAGTATACTATAGATGAGACATAAAATTACTACTAGTATACTATAGATGAGACATAAAAGTACTACTAGTATACTATAGATGAGACATAAAAGTACTACTAGTATACTATAGATGAGACATTAAAGTACTACTAGTATACTATAGATGATACATAAAAGTGCTGTTAGTATACTATAGATGATACATTAAAGTACTACTAGTATACTATAGATGAGACATAAAAGTACTACTAGTATACTATAAATGAGACATAAAAGTACTATTAGTATACTATAGATGAGACATAAAAGTACTACTAGTATACTATAGATGAGACATTAAAGTACTACTAGTATACTATAGATGATACATAAAAGTGCTGTCAGTATACTATAGATGATACATAGAGGTTTTACTAGTATACTATAGAGGAGACATAAAAGTGCTATTAGTATAATATAGATGATACATAAAAGTACTACTAGTACACTATAGATGAGACATAAAAGTGATTTTAGTATACTATAGATGATACATAAAAGTACTACTAGTATACTATAGATGAGACATAAAAGTACTATTAGTATACTATAGATGAGACATTAAAGTACTACTAGTATACTATAGATGAGATATAAAAGTGCTACTAGTATACGATAGATGAAACATAAAAGTACTACTAGTATACTATAGATGAGACATAAAAGTAATACTAGTATACTATAGATGAGACATAAAAGTACTACTAGTATACTATAGATAAGACATGAAAGTGCTACTGATATACTATAGATGAGACATAAAAGTACTACTAGTTTACTATAGATGAGACATAAAAGTACTACTAGTATACTATAGATGAAACATAAAAGTACTACTAGTATACTATAGATGAGACATAAAAGTACTACTAGTATACTATAGATGAGATATAAAAGTACTACTAGTACACTATAGATGAGACATTAAAGTACTACTAGTATACTATAGATGAGACATAAAAGTGCTATTAGTATACTATAGATGAGACATAAAAGTACTACTAGTATACTATAGATGAGATATAAAAGTACTACTAGTATACTATAGATGAGACATAAAAGTACCACTAGTATACTATAGATGAGATATAAAAGTACTACTAGTGTACTATAGATGAGACATAAAAGTACTACTCGTATACTATAGATGAGACATTAAAGTACTACTAGTATACTATAGATGAGACATAAAAGTGCTATTAGTATACTATAGATGAGACATAAAAGTACTACTTTTATACTATAGATGAGACATAAAAGTACTACTAGTATACTATAGATGAGATATAAAAGTACTACTAGTATACTATAGATGAGACATAAAAGTACCACTAGTATACTATAGATGAGATATAAAAGTACTACTAGTATACTATAGATGAGACATAAAAGTATTACTAGTATACTATAGATGAGACATACAAGTACTACAAGTATACTATAGATGAGACATAAAAGTACTACTAGTATACTATAGATGAGACATTAAAGTACTACTAGTATACTATAGATGAGACATAAAAGTGCTATTAGTATACTATAGATGAGACATAAAAGTACTACTAGTATACTATAGATGAGACATAAAAGTGCTACTAGTATACTATAGATGAGACATAAAAGCACCACTAGTATACTATGGATGAGATATAAAAGTACTACTAGTGTACTATAGATGAGACATAAAAGTACTACTAGTATACTATAGATGAGACATACAAGTACTACTAGTATACTATAGATGAAACATACAAGTACTACTAGTATACTATAGATGATACATAAAAGTACTACTAGTATACTATAGATGAGACATAAAAGTGCTACTAGTATACTATAGATGAGACATAAAAGTACTACTAGTTAACTATAGATGAGACATAAAAGTACTACTAGTATACTATAGATGAAACATAAAAGTACTACTAGTATACTATAGATGAGACATAAAAGTACTACTAGTATACTATAGATGAGATATAAAAGTACTACTAGTATACTATAGATGAGACAATAAAGTACTACTAGTATACTATAGATGAGACATAAAAGTGCTATTAGTGTACTATAGATGAGACATAAAAGTACTACTAGTATACTATAGATAAGACATAAAAGTGCTACTAGTATACTATAGATGAGACATAAAAGTACTACTAGTTTACTATAGATGAGACATAAAAGTACTACTAGTATACTATAGATGAAACATAAAAGTACTACTAGTATACTATAGATGAGACATAAAAGTACTACTAGTATACTATAGATGAGATATAAAAGTACTACTAGTATACTATAGATGAGACAATAAAGTACTACTAGTATACTATAGATGAGACATAAAAGTGCTATTAGTGTACTATAGATGAGACATAAAAGTACTACTAGTATACTATAGATAAGATATAAAAGTACTACTAGTATACTATAGATGAGACGTAAAAGTACCACTAGTATACTATAGATGAGACATAAAAGTTCTACTAGTATGCTATAGATTAGACATTAAAGTACTACTAGTATGCTATAGATGAGACATTAAAGTACTACTAGTATACTATAGATGAGACATAAAAGTACTATTAGTATACTATAGATGATACATTAAAGTACTACTAGTATACTATAGATGAGACATAAAAGTATTACTAGTATACTATAGATGAGACATAAAAGTTCTATTAGTATACTATAGATGAGACCTTAAAGTACTACTAGTATACTATAGATGAGACATAAAAGTACTATTAGTATACTATAGATGAGACATAAAAGTACTACTAGTATACTTTAGATGAGACATTAAAGTACTACTAGTATACTATAGATGATACATAAAAGTGCTGTTAGTATACTATAGATGATACATAAAAGTTTTACTAGTATACTATAGAGGAGACATAAAAGTGCTACTAGTATACTATAGATGATACATTAAAGTTCTACTAGTATACTATAGATGAGACATAAAAGTGATATTAGTATACTATAGGTGATACATAAAAGTACTACTAGTATACTATAGATGAGACATAAAAATACTATTAGTATACTATAGATGAGACATTAAAGTACTACTAGTATACTATAGATGAGATATAAAAGTGCTACTAGTATACTATAGATGAAACATAAAAGTACTACTAGTATACTATAGATGAGACATAAAAGTACTACTAGTATACTATAGATGAGACATAAAAGTACTACTAGTATACTATAGATAAGACATAAAAGTGCTACTAGTATACTATAGATGAGACATAAAAGTACTACTAGTTTACTATAGATGAGACATAAAAGTACTACTAGTATACTATAGATGAGATATAAAAGTACTACTAGTATACTATAGATGAGACATTAAAGTACTACTAGTATACTATAGATGAGACATAAAAGTGCTATTAGTATACTATAGATGAGACATAAAAGTACTACAAGTATACTATAGATGAGATATAAAAGTACTACTAGTATACTATAGATGAGACATTAAAGTACTACTAGTATAATATAGATGAGACATAAAAGTGCTATTAGTATACTATAGATGAGACATAAAAGTACTACTAGTATACTATAGATGAGATATAAAAGTACTACTAGTGTACTATAGATGAGACATAAAAGTACTGCTAGTATACTATAGATAAGACATACAAGTACTACTAGTATACTATAGATGAAACATACAAGTACTACTAGTATACTATAGATGAGACATAAAAGTGCTATTAGTATACTATAGATGAGACATAAAAGTACTACTAGTATACTATAGATGAGATATAAAAGTACTACTAGTATACTATAGATGAGACATAAAAGTACCACTAGTATACTATAGATGAGATATAAAAGTACTACTAGTATACTATAGATGAGACATAAAAGTATTACTAGTATACTATAGATGAGACATACAAGTACTACTAGTATACTATAGATGAGACATAAAAGTACTACTAGTATACTATAGATGAGACATAGAAGCACTACTAGTATACTATAGATGAGACATAAAAGTACTACTAGTATACGATAGATGGACATAAAAGTGCTATTAGTATACTATAGATGAAACATAAAAGCACTACTAGTATACTATAGATGAGACATTAAAGTACTACTAGTATACTATAGATGAGATATAAAAGTACTACTAGTATACTATAGATGAGACATTAAAGTACTACTAGTATACTATAGATGAGACATAAAAGTGCTATTAGTATACTATAGATGAGACATAAAAGTACTACTACTATACTGTAGATGAAACATTAAAGTACTGTTAGTATACTATATATGATACATAAAAGTACTACTAGTATACTATAGATGAGACATAAAAGTACTATTAGTATACTATAGATGAGACATTAAAGTACTACTAGTATACTATAGATGAGACATAAAAGTGTTATTAGTATACTATAGATGGAACATAAAAGGACTACTAGTATACTGTAGATGAGACATAAAAGTACTACTAGTATACTATAGATGAGACATAAAAGTGCTATTAGTATACTATAGATGAAACATAAAAGCACTACTAGTATAATAGATGAGACATTAAAGTACTACTAGTATACTATAGATGAGACACAAAAGTACTACTAGTATACTATAGATGAGACATAAAAGTACTACTAGTATACTATAGATGTTACATAAAAGTACTACTAGTATACTATAGATGAGACATAAAAGTGCTATTAGTATACTATAGATGAAACATAAAAGCACTACTAGTATACTATAGATGAGAAATTAAAGTACTATTAGTATACTATAGATGATACATAAAAGTACTACCAGTATACTATAGATGAGACATAAAAGTGCTATTAGTATACTATAGATGATACATAAAAATACTACTAGTATACTATAGATGAGACATAAAAGTACTATTACTATACTATAGATGAGACATTAAAGTACTAACAGTATACTATAGATGAGACATAAAAGTGCTATTAGTATACTATAGATGAAACATAAAAAGTACTACTAGTATACTATAGATGAGACATAAAAGTACTACTAGCATACTATAGATGAGACATAAAAGTGCTATTAGTATACTATAGATGAAACATAAAAACACTACTAGTATACTATAGATGAGACATAAAAGTACTACTAGGATACTATAGATGAGACATAAAAGTACTATTAGTATACTATAGATGAGACATAAAAGTACTACTAGTATACTATAGATGAGACATTAAAGTACTACTAGTATACTATAGATGATACATAAAAGTGCTGTTAGTATACTATAGATGATACATAAAAGTTTTACTAGTATACTATAGAGGAGACATAAAAGTGCTACTAGTATACTATAGATGATACATAAAAGTACTACTAGTATACTATAGATGAGACATAAATGTGATGTTAGTATACTATAGATGATACATAAAAGTACTACTAGTATACTATAGATGAGAAATAAAAGTACTATTAGTATACTATAGATAAGACATTAAAGTACTACTAGTATACTATAGATGAGATATAAAAGTGCTACTAGTATACTATAGATGAAACATAAAAGTACTACTAGTATACTATAGATGAGACATAAAAGTACTACTAGTATACTATAGATGAGACATTAAAGTACTACTAGTATACTATAGATGAGACAAAAAAGTGCTATTAGTATACTATGAATGAAACATAAAAAGTTCTACTAGTATACTATAGATGAGACATAAAAGTACTACTAGTATACTATAGATGAGACATAAAAGTACTACTAGTATACTATAGATGAGACATAATAGTACTACAAGTATACTATAGATGAGACATAAAAGTACTACTAGTATACTATAGATGAGACATAAAATTACTACTAGTATACTATAGATGAGACATAAAAGTACTACTAGTATACTATAGATGATACATAAAAGCGCTGTTAGTATACTATAGATGATACGTAAAAGTTTTACTAGTATACTATAGAGGAGACATAAAAGTGCTACTAGTATACTATAGATGATACATAAAAGTACTACTAGTATACTATAGATGAGACATGAATGTGATTTTAGTATACTATAGATGATACATAAAAGTACTACTAGTATACTATAGATGAGAAATAAAAGTACTATTAGTATACTATAGATAAGACATTAAAGTACTACTAGTATACTATAGATGAGATATAAAAGTGCTACTAGTATACTATAGATTAGACATTGAAGTACTACTAGTATACTATAGATGAGACATAAAAGTACTACTAGTATACTATAGATGAGACATAAAAGTACTACTAGTATACTATAGATGAGACATAAAAGTGCTACTAATATACTATAGATGAGACATAAAAGTTCTACTAGTATGCTATAGATTAGACATAAAACTACTACTAATATACTATAGATGAGACAAAAAAGTACTACTAGTATACTATAGATGAGACGTAAAAGAACTACTAGTATACTATAGATGAGACATAAAAGTGCTATTAGTATACTATAGATGATACATAAAAGTACTACTAGTATACTATAGATGAGACATAAAAGTACTACTAGTATACTATAGATGAGATATAAAAGTACTACTAGTACACTATAGATGAGACATTAAAGTACTACTAGTATACTATAGATGAGACATAAAAGTACTACTAGTATACTATAGATGAGACATAAAAGTACTATTAGTATACTATAGATGAGACATAAAAGTACTACTAGTATACTATAGATGAGACATTAAAGTACTACTAGTATACTATAGATGATACATAAAAGTGCTGTTAGTATACTATAGATGATACATAAAAGTACTACTAGTACACTATAGATGAGACATAAAAGTGATATTAGTATACTATAGATGATACATAAAAGTACTACTAGTATACTATAGATGAGACATAAAAGTACTATTAGTATACTATAGATGAGACATTAAAGTACTACTAGTATACTATAGATGAGATATAAAAGTGCTACTAGTATACTATAGATGAAACATAAAAGTACTACTAGTATACTATAGATGAGACATAAAAGTAATACTAGTATACTATAGATGAGACATAAAAGTACTACTAGTATACTATAGATAAGACATGAAAGTGCTACTGATATACTATAGATGAGACATAAAAGTACTACTAGTTTACTATAGATGAGACATAAAAGTACTACTAGTATACTATAGATGAAACATAAAAGTACTACTAGTATACTATAGATGAGACATAAAAGTACTACTAGTATACTATAGATGAGATATAAAAGTACTACTAGTACACTATAGATGAGACATTAAAGTACTACTAGTATACTATAGATGAGACATAAAAGTGCTATTAGTATACTATAGATGAGACATAAAAGTACTACTAGTATACTATAGATGAGATATAAAAGTACTACTAGTATACTATAGATGAGACATAAAAGTACCACTAGTGTACTATAGATGAGATATAAAAGTACTACTAGTGTACTATAGATGAGACATAAAAGTACTACTAGTATACTATAGATGAGACATTAAAGTACTACTAGTATACTATAGATGAGACATAAAAGTGCTATTAGTATACTATAGATGAGACATAAAAGTACTACTAGTATACTATAGATGAGACATAAAAGTACTACTAGTATACTATAGATGAGATATAAAAGTACTACTAGTTTACTATAGATCAGACATAAAAGTACCACTAGTATACTATAGATGAGATATAAAAGTACTACTAGTATACTATAGATGAGACATAAAAGTATTACTAGTATACTATAGATGAGACATACAAGTACTACAAGTATACTATAGATGAGACATAAAAGTACTACTAGTATACTATAGATGAGACATTAAAGTACTACTAGTATACTATAGATGAGACATAAAAGTGCTATTAGTATACTATAGATGAGACATAAAAGTACTACTAGTATACTATAGATGAGACATAAAAGTGCTACTAGTATACTATAGATGAGACATAAAAGCACCACTAGTATACTATGGATGAGATATAAAAGTACTACTAGTGTACTATAGATGAGACATAAAAGTACTACTAGTATACTATAGATGAGACATACAAGTACTACTAGTATACTATAGATGAAACATACAAGTACTACTAGTATACTATAGATGATACATAAAAGTACTACTAGTATACTATAGATGAGACATAAAAGTGCTACTAGTATACTATAGATGAGACATAAAAGTACTACTAGTTTACTATAGATGAGACATAAAAGTACTACTAGTATACTATAGATGAAACATAAAAGTACTACTAGTATACTATAGATGAGACATAAAAGTACTACTAGTATACTATAGATGAGATATAAAAGTGCTACTAGTATACTATAGATGAGACAATAAAGTACTACTAGTATACTATGGATGAGACATAAAAGTGCTATTAGTGTACTATAGATGAGACATAAAAGTACTACTAGTATACTATAGATGAGAAATTAAAGTACTATTAGTATACTATAGATGATACATAAAAGTACTACCAGTATACTATAGATGAGACATAAAAGTGCTATTAGTATACTATAGATGATACATAAAAATACTACTAGTATACTATAGATGAGACATAAAAGTACTATTACTATACTATAGATGAGACATTAAAGTACTAACAGTATACTATAGATGAGACATAAAAGTGCTATTAGTATACTATAGATGAAACATAAAAAGTACTACTAGTATACTATAGATGAGACATAAAAGTACTACTAGCATACTATAGATGAGACATAAAAGTGCTATTAGTATACTATAGATGAAACATAAAAACACTACTAGTATACTATAGATGAGACATAAAAGTACTACTAGGATACTATAGATGAGACATAAAAGTACTATTAGTATACTATAGATGAGACATAAAAGTACTACTAGTATACTATAGATGAGACATTAAAGTACTACTAGTATACTATAGATGATACATAAAAGTGCTGTTAGTATACTATAGCTGATACATAAAAGTTTTACTAGTATACTATAGAGGAGACATAAAAGTGCTACTAGTATACTAAAGATGATACATAAAAGTACTACTAGTATACTATAGATAAGACAAAAATGTGATATTAGTATACTATAGATGATACATAAAAGTACTACTAGTATACTATAGATGAGAAATAAAAGTACTATTAGTATACTATAGATAAGACATTAAAGTACTACTAGTATACTATAGATGAGATATAAAAGTGCTACTAGTATACTATAGATGAAACATAAAAGTACTACTAGTATACTATAGATGAGACATAAAAGTACTACTAGTATACTATAGATGAGACATTAAAGTACTACTAGTATACTATAGATGAGACATAAAAGTGCTATTAGTATACTATGAATGAAACATAAAAAGTTCTACTAGTATACTATAGATGAGACATAAAAGTACTACTAGTATACTATAGATGAGACATAAAAGTACTACTAGTATACTATAGATGAGACATAATAGTACTACAAGTATACTATAGATGAGACATAAAAGTACTACTAGTATACTATAGATGAGACATAAAATTACTACTAGTATACTATAGATGAGACATAAAAGTACTACTAGTATACTATAGATGAGACATAAAAGTACTACTAGTATACTATAGATGAGACATTAAAGTACTACTAGTATACTATAGATGATACATAAAAGTGCTGTTAGTATACTATAGATGATACATTAAAGTACTACTAGTATACTATAGATGAGACATAAAAGTACTACTAGTATACTATAAATGAGACATAAAAGTACTATTAGTATACTATAGATGAGACATAAAAGTACTACTAGTATACTATAGATGAGACATTAAAGTACTACTAGTATACTATAGATGATACATAAAAGTGCTGTCAGTATACTATAGATGATACATAGAGGTTTTACTAGTATACTATAGAGGAGACATAAAAGTGCTATTAGTATAATATAGATGATACATAAAAGTACTACTAGTACACTATAGATGAGACATAAAAGTGATTTTAGTATACTATAGATGATACATAAAAGTACTACTAGTATACTATAGATGAGACATAAAAGTACTATTAGTATACTATAGATGAGACATTAAAGTACTACTAGTATACTATAGATGAGATATAAAAGTGCTACTAGTATACTATAGATGAAACATAAAAGTACTACT
Organism: Watersipora subatra; assembly: GCF_963576615.1. Taxonomy (NCBI): domain Eukaryota; kingdom Metazoa; phylum Bryozoa; class Gymnolaemata; order Cheilostomatida; family Watersiporidae; genus Watersipora; species Watersipora subatra. Next base: position 19,566,304 of record NC_088713.1, read on the forward strand.
AGTATACTATAGATGCGACATAAAAGTAATACTAGTATACTATAGATGAGACATAAAAGTACTACTAGTATACTATAGATAAGACATGAAAGTGCTACTGATATACTATAGATGAGACATAAAAGTACTACTAGTTTACTATAGATGAGACATAAAAGTACTACTAGTATACTATAGATGAAACATAAAAGTACTACTAGTATACTATAGATGAGACATAAAAGTACTACTAGTATACTATAGATGAGATATAAAAGTACTACTAGTACACTATAGATGAGACATTAAAGTACTACTAGTATACTATAGATGAGACATAAAAGTGCTATTAGTATACTATAGATGAGACATAAAAGTACTACTAGTATACTATAGATGAGATATAAAAGTACTACTAGTATACTATAGATGAGACATAAAAGTACCACTAGTATACTATAGATGAGATATAAAAGTACTACTAGTGTACTATAGATGAGACATAAAAGTACTACTCGTATACTATAGATGAGACATTAAAGTACTACTAGTATACTATAGATGAGACATAAAAGTGCTATTAGTATACTATAGATGAGACATAAAAGTACTACTATTATACTATAGATGAGACATAAAAGTACTACTAGTATACTATAGATGAGATATAAAAGTACTACTAGTATACTATAGATGAGACATAAAAGTACCACTAGTATACTATAGATGAGATATAAAAGTACTACTAGTATACTATAGATGAGACATAAAAGTATTACTAGTATACTATAGATGAGACATACAAATACTACAAGTATACTATAGATGAGACATAAAAGTACTACTAGTATACTATAGATGAGACATTAAAGTACTACTAGTATACTATAGATGAGACATAAAAGTGCTATTAGTATACTATAGATGAGACATAAAAGTACTACTAGTATACTATAGATGAGACATAAAAGTGCTACTAGTATACTATAGATGAGACATAAAAGCACCACTAGTATACTATGGATGAGATATAAAAGTACTACTAGTGTACTATAGATGAGACATAAAAGTACTACTAGTATACTATAGATGAGACATACAAGTACTACTAGTATACTATAGATGAAACATACAAGTACTACTAGTATACTATAGATGATACATAAAAGTACTACTAGTATACTATAGATGAGACATAAAAGTGCTACTAGTATACTATAGATGAGACATAAAAGTACTACTAGTTTACTATAGATGAGACATAAAAGTACTACTAGTATACTATAGATGAAACATAAAAGTACTACTAGTATACTATAGATGAGACATAAAAGTACTACTAGTATACTATAGATGAGATATAAAAAAGCTACTAGTATACTATAGATGAGACAATAAAGTACTACTATTATACTATGGATGAGACATAAAAGTGCTATTAGTGTACTATAGATGAGACATAAAAGTACTACTAGTATACTATAGATGAGAAATTAAAGTACTATTAGTATACTATAGATGATACATAAAAGTACTACCAGTATACTATAGATGAGACATAATAGTACTACTAGTATACTATAGATGAGATATAAAAGTACTACTAGTACACTATAGATGAGACATTAAAGTACTACTAGTATACTATAGATGAGACATAAAAGTGCTATTAGTATACTATAGATGAGACATAAAAGTACTACTAGTATACTATAGATGAGATATAAAAGTACTACTAGTATACTATAGATGAGACATAAAAGTACCACTAGTATACTATAGATGAGATATAAAAGTACTACTAGTGTACTATAGATGAGACATAAAAGTACTACTCGTATACTATAGATGAGACATTAAAGTACTACTAGTATACTATAGATGAGACATAAAAGTGCTATTAGTATACTATAGATGAGACATAAAAGTACTACTATTATACTATAAATGAGACATAAAAGTACTACTAGTATACTATAGATGAGATATAAAAGTACTACTAGTATACTATAGATGAGACATAAAAGTACCACTAGTATACTATAGATGAGATATAAAAGTACTACTAGTATACTATAGATGAGACATAAAAGTATTACTAGTATACTATAGATGAGACATACAAGTACTACAAGTATACTATAGATGAGACATAAAAGTACTACTAGTATACTATAGATGAGACATTAAAGTACTACTAGTATACTATAGATGAGACATAAAAGTGCTATTAGTATACTATAGATGAGACATAAAAGTACTACTAGTATACTATAGATGAGACATAAAAGTGCTACTAGTATACTATAGATGAGACATAAAAGCACCACTAGTATACTATGGATGAGATATAAAAGTACTACTAGTGTACTATAGATGAGACATAAAAGTACTACTAGTATACTATAGATGAGACATACAAGTACTACTAGTATACTATAGATGAAACATACAAGTACTACTAGTATACTATAGATGATACATAAAAGTACTACTAGTATACTATAGATGAGACATAAAAGTGCTACTAGTATACTATAGATGAGACATAAAAGTACTACTAGTTGAGTATAGATGAGACATAAAAGTACTACTAGTATACTATAGATGAAACATAAAAGTACTACTAGTATACTATAGATGAGACATAAAAGTACTACTAGTATACTATAGATGAGATATAAAAGTGCTACTAGTATACTATAGATGAGACAATAAAGTACTACTAGTATACTATGGATGAGACATAAAAGTGCTATTAGTGTACTATAGATGAGACATAAAAGTACTACTAGTATACTATAGATGAGAAATTAAAGTACTATTAGTATACTATAGATGATACATAAAAGTACTACCAGTATACTATAGATGAGACATAAAAGTGCTATTAGTATACTATAGATGATACATAAAAATACTACTAGTATACTATAGATGAGACATAAAAGTACTATTACTATACTATAGATGAGACATTAAAGTACTAACAGTATACTATAGATGAGACATAAAAGTGCTATTAGTATACTATAGATGAAACATAAAAAGTACTACTAGTATACTATAGATGAGACATAAAAGTACTACTAGCATACTATAGATGAGACATAAAAGTGCTATTAGTATACTATAGATGAAACATAAAAACACTACTAGTATACTATAGATGAGACATAAAAGTACTACTAGGATACTATAGATGAGACATAAAAGTACTATTAGTATACTATAGATGAGACTTAAAAGTACTACTAGTATACTATAGATGAGACATTAAAGTACTACTAGTATACTACAGATGATACATAAAAGTGCTGTTAGTATACTATAGATGATACATAAAAGTTTTACTAGTATACTATAGAGGAGACATAAAAGTGCTACTAGTATACTATAGATGATACATAAAAGTACTACTAGTATACTATAGATGAGACATAAATGTGATATTAGTATACTATAGATGATACATAAAAGTACTACTAGTATACTATAGATGAGACATAAAAGTACTATTAGTATACTATAGATAAGACATTAAAGTACTACTAGTATACTATAGATGAGATATAAAAGTGCTACTAGTATACTATAGATGAAACATAAAAGTACTACTAGTATACTATAGATGAGACATAAAAGTACTACTAGTATACTATAGATGAGACATTAAAGTACTACTAGTATACTATAGATGAGTCATAAAAGTGCTATTAGTACACTATGAATGAAACAAAAAAAGTTCTACTAGTATACTATAGATGAGACATAAAAGTACTACTAGTATACTATAGATGAGAGATAAAAGTACTACTAGTATACTATAGATGAGACATAATAGTTCTACAAGTATACTATAGATGAGACATAAAAGTACTACTAGTATACTATAGATGAGACATAAAATTACTACTAGTATACTATAGATGAGACATAAAAGTACTACTAGTATACTATAGATGAGACATAAAAGTACTACTAGTATACTATAGATGAGACATAAAAGTTCTACTAGTATGCTATAGATTAGACATTAAAGTACTACTAGTATACTATAGATGAGACATAAAAGTACTACTAGTATACTATAGATGAGACATAAAAGTACTATTAGTATACTATAGATGATACATTAAAGTACTACTAGTATACTATAGATGAGACATAAAAGTATTACTAGTATACTATAGATGAGACATAAAAGTTCTATTAGTATACTATAGATGAGACCTTAAAGTACTACTAGTATACTATAGATGAGACATAAAAGTACTATTAGTATACTATAGATGAGACATAAAAGTACTACTAGTATACTTTAGATGAGACATTAAAGTACTACTAGTATATTATAGATGATACATAAAAGTGCTGTTAGTATACTATAGATGATACATAAAAGTTTTACTAGTATACTATAGAGGAGACATAAAAGTGCTACTAGTTTACTATAGATGATACATAAAAGTACTACTAGTATACTATAGATGAGACATAAAAGTGATATTAGTATACTATAGGTGATACATAAAAGTACTACTAGTATACTATAGATGAGACATAAAAATACTATTAGTATACTATAGATGAGACATTAAAGTACTACTAGTATACTATAGATGAGATATAAAAGTGCTACTAGTATACTATAGATGAAACATAAAAGTACTACTAGTATACTATAGATGAGACATAAAAGTACTACTAGTATACTACAGATGAGACATAAAAGTACTACTAGTATACTATAGATAAGACATAAAAGTGCTACTAGTATACTATAGATGAGACATAAAAGTACTACTAGTTTACTATAGATGAGACATAAAAGTACTACTAGTATACTGTAGATGAAACATAAAAGTACTACTAGTATACTATAGATGAGACATAAAAGTACTACTAGTATACTATAGATGAGATATAAAAGTACTACTAGTATACTATAGATGAGACATTAAAGTACTACTAGTATACTATAGATGAGACATAAAAGTGCTATTAGTATACTATAGATGAGACATAAAAGTACTACTAGTATACTATAGATGAGATATAAAAGTACTACTAGTGTACTATAGATGAGACATAAAAATACTACTAGTATACTATAGATGAGACATACAAGTACTACTAGTATACTATAGATGAAACATACAAGTACTACTAGTATACTATAGATGAGACATAAAAGTGCTATTAGTATACTATAGATGAGACATAAAAGTTCTACTAGTATACTATAGATGATATATAAAAGTACTACTAGTATACTATAGATGAGACATAAAAGTACCACTAGTATACTATAGATGAGACATAAAAGTACTACTAGTATACTATAGATGAGACATAAAAGTATTACTAGTATACTATAGATGAGACATACAAGTACTACTAGTATACTATAGATGAGACATAAAAGTACTACTAGTATACTATAGATGAGACATAGAAGTACTACTAGTATACTATAGATGAGACATAAAAGTACTACTAGTATACTATAGATGAGATATAAAAGTACTACTAGTATATTATAGATGAGACATAAAAGTACTACTAGTATACTATAGATGAGACATAAAAGTGCTATTAGTATACTATAGATGATACAAAAAAGTACTACTACTATACTATAGATGAGACATTAAAGTACTACTAGTATACTATAGATGAGACATTAAAGTACTATTAGCATACTATAGATGATACATAAAAGTACTACTAGTATACTATAGATGAGACATAAAAGTACTATTAGTATACTACAGATGAGACATAAAAGTGCTATTAGTATACTATAGATGATACAAAAAAGTACTACTACTATACTATAGATGAGACATAAAAGTACTACTAGTATACTATAGATGAGACATTAAAGTACTATTAGTATACTATAGATGACACATAAAAGTACTACTAGTATACTATAGATGAGACATAAAAGTACTATTAGTATACTATAGATGAGACATTAAAGTACTACTAGTATACTATAGATGGACATAAAAGTGCTATTAGTATACTATAGATGAGACATAAAAGTACTACTAGTATACTATAGATGGACATAAAAGTGCTATTAGTATACTATAGATGAAACATAAAAGCACTACTAGTATACTATAGATGAGACATTAAAGTACTACTAGTATCCTATAGATGAGATATAAAAGTACTACTAGTATACTATAGATGAGACATTAACGTACTACTAGTATACTATAGATGAGACATAAAAGTGCTATTAGTATACTATAGATGAGACATAAAAGTACTACTAGTATACTGTAGATGAGACATTAAAGTACTATTAGTATACTATATATGATACATAAAAGTACTACTAGTATACTATAGATGAGACATAAAAGTACTATTAGTATACTATAGATGAGACATTAAAGTACTACTAGTATACTATAGATGAGACATAAAAGTGTTATTAGTATACTATAGATGGAACATAAAAGTACTACTAGTGTACTGTAGATGAGACATAAAAGTACTACTAGTATACTCTAGATGAGACATAAAAGTGCTATTAGTATACTATAGATGAAACATAAAAGCACTACTAGTATACTATAGATGAGACATACAAGTACTACTAGTATACTATAGATGAGACATAAAAGTACTACCAGTATACTATAGATGAGACATAAAAGTGCTATTAGTATACTATAGATGAAACATAAAAGCACTACTAGTATACTATAGATGAGACATTAAAGTACTACTAGTATACTATAGATGATACATAAAAGTACTACCAGTATACTATAGATGAGACATAAAAGTGCTATTAGTATACTATAGATGATACATAAAAGTACTACTAGTATACTATAGATGAGACATAAAAGTACTATTAGTATACTATAGATGAGACATTAAAGTACTACTAGTATACTATAGATGAGACATAAACGTGCTATTAGTATACTATAGATGAAACATAAAAAGTACTACTAGTATACTATAGATGAGACATAAAAGTACTACTAGCATACTATAGATGAGACATAAAAGTGCTATTAGTATACTATAGATGAAACATAAAAACACTACTAGTATACTATAGATGAGACATAAAAGTACTACTAGTATACTATAGATGAGACATAAAAGTACTACTATTATACTATAGATGTTACATAAAAGTTCTACTAGTATACTATAGATGAGACATTAAAGTACTACAAGTATACTATAGATGAGACATAAAAGTGCCATTAGTATACTATAGATGATACATAAAAGTACTAGTAGTATACTATAGATGAGACATAAAAGTGCTGCTAGTATACTATAGATGAGACATTAAAGTACTACTAGTATACTATAGATGAGACATAAAAGTGCTATCGGTATACTATAGATGAAACATAAAAGTACTACTAGTATACTATAGATGAGACATAAAAGTACTACTAGTATACTATAGAGGAGACATTAAAGTACTACTAGTATACTATAAATGAGACATAAAAGTGCTATTAGTATACTATAGATGAAACATAGAAGTACTACTAGTATCCTATAGATTAGACATTAAAGTACTACTAGTATACTATAGATGAGACATAAAAGTAATACTAGTATACTATAGATGTTACATAAAAGTTCTACTAGTATACTATAGATGAAACATTAAAGTACTACTAGTATACTATAGATGAGACATAAAAGTACTACTATCAAACTATAGATGAGACATAAAAGTACTACTAGCATACTATAGATGATACATAAAAGTACTACTAGTATACTATAGATGAGACATAAAAGCACTACTAGTATATTATCGATGAGACCTAAAAGTGTTATTAGTCTACTATAAATGAGACATTAAAGTACTATAAGTATACTATAGATTAGACATTAAAGTATTACTAGTATTCTATAGATGAAACATAAAGGTGCTACTAGAATTCTCTAGATGACACCGTAACAAGAAATGTACGGACAGTTTTGTGGAGAGAAAAGAAAAACACAGAAATGCTTGAAACATTTAGCCATCACTCATACACACTATTAGTGTATTTATTTTAAACAAGACAAACAAAGCGAAATGTTTAAAATCTAGTTTTCTATACATCCTCTACATAAACCTATTATGAATATTTTATAGAGCACAAGAATTATGTGAAGATAGTAAGTATACAATTTCTCATAAAGTCATTTGCTAGTAAAACAAGGAAATTTGAGGATAGCAAAGAATCAACAGTTGATATTGCTAAACATGTCAGTAAAAATGTTAATATAATATTATAGAGTGACACTTGAAAAATATAATTTTGTAACCAACTGAATTGCCTAATAATATTTGCTTAAAGAGACAGAAATATCTAAGCATGAAAATGTTCTAGTACTGGTGGTATGTCTTAGTATGTTTAGGTAAACATACCAAAGCATCAAACGCCATCACTAATTTATACACAACATTAAAGTATTATATCTAATGAGGGTACCAAGTTGAAATATTTAGTAAAAGCTAGAAAAGAGCTTTCCAACTTTTTTTACTAAGTTCTTTTTTAGGTCTTTTTAGAAATTTGGTTTCCTTTTAACTTTTAACTCACATGACTAAAAACGACCAATACAAATTATAAAATCATAACAACATATTATTAATTTTCATACAACACACGTACAACGCACAACAATAATTGACCTTTGGCATGGCATTGCATTGGTTTATGAATAGGATAACTTATTACCCAATCAAATTTCAGATAGATGTGCTTATATATATCTGGGCTTTGACTATCACCTAACTACTAGTCACTAGTGTTATTTATAACACCAAAATGTTGAAAGAGGAAACATCCACTCATATGGCACTACAGAACATAAATTAAAAATTTAACAAATTAGAAATCTGTCTGTTTTCTCCTCCTATATTCAAACGTTTTTCTAGCAGGGAGTTTTTCCTGGTTTGGAACCGTGGGCCAGAGTGAATGTCATAAATCATACTTAAGCCGTCTTTAATCCTCATCCAGAGCCAGAAAGATTGTGAGCCAATTCATGCCTGAGGTAATGATTTAGTGAGGGTAGTTTCCATGGTGATACATTCTGGTTGCAAGATTAAAAAAAACTGACAAGATTGATGTTTTATTTGATCACCATCACCAATAATATATATATATATATAATTTGTTATATATATATATATATATATATATTTATATATATATATATAACTGTAGCTAGTAAACTAAGTTAAAAAAACATCAGTTCATCGGAGTTCTCATAGATTTTCATGATAATATTCAAAATGGCTGCTGTTAAAGTTAGCACGGCTACAAACTTTGTTGCTTCATTTTGCCTCTTTGCAAACTTAATAAACTGTTAAACCGTCATTCAGCTTAAGATTTTTAGCTTTTAATGGTGTATAATGTTGCTATGATGCTAGATAGTTCTTGAACAACAAGCACAGCAATAATATTACTGAGAAACTTTGTATAGCATTCTGTTACTGGCAGTCATCTTTGATTTACTGCAAAAAGACAGAATTAACTCCTTGGGATTTTAGTAATGAGATGCCAATGATATTTTTGAAATAGTATATTATTCGGCTAAATGTAATTCACCAGGTTTACCAACTTTCTGTTAACACTCATGATAGAGTTATGCCACTTTTCATCAATATCTTTATTCTTATAAATTAAGCTGATAAAGTCAATTAAAAAGAAGAGCGGTATGAAATAAGACTTCTGTTCATCATATATTTTATTTTAATATGCAGTCTAAAAATTTGTACCTCTATGACTTTCTACACGCATTTTCAACTAGTATTGTGTCCGTGCTCAAAAAGGTATTCATATTATATTATCTTATTAACATAAATTAATAAAATATGGATATCTGTAATATATTATTGTATTTGACTAACTGAGTCTAAGTAGAGATATGTGAGTTCTTTTTGATAAAAAAAGCAAATTTTTTGCAATGGTATAAACCATAGCTGCCTAAACTATCTCAGTTAAATTAGGCACTATCAGGAAAAATGCTACTAGACATAAAAGACAGTTGAATCAACTTTGATTCAGAGGATTAGTGGTTTAATGATAGTCTGTGATTGGCTCTCAGCATTATTCCCTTGATTTAGTACAAACTTCCTTACAGAAAACAGAAAGTTATATTATTTTAATATTTTGTAATAAACCAACAGCTTGTTTTAAAAACTACAAAGTAACAACATCATTAGATATTGTTAGCTATAGAGTTGATCTCTCAAAAGAACCATGAAACTATCTATAGAATTGTTGTGCTTCTGTTCCTCTCTAAAGCTAACCATCACCAATATCAGTCTAAGGATAACAGCTGAGTGTTTAAACTGATCTGGCGATAGTTACAATAGAAATCTCATGCAAAGTAAAAAAGAAGTTGCGAAACCTTTGCTAAAATAGCTAAGCTTTCAGAGATTACATCATGATTTTCAAATGCTTTACCATAACCGAGACAACAACATTTTTCCCCGCTTTTATTTCCTTGTAATGGTTGTAGACAGAGAGGTTTGAATCACTGATATCACAATTTATGCTTTAATTTGAGTCTTTTGGACACTTTTCTAAAAGGTTTGTCATTGCAAGTGCAAGTAATCGATACTGGTAATACTATTAGAAAATTACTAATTCAAGTGACACTGCTAGTACTATCAGAAGGTTACTACTACAAATAAGTGACACTGCTAGTACTATCAGAAAGTTAACTGTACATGTAAGTGACAGTGCTAGTACTATTAGAGAGTTGTTAGTACAAGTGACAGTGCTAATAATATCAGACAGTTACTGGCACAAATAAGTGACAGTGCGAGTACTATCAGAAACTAGTAATAGTAACATTGCTAATTCTTTCTGGAAGTTGCTAGAATGAAAAGGTGACACTGTTAGTACCATCCAAAAGTCACTAGTACAAGTGAGTGATGCTGCTAGTACTATCAGAAAGTTACTATCGGCGGTAAGTGATGCTGCTAGTACTATCAGAAAGGTACTAGTTTAAGTAAGGGATACTTTTAGAGTGCCTATTAGTAATATTGCTAAAATATAGTAAACTATCTTATGTGACTTAATACTTTTTTTAAATAACCTAAACGGTTTCTTTATCTCTGCTTAGTTGGTTTAATAGAGATTACCTACTGCAGGCTTTGAATGGTCATTCAGATCCTTGGCCATTCTGTAATGTGATGATAGGATGAAAATTTAGCAAAAACGTTTGAACTTGATTAATTAAAAAACCAAATATGAGTAAGCGCAAATCTATCTTAAAGATGACCTTGCACCAAGTTTTTTGTAGATTTTGTAAAAAGTATCCATATTTTATATCATTTAGAATTTTTTTATGTATGAGCTAATCTGATTGCCCTTATTTTTTAATAACAAAATCAAAAAAATTAACACAATAGAAAAAAATTTGGTCACAGTAAAAATGCCAGATCAAGTGAAACTGTGATGGCATCATTTATAGTCGCGAATAGACGAACAGAATAGAGACATGTAATGCTGCAACTTGAATGCAATAGCTGTTATCAACCATAGAAATGATAGCAGCTAGTGGTGTCATTTTGAACAAAGTTTTCTTCTGAACTTTTTTGCTGCAATTTAGTTGTATCAATTTTAATCTTGTAACGTCCTGGTGGCTAGATCACCTCAAACATCAAAAACAATCGCCAATGATAGAACAGTACGACTAATTTTTGATAAAATCTTCCGAACTGTTAAGTAAGTTCATCTTTATAATTATGTGAGTCACAGCAATAACATAAAAATGGTTTTGTTGTAAGCAATAATCTCTTACTAAAAGATGAATGAAAACAGTGGGTATCACACGGTGTCTGCTTTGGGCATGGGCATGGTGACAGGCTTGTACTATAGCAAGCCATAAGTTGAAGTAGATATGTTTGCCTTCACAGGTGCACTCAAGGGAAGCAACTACCAACAAACCCCACTGCATGATTGATCTTAACATCAACCTCAGTGATGAGGTATTTAATTAAGTTAAATGGTCGACCAGAGTTGAAACAATGAGAGAAGCAAACAACTAACAATTATACTTGTTGGTTCCATGTTTTAGATACAACACATACACTAAGTTTGTCTCTGATACATGTTTGCAATATCATTAGTGGAAGCAGCGTTTTATTAATTTATTTCAAGTCACACACCTGTATATGACTCTAAATAAGCAAATAAAATTGTATGTGTTGTAATCATATCTGTACAGATTGTTATCTTCAATATTTTGAAAACTGCTTCTCTTCTATGTTTATATTTCCTGTTTTAGGACTACTAGTTAAAGTATCTCAGGCTATAGAATGTTACAACTGTGTTGACTGTAATGGTGGAGAAGGCGTGGCCTATGACTGCACCATATTTAATGCTGACTCTTGTTTCCCTTGAGCAATCGATGTTTAGTAAGCAATAGATATGTAATCTATAATTTTGAACTGGTAACTTGCTTGCAAAGGTAAGAAGCACTTTAAATATAAATGCTATTATAGAATACCACCTGATCAAAATTAACAAATCAATAAAAGTTAAAAAAGCTTCATGTTTTATAAATATCATACGTGAGTAATCTTTAATCCTCAACCAGGAAAAATTGAGTCGACTCTAATATTAAACAAATACTGATGTATGGCTGAAATATTATTGTCAACCTAATCGGTGTTGTTACCATGGTAATACATTCTGGTTGTATGCTAGCTTGTAAACAGATAGGTTTAGCATTCTTTGCTTTCAGAAACACTTATGGTTGTACTCCTAGCCTCAAAACAGTATGGAGATTATTTAAACTCTGTTTGTATCGGGTAAGCTGTTAAAAGCATACATAGAGAAAGTAAAGCTTGCTAGTCTATGAGCTCATGTGTAGAAATTTCAAGAACTTGCTAATGAAAAAACAAAATAATTTTTTTTTTACAAAATTCACTATTTCACAAGTTGTCTTTCAACACTGTTGCTAAAGATAAGCCTCTTTTCACCAATATCTTTATTCGGAAATGCTAAGCCCTTAGAGGAATTTATGAAAAAAAGCTAGGTTAATTGAAAAGCTCTGTTTATATTTTATTTCATTTTAATGTGCTGTATAGAACGACTATATTTTTATGACTTTCTTCCAGTCACATGTTTAACTAGTAGTGTTATATTGCTCATCAAAAATATATAATAGTAGATGCCAAGTATTAATGCTTTTACATCAGCAGTCTTCAATCACAAGTTATTTAAAAATATTTTGCAAAATATTTTTTAGTAAAGTGTAATAAAACATGAACAGATTTATATATAACACTCTCTAGAACTATGGTATTTTTATGATTTTCCGCATGCATCTTTAATGACTAGTGTTTCCTTGCTCAGCCGAAAGTATGTCGCAATAATAGGCCTGTTTTAGGCCTATTGATTTTACAACAGGGGTTGTAATTTGGAGTTTTTCAAATCACCAAACGGTTTTAAACCTTCTGAACAAAAAATTCTTAGTAGACTCAGTAAACCTACTAGGAGTCACATGATCTCTCAAAAAACAGTTAAACAAAAATTAGTGAACTTAAAAGGTGTCTCGGACAAAAATGTGGTATTTGGCTAGGTGAGGGTAATCACACATGTCTACCTATCTTGTTTCTAAAAACTCAAGATAGGTAGGCTGAAGACTTAGAGGTGCAAGGGTGGCCATTAAAACTCTTCTATAGCAACTTGTAAAAATAGAAATTAGTATTTTGTAAATATATTTGGACTAAGCCAGCAGTGAACATTTAGAAAGGTTTTAATTTAGTGTTAGTTTAGGACACATTCCAAGTAACTATATGAACCAATAAAAAGTGAAGATTCTTGTGATGAGAGAAATCATAGCAGTCTAAAGCATCTAAGTTAAACTAAACAATATTATGAAGTACTATTAGTATACTATAAATGAGACACACACATGTACTTCTAGTATATTAGAGAACAGACACAAAAGTACTACTAGTGTACTATAATATATGAGATGTAAATGTTTTACTGATATACTAGTATACTATAGAAGACACATAAAAATACTACTAGTATACTATAGATGAGACATAAAAGAACTACTGGTATAATATAGATGAGACATAAAAGTACTACTAGTATATTATAGATGAGACATAAAAGTACTACTAGTATACTATAGATGAGACATAAAAGTACTACTAGTATACTATAGATGAGACATAAAAGTACTACTAGTATACTATAGATGAGACATAAAAGTACTACTAGTATATTATAGATGAGAAATAAAAGTACTACTAGTATACTATGGATGAGACATAAAAGTACTATTAGTATACTATAGATGAGACATAAAAGTACTACTAGTATACTATAGATGAGACATAAAAGTACTACTAGTATACTACAGATGAGACATAAAAGTACTACTAGTATACTATAGATGAGACATAAAAGAACTACTGGTATAATATAGATGAGACATAAAAGTACTACTAGTATATTATAGATGAGACATAAAAGTACTACTAGTATACTATAGATGAGACATAAAAGTACTACTAGTATACTATAGATGAGACATAAAAGTACTACTAGTATACTATAGATGAGACATAAAAGAACTACTGGTATAATATAGATGAGACATAAAAGTACTACTAGTATATTATAGATGAGACATAAAAGTACTACTAGTATACTATAGATGAGACATAAAAGTACTACTAGTATACTATAGATGAGACATAAAAGTACTACTAGTATACTATAGATGAGACATAAAAGTACTACTAGTATATTATAGATGAGAAATAAAAGTACTACTAGTATACTATGGATGAGACATAAAAGTACTATTAGTATACTATAGATGAGACATAAAAGTACTACTAGTATACTATAGATGAGACATAAAAGTACTACTAGTATACTACAGATGAGACATAAAAGTACTACTAGTATACTATAGATGAGACATAAAAGAACTACTGGTATAATATAGATGAGACATAAAAGTACTACTAGTATATTATAGATGAGACATAAAAGTACTACTAGTATACTATAGATGAGACATAAAAGTACTACTAGTATACTATAGATGAGACATAAAAGTACTACTAGTATACTATAGATGAGACATAAAAGAACTACTGGTATAATATAGATGAGACATAAAAGTACTACTAGTATACTATAGATGAGACATAAAAGTACTACTAGTATACTATAGATGAGACATAAAAGTACTACTAGTATACTATAGATGAGACATAAAAGTACTATTATTATACTATAGATGAAACATAAAAGTACTACTATTATACTATAGATGAGACATAGAAGTACTACTAGTATACTATAGATGAGACATAAAAGTACCACTATTATACTATAGATGAGACATAAAAGTACTACTAGTATACTATAGATGAGACATAAAAGTACTACTAGTATACTATAGATGAGACATAAAAGTACTACTAGTATATTATAGATGAGAAATAAAAGTACTACTAGTATACTATGGATGAGACATAAAAGAACTACTAGTATATTATAGATGAGACATAAAAGTACTACTAGTATACTATAGATGAGATATAAAAGTATTACTAGTATACTATAGATGAGACATAAAAGTACTACTAGTATACTATAGATGAGACATAAAAGTACTACTAGTATACTATAGATGAGACATAAAAGTACTATTAGTATACTCTAGTTGAGACATAAAAGTACTACTAGTATACTATAGATGAGATATAAAAGTACTACTAGTATACTATAGATGAGACATAAAAGTACTACTAGTATACTATAGATGAGACATAAAAGTACTACTAGTATACTATAGATGATACATAAAAGTACTACTAGTATAATATAGATGAGACATAAAAGTACTACTAGTATATTATAGATGAGACATAAAAGTACTACTAGTATACTATAGATGAGACATAAAAGTACTACTAGTATACTATAGATGAGACATAAAAGTACTACTAGTATACTATAGATGAGACATAAAAGTACTATTATTATACTATAGATGAAACATAAAAGTACTACTATTATACTATAGATGAGACATAGAAGTACTACTAGTATACTATAGATGAGACATAAAAGTACCACTATTATACTATAGATGAGACATAAAAGTACTATTAGTATACTATAGATGAGACATAAAAGTATCACTATTATACTATAGATGAGACATAAAAGTACTACTATTATACTATAGATGAGACATAAAAGTACTACTAGTATACTATAGATGAGACATAAAAGTACCACTATTATACTATAGATGAGACATAAAAGTACTACTAGTATACTATAGATGAGACATAAAAGTACTAATAGTATACTATAGATGAGACATAAAAGTACTACTAGTATACTATAGATGAGACATAAAAGTACTACTAGTATACTATAGATGAGACATAAAAGAACTACTGGTATAATATAGATGAGACATAAAAGTACTACTAGTATATTATAGATGAGACATAAAAGTACTACTAGTATACTATAGATGAGACTTAAAAGTACTACCAGTATACTATAGATGAGATATAAAAGTAATACTAGTATACTATAGATGAGACATAAAAGTACTACTAGTATACTATAGATGAGACATAAAAGTACTACTAGTATACTATAGATGAGACATAAAAGTACTACTAGTATATTAAAGATGAGAAATAAAAGTACTACTAGTATACTATGGATGAGACATAAAAGTACTACTAGTATACTATAAATGAGACATAAAAGAACTACTAGTATATTATAGATGAGACATAAAAGTACTACTAGTATACTATAGATGAGATATAAAAGTACTACTAGTATACTATAGATGAGACATAAAAGTACCACTAGTATACTATAGATGAGACATAAAAGTACTACTAGTATACTATAGATGAGACATAAAAGTACTACTAGTATACTATAGATGAGACATAAAAGTACTATTATTATACTATAGATGAAACATAAAAGTACTACTATTATACTATAGATGACACCTTAACAAGAAATGTACGGACAGTTTTGTGGAGAGAAAAGAAAGACACAGAAATGCTTGAAACATTTAGCCATCACTAATACACACTATTAGTGTATTTATTTTAAACAAGACAAACGAAGCAAAATGTTTAAAATCTAGTTTTCTATACATCTTCTACATAAACCTATTATGAATATTTTATAGTGCACAAGTATTAGGTGAAGATAGTAAGTATACAATTTCTCATAAAGTCATTTGCTAGTAAAACAAGGAAATTTGAGGATAGCAAAGAATCAACAGTTGAAATTGTTAAACATGTCAGCAAAAAATGTTAATATAATATTATAGAGTGACACTTGAAAAATATAATTTTGTAACCAACTGAAGTGCCTAATAGTATATACCTAAAGAGACAGAAATATCTAAGCATGAAAATGTTCTAGTACTTGTGGTGTGTCTTAATGGGTTTAGGTAAACATACCAAAGCATCAAACGCCATCACTAATTTATACACAACATTAAAGTATTATATCTAATGAGGGTACCAAGTTGAAATATTTAATCAAAGCTAGAAAAGAGCTTTCCAACTTTTTTTACTAAGTTCTCTTTTAGGTATTTTTCGAAATTTGGTTTCCTTTGAACTTTTAACTCACATGAATAAAAGCTACCAATACAAATTATAAAATCATAACAACATATTATTAATTTTCATATAACACATGTACAACACACAACAATACCTGACCTTCGGCATGGCATCGAATCTGTTTATGAATAGGATAACTTATTACCCATTCAAATTTTAGATAAATGTGCTTATATGTATCTGGGCTTTGACTAGCACCTAATTACTAGTCACTAGTGTTATTTATAACACCAAAATGTTGAAAGAAGAAACATACACTCACATGGCACTACAGAACATAAATTAAAAATTTAACAAATTAGACATCTCTCAGTTTTCTCCTATATTCTAACGTTTTCCTAGCAGGGAGTTTTTCCTGGTTTGGAACCTGTAGGCTAGAGTGAATGTCATAAATCATACTTAAGCAGTCTTTAATCCTCAACCAGAACCAGAAAGATAGTGAGCCAACTCATGCCTGAGGTAATGATTTAGTGAGGGTAGTTTCCATGGTGATACATTCTGGTTGCAGGATTAACAGAAAACTGACAAGATTGATTTTTATTTGATCACCAACACCACTAACAGTAGGAGAGATCTAGCCTCAAAACAGTATGGAGATTATTTATATTATGTTTGTATCTGGTAAGTGCTCATAAGCATACATCATATAGTTACCTGCAGAAATCCTAACATTTGGCTAATGAAATGAAAACAAATCATATGTTTGCACTATTTCTACTTTACCAGCTTTATACCAGCAAAGTAGGGAAATGTCAGTAATTTTCATATAAAGTATTGAATTAAATATTTGAAATGTTCCGTATTTAGTGGCCTTCATACCATGAACACACTAATGTCTATATATATAAATAACTTTAGCTAGTAAACTAGGTTGAAAAAACATCAGTTCATCAGAGTTCTCATAGATTTTCATGATAATATTCAATATGACTGTTGTTAAAGCTAGTACGGCCACAAACTTTGCTGCCTCATTTGGCCTCCCTGTAAGTTCAGTAAATTTGTAGAGGGTCATCATTCAGCTAAAGATTTCTAGCTTGTAATGGTATATATTGTTGCTATGATGCTAGGTAGTTCTTGAACAACAAGCACAGCAATAATATTACTGATAGACTTTATATAGCATTCTGTTACTGGCAGTCATCTTTGATTTACTCCAAAAAGATAAAATTAACTCCTTGTGATTTTAGTAATGAGATATTAATGATATATTAGAAATAATATATTATTTGGCTGAATGTTATTCACCAGGTTTACCGACTTTCTGTTAACACTCATGATAGAGTTATGCCACCTTTCATCAATATCTTTATTCTTATAAATTAAGCTGATTAAGTCAATTAAAAAGAAGAGCGGTATAGATTAGGACTTGTTCATCATACTTTTTTTATAATATGCAGTCTAAAAACTTTGTACTTCTATGACTTTGTACACACATTTTCAACTAGTATTGTGTCCATGCTTAAAAAAGTAGTCATATTATATTATCTTATCTTATTATCTTATTAACTTAAATTAATAAAATATGGATGTCTGTGATATATTATTGTATTTGACTAGCTGAGTCTAAGTAGAGATATCTGAGTTCTTCTTGATAAAAAGCAAAAATTCTTGCAATGGTATAAACCATTTTGTTTAAACTGTCTCAGTTAAACTAGTGAGTATCAGGAAAAGTGCTGCTAGACATAAAAGTGTAGTGGAATCAACTTTGAATCAGAGATTTGGTGGTCTAGTGATAGTCTGTGATCAGCTCTTTGCAGTTTTCTCTTGGGTTACTACAAACTTCCTTATAGAAAACGAAAAGTTATATTATTTTAATATTTTGTGATAAACCAACAGCTTGTTTTAAAAACTACAAAGTAGCAACATCATTAGATATTGTTAGCTATAGAGTTGATCTCTCAAAAGAACCATGAAACTGTCTATAGAATTTTTGTGCTTCTGTTCCTCTCTAAAGCTAACCATCACCAATATCAGTCTAAGGAGTGTGTGTTGAGTGTTTAAACTGATCTGATGATAGTTACAATAGAAAGCGCATGCAAAGTAAAAAAAGTTGCAAAACCTTTGCTAAAATAGGTAAGCTCTCGCCAACCTCTTTCAGAGATTACATCATGATTTTCAAATGCTTTTCCATAACCAAGAAAAGAACATTGTTTCCCTCTTTCATTTCCTTGTAATGATTGTAGACAGAGAGGTGTGAATCACTGATATCACAATTTATGCTTTAATTTGAGTCTTTTGGACACTTTTCTAAAAGGCTTTTCATTGCTAGTGCAAGTAAGTGAAACTGTCAGTACTATCATAAAGTTACTGGAATGAGTAAGTGACAATGCTGGTACTATTGGAAAGTTACTAGTTCAAGTAAGTGACACTGCTAGTACTATTAGAAAATTACTAGTACAAGTGACTTACATGTACACTGCTAATACTTTCAGAAGGTTAACACTACAAACAAGTGACACTGCTAGTACTATCAGAAAATGATCTATACATGTAAGTGACAGTGCTACTACTATTATAGAGTTGTTAGTACAAGTGACAATGCTAATTCTATAAGACAGGTACTAGGGCAAATAAGTGACAGTAACTATCACTTACTATCAGAAACATACTATCAGAAACTAGTAACATTGCTAATTCTGTCGGAAAGTTGCTAGAATGAAAACGTGGTACTGTTAGAACCATCGAAAAGTCACTAGTACAGGTAAGTGATGCTGCTAGTACTATCAGAAAGTTACTAGTTCAAGTAAGGAACACTTTTAGAGTCCCATTAATAATATTCCTAAAACAAATTAAACGATCTTATGCGGCTTAACACTGTTTTAAATAACTTAAACGGTTTACTCCTCTCTGATTAGTTGGTTTAATAGAGATTACCTACTGCAGGCTTTGAATGGTCATTCAGATCCTTAGTCATTCTGTAATGTGAAAATAGGATGAGAATTTAGCAAAAATGTTTTAACTTGATTAATTAAAAAACCAAATATGAGTAAGCGAAAATCTATCTTAACAATGACCTTGAACAATGTTTTTGTAGATATTATCAAAAAAGTATCGATATTTTATATTATTTAGATTTTTTTATGCATGAGCTATTCTGATTGCCATTATTTTTCAACAACAAAATCAAAAAAATTAACGAAACAGAAAAAGATTTGGTTGCAGTAAAAATGCTCAGATCAAGCGAAACTGTGATGGCGCCGTCTATAGTTGCAAAAAAACGAACAAAATAGAGACGGGTAATGCTGCAGCTTGAATGCAATAGTCGTTATGAACTATAGCAATAATAGCAGCTAGTGGTGTCATTTTGAACAAAGTTTTCTTCTGAACTTTTCTATTGCAATTTAGTTGTATCGATTTTAATCTTGGAACATCCTGGCAGTCAGATCACCTCAAACATCAAAAACAATTGCCAATGATACAAAGGTACAAATAGTTTCTGATAAACTCTACTGAACTGTTAGCTAGGTTCATCTTTACAAGTATATGAACCACAGAAATTACATAAAAATGGTCTTTTTGTAAACAATAACCTCCTACTGAAAGATGAATGAAAACAGTGGGTATCGCACAGTTCCTGTTTTGGGCATGGGCGCGTTGACAGGCTTGTACTATAGCAAGCCATAAGTTGAGGTAGATATGTTTGCCTCCACAGGTACACTCAAGGGAGGCAACTACTAACAAACCCCACTGCATGATTGATCTTAACATCAACCTCAGGGATGAGGTTTTTAATTATGTTATATGTGTGATCAGAGTTGAAACTATGAAAGAAACAAAAACCAAGAATACTTGTTGGCTCCACACTTTATATACAATGCAAAGACTAAGTTTGTTTCTGATACATGTTTGCAATATCATTAGTAGAAGCAACATTTTATTAATTTATTTCAGGTTATGCACCTGTATATGTCTTTAAATAAGCAAATAAAATGGTATGTGTTGTGATCATACTTGTACAGCTTGTTATCTTCGACATTTTGAAAACTGCTTCTCTTCTGTTTATGTTTCCTGTTCTAGGACTACTAGTTAAAGTATCTCAGGCTATAGAATGTTACAACTGTGTTGACTGTAATGATGGAGAAGGCGTGGCCTATGACTGCACCATATTGAATGCCGACTCTTGTTTCCTCGCTAAGGATCTATCTAGTGGAGAAGGTGAGTTCGATATTGGAGATTTTTTCCCCAAGACAAGCTTATTTAGATAATATGAAGATATATTTAAAATTTAATTAAGCTTTAAATTCTTCTTGGATATTTATCTACATTCATTTTAAAGCTCTATCACGGTGGGCAAATTGTAGTGGTGAAAAGAAAAAAACGTCGGCTGGTTCTGAAACCTGAAAATTCAAAGTTTTATTTTACTTTGACAGAGCACACAAACATTCACTACAATACATCTGTAGCCAAAAGTATTGACATGCCTCATCATGCTGTGACATCAATTAGGTTATTGTTCTTTTAATGCCACTCTGTACCACCCAGACTAAACTAAATACATATCAAATGATTCATCAAAAAAGTTCTATCTTTTAAAAACGTAAATCTAAAACAAAAACTATCCACTGATTCTCTTGGGGTATAAAAGCCTGACAACTATTTATGCGAAATGTTGCAGTCAATCTCTGACTCTGATTTTTAAGTAAAAGTGGTTTTAATGTGAGAAGGTTTAATCTCATTATAAATATTTAATCCTTAGCTTTTTGTTGTGTAATATGCATAGCTTAATTAGATTATGCAGTAAGGAAAGCTTATTCAAAGTTAATCCAACTTTTGCTAAATGAACTAGGCAACAATGGCAGTAGTGGTAATACTTTTGGCTACGCTTGTAACTAAAAATAAGCAAAGGTACTGATAAACAGAAATACCAAAATTTTCTATACAGTTACCATATTCATAGCTATAGCAGTAGTCATTATTAACAGTAGTACACTGGCAGCTCCATGCGCCATGACAGATCATCATGTGTTTTGACTATATACACAGCTATTCAAAAGTGTGGCAAGGGGGCTGCCTCGTACAGGTATCACGGTTTTGGTTTAAGAACGCAAATATCATTATTCAACTACCATGTAGTGCAATCTATTTTCTAATGCTCATAGTTTGGCTTCCGATGACCTGATACGACTCTTGATATAATAGAGACAACTACCGTCGGTCATCAGGTAATCAGATGTCCCAATAAAGCGTAAGAAATAGACATGTGAACAATTATTTTCAAATCAATGAAGGTGAAATGACTGGTGCATGTGGAATTGTGCTGAGTAGTAAATTGTCACAGTTTTAAACCCCGTATGGTGCAATCATTTTTCCAAACTCCTACCGTTACATTGCACAAAAGAATCAATAGGACTCCTATTGTAGTAAACATTTACATCATGCAAGTTACATATCGCTAGTCATATTTTTCTCATGACACAATTCTCTATGTTTTTCAGTCAGCAAATCTTGTGGAGTAGAGGGGTTTAACCTCTTTGGTGTGTCTGAGGGATGTCGTCAGGAAGGCGATATAATCTTCTGTCGATGTTTCACTGATTTGTGTAACACACAAGATTTACTTCCTGCCTCTACAGGCTCTACTAAGGATTCTATCATGTCACATAATGTCAGCTCATCAATCACCGCAGCTATGACAACTCGAGCAGGTGGCTTTCATTGCTATCAGTGTGATAACTGTGGATTCTCAGTCGGAGTTCTTACTGACTGCTCTACCGTTTCCTCCTCGAGAAACTGCTATCTTTTAATGGAACCAAATGGCGCAAGTATGCAGTAATTTGCTATTTGTGATGCGATTGTGACCTTGCTCACAAATAATTATTGCTTGATTGATTGCAATTTTAAATTATGTACAATAAACATGTCTTGGGGGTTTGAAAGATATATCAAGGTCAGCCAATAAAGATGATGTAACTAAATTCATTCTAGGTTGGGTGTTCAAAAAGAAGGCTATAGGCATCGAGCATTAAACCAAAAACATTTTTTTAATTTTTATTTTGTGACTAGAAAAGAAAATTTGACTGATGATATAAATGATGAAACACAACAGAGGCAAATTTGTAACTCTGTAAGAGTTTTTGATTACTATTGAGCAATTTCTTTATCGGTTACCTAAAGATAAGCATAAATCAAAATGGCTTCTGGTAGAAATCAATTAAGACTTTACTGAAGCCATGCAGTTGAGCATTATGTTCCCAGTGATTATTATGAGGAGTGTAGCCAAGTTCTTCATTAGTTGATGCTGTGTGTAGTCTTGGTATGATTTAGCTAGAGTCGCATGATTATAAACATAATCTGGCTCACAAAAACTGAAGATAACTGGTACCACCTTACAAATCAGTAACAAATGATGATAATTATTACATAAATCCTGGTTAAGTAGGCTTCTTATTGGTTAAATATTGTGGAGGACTGGACAAACACTAGCCATATTCTTTAGACAACGATATTCCTTGTGATGGCTTTAGGTGTGCTTTCTTTATCTAGTTATGTAATACTCTTGTGTGTACTTCTTCAGACCCTGTTATGTAATACTGTGTTTTTGGGCCTGATTCACAGGCCTGCCAGCATACTCTTATATATTATTATCTAGGCCTGCCTCACAGGCCTGCCACGATACAATTGATGTTACATAATTATTATATAAGTGGGCGGGGTAAAACGGTATATAAGGAGAAGGCACAGGCCAACTCATTGGGATTTTTCTTGTGAATTCGATGCTGTTGACACGTTGTTGCATATGTGCTTATATACATTAAATAGACTACATTTATTCTTACGCACTGACACTACGTTTGATGCCTGCCTAGTTGGCTTAGTAAGGATCCTTCTGCCAGAACTGATCTGGCTTCAAGTACGAACTGCTTTGGGAGACACCTAAGGAAGGCTAGGGGTTGACTGCGTTACGACCGGACCTGATCAGAAATGCGATAGCATTGGAGATCAGGCCCTCCAGCAAGCTAGCCGAGACCTAGATTAGCCAAGATAGGGTCTCAGAGAGCAGGCCGTGTTAGCATTCCAAGTGAGCCTGAACTGAGGGCAAACAGCCGCGACCTGACCAGACCACTAGGTGTGTCAGGCAGGCCGACGAGGGGAAGGCCCAGTGTTCAGACTGCACCGCCTTGTTAGGAAAGTAAAGCTGGCTCAGCTACCGGGGCCAAACCTTTACAATATAAACACAACGCCGATCACAGTTACAAGCTGTTCTCGTACTCTCTTGTTATGTCTTTTTTTCTCATTGATTCAAATTTATCTCAATATTTTTGACTTTAGAGTTTTCCATTTTCTCTCAAGTTCACAACAGTTCATTTAGTTTCTATCATAATAACCGAAGGTTTTGAATTTTCTTGTTTTTAGTTTGGTTTTCTTTCCAAGTTAATGCTCAACAATTCGTCAAGATTTATTGAAATTTTAGTTGATATTTTAGCTTTTTCAAATTTCCCTGCATTTCTGGAAGCACACTTTTTATTATTATATTTTTTTTGTACATGTATATATAACATATAAGTATAAAATGTATTATTATTTTATTAACATGTTTCCTATTTTTTCAGGTCAATGAGGCTGACCCTTTGACCTTATTTTATTGAAGGGTTCAGTACTTTTTATCATTTAACCTAATCTAAGTTGATCATTCTTTTGTACAAATCTGATGTAGCATTTATACTTTTGCTGTTTTTGCTGTTCTTTTTCTGCGCTATCTTTGTTTATAATTTGTTTTGATGAAGACACAGATATAAACAAAGTGAAATGTAGCAAACCGTTCAACTATTTACTTTCAGTTCTCAGGACGTGTGGAACACCACCCTTAGACGGACAAAACCTTTCCTTAGGCTGCAACACAATTGCGGGTTACACCATATGTAAGTGCAGTGAGTCAGAGTGCAATGATTACAGTGACATCCCAGCAACTACTACTAATAGCAGAACAAGCACTACTAGAGAAACACCTTCTACTAGAAGAACAACAACTATTAGAAGAATAACAGCCGCTACTGCGAGGAGAACCAATCCTACTAGAAGAACAACTCGGCCCTTTCAAATCACAACAACAGCAGTAGAAAATCAAGATAACTCTCCTTGGTTCTGCTATGTTTGCGTCGACTGTGGCTCCTCCTTAGGAGAACTAGTCGAATGCTCGTTGTATTATGATGCTAGAACCTGCTACTATTTCAGCCAATCCAACAATGAAGGTATTTTCTAATCTGATCATTTGATTCACTTGCTGAATGTTTATAAGCTATACATAGTGTTTAATAACTTAATGTGTTTAATAAGGCGTCTTTATTTCAGTCACGAGATCTTGTGGAACTGCTAATCTTGATGATGCCATCCGTGTTGGCTGCGAGGAAAATGATGGGTACACAATTTGTAAATGTTTAGAGTCAGGGTGCAATAACTACGGTGTTAGTCCATCTTCTAGAGAAGCCAGTTCAGCGACAACAGCCCTCTCAGTAACAACAGCATCTTCAGACTCATTTTACTGCTATTTGTGTATTAACTGTGGGAGCTCAGCAGGATACCTCGTAGACTGCTCAACTTTCACTAATATTAGATGGTGCTACCTATCAAGATCACCAACAGGCATTAGTAAGTAGCAAATTATTAACTGGGCACTTTTTAAGGTTGCGTTACACTTATTAATGCCAGCCTTGCAAGGGTAATAACTAAGTTTTTATATTAAAAATTATTTATATTTAACATAAGCAACATTTATCATTCTAACTTTAAAAATGAAGGTTTGTGGCTACTCCTGTATACTGTGTTTACTCTTGCATAATTGATACTATACTGATTACAACAGTCTTGTTGTTTCGGTAAGTCTAAGCTTTGTTTTTCAATTACATATACCATATATATAAAATTATAATGTTATATATATAATAAGGCAAGTATATTTTTAGTAGGTTAAGTGCGCAAGTTCAACTTCTAGCAGTCCAAACAAGCTGACTTCAACCAAGAATTAAAAACTGGACGTGTAAAGACCAAAAACACTTAGATTTATATATATGGAGTGTGAGAACAAAATTAAAATGAAATGTGATAAAAAATAATTTGTATAATCTGACTAATTTCTAAAAAATTTGGAAAGTTATTTAATTCAGTACCTACAAGTAATAGTTAAGAATTATGTAACTAAGGTTTATGCACCAGGAAAAGCAATGGGGAACTGTAAGTGCTTATACAGACTCAGTATAGTTTGAGTCGCCATACGGCTATACCATTTGAAGTTTTAGTTTAATTTTCTTGCTAGATTGTAACAGCATTGATGTCAACAGACTATTTGTCACATAAAATGTGGTGTATGTATGTATGTACGTACGTACGTATGTATGTATGTATGTACGTATGTACGTACGTATGTATGTATGTACGTATGTACGTACGTACGTATGTATGTACGTACGTATGTACGTACGTACGTATGTATGTACGTATGTACGTATGTACGTACGTATGTGCGTACGTATGTACGTACGTATGTACGTACGTATGTACGTACGTATGTACGTACGTATGTACGTACGTATGTACGTACGTATGTACGTACGTATGTACGTACGTACGTATGTACGTACGTATGTACGTACGTATGTACATACGTATGTACGTGTGTATGTACGTACGTATGTACGTGCGTATGTACGTACGTATGTACGTACGTATGTACGTACGTATGTACGTACGTATGTACGTACGTATGTACGTACGTATGTACGTACGTATGTACGTACGTATGTACGTACGTATGTACGTACGTATGTACGTACGTATGTACGTACGTATGTACGTACGTATGTACGTACGTATGTACGTACGTATGTACGTATGTATGTACGTACGTACGTATGTACGTACGTATGTACGTACGTATGTACGTACGTACGTACGTACGTACATACGTACGTATGTACGTACGTATGTACATACATATGTACATACATATGCATGTACACCCTTGAAAAGAAAGTTTGGGTTAAGGCATTATGTTCAAAAATTTTGTCATGTAATGGATAAAAAGGCGATTGGATATATACTACCAACCTTAACCAGAAATATAGTTTGAGATAAAATGAAAAGCTTCCATAAAAGTCCAAATATAAAGTTTGCATTATCAAACCATGGCTACAGTCAGACCAGTGAAGAACACAAAAATGTACTGTAGCTAGCTTTTGTATGCTTTTATCAACCCAGTATGCTCAGACTATAAAAGCTGTGGTCAGAATTTTTTTCCTCTTGCTAAATCAATTGTTTTAAATTAAATTTTTGTATGACTTTTTGAAATCTTTAGAAATTTCTCAGCAAAATTTTAATCATTGGTTCATCCTATCCACCCAATATGCTCTGTCCTAGATCTTTCCACTTGTAGTTTCCTTCAGTATTTTTGTCACTTTCAACATGAAAATTTATGAACAGATTTATTGTCAATTGACAATAGACAATTGTTCTTAATGCATAACAGAAATATTACTTTTCAATCAGCTAGAATGTAACACATGTATAAAAAAACAAAAGTTCTAAGATTTCAGATTTAGCTACTGTATAAAATTTGCTTGAAATTGTTTGAATTAGGCCTCTTTTGTTCATTAAATAAGCTGTAATGCTTATGCCCTTATACATGTACATGTAACTCTTCTACCACATGAGAATTTTTTAACATCCCAAAACATAGTTTTTATTATGCTAACTGCTACTCTTCAACTTTGGAGAGTGGTTGAGTTGGGTATTGGATAAATATTGGTGAACCAATCCTGATTCTGGGAGTTCAATTTCAGCATTTAACAATATGTTACAAACTACTTAAACAGTTTTCTATATTTTTTCTTCATTGCAAAGATTTCAAGATTACAAGATCGCAGTTTCATAAGATAGTAGACTTTAAAAGTATGTCTACCGGCTTCAGTTTAAACTTTCGCTCTTACAGTAACCCGCTCTTGTGGCATCCGATTAGTCGAAGATACATTTGGACTATCTGATGGTTGTGGTACCTCAGAGGGAAACACCATCTGCAAGTGTTCAGAGAGTGAATGCAACTATTCTGAAGAATATTTAGATAGCCAGAGCACCATGACTATTTCTACAACTGAGGTGACAGTGACGGCAAGCCCTCTTTTTACTGCTACTTGTGTGTAGATTGTAGGTCTGTAGGAGAGCTGGTTAAATGTAGGAACACTCGGTTCTGTACACTTCAGATACAAAATGGTAAAAGTATAAGTTTACTAACTACTAGTAGAAAACTGTTTATATTGTGCTGACTTTACAGGGCTTTAAAGGTCAAAAGTGAAACACGACAGAGGATTGAGTTATCAAGGCAACAGAGATGTAAATGACTCAACAAGAGCGTTTATTTTTTCCTAAGAATTTATTTAATGCTGACTTTGATGACTCCAAACTCAAAAGACCAGTTTTAACTTTATTTTTTACTCTAGTTGAAGATTCACCTTGAGTAACAGAACTAAAGGATAAACCGGTCATTGATAGGTGACTTAACAACAGTATTGTAGTACCCAAAAAAAATTAAACATATTCTGTTCTTTCTATTAACATCTGAAGTACAATTTCAAAGTTCTTACTTGAACATCTATTCACAACCAAATAACCAAAAAATTCTACAAAAAGTTTTAATAACAAGTCTGGTACTTTTTGTGCATAAAAGTTCTGTAATACAATAGAAAACAATATACAACACAAAAAATCAGGATGTTGTATGCTTAATTTAGATTCTATCAATTCCATTAGGTTGATGAAACCAATACAATTAGCAAAATGATAAAATCGAGTAGTAAAAAAGACTATTTATGGTACTATACAATTATATTTTTTAATTTAAATGAAGTTTTTATACCATAAAATGTTGCATCTTCATTGGTAATTAGAATAGTTGACTTTGAATTTATTAAACAAACGATTGAAATAATTCGATGAATTTATTTTGTTAAGAACTTTGTCATATCACATAAAGAGAAGTTTTAGCTAATAAAAACTTTTGCCAAACCAAAATGATTGATATTACCATTTATCTTAAGCTTTTCTCTATAATTTTAGTATCCAGATCTTGCGGATCTGACGATGTAGACAGACAAATCCCAAGTAGTGAAGGGTGTATATCAACATCTAATGGTCAAATTTGTAAATGTTCCACACTAAGATGCAATGTATATGAAGCGATTACAGGAGCTAAAGCACCAAGAGATCATCCAAGCGCTGACATATCATGGGCAATATTCAACCCTACAACATCTTCTGCCATGGCGTTTAAACTTAGGCCTATAATTCTCTTTTTGACTCTCCCTTTCATTTTTATCTGTCTGTCACTATAAACATAATTGTCTACTAACATGCTATAAATATTTTATCATCTTTGACTATCACATTAAGTTTTTAAAACATTGAATATAGATATAACACAATAAAACACAATAACACAATGTCAGTGATTTTAGTTTGATGTGATAACATGTACACACAACTGCCGTAAAACCTTTTGTGAACACCACCTCCATTTGACGGCTACTTGGACATTTTATTTTAACCAACTCGTAATTTCAATTAATCAGCAGAAAAGGGGACACAAAATCTTATTATTAATGAATCGTTCACATCAATAACAATTAATTCTCTTGTCCAATTCCAACAATTTTTGTTTTTTTATTATAATTTTGAAAGTAACACTACAGAAATTATTTCGAGTCCTTATTTGAAGCTCATTTGAAGGTTTAATGCTACACTGTGTGCATTATTGGCTACAACCATATTTCTAGCAACATATTACAGTCAGGGCCAAAAGTATCAACGGCCTAATTCATTCTGTGACATGAATTACCCTTTTTACCACAACTTTGTACTACCCAGGCCGTACAGTATGCATCTCAAATATTTCTCAGAAAATCTTCAATATTTTAACATCATTTTTCTAAAACAAAAACATCCACAGCAATCTCGGAGGGCATGTAGCAGTGACTTAGTCTGAATATTCAAAATTATCAGTTATATATACTCACTCATACGTAATTACATCAGATAATTCAAAGATAACGGAATTAATTTTTAAGTAAGAAGCTTATGAGCAGTATAAATTTATTCTTTATTTAGTTGTGTTAATATTATGATTTGACTGCAAATATGGCTGAACACCTCGAAGAAATAAAGAAAGCTATAATAGTGCAGCTATACAAGCAATTGATATTCAGTAAACTATAGATACGTAACCTATAACTTTAAAATGGTAACTTGCTTGTAACGGTAAGAAGCACTTTAAATATGTACATTATTATAGAATAGCATGTGACAAAGAAAAGACAAATCAATAATATTTGAAAATCCTTCCGCTTTTACAAATATCATGAGTAATCATGATATTGAATCAATCGATAGTTCGTCAATCCCCAACCAGGAAACATTGATCCAACTCTAACATTAGACAAATAATGATATATAGCCTGACATATTATTGTCAACCTAATCAGTGTTGTTACCATGGCGATACATTGCGGTTATATTCTGGCCTGTAAACAGATAGGTTTAGCATTATTTGTCTCAACAACACTGATGGTTGAAGGAAACTCCTAGGCTCAAAATGCTACGGAAATTAATTGTGTTCCATTTGTATCTGGTAAGTTGTTATAAGCATGCACAAGGAAGCAAAATGTTACTGATATATGTACTCAAGTTTCAAAAACTTACAAAAACTTGCCAAAGAAAAAACAAAATAATAATTTTCGTGAAAAATTTACAATTTACAAGTTATTTTTCAACATTCCTACTAGAGATAAACCTCTTTTCATCAATATATTTATTCAGAAACAGTAAACTTGTAAGGTAAGTTATGAAAAGAGCCTGGTTAATAAAAAAGCTCTGTTTATAATTTATTTCATTTTAATGTGCTGTATAAAACAACTATATTTTTATGACTTCCTTCCAGTCACATTTTTAACTAGTCGTGTTATCTTCTCAGCAGAAAATTTATAGTAGTAGATGCCAAGTATTGTTGCTCTTACATCAGGAGTTTTCAAAATCACAAACCATTTTAGGATTTTTCTAAAGGAAAATCTTCTTTTAGCAAAATCCTAGTAAAGCCTAATAAAAAAGGAACAGAACTCTATATAAAACTCTATAGAGCTACGGTATTTTTATAATTTTTTGTAGGAATGTTTAATGATATGTGTGTACTGGCACAGCTAAAAGTATGTTTCAGAAAATACCACGTATTAAACCTATTGATTTTGCAACAGGGTTTGTGATTTGGAGTCTTTCATATTACAAGCCGTTTTAGACCTTCTAGACAATACATTCCTAGTAGACTAAGTAAACCCAACAGGAGTCACACAATCTCTTCATGTAACATACAAAGAGATGGCTGAAAAGGTACAGAGGCTATAACCTATTGCCAGCTTAACTAGTCTCATTGGTTTATTAGCCTGTGTACCAATTGATCAATCATAAATCAGTTAAACAAAAATGGGTAAACTTGAATGGATGTATCTGACAAAAATGTGTATATGGCTAGGTGAGCATAAGCAGTTATGTTTTTTGTTTTTAGAGAATGCAGATGGATAGGTTGTAGGCTTACAGCAAAGGTGACAGTTAAAGATTTTTCTAAAGCAACTTGTGAAAATGGAAATAAGTATTTTGTAAAAATTTTTGTACCAAGCAAGTTGTGAACATTTAGAAAGGGGTTAATTTATTGTTACACTAGTTTAGGACACATTCCAAGTAACTAAACAAACCAATAAAACGTTAAGATTCTTGAGATGAGAGAAATCTTAGCAGTCTAAACCATCTCAGTTAAACTAAATAATATTATAAAGTACTATTAGCATACTATAAATATATTATATTTTTAGTATACTATATATGATACATAAAAGTACTACTAGTACGCTATAGATGAGACATAAAAGTACTACTAGTATACCATAGATGAGACATAAAAGTACTACTAGTATACTATAGATGAGACATAAAAGTACTACTAGTATACTATAGATGAGACATAAAAGTACTACTAGTATACTATTGATGAGACATAAAAGTACTATTAGTATACTATAGATGAGATATAAAAGTACTACTAGTATACTATAGATGAGATGTAAAAATACTACTAGTATACTATAGATGATACATAAAAGTACTACTGGTATACTATAGACGAGACATAAAAGTACCACTAGTATACTATTGATGAGACATAAAAGTACTACTATTATACTATAGATGAGACATAAAAATACTACTAGTATACTATAGACGAGACGTAAAAGTACTACTAGTATACTATAGATGAGACATAAAAGTACTACTAGTATACTATAGATGAGATGTAAAAATACTACTAGTATACTGTAGATGATACATAAAAGTACTACTAGTATACTATAGATGAGACATAAAAGTACTACTATTATACTATATATGAGACATAAAAGTACTACCAGTATACTATAGGTGAGACATAGAAGTACTACTAGTATACTATAGATGAAACATAAAGTACTACTAGTATTCTATAGATGTCACACTAACAGGAAATGTACGGACAGTTTTGTGGAGGGAAAAGAAAGACACAGATATGCTTGAAACATTTAGCCATCACTAATACACACTATTAGTGTATTTATTTTAAACAAGACAAACAAAGCAAAATGTTTAAAATTTAGTTTTCTGTACATCTTCTACATAAACCTATTATGAATCTTTTATAGAGCACAAGAATTATGTGAAGATAGTAAGTATACAATTTCTCATAAAGTCATTTGCTAGTAAAACAAGGAATTTTGAGGATAGCGAAGAATCAACAGTTGAAATTGTTAAACATGTCAGCAAAAAATGTTAATATAATATTATAGAGTGACACTTGAAAAATATAATTTTGTAACCAACTGAATTGCCTAATAATATTTGCTTAAAGAGACAGAAATATCTAAGCATGAAAATGTTCTAGTACTGGTGGTATGTCTTAGTATGTTTAGGTAAACATACCAAAGCATCAAAAGCCATCACTAATTTATACACAACATTAAAGTATTATATCTAATGAAGGTACCAAGTTGAAATATTTAGTAAAAGCTAGAAAGGAGCTTTCTAACTTTTTTTATTAAGTTCTCTTTTAGGTATTTTTAGAAGTTTGGTTTCCTTTTAACTTTTAACTCACATGACTAAAAACGACCAATACAAATTATAAAATCATAACAACATATTATTAATTTTCATACAACACACGTACAACGCACAACAATAATTGACCTTTGGCATGGCATTGCATTGGTTTATGAATAGGATAACTTATTACCCAATCAAATTTCAGATAGATGTGCTTATATATATCTGGGCTTTGACTATCACCTAACTACTAGTCACTAGTGTTATTTATAACACCAAAATGTTGAAAGAGGAAACATCCACTCATATGGCACTACAGAACATAAATTAAAAGTTTAACAAATTAGACATCTCTCTGTTTTCTCCTCCTATATTCAAACGTTTTCCTAGCAGGGAGTTTTTCCTGGTTTGGAACCTGTGGGCCAGAGTGAATGTCATAAATCATACTTAAGCAGTCTTTAATCCTCATTCAGAACGAGAAAGATTGTGAGCCAATTCATGCCTGAGGTAATGATTTAGTGAGGGTAGTTTCCATGGTGATACAGTCTGGTTGCAAGATTAAAAGAAAACTGACAATATTGATGTTTTATTTGATCACCAACACCGCGGACAGTAGGAGAAATCTAGCCTCAAAACAGTATGGAGATTATTTATATTCTGTTTGTATCTGGTAAGTGCTCATAAGCATACATCATATAGTTTGTTGCCTGTAGAATTTATAACATTTGGCTAATGAAATGAAAACAAATTGTATGTTCGCACTATTCCTATTTCACAAGCTTTATACCAGTAGAGTATGAAAATGGCATTAATTTTCATAAAAGTATTGAATTAAATATTTGAAATGTTCCGTATTTAGTGGACTTCATATAATAAACACGCTAATGTCTATATATATATATATATATATATATATATATATATATATATATATATATATATATATATATACATATATATATATATATATATATATATATATATATATATATATATATAGACAAAGCAAAGCTCATCACTTTTGTGATTTGAGCACTCTGGTGCCAGCACATTGACTTTCTTAAAGTCTGCGAGGCAACTTAGTTGTTTCGTGGCAGGAAGTCAACTCTCATTGGTAATGGGATTTGTGTCCCTTGCCTAAGCTCTGAGCTGCACTGATGAGGCTTCAATAGCTGAAACAGTACTGTCTGTAGCACGAGTTTATGCTCCCTTACTTCGGTTTAGTTGAGCACTCTGTGAGAGGTGCGGCACTATTAGCCTTTGTGCAAAGCTCATCACTTTTGTGATTTGAGCACTCTGGTGCCAGCACATTGACTTTCTTAAAGTCTGCGAGGCAACTTAGTTGTTTTGTGGCAGGAAGTCAACTCTCATTGGTAATGGGATTTGTGTCCCTTGCCTAAGCTCTGAGCTGCACTGATGAGGCTTCAATAGCCGAAACAGTACTGTCTGTAGCATGAGTTTATGCTCCCTTACTTCGGTTTGGTTGAGCACTCTGTGAGAGGTGCGGCACTATTAGCCTTTGTGCAAAGCTCATCACTTTTGTGATTTGAGCACTCTGGTGCCAGCACATTGACTTTCTTAAAGTCTGCGAGGCAACTTAGTTGTTTCGTGGCAGGAAGTCAACTCTCATTGGTAATGGGATTTATGTCCCTTGCCTAAGCTCTGAGCTGCACTGATGAGGCTTCAATAGCCGAAACAGTACTGTCTGTAGCATAAGTATATATATATATATATATATATATATATATATATATATATATATATATATATATATATATATATATATAACTGTAGCTAGTAAACTAGGTTAAAAAAAACATCAGCTCATCGGAGTTCTCATAGATTTTCATGATGATATTCAAAATGGCTGCTGTTAAAGTTAGCACGGCTACAAACTTCGTTGCTTCATTTTGCCTCTTTGCAATCTTAATAACTGTTAAACCGTCATTTAGCTAAAGACTTCTAGTTTTTAATGGTGTATAATGTTGCTATGATGCTAGGTAGTTCTTTAACAACAAGCACAGCAATAATATTACTGATAGACTTTGTATAGCATTCTGTTACTGGCAGTCATCTTTGATTTACTCCAAAAAGATAGAATTAACTCCTTGTGATTTTAGTAATGAGATGCCAATGATATTTTTGAAATAATATATTATTCGGCTAAATGTTATTTACCAAGTTTACCAATTTCCTGTTAACACGCATGATAGAGTTATGCCACCTTTCATCGAAATCTTTATTCTTATAAATTAACCTGATAAAGTCAATTAAAAAGAAGAGCGGTATAAATTAAGACTTCTGTTATCATATATTTTGTTTGAATATGCAGTATAAAAATTTTGTGTTTCTATGACTTTGTACACGCATTTTCAACTAGTATTGTGTCCGTGCTCAAAAAAGTAGTCATATTATATTATCTTATTATCTTATTAACATAAATTAATAAAATATGGATGTCTGTGATATATTATTGTATTTGACTAACTGAGTCTAAGTAGAGATATCTGAGTTCTTTTTGACAAAAAAGGCAAAATTTTTTGCAATGGTATAAACCATAGCTGTCTAAGCTACTTCAGTTAAACTAGTGACTATCAGGAAAAGTGTTGCTAGACATAAAAGTACAGTTGAATTAACTTTGATTCAGAGGATTAGTGGTTTAATGATAGTCTGTGATTGGCTCTCAGCATTATTCCCTTGATTTAGTACAAACTTCCTTATAGAAAACAGAAAGTTATATTATTTTAATATTTTGTAATAAACCAACAGCTTGTTTTAAAAACTACAAAGTAACAACCTCATTAGATATTGTTAGCTATAGAGTTGATCTCTCAAAAGAACCATGAAACCGTCTATAGAATTGTTGTGCTTCTGTTCCTTTCTAAAGCTAACCATCACCAATATCAGTCTAAGGATAACAGCTGAGTGTTTAAACTGATCTGGCAATAGTTACAATAGAAATCTCATGCAAAGTAAAAAAGAAGTTGCGAAACCTTTGCTAAAATAGCTAAGCTCTCCCCACCTTCTTTCAGAGATTACATCATGATTTTCAAATGGTTTAACATAACCGAGACAACAACATTTTTCTCCTCTTTCATTTCCTTGTAATGGTTGTGACAGAGAAGTTTGAATCACTGATATCACAATTTATGCTTTAATTTGTGTCTTTTGGACACTTTTCTAAAAGGTTTGTCATTGCAAGTGCAAGTAAGCGATACTGGTAATACTATAAGAAAATTACTAATACAAGTGACACTGCTAGTACTATCGGAAGGTTACTACTACAAATAAGTGACGCTGCTAGTACTATCAGAAAGTTAACTGTACATGTAAGTGACAGTGCTATAGTACCATTAAAGAGTTGTTAGTACAAGTGACAGTGCTAATAATATCAGACAGTTACTAGTACAAATAAGTGACAGTGCGAGTACTATCAGAAACTAGTACTAGTAACATTGCGAATTCTTTCTGGAAGTTGCTAGAATGAAAAGGTGAGTACCATCCAAAAGTCACTAGTACAAGTGAGTGATGCTGCTAGTAATATCAGAAAGGTACTAGTTAGAGTAAGGGACACTTTTAGAGTGCCTTTTAATAATATTGCTAAAATATATTAAACTAACTTATTCGGCTTAATACTGTTTTTAAATAACCTAAACAGTTTCTTTATCTTTGATTAGTTGGTTTAATAGAGATTACCTACTGCAGGCTTTGAATGGTCATGGAGATCCTTGGCCATTCTGTAATGTGATGATAGGATGAAAATTTAGCAAAAGCGTTTTAATTTGATTAATTAAAAAACCAAATATAGTAAGCGCAAATCTATCTTAATGATGACCTTGCACCAAGTTTTTTGTGGATTTTGTACAAAGTATCCATATTTTATATCATTTAGATTTTTTTATGCATAAGCTAATCTGATTGCCCTTATTTTTCGATAGAAAAATCAAAAAAATTAACGCAATAGAAAAAAATTTGGTCGCAGTAAAAACGCTCAGATTAAGTGAAACTGTGATGGCATCATTTATAGTTGCAAAGAGACAAACAGAATAGAGACATGGAATTCTGCAACTTGAATGCAATAGCTGTTATCAACCATAGCAATGATAGCAGCTAGTGGTGTCATTTTGAACAAAGTTTTCTTCTGAACCTTTTTGCTGCAATTTAGTTGTATCAATTTTAATCTTGTAACATCCTGGCAGCTAGATCACCTCAAACATCAAAACAATCGCCAATGATAGAACAGTACGACTAATTTTTGATAAAATCTATCGAACTGTTAAATAAGTTCATCTTTATAATTATGTGAGCCACAGAAATAACATAAAAATAGTTTTGTTGTAAGCAAT
Source organism: Watersipora subatra (assembly GCF_963576615.1). Taxonomy (NCBI): domain Eukaryota; kingdom Metazoa; phylum Bryozoa; class Gymnolaemata; order Cheilostomatida; family Watersiporidae; genus Watersipora; species Watersipora subatra. The sequence continues at coordinate 19,604,392 of NC_088713.1, forward strand.
AATCTCTTACTAAAAAATGAATGAAAACAGTGGGTATCACACGGTGTCTGTTTTGGGCATGGGCATGGTGACAGGCTTGTACTATAGCAAGCTATAAGTTAAAGTAGATATGTTTGCCTTCACAGGTACACTCAAGGGAAGCAACTACTAACAAATGCCACTGCATGATTGATCTTAACATCAACCTCAGGGATGAGGTTTTTAATTAAGTTAAATGATCGATCAGAGCTGAAACAATGAGAGAAACAAACAACCAACAATTATACTTGTTGGTTCCATGTTTTAGATACAACACATACACTAAGTTTGTTTCTGATACATGTTTGCAATATCATTAGTGGAAGCAACGTTTTATTAATTTATTTCAAGTCACACACCTGTATATGACTTTAAATAAGCAAATAAAATTGTATGTGTTGTAATCATATTTGTACAGATTGTTATCTTCAATATTTTGAAAACTGCTTCTCTTCTATGTTTATGTTTCCTGCTTTAGGACTACTAGTTAAAGTATCTCAGGCTATAGAATGTTACAACTGTGTTGACTGTAATGATGGAGAAGGCGTGGCCTATGACTGCACCATATTGAATGCCGACTCTTGTTTCCTCGCTAAGGATCTATCTAGTGGAGAAGGTGAGTTCGATATTGGAGATTTTTTCCCCAAGACAAGCTTATTTAGATAATATGGAGATATATTTAAAATTTAATAAAGTTTTAAATTCTTCTTGGATATTTATCTACATTCATTTTAAAGCTCTTTTACAGTGGTGAAAAGAAAAATATGTCGGCTGGTTCTGAAACCTGAAAATTAAAAGTTTTATTTTACTTTGACAGAGCACACAAACATTCACTACAATACATCTGTAGCCAAAAATATTGACATGCCTCATCATGCTGTGGCATCAATTAGGTTATTGTTCTTTTAATGCCACTCTGTACCACCCAGACTAAACTACATATACTACATAACAAATGATTCATCAAAAAAGTTCTATCCTTTAAAAACGTAAATCTAAAACAAAAACTATCCACTGATTCTCTTGGGGTACAAAAGCCTGACAACTATTTATGCGAAATGTTGGAGTCAATCTCTGACACTAATTTTTTAGTAAAAGTGGTTTTATTGTGAGAAGGTTTAATCTCATTATAAATATTTAATCCTTAGCTTTTTGTTGTGTAATATGCATGGCTTAATTAGATTATGCAGTAAGGAAAGCTTATTCAAAGTTAATCCGACTTTTGCTAAATGAACTAGGCAACAACGGCAGTAGTGCTAATACTTTTGGCCACGCTTGTAACTTAAAATAAGCAAAGGTACTGATAAACAGAAATACGAAAATTTTCTATACAGTTACCATATTCATAGCTATAGCTTACCATTATTAACAGTAGTACACTGGCAGCTCCATGCGCCATGACGGATCATCTTGTGTTTTGACTATATACACAGCTATTCAAAAGTGTAGCAAGGGAGCTGCGTCGTACAGGAATCACGGTTTTGGTTTAAGAACGCAAATATCATTATTCAACTACCATGTAGTGCAATCTATTTTCTAATGCTCATAGTTTGGCTTCTGATGACCTGATACGACTCTTGATATAATAGAGGCAACTACCCTCGGTCATCAGGTGATCAGATGTCCCAATAAAGCATAAGAAATAGACATGTGAACAATTATTTTCAAATCAATGAAGGTGAAATGACTGGTGCATGTGGAATTGTGCTGAGTAGTAGTGTCACAGTTTTAAACCCTGTATGGTGCAATCATTTTCCTAAACTCCTACCATTACACTGCACAAATGAATCAATGAGACTCCTATTATAGTAAACATTTACATCATGCAAGTTACGTATTGCTAGTCGTCGCTTTCTCATGACACAATTCTCTGTGTTTTTCAGTCAGCAAATCTTGTGGAGTAGAGGGGTTTAACCTCTTTGGTGTGTCTGAGGGATGTCGTCAGGAAGGCGATGTAATCTTCTGTCGATGTTTCACTGAATTGTGTAACACACAAGATTTACTTCCTGCCTCTACAGGCTCTACTAAGGATTCTACCATGTCACATAATGTCAGCTCATCAATCACCGCAGCTATGACAACTCGAGCAGGCGGCTTTCATTGCTATCAGTGTGATAACTGTGGATTCTCAGCCGGAGTTCTTACTGACTGCTCTACCGTTTCCTCTTCAGGAAACTGCTATCTTTTAATGGAACCAAATGGCGCAAGTATGCAGTAATTTGCTATTTGTGATGCAATTGTGAGCTCGCTCACAAATAATTATTGCTTGTTTGATTGCAATTTTAAATTAAGTACAATAAACCTGTATTGGGGGTTTGAAAGATATATGCAAGCCAGCCAATAAAGATGATGTAACTAAATTCATTCTGGGTTTGATATTCAAAAAGAAGGCTCAAAGCATCGAGCATTAAACCAAAAACATTTTTTTCATTTTTATTTCGTGACCAGAAAAGAAAATTTGACTGATGATATAAATGATGAAACACAACAGAGGCAAATTTGTAACTCTGTAAGAGTTGTTGATTACTATTGAGCATTTTCTTTATTGGTTACCTAACATGAGACATCAATCAAAATGGCTTCTGATGGGAATCAATTTAGACTTTATTGAAGGCATGCAGTTGAGCATTATGTTCCCAGTGGTTATTATGAAGAGTGTAGCCAAGTTCTTCATTAGTTGATGTTGTGTGTAGTCTTGGTATGACTTAGAGTCACATGACTATAAACATAATCTGACTTACAAAAACTGAAGATAACTGGTACCACCTTACAAATCAGTAACAAACAATGATAACTATTACATAAATCCTGGTTAAATAGGCTTCCTATTGGTTAAATATAAACACAATGCCGATCACAGTTACAAGCTGTTCTCGTACATTCTTGTTATGTCTTTTTTTCTCGTTTATTCAAAATTATCTCGATATTTTTGACTTTAGAGTTTTCCATTTTCTCCCAAGTTCACCTCAGTTTATTTAGTTTCTATCATAATAACCAAAGGTTTTGAATTTTCTTGTTTTTAGTTTGGGTTTCTTTCCAAGTTAATGCTCAACTATTCTCAAAGATGTATTGAAGTTTTAGTTGATATTTTAGCTTTTTAAAATCTCCCTGCATTTCTGGATGCACACTTTTTATTATTATATTATTATTTTTTGTATATATATAACATATAGGCATATAATTTATTATTATTTTATTAACATATTTCTTATTTTTTCAGGTCAATGAGGCTGACCCTTTGACCTTATTTTATTGAAGGGTTCAGTACTTTTTATCATTTAACCTAATCTAAATTTATCATTCTTTTGTACAAATCTGAGGTAGCATTTATACTTTTGCTGTTTTATTTCTTTTTCTGCACTATCTGTGCTTATAATTTGTTTTGATGAAGACAAAGTTATAAACAAGGTGAAATGTAGCAAACCGTTCGACTATTTACTTTCAGTTCTCAGGACGTGTGGAACAGCACCCTTAGACGGGCAGAACTTTTCTTTAGGCTGCACCACAATTGCGGGCTACACCATATGTAAGTGCAGTGAGTCAGAGTGCAATGATTACAGTGATATCATCTCAGCAACTACTACTAATAGCAGAACAAGCACTACTAGAGAAACACCTTCTACTAGAAGAACAACAACTACTAGAAGAATAACAGCCGCTACTGCGAGGAGAACCAATCCTACTAGAAGAACAACTCGGCCCTTTCAAATCACAACAACAGCAGTAGAAAACCAAGATGACTCTCCTTGGTTCTGCTATGTTTGTGTCGACTGTGGCTCCTCCTTAGGAGAACTAGTCGAATGCTCGTTGTATTATGATGCTAGAACCTGCTACTATCTCAGAGAATCCAACAATGAAGGTATTTTCTAATCTGATCATTTGATTCACTTGCTGAATGTTTATAAGCTATACATAGTGTTTAATAACTTAATGTGTTTAATAAGGCGTCTTTATTTCAGTCACACGATCTTGTGGAACTGCTGATCTTGATGATGCCATCCGTGTTGGCTGTGAGGAAAATGATGGGTACACAATCTGTAAGTGTGTAGATCCAGGTTGCAATAATTACGGTGTTAGTCCTGGAGGAGACAGTTTAACAACAACAGCCATCGCAGTAACAACAGCATCTTCAGACTCGTTTTACTGCTATTTGTGTATTAATTGTGGGAGCTCAGCAAGAGACCTCGTAGACTGCTCAACTTTCACTAATATTAGATGGTGCTACCTATCACGATCACCAACAGGCATTAGTAAGTAGTAAATTATCAACTAGGCACTTTTAAGGTTGTGTTACACTTATTAATGTCAGCCTTGCAAGGATAATAACTAAGTTTTTACATTAAAAATTATTTTTAATTAACATAAGCAACATTTATCATTCTAACTTTAAAAATGAAGGTTTGTGGCTACTCCTGTATACTGTGTTTACTCTTGCATGATTGATACTATACTGATTACAACAGACTTGTTGTTTCTGTGAGTCTAAGCATTGTTTTTCAATTATATATACCATATATATAAAATTATAATGTTATATATATAATAAGGCAAGTATATTTTTAGTAGGTTAAGTGCGCAAATTCAACTTCTAGCAGTCCAAACAAACTGACTTCAACCAAGAATTAAAAACTTGACCCGTAAAGACCAAAAAACACTTAGATTTATATATATGGAGTGTGAGAATAAAATTAAAATGAAATGTGATAAAAAATAATTTGTATAATCTGACTACTTTCTAAAAAAATTTGGAAAGTTACTTAATTCAGTACCTACAAGTAATAGTTAAGAATTATGTAACTAAGGTTTATGCACCAGGAAAAGCAATGGGGAACTGTAAGTGCTTATACAGACTCAGTATAGTTTGAGTCGCCATACGGCTGTACCATTTGAAGTTTTAGTTTAATTTTCTTGCTAGATTGTAACAGCATTGATGTCAACAGACTATTTGTCACAAAAAATGTGGTGTATGTATGTATGTGTGTACGTGTGTACGTGTGTACGTATGTACGTATGTACGTATGTACGTATGTACGTATGTACGTATGTACGTATGTACGTATGCACGTACGTACGTACGTACGTACGTACATACATACATACGACTTTAAAAGTATGTCTACCGGCTACAGTTTAAACTTTCGCTCTTACAGTAACCCGCTCTTGTGGCATCCGATTAGTCGAAGATACATTTGGAGTTTCTGATGGTTGTGGCACCTCAGAGGGAAACACCATCTGCAAATGTTCAGAGAGTGAATGCAACTACTATGAAGAGTATTTAGATAGCCCGAGCACCATGCCTATTTCTACAACTGAGGTGGCGGTAGACGGCAAGCCCTCTTTCTACTGTTACTTGTGTGTAGACTGCAGAAAGTCTGTTGGAGAACTGGTTCAATGTAGGAATACTCGGTTCTGCACACTTCAGATACAGAATGGCCAAGGTATAAGTTTACTAACTACCAGTAGAAAACTGTTTATATTGGGCTGATTTTACAGTGCTTTAAAGGTCAAAGGTGAAACACGACAGAGGAATGAGTTACCAAAGCAACAGAGATGTAAACGACTCAACAAGAGCGTTTATTTTTTCCTAATAATTTATTTATTGCTGACTTTGATCACTCAAAACTTATGAGGTCAGTTTTAACTTTCTTTTTCACTCTGGTTAACGATTCACCTTGTGTAACAGAACTAAGGGATAAACCTATCATTAATAGGTGACTTAACACCGGTATTGTAGTACCCAAAAAATTAAACATATTCTGTTCTTTCTATTAACATCTGAAGTACAATTTCAAAGCTCTTACTTAAACATCTATTCACAACCAAATAACGAAATAATACTGCAACAAATTTTAATAACATCTCTGGTACTTTGTGTGCATAAAAGTTCTGTAATGCAATAGAAAACAATATACAACACAAAAAATCAGGATGTTGTATGCTTAATTTAGATTCTTTCAATTCCATTAGGTTGATGAAACCAATACAATTAGCAAAATGATAAAACCGAGTAGTAAAATGGACCATTCACGGTCCTATACAATTGTATTTTTTTAAGTTAAATGATATTTTTATACTGTAAAAAATTGCATCTTCATTGGTAATTAGAATAGTTGACTTTGAATTTTTCAAACAAACTATTGAAACAATTCGATGAATTTATTTTGTTATAAACTTTTGTCATATCACATAAAAAGAAGTTTTAGCTAATAAAAACTTTTGCCAAACCAAAATGATTGATATTACCATTTATCTTAAGCTTTTTTCTATAATTTTAGTATCAAGGTCTTGTGGATCTGACGATGTGGACAGACAAATCCCAAGTAGTGAAGGGTGTATATCAACATCTGATGGTCAAATTTGTAAATGTTCAACATTAAGGTGCAACGTTTATGAAACGATCACAGGAGCTAAAGCACCAAGAGATCATCCAAGTGCTGACAAATCATGGGCAATATTCAACCCTACCACATCTTCTGCCATGACATTTAAACTTACGCCTATAATTCTCTTTTTGACTCTCCCTTTCATTTTTATCTGTCTGTCACTATAAACATAGTTGTCTACTAACATGTTATAAATATTTTATCCTCTTTGACTATCACATTACATTTTTAAAACATTGAATATAGATATAACACAATAAAACACGCTTTAGTTTTATGTGGTAACATGTACACACAACTGCCGTAAAACCTTTTTTGAACGCCACTTCCATTTGACGGCCACTTGGACATTTTATTTTTACTAACTCGTAATGTCAATTAATCAGCAGAAAAGTGGATGCAAAATTTTATTATTAGTGAATCGTTCACATCAATGACAATTAATTCTCTTGTCCAATTCCGACAAATTTTTGTTTTTTTCATTGTAATTTTGAAAGTAACTAAAGAAATAATTTCGAGTTCTTATTTGAAGCTCATTTGAAGGTTTTATGGTACACTGTGTGTACTATTGGTTACAACCATATTTCTAGCAACATATTACAGTCAGGGCCAAAAGTATCAACAGCCTACTTCATTCTGTGACATGAATTACCCTTTTTTACCCCAACTGTGGACCACCCAGGCCGTACAGTATGCATCTCAAATATTTCTCAGAAAATCTTCAATCTTTTAACATCATTTTTCTAAAACAAAAACATTCACAGCAATCTCGGAGGTCATGTAACAGTGACTGAGTCTGAGTATTCAAAATTATCATGATATATACTCACTCATACATAATTACATCAGATAATTCTAAGATGATGGAATTACTTTGCAAGTAAAAAGCTTATGAGCAGTATAAATTTATTTTTTATTTAGTTGTGTTAATATTATAATTTTACTGCAAAAATGGCTGAACACCTCGAAGAAATAAAGAGAGCTATAATAGTGTGGCTATACAAGCAATTGATGTTCAGTAAACTATAGATGCGCAGCCTATAACTTTAAAATGGTAACTTGCTTGTAACGGTAAGAAGCACTTTAAATATGTGCATTATTATAGAATAGCATGTGACAAAAAGACAAATCAATAAAATTTTAAAATCCTTCCGCTTTTACAAATATCATGAGTAATCCTGATATTGATTCAATCGATAGTTCGTCAACCCCCAACCAGGAAACATTGATCCAGCTCTAACATTAAACAAATAATGAAATATGGCTGAAATATTATTCTCAAGCTAATAGGTGTTGTTACCATGGTAATACATTATGGTTATATTCTGGTCTGTAAACAGATAGGTTCAGCATTATTTGCTCTTAACAACACTGATGGTTAAAGGAAACTTCTAGGCTCAAAATGCTACGGAGATTAATTGTGTTCCATTTGTATCTGGTAAGTTGTTATAAACATGCACAGGGAAGCAACAGGTTACTGGTATATGTACTCAAGTTTCAGGAACTTTCAAAAACTTGCTAATAAAAAAACAAAATAATAACTTTTAAACAAAATTTACAATTTACAAGTTATTTTTCAAATCTCCCGCTAGAGATAAACCTCTTTTTATCAATATATTTATTCAGAAACACTAAACTCATAAGGTAAGTTATGAAAAGAGCCTGGTTAATAAAAAAGCTCTGTTTATTATTTATTTCATTTTAATGTGCTGTATAAAACGACTATATTTTAAGACTTCCTTCCAGTCACATTTTTAACTATTAATGTTTTTTTCTCAGCATAAAATTTATAGTAGTAGATGACAAGTATTGCTGCTCTTTCATCGGGAGTTTTCAAAATCACCAACCATTTTAGATTTTACTTAAAGGAAAATCTTCTTTTAGCAAGTTCCTAGTAAAGCCTAATAAAAAGGAACAGAACTCTATATAACACTCTATAAAACTACGGTATTTTTATTATTTTCTGTATAAACGTTTATTGATAAGTGTGTCCTTGCTCAGCTGAAAGTATGTTTCAGAAAATACCTATTAAAACTATTGATTTTACAACAGGGTTTGTAATTTGGAGTCTTTCATATTACAAACCGTTTTAGACTTTCTAAACAATAAACTTCTAGTAAACTAAGTAAATCCAATAGGAGTCACACAATCTCTCATAAATCAGTTAAAGAAAAATTAGTAAATTTGAATGGGTGCCTCTGACAAAAATGTGTATATGGCTAGGTGAACATAAGCAGTTATGTTTTTTTGTTTTTAGAGAGTGCAGAGGGTAGGTTGTATAGGCTTACAGCTGCAAAGGTGGCAGTTAAAGATCTTTCTATAGCAACTTGTAAAAGTGGAAATAAGAATTTTGTAAATATATTTGTACCAAGTGAGTTGTGAACATTTAGAAAGGGGCTAATTTAGTGTTACACTAGTTTAGGACACATTCCAAGTAACTAAACAAACCAATAAAACGTTAAGATTCTTGAGATGAGAGAAATCTTAGCAGTCTAAACCATCTCAGTTAAACTAAATCTATATATATATTTCTCAAAGTCTGTATATCTGTCTGTTGGAAATCCGGCTATAGCTATTATTAGAACAGCTGAGCTGGACAACAATGCAGACAACAATGCAGAATGGTAAGTCATGGCTTACCGTCATTGGAAGCCTAACCTTATTAACTAGCTTAGTGGAGTTTTCCATTGGCAATATGCCAGGCTACTAGCTTGAAAGGGACAGTTGTTTGACAAAGTTTTAAAACCTTTACAGTTGTTTTTATTTTTCTCCTAATTTATTTCAACTACACGACACACTTCTCTAATGATATGTACTTTGAAAGTTATAATGGCAAATGTTTTGATATGTTAAATACAAATCAATTTTCTGTCCAAATACTCTTCTATTCCACGGGCATCGCCGGGTGGCACAGCTAGTAATATTATAAAGTACTATTAGCACACTATAAATATATTATATTTCTAGTATACTACATGTATATATGAGACAAAAGTACTACTAGTATATTATAGATGAGGCACAAAAGTACTACTAGTATACTATAGGTGAGACATGAACATACTACTAGTATACTATGGATGTTACATAAAAGTACTACTAGTATACTATAGATGACAGATAAAGTACTACTAGTATACTATAGATGATACATAAAAGTACTACTAGTATACTATAGATGAGGCATAAAAGTACGACTAGTCTACTATCGGCACATCGGCAGAAACCTCCGACAAGAACATGATGCACTAGCTACAACAGCTGCTCGGCGAGCTGAATTTTCAGAGCAGATAAAACGGCGACAACAGCGAGATGCACTAACTACAGCAGCTGCTACCAGGTGTCGTGTATGGGCAGAAAGCTTCGCACTTGACTACAGTCCTGCAAGACAGTATAGGGCCCGAACTTTTCTATGGGACAAATGTCCAAAAATGTTCCAGATGTAATGCCTTACGTTGGAAAGGCTAGAGGCCATATATGTAGTTTATATAGCAGATTTTATTGATAATAAATTTTATCAACACAACCACATTACTGCTGCACAGTTTGTATATACCATGTCAAAACACAGGCTATAGACGAAGAGCTGGTGAGTCATGATTAGTGTTTTAAGCATGTAGAAGTCTCAATTCAATAAATGCTGGCGATAGCTTAGCAGTGCAATAGCAAAATATTTTTTTAGAATTTATTAAAATATGGAAAACTTTTCAATACTGCCAGTTTGAAGAACTTCAATTTGCCTAGCAATGTCAATTTCATTATCAGTTCTGTGTACAAAATTAGGACAATTCCGATTTGAGTGGTTCGAGACTGATGCATTGTAGAGTAGCTGTAAAACACGTTGCATATTTTCATTGGTCTCTCCAACATTGTTGACATGTCCGACTGCATATGTGTATGAAGTCTGATTAGTACAAAAATTTCAGTAGATTGCATATTTGGAGTTGTTTTACAGTATGAAAGACAACTCTCAATAAAACTTGCTTTACGTAAATCTGTTCCCGAACACGGGTAATGCAGCTAGTATACTATATACGAGTCATAAAAATACTACTAGTTTACTATAGATGAGACATAAAAGTACTACTAGTATACTATAGATGAGACATAAAAGTACTACTAGTATACTATAGATGAGACATACAAGTACTACTAGTATACTATAGATGAGACATAAAAGTACTACTAGTATACTATAGATGAGACATAAAAGTACTATTAGTATACTATAAATGAGACATTAAAATACTACTAGTATACTATAGATGAGACATAAAAGTACTACTAGTATACTATAGATGAGACATACAAGTACTGTTAGTATATTATAGATGAGACATAAAAGTACTACTAGTATACTATAGATGAGACATAAAAGTACTACTAGTATACTATAGATGAGACATACAAGTACTACTAGTATACTATAGATGAGACATAAAAGTACTACTAGTATACTATAGATGAGACATAAAAGTACTATTAGTATACTATAGATGAGACATTAAAATACTACTAGTATACTATAGATGAGACATAAAAGTACTACTAGTATACTATAGATGAGACATACAAGTACTGTTAGTATATTATAGATGAGACATAAAAGTACTACTAGTATACTAAAGATGATACATAAAAGTACTACTATTATACTATAGATGAGAGATAGAAGTACTACTAGTATACTATAGATTAGACATAAAAGTACAACTAGTAAACTATAGATGAGACATAGAAGTACTACTAGTATACTATAGATTAGACATAAAAGTACAACAAGTATACTATAGATGAGACATAAAAGTACTACTAGTATACTATAGATGAGACATAAAAGTCCTACTGGTATACTATAGATGAAACATAAAAGTATTACTAGTATACTATAGATGAAACATACATGTAAAAGTACTACTAGTATACTATAGATGAGACATAAAAGTACTAATAGTATACTATATAAGATACATTAAAGTACTACTAGTATACTATAGATGAGACATAAAAGGACTACAAGTATACTATAGATGAGGCATAAAGGTACTACTAGTATACTATAGATGAAACATAAAAGTACTACTAGTATACTATAGATGAGACATTAAAGTACTACTAGTATACTATAGATTAGACATAAAAGTACAACTAGTAAACTATAGATGAGACATAGAAGTACTACTAGTATACTATAGATTAGACATAAAAGTACAACAAGTATACTATAGATGAGACATAAAAGTACTACTAGTATACTATAGATGAGACATAAAAGTCCTACTGGTATACTATAGATGAAACATAAAAGTATTACTAGTATACTATAGATGAAACATACATGTAAAAGTACTACTAGTATACTATAGATGAGACATAAAAGTACTAATAGTATACTATATAAGATACATTAAAGTACTACTAGTATACTATAGATGAGACATAAAAGGACTACAAGTATACTATAGATGAGGCATAAAGGTACTACTAGTATACTATAGATGAAACATAAAAGTACTACTAGTATACTATAGATGAGAAATTAAAGTACTACTAGTATACTATAGATTGGACATAAAAGTACAACTAGTAAACTATAGATGAGACATAAAAGTACTACTATTATACTATAGATGAGACATAAAAGTCCTACTGGTATACTATAGATGAAACATAAAATTATTACTAGTATACTATAGATGAGACATAAAAGTACTAATAGTATACTATATAAGATACATTAAAGTACTACTAGTATACTATAGATGAGACATACAAGTACTGTTAGTATATTATAGATGAGACATAAAAGTACTACTAGTATACTAAAGATGATACATAAAAGTACTACTATTATACTATAGATGAGAGATAGAAGTACTACTAGTATACTATAGATTAGACATAAAAGTACAACTAGTAAACTATAGATGAGACATAGAAGTACTACTAGTATACTATAGATTAGACATAAAAGTACAACAAGTCAACTATAGATGAGACATAAAAATACTACTAGTATACTTTAGATGAGACATAAAAGTACTACTAGTATACTATAGATGAAACATAAAAGTATTACTAGTATACTATAGATGAGACATTAAAGTACTACTATTATACTATAGATGAGACATAAAAGTACTACTAGTATACTATAGATTAGACATAAAAGTACAACTAGTAAACTATAGATGAGACATAAAAGTACTACTATTATACTATAGATGAGACATAAAAGTCTTACTGGTATACTATAGATGAAACATAAAAGTATTACTAGTATACTATAGATGAGACATACATGTAAAAGTACTACTAGTATACTATAGATGAGACATAAAAGTACTAATAGTATACTATATAAGATACATTAAAGTACTACTAGTATACTATAGATGAGACATAAAAGGACTACAAGTATACTATAGATGAGGCATAAAGGTACTACTAGTATACTATAGATGAAACATAAAAGTATTACTAGTATACTATAGATGAGACATTAAAGTACTACTATTATACTATAGATGAGACATAAAAGTACTACTAGTATACTATAGATTAGACATAAAAGTACAACTAGTAAACTATAGATGAGACATAAAAGTACTACTATTATACTATAGATGAGACATAAAAGTCCTACTGGTATACTATAGATGAAACATAAAAGTATTACTAGTATACTATAGATGAGACATACATGTAAAAGTACTACTAGTATACTATAGATGAGACATAAAAGTACTAATAGTATACTATATAAGATACATTAAAGTACTACTAATATACTATAGATGAGACATAAAAGTACTACTAGTATACTATAGATTAGACATAAAAGTACTACTAGTAAACTATAGATGAGACATAAAAGTACTACTATTATACTATAGATGAGACATAAAAGTCCTACTGGTATACTATAGATGAAACATAAAAGTATTACTAGTATACTATAGATGAGACATACATGTAAAAGTACTACTAGTATACTATAGATGAGACATACAAGTACTGTTAGTATATTATAGATGAGACATAAAAGTACTACTAGTATACTAAAGATGATACATAAAAGTACTACTATTATACTATAGATGAGAGATAGAAGTACTACTAGTATACTATAGATTAGACATAAAAGTACAACTAGTAAACTATAGATGAGACATAGAAGTACTACTAGTATACTATAGATTAGACATAAAAGTACAACAAGTCAACTATAGATGAGACATAAAAATACTACTAGTATACTTTAGATGAGACATAAAAGTACTACTAGTATACTATAGATGAAACATAAAAGTATTACTAGTATACTATAGATGAGACATTAAAGTACTACTATTATACTATAGATGAGACATAAAAGTACTACTAGTATACTATAGATTAGACATAAAAGTACAACTAGTAAACTATAGATGAGACATAAAAGTACTACTATTATACTATAGATGAGACATAAAAGTCCTACTGGTATACTATAGATGAAACATAAAAGTATTACTAGTATACTATAGATGAGACATACATGTAAAAGTACTACTAGTATACTATAGATGAGACATAAAAGTACTAATAGTATACTATATAAGATACATTAAAGTACTACTAGTATACTATAGATGAGACATAAAAGGACTACAAGTATACTATAGATGAGGCATAAAGGTACTACTAGTATACTATAGATGAAACATAAAAGTATTACTAGTATACTATAGATGAGACATTAAAGTACTACTATTATACTATAGATGAGACATAAAAGTACTACTAGTATACTATAGATTAGACATAAAAGTACAACTAGTAAACTATAGATGAGACATAAAAGTACTACTATTATACTATAGATGAGACATAAAAGTCCTACTGGTATACTATAGATGAAACATAAAAGTATTACTAGTATACTATAGATGAGACATACATGTAAAAGTACTACTAGTATACTATAGATGAGACATAAAAGTACTAATAGTATACTATATAAGATACATTAAAGTACTACTAATATACTATAGATGAAACATAAAAGTACTACTAGTATACTATAGATGAGACATTAAAGTACTACTAGTATACTATAGATGAGACATTAAAGTACCACTAGTATACTATAGATGAGATATAAAAGTTCTACTATAATACTATACATGAGACATAAAAGGAATGTATGTATAGTTTTGTGGAGACAATAGAAAGACACAGAAATGCTTGAAACGTTTAGCCATCACTGATACACACTATTAGTGTATTTATTTGAAACAAAAGAGACAAAGCATAATGTTTGAAAATATAGTTTTCTATACATACACTAAATAAACCTATTATAAATCATTTATAGTGAACAAGTATTATGTAAAGACAGTAAGTATACAATTTCTCGTAAAGTTATTTGCTGGTGAAAACAGGACAAATTGAGGATAGCGAAGAATCAACAGTTGAAAGCGCTAAACGTGTCAGTAAGAAATGTTAATATAATATGGTAGAGCGACACTTACAAAATATAATTTTGTAACCAACCGGAGTGCTTAAAAATTTATACTTAAAGAGACAGAAATATTTAAAGATGAAAGTGTTCAAGTACTTGTTGTATGCCTTAGTATGTTTAGGTAAACATACCAAAGCCTTAATAGCCATACACCACATTAAAGTACTTTTATGAGGGTACCGAGTTGAAATATTTAATAAAGGTTGGCGAAGAGCTTTCCAACATTTTTTACTCAGTTCTATTTTAGGTATTTTAGGTATTTAAGTTTCTTTTTGCACTTTGACTCAAATGACTAAAGACGACCAATACAAATTATAAAATCATAACAACATATTATTAATTTTTGTACAACACTAGTACCTGATACACTTAGTAACCGATATATACCTAGTAACCGACACACAACAATACCTGACCTTCGGCAAGGCATTGACTTGGTTTACGAATAGGTTAACTTATTACCCTATCAAAATCCAGATAGATGTGTTCACATATATCTGCGTTTAGACTAGTAGCTAAATACTAACCACTATTTTTATCTATAAAACTAAAATGTTGAAGGAAAAAACTCAAACTCACATTGCACTACAGAACATAAATTAAAAATTTAACAAATCAGACCCCTCCCTGTTTTCCCCTTCTATATTGAAATGTTTTCCTAGTAGGGAGTTTTTCCTGGTTTTGAAACCGTGGGCTAGAGTGAATGTTATGCATCATACTTAAGCAGTCTTTAATCCTCAATCAGAACCAGAAAAATTGTGAGCCAATGCATGCGTCAGTTAATGACTTAGTGAGGGTAGTTTCCATGGTGATACATTCTGGTTGCAAGATTAACAAAAAACAGACAAGATTGATGTTTATTTGATCACCAACACCGCGAACAGTAGGAGAAATCAAGCCTCAAAACAGTATGGAGATTATTTATATTCTGTTTGTATCTGGTAAGTGCTTATAAGCATACATCATATAGTTTGTTGCCTGCAGAAATCCTAACATTTGGCTAATGGAATGAAAACAAGTTATGTTGGCACTATGCCTGTTTCACCAGATTTACACCAGTAAAGTATGGAAGTGTCAGTAATTTTCATATAAAATATTGAATTAAATATTTGCATTGTTCCGTATTTATTTGCCCTCATACCATAAACACACTAATGTCTATATATATAAATAACTTTAGCTAGTAAACTAGGTTAAAAAACATCAGTTTATCAGAGTTCTCCTACATTCTCATGATAGTTTTCAAGATGGCTGTTGTTAAAGCTAGTACGGCTACAAACTTTGCTGCCTCATTTGGCCTCCCTGCAAGTTTAGTAAATTGGTAAAGTGTCATCATTTAGCTAAAACAATAGCTCCAGCTTGTAATGGTATATATTGTTGCCATGATGTGAGGTTGTTCTTTAACAACAAGCACAGCAATAATATTACTGATAGACTTTGTATAGCATTCTGTTACTAGCAGTCATCTTTGATTTACTCCAAAAAGATTCCAAAATTAATTTCTTGTAATTTTAGTAATGAGATACCAATGATATCTTTGAAATAATCCCAAGACCAAACACGAGCAGAGCGATTGTTTGGGAGATTTATGATTAATGCATATGTGCGCACAACTCACAAAAATCATTCATCAATGGCCGTCGCTAACCCTTGTACCGAAATCTCATCAACAAATTTAACCAATTTTCAATAGAGTCGTTTAAGTATAATAACGATACAAAACACATATAAACCTATTTAAATATGTTACTAAGTTTTTGAAAAGTGTAAACAATATCCTAAACCTTACCCATCTAATTGGACTATACATAAATAGACAGATTAATTCGGCCTGAAATCGTTATTAAAACTTGACAAGCCTTATTTTTATCAAAATTAAGACCGGCAAACGAAACGCCGCACGACAGAGAATAGAACCATTAAATTGTGCGCATTTCACACAAAAAAGCGTGCACATTTCATCAGTCTATGGTATTGTCTAATTGCCGAAAAATTCTGTAATTAACATAGAAGTACTGAAAAGTCATCAGTTCTTTTTGCCGATTTCAAAGTAACAGACATTTTGGACGTTTATGAGTACTTTGGTATTCCAACTGATGTCCAAAGCAGTAAACGTAAAGGAAATAACGATGATATTTTTTCTAACGATTCTTATGAGATTATTACAATATTTAATTATAAGAATAATTATTTGAGCTTATAAGATTTAATTATAAGAGTAAGCATTTGAATTTACAAGATCGAATTATATAGTGACCGATGTTGGGCAATATGTTACTGTTATTATTTTTTTCAAATAGTTTTGGTAAATAGATTTACTGAAAATCTATATAAATATTTAAACTTTTTGATATTGTTAGCTAAGAAGTTTTGAAATGTAAACACAATTGTGCATTGGTTTTCTATTGTTGCTGTATTACTATACTGATAATATTGGTTAGTCTAATAATACCAGTGCATTTTACTTCTAATATTGCATTTATCCTATTGCGGGAGAGAGATATAAACATATAATCTCTTCCTTTCATTATTGCTGATTGTTGTACATAATAACACCCAATACATTACAGCTCCCATTGCCGTTATTCTATTGCACTGCAGTGCCATTTGACTGCTAATATTGCATTTCTCAACCATCAGTACCCTTTCATTTTTTCAATATCACTTTGGTGGTTGGCTGTATGACAGGGGAATTTCTAATATATTATTTGCCTAGATGTTATTCATCAAGTTCACCAACTTTCTGTTAGCACTCATGATAAGAGTTATGCAACATGATAGTTATGCTTCATTGATATGCGACATATTTGGTCGCAAGATATCAATGAAAGGTGCCATCCTTTCATTGATATTTTTATTCTTATGAATTAGTCTGATAAAGTCAATTAAAAAGAAGAGCCAGATGAATTAAAACTTTTGTTATTCATATATTTTGTTTTAATATGCACTATAAAACTGTTGTATTTTTATGACTTCCTGCATGCATTTTTAACTAGTGACGCGTCCTTGCACAGAAAAAAGTATATAATAGAAGATGAAAGTATTGCTGTTCATATAGCAAAAGTTCAAAAATTACAAACAATTTTAAACTTTCCTACAGAGATATTTTTGGTAGACCCAGCAAAACGACATGTAGTCATATGATATTTCATAAGTCAGTCAAACATAAATCGATAAGATATGAATGTCTATGAGATATTATTGTATTTGACATGCTGACCCTAAGTAGAGACATCTGAGTTCTTCCTATTAAAAAGGAAAGGTTCTCACAATGGTATAAACCATAACTGTCTAAGCTACCTCAGTTAAACTAGTGAGTATCAGGAAAAGTGCTACTAGACATACAAGACAGTTGAATCCACTTTGAATCAGAGGATTAGTGGTTTAGTGATAGCCTGTGATCAGCTCTCATTTAGGGAGACAAGCATTTCCCCCATAGATTTACTAGGAACTTCCTTATAGAAAACAGAGTTATATCATTTTAATACTCTGTAATAAGCCAACACCTTGTTTTAAAAGTTACTTAGGAGCAACAACACTAGATATTGTTGGCTTTAGAGTTGATCTCTTAAAAGAACCATAAAACCATTTAGAGAACTTGTTGTGCTGCTGGTCTTCCCTAGAGCTAATCGTCACAGAATACCAGAATACGGATAAGAGCTGGGTGTATAAACTGATCTGATGGTAGTTGCAACTTTTCCCCAACAGTCTAATGTTCTCACAAAAAAGTTCCTTCAGAAGGAGAGTGACTGTAAATTAAAAAAATGGAGAAGAAATGTGTCGGTAGCTATATTATAGGTATGGTACTTAAGAGCAGTACTTAAATTTTAACTCAGTCTACAATTTTAAACAGTATGAGTTTGAGGGTTTGACATACTACAATAAACAGGGAATCTATTTATAATATCTTCAACTATTCTGTGCCCACAATTTCTCACCTTTCTGTAGTTTGCATGGTAATTAAAGTTTATCAGGCTGAGCAACATATCTTATTTTGTACTGCTATTAGTTAGTGGAAGATGCACAAAATCTATTTATTGGGCACTTTTATTGTTGTTTTTACTGGTGATAATTTTACTAGTACTTTTACAGAAAGTAACTAGTACAAGTAAGTCACACTGCTACTACTATCAGAATGTTACTAGTACAAGTGATTTATTGAGCTAGTACTATTAGAGA
This sequence comes from Watersipora subatra, assembly GCF_963576615.1. Classification (NCBI taxonomy): domain Eukaryota; kingdom Metazoa; phylum Bryozoa; class Gymnolaemata; order Cheilostomatida; family Watersiporidae; genus Watersipora; species Watersipora subatra. The sequence goes on from NC_088713.1 coordinate 19,623,478, forward strand.
GTTGCTAGTAAAAGTGAGAGTGCTAGTACTATTATAAACTAGTACTAGTAGCATTGCTAGTACTGTCGGAAAGTTGCTAGAATAAAAAAGGGGTACTGTTAGTACCATCAGAAAGTCACTGGTACAAGTGAGTGAAACGGCTAGTACTATTAGAAAGTTACTATCGGCAGTAGGTGAAATGGCTAGTAATATCAAAAAGTTACTAGTTAAAGTAAGGGAAACTTTTAGAGTCCCATTAATAATATTGCTAAAACAGATTAAACTAGCTTATGCGGCTTAATACTGTTTTAAAAAACCGAAACTGTTTCTTTATCTCTGATTAGTTGGTTTAATGGAGAATACCTACTGCAGGCTTTGAATGGTCATCAGATCCTTAGCCGTTGTGTAACACGATAATAGGATAAAAATTTAGCAAAAATGTTTCAACTTGATTCACTAAAAAACCAAATATGAGTAAACGCAAACCTATCTGAATGATGACTTTACACAAAATTTTAGTACACATAGATCGTATCAAAAAGTATTGATGTTTCATATCGTTTGCAATTTTTGCATGCATGAGCTAATCTGACTGCCTTTATTTTTCAATATCGAAATCTAAAAAACTTGATTGCACCTATCAGATCAAGCGAAAGTGCGAATATGACATTTATAGTTGCGAATAGACAAACAGAATAGAGACAAGTAATGTTGCAACTTGAATGCAATAGCCGTTATCAACCACAGCTAGTGGTGTCATTTTGAATGTATTTTCTTTGGGACTTTTTGTACTGCAATTTAGTTGTGTCGATTTTAATCTTATAAATTCCTGGCAGTCAGATCATCTCAAACATCAAAAACATTCACCAATGATAGAAAAGTACTGATACTTTCTGATAAAATATACTAAATTGTTAGTTAAGTTCATAATTAAAATTAAGTAAACCCCAGGAATAACAATGAAATAGTATTTTGGAAACAGTAAGCTCCTACTGTAATATGAAAGAAAACAGTGGGTATCACACGTTGCCTGTTTTGGGCGTGGGCAAGGTGACAGGTTTGTACTATAGCAAGCCATAAGTTGAGGTAGGTATGTTTTCTTCCGCAGCGTGCACTCAAGGAAGGCAACTACCAAAAAACTCTACTGCATGATTGACCTTAACACCAACCTTAGTGATGAAGTTTTAAACAAAGTGAAATGAGGAGATCAGAGTGTAAACGACGAGAGAAACAAAAAACCAGCAATACTTATTGGTTCCATGTTTGATTTACAAAACAAACCCTAAGTTTATATCTGACACATGTTTGCAATATCATTAGTGAAAGTTGCTTTTTATTAATTTATTTCAGGTTATGCACATGTATATGACTTTAAATAAGCAAATAAAAGTGCATGTGTTGTAATCATATCTGTAGAGATTGCTACCTTCAACATTTTGAAAATTTAGTTCCATGTTTATGTTTCCTGCTTCAGGACTACTGGTTGGAGTATCTCAGGCTATAGAATGTTACAACTGTGCTGATTGTAATGATGAAGAAGATGTGGCTTATGACTGTGCCATATTGAATGCTGACTCTTGTTTCCTCTCTAAGGAACTATCTAGTGGAGAAGGTGAGTTCAATATTGGAGAGTTTTTATTGCTTTGTCTTTCATGAATTGCCAATGGGCCATTAAAAACTAAGCAAGAACTGTTATGGAAACAATCTTATTCAAATCATATGGAAATATAATTAGAATTTAATAAAGATTTAAATATTTCATGGATATTTATTCACATTTATTTTAAAGCTCTATCACGGTGGTCAAATGGTGAGAAAAAAAGAAGTCTGTCGGTTTTCGAACCTGAGAATTTAAAACTTTAGTTAACTTTGTCAGACCACACAAACATTCACTCAATATACAGCCATGGTCAAAAGTGTTGACATACCTCATCGTTTTGTGATATTAATTAGGTTATTGTTTGTTTACTGCCACTCTGTACCACCCAAACCAAATAAAAACATATAAAATGATGCCTCAAAATTTTTTATATCTTTTCAAAACATTAATCTAAACCAAAAACTATTCCACAAGTCTCTAAAGGAATAGAACCTGACAAATATTGATGCGAAATTTTGGAGTCGATCTCTGAGGCTAGTTTCTCAGTAAAAGTGGTTTTATTGTTAAAAGATTTAATCTCATTAAAAATATTTAATCCTTAGCTTTTTGTTGTGTAATATGCATAGCTTAAATAGATTATGCAGTAAGTAAAGTCTATTCAAAGGTAATCCGACTTTTGCTAAATGGACTAGGCAACAAAGGCAGTAGTGTTAATACTTTTGGCCACGCCTGTAATTTAAAAATAACCAATGATAGTGAAGAACCGAAATATCACTATTTTCTATACAAGCACCATATTCATAGCTATAGCTTACTATTATTAACAGCAGTACACTGGCAGTTACATGCGCCATGAAAGATCATGTGCTCTGACTATATACACAGTTATTCAATAGTGTGGCAAGGGGACTGCATGGTACAGGGATTAGTGTTTTGGTCTAAGAACCCAAATCTCATTATCCCGATTACCATGTAGTGCAATCTATGTTCCGGTGCTCATAGTGTGGCTTCTGATGGCCTGATGGCTCTAATTATAATAGATACCCAAAATCCCAGGTCATCAGGTCATCAGATGTCCCAATGAAGCATAGGAATTAGACATATGAACAACCATTTTTGAACCAATGAAAATGAATGACTGGTGCATGTGGTATTGTGCTGGTAGTAAAGTGTCACAGTTTCAAACCCTGTATGGTGCAATCACTTTTCCAAACTCCCACAATCACTGTAGACAAATGAACCGATAAGACACCTATTATAGTAAACATTTACATCATGCAAGTTATGTATTGCCAGTCGTCTCTTTCTCATGACACAATTCTCTGTGTTTTCCAGTCAGCAAGTCTTGTGGAGTAGAGGGATTTAACCTCTTCAGTGTGTCTGAGGGATGTCGTCAGGAAGGTGATGTAATCTTCTGTCGATGTTTCACTGATTTGTGTAACACACGAGACTTACTTCCTGCATCTACAGGCTCTACTCATAATTCTACCATGTCACAAAATATCAGCTCATCTATCACCACAGCTATGACAACTCGAGCAGGTGGCTTTTATTGCTATCAGTGTGACAACTGTGGATCATCAGTCGGAGTTCTTACCGACTGTTCTACCATCTCCTCTTCAGAAAACTGCTATCTTTTGATGGAACCAAATGGCGCAAGTATGCAGTAATTTTTTATGGTGATGCAATTGTGAGCTTGCTAAGAAATAGTTATTGCTTGTTTGATTACAATTTTAAATTAAGTACAATAAACGTGTTACTTGTAGGCTTGAAAGATATATCAAATCAGCCAATAAATATGATGTAACTAAATTCATTCTGGATTTGATATTCAAAAAGAAGGCTATAGGCATCGAGCATTAAACCAAAAACTTTTTTTTTCATTTTTATATTGTTACTAGAAAAGAAAGTGGACCCAATTTCCACATTAATTGAATGATGAAACACAACAGAGTCAAATTTGTAACTCTTTAAGAGTTTTGATTATTATTGAACAATTTCTTTATTGGTTACCTAAAATGAGACATAAAACAAAATGGCTACTGATGTGAATCAATTTAGACTTTATTGAAGCCATGCAGTTGAGCAATATGTTCCCAGTGATTATATTGAGTGATGTAGCCATGCAAGTTCCTCATTGGTCGATGCTGCATGTAGCTTTAGTATGACCTAGATAGAGTTATAGAAAATAGACATAATTTGACTTACAAAAACTGAAGATAACTGATATCACCTTGCTAATCAGTAATAAACAGTAATAAAATATTACATAAAGCATAATTTCTTATTGGTTAAATCTAAACACAATGCCGATCACAATTACAAGCTGTTCTTGCACTCTTTGGTTGTGTCTTTATTGTCTCTTTTATTCAAATTTATCTCCATTTCTTTGACTTTAAAGTTTTCCATTTTTTCTCAAGTTCACCACAGTTCATTTGGTTTTTGTCATACTAATCAAAAGTTTTGAATTTTCTTGTTTTCAGTTTGGTTTTCTTTCTATCTAAGTTTATCCTCAACCATTCTCAAAGATATTGAGTATTGAAAGTATTGAAATTTGAGTTGATATTTTAGCTTTTTGGAATGTCTCTGCATTTCTGGATGCACACTTTTTATTGATATATTATTCTTTTTTTGTATATATAATATATAAGTCTATAATATACTATTATTTTATTAACATATTTCCTATTTTTCCAATCCACTGAGGCTGACTCTTTGACTATACTTTATTGAAGGATTCAGTACTTTTTATCATTTAACCTAATCTAAATTGATCATTCTTTTGTACAAATCTGAGGTAGCATTTATACTTTTGCTGTTTTATTTCTTTTTCTGCACTATCTGTGCTTATAATTCTTTTGATGAAGACAAAGATACAAACAAATTGAAATGTAACAAACTGTTCAACTATTTATTTGCAGTTCTCAGGACGTGTGGAACACCACCCTTAGACGGACAAAACCTTCCCTTAGGCTGCACCACAATTGCGGGCTACACCATATGTAAGTGCAGTGAGTCAGAGTGCAATGAGTACAGTGACATCATTCCAGCACCTACTACTAATAGCAGAACCAGCACTCCTATTAGAGAAACAACAGCTACTAGAATAACAACAGCTACTAGAAGAACAACAGCTGCTACTGTGAGGAGAACTACTCCTATTACAAGAGCAACTCAGTTCTTTCAAATCACAACAACAGCAATGGAAAATCAAGATGACTCTCGTTGGTTCTGCTATGCTTGTGTCGACTGTGGCTCCTCCTTAGGAGAACTGGTTGAGTGTTCATTGCTCTATGAATCTAGAAGTTGCTACTACCTCAAAGAACCCAACAATGAAGGTATTTGTAAATCTGGTTGAATATTCCTAAACTCTGCATAGTCTGGACAACTTTGAAAATTTTGATTTGACTACTGATTTTACTCACTGCTATCAACTTTTCAGATTAGTTATTTTACTAATATGTTTTTGTAAAAAAGGAAAACTTTGATTTCGCTTTCATGCATCTACAAAAACATAGAAAACGGGTATAACACTATAGACAAGTGTATTTTGTGATATTTATCATATGGATCCTATCATATTTAGCCAGGAAGGCATTCTTATTTCAGTCTTGCGAACTTGTGGAGCACCATCATTTGATGAGTTTGACTTTGATGTTGGCTGCAGTGAATTTGAAGGGTACACAATCTGTAAGTGTGTAGAATCAGGGTGCAATAACTACGGTGTTAGTCCTGGAGGAGACAGTTTAACAACAACAGCCCTCTCAGTAGCAACAGCATCTGCAGACTCGTTTTACTGCTATGTATGTTCTGACTGTGGAAGCTCAGCAGGAGATCTCACGGATTGTTCCATTTTTACTAGTTCAAGATCTTGTTATTTAACCCGATCATCAACAGGCACTGGTAAGTAGTAAATTACAAACTAGGAACTTGATTAAGTTCAGGGTACACTCAGATGTTGAGCTGAACAAATGCTTGTTTTTATACAAAAAAAGGTAGAATCTTTTGGTTTAAAAATTGAGTTCTCATTTAAGGAATTATTTAATTAAAGTTATTATATTTATAACAGACTTATGTAATTAAAGTATACTTATCCAGAGAAGTACTAGAAACCTTATCAGAAAGCTCATCATCCATATTCTGCATGTTTTGCCTCTTTTCTTTATAGTACAAAGTTGACTATATTACGCTGATAAAGCAACAATACAACATTAATAATATAATATCCCTACAGATCAAACTACACAAAATATTTTGGTTCAAAAACTGAGTTTTTGTTTAGTTTTATTAAATCACTTAATAAAGTTTTATTAAATTAATTAAAAGCTTTGCGTCTAGAAAAGAACTAGTATTGCTTGAAAGTGTCTGAAGCAAAAGATTATCATTCAGACTCTGTATATTTTGAGTGGCCAAATTGTTATACTCCTTAAAGTTTTATTTTAACTTTTTTGCGCGATTGTGAAATCATTGATGTCAACAGATTATATCAGGAACTTATATATTATAGAAGTACTTAATATATAATATGAGGGATTGGGTGGTGAAAGGAATTATATAATATATATAGAATTATATTACTAAGTATTTAGAATTATATAATTGGTAAACAATATTAACCACATATATATATTATAAAAGTGCCTTATATAATATAGCAAAACAACTTCTTATATTATACTTATTTATTGCAGGCAGTTGTTTATGTTTAAGTAACACTCTAGCATTGAGCTGAAAAAATTTCATTTTTGTACAAAGAAAAATAGAAGGCTTTTGTTTAAAAGCTGAGATTTTGTTAATAGGATTATACAATTAGTAAATACGTATTTAGAAAAGTGCTAGAAACCTGTAAGTGCTCATCATTCAGGCGTAGTATATTTTGAGCGTTTATATATACTATTATACCACCTGAAGTTTCAGTTTAAGTTTTTTCAGTGCTTGTGGAAGCATTGATGTCAACAGATTATCTGTCATATAAAGTGTAATATATTGCATGTATAACTTTTAATGACACTACTAATTATCAAAAAAATGATATAATTTGTTACATGCAAAAATACAAAACAAATTGGAAGGCAGGAATCGGGAACTATTAAATTAGTTTAACAAAAATGTTTTAAACATTGGTACTTTACTAATGTGAAAGAGTCGAGATAATGACTTAAAAGTTGTAGTAACAAAAAGTACATAGACCGAAATATATGTTGTTGAACAAAGGATTTTATTTTTAGAAAGCAAAAATATCATATTTGTTTTGTTTGTGTGAAAAAATAAATGCAAGTTATTTGAGCTTAGCTTACGCAGGATATAAAAAATGGTAACACAAACGCAAAAAACAAGCAAGCTTGGGATGAGGTAATTTGTTTAAATTTTTTGTGATCAATGTAGTGTGATTGGGTATATATGGTAATGCGATTAGGTATATACTGTACTAACAAATAAAAATTTTGAAAAAAAATTAAAAAGTTTGAATAAAGCCTGACCTACATTTAAACTAACTAGTTTATATTGTAACTATCTAGTTTGGCTGCTTTTGCTGCCGTAAAAGATTTTTCAATTATATTAAATATTATATAGTTTAATTTTATAATTATTTTCTTACATAAAAAGCCAACATTGAGCCTGACAACACTCAGGTCTCTGTGACAACCCAAAACAACTGTAAAAGTGCTCATTGAGAAAAATTGTCATTAATGCACGCAAAGATCGATTAACTAGTTTCCAATCAGGTAGATTGTGGCGCATTATATGGAAACGAATGTTCTAGATGTTCTAGTTGAGCCGGAAATTGCTTACGGTTTGCCTATTTTTGCACATCTTTTTGCACTAAGCTGTTGCTAGTCTGCTCTTTCAACTCTTTCATCAAACAAGAATTTGTTAACATCCCGAAACATCGAAACATTATAATAAAGATTACTTTTCATCTTTGAAATTGGGTTGGGCGGTGAAAGGAATTATAAAATTACATAATATATATAAAATTATATATCTGAAAATTTAGAATTATAGAATTAAAAAAAAATTCTACAGTTACGAGATTAAGTACTGTATGATTTTTACAACTATTTTAAAAAGAACTTCAACTACTTTCAATATTTGCTTGTTAGTGCAAAAGTTTTAAAATTTTAAGATCAGAGTTTCATAAGATCATAAATTTTAAAAGTTGGTCTACTGGCTACAGTTTGTACTTTAACTTTTACAGTACTTCGTTCTTGTGGCATACCACTATTCGAGGATACATTTGGACTACCTGATGGTTGTGGTACCTCAGAGGGAACCACTGTCTGCAAGTGTTCAGAGAGTGAATGCAACTACTATGAAGAATATTTAGATAGCCCGAGCACAATGCCTATTTCTACAACTGAGGTGGCTGTAGACGGCAAGCCCTCTTTCTACTGCTACTTGTGCGTAGACTGCCAGAGATCTGTTGGAGAGTTAGTTCAATGTAGAAACACCCAGTCTTGTACACTTCAGATACAGAATACCAAAGGTGCAAACTTATCAACTTTTAGTTGGGAAAGGTCTTTATTTTGCTTTTTTTATAATGCTTTATAGGTCAAGAATAAAACAAGATGCAGGATTGGGTTGCCAAGGCAACGGAGATGTAATTGGCCAATAATGAGCATTTTTTTAATTAATTTTTTGCAGGATTTGATCACTCTAATATCAAAAAGTAGCTTCAATTTTCAACCTCGCTTTAGTCAGTTTCAGTTGATCATCAAAACTTACTATTTTTAATGATAGGTGACCAAGCACTGGTCAGGTAACAGCCATTTCTATAAAAGCTTGACTACAAATATTAACAGTTGCTGTAGAAGTTGAAAGTTCTCCTGACTTAAATATCTTTCAATAATAATTTCTAATAACACCGCGAGTACTGTTGCAAATAAAAAAATGTTGTGATATAATAAAAAAACAAGTTGAAACACAAAAAGACAAAAAGTGGTAGGCTTGATTTCACCTGATGAATTTTTATTAAGGGGGTTAAACTAATAATGCTTGCCAAACAAAGCTATTCATAAGCGTAAACAATCAGAAAAAATATTATTTATTTTCTATTTGCAATAGCTGACTTTTAAATTTGAGCCAATGAATTAATTTTTTTAAACTATTGTCATATTGCGTTAAAATATGTTTTATTTGATCAAGACTTTTGCCAAATCAAAATGGTTGATGTTATCATTCATTTCAATATTATCTGTATAATTTTAGTATCCAGATCTTGTGGATCTGACGAGGTGGACAGACAAATCCCACGCGGTGAAGGATGTGTATCAACATCTGATGGTCAAATTTGTAAATGTTCAACGCTAAGATGTAATGTTTATGAAGAGATCACTGGAGCTAAAGCACCAAGAGATCATCCAAGTGCTGACAACTCATGGGCAATATTTAACCCTACAACATCTTCTGCCATGACCTTCCAACTTATGCCTATTCTCTGGTTGATGCTTTCTTTTTTTCTTATCTGCCTATCATTATAAACAAAATTGTCTACTGCCACGTTATAAATACTTTATTATCTTTGAATGTCACATTGAGTTTTTAAAAGATTGAACAGAGATATAAAACAATAAAACACACTTTAGTTTTATATGGTGGCTTGTACACACATATACATTTTATATAATATATATAATGTATATGTATAATATATATATGTATAAATATATATACATATGTAAATTTGGTAAGAGGTTTATTAAAATTTGACTAAGCAAAAAATTAATAAAAGTTTCATATTACACAAAAGGTGTGTAACACTCCTATGCTGACTTTTAGCCTATACTTTATTGTATATACATATGTATATATATATATGCATATGTATATATATATATATATATATATATATATATATATATATATATACAGCGCAATAACACCGGCGCATAAAATGTGGCTTGCCCAGATACCGACAGCAATCGACTCAGGTGAGTTGCAAAAAAGTGCGCCATTGGGAACAGCTAAGATCTTGAGGCGAGTGCTCAAACTCTCAGGTCTCTGGTAGGAAATCCGAGTTAGAGCAGAAAGTACCACCCATACGGGTTAACTGGGGTGAGGAAACAATCATATATATATACATATATATATATATTTATATATATATTTATATATATATATGTATATGTATATATATATTTATATATATATATGCATATATATGTATATAGTATATGGCTACAACCATATCCCTAGTAACATAACACTGTCATGGCCAAAAGCATCCAAACCTCCACTTCATTTTGTGACATGAATTCTTTGTTTTTTACTCCAATTTTGTACCCCGTAGATCTTACAGTATGCATATGACATATTTCCTCAGAAGATTTTCGATGTTTTCACAATAATTATCCAAAACAAAAACATTACAGTAATCTCTGAGGGCATGTAAAACCAACTGAGTCTGTTTATTAAAAATAATCAGTTGTTACCCTACAGGATGAAAATATTCGTTGCTTATAAAAATTCGCAATTTTGCGGACAGTAAATTTCGCGAATTATTAAATTTCGTGAATAATTAATTCTATTTTTAATCACAAGGGAGAACAACTACTGCATTAAATTAAAAACTAGCCGCTAGGCTAGTTTTTATTATTAGTATATTTTTAATATAAATACTAAACGTAGTTGAGTTCCAAAACATTTTTAAAATCATTGCCTTGGCTTTGAGCTAACACCATTGCCAATGCATCACATTTCTTTACAAAATTATTCAAGGTTGTCACAAGGTTGTCGAATGACATCATCGCAAAAATAGCTGCTAGGCAGAAGTTACTAAACGTAGCCGAGTTCTAAAACTTCTTTAAAATCATCGCGGGGCTTCGAGTTTAATTGCCATTGCATCAAACTTTACAAAATTATTCAAGGTTTTCATAAGTTATTTGCATGGCTCCGTCATTGCAAAAAAGGTCTCCTAGTGTTTTTACATTGAAATCAACTCCATCAATCTCTTATACCGAAGTTGAGGATGATCATGATTCTGGTATGGACATTATGGTATGTATTTGATTTGCAGTGCAGATACATTTTTCCATAATTAACTGCATTAGTTAATTCTTTTGTTTAAAAACTGATCGCTTTCATTAAATACTTCAGCTATTGTTTTTGTTCTTCCTTAGCACCTTAGAAATAAACATTATTATATAATACTAACTGGTAAAGGGAAACAAATTGAGACAATTTAAAAAAGCTTCAGGTTTTACAAATATCATACTTGAGTAATCTTTAATCTCTAACCAAGCAAATTGGGCCAATTCTAGCATTAAAAAAATGGTGATATATTGCTATTTAGCAATATATAATCTGTTGTCATCTATATCATCTATATCATTTATATATCAATAACATATATTTTACAATATGATTGTCAACTTAATCGGTGTTGTTACTATGGTGATACATTCTGGTTGAATGTTTGTCTGTAAACAGATAGGTTTAGTAATCTTTGATCTCAGAAACACTGATGGTTGTAGAAAAAGTCTAGCATCAAGATACTATGGAGATTAATTCTATTATTTTTATATCTGGTAAGTTGTTATAAAAATACATATAAAAAGAAAAGGCTGCTGGTTTATGAACCCCTGTGTAGAAATCACAAGAACTTACTATTAAAGGGACAGAATAATTTTAATAAAAAGAAAAGACTGCTGGTTGATGAACTCATGTGAGGAGTAACAAGAGCTTGTTTATAAAAGAACAAAGTAATTCCTTACCTTATGGTATTTACCATTTCACCAACTACCTGTTAACCCTCATACTAGAGATATGCCCCTCTTATCAATATCTTTATTCTTATATGTTGAACTGACAAAAAAGTTATGAATAGAAGTCAAGATATTTGAAAAATTTATATTTTTCATTTATTAAAGCTTACTATGCTGTATAAGACTACAGATATTTTATAACTTTCTGCATGCATTATTAGCTGGTAGTGCTACTTTGCTTTAGTAGTAGATGCCATGTTTTAGCGCTCTTGCATCAAAAGTCTTTGATATTAATAATCCTTTTAAACCTTCCTACAAAGAGATTCCTAGTGGACGCATTAAAACCTTTTGCTTAGTATTAACTATTAACAACTAGTAAACTATCATTGAAACATAAAAGTACTACTAGTATACTATAGATGAGACATAAAAGTACTAATAGTATACTATAGATGAGACATAAAAGTACTACTAGTATACTTTAGATGAGACATAAAAGTACTAATAGTATACTATAGGTGAGATATAAAAATAGTACTAGTATACTATAGATGAGACATAAAAGTACTACTAGTATACTATATATGAGACATAAAAGTAGTAATAGTATACTATAGATGAGACATAAAAATACTACTAGTATACTATAGATGAGACATAAAAGTACTACTAGTACACTATAGATGAGACATAAAAGTACTACTAGTATACTATATATGAGACATAAAAGTACTACTAGTATACTTTAGATGAGACATAAAAGTACTACTAGTATACTATAGTTGAGATATAAAAGTAGTACTAGTATACTATAGATGAGACATAAAAGTACTACTAGTATACTATAGATGAGACATAAAAGTACTTATAGTATACTATAGATGAGACATAAAAGTACTACTAGTATACTATAGATGAGACATAAAAGTACTACTAGTATACTATAGATGATACATAAAAGTACTACTAGTATACTATAGATGAGAAATAAAAGTACTACTAGTATACTATAGATGATACATAAAAGTACTACTAGTATACTATAGGTGAGATATAAAAGTAGTACTAGTATACTATAGATGAGACATAAAAGTACTACTAGTATACTATATATGAGACATAAAAGTACTACTAGTATACTATAGGTGAGATATAACAGTACTACTAGTATACTATAGATGAGACATAAAAGTACTAACAGTATACTATAGGTGAGACATAAAAGTACTACTAGTATACTATATATGAGACATAAAAGTACTACTAGTATACTATAGATGAGACATAAAAGTACTTATAGTTACTGTAGATGATACCTAAAAGTACTACTAGTATACTATAAATGAGACATACAAGTACTATTATTATCTTATAGATGATGAATCAAGTACAGCATACAGTGTAGTTTCAATTTGATTCAGAGGATTAGTGGTTTAGTGTGTCCATCGAACAAAGATTTTGCCCAATTGAATCTACTAATAAAGTATATGGTAGGTCTTGCAGTTCAAGGTCCATTCATTTCCACTTTTGATGGAATCTTAGCACTTTGCACATCCTACTAGCTTAGCTTAAATTGAGATATATGAGCACTTTTAGTGAAAAAATTATCAAGATGAAAGAAACTATAACTAAATTATTTCACTAGCATATGTATCTATCGACATGTACTATATAATATAATTCTCATCTTGTCATGTTGCTTGAAACAGTTGTACTAAAGAAATCATATATACAGGAATTAAACTTTTATAAAAGTTTTTGTTATATAGAACTCAAGTCAGTGATATACACTTTACATACATTTTTTGAAAACTTTTTTTCAAAAATCTAAAGAATTAGTTGATAAAAACACTAAAGGTTCAATTTTTGTACTGTTGGTATAATAATTAGAGCTGCACAATGATCACGTTAATTAAACGATTAACGCGATCAATACAAATACACGATTAACTGAGTTGAGCCAATTAATCTTCAAATAAAATGCAACCGAGGTAATGATCATAATGTGGTTCTTTTGTATTGTTTAATATATTGTATAAAGGATTTTGCTGGTCTTTTCTCAGGCACGATCTAGATAGTCCTAAATGTTGCATACATTGTAAAAGAAGTGAGTATGGTTTTTCATTTGTTTTATTCACAAGGAAATTAGTTGTGAAACTTCGACTACTCTGCTCTTCTAGGTAGAGCGCTCCCATATACCGCACATATATTTTCCCCGAACCGTATAATGGAACCAGGTAGGAAACCGTATAAGAATAAATGATTTATAGAGTCGCTAACACGTTGGCTTAATTACTGCCAAACTAACAAAGTAATAGCGATAAGACACATAATGAAGACAGGCACAATATGTAAAATATATCTATAAGAGTAACTATATGCAAATAAACCACATAATAAACACAGATACAATATACAAAATACATATAACAGTAATTATATGCGAGTATAAACTATAAAAAAACATCAGAAATAAATTTTTGGTCCAGCGTATGCCAAAGTATAACATTAACGTAGCAGGTTTTTACCATTTAATTTATGACAAGCAACACTTTTTTACCAATTAAATACAACCACAATTATTTTGCACTCAACAATGAAAACACTAGGTGAGTCACCAATGTAAAACTTGTTTGTGCAACGAAATAAGCGCCCGTGTCAATCTAGTTGTAAGCGCCGTTGTAATGGATTTATAGCATACATTATCTCTGCGATATGTTGGGCATTTTTCTTTGGCTGAGCATTTTGCCTTCTTTATGACAAACAACCGGTCGACTGAAATTGCGAAATGATGAATCATGTTGTTTGCTAAGAACGGTGGTCAGCTTGGTATTTCTGCTGACTCTGGAACTACAGCCTACACGTGAAAGGATAATGATTGAAACAAGTATATAGAGACTTTAAGTTTATTGATCTACCATTTATGTTTAGAAGGTATATAATAATGTGTTACCTTATTTTTACTCAGACTTTTTCCTGCTCTTATCTGAATATCATTCTAAGTTTTATTCTATATTCAAGGTATGTCTTAATCTGAATTAGTAAATAAAAGGAATTATAACCTGTGAAATTAAGCTTGTTGTTATATATATCAATCTAAATTGTGGACAAGAGATTTTAGTCGCATGCTATGCTATTCTAGGCTGTAACGGCTTATCACCGAACAGCGTTGGTCTATCAATATCTGATTATCTCAGATATTGTTTGAGTTTGTACAACTTTTCATAGTCATCATATCACTATGTCAAGTTGATTATCCTATGTCAATTGATTGTCTCAATTACATAGGACTACGTTATTGAAGGGGCAATTATAACACAAAAGTCATCCTTTCGGGGTTATGGGGTTACATTAATACTGTTCATCACAGTTTAGTGTAGCTGTGGGCATTATCAATAACCAGGAAGTCATCCTTCCAGTGTCATGTGGCTACGCTAACACTGTTCATCACAGTTTAGTGTAGCTATGTAGGCCTATTTAAATATTAGGGTTAATATTAGCCTGACAGCATTTAAACTATAGCCCGTGAGTTCTTGCAGGTGTGTTAATACGTAGGTATTAAGGAAAATCCTTCACACTGTGCCGTTAGTTATTTGAACATGTTTTAGGTAATGGCAACAAAAGCGATTTCAGTATTATTTAATATTTTGCAGTCTAATTTTTGTTTATATTTTAAAAACTTTTTTAGGTAAATTATACATGTATTTTGATTTTTCAAAAAATCACAATCGTATTTCAGCTTTGGAATAATAGTAATATACAATTGACACTTTATTGGAACATGGATGCAGAAGAATGTCCTCTGTACTAGCTGATGCATTTTATGACGATGTTGGAAGCATAAACAAGAATGTGAAGTGCAATATATGCCAAACAGAATTTGCCTACCACCACAGCATATCATCATTAAATATCATTTAACTAATTTTCATCAGAATTCATCACTGGCTGTCACAGACGATAGCTACTACTACTGACTACCGCCACTACTGTCCCCTGTGAGTGGCTATTCTTTAAAGCTGGCAATATTGTATGTAGGCAGAGGGCATTTCTTCATTTGGATAATGTAAATAAACTATCTTGCCTCAACTTTTGGCTGGCTTAACTATAGACTTTCATGGACTATTTTCATATTCATAATAATTAATACATTGTAACTTATATACATTGTACATAACATGTACTTTTGTTAACAATAATTGTCTCAAATATAATTGATTTGTATGTAGCTGTATTATTTGTTTTCAATGCAAGTTTATGCGAAGTTAATTCTAAGATTAATTGAAGAATAACTGGTTCAGACCAGTTATTAATCGCGATTAGTTTTTATAATTGTTGTGCAGCTCTAATAATAATACAAGATAAATAATTGCAGATAGTGTAACTGCTGTTCAGAAGGTTTTTGGTTTAACGCGCCTGTCAAACAGCTAGTCTGTTATATGTTCACACGCATAGGAGCAACCATTCTATTTTGTGCAACTTTTAAAAACTTTGTAACATGAAAACTGAAAAAATGTATCATTTATTATTGTTAGTTTAGCCAGTTTTTGTTATCTTGTTTAAATGCCATCAAGTAGCAACATTGCTAAATACTGTTGGCTATAGAGTTTACCTCTCAAGAGAACCATTAAAAATCTATATAATTTGTTGTACTGCCAATCTTCTCTACAGCTTATCTTTATACAGTATCAGTATACACATGAGTGCTGAGTGTTTAAACTAACCTGCCAATAGTTTAGCCTTTTCCTTATTAGTCTTTAAGCATAATGTCAACTTTTTACAACTGTGCCAATATTCTTTCTCAGATGTTTTGATAAACGAGTGGTGGCATATTCAATTAAATGTAAGGGGTGCCTTGAAAACTGGGTTACTTTGATTCAACCTACTGAATATCAGAAGCGGCTTTCCTGTTGTTTATCTGTTAAAATAAAATATGCTGGGAAATTCTGTCTTTTGACAATTTTGCTGCACTTTTGTTTGCAGTGTTATAATTCTACTTGCCTCATACATCATTTTATTAAGTTTTTCTTTTTCTCAAGAGTTTGTATGTTTCAAAGATTACTAAGGAGGTTCTGAAGCAAAAATTTAATGTCTGAAGAGCAAAGTCTAATGAAATTAATTACTGGTAAAATGTGTACCTGTACTAGCAGTCCCACCCAGCGTTGCCTGGGTAATGAAAAGCCTTTGGACAGAAAATTGATTTGTATTTAACATACTGTATAACAACATTTACCATTCTAACTTTCAAACTACGTATCATGAGAAAAGTGTTTTGTCTTTTAAACAGTGAGAAGTAGTGAGAGTTGCTCGCTATTAGCCAGTTTAATAATGCTTCTCGTGATGTTAGGCTATGACCCGCGTCATACCCAAAGCTGTTAGGTATTTGCTCTCATATTGGCAAGCTAGCAATTCGATTTCTGTAGTCTAGTGGGTAAGGCGTCAGACTGGTGAATGGCAGGAGGGTCCGAGGTCAAATCTTCTCCGGTACAGAATATTTATTCCAAAATTTTAATATCTATAGCTGGACAATCAATCTTACAAACAATAAACTTTGAGAAATATATATAGATATAAACATATATAAACAGATACACTACAATTTTTGACGCATAATTCATGAACATACCAACCAGAGTACAACTAAATGATATTATGAATTGAATGGCATAAAAAGTCTGGATATATCACGACCAGAATTGTATGACAAGTGGTTTTTTTTTTAAATTGGAGACTTCTTTTTATGCAGATATAGGAACACAAAATTAAAGTACTTTACTCAAACTAAGAGATCAGATGTATTTTTCAATGTATATATCTTTCTTTTGGCTTTAGTCAGGTGTTATGAAAAACCACAATTTAGCATTCTTTAATTTACTTGAATTCTTGTAAGCAATATTTTAGGAAGACTATTATAAACTGCTGACATATATATGTACATGTAGGTTACACCGTTAGTACTATGAGAACATCACTAACTCAGGTAAGTGACAGGTTAGTACTGTCAAAAGGTCACTACTACAATTAAATGATCGTGCTAGTTGTATCAAAAAGTTACTAGTACAAATAAGTGACAGTGTTAGTACTATCAGAAGGTTACTAGTACACATAAGTGGCATTGTTAGTAATACCAAAAAGTTACTAGTACAAGTAAGTGACAGTGATAGTGCTATCAAAAAGTAGCCAGTACAATTAAGTGACAATGTTACAATGCCCAGTAATGAACTAAGACAAATAACTGCTAAGACATTTTCTGCTCCACAGAGAAGCAAAGCATTTTGAGCATGTACATTTCCATCAAATATATGCATATATATATATATATCTATAAACAATAAACTTTGGGAAATATATATATATATATACATGTATATATATATATATATATACATGTATATATATATATATATTTCTCAAAGTTTATTGTTTATAGATATATATATATATATATATATATATATATATATATATATATATATATATATATATATATATATACCTCTATAACCTCTATAAAGAGTGCAATAATCAAAGCCATGCTGGCTTGGATGTAGCCTGATCAAACAAGGTCTGCACTGCCTGTAGCTGAACCAGGACAAGGCAGTGACAAATGGGCTACTGGTTCAAAACGGTTGAGTGCTCAAACTCCCAGGTCTCTGGTTGGAGACCCGAGTTAGAGCAGAAATTACCACCCAAATGGGTTAACCGGGGTGAGGAAACAATTTTTTTACATATATATATTTATATATACATGTATATATATTTATATATATAGATTTACTTACAGACTTACCTATACATATTTACTTCAGTTTTTGAACCTCAAAGAAAAAGCAGCAGTTTTTTGAACAAGTGATTACTGTTTTCCCTAATGTTTATCTTTAGCTATTAATCAGAACAGGTGGATGAAAGTAACATAGCTCTACCATACACAACCATTTTTATCATCACGATATTTAGAGCAATCTTTGTTTTGATATGCAGGCATTGATACAAGCATCAGTAGATAGTTTCTTTCATGACTTACATAGTTATAAAATTTTAATCTTCAGTTGTTGGTCAGAACAGCTGTATGAAAGTGACGTACCACCACTACAAACAACCAGTTTGATCACTACCAGATAAAGAGCAAAATTTTCTTTTAGTCTACATGCTTTGATACAAGTACCAAAAGCCAGTTTCTTTCGTGCTCTCTCATTATGACTGTGACTTTTACTCAGAGCTGACTGTGAGTTCTCATTCAACTCACAGACTGTGATCTATTTACTAGCTGTTCTGTTACTTGTTTCTCTCTGTTCTATTTTAGTCAAATAAATCTCTGTGTCTTTAACTTTAAATTGTTTCACGTTTGCTTTATTTTACCATAGTTTATGTAGTTTTCATCAAATTCCATCAGATCAACTCTATTGCATAGAAGTGCTCAATATTCTGCTTATTCACAATATATTCACAATATAACTTTTATAAGTTCAACTAATACACAAAATTAGTATTTCAACTAGTTGTGTTACCCGGCGTTGCCGGAGTAATAAAAAAGTCTTTGGACAAAAAAAGTGATTTGTTTTTAACATATAACAACATTTGCTATTCTAACTTTCAAATCACATATAATGAGAGCAGTATTTTGTGTAATTGAAATAAATTAAGAGAGAAAATAAAAACAACTGTAAAAGTTTTCAAACTTTTTCAAACAACTTTAACTTTCAAACTTTATATCATGAGGAAATGGTTTTGTGCAGGAAAACTAAATGAAAAAGAAATAAAACAACTGTAAAGGTTTTCAAACAACTGCAAGTTTAGAATTTCATAACATAAAAGAAGTGTTTCATTGAAATAAGTTAAAAGAAAAATATAAATGTAAAGGTGTCTAATGTGAAACCATTAGAGAATAATGGCTAAATATAGTCTATTTTGCTATGATTACAATCAAAATTTTTTGGGTATACAGTTGTATGATTATTATGATTTCAGTTGGTTTCAGTGTTGGCATGTGAAAATACTGTAGGCTATTAATAGACGTATATAGAGTGGTATAGAAACCCATAGTCATTATCTAATGCAATTACTTTCAGGTAAAAATCACCATCATTACAAATAGTACCAAAATACTATGTCAACATTAGTAACTATAGGTACCTACAATTACTTTAGTGCTAGCTGTACTACACGGCGTTGCCCGGGAGATAAAAAGGCTTTGGACAGAAAAATGATTTGTATTTAACAAATAACAACATTTGCCATTCCAACTTTCAAAAAGCACATTATGAGAAAAGTGTTTGGTGTAGTTAAAATAAAATAGAGGAAAAAACAAAAACAACTTTAAAAGTTTTCAAACTAAGTCAAACAACTGTAACTTTCAAATTTTATACAACGAAGAATTTTTTTGTGCAGGTCAAATAAATTAAAAAAACCAAACAACACTAAAAGAGTTTAAATGTATATGTAAAATAATTTGCAAATAACAGTTAAATTAAGTCTGTTTTGTTACGATTACAATGAAAGATGATTTGGAAATAATACAACTACTATGAACTGAAAAAACAAAGCAAAGATCCTGAATATGTTGAATTAATAATAACAATTCTTGCATAGAAGTGTGTGTGTATAAAACAAAGTTACTGTTCCACCAGCAGGCCTGTATTCCTTAGTTGCAAGTTGAGTCGGCCAATGTTAGGCGACTAGTTATAAAATTCTGGAGGTTTAGAGGTGGCGGTGTAAGCCCCTCCCCCAACAGGTTTCTTCCATGTAGGGTCTCAACCTCAAGTTTTAAAAAATTTTATCGATAAGTATAATTATTTTTCTATTACCGGTATTTGAGATTTGTTTCAAGTGATGTGACTGCCAAGATCTTTGCAGATTAAAATATGCTAAACTTGACCGCAGTTAAAATGCTCAGATAAAAAAACATATTTTTCCTTTAAGCGTTTCAACAAAGATAAATTTTTCCTATCTTATTTTAAGTTCATCCAAAGGTTTCCACGCTTTCGGAAGGCCATTGCCAAGCGGATGTTTGGTAAAACTTCGCCTTTTGCAAATCTTTATAAAAGTCATTAACAAGAATTTTTTGCCGATGATGATAATAATGCCGCCTAAGAACTACTAAAAGTTGATGTTTATTCCTATGACTTGGGATAAAGTGATACTCTACAGCAATAACAACCGTTTCCGTAGACGTTGGGCATATAACTATTTGAGATAACGAAGTTAAGGTCGAGTTATCTAAAGTGATTTATCATTGTGTAGAAACGGGGCTAAACA
Source organism: Watersipora subatra (assembly GCF_963576615.1). Taxonomy (NCBI): domain Eukaryota; kingdom Metazoa; phylum Bryozoa; class Gymnolaemata; order Cheilostomatida; family Watersiporidae; genus Watersipora; species Watersipora subatra. Next base: position 19,644,016 of record NC_088713.1, read on the forward strand.
AATCCGTTCGAGTTAACCAAGTGTTAGAGTTCAAATTTTACATTTTATCCAAGGATGAGCTATTCTAGTTTGACTGTACTTAACTGCCGAAAAAGCCTAAAAAGTTGGGGCGGCTCAACCGGCCAGCTGCTCCAAGAAGTACAAGCCTGTTCACCAGAAGCTATCCATCAACACTTCAAATACAACAATACTGGTACCTCTTGATACTGGTGTAAATTTAAAAATGAGTTTCGAACCGTCTTTGGCTGACCGAACGATGAGAGAATGTTGAGGCTTTTCCCACAGAGATACTATGATTGTTCGTGCGGAAAAAATTTTCTTTGACTGTGGATATAGCATTTGATCCTTACGAAAAACCAAAAATAAAAGTTTAAGAAAACACAAAAAAGCATCATGTTTCACAGAAAAAATAGAATTCATAGCTTTTGCATAAAACAATACTGGAACCTCTGGATACTGGTACAAATGAAAAACTAATATCGTGCTGTCGCTGACTGACGAATGAAAAAAAATGTAGAGGTGTTTCTTACGGAGTTGATGCAACTTCCCACATGAAAAAACTCAGCCGTGGACAGTCCACGCAACCAACCTGCCTATGCGGGAGTGTTGGCCCACACTCACACCAACCGAAAGGCCGGCCAGGGCCTCGGCAGTTCAGGCAGAAGACAACCAACCTCAGAAGGGGCCACGGCGCGAGAGGCCAGGCCGAAAGTGGCTCGCACCTAGAAAAGAGAGAGAGTTGGAGCCACAGGCCGACAGTCTTCTCACCACCATAGAAGAAAGGAGACCTACCAGTCTGTGCTTACCTTACCAACTAGAACAGACCAACTGCAGAGCCGATTGGGAGAGCGATTTGAGGAGGAAGAGCTCCGGTGGCTGCGAGAGGCCCACTGCGACCGGTTCTTAGAAGATAGCCGCCGGTGGCATCGGGTGGCCCTCTGAGCTCGAAAGCCTCTTAGGAATGTTCAAAATCAAATCCATGATGCCCTGTTCCTGGAGGATACTATCTCCCAGCGGGAAGTAGAGGCTCAACAGCACCGTCGGTCGGATGGCCCCGTGGCCAGTCTTGGGGGGAGAGTGTGATGGAAGAGCATCACAAACAAAGCCGGTGCCAGCATGAGGATCGATTGGCAGGCCAAGCTGGCCCTCCGCCTTTTGCCCGGAGGCCTGGCCGTCGAATAAAGGACAAAGGCGACTCAAAGTAAGCGGGTCATGTAGCGGCAAACGTTACGGCGGGAAACAGAAATTGCAGGTGGGCGGAGCCAATGGGGAAGAAGAGCATAAAAGGAAGAACGCGTTAAAGAGGCAGACAGAGCAGCGCAGCTCCCGGCATACGATAGACATTGTACACCAATACTGTTTATTATTTATGCATGCATGCTTGACCATTGTTATACTTGTTCAAATTTATTTACCACATAAATATATTTTGTATGGTCTGATAACAAGTCAGTCTTCGTGATTTGCTTGGCTTGCATATAACAGTGAAGGTGGCACGGTCCCGGCACGGTAAATTCCTTCACAATACACCCCAAAGAAGATTTTAAAAAAGAGGACAACCCAAGATTAATCTGTATTCACATTCCTGCTGTGCCCATTAGTGCTGCTTAAAATCTAAGCATTCTAAGCATGATCATGATTTGTGACTATGCATTGGTCGTTAGGTCACTTTTCTTCAGCCTCACAATTATTCTCGCATGTTTGGTTGAGGTCGCTAACCTCAGATGCTTGTCAGTTCTAATCACCAAAAAGATTTATTCTGCCAGTCAAGTTTTTCATCATTAGTGTGTGGTCACATTGTAACATAAATTGAACAAAATTCAACTAACAACTTGTTTATGATGTTCATTAAGGCTGCAAAGGTTTTGATTCTTTGTTTTGCTTCTTTCACGATTTACAGTTCAATAAAATAAAAAAGGTGAAAGCTTTATAAGACTACTATACTCATATAGTTGCCTTATTGATAATAATATAATAACCTCTACATGTATTACTGTGACAATAATATGACTATCGCAACACACATTTCTGTAATGATAATAATATGATTATCTCTACATGTATTCCTGTGATAATAATGTGACTATTGTCACGAGTGCAACTATTATAATTTTAGGATTATTTCCACATATACACGCATAAAAATGATATGAAACACTTAAAATGTATACCTATAATGATAGTATTGTTATATTCACATGTATTCCTATGATAAGGATAGGATTGTCTTCACATGTATGTTTATGATAGCGATATGCAACTTATTAAGAGTATTAAATAAAATGTTTTTAAATCTACTCTCACTACCGCTGTCAACTATTGCCATTTATTTGTATTCAGTGTAACCCTGTGAATGTTGTCTAACTTTGTTTAAGCTCTGCTAACAAATTGTTTTTTGGTAATAATGAGTGTTACTTCACCATTCTGTCTCTTCTTCCATTTTATTAAACTTGGTGTGATTTTAATAGAGCAATATTGTGGTAATGCTCAGAATAGTAGGTACTAATATTACAAGTATTTAAAATTATACTGTATTTGTACCCTAAGTGTGACCAAAAGTATGATTAGATTATTATTGTTACAATTTTTATTAGCAATTATATCACAGCTTAAATTGGTGATTTATCCTATCATTGACCTTCTTGAAGATGTTAGGCAATCCTAACAAAACTGTCTGTTAAATCACTAATATTTCTTCGTGTCAACTTTCACTAGAGCCAACCAATCACTAACTCTTTGCTGCTGTCTTCAGCATCATTATTATTATTACTATTCTTAGCATCATTATTATTATTACTATTCTTAGCATCATTATTATTATTACTATTCTTAGCATCATTATTATTATTACTATTCTTAGCATCATTATTATTATTATTACTATTCTTAGCATCATTACTATTATTACTATTCTTATTAATATTATTACTATTAGTCTAATTAAAAATGTTGTTAGTTATTGGTCAACAATGATAGCCAAGATTGATACTAAAATGTTTATATAAATGTGTTGCAAGATGTGTTGCTAAGGAATTTGGTTTTATAAAAGAGAATAAAAAGTTCATACTGTGTTAGTATATATATGTATGTATGTTTATGGTGATAGGGAGAGTCAGTAAAAAAGAAGGAATAAGTTGAAAGGTCATGGCACCAGATGTTGTAGGGTTGAACATTGCATATATGTCATCAGAGTTTTGATGATCTTCCGGTGCTTTGGCTCCAGTCATCTCTTCATAAACGTTGCATTTTAGTGTTGAACATTTACAAATTTGACCATCAAGTGTTGATATACATCCTTCACTACTAGGGAGTTGTCTGTCCACCTCATCAGATCCACAAGATCTTGATACTAAAATTAAGCAGAAAAAGCTGAGATACATGGAAATACAAGTAATCTGAATTTAGAAAAATACTTTATTAACTAACATCTTACTTTATATGATGTGACAATATTTATTACCAAAATAAATTTATTAACTAAAAATATAATATTAACTAATCAAGTTATTAGTTGAAATGTTCAACTCTGGTAGCTATCTATTTTTATGAATCAAGCTGTTTTTTTTAAATTAGGAGTTGATAGTTGGCGTTGTCTGGCAAATTGATACAGATAATCAAGTCAACCTAATAAAACTTCATTCTAATTTGCCATTGTTTACTACTTCCTGTTTCTTTCTGTATTTCAGTATAAAATCAGCAACCATCAAGTGAATAATATGCAACAATGAAAATTTTCACACACGCAGATTACCTAAGATGTTGCTAGAATAATGCCAAAAAAGTATACATATTTGTATAAATAGTTTAACAGCTGCTGACAGCTAAACCAATTAGAAGCTTTGTTACTAACTGCTGCCGACAGCTTAAAGCAAATAGAAGCTTGGTGCTAATTGACGTTAAAATTTCTGCTTCCACTTTTGAAAAATAAAGCTTGTTTTTCACATGTCCTCAGTTAAGTTTCATTATAGGGTTGACAAAGATGAAAGAGACGATACATCAACTTAACAATTTTCATCAAGATAGGCCAAACACTTCCTGTCCTTTACGCATCTCATCATGAAAGCACCTACTATTTTATAAGAAGGTGCAACAGCAACATTTTTTATGGACAAAGTTGTCCAAGATGTTGCTAGAATTAATTTTAAAATATCATCTTATAAGTCGAACCCTAAATCTTATAATAGGCTGCTGATAGCTAAAACAATTACATGGAGAACCGTTGTTACTAATCGCTGCCATTCACCAGAAGTTTTTTCACTAATGATGATTAATAATAATTTTATTCTTTTGTTTGAAAGTGTATTTCATGAGTTTGAACTGGCAAAAGTCTGTAATGAGTAAATTAACACAAAAATAACAAATTTTGTGATACAAAGCTTATGCTTGGTCATTTAAACTTGTGCACCCTAGCTCCATAAGTTTTTTTATCTTGACTTTTAAAGCAACAGACATGTAGTAAAGGCCTATCTCTAATAATAGTTAGCAAGCATACCTTTACCATTCTGTATCTGAAGTGTACACGACTGAATATTCCTACATTTAACTAACTCTCCAAGAGCCTGCCGGCAGTCTACACATGCATAGCAGTACAAAGAGGGTTTGCCAACAGCAGCCACATCAGCTGTACATTCTAAATATTCTTCATAGTAGTTGCATCCACTCTCTGAACATTTGCAGATATCCCTTTCTTGAGAGGTGTCACAACCATCAGATAATTCCAATCCTTCCAATGCTGATACACCGCAAGTGCGAAATACTATAAAAGCCAGTGTTACAACTAAAACCATTAATTTATATATTTCATACTGATACGTATATTATAGTACATATTATTGTATAAAATTATATACATAATAAGATCATTTATACAAACTTTTGAATGCCTTCAAAAATTTATTGAAGTTTTTCAAGTAGTATTGTTATTTGCTCGATGGCAATAAATCTGTTTCTATCTTTTAATAAGACAAACATGAATAAAAAGCTATCAGGGCCACTATATAAAAAACAAGATTTATATAATCAATTTGCAAGAGTAAAAAGCAAAGCTATTAATTTTTGATCAGTCAATTCAATGTGTCTTTTTAAATTCCTTTTAGTAGAACTTAACTAACAATTGTGTCTTATAAAGAAATTGTGCCAGTTTCCTACTACCTAGTTTTATTGTTTATTTTCACTTTACTCATTGTTCATTTTAAATGTTTCACAACAGATAGTCTTCCGGCTTTTACAGACATAAAGAAAGTTGTGCTAAAACTCTAAATGATGGTACAGCGATGTGGCTGGGCAAAACTCACTGAGACTAAATGATAAGCTTTTACGGTAACGGTGCATCTTAGGTCGGTAAAACACACATACAATGCACATACAACGCATGCGCAAAGCGCATACAAAGCCCTAGCAACGCACATACATTGTAGATACAATGCCGACACAAGTAATTAACAACGCATGAACAACAAATTATTTATATTCTGTTAATAAAACAGGTCTAAAACATTAAACAAAGTATTTTATTTAATATATGTTTTAAAACAGGTCTAAAACATTACAACCTCTTTGTTTATGGCAACCCCAAACTCTATAATGCATTTTTTGTGCGATGCTAGTGTGTGCGCATTGTATCTGCAATGTTTGTGCATTGCTAGTGCCTTGTATGTGCGTGGAGCATGCGTTGTATGCGCGTTGCATGCGCGTTGCATGCGCGTTGTATGCGCGTTGTATGCGCGTTGTATGCACGTTTTACCGACCTAAGATGCACCGTTACTGCTTTTACCCCAGGAACCTTAAGCTTACTAATAATCTGTTAATACAGAGCTCATGATACAGAGCATTGTTCTTTAATGAAACTAAACCAAAACTCGGAAAGCAAATCAAAAGTCTTTATGTAGTTTGTTTAGTATTAGGGTTATCATCGTCATTTTATCAATTTACTATTTTTTTTTAACTTTAAGATGTATATGTACAAAAAATAGCTGCTAAAAATATACAGAGTCTAAAAGATGAGCCCATTCAGGTGGCTAGAACCATTTTAGATATGTATCATTTAATTACAAACTTCTTTAATAAAACGAAACAAGAGCTAACAGATTAAAAATTTTAAAAAACTCTAAAATCATTTGTCCAGCTCAATTTCAAGTGTAACTTAAACTTAAGCAAGTGCTTATTTTGTAATTTACTACTTACTACTGCCCGTTGATGATCGTCCAAGGTAGCAAGATCTTGAGCTAGTAAAAATTGAACACTCCATGAGATCTCCTGCTGAGCAGCCACAGTCATTACATACATAGCAGTACCATGGGTCTGCAGATGTTGTTGTTACTGAACTGTCTGTGCCCAAAACAGGACCATCAGCGTAAGCGTTACACCCTGGCTCTAGACACTTACAGAATGTGTACCCAGCGTCTTCCATACAGCCAACACGAATGGGAAGATCATCAAGGTCTGGTGCTCCACAAGATCGTGAGACTGAAATAAGAAAATAGTTTAAGCTAATTTAGAAGAGTACAACATACAGTTGCAGATTTTGTCTATATTCTTATACAATTTTTTTAAATAGTAAAAAATATATAAAATGTATTTTTATATAATAAATAAATATATAATTAGTATAATAAATAAAAGTATAATAAATATAAGTAATATTGAATAGTTTCAAACTGTATATTTGGTAGTCTGTTAATTTAATTAAAACTTAAAGACCATGTGACTCAAAGTGCCTATGTACGAGGATATGTGTATCCTAGTGTTTTTTTCTAGAAAAAAACACTTAGTTTGCCAAGGGGTAAAAGTGCAATAAAACGTCAAAGCTAGCTGTATACGACTGTATATTCATGGCAGAATTTAATATTGCTTTTGGATTTCCTCAAAGTGATATCTACAAAAGTTAGAAATCCTATCACGATCCCATCACGATGAGAGCCATTACAGCCAAGCAAAAAAATGTGCATAAAAATGTCTTGGCTTTTGGCTTACTGCTTTCAAGATGCATGAAATATTTTACACGTAGATAAAAATGCCGAACTTGCATAAAGATGTAAGTACTGGTTGTACCACCTTGTACTTACTACAGAATTTAACCATGCTTTTGGATTTCTTCAAAGTGACATCTGCAACACTTGTGAGAAACATTATGTAGACACCAAAACCGCTGTACTAGCTAGTAAAGCTGGAGAAGTGAAGTAGCTTAAAAATGCAACTGAACTACGCGTTAAAAAAACTTTGTTCAAAAGTTTTTTACTTTTTAATATTAAAAACTTTGTTCAAAAGTTTTTAATATTAAAATCTCTGAAATAACCGATGCTGCTAGGATAAGTGGTGACACTGCGGTAGTAGTAGCACTGATAGATTTTAGAAAAAAAGTAATTTTCTTTGTCCTTAAAAGGAGTTGTGCAAAAATATTATAAACGTCAGTGGTGATTACACAACTTTTGTATTCCCGAGACTGTTACCAACGAGGCTACTATTTTGTTTACTCTGAGCTTTTTTTTAGTAAAGATCATAATGATGGTATCATTTCCTTGAATCACCACATAACCTTCTTGCTAGCCAACATCAAAAAGCAGAAAAAATTTGCAGATAACTGTTTTTCGCAAAATAAAAACAAATGTATTTTTGCATACCTCTACATGATGTAGCAATCAGAGCTAGATGAAGTTGCATTATTATTTAGTCTTTTTATTTCCTCTGAAACTTACTGATTTGCAAGTTCTGCATTTTTAATGCAAAGCTCTTGAAACCTTAAATATTTTAACTTTAAAAGTTAAATCTAAGAAGACAGTTACATTCATAGCTTGAGTTCTTATCCGCATTATCAATTATAGTAGAGCGAAATGACAACGTAATTTTTATGATCACACCTGGTGAATTGATGGAAAATTTAAGATGACAAATATTATCAGATAAACATGGTGGTTTTAAAGCTTAAACAAAAATAATATTAATTATTTACCAATTGGTCAATATGCTGCCAACAGCACACTCAAAGTAAATAAAATGTAATTGGAGATAGTTTAAATTGCTAAATCTATCTGAGAGTTTCTGCGAATGTATCTGTGAAATCAAATAAATCTAACGGACAGTAAAATTCCTAGCATCTATAATATAACTATCAAGTGTTAAAAATATTTCTTATCGCATTGACTGGATAGTTTTCACCCTTCAAGAAAAGATTTCATGTTTAGTTCAGTACTTATACAAAATCTGTATTTAATATAGACTTGTTACAAAAAGATTTCAGCATCTTATCTCTGCAAAAATTACAATTTCAGCTGGACAAAGCCTTTGTTCTTTTGCAAATAAAAAAGTTACAATTTCCGCTTGTAATACTTACTAAGTTCATCCAAATTATATGAGTGCTGGAAATAATCAAGGAAATTATGTCTCCAACCAGACTGGATAGTTCCTAATGCTGGAACATGTAGTACGCAGGCACATTAGTAAAATATGTAAGTTGATATTGACAAGTACAGTCAAAAGAGTCAAACCTTTTTAGAAACGAGTGAATATTATGAAAGGCTCATGTGGATGTTAGCCAGTGCACAATACCTAAGTTCAAGTTTGATTATGTAGTAATCCTTTGCTACTTTACCGACCAGCTGTCACGACTTTTGCATTTTACAGGCTAAATATAACCACTAAACAATTGAAAGTTAAAAAAACTAAAACATAAAATACCCAAACCACAGAAAATGCGTAAAATGAGTAAAATACATAAAACACAAAACTGTATAAATTTTTCTTTTCCTCTTACCTAGTGGTATCTCTCTATGGGCACCATTGCAATAGCAGTTAATGGGGTTTGCATGTTTCTGTTTTGTTTTGTGAAATGTAAAAGTGAAAATTCCCTATAACATTTTTATCATGTATTTTAAACAGTCTCAATTTTCATAATTGTCTGATAAACATTTATAGATGTTTAGAAGGTAAATGAAAAAAAAAGATTCAAATATACCTTCATTGTCAGGATCTTTGAGGTAGTAGCAAGTTCTAGATTCATAGAACAATGAGCACTCCAATAGGATTCCTAAAGAAGAGCCACAGTCAGAACAACCATAGCAAAACCAGCGTGAGTTTTCTTGACTTCCTAGTGCTGTTGTTGCGATTGAAGAAGAAGGATCAGTCCTTCCAGTAGGAGCAGTTTTTCTCGCATTAAAAGTTGTGGTTCTTTTAGTTAGAGTTGTTGTTGTTCTATTAGGAGTTGTTGTTCTTCTAGTAAGAGTGGTTGTTCTTCTAGTAGGAGTTGTGGTTGTTCTAGTAGGAGTTGTTGTTCTTCTAGTAGGAGTTGTTGTTCTTCTAGTAGGAGTGGTTGTTCTTCTAGTAGGAGTTGTGGTTGTTCTAGTAGAAGTTGTTGTTCTTCTAGTAGGAGTTGTTGTTCTTCTAGTAGGAGTTGTTGTTCTTCTAGTAGGAGTGGTTGTTCTTCTAGTAGGAGTTGTTGTTCTTCTAGTAGGAGTTGTTGTTTTATTATAAGTTATTGTTGTTCTAGTTGGAATAGTTGTTATTCTGGTAGGAGTTGTTGTTCTTCTGGTAGGAGTTGTTGTTCTTCTGGTAGGAGTTGTTGCTGAGGTGATATTGCTGTACTCATTGCAACCTGAATCACTGCAGCTACATATGGTGTAACCTCCAAATGTGCTGCAGCCTAAGGAATAGTTTTGCTGGTCTAGAGATGTGGTTCCACATGTCCTGATAACTGAAATCAGAAAATTGAACAAGTTGTAGTATTTCATGTAGTTTATACGTTTGTCTTTTCCGCATAAACACTTAGTGCTGAAATCAGGGAATATAGAAAAGTAAATAAGTAAATAAGAAAAACCTAAGGGAAACACAAAAGTTTTTTTTACTTATGATTAGGTTAATAGATAGAGAATATTGAGCATTGTAAAAAATAGAGTTGATCTGATAAAATGTGATGGAGACTAAATGAGTTGAAAATGAATTGGAGAAAACATGAAATACTCGAAAGTTAAAAATGCAATCATCAACTTGGTTAAAAGAGCAAAAAAAAAACAAGTAGTCAGAGAATAAAAGAGCAGCTAGTAAAATACAGAGTCAGCCCTAGATAATGACTAGAGTCAGCGGTTAATCATCACAGTTAGGTCATGAAAATACAGGCTATTGTTACTAGTATCAAAGCTTGTGTTTCAAATACAAATAATGCTTTTGATTTGGTGGTGATGCTGTTGGTCATGTGTAAAAGCAGTATGTCACTCTCATTTACCTGTTTGGACTAAAAACTCAAGATAAAAATTTGTAAAAATAGCTACTTTGTTTAAATAATTAGTGCCTTTCTTTGGAGTGTCAAAGTGGGAATAGATACTTATGTATACATCTGTGTTGCAGTTTTAGTGATATATTTCTCAAATGTTCAAACGTCGCCCTAAGGGTATTTTAGCTAGAGTGTTGTTGAAATTGCAATCAGGCCATCAGTATCTATTTTTGTAGTTTGTTTTGTAATTGAGCATTAATAAGGTATCAAATGCACCATAATAAAGTACTGCATACTTGCACCATTTGGTTCCATCAAAAGGTAGCAGTTTCTTGATGAGGAGAGAGTAGAGCAGTCAGTGAGAACTCTGACTGAAGATTCACAGTTGTCACACTGATAGCAATAAAAACCACCTGCTGGACTTGTCATAGCTGTGGTGATAGATGAACTGACATTATGTGGCCTTGTAGAGACCTGAGTAGAGCCTGTAGATTCAGGGAGTAAGTCTCGTGTATTACATAAATCAGTGAAGCATCGACAGAAGATTATAGCATCTTCTTGACGACATCCCTCAGATACACCAAAGAGGTTAAAACCCTCTACTCCACAAGATTTGGTGACTGAAAAATGCATAAAAGTATGTTGTATATGGTGGAAATACAATTTGCAATGATACATAATTTGTATAAGGTGAATGATAACAACAGTAATCTATTACCACAGTGATAGGTAAATGGAAGATCATTAATTTCTTTTCTTAGTAGTTATGAAGAAATTAACAAGTAATTAAAAAAGGATAGCTGATACTGCATGATTTGTATAAATTTGTACTCAGTTGGTGTTTTGAGTGCAATATATGAGGTTTTATATGGACTTTTTAGGAAGTTCAACTTTTTACGTTTATGCTAATGCTAAACTCGACATTTCTTTCAAAACTTGCGCTAAAGTATTTTTTCAAATAAGACATTGCACAAAAATTTACCAGATGAGAAGGCAAATGGTTGTATTCAATAAAAAATACCTGTAATTCAATTGCGCAATCGGAGTTAAAAAAATCAATTCTAAAAGAGACTCTGAAATAGTATTTTGAAAGTTGATATTTTGCAATCTGTCACTTATTGTCATTTACTTTTGATGGATGAAACTCATTTGGCTCAATCATGAAAAAATTTGATATCACTTTTTTAGCTATATCATTGACTCAAATGCAAAGCTAGTATATTAAAATTTCAACATTGTCATTGCAGGCTCATAAAAGACAAATTCCAAAATAATCCAATTATTAACTCACCCGTTCCACTGGACAGAAACTTCGAGATAAAACAGGAATCAGCATTTACAATGGCGCAGTGACGGGTGAAGCCTTCTCCATCATTACAGTCAGCACAGTTGTAACATTCTATAGCCTGAGATCTTTCAACCAATAGCCCTGAAGCACGAACATAAGCTTAGGTGTGCAAAGTTTTTTAAGAAATTTATTGGATAGTTAAAGATAAAAGTAAGATAACACAATGGGTAAAAGAGACAATGCTAAAAGAAGACATAGCTTTCAGTACCGTAAACAGAGTTACATTCAAACAGTCAACATACAAAGCAATTTCGCTCCATATCTTTGTTTGGTATGTTGAATCCATCATTTTATATATATATAAACTAAATAAATATATATACTAAATAAATATAAAATAAATATATATTAAAAATATATACTAAATGTATATACTAAACATATATTTACTAAATATATGTACTAAATATATAAATACTAAATATATATACTGAATATACAGTAAAACCTCTAAGTCCAGAGGGGTTCTAGTTTTTAACCCTTTTTCTATAGTTACATTAGGTTCAAATAGAGGCTGATATTGTATTTTTCAAATGGCACGTCAGAATTTTAAAAAGATAATTGTAGCTCTTTTACATGCTAATGAAAAGTTGCTTAGACTGTGCCCTCTCTTTCCGGTAAAGCGATGTTAAACTTTTTGGATGCAATATATCTGCTAACTAGCTTTAAACTTGTCAAAAATATTTTAATAAATATGCATTGAGAATTCGAAAAATATCTCTGCTAGTTGATATATCGCTTGCAATTAATTTGTGATTGTATTATAGCCTGTGTCCTCGCGTTCAAGTGTAACAACTTGCAAAGCACTTGTTATATATAACAAGTGCTTTTCAATTTGTGCTATATTTGTGTCTATATATATTCAAAAACAGGCTTGCAAAGCACATATATACTTATATTTATAAATTTTATTAAGAACTGTAAACTTTAAAACTATTTACTACTTAAAGTTTCATGGTTGCTACCATTCATCAGATAAAACTGTAATGATCTGGAGATCATGTGACTGTATGCAACAGCATGTCAAGTCAAGTAGTCTAAAGATTAAAGCCAACAATATATAATATTATATTTTGTTTATGTAAAATTAATGGTTCAGCAGCATCCAGAATAAAAATAGATACACCTTTATTGGGTTTGACATTGTAAATTTCCATCCATCAATTTCTGCAAAACTATGTAAATTTGCTATAGATTTTGCATCTAAGTTTGGCAGCATACAGGATGATGAAAGAGAGGTCATGTTACACACTAAGAGATCAGTACTATTCGAACAGAATAACATCTGGGGAAAAAGACATCGGACCAGCTATTTGAGGTCACAATGGGCAGCTGCGATCGAGCCGAGACGTGAGAACTAGTTGGAGCACACATTCTACCCCAAATATGCAAAGAATGTGGTAATAATTATGGATTATATCCAGATTATGGATCAGGTATTATAAAAAGCGGAGCTCAAAAATCCGAAAACACCAAGAAAAAAACTTGCACAATATTTAGGAGAAATGACTTGAAGATCACAATCAACGCCAACCAAAAAAATAGTCAACCTCTTGAATGTAACATTGAACCTAAACAACGATACACATAAAATTTACAACAAATTCAACAACACTCCACAAGATATAGACAGGAATCCAACCATCTCCCACAAATCCTTAAGAATCTATTAATTGCCATAAATAGAAGGCTAAAAACCTTTCATTTGTCGAGTCATCGTTTGTGATTGAAACAGGAATTTATCAAAATGCGCTAAAAAAAGTGGATATGATCACCAGCTAACATTTTTATCAGCAACAACAGGCAAGGAAAAGAAAAAAACAGACAAAAGCAGATAACTCGGCATAATCCACCTTCTAGCAAAAATGTGACCAGCAACATTTGGAAAACATTTTTGCGTATGCTAGACAGTGAGTTGTCTAACACGCACCTACTGCAAAAGATATTTAACCGAAACAACACCAATGTGAGTTATAGTTGCATGAAAAACATCAAACAAACTGTAAATTCACACAATAGTGCCTTACTGCAAATTGACCCTAAAGTTACAATAGAATGCAACTGCCAAATTAAAGAATATTGCCGTTAGATGGAAAGTTCTTAACTAAGTCAATAGTTTACAAGACAACAGTCACACCAGCAGATGAGCAGCCGAACCAGCACTATGTTAGACTTACTGATAATACTTTTAAAACACGCTATGCAAACCATAATTCCACCTTTAGGCATACACAAAAGAGATCTAGCACTGAATTGAGTAAATACATATGGAGCTTGAAGGAGAACAACATTGACTTGGATATAAGATGGAGAATTCTTAGAGAGGCAACATCATTTAACTGTTCAACTATGACATATACCATGTTCTTGCGGGAAAAGTTTTACATCATTCGAATGCCGGAGTTGGCTACATTGAACAGGTGAAACGAGCTGTCATATACATGCAGACAAGTAGACAAGTTCGTGTTAATCAATCACAAGGCAAAAACTGGAGTAAGACCCTGGACTCTATGTATTTAAATGTTTTAATCTGTTAGTTACTTCACCTCTATTATATAAATAAAGATAGTTGATTGACAAATTTTATTTGATGACTGCTGCTTCAAATCATGAAACTATTAGTAATAAAAGTGTTTTAACCATGGGTTTCAAACTTTCGTTTCTATATCTATATCTATATCTATATATATATATATATATATATATATATATATATATATATATATATATATATATATATATATATATATATATATATATATATATATATATATATATATATATATATATATGTATGTATATATATGTATATATATGTATATATATGTATGTATATATATGTATATATATATGTATATATATACGTATATATATGTATATATACATATATGTATATATATACACATATATACATATATATATATATATATATGTATATATATACACACATATATATATGTATATATACATGTATATATAGCGCATCTAATATTTAAACTGAGTGCGGTTGTTTACTATAAGACTAGCTTTTTGTTATTTCAGTTGTTCACATAAATTTATTAATGACTCAAACTAGATGACAGTAATTTTATTAATTACTTGGATTAAAAGGTGTTTGCTAGTATCTGGATTAGCGTCTCAGGTGAAAATATGTTTTTGAGATTTTCCTTATGGTTGCACATGACATGACACTTGTCGACAAAGAACTGAGTGGTATTTAAAAGTCATCAGTAGGCAAACTCCATCAAAACAAACTGACCAGCTAGATCTATTTTTTTCAGGCTACATAAAAATTTAGCATGGAATGCATTAGCTAGATTATCCTGATTTTGCAGCATTATTTATAGACATTCAACTCATTGCAGGAACTGTCTAATAATACTAGCAGTGTCCTTCGTACTAGTAAGTTCTAATAGTGCTAACAGTGTCCATCGTAGTAGCTACTGTCTCATAGTAGTAGCAGTATCCAGTGTAGCAGTGACTGTCTGATAGTGCTAGCAGTGTCCATTGTACTAGTAACAGTCTCATAGAAGTAGCAGGGTCCATTGTACTAGTAACTTTCTGATAGTACTAACAGTTTCCATTGTACTAGTAACTTTCTGATAGTACTAACAGTTTCCATTGTACTAGTAACTTTCTGATAGTACTAACAGTGTTCACTGCACTACTAACTTTCTGATAGTACTAACAGTGTCCTTCAAACTAGTAACCTTCTGATAGTACTAACAATGTCCATTGTACTAGTAACTTTCTAATAGTACTATAACAGTGTTTATTGTACTAATAACATTCTGGTAGTACTAACAATGTTAATTGTACTAGCCACAGTCTAGTAGTACTAACAGTGTCAAATTTTTATATTTGCAGCTTTTAATAGTATTTTATAAAATAAAAATAAGAAATTTGAGTAAAACAAAGACTGCGATATCAATCTTTTTGTATCACGTAACTAAAGTCAGAACATGGAGATAACCTAGCTACTTGATAGAAACCTACTTGTAATACCTTTTAGACTTTTCAGGTGACACATTTTATACAGCTCTTTGCTTATACATTACTACATTATATATTCCATTATGGTAGGTATGTTCATGGGTTACTCGTAATAAAAATATTACAGTTTATATACTTGTACACATTTTATCGATAATGTCATTGACTGTCAAAATCATGAAAAAAGAAAGGATTGATTACCATAAGGGAAACTTGTTTATAGCATGTCTTTTTATCAAGTTAATGCAATCAGATACACAGCAGGTTTGTCAAAAAAAACTTGCAAACAATTAGTACTTTTAAAAAATCATAAAAAACAGAAAAACTGCTTTCAACGCTCTGTAAATTAGATCAACATAGCGAAGTAAAGTCTCTCACTGCTTGTATCTAACGAGGCACCACTTACGTATTTAGCTAAATCTATCACCACTCCTTTATCAAAACATCTGAGAGAAAATATTGGCACAATTGTTAGAAACTGACATTACTGTGAAGGAAAGACTGATTGGAAAATCATAACTATTGGCAGGCTATTTGAGCTATTCAGCAATCCTCTGTATAATATGCATGGTAGATATAATATAATAATATAAAATAATATATGAAATATATAATAATATATAAACTACATAAAATGTGAATACAATATAGTATATATGTACGATAGTAAGATAATTCAGTTTCAGTTTATTTTGTCTTGATGACATTTGCTTCTCAATACAAATAACTCAATTATATCTGTTTGGGCTCAGCTAGTTTTATGTACAAAGTGCTGGCCTTTCCTATTCTAAAATTTTATTATTGGACCACCAATTGTCGGCCTTACCTATTTAAGCAACAAGTTGACTCCAGTAAAGATAATGTTGGTTTAATGGATATGCTGGACCACTAATCCTCTGAATTGCCTTTAGACTAAACTAAAGTTTCACGTTTAATCTATAGTATACTAGTAGTACTTTTATGTCTCATCTATAGTATACTAGTAGTACTTTTATGTCTCATCTACAGTATACTAGTAGTACTTTTATGTCTCATCTATAGTATACTAGTAGTACTTTTATGTCTCATCTATAGTATACTAGTAGTACTTTTATGTCTCATCTATAGTATACTAGTAGTACTTTTATGTCTCATCTATAGTATACTAGTAGTACTTTTATGTCTCATCTATAGTATACTAGTAGTACTTTTATGTCTCATCTATAGTATACTAATGGTACTTTTATGTCTCATCTATAGCATACTAGTAGTACTTTTATGTCTCATCTATAGTATACTAGTAGTACTTTTATGTCTCATCTATAGTATACTAGTAGTACTTTTATGTCCCATCTATAGTATACTAATGGTACTTTTATGTCTCATATATAGTATAATAGTAGTACTTTTATGTCTCATCTATAGTATACTAGCAGTACTTGTATGTCTCATCTATAGTATAATAGTACTACTTGTATGTCTCATCAATAGTATACTAGCAGTACTTGTATGTCTCATCTATAGTATAATAGTACTACTTGTATGTCTCATCAATAGTATACTAGCAGTACTTGTATGTCTCATCTATAGTATAATAGTAGTACTTGTATATCTCATCTATAGTATACTAGTAGCACTTTTATGTCTCATCTATAGTATACTAGTAGTACTTTTATGTCTCATCTATAGTATACTAGTAGTACTTTTATGTCTCATCTATAGTATACTAATGGTACTTTTATGTCTCACCTATAGCATACTAGTAGTACTTTTATGTCTCATCTATAGTATACTAGTAGTACTTTTATGTCTCATCTATAGTATACTAGTAGTACTTTTATGTCCCATCTATAGTATACTAATGGTATTTTTATGTCTCATATATAGTATAATAGTAGTACTTTTATGTCTCATCTATAGTATACTAGCAGTACTTGTATGTCTCATCTATAGTATAATAGTACTACTTGTATGTCTCATCAATAGTATACTAGCAGTACTTTTATGTCTCATCTATAGTATAATAGTACTACTTGTATGTCTCATCAATAGTATACTAGCAGTACTTGTATGTCCCATCTATAGTATAATAGTAGTACTTGTATATCTCATCTATAGTATACTAGCAGTACTTGTATGTCTCATTAAATTTTATATAATACTAGTATTACTTGTTAATTTCGACTAGGTTAACTGATATGGTTAAGACCACTATGGTGTCTTTTACCTTGAGTGTCTTAACTTTTTATCTCTTTGGAATGTTCAATAAATTAACACCATGAGCAAAACCTATCTTTTCTTGCACAATGGGCTGGGTACGCTTGTATAAAAATATACCATACTTTTACATACACTGCGTGTAAAAGGTAGCAACCTTCCCTAGCAGAAGTTGTCATGAATAGGACTTCGCCTGGCAGCTTTGCAACCCTAAGTTTACAGCTTACCCATCCACACCATTCAAACACAAAACACACCAACATCTCCATTCACATATTGCAATACAATGTCATCCTATAAACGCCATTTTTATCTTATTAAGACATACAAACCACTCAGTTTTTACTAATTTATGTTTACCTTATTTATGAGAGATCATGTGACTCCCAACAATTTTATTGAGTCTAAAAGGGATATCTTGGCAGGAAAGTTTAATTAGTTTGGAATGTTTATGAATTCTGATATAAAAACAAAAATAATAACAAACTCTTTTTATATACTTTTAACTGAGCAAGAACGCAATGCTAGTTAAAAATATATGTGGGAAATCAGAAAAATACATCAAATATTAAAATATCAGAAAAAAATCAGAAAAGTTCCATAAAATATTAAAATATATTGTGTATTAAAATAAATTATGAACAGAACTATTTTTAACTCATCTAGCTCCTCATCTTAGTTTGCTTTATCAGTTTGAACTTTTAGGATAAATATATTGATAACAGGAAGTACATATTTAGCATCAGTGTTAACAAAACACCTGGTTAAATAGTCAATATTGTAAGGAAGCTGTTTTTTTGTTGTTTCATAAGTTTTAAAAACACTCTTTCACTTGGTTATATAAACCACCAACATTTAAGTATCAGTGAAAAGTATTATGCATATAGAAGGAAAGGTTTGCTGGTTTCATTAACCAGCACACCTTTCCTTCTACATATATGCAAGCTTATAACAACTTACCAGCTACAAACAGAATATAAATAATCTCCATAGAGTTTTGGGGCTAGTTTTCTGTGACAATCAGTGTTCCTGAGAGCAAATAATGCTAAACCTATCTCGGTACAACCCAGCATACAACCAGAATGTATTACCATGGTAACAACAACTATTAGGTTGACCATAATATTTCAGCCATATTTCATTATTTGTTTAATGTTAGAGTTGGCTCAATTTTTCCTGGTCGGGAATTAGATTACTCAAGCATGATATTTGTGAAACCTAAAGCTTTTTTATTTTGTTGATTTGTCTTCCTTGACCAGATGGTGTTCTACAATTATGTATATTTTTGGTTAGCCAAAGAAATTAGTAAGAGCGCAACTAACTACACAAAAAAATTATGAAGTAATCTCACAAATGGCTATATTGTCTTCTCCATGTTAAACAAAAATTTATTTACCTGAATAAATGATCTGATGTGATTATTTAGGAGAACAAATAATTAATAATGTTTAATAATTGGACTCAGTCAGTTGTACATGCCCCTAATGATTGCTGTGATAGTTTTTGGCTTCATAAGAATGTTGTTAAAATATTGAAAAGGTTCTAATGAATCATTTGTTATGTATATTGTATAAGCTGGGTGTCAAAGCATAATTTTGAAAAACCTTACCTTTATGTCACAAAATCAAGGTGAGAAGTTGATACTTTTGGCTATGACTGTTATACGTGGCTAGGAGCATGGTTGTTGTGGATTACTGAAAACAATGTAACTGTGTGTAAAAGCTACTATATGAAGTCTGTCTTGATGGCTCATGTCTTGGTTCAGCTTTTTACAAACTTAATGTACTATTTTGTCAAAGGTGATAGAATGTTTATGATGGGTTTATTGACAATTATGTTTATAGTGACAGACAGAGTCAGCAAGAGACTATGCATAAGTTGTTATTAGGTAGTAATGATAGCCAAGATTATCAGAACATCTATATGAATGTGTTTCGAGATGTGTTAGTAAGTTTATATGTTTATGATGACACCAGTTCATGTTCAACTACAATTTTCCTGGTCACAGGGAAAGTCAGCAAGTGAATTGGCATAAGTTGAAAGGTCATGGCAGCAGATGTTGTAGGGTTGAATAATGCTCATGAGTTGTCAGAGTTAAGAGGATCTTTAGGTGCTTCAGCTCCAGTGATTTCTTCATAAACATTGCATTTTAGAGTGGAACATTTACAAACTTGACTATCAGATGTCAACGTACATTCTTCAGCACTAGAGAGTTGTCTGCCCATTTTGTCAGGTTCACAAGATCTTAATACTAAAATTACAGAGAAAAGGGTGAGATGAATAGGAATACTAACCATCTGGATCTGACAAAAGATCTGATAAGCTGAAATATTACTTTACATCATGTGACAATATTTATTAAAAAAATAAATTTTTGATGTGGCAATAGTTTAAAAAAATTAATTTATTGGCTCAAATTTAGTCAGCTATTGCCAATAAAAATAAACAATATTTTTCTCAGAAAATTTTATAAATGGTTTGTTCTAGAATTCGTTATTATTTATAACATTTTAATAAAGTTTTGTCTAGTCAAAACTAAACTTACCATTTCCTGTTTCAATGGCATTTTTTTCTATTAGGAAACTTTTAAGTACAAAAAGCGCCTAAAAGGCTATTAGAACTTATTGTGGAAGCATGTTCACGTAAGAAAAACTTCTGAATTGTACAACAACTGTTAATAGTAAAGATCAAATCTCTTTCACAAAGAGCTGTTACATGACTAGGGGTTTGGTCACCTATTATTATCAATAGTAGACTTATGCTTCAGTTTCAATGGTCAAAACTACTTAGAATCCTTTTATAAATTGTTGTCACATACCAGGTGTTTATTCACTTATGATTGTCAATAGTCGTTTTATTGCCTAGTTTTACAAGTTGAAATGGTAATTTATGAAATTAAAATGACTAAACTTTGTAATTGTCTCACAGAAACATCAAAAGGTTTTTATACAAAGCTCATGCTTGGATAAATAAATTTGTGCACTCTTGGCAACTAAGTGCATAAGTGTTTTGATATTGGCTTTTAAAGCACCAAAAAGTAGTAAAGGCCTATCTTAAATTACAGTTAGTAAACACACCTTTACCATTTTGTATCTGAAGTGTACAGGACTGAATATTTGTACATTTAACCACCTCTCCTACAGACTGCCAGCAGTCTGGCAGTATACCAGCACAACTTGTACCTTCTAAATACTCTCCATAGTAATTGCATCAACTATCTGTGCATTTGCAGATGGTGTTTTCTTGAGAGGTACTACAACCCTCAAAAAATCCATTTGTCTCTCCAGTTGCTTGTATGCCGTAAGAACAAAATAGTTTAAAGGTTAAAGTTCAAACTTTAGCAGGTAGACAAAATTTTAAAATCTACTTTATTATGATCCTTTGATCTTGTAACCTTGAAACATTTGCATTGAAAAAAAATATTGGAAAAAATTGAAGCGATTTGCAAGCTTGCAAAGAAAATACTGTACTCAACTTGTACCTATAAGATTGGTTTCACTGGATCATGAAATAGATTTGCCATGACATTAACAAGTTTTTATGTGATGGAAAAGTCATAGGAGCAGAATAACTACAGTTTATTGAATGGGTAAAGCGGGCAAATTGGGTCAGTTTTTGCACGCATTAAGAAAAAGATTTTTTTCTAGCACTAGCATGCAGTATGAGTAGAAAAGTTTTTGCTAGGCAACAACCTAAGGTTACAAGGTTGTATAATAAATAGCATGCTATTGAACAATATTCCAGCCTAAAGTAAACACAGGAATTCCCTTACAGAGTTTAAAAAGCGCTTTATCTACATGTAAGCTTAACCAAATGCTGTATAATTAACAATCGATATTGTAGAAAATTGAGTTTCGTACTGCAATAAAAGAGCTGTACCATATGGCAAGCATGAACAAGTCTTAGACACTGTAGATTTGTGTCTACAATGACAGCCTGTGCAGTAAAACATATATCTTGCCTTTCAATTACCAACTACATTTTTGACGATGTTTCACATAATAGTTAATATGGCAAATCTTACCATAGCTTTATTGCCCTATGTTTAGTGTATTTAATTTGTGGTTTTTCTTGGTTCTCCTCGTTTTGGTTTTATATCTTTTAAAAAATACAAACCTCAAAGGATTTGTATCAAAAAGAAAACAGTTTGGCATGATGAACAGGTTATAAAATATTGATTGATGTTGATATTAAAATAATTGCCTAATTGTGGTGTAGTGCGTGAAGGTGGGTTTTTGTTCATTTGCTTTTTTATAAGGATAAATTTTCTCAAAACTCTATGACATAGTTTATTTTTAAAAAGAGCTCTAACAAAGACTTCTATTCTTCATAACATTTCAGTATCATTTTAGCGTTTTTGATACTTCTATACACATGGATTTATAAACTAGCAAACTTTTCCTTCTACACGTATGATTTCAACAACTTACCAGCTACAAGCAGAATATAAATAATCTCCATACTGTTTTGAGGCAAGGAGTTTTCTACAACCGTAATTGTTGTTGAGAGCAAAGAAAACCAAACCTATCTGTTTACAGGCCAGCAGACAACCAGAATGTGTCACCATGGTAACAACACCGATTATGTTGACAATAATATGTTAGTCATATATCATTATTAGTTTAAGGTTAGAGTTGGCTCAAGTTTCCCTGGTTGGAGATTAAGCAGCATCATGATATTTATAAAACCTGAAGCTTTTTTATTTTCATGATTTGTCTCCCTTGACCAGATGCTTTTCTATAATAACACATCTTAGCAATAACTATATGTTTGTTAACTTCTATTTTTAGCATATTTCTACACAAAAATCATAAAAGGTTTTTTGCTAATGACATCACTTTCTGAGATTTATAATGAATCAAACTAAAACATATGTCTTAGCATGTACATGTGATGAAGCTTATAGATGGTGCCAAGTAAAGCGAGATAAAATACAGTAAGTGTTTCTGAGAGCAAAGAATGCTAAACCTATCTGTTTTCAGGCAGACGTGCAACCAGATTGTATCACCTATTAAATAAGCTGCAAATAATATTTTAGATATATATCATTCTTTGTTTAATGTTAGAGTTGGCCCATTTTTTCCTGGTCGGGGATTAAAAATTACTCAAGTATGATGTTTCTAAAACCTGAAGCTTTTTTATTTTTATGATTTGTCTCCCTTGGCCAGATGTTATTCTACAATTATGTACATTTTTGGTTAGACAAGTTAGTCCATAACATATTAGTATAAATAATAGGGAACCTGTATTGCTAGAAAATTGACATTCCATGCTTGAATGACACAGTTGCATCAACTGAGCTTATAATTGTTATAACAGTTATAAGCTTATAACAGTTGCATCAACTAGCTTATACAGTTATACTTAACTTGACATTATTATTTTGTAACAACTTGAGACAAGTTGGTTTTTGGCATACCTTGTATTGCTGTTATTATTAGGGCAAGTTGACATGTATTTTTTTCACATTACTGTGTCCAAAGACTTTAAAATAAATCAAGCATTGCATCTACGCTACTTGGTGTGATCTTTAGTCTGGCTGTTTGCATGATAAATTTGGTGCTCTGATCCTGGTAGTTGAAACTGGCCTGTCAGTTGGCTTCATAGGTGTCTGCTTGCCCAGCGTGGCACTCACAGGGCCTATAAGTAAGGATCAGAGAGTTGCCCTCATTATGCTGAGATAACTCCTATTCAGGCCATGTATATTATATATATTATATATATTATATATAAATATAAATACTATATATATTATATATATCAATTGTTTCCTCACCCCGGTTAACCCATATGGGTGGTAGTTTCTGCTCTAACTCGGGTCTCCTACCAAAGACCTGGGAGTTTGAGCACTCGCCTCAAGATCTTAGCTGTTCCCAATAGCGCACTTTTCTGCAACTCACCTGAGTCGATTGCTGTTGGTATTTGGGCAAGCCACATTTTATGCGCCGGTGTTGCTGCGTCCAGTGCTCCAATGACTACTGGAATTAAGGTTGTTCTTACATCCTAGACTTTTTCAATCTCTTTTCCAAGAGGGAGATATTTCTCTACCTTTTCTTTTTCTTAAAGACATATTATTTCTTAAAGGTAACATATTTTAATACAGTCATACTTCGACTTACGAGCTTAATGAGTTTCGAGACTGAGCTCGTATGTTAATTTACTCGCATGTTGGTGCAATTTATTTATATATAGAACAATTAAGTATATATTGATTAGTTTCCATACTCTAAAATAATGCAAATAAAACACGCAAAACAAGATATTGTAACAGAAAGAACATGTTGGTTTTAGTTCTAACTTACCACAAGCTTTTAAACAGCAACAAATAAAAAATAATGCAAAGAAATGTTATTAATTAAAATGTAAAATTAAATAGCCTACATACAATAGCAGCTAAGGCTAGCATTTGCCAGAGAGGGAGATATCTTGGAGAGTTATATAGAGAGTTATCTTTCATTACAACAGTTGACTTTGATAAATTTAGATTTTATCAGTTTTAAAAGACAAACTTAGAAGCAAACCTAAAAGCAAACTGTCACTTTTAACTTGACGTAATTAAAATCTCTTCGGCGTTCATAGTTAGAAGTTTCTCGCTGGTTAGCTAATTTTTGTTTGTTTCGCTTTCACGACTAGCTGGCCGTTTTAAGGTAAACCTATCTGAGGACGATTGCCTTTGTCGCCCTTTCAACATATTGCAATTAGGACGAACACAGATGTCGTCACAAACGGTTAATGTACGACCACTAGCCAACTTGTCCGAAGGTTTATAGTTTTGATAGATAGCGCCGGCCTTCTACATAGCATCGTTCAGTTACGCTGTCACCGGCCAATTGTTTATCTTTTATCCAATGCCTGAGCAGAGGTGATGCAATGCCTGATAAATGCTCTCCATCAGCGGTCGTGAAGATCGCTGCGCCGTTTAGAAACTATGGTTAGTCTTTTTGCGAACTAAATAAATGCCCTGAATATAATCCTTCTGTTTGATAATTGTGGATGTATTTCTGTCATATTGCTGAGCTAGCTCAATCACGCATACACATTTCGCATATTTTTCAATAATTTTCCGTTTAATATCAATTGTTATCATTTGCTTTTTCTTTGCATTTCATCTTTCATTTTACTGGCAAACTTTCGGTCTACACACTGTACTTTTAATTCACATAATTCTGCACTGAAAATCGCGCACAAAAACAAGGTACAAAAAGTATAACCGGAGCAGTTGAAAAATACAGAGTGATGCTGTTCTCATAAAACATCTCCGGCATACTTGGCAACTGACTCACGTGCTCGTATCTCAAACATGGCTTGTATGTTAGTGCTAAAACTTGCTTAAAAGCTGGCTCATATCTCAAGTTTCTCGTACGTTGGAGCACTCATAAGTTGAAGTATTACTGTATATTACCAAGTTTTTATTACCTGTGGAAAATTTCCTAAACCTTTCCCATCTGATCGGATTATACATAAATAGACAGATTAATTGTTATTAAAACTTGACAAGCCTTCTTTTTATCAAAATTAGGATCGGCCAACGAAACGCCGAGCGACAGAGCATAGAACCATTAAGACTTGCGCATTTCACACACAAAAAACGTGCACATTTCACCAGTCTAAGCATTGTCCAATTGCCGAAGGCTTCTGTAATTAACGTAAAAAGACTGAAAAGTAATCGGTTCTTTATTGCCGATTTCAAAGTAACTGACATTTTGGACACTTATGAGAACTTTGGTATTCCAACTGATGTCCAAAGCAGTGAAAGTAAAGGAAATAACAATGATATTTCTTCTAACAATTCTTATGAGATTATTACAATATTTAATTATAAGAATAATTATTCGATTTTATAAGATTTAATTATAAGAACAATTATTCGATTTTATAAGATTTAATTATAAGAATAATTATTCGATTTTATAAGATTTAATTACAAGAATAAGCATTCGAATTTACAAGATCGAAGTATATAGTGACTGATGTTGGGCATTATATTACAGCTATTGTTTTTTCTAGATTTTTTTATAGATTTTTTTTAATCCATAAATATCGCAACTTCTTGATATTTTTAGCTATGATGTTTTGAAATGTAAACATAATTGTGCATTGGTTTTCTATTATTACTGTATTACTATATTAATAATATTGGTTATTCTAACAGTATCAGTGCATTTTACTTCTAATATTGCATTTCTCCTATTGCGGGGGAGAGGTATAAACGTATAATATTTTCCTTTCATTATTGCTGTTTGTTGTACATAATAACACCCAGTACATTACAGCTACCATTGCAGTTATCCTATTGCACTGCAGTGTCATTTGACTGCTAATATTGCATTTCTCAACCATCAGTCCCCTTTTTTTCAATACCATTTTGGTCGTGGGCTGTATGACAGGGGAATTTCTAGTCTATTTATATTTTTTGATACTTCTGTTTATTTATTATCTAAACTATAGTAAACAAATCACCCTGGTCTTAAAAAATAGTTCAAAGTGTAAGGTACATATTTATTTTGTTAAAACCAATATAGGTTTAGATCATAAAAACCATCATCATCCAAGCTCTATACCCAAGAAGATAATATCTCTATCAACCTCTTTCTAAGTATGTTTTAGCATTAGTAGTTGCATGTCACTTTAAAGCTAAAGTTTTGTAGGGGTTCCATATACACTCATCAATAGAGAAGAATAAATTACTTAATAATATTTACTTTAGATTGATCAGATTTCAAAAATTGGCAGATCAAAGGTTAGGCAAGCTAACAGTAGCTGCCTGTTTGCAAATTTCATGTTTGTATAATTTATTTATTTTATTTCGGTCAACTATTTATCAGTCAAAGTAAACATAAAATTGGAACTACAAAGTGATATTATCTGAGGTTTACAAAGTCTATTTACGCCATATATAATATGAAAATGGGATAACATTTCAATCAATTATGTATTTGCATATCAGCTATATTTTATAAAAAAGAGAGTTGCATCGCTCTATCTGTTTGAAGCAAATGGTGAAAGTCTTGACAAAGTATTACTTTAAATGGTAACTAAACTAGTTACACTTAAAATAAAGCTCCAACAGCTGCACAAGTAAACTAACTTATTTATTTGAGAAGAATTATTTTTGGCCTCTGAGAAAAAGACAATAAGTGTGAAAGGCTTCCCTTGTAATATTTTTTCATATGTACAAAAATATGGACAGACACAATAATATTTTCCCTCGACCAAACACGAGCGAAGTGATTGTTTGGGAGATTTATGATGAATGCATATGTGCACACAACTCATGAAAATTATTTATCAACGGCCGTCGCAAAATCTTGTACCGAAATCTCATCACAAATTTAACCATTTTTCAATGGAGTCGTGTAAGTAAAATAACGATACAAAACACATATAAGCCTATTTTAATATGTTACCAAGTCATTATTATTTCTAGAAAATTTCCTAAACCTTACCCATCTGATCAGACTATACATAAATAGACAGATTACTCGTTATGAAAACTTGACAAACCTTATTTTTAACAAAATTGAGACCGGTCAACAAAACGTCGAGCGACAGAGCATAGAACCATTAAGTTTTGCGCATTTCACAAAAAAAGCGTGCAAATTTCACCTGTATATAGCATTGTCCAATTGCTGAAGGTGTCTGCAACTAACGTAAAAGGACTGAAAAGTAAGGGGTTATTTTTTCCGATTTCAAAGTCACTGACATTTTGGACACTTATGAGTACTTTGGTATTCTAACTGACGTTCAAAGCAGTGGAAGTAAAGGAAATGACGATGATATTTCTTCTAACAATTTTTATGAGATTGTTACAATATTTAATCATAAGAATAATTATTCGATTTTATGAGATTTATTTATAAGAATAAGCATTCAAATTTACAAGGTCGAAGTATATAAGACTGATGTTGGGCAATATATTACTGTTATGATTTTTTCTAAAAAGTTTTGGTTAATAGATTTTTTTTAAATCTATAAATATCGCAACTTCTTGATATTGTTAGCTATGACGTTTTGAAATGTAAACATAATCGTGCAATGGTTTTCTATTATTACTGTATTACTATATTATTAATATTGGTTATTCTAACAACATCAGTGCATTTTACTTCTAATATTGCATTTCTCCTATTGCAGGGGAGAGATATAAGCATATAATTTTTTTCTTTCATTATGGCTGTTTATCGTACATAATAACACCCAGTACATTACAGCTATCATTGCAGTTCTCCTATTGCACTGCAGTGCTATTTGACTACTAATATTGCAGTTCTCAATCATCAGTCCCCTTTCTTTTTTCCAATATCACATTGGTCGTGGGCTGTATGACAGGGGAATTTCTAATCTATTTATATTTTTTCATATTTTTGTTTTATTTATTATCTAAAATATAGTAAACGTATCACCCTGGTTTTAAAAAATAGTTCAAAGTGTAAGGCACATATTTATTTTGTTAAAACCAATAAAGGTTTAGATCATAAAAACCATCATCATCCAAGCTCTATACCCAAGAAGATAATATTTGTATCAACCTCTTTCTAAGTATGTTTCAGCATTAGTAGTTGCATGCCACTGTAAAGCTAAAGCTGTGTAGGGGTTCCATATCCACTAATCAATAGAGAAGAATAAATTACTTAATAATATTTACTTTAGATTGATCAGATTTTAAAAATTGGCAGATCAAAGGTTAGGCAAGCTAACAGTAGCTACCTGTTTGCAAATTTCATGTTTGTATAATTTATTAATTTTATTTAAGCCAACTATTTATCAGTCAAAGTAAACATAAAATTACAACTACAAAGGCTATTATCTGAGGTTTACAAAGTCTATTTACGCCATATGTAATATGAACATGAAGATAACATTTCAATCAATTATGTATTTGCATATCAGCTATATTTTATAAAAAAAGAGTTGCATCGCTCTATCTCTCTATCTGTTTGAAGCAAATGGTGAAAGTCTTGACAAAGTATTACTTTAAATAGTAACTAAACTAGTTACACTTTAAATAAAGCTCCACAAGTAAACTAGCTTATTAATTTTTAAAATAATTGTACTGATATTTATTCTCTTAGCTTTATAGCTAAAAACACTGACAAACAAATATCATATCAGCAAAGATCAAAGCCTTGTTGATTAATGATAGTTAATTCAATATTTTGTTTTTCTTTTTTTTTCTAAAAAAAACTTCTCTAATAGGCAGGCAAAGCAGAAAAGCACCGCCTGGTTTACTACTGTCTGGATTACTGGTACTATATTTCAATGTTGAGAACATATAAGATAATAATAATTGAATGATAATGATAATAATAATAGTAATGGCAAGTGACAAAGTGACAAGTGCAGTGCACTGGAGCATATGCAAGAAACATGAGTTGCCCCACACAGAAAAATGGTACGACCACCGTGCAGAAGCTGTATTGGAGAACGAGAAAGTGAAGCTGCTATGGGACTTCAATGTGCAGACAGACAAGGTTATTGAAGCTAGAAGACCAGACCTGATACTAATAAACAAAGAAACCAAACAGTGTCAGGTCATAGACATAGCAATACCTGGAGACACAAGGGTAGTACAGAAGGAAGATGAGAAGATTGGTAAATACAAAGAGCTTGGGTTCGAGATAAACAGACTGTGGAAGGTGAAGACCGAAGTGATACACATAGTAATTGGTGCACTCGGGACAATATCAATGAGGCATATAGCATACTTGGCAGAGGTGGGAGTGAACATGTCTTTTGAGACTATACAGAAGACGGCCATCTTAGGAACAGCTCACATTTTGAGGAAGGTCCTCTCTTAGTGGAGTTGAGGAAGATGTTGGATCCTTTGGCCTTTTGTTAAGACCCGGACTCATCATGGACTACAACCAGTCACCTACCACCACACGACTGTGAAGAAAAACTTTTACAACAATAATAATAATAATAATGGCAACGTTTTGAATAAGATTACATCGTTTCCTCAGCAAAAATAATATCATAAAAGATGTATTGGTATTTATAAACACACTCACAAATCATGATGAACTGTCAAGGATCTTTTTATGCTGCTGGCAGCAATACCAGCCAAGTGGTTTAAAAATAGTAACTGTATAGGATAATAATGTTTGATTTGCAGCTCCACATCTAGCAAACCTCGGAAAAACTTTAAATAGTGGAAATCCCATAATTTAAGTAGCGTGATATAGCATATATCGCATGATATTTCGCTTTTCAATTAATTTGACATTTTAGTTTTGCCAACTAATATAGTAACAACTACATGTATGAAGTGATGATTAACATAAAAGCATTACCATGTCAAGCATTATCTTCTGTCTATTTGTGAAATAATATTATGGATTTAGTTTCTTATGATTTAGTTTGTATACAAATAAGGAATAAAGTGTACGTATTAGTAATAAGTTAGAAATAATATATAGTTGTAGATAAATTATTTAACATTTTGGGAAACTGGTGCACTACTAGACGGAAGCTACATTTACAAAGATATCATATATAATAATAATGAAACCTAAATCCACCATATGATCAATAGAGAGAAAACCCCAGTTATTAGTTTTTGGCTTGAGCAATTTTGCTCTTCTTTTCCTGCTTTAGGCATTGCCTATTAGACCCGAACCAGTTAATTTTTAGCAAAATATTTTGGTTTCCTTTTCATCAGCAGAAATAAGAAACATCTCTATTTTCCTTCTACTGAACCTCTTTACAGAACTATATTGTATACTCTAGTTTATACACATATATTCTAAAATTTGTATGCAAAAATTTGCTATTTTTTGATTGCGCCATCAAGTACCTACTTGCATGATATCAAAATATGTTTCAACAAATGTGAGCTAATCTTATGGTAATTTAAACAAAGAAAGATCTCATTGTTTTGAAATTTTGTTATATTGGTTTACTCAATGGCAGTTTAAATTACCATAAAATATGAAACTATCATCATTCAATGTGAAACTATCATCATTCAATGTGAAACTATCATCATTCAATGTGAAACTATTATTATAAAACGTTTGTGATTCAGGCTGAGCTTTTAAAACATGGTATAATTGGTTTACTATAGGATGATGTGAACGGGTCACTAATAGGCTTTGAGCAGGCAGGCCAATCAAAGTGCACATTGACTGTTTAATCATATTAATTTGATGAACTATTATAATTAGTCATATGAAACGTTTAGAAAGATAATATTGTATTTCAGAGCGTTTGATTGATCAAAATTGTTTGATTGATTAGGAGTGGCTTGCAGCCACTCCTAATCAATCAAACAATTTTAGAGCGTTTAATTGGTTGTGAGTGGCTTGCAGCCACTCCCAACCAATTAAACGCTCTAATATCCAATATTATCTCTACAATTTACAAATAAATTCAGTGTTGATTAAAGCTTGCTGGGTTACAGATGTCACACTGGCTTGACACATGCATCTATCATTATAAGCTGTATGTAACTGAAGCTGCACTTTTGACTTACGTTGTTTATTTACATTTTTCATGGACTGTGGCATCTGGGAGTGAAATTTACTGCATACAACGAAATGTTGTGAATTCTGACAAACACAAAGATTCAGGATTTGAGATAAAGGGTAGGATTTTATTTGAGTAATTATTAAAATCATCAGTAGTTTATTGTACATTTCTCTTTGTTAATGTTTAAAAGACAGATTTTCAAGGAATGGCATCTTTGACCTATTGGTTACACGGTTAATAAATTTCATTATGAACAAGCCAAACACAAAATTCTGTGTGTTTGGCTTTTTTAGAATTTGTTTAGATGGTTGTTATATTTCATTATGTATAAGCCGAAAAACTCAGTTCTGTTTGAGGTTGATAAAAACATAACTAATACTTTTGGACCCTACCTCTATTTTCCTCACTTTACTGGCTATCAATGATGTTATTTGCAGAGGTGTTCTCTCTTACACACTGCGTAAACCTGTGTACATATGACAAAAACTGTGTTGCTGCTATGAACGATGAAGGAGCGAAAAGATGTCACCTGTATTCAGCACCTTTAGCAATAAACACTAGTGACATGAGTACTGGAATCACATACATGGAGAATACAAATGAAGCAAACAGATAAGTTTAAAAACTTAAGTATTGGAAGTCGTTCATTTTCTCTGACAGCCTCGAGTAGAAAAACTGATGCAAATAACAAAAGATACACTCAAGAATCATATTTCCGTGTCAATGCATAATGAAATTTGTCTGTGCAAACAGTTTTAAATGTTCTTAGAAGGAATAAAAGCTTCACCCCATTTTTACATTTACATTTTTTTCATTTTCACCATTTAGTCCTTTATGCTAAAAGATTCCTTAATTTTTCTTGTCCAACGTAGAAAAAGCTAAAATTTTCAAGCAGATCAGATATTCAGCAAACAGGTTCTAACCAGTCAATATATGAATTAAATGTATGCAACTTGTGTGATTTGATGTAAAAATGATTTTCAATCATGTGTGGTTCTCTTAGCATATGATTACCATAAGGTAATTGTAATTGCTTTAAATAGTCTAGTAAAAGATATGAACTGAAGGAAATGAAATGATAGCCGTATAACTTAAAAATTGAAAACGTAAACAAAGATATTAACTTTCAAAAGAAAACCAAAGTAAGCCGCTGGGACTATAAAACACCAACTGATTGAAATATATTTTTACTAAATTGTATAGATTTAAAAAATTATATGTTACGTTCATTACTAATTCGACTCATATGACAAAACAATCCTGTTACAGAGCTAATGTTAACTGTTTATCGCATTGTTTTTAAATATATATTTTTATAACCAAATTACAAGGAGTTTGTCGCTTGAGTAGATATTTATATTGTTGAAATAGTTACCATATAAAGTGATTATAATGTAAAATCAGATTAAATTTAAAAGTTAATGAGTCTGGCTTGTAGTTTTTATTCTACTAAGATGTTTATTGGAATGTTAATACATAGTCTTTCAAGCTGCCATTAATTATATACTGGCCAGCGGTGAAAGTGAGGGTCACTACCTTTAGATCTGTAAAATAATGTGAATATTGGGAGTTACTTAAGAATACAAAGTTTGAGTATTTATTTGTAGCAAGGTTAAAAATTACAGCATCCTATTCAATATGCAATTTCAGGCCATCGAGGTTTCCTAACAAAGTGGTTGCAGCTATTAATAGCATAATAAATTTTGTACCAACTTTTAGTCTCTACCCAAGCAATTACTACTGTATGATGACCAACTTTTTGATTGTTATTACTTATCTCACACACATTATGCTTACATTATCACACAGTTTAATAAAGTTATATTGGCTATATAAGGCTTTCTACAAAGAAATAATTAGATTTTTACGTGGATTATTATTTTTTTAATTTTAAGAACTGCTGCTATGTGGACAAACTACCAGGATGTTTCTCAACAAGAAAGATTTATCAAGGTAAATTTAAAATATTTGTTTTTGCTCAAATTCTAACTCGGGTAAACATTTAATTTTTTAGTGACAGTTATAATCGGCAATAATTATCATATTAGTATTCAAAATCATTGCATAATTTGTTGGTTTGAACAAATCACTCAAAACATGTGAACTGCTACTCATTGATGAGGTGTTTGTAATGCACTGAGGGTTGATTGCTTACTGACATGGAGCCCTAACTCACTGTGTATGAAATCTTAACATAAGCAAACAAGATCAAATATACTATAATTACATTATTTTATTCTTAGAATTTCAATATTTTTACTATAAGATAGCAGGAGTTACAATATAAAGTAGCTACAATATAAAGTAATTATAGTATAATCAGATTAGATCCAAAAGTTGACCAAGTGAAAACAAAGTAAAAATGTTTGAATTGTCAATAAATATTTACTGTGGTATAAGTCTAGCTTTTAAAGTAAAACATTTCATGTTAAGACATAGTTTGTAATCATAACATAACAGGCACATATATATATACATGTATGTATATTTACACATATATATGTTGCGCTATGCTATACTGCAACTCTATATGATGTATATATATTTTTAATAAATAGGTCTCTTTAATAAAAATCAATCTCAAAGTTTGTGCGCTTATGCATGTGTGTGTGCCTGTGCTTGTGCACGTGCGTGTGTGTGCGAGTGCGCATATATGTAATTCAGTTTGTTTAGCTATTAAAATATTGGAATAAAGATTATGTAACACAAAAAAATCTTATCTCGGAACCGCCCATTTCCAGACGATATACTACACCATTGAGCTACCCGAGACTGATGGATTCATTGAGAGGTATGGGTTGATATCTGGGTATAAATACGCATAGCGCTATGTGTTACGCAAGTTATTAAAGCTTGCTCTCACGGTTCTTATTAGCAAGTTTAGCAATACTAGCATACTCAATTTAGCTATTGGCACTTTGCCAGGCTAACGGCAATTGGCAAGCAACTACATTATCTATCACTATTTATAAGCTGATTTTAATACATGCGCAATGCCAGGCATTCCGCTAGTGTATACATGTATGTAAACTATATATACATTATATAGAATTATAGTCTAGCATAGCATAACATACAAATGTGTAACCATATACATGTACACGTATTAAAAATATATATAGTACCTAGATTGCACCCAAGACTTATTTTACTGTCTTCTTATGATCATCTAACAGACAAACCTATTTTAGACTGTCAAAGTGCATTTGAAAATGGTGAACGAAAGTCTGGAGCAGTTTATATCCTTCAACCTGACCCAAGCTGAAGACTGATTAGAGCTGTCTGTCAGTTCGACCATCAATCTGGTTGGACTCTCATACAGAGAAGATTGGATGGTAGTGTTGACTTCTACTGCAGAGGATGGGATAAATATGTTGATGGGTTTGGGCTCATGAATGGAGAGTACTGGATAGGTGGGTTACCTGCACAAATGCTATTATCTAAAATAATTTAATTAACTATAATTAATTAGCAATTTAAAAACAAAATTTAGTTTTTTAAAACGGTCAAAAATAGTTTTTTTATGTCACATAATAGTTACTGTCTATAGAACAGTTTCAAGACATGAAAACATGTTAACTCTTCGAGTTGAGCTCATCAAATTTTATTCTGCCAATATTTTAACCCGTCTGATAAAAAGGTTTAGCAAAAGTTGCTTCTCCATGCTTCATTTAAAAGTGGAAGGCTTGAGGCTAGCAATGTTAGTGACAGAGAAGTCAAGAGGTAAGCAGGTAAAGATGTAGCCCGGCAGATAAAAATTAGCATACAGCTATTTGGCAATGTGCTAGGCTAATGGCAAATGGCAGGCAACTACATTACCTGTCACTGTTTATAAGCTAATTTTAATACCTGTGCAATGCCAGACATTCCGCTAGTTTATACACGTATATCAAAATGTATATACATTGTATACAGTTATAGTCTAGCATAACATACATAAGTGTAAGTATATACATGTACAT
This sequence comes from Watersipora subatra, assembly GCF_963576615.1. Classification (NCBI taxonomy): domain Eukaryota; kingdom Metazoa; phylum Bryozoa; class Gymnolaemata; order Cheilostomatida; family Watersiporidae; genus Watersipora; species Watersipora subatra. The sequence continues at coordinate 19,679,186 of NC_088713.1, forward strand.
AATTTTGTTAACTGATATTGTTATGCAGTTGATATGGAGTTTGTCAGTGAAAATCTATTGGCTGCAAATTAATATGTTTAAATGAGTACCTTGGTATTGCATCAAGACTACTTGGGTTCACTTAGTCACTTTGCAGTGCATATTATAGAAGCTAAAAATATTTTGATAAGTGTGGTAAGTGGATATGTGATTGTTGTTTTTTGTATGGTTTAGATATAGCTTCTACTAACAACATAAATTATTTATAAACATCAATATTATTTTATTTAGTATACATTAAGTAAATTCAAAGATTGACTATTACAAACCAAGTTAAGTTGTTGTTTACAAGATCTTTAGCAAACTTTTAGTATGTTTGCTTATATCAATCTGTCATGGTAACTACGTAGGTGAGAAATCTAAAAACTTTTGACTTCTGTATATATATATATATATATATATATAGTACTTGGTATAGGCCAGTTTGGTGAACACATATCATCTTACTTGTCAATTGTAAACTTTGTCACCAATGAGACAGTTTTTAGAGCACTAATGAGCTATGCAAACCTTGTAGTGCAAGACTACAAGAAAGCTGAAGAGATCATCTACTGCACTTTTCCAAAAAAACAGCAAATGTCTTTAGGTCACCATATTAGTAAATGTTTCAACGTATGGTCTTGCTCAACCAAATCTGGTTTTTGTAATCGCCTATAAATCTGCTGAATTGGTTTGGAATTGGCCCGTCAAACAAATCCGCATTCTCCGGTTTAATCAAAACTTTGATAACTCCATAAATTTAACAACTAGATGAAGAATGGAAAACTGGTTTCTGGAGAGCCTTGAGATGCAGACCAGAACTCTCTGGTTTTTATATCCTTGAAGTTAGAACATGTAGCAAAGAAATTAGCTAGTTCTTATGGGAAAACGCAGAACCAGATGTACCGACACCAATGTAGGTTGTTGCAGATAGACCATTCATGGTGGTGAAAAAGAAGAGAAGATAACCTTTTTTTTTAAATCATCTACTACTGAAACTCTAAAGTTGCCAACAGTAAATACTCGGTTGGAAGCTGAATAAGAAAAATTATTAGCAAATGATGCTAAAAAACCTAGGGTCAGACAGCATTGAGAGTTAGAATGAATACTTGCAGCACATTTTGCCATGGCACCAGTAATTTTTGTGAGCAGCACATTGTCTTCCAACACTTTGCTGTACCCATTTTTCAATACACTGATGTATTGATGTATATTTTGTATTTTTAGTATGTATTTACAATGTCATGGATAACACACTGATATTGTAAACAATCAGTGTATATATTCTTCATTGTAGGTCAGCGTATTATGGGAACAATAATTTTTTTAACGTAAAAACTAAAAGCTTTGCTTCATCAGTATAATTTTCCTACAAATAGAATTATTTCTTCTAAAAAATACTAGCTTATTGACAGCCAAAATTGTAATTATTTTTGCAGCAAATGTTGAGGATTATAATATTCACAAGGCTACTTATAAGACAGCAAAAACTGTGCATAATTGGAGTATGTACATTTAACTCGAGTAACTAGGTGTGTATTAGAGTAACTTTGATATGTTTGCCTTTTAAGGTCTAGAGGCTATTCACCATCTCACGAAGACAAATTGTACACTTAGCATCTACCTTGAGTCACACGACGGGGAAGTTAGAACAGCCAACTATTCTTCTTTCTACGTTAACGACTCCTCTACTGAGGAGTCGTTAACGTAGAAGGGAAGGAGAGATAACTCAAAATTTGGCACTGAATGTAAAATATATGACTACTCAAATTTAAAAGAATTATCTTGATAGGCACCTTCTGAATGTATGTAAAACTTTGTTACATCATTTATATTTAAACTAACTAAATTACCGGCGTTTCACGGATAACAAAATGATTACCCAATTAATACGGGGAACTTGCCTCATGAACTAGCATTCAAAATCTTTGCTAAAACAATAGCAGTTTTTAAACCAGCCTACTAACTGTTTCGTGTAACAATAAGCTTATTAGTTGATAACACTAAGCAATTGGAGCGCGAGTATTTTAACCAATGTAATCAATGTCATGACAATCATTCATCCATACGTTCAGCTAAATGATAATAGCGTGGTGGTTTAGATTGCTGGTCTAGACCTGGTTTTTTGAGATCAAATCCTATGGCAAGCAGGTTTTTTATTGCTAGAGTTTAATTGGACACACAAATGACCAACATATGACAAACAAAAGACAAACACTAAGGTTTATATACATGCAGATGTGCTGTTGTATCTTATACATATTATATTAAACTAATGCTGTATTAATATAACAGAGTCAGTTGCAGCAATACTATTTTCTAAAACTAAGAAAAATAGTTTGTGACAAAATAACTACAAACGACAGTATTCTATCTGTCCTGTACATATATATATATATATTTATATATACTCATGCTACAGACAGTACTGTTTCGGCTATTGAAGCCTTATCAGTGCAGCTCAGAGCTTAGGCAAGGGACACAAATCCCATTACCAATGAGAGTTGACTTCCTGCCCTGTATATATATATACATATATATATATATATATCCTTGATCCTTGTATATAAATATATATATAAATATATATATATAAATATATATATATTTATATATATTTATATATATATATTTATATATATATTTATATACAAGGATCAAGGATATTTATATATATATATATATATATATATATATATATATATATGTATATATATATACAGGGCAGATAGCGCATTTGGTAAGGTATCGGGACAGTGATCATTAGGTCCTCGGTTCAAACCCCAACAACTGCACCCTTCTGGGGGTCCTTAGACAAGACCCTTGCTTGTGTAACATCTACAACCTCTATGATGAGTGCAATAACCAAATCCATGCCGGCTCGGACGTCGCCCGGTCAAACAAGGTTTGCGCTGCCTGTAGCTGGACCAGGACAAGCCGGTGAAAAATGGCTACTGGTTCAAAATTGATGAAATGGACTCAAACTGATAACACGGACCTCATGCAGTGCTACTTAATGAGTGAACCTCAAAAGTGGGGTACACGGGAAGGATGCGTCAACTGTGGATAAACATGCGCCTTTAACCACTAACCGCTAAGCAAGTTGTAGCTCAGAGGAGTAACATAATCAAGCGACACCTCATATCAAAACTTGAAGTAGATGATATTAGGCTCGCTAAAAGTTGATCTATCATCGTGTAACAAGCTCAATACTGTTTTAGATATCAGGATATACTGGAGATGCAGGAGACTAATGGACAGCTTACTATAATCTGAACAACATGAAATTTACTACATTTGATAAAGACAATGACATTAGTTCTGCTAACTGTGCTGTAGATTTTCATGGTATGTACTAGTATATTACTGTGCGTAGGAAGATATTGCCTGTCAAAAAAAATCTGAAAAACCTGAAGTGTGTTCATGATATCTCTGTTTAAATATTTTTGTCATGCAATACTTTCTTGCATGACTTGCACTTTAAATACTTCCAATTTCAAAACCAACAAAAATTAAAAGTTTGTCATTATTCAACATTTTCTCTAATTTTTTTCCTAATTCTGACAATTACAAATATTATGCAAACTACCGAAAAATTAATTATTGGCAATTCATGGTAATAATTTTATACAAGTAAAATTGTGATGCTGAAACAGAATAGAATTAGGGAGGTTGATGAGGTGAGAAGATTAAAACGTACAAAAATTCTATTTTATCAAATTAGGCATATATACGAAAGTACTAGGTAAGGAGATATTACAGATTAGAATTTGCCTTCACTAAGCAAAGACGAGGTTTAAAGCAATATTTGAAAAAAGCAAGCATAAACAATATTTCTGAAAACTCCAAAGAAAACATTAGCGATATTGCAGACAAGACCAAACTTTTAAAACCAGCAAAGATTGGTTTTGTGGTCATATTTATAGCAAGGCTTCCAAATTACTTATTTGTAGGAGCTTGGTGGTACGAGTCATGCACTGCTTGTAATCTAAATGGCAAATGGTATCAAGGAGGAAATGCTCCACCATCTACAGTAGGAATGACTTGGATTACCTGGAAAGGTTACTTCTATTTTTTGAAAACTATATACATGAGATTATCTTGTTAACTATGATTCTTATTGTAGTTAAGAGTATAAATGTATATTATATTGTAATATCATTATAAAGAGAAATCTTACAACAGCTTAATAAATTAAACATAATAATTCTGAATATTGTTAGTTAAGTTCTTTATTTTGTTTACATTTGCAGTAATATTTTCTGAGTGGTTTGTGCTGATACCGTATATCAGCTCCAAGCTCCCTTAATTATATTTTCATCTAAAAAGCTCTTTATGTGACTTGAATTTCATTGTCTAACTATTTCGTTTTTAGTTTATGTGAATACAAATTATATTTAGGGTAATACAGTGAGTGCATTGCTAAGCTCTATTGTATTCCCATTGAAACTCTATAATTGAAGTTGACTCTATTGATAACGTTTTTATGTTTATCACAAAGCTATTTAATTTTATTGAAGTGCTATTTAGCTCTGGCTTATAAATAAATATATATTGTTCATGTAGTTTTAAATATAGTTGTGGTTCGTTCAGTTCTTTAGGTGGGTTCTTCATAGTTATTGAACACATTGTTTGGTTTTATTGAAATTGTTTTAAATATTATTAAATCTCTAAATTTATTACTACACCTTTTTGAGGTGAGCTTTGAGTCTATTGATGTGTTATGTACATCTTTTTTTAAAATCACTGTATCTATACACTGCTTAATGCAATAACTCTATTTTGGCTTCTGTTGATTCTGTTGTGTATAAATCTAGAATTACATTTTTGATGAGCTGCTAAACCTGTTTAATGCAACTTTTAATAAATACTTCAACTCTGCTGACAAACAGTCATTTATTAAATTAAGCTAAGCATAATGTTTAAAGGAACAAAGTTGGCAAACTGATTAAACTATGCACAGAAAAACTTTTCAGATTAGCAAAAGCTTTTAGAACATTCGAAATAATAACCAATTAAGCACCACTTATTCCACAACATAGACCTATCGGTTTTCTGTGTTAAATTTAATCAAATACTTTGAATAAAACTTTAGTTAGAAATTATTATTAAACCAATTTGTTTTCAATAGCTAGAAGAGACTACCTGTGATTGTTACCTAGCGTTATCTTTTGAACACTTCACTTACCAATCATGGCAATAAAACAGAACAAAGCAACGATCTGTGTCATCCCTCCATGAGTTTGATGACATTAATCAAATAACACACTGTACAGCCGCACTGTTTATAATTACATCAATTAGATGATTACATCGATTATATATAGGGCCTATATATACCGTAAGTCCTCATGCTCAAGCTGCCCGGCTTGTGCTCACAAACAGATGACTCACGAAGGAAAAAATAACCCTCCAACAAGCCGTCTGTGGTATCTAGCCGCCCTTACTAACAAGCCGCATTTGCCCACAGACTAGTGTTGGGCCGGTATCTAATTTAGTGCCGGATCGGATACCCTTGCACATTTTTATCGGTTTTCCCGGTATCGGTATCTTCGGTATTTACCATCTTCGGTATCCTTTGCCAACTAAGAAAGTTTGGTATTGTCGGTACTATTGTTTGGTATCTGGTTATCAGTGTGTCTTTAAAGGGTTTAAACTTTAAATCATAACTGTCTCGAACAATTTTTATCGTTGTGCAAAAAGTAGCGTGTGCAAAAAAACCATTCTTTAGTCAGCAGTATATTGTTACGGCAAAGAAACTCCTTGTTTTAAAAAGCCAAAAAAGAAAAAAAAGATGGAAATTTATAATTTTCATGATACATATTTTTATTGTTTATTCTATTAAAAAATATAGTTATTGATACAAACTTTATGTATAATAAAGAGCAGATAGATAATGGCAAGGGGCTTTCTTTGTTAAACATACTGAATCAGTTTAAAAAAATCTTACTATCACATATTGTAATCAGGTAATGTAATCACATAATTATACGCAGTCCAATTAGAGTCCAGTCCCGTTAGAGTCTTTATACGTCCTCCAATCTGTGTAGAACTCCCAAACCTTCGAGGCTGGTGGCATTATCAATGTAACGTAATATAATAGTAGATACAGTAAGCGTGGAAATTTTCGTTGAATTTGTTCGCCAATGCGTGCTGAGATTAGCATGTTCATCGTGAAGCGTTTTAAATATTTCTCCGGATATCCGTATAACCATTTACCGGTAGGCTTTTACGGATAAATACCGATCACATCAAACAGGCCGCGGATACCTAGCTGACACCGAAAATGATTGGTTTCCTCGGATACCGAGAATCCCTCAGTATCGGTAAGAGGGATAACCCAATACCGGCCCAAGACTACCACAGACCGTGGCTAACGACTGAGGTTTTGTCATCCTTGACCCATTCCGGAGCAAGAGTGTTGAGACGGGTTTTGCTATACCCTTGTCCTCTTGAATAAGAAAAACTGTTTTGCACTCAGTTTGGTCCATAGTTTCTACTTCGATGTCAGCAGGTATTAACATGCTCCCAACCACTTGTCTATCACTCGTGTGTCACAAATTCATCTCGAAAAGTTCTTCTTTAGTCTTGAGTATTCCATAAACATGATCTTAAAAATAAATGAGTAGGTCGCCAAATTCCCGTACATAAAAGTGTATCATGAATGCGATTCTATGGTTATAGCGTGGGAGCTGAGCAGAGACCGCATTTATCGAAAAGCCGCCCTGAGCCCCACGTAAGTTTTAAAAGAATGGCCTTGAGCCGCGGTTTATGACCTTGAACCAGAAGCCCCGCCCAACAACAAGCTGCGCGGCTTGAGCATGAGAATTTACGATATATATATATATATGCCTTGTTAATACAACATTGTGTCTAATCAATGTAATTCTAAACAGTGGGGCTTTACAGTAATTGTATAGTAATATATACATATGTATATATATTTCTCAAAGTATGTCTGTCCATCCAGCTATAGATCTTAAAATCATGATACTAAAGTTCTGCTTTCTGATGGATTTGAACTCACTGCGAACGCATCACCAAGGTTCTTAATTGGATGGGTGCTCCATCACTGAGCCAGAACGAAATAGTAATCAGTTACGTTATCATATACTGGCTACCCCCATGCGTGCGCTAATTATTTTAGCTTTGCTTCCACGAGTTACGATGCTTCTGTTCAGAGATATTTTGGAACCAAAGTGTATGCAACCCGGTGCTTTTTCATCATTTTTTTTAGGACTAATTTATTCAGCACCACAATATCGACAATTATTTATCTCGAACTTACAATTTGGTGAGTTGTGTACTGGTTTTATACCTTATTAAAAGATATACGTCGCTGAACTTGCCATAGTGAGTTATCCGTATTCTAAATATTCTAATATCCTAATTACTAATATAAATACTACAACTTCCTTCAAGTATGTGTTTAGTAAACTAATCTCATTTAAGTTAGATTCAGCGTTTATATTACACATCTGTCTCGAAGGTAAAAACTTTCCACATAGTACATTGTAATGTTATATTATCTTGGGTACGCAGATCATGACCACAAAATTTACTAAAGTCAATGTAGGTACCTATAGTTATTAATGTTGACACAGCATTTTGGCACTATTTTTGACGATGATGATTAGTACCTATAGCCTACGATATTAGCCTACATGCCAATTTTTGCATGCCAACACTGAAAAGAATTGAAGTCATATAATTTTATACTAAATAATTTTAGATCGTAATAGTAGCGAAATAAACCATATTCAGCCATTACTCACTAATGATTTTACATTAACATTTAAACACCTTTACATTTTTGTTTTTCCTTCTAATTTATTTCAACAAAACACTTTGTTCAAGTTATGAAGTTTTAAATTTACAATGGTTTGAAAACCTTTACGGTTGTTTTATTTACATGAATTTCTAAATTTAGTTGTCCTGCACAAAACATTTTCTCCATAATATGAAGTTACAGTTGTTTGACCAAGTTTGAAAACCTTTACAGTTGTTTTTATTTTCTCTCTTATTTCATTTCTCAACTACACAAAACACTTCTCTCATGATATGTAGTTTAAAAGTTAGAATGGCAAATGTTGTTATATGTTAAATACAAATCAATTTTCTGTCCAAAGACTTTTTTATAACCCAAGCAATGCCAGGTAGTACAGCTAGTATAAGTATATAGTATGTTTAGGTATCAAGTTTATTATAAAAACAATTACACAAGATGAAGCAATGTTTATTTGTTAATTCTCCAGAATTATTATTTAAAATAAAATCAAAAACAATTGACAAAAGCACCAACTAAGTTTTTTGTTTTGTTAAAGGGAAAAAAATCATTACATCAAAAAAATTTTATTATCTCAGTTTTCTATTTCAGCTTTTCAACAAGGTAATACCAACATAAATTTTGGCTGTTTCCTTCTGGCTGTGAGTTCCTTTAAATAACATCGGTATAGGACACTAATCGATAAACATAAACAAATTACATTATAATTTTGACTTTGGATCAAATTTTAAAAAGCTGCCGATTAAAACCTGTTTAACTGTTTGCTTGCTTAATCCGGCACAAGGCTGGCTGGCTAATGTTTTAAACAACATCCAACTGTAGCTCAAAGTAACAGTCTATGAGTACATTACCATAGGTATTTTCAGAAAGTTTCACTAGCGTGAGCACCACATAGCTCACCTCTGTGAGAAACGACTACCACCAACCGGCTTTTAACCCAACCAAGTATTTTGCTTCAATTGTTACAAACAAATAAAAATTAATCATCTGTTTGAATTTTAATTATTTAATATGAAGCTTTTCATGACATTGAAACTGCACAAAAGTAAACAAGCAATGGGCTAACTAGCCACTGGAATCTCTAATTAAGATTGCGTAATTGTTTACTAATTGTAAAACACAATTTGGAATGTGTCTAAGCATTAATACCATATCTTGAATGATTGTGTTGTAAATGAAAAGTTTTATAATACTAACTATAATTTTTCAGCATACTCTGAGTCAAGGTATTATGGTGAACATGTGCTCAATAGATATGATACTACTGTAAATGGTTTTACAAGTTTTTGAAATCGTTGGAACTTTTATAGTTTCAGCCCAAATAATTTTGAAATCAAGTTTTTTTCTGTTTGGTGAGATTTGCTGTGGGTTTGCTGACTACTTTACTAGTGTTTTACTAAATATCATTGTATTATGAGCACATTTAGATATATTTAATAAAACTTTAAAAACTTTGTGCTGCTTGACAAATTGCCCAGGGTTACTGGCACACATTAACAAGAACGGCCACGGTTCAAAGGGTTAGAGAACTTTTGATTTAGCATAAGATAGTTTTTGCTTACAGAGCTAATCTCGATAAAAACTAACATCATATATTTGAGCTAGAATAAATAGAAGAATCCAACATAATACGCGTGAAGTCGGTTTCAACACCAAGAAAAGATTGAGGTAGAATTTTAAAATGTTAGTGTTCTCATGCAGTCATTAAAAAATCATTTTGGTGTTAGCTATTCAAAATACTACTTGCTAGTTTTTCTCCAAGAACATACCAAAATATCAGTACTCAAGGCATCAAATTAAGATCAGCAATAACAGGTTCAACTGCAAATTAAACACGCAAACAATGGGAGTATTTTAAGAGTTATAGATTAGGAAAATAAATTAATGCTTGAAGCAAATGCCATCACGAAAATGTTAAGTGATAAATTGTGAAGCGAAATATGTTAAATCGAAGTACATGTACTATCCCAAGTGAAGGGTTGCTATTTTTGTATAAATAAATGTACTCATATGAGGTTGTAGCAAAGAAGAAGGCTTCATCTTCCTTTCTACTTACTTATATACTACTTAATCCACTGGTTCTATTTACTCACTGTATTTGGCGTGCCCACCTGCTACTGCTTTGATATCGGACACCTATATAGCCTGAGTCCAATAAATCCCATAAAACAACATTATTTCTTTTCAGAGGCCACACCATAACAACCAACGAGCACCTGTGGTAACTTCCCTTACATAGGATGCTTGTTAATTTGCTTCATTGAGGTTGTCTTCAAAGGCTATGCCTCTGGCGTGACTTACCCTGTGCTACTGCCAAAAATACTCTCCTCTTTACTGCCAGAATCATTGCCTGTACGCACTCACTCTTCCATCACCCTGACCACCGCCTCAACCAATACTTCTACAATGACCCCGGTCACTACCAACACTTACACCGTGATCAATGTTACTGCCAACTAATTTTACTGCCATTACTGACTAGTATGTTGGTTGAGTCAATACCATCTTATCCATCTTAACAATGCTCTCATTTAGGAAGGTAAGTTTGACATGCATCTTGTGAAGAAGCTCCTTCTGGATTGTACCTCACTGCACAGGAAGTGGTCCAGGGTGTTGTGATAAGTCTAGAAATATTATTCTCAGCCTGAATTTTAATTAGCACAAATCTACTTTCTGCAATCATCATCCAAGTTTTGGCCAACTGCTGTATAGCCACCTTGAAAGCCTCGGCATTTTTCAACTCCGTGACTGCTGCCTCATACTTAGTTTTTATCATAGCCATTCTCTCATCGGACTTTCTCTGCACCTCCTCTTTCTCTCTCTTAATCTTTACTACGTTTTTCTCATAGATATAGTAAACCCTAGATATGCGAATAATCAAAACAAGTGAGGCCTATAATTAGCATGAGTCAACGTCATGGTGATGTGCAAAGCGAATCAGCTGATCTATTAACTCCTATTGACTTAGCACTAAAAACTGCTCAATTTTTCTATAGTTAAAAAAGCGAATAATAACAATTGATATTAAACGGAAAATTATTGAAAAATTTGCAAAAGATGTATGCGTGATTGAGCTAGCTCAGCAATATGACAAAAATACATCCACAATTATCAAACACAAGGATTATATTCAAGGCATTTAGTCTACAAAAAGAATTAACCATAGTTTCTAAACGATGCAGCGATCGTCACGACCACTGATGGAGAGATTGCTCAGGCTTTGAATAAAAGACAAAAAATTGGCCGGTGACTGCGTAACTGAAACGATGCTACGTAAAAAGGCCGGTGCTATCTATCAAGACTATAAAAAATAGACATTCGGACAAGTTGGCTAGCGGTCGTGCATTAACTCTTGGTGACAACACCTGCGTTCGTTCTGATCGCAACATGTTGAAAGGGCGACAAAGGCAAACGTCCTTAGATAGGTTTCTCTTAAAACGACCGGCTGGTTGTGAGAGCGAAACAAAAGAAAAATTAGCTAACAAGCAAGAAACTTAAAACTATGAACGCTGAAAAAATTTTAACTACGTTAAGTTAAAGATTGAAGTTTGCTTTTAGGTTTGCTTTTAAGTTTGTCTTTTAAGATTTGGATAAAATCTAAATTTATCAAAGTCAACTGTTGTAATGAAGGATAACTTATCTCTCCCTCTTTGGCAAATGCTAGCGTTAGATGCTATTGTATGTATTTAATTTTACATTTTAATTAATCACATTTCCTTGCGTTATTTTTATTTGTTGCTTTTTGAAAGCATGTGGTAAGTTAGGACAATAACCAACATGTTCTTTCTGTTACAATATATTGTTTTGAGTGTTTTATTTGCATTTTCAGAGTATGGAAAACAATCAATATATATTTAATTGTTCTATATATAAATAAATTGCACCAACATGCGAGGAAATTTACATACGAGCTCAGTCTCTGAACGCATTAAGCTCGTAAGTCGAAGTATGACTGTAATGACTTTGGATGAGAAAGGCAAGAATCTTAGACAAATGGTAATAGATAATACCAATGATTTAGAAGTTTCTATATCAGTGATAATACAAAGAGTGACCAAATAGAAATTAAACTAATAACAAACTAATGAATCAAATGAGATTTAGAAGCAGTTACGCTGGACCACTGTATTAAACACCCATTAGACATGACCGAAAATAACTAGACGAGATTCCTGCTTTGAAGCGACATAGTGTATTCTGATTTTAGTATAGCGATTTACTATAGTTTTGAGTGGACTGTTGGCATGCACTGTACATGTGAAACCTTGATGGAAGTTATGCAATAAGACATAGATGTTACTGTCTGTGATGTTACTTGTTTAAAAGCTCTCTGTGTGTTACCACAGCTTTCCATGTGTGAACGTAGGCACTTTTCTGCAGCAATACCTATTCGGCCTATCAATCTGGTCACCAATCCTCCTCTGTTTTTAACTGAGATTAGGGTTATGTCATCACTATTTCTACTTCCCACTACTTCGACATCGGTCAAGAACTTGATACACTCATCACATTTGAGTTAGAAAACAATCCTCAACACCGAACTCCTCATCTTCACCTTCCTCAGCTTTTGTCTCTTCTTTCTTTTTCTTTCTAGCCAGAGAAGGTAGCAGAAGTTGGCCAGTTTTTCCAGCCCTGCTCACATCCAGATCAATACAGTTAACATTGGGACTTGGTGTGATATCTGCTTTTATGAACAGTGCTCGAAGTGCAGATCTAAAGCACTGCACATCCGGGTTATTGTTATAGCCACCCTTAGATCGTATTGTTAAAAACAGATTCTCAATGCATCCTGGTTGATCTTAAAGGTTAGGAAGTAGTTGATGTAAGGGTAGTTGCTGAAAAGATATTGAGCAATGCCATGTACAGATTTGGCTGCTGACTCAAAACCAATGACGAAATGATGATGATTTTCCTATTATTTTCCACTAGCAGCTTTCAGCTTGGTGTCTTTAATCGGCATTGATAGCTTATGATATTGTTGAGAACTTCTTGTTTTGAGTTGAAGTTCTGTTTTGTTATGGGCAATTCAGGATATACCTGGGGTGTTGTGGTCTCTTCTGATGACATTTCAATAAGAATTCGGTCTTATTGTTACGTTTATGACTTAAAAACTAGCATGCCAAGCGTGCTTTCACTATTAAACTCATTGCTCAATAGAAGGCTCTGATGCTGTGATGCACATCACTACGACGTAACGTCGTGAAAACAACAGCCAATTATAGGCCTCACTTTTGCTCCATTGTAATGATAGCTATTCGCCAATCTAGGGTTTACTATATCTATGGTTTTTCTCATAACCATCTCTGTTCAACATTCCATCACTGGACACCTCAGCAAAAAACGACCACAAGATCTTCATTACAGATACAAGTCTCGCTACTTTATTAGCACCTTCGCTCACCTCAGCATGACTGCTTCCTCTGTTATACCTCATAGCCTGCTTCACTTTCCTGGTGCATGGTTGGTCCTCTTTCAGTTACCAGTATCTCCACCACTTTCCTGGTGCATGGTTTGGTCCTCTTTCAATTACCAGTATCTCCACCACTTTCCTGGTGCATGGTTTGGTCCTCTTTCAGTTACCAGTATTTCCGCCACTTTCCTGGTGCATGGTTTGATCCTCTTTCAGTTACCAGTATCTCCACCATTTTCCTGGTGCATGGTTTGGTCTTCTTTTAGTTACCAGTATCTCCACCACTTTCCTGGTGCATGGTTTGGTCCTCTTTCAGTTACCAGTATATCCATCACTTTCCTGGTGCATGGTTTTGTCCTCTTTCAGTTACCAGTATCTCCACCACTGTCTTGGTGCATAGTTTTGTCCTCTTTTGGTTAACAGTATCTCCACCACTGTCCTTGTGCTGGTCTCCGACATACACTTCTATTACTTCACTTCCTCTACTCATCACTATTTTGATTACATTGATTCACCAACATCGATGCGTACAGCTTTTTTTAACATCGTCCTCTATTTCAGACGTTTTTGTCAGGTTTTTCAACTTGACATCATCTGAAGCACAACAAAACCCAGCACTAATGACTTTTGACAAAGAACCAACTAAGTTGCTTAGTATCACTAAACTCTTTTGTGTCCACTCAAGCTTGCTCTCACATCGCGCATTCACAACAGCCAATATTTTTTGCTGCTTTAAAGATGTAGTTGCGTCAAAAATGAAATTAGGACCCATAAAAGGCTAAAACATCAGCTACAATTTGATGCCATTTTTGTCTTTGTAGACCGACCCTGTCCAGAGATATATGCGTTTGAATGAGGCCCTTTTTTAAAAAGCTCACGTTCCAGCGGGTGCCAAATTCGTGACGTCACTAGCTTGTTTTCTGAAACGAAACCACGAGCGATAAATATGAGGTCGCTTCGTTAGCCAATCACGATTGCGAAATTTTTATATAGACCGTAATAAATGTTATCACTCGTAAAACGCGTTGTCTGTGATCTCGAAGAGTCTCATCGCTAGAGAATTCATGCTCATCGTTACTGATTCAACGCGTTTCAACAATTACTAAGTTATACATAGTTTCAAAATGGCTTCAAGTTCGAGCGACCGCTACTCAGAGTTATCTGAGCAACGTTTAGTAAAAGATTAGAGTAGACAGCCTATGGCCAAAGCTGACAGGCGTCAGCAGCGTTTTGCTGCAGAAGAAGACAGAATGGAGGTAAATTAACTTAGAGTCTTCTATACTTTAGTAAATGTAATATTTTTTATAGTCATAAATACATATACTAATTAATAAAATGATAATTCTTTGCTATCTCCAATCATCGTTTCATAGCTTATCTGCCGTTTTACCTAGCTATAATATTTTTTCCGAATTTTCTTTGGTAAATTAGAATCATGATTACAAATTATTTTCACACGTAGGAAGTGGGTAAAATCGATTGATCATTACAAATCTTTAATTTCCAGAACCAAAGCTTTGAATCGTTGGCTTGGCGTACTTGTGCCTTTATTAAATGTTTATTCGTTTTTAAAATTACACTCGCAATCTATTTAACTCCCAATTTGGAAGCTGTCAATGGATACGCTTTAGAATGACATATCTATGAATGACATATTTATTGCATCTACTTTGTTTACATTTACTTGTTTTACTGATTACAGAATGTTTATGTCGTCCCACCAGCCGAAGAAGCTTTGTCAGTGTGGAAACTGCTATAAAGGAGAAAGCAAGACTTGAATGCGTGCTGGATGATGTTTTGTTTGAGTTCGTTGCAGTAGATGAATTTGTCTTATTGTATCAGCTAATACTATGTGAGTGGCCACGACTTGATGAATATTTTTAATAAAAGCTTTATGCCGAGATGAAAATATTTTTGCTTGTAAAATTATATAATAAAATAATATTGTTGAAGATAATGCAAAACATGATTTGCAGAATATTGTAGTGAATCGGATATGGTATATGGGTGTCCGCAGAACTGGAGAATGTGAGTTCAAATCCAGTTTGCAGCAGACTTCTCATCCTTAAAACTCTATCCCTGTCTATATTCTTTTCAAAGAGGTGGCTTGCTAGTAGTAAGAAACTAGTAAGAAACTAGTACGTAGGCAATAGGTAATAGGCGACATAATGTGGGCGGGGCTTATGGGAGGCTGTATATCGTTTATATGGGTAGCTGCAGAACTGTGCTGATACAAAGACCGCGTTCTACATAAAGTGACTAGACAGAATTACCATAGACCGGTAGAATTGGTAGTCGGTACCCAAATGTTTACACAACATTTGGAGAAAGTGAGTAGAACAAACTTTCAATTTTCGTTATTTGAGGCCTTTTAAACATTCATAATAATGCATCTGTAGCAGGATTTAAAATTTTATTCTAGCCAACACGAGCAAATACAAAATAAGATATATGCCAATAGAGCCGCGTAAGACTAGACTTTTATCGCAAATAGCCGATGTGAATACGAGAGATAGAGAGAGGTTGCCAAACGCGTGACATCATTTTTGGCGAGGCTGGGCACGTTTTTGTGGCCTGAGCGTTTTTACGGTGATCAGATTTTTTCGGTTTTAATCTTCAAATATCTTGGCAATGCGATCGCGTAACACAACAAACAACATATCAACTGATAGAGAAAAAAAAATGCTTTCTTTTAAGATCAACTTAAATTTTGACGCAACTACATCTTTAAGTCAGTTATACCCAAAAGGTGTGTTTTCAATCCTTTTACCACATAACCATTCGCATCCAAAATCCTGTGTTTACTTTCCAAATAAACTATCGCCATTTCAACTACATTTAACTAACCATCATCATTAGCATTTTCTAAAGCTGTTGATGAGTTTATCAACCATAGGCTTAACCTATTAGCTGCTACCTCAATTACTATCGACACCTCAGCCCTAGTATCAAATGTGAACTCAACCAACTCGCTATTGGTATTTAAAAAACTGCACATTTTCGGGCATAGTTATTGGTTTTTAATATACTTATTTCCAGAGCAAAATAATTTTACATTTTCACCTCTGCTTCTTCTCTTCAACCTCTCGTCATATCTATTCACTTTTCATTTCTTATACCGACTGTCTCTCTCACAACTAGGACTTTGAGTCCTACACTGGTCTATACTGTTATTCCTACATCCACCACATTTATGTTTCAGTTCACAAAGGCTTTTTCTGCCTCTACACCTCCTTGTCCTATTATCTTGGCTACCAAACTTTTTGGGGCTGCTATCATGCCTACCTTTTAGTTTACTGCTAACTCACATCATACCTCGTTTTTTTTCCTCTCATGCCCTACAGTCGCCGATACATGACCTCACTGTTTACAAAAAAAACTTCATGGTAGAACAACTCTGTATCTAATGACTACTCCACTTAAAATTGTAGCAAACTCTCACTCCACTTTCTCTATTACCTGCTCAATGTCTTGAGACACACCTCACCTTGCTGTTAGTTCTATACTTCTTACTGTCCCTACTCATACTATACTCTCGGCTCATCGCCCTATACCTGCTATGTACTATCTCTAGGACTACCTTTAGAAGAATATATACCTCCTGAATCATACCATTTATCACTATCTTTAGGGTACTGGGCCCCACTGCTTTCCTTTGACACCCTTGAAATCTCCTTATTCTAACTTCTCAAGTCACTATCTCTACTCTCTGCTCTCAAAAAGATGTCCAAATTATTCGCCATCTCTCAAGCCATCGATGTCTCATTCAAGTTATCCTATGTTAAATCAGCACTCTTCAACTTTTTTTCACTTTTCTATCTCTCAACTCATCAACTGCTATTATCACTGCAAACCTCTCTTTCTCTCAGCATTATTAGCTACCTCAGTATGTATGCTGAAACTTACAACTCATCGCAAAAAACTATCTATCATTTTCACCAACTGCCTGTCTAGTCGTAGAACCTTAGCCCTTTTACAAGCATACTTTTCTGTCTCCCATAACACTTCAGCAAAATACTACGGGCCTTTCATAAATAGAATTCACACCATCTACATCAAATCCTACGCCTTTCAACATCTCCACTACTATGTCCAATAGCTCTTGACAATGGCAGTAAATATGCTCTATTTTTTCATAATAGGTCATCTATTACCACCTTCATTGCTTCTCCTCTCCACTGCACTCTTGATACACAAACTCATCTCTTTTACAAATAGTTTCCATAAACCTTTACCATGCTTGCCAAATAGCCATTTTGAATAACCAAGTTTTATTGTAACACAATCTTCTTTACACTACTAACGCAATTCACTCTACACTTCCTCTTCTTTTATGTTTAATTCTCACCTCCTTCATGAATAATAAATTTTAACTATTTAACCATTTATCTCCAACATCCATACTTTGCAAGCTTTGACATTTCATAGCTTTGACTAACACTTCACCTTAGCCTACACCACACATCAACTCACCTGCGCGCCTGTTAAAGGGTACCATCAATTGTTAAAATTAACTCATCATCAGTACTAGTATTACTTTGTTAACTAACTCCTAAAACTTAAAATTTTGTCAGCTGTGCCATGTTGTATAAACAAGCTTATTTACTTTGATGAAATTATTTCTACCCACTTATGTACTGTTAAATACTACCCAAATACTGCTTAATACTACCTAATCTACTGGCTTTATTTACTCACCATAATTGCAGTGACCAGCTGCAACTGGTTTCAGCACAGATTTCAATATAGCCTGAGCCTCACAAAATACTATAATACAACAGCTGTAGCATATTTGCATCATTGTGCTATGAACTTATTTTGGTCTCAAGGCCTTTCAAATGCATTCACTGTATCTATCCACCACACAAAACTATGTTTGTTTTGAACTGGCTATGATTTGTATGATTATACTCACAAGGGTGTCACAAAACATCTTTGACTGCTCAGTGTAGGTTTCATAAAGATTTTCCTACGTCGGGAATTATGTCTTAAGCAACATTTTTATTGGTTTTATATGGAACTGTGTTCATAATGTTAGTAACAAAGTGTGTGAGGCCTAGAGATAAAGTTTGTTTGATCCAGATATAGATGAGTATTTGCTCTTTTGTCATTGTCAAGCTATGGATATTAAAAACCTAGGTGTTAATCAACCAACAATATTTCAGTGTTTTCTAAACAATTCTGCTATAAAACAAATCTATGTATAGTCATACCTGTGTTTATATAGCAACTTGCACACTAACTAGCATGTAGTTTTACTACAGTTGAGAGGGCCTGTTACTGACAACTTAAAGGACATGCAGTTATAATTATTCTGTAAAAATATATGATAAGCTGATATAAAGGTTAATATGCAGGCAGCGTGAAGATGATATAAAATCCTAAAAGTTGCAAACAGCCACCAATAAGGAATGTGATGATCATATCAGTTAGGTCTTCATTTTAGGGCATGTCAAATTTAACCACATCTCAAGTTAGCCCCAAAACCTTTGATTTTTTCTACTGCTGTCAACCCTGTGTATAAATACATGTAACGAATAGAAACATCGCTCAGCAACCAGATTCTCTTCATCCATTGGAATAGTTGTAAGTTCAAAATCAGCTAAAGTCTATCTTTTTTGTAAAAAAGACAGACTTTGTCAAAAAAGATTATTTTCTTGGGTATCCCTAAAGGTAGCAATTTTCTCCACTGCTGTCACAACAAGTTCATAAGTACACTGTACATGAGGTGAATCAAAACATATTGCTGTAACCAGAATCTCAACATCTTTAAGAATGCTTGTAAGTTCAAACCTAGCCAGAGTCTAGCTTTTTTCAAAGGCCTTTCAAAGGTAAGCTGTAAGAATTTGTACCAAGATGTTACATCTCATACATATGATTAATATGAAATAGAGTAGGATGGTTGTGTCCTAATGTTTATAACTCAGGAAGATCAGAAGCCCACAAAATGGAGTAAGTAAAATGTTGATTATATATATTTCTATCTTACTTTTCACTTGTATCTTTTCTTGTTCCAATTTTCTCCTTCTACTTTATCCAAGCTTATCCTTATATTATCTTTATTTATAAAGTGGCCAGCCACAACACTCTAAATTGGAAAAAAATTAATCAGTGATTAACTTAAAATAGAAATATACTTATGAACTAACAAGGTTTATCTCTGTACACATCAACTATTAAAGGATAATGAGATTGAATAGATTAGAAAAAAGGGAAGAGAGCTTTCAGTTTTTTTTTGAGCTGATTAAAATTTTAGTAACTTATGTTACTTTTTGGCTAATTTCTATATTATGACTGGAAAAACAACGTAATTTACTTGCAATGGCAATATTCAAAAGTTTTGTTTTCCAAGCTGCATCATGCAAAACCAAAATACTTTAGAATGCTTCCATCATGCCAAAAGATTTTACAACCAGAGAATAATGTGTTATTAATGTTATAAAAAGCCATCGACAATGTTTGAATAAGATTACTGTAGCTGACTATAGACTCTCATTAAATGGGCAAAAATGAAGACTTGTTACCTTCTCCCTAGTTTTATCTTGCATGTGCTATCACTGCAGAAAATTGTTAACTATTTCGTGTGGAAAATTGTTTAATAACATCATCACTTATTCAATCTTTGCACAAGTAAAATGGCAGTTTCTGCTTGAATTTGTATCAGTTCCTGTTAGCTAACAGTACTGCAGCTAGGTCTCTCAACTAAGATTTTAAAAATGTTACTGATATAAATAAAAATTAGCCATTAACTGCAAATATAGTGTACAGTGTTCTTATAGCGTTTTTCATTAAATTTTTCAAGCATTTGGAAATCTTTCTGGGAGCAGAGAACATAGGTTTGTTTAATGCACAAGCTTGTCACAACTATAGCATCATTCATCTACTCTTTGCATTAAATTAGAGAGAACAAATAATGTAAATAGTTTATTAATCATTTTATGACATTCTGTTCATTATGTTTTACTGCATTATATGATATAAGAAATTATGGTAATTTATATTACAATCTAGTATAATACAGTATAATATAATATAGCGAAAAATAAAAAAGAATAATACAACACTATAATATAATAAAATACGATATAATTCAACACAATACTGTATACAAGACATGGAATAATATGATGTGGCATAATGTTAAATAGTGCAATACACTATAACAAGATATAATATCATGTAACATAGTAAATTAAAATACCGTAAAATGTTATATAATGTGACATCATAATATATAATGTAATATAATATAAGATTTTTTAATTGTGACAGAAAATAATAATTTACTACAAATTCTCAATACACTTCGATTTATGTTTTAAACAAATTATATTTTTATTTAGTAATTTTGAAAAAGGAAATAGAGAAGTGAAATACAACAGCAAGATTAGATTATAATAAGCCACGCAAAAAACAATAATGAGAAATTAACTCAATCAAAGTGATGATAAAATACTAAAAGGTTAGAATCTTTATTAGGCGAGAAGTCTCTCACTGATAGAATGCAACATAATACAATAAAGTATAGTTGAGTATAACTTAATATAATTGAATATATTGTGACATATCAGAATTTAGCATATTAAAATATAATGCCGTACAATATAGTGAAATATAATAAAATATGTTATTATATTTGACAATATTATGTAATACAATACCAAATAAAATGTATAATATAATATAACATAATACAATATACTATATTATTATAATATATTGTAGTATATGATATAATATTATATAATTTGGCAGAGATTGATAGGACATAGTATGATATTTTGGCACTAGCAGAATGCCAAGCTATCCAGCTTTATGCTGAGTTGTAGTGATTTATATCTGTAAAATGACCAAAAGCAGAAAGTGAACTCGGCAAGCTTTTTAGTGTTTGTTTAAAAAGTATCAATTTATAAATAATTGTACAAGCCAACAATTGTTTTTGCATATAAATAATTTATGAATAACAATCTTGAATACTTTTACATATAACAATTTTATATTCCCTTTTATTGGTCAATGCTTTTGGCTGGTGACAGTGCTTTTGGCTGCAAAACATTTCAGTTATAGTATAGCTGTTCCCTATCAATATATATCATATATCAATATTATATAGTTATATATATCATATATCAATGTTATATAGTTATAAATATCATATATCAATATTATATAGTTATATATATCATATATCAATATTATATAGGTATATATATATATCATATATCAATATTATATAGTTATATATATATATATATCATATATCAATATTATATAGTTATATATATCATATATCAATATTATATAATTATATATATCATATATCAATATTATATAGTTATATATATCATATATCAATATTATATAGTTATATATACATCATATATCAATATTATATAGTTATATATATCATATATCAATATTATATAGTTTTATATATATCATATATCAATATTATATAGTTATATATATCATATATCAATATTATATAGTTATATATATCATATATCAATATTATATAGTTATATATATCATATATCAATATTATATAGTTGTATATATCATATATCAATATTATATAGTTATATATATCATATATCAATATTATATAGTTGTATATATCATATATCAATATTATATAGTTATATATATCATATGTCAATATTATATAGTTATATATATCATATATCAATATTGTTGTTTGCCATGGGCAAACTTTAAATTTTTAAAAGCTACCAGAATCTATAATTGTTAATCTATAATCCATAATTTGTTCGTTGCAACAAATAGTATGAATATGATAATTTCTATAAACGAGATGTGTTTTTACTCTTTTTGGTCAATTTTATTAAAACTTTACATACGTGTGCCTTGTGCTTTCTGATAAGGTTGCTTAAAAGTTTGATTCCAAAACTCTGTCTGGTTTTTAAGAATCTACCTCCTAAACTGCCATCCTATCAGAAACTCCTAAAAACTTCTGAGCATGCATTAGGGACAATTGCACTCAATGAATACGTTTATAAATTATTGTGGTTAAAACTTTGTAACAGTTAGCATCAAATATTTTCACACATGCTGCAGATTATTTGATTGACAACAAAGTAAATCACGAATATTTTTAGCTTTACTACGGATAAACTGTATAGTAGGTTTCAGAGTGACAGTACTAACTACCTATATAATTGTGGTTATTACAGAGTTGTCTTCTCACATTTAGATAGCCCTTTGTAAACTTGAGCAACAATATTTATTACCTGGTCATGCAATAGGAAGATTTGCTTAATACAGACAATCACAACGCTACGAGACCCTTGAAGTAAATACATATAAATTAAACTGAGAGAAAGTCTGTTGGTAGGGATAAAACTTGGAAAATACATAACCTACTGATTTATCTGGAGCAGACTAAAAGCAGTTTCAGCAATGGAGTAATATTTTATCTTCAACAGGTAAAGAGCTGCTTGGACCAATCAGAGAATGACTCTGCTTTGTGAGCCACGTAGTTTCTTGTTTGCATAGTTTTTGGCTAGCAATAGTTCTATTGGTACACGTTCATTAAAATTACTCATCGTATCTACGTGTCAACGTTTTTATTTTGGGTTTATACATCTTTTAACCGGCAAAAAATCTTGTTAATCTCTGAATCTCCTTGTTATAAACCAACCTGTTTTTGATCTGTTCATATAATTTGCTGATACGGTCTACATAACATTATTCTCCAATGTTTTCTCCAATAAAAATTCAGTATAAACTAATTAAATTCAGAAAAGACAGTAAAAATTTTTCCTAGTGTAGTTCACACATTTATCTGCGTCTATTTATGGCCACTCTTTATTAATAGCAGCAAAGCTCGCATTGGTAATTTATTTTCATCTGAGTCTCCATCTGATAGACAATATATATTTTATAAATGTAATTCCCACTATCCGTTTTCACTTATGTGTGCCTTTAGACTGTTTAGACAGTCTGTGTCACAATGCCACTGTCTTGATAAAATTTCAGTTGAGGTAGGAATGTGCATTAACATAAAACCTAGTTAACCTGTTGACAGAAGCAAGCAAGTGGTTATAAATTAAACGACATTAATTTAGTGAAAGAGCAAAGCATGTGCTTATGGACCAAACCACATTATCCTGGTGACAGAGGCTTGCATGTGCTCAAAGATTTATCTGGTTGAACCAAAACTCTGACACACAATATCTAATATAAAAATGTAGTAGTTAAAAATATTAGAATTCCAGCGTTGAAGAATTTAACTAGCAGAATACAAAATTCACAATTTCTTTTATGCGTCTTAAACCAGAAATCACAAATTTGAAACCATGATTTTATGCTGTGTTCTGTGAGTAAAAGTAAGACTAAGCAGTTTGTTTTATTTTTTGGCAAAATGATAACTCAACTTTGTAAATTTATTGTGGCAAGGTTTCGGGTGGGTCAGTTAATACTGTGGTCCATAATAAATGACTTTGAAGAAGTACAAAGGCGAGTCACTATAAAGGATTTTTGGCAAAATGAATGATATTTGTGAGCAGTTACAAAGCTAAAAAAATAAGCTTAGCGTTAGTACACAGGCAAACCATAGAGCTATTCTATATTTGTGTGATGTCCATATTGTTTACTAACAAAATAAACGCAGTGGTATCGAGTATTTGTAAAAATGTGTGCAGCTGAAAACATGGGGCAGCACTGACATTTTTGTTTTTATGCTCAGAAACTAATAGATAGATTTACTTAAAATCTCACTGTTTGTGATGGATTTCCCTTCAAAGCAGTAGCAATGACAGAAGTGGTAATAATAAAGAGAAGCGTCAATGCTTTTCGACTCAAATAGATTCGTTTATTGAACATAGTGAATTGAGACAAACCACATATGGTGAAAGTAAAGAGTCGATTCAAATTCAGTTCTCATTTGATGCTCCGTGTCAATACAATTCTACAATAAGTAAAAGATACCAGAGGATAGGTTTAATCCAACTCATTTGTGAGATGAGCATTAAGGCTTACTCAAGCAAGTGTGTTAATTTGAGCGCCTATCTCTGCTGCTAACTCTGTCATTCCTAGCATTAATAATATACTGCAATCTAGAAATTATATAAACTTAATGAATGCAAAAAAGCCGCCATTATTTTGTTTAACAAATTTATTATAGTTTATAAAATACAGAACAGAGACATAAACCAGCAAAACACACTTCAGCTGTACATAGGAGCCTCTACCCACACTTACATTGTACATCGTAGTCTATGACTACTTTTCACTTCTGTCGATGTGTCTCAAACAAAATTAGTTGGTCATACTAATCGTTTATTTTTCTAGTTTGTGATTGACTCGTGTCATGCTTTTATTTTTGCATTTTAAGTTGTTTAGTCATCATATATTGGGAAGCAGAAAGATTTACCATTTTAAGAGTTGTTTTTGCATCCCTTAGACACACTGAGGAAGTTCAATTTTGGGGTTCCACAAAAGTTGCTGACCAAAAAACGAAGAAAAGGATGCCATACGCAAGGGGAAGGAAGATGACAATACCAAATCTTTACTTTGACCACGTGTACAAAACCATGCTTAAAGGTTAGGAAAAATAGCTTTCAGCAAGATTTAAACTAGTGAATTTCAGCTTGGTAGACCAATACTCTACCACATCAATGTACTTTGGAATAACTGTGGAGATAGTCGCTACCCTTAACGATTTTGAATGGTACATACGACCACCAGGTACTTGTATTATACAAAATAGTACCTAGCATATTCGTCACTTTGATGTTTGTTTGAATGTTTTGATAAACAAGCTGGTAACTTTTTGTTCACTTGTTCCTGCTTTTCTAGTTTGCACAATAAATACGAGTTACGATTAATTTGCATGAATTTGTATTTAGTCTGTTTTACTTGATGACTCTGTTCAAATGCTCTGAAACATACTCACTTTCTACCAGATCATAACATTAATGGGCAACAATTTACTGGTCAAATATATAGAGGTTTACTTGCACACAAGATTAGTGATGAGGCTGTGAAAAACATATTACACCAATAAAACTTTACCAAGAAATGACAGCCCAAAATTATTCTGTACTCACACTCTTGCAGTAACTCTCCGCAATACCAATAACAATCACTAAAAATGGCGCTGAATATGTGCAACTCCTTATTGATTTAGCAAATGTATTAGCGCCTTTGTTCAGTCACATTTATGACTGATGGAGATCCACCAACCTCAAATCATGGTCAGCACCAAAGAGAGGTTCGGTGTGCCAGATAGGTTTATCATCATTAGTGTTTGGTTCTACTACAATCGAGGGAAATTCGGCTAAATGCATTGTCTATGGTGGTCATCGGAGCTGCATAGGTTTTCATATTCTATATATAAATATATATAAATATATATATAAATACATATAAATATATATATAAATATATATATTATTAGATATATTATTTTATACTTTGTTATTTTATAATCATGTTTAATGTATATATACCACATATTACTGTAATAAGGATATGATTATCTCAACATGTATTTGTGTGATAAGGTTATGATTAACTTTTCATTTATACTTTAACTAGCTGCATTACCCGTCTACAGGAGCAGATTCACGGGCAGCATAAGGTTTATTGAGAGTTGTCTTTCATACGGTAAAACAACTCCAAATATGCAGTCACATCTCCCTCTCTCCCTCTTTCCCCTTTCTCCCTCTCTCCGTCTCTCCCTCTCTCCCCTCTCTCTTCCTCCCTCTTTCTCTCCCTCTCTCTCCCCCCTCTCCTCCTCGCTCTCTCTCTCTCTTTCCCCTCTCTCCGTCTCTCCCCTCTCTCTCCCTCTTTCCCCTCTCTCCGTCTCTCCCTCTCTCCCCTCTCTCTCTCCTTCTCTCCCTCTTTCCCCTCTCTCCGTCTCTCCCCTCTATCTCTCCCTCCCTCTTCTCCCTCTTTCTCTCCCTCTCTCTCTCTCTCCCCTCTCCTCCTCGCTCTCCCTCGCTCTCCCTCTCTCTCTCTCCTTCTCTCTCTCTTTCCCCTCTCTCGGTCTCTCCCCTCTCTCCCTCCCTCTTCCCCCTCTCCCCCCTCTTTCTCTCTCTCTCCCTCTCTCTCTCCCCCCCCCCCTCTCTCCTCCTCGCTCTCCCTCTCTCTCCCCTTCTCTCCCTCTCTCCCCTCTCCCTCTCTCTCCCCTCTCCTCCTCGCTCTTCCTCTCTCTTTCTCTCCCTCTCTCCCTCTCTCTCTCTCCCTTAGTTCAACGCAACACATGCGGATAGACAACATTTTTGGTTTTTCTGTCGGGCGTATGAAGAAACAGTTTTAGGCGTGTGCCTACTTTTGAGCAGGCGACGTATAGCTGGTCATGGCTGATGCAGGGTGACAGTAAGTCGATAGCAGCTGCTCTCTTTCTATTCACAATAGCGTATCGCAACCCTCGGAGTACTCGTGAAAGTTCTGTAATAGTAAGTTACAGTAGGCCTACTCGTAGCTGGAAAAAAATTAGTAACTCGGCTGCTGAAGGAAATGAACATGACCCACTATCACGAACAGCGGCAAATCCAACGTTATTAAGTAGTGGAGATAATGATGCGATTATCTTTACATGTACAATTATCTTTACATAATAATGTCATGATTATTTCCTTTTGTATTATTGTGATAATGATATCATTATCTCCGCATGAAATTTTGTGATAATAGTATAATTATTTCCAAATGTTACTCACAATTACGCTATGGTTATATCTACATGTACTTCTATGATAATAATATTATCATCTCTATATGCATTATTGTGATAATTATATGAATATTTCCGCATGTACACCTATAATGGTAATATGAAAAATTGGACATTTATTACTAAGATGATATTATGGTTGTCTGCACATGTAATAACGTGATAATGATAAATAATTAGAAGCAAAATAGCATGTTAACCTTAGTAACTATAATTACCTACAGTAACTTTATTGTATTTAGTGTATTTATTGGTTATTTATTTATTGGATCCACATTAAAATTTAAAGTTTTAATGTGCTGTGTAATGCATACCATAGAAATTTCTTACCTTCAAGACAGAAGAACATACAACATAAACTTTGAATTCACTTTAAATAAGTTTAGTTTATTAAATACAAACTCAAAGCTAAGTTTTAGTATGTATTTTTTTCTATTTTACTGAATTTCAAATTTTTATCGCTAAAATTTTATCATCTATCAGTTTTTTACTTCATTTTAAATATAGCTTTAACCGGCATCATTAAAACCTTTTTCAACTTAATTTGGCAAGCTCTTATAATTGTAATGATAGTAGGTTTTTGAGCAGGTTAAAATATTTTGTCTGACTACTGAATCTTCTTTTTTGAAAGGATCGCAACTTCAATTTTGCTAATGGTTGTAAACGGAAAATATTACCGTTTTACAAAAGAGAATTGCTAAAATGACTAAATTCGTCTTCTTTTAAAGCGTTGTGAATTCATTTTTGGTGTCTTTGTTATTTCAGTGTATATAATGAGGACACCAACTGCCAAATTTGAGCCCTATCAAACATTTTGTTGAATTTGAATGGTAAAATAAGATTCATATGGTGAAGTGAAACAAATCATCATGTTCCACTTTTTAAGGTTAAAAAATTGTATATCAGGTTAACCGTATCCTCAGGAGGGCTGTACCTGAAAGTACGATGAACTTACTATTTGAACTTTGTTGACTCGCTTTATTTATTTCCTGGTTAACAACTTCATCCAAGACAGCGAGCATTTTTCTGTCGCCTCTAAAAGGCTGGAGCATCATGTTCAGAGAAACTTGGCCTACTGACCCTACGATTGTACTGATACCAAGAGTGTTTTTCACTCTGAACGTTCCGTGCAATGCAGTGTTTTTAGACATATCTTCCATTTGTAAGAGTGTCACATGCTGACTAGGGGTTACGGCTTGAAGCATGATTACCAGCATTGATTTCTCTTTGTTGCTGTTACCGATTCTTTCAGTTTATACTGCGTAGTGCAGAGCTGTTTGAGCTCTTTTATTGACAGCGTAAAGTAGGTCAAACCTCCATTTTGTTGATTTGAGTCGTTTGAAGGTCAACATCTGCGTTCTCAACAGCAATATGCAGCAATGTACATTTATTACTGTCAGTGGCTTTTATCAACACTGGCGATTGATGTCACACCGTTCTTGTTTGATAACATGGCTTAGAAGTTGGGAGTTACCCTTCATGGCTATGATAGGCAAAATTTTGTTTCCATCTTCGTTTCTCTTATTCAACAACTCTACATATT
The DNA here is from genome assembly GCF_963576615.1 of Watersipora subatra. NCBI lineage: Eukaryota > Metazoa > Bryozoa > Gymnolaemata > Cheilostomatida > Watersiporidae > Watersipora > Watersipora subatra. The sequence goes on from NC_088713.1 coordinate 19,707,645, forward strand.
TTTTCCCTTCATCGTTCCATTGTCAGCACCATTATCAGACATTAAACTGAGGATGTACATGAACATTTTAGTGTCAGAAAACTGCAGAGCTTTTCGCAGCAGGCAGCAGCCTTGAGAATGAGCTGTTAAAAAACAGTCTTTGCTGAGAGCAGGTGGGAGAATGTCCAACAATGCCTTCACTAAGCTCTCATCTATCTTGTCCACAGCTCTATGCAAAACAGTCCAGCCTCACTTATTTGCGGTCCTAAGTAGCGTCAATTTATCCTCGTCTTTGTTCAAACTATTCAAGATTTTCTGAATCATCTCTTTGTTTCTTTGATCGACGGCTTTGTCAAGAGAGTTTATACCATTTTTGTTGCTATTTAGATACTCTGAGAAGCGTTTTTCTGCTGGAATGATTTCTATAAAACTTTGCAGCTCGATGCTGAGCTTCTTTTGGATGATGATTTGCAAAGGAGTATCGCCTAGTTTTTACATTATTTTAGACAGTTCGTTTGCCAGTGATATGACGCGCTTAAGCAATAATGAGTGATATTCTTAAAGGTTGACTAGCAACAAAATTCACATTACAGTTATTTGGTATCAAAAGATTTACCATGTCTTACTCTGTTGTGTTGTAGATGCCAAATATGTGGAAATGTGATTACAAGCTCTTAAAAGCTCAAAAAAAAAAGCCGCCGTAGATTTGAATCTTTTTATTTCTCTGACGTAGTCATGAAATTTGGTTATTGTCTTGTCTCATGATGTTCTCACGTGAATTGAAAGGCCAATAAAAAGCTCAATATAAAACTTATTGTAGCGCTAGTTTAAGACAAACACTTCGGGTTTTACCAAAGACCTTGTATCAAACATAGATGTTCGCTACTTTACAGTTTTGTTTCGGTTTGGTCTAATCGGCAAGTCGTAATCTGATCATGTGACCCAATACTTCGCAAATAACTTCTGCAGCACTTTTCGATTACCACAAGTAACCAACAGGCTCATCATGATTATCAGACAATGATATGTACTCCTTCAAGCTAAGGCTAAAAAATTAAACAAATTTTTACAGTAAGTTATAAGATACCAGTGCTAAAAGTGACAGCATTACAATGACAATAAAATAGAACACTAGACATCTCTCCTGGTTTTGCACTTTTGGAATGTTTTGTCATCTTTTGCGATTAATTGTAATGGCTGCGGCTAACGGTTCGTTTTTGAGCTTTTAAGAGCTTTTAAGAGCTTGTAATCACATTTCCACATATTTTGCACCTTCAACACAACAGAGTAAGACATGGTGAACCTTTTCATATCAAAAAAACTGTAATGTGAATTTTGTTGCAAGTCAACCTTTAAGGTAAGAGTAGTCGGTAAGGTTTGAGCTAATACCAACAATAGCCTGTGGACCTTAAACTGAGAATAGGCATTGAACCATAAGGTAAGAATGGCCAATGGGCCACACGATAAGAACAGCCAGTGAAATTAAAGTTTAAAATAGCGAGTAGACCTTAAAGTTAGAATTGCCAGAAGACCTTAAATTAAGAGTAGATATTGCACCTTAAGCTAAGAGTAATTAGTGGAGCTTGAGGTAACAAGAGCCAGTAAACCTTAAAGAAAGAACAGCCTGTGGACCTTAAGGTAAGAATAGACAGCCGGCCTTAAGGTAAAATATCCAGTGAACCTAAAACAGAGAATTGCCGGTAAATCTTAATGTAGGAATAGCCAGTGGACCTTAACCTGAAGCGTCATCAGAAAATGATGTTCTATTATTTGGTATAATATACCAAATATTGCTAAATACTTAGTATATTATAGTAAGTGCTCAACTTAGCTTGTGTCTTACAGCGTTATCATACTAGTGCGTTACTGCATAAGTACAATACAATATTAGTGCATTTATATAGTTTTGTGTTATCGTATTTATGCATTGGTGCATTATTAGGTGAGAGGATGTGCAAGTTGTGTTGCTGCTAGTATTTATAAAACACTGAAGCATTAATACAATCAACTGTGTGTAAGTACATATAGGTAGGTCCATAACACATGGAAACATCAATACAATCAACTGTGTGTAAGTACATATAGGTAGGTCCATAGCACATGGAAACATCAATACAATCATCTGTGAGTAAGTACATATAGTTAGGTACACAACACATGGGAACATCAATACAATCATCTGTGAGTAAGTACATATAGTTAGGTACACAACACATGGGAACATCAATACAATCATATGTGAGTAAGTACATACAGGTAGGTACACAACACATGGGAACATCAATACAATCATCTGTAAGTACATATAGGTAGGTTCATAACACATGGAAACATCAATACAATCATCTGTGTGTAACTACATATAGGTAGGTCCATAGCACACTGAAACATCAATACAATCCCCTGTGTGTGTGTACAAATAGGTAGGTACATAAACACACTGAAACATCTATAATATGCCTACCTACCTACATGTACTTACACACAGGTCATTATATTATAATAACCTGTGTGTAAGTACATATAGGTATAGGCTATAAACACACTGAAACATCAAAACAATCACCGGTGTGTAAGTACAAATTAGTATAGGTGTATAAACACACTGAAGCATCTATAATATGCCTACTTATCTATATGTACTTACACACAGGTTAATATATTATAGCAACCTGTGTGTAAGTACATATAGGTAGGCCCATAAACACAGTAAAACTAAGTATTTCAGCTAAATGGTTGATTTACCGACCCATTCACAACCGCAATCAAGAATTAACCTAAATATTAAGCCTTTGGCTAGCAATTCACAGATAAAAAATACTTCTTTGACAGTGGTTGATTTACAGGGTGATTAATATGTTAGGGGAGTGTGCACATTACGGTGTAAATCAATTTTCCCTCATCTTCAGCCATACCGAGAATATATAGTGTACACTGGCAGTATAACAAAGAAGTATAAAATCGTGTTTTGAAAGTAGGAATAAGGCGTCTTCAGCGTGGCTCCTTCTGATTGCATAAAGTGCATAACGCAGTGGCTAGTTAGGAACAATATGAGTAGGATGGATTTCTTGTGCAATAAGGGATAACTAATATTTATGCAGGTGTATTTTAGACAAGTTCCTTTCAAGTTTCATCATGGTACATTTAGAGTACCGAATAATCTAAAGGTTATTCAAGATATGTATATCTCTATTGGTATACAACTTTTAAATATATTCGTGATATGTATATCTACATCGGTATAAGACTTAGAGGTTTCTCATGATATGTACATCTACATAAGTGTATAACCAAAAGGTTCCTCATGATATGTACATCGAAAACTATGTCAATAAGAATAATTCCTTGAACTCTGAGTGTGAACGCATTCTGCTTCCCAAACAAAACTGTCTGATAAGGTGAACAGGCAAAAGGTATAAGTCTTCAGCTTTTTTGCTGTGTCCCAGACAGCCCCGGGTGCCACAAGTGTCCTAGGTATCCCAAGTGCTGCAGGTGCCCCAACACCCAGCTCTTTTTATGTTTCATGAGTTAACAGTTACGTGAAGCAAGTTGTTACTAAGGGTATATTGTGTAAGAGGAAACTTTTAGATTAGCGTTTGGTACTAGGTCTAACATAACCATAATTCTTACACTTGTTGATAACCTCAGTGTTTTAATGAGAATTTTCAATTATTTGTGCTGTTAAGAAAAAAACCATGTACTTTCCTTTTGTTATAGAATCAATGAATGTTAAGTTCAATTATGATCTGTGAGCCAGTATGGAAACAAATAAAAAAAAAGTTGGAGTGTAGCTTATGTCTATATGCATTTAGCCAATCAGAGCTTGAATTCTATCACAAAATACCGCTATTCACCTTAACATTATTCACAACAAATATGTTTAAGATAATGAACACACACTCTATTTTACAAAAATGTAAACAGCAGTAATTGCTGCTTCAACCTCCATGCTGCTTTCTATCAGTTCATATTAGTTTATCAACATTCTTTCACATTGCTTTAATAGTTTGCCCAATAATAAGAAAATATGCAGACATGTCAACAGCTAAAACTCATCACAGGGTTATCCTGCAGTGATTTTTCCGGCTAAACTCTAATCCTACACTGCACTCCTTCATACGGATTCTGCCAAATCCCTTCATATTCTTACTACACACAATTCGCTAGTATTGTACTACAAATAATTCTCTGCAATCTTACTACACACCATTTGCTACAATCCTACTACACACCAAGCTTCCCACATCAACCCTTTCACTACACCCCTTTACTTCACCAGGTTTGCTATGCCACTCCATCATCTCACAAACAAACAGACCGCTTCCAGCGACTAACCACAAGGTTGTTATGGCCCAGATGGCAAAGATGAAATGTGTTTTACATTTTGCTGAGATTTGATGTTTAGCAAGTTTTATATATTGAGAGAATTGAAAAAACAAGTGAAAGTGTTACATATTACAAAATGCCAAGATTAGTAAAATGTTATAAGTTATAAAAAGCCAAGATTAGTAAAATGTTATAGATTATAAAATGCTATGGTTAATAAAATCTTTATATAAATGCATTACAAGATGTGTTAGTAAATAAATTTTTTTAGAAAAGATGATAGAATGCTTATACTGTGTTAGTAAAGACATATGATTATGGTGACAGAAAGAATCAGCAAGAAAATAGGCATAAGTTGAAAGGTCATGGCAGATGATGTTGTAGGGTTGAATATTGCCCATGAGTTGTCAGAGTTTGGATGATCTTTCGGTGCTCTGGCTCCAGTGATTTCTTCATAAACATTGCATCTGAGCGTTGAACATTTACAAATTTGACCATCACTTGTTGACATACATCCTTCACTACTAGGGAGTTGTCTGTCCACCTCGTCAGATCCACAAGATCTGGATACTAAAATTATATAGAAATGGCTGAGATACATGGGAATACATCAGGCAATATGCTTGAATCTGGCAAAACTCACTGGTATTCAGTAACTTATGACAATTAGAAGTAGTTTCACTGCCCAGTTTTGAATGTTGAAACAGTATTTTGTGAATTTAGAATCACCAAAGTCCGTAATGAGTTCATTATTAATAGAATATTAACATGGCTTGGTTATACTTAGTTGGTGATTGGCTATTTAAATCTCTGTTGCTGTGGCAACTACCTCCATCAGTTTTTCATCCTTGACATTTAAAGCATCTCATAAGTAATAAAATATGTATATTTCTGTACTGTGGTTAGTAGCTTCATACCTTTGCCATTCTGTATCTGAAGTGTACAGGACTGTGTATTCCTACATTTAACCAGCTCTCCTACAGACCTCCCGCAATCTACACACAAGTAGCAGTAGAAAGAGTGTCCTCCAAGAGCAGCCATTTCCGTTGTAGATATACTATCACTACTTGTGCATTCTAAATACTCTTCATAGTAGTTGCATCCACTCTCAGAACATCTGCAGATGGTGTCTCCATTTGAGGTGCCACAACCCTCAGAAAGTACAATTATCTCATCCAATGTTTTTAAGCCGCAAGAGCGAAATACTGTAAACGTAAAAGTGCAATGTAGCCAAGAGACAAAAGTTTATATAATTAGCTTGTGATTTTTTGAAATTTCTTTACAACTTGTAGCAACATACTCAGTAGTACCAGACATAGCAAACAGCTACTGTACTCTTAGTCTTATTATAGTTACTACTGTTATTACTACGCATTAGTAAAATTGGTGCAGCTTAACGTCTGAATTTAACCTAAACTTAAACAAGTGCCTAGCTAGTAATTTACTACTTACTGATGCCTCTTGGTGATCTCCCAAGGTAGCAAGATCTTGAGCTGGTAATAATTGAACAATCTGTGAGATCTCCTGCTGAGCACCCACAATCACTACATACATAACAGTACCACGAGCCGGAAGATGCAGTTGTTGCTGATAGGGCTGTTGTTGTAGGACTGTCTCCTCCAGAAGATGAACCATCAGCGTAGGCGTTACACCCTGATTCTAAACACTTACAGAATGTGTACCCATCATCTTCTTCACAGCCAACACTGATATCCAATTCATCAAGTTCAGGAGTTCCACAAGTTCGTAAGACTGGAATAAAATATTGACCATAAAGATTACAAGGTAGACTTACAGATGTTTTGTAGTCACCTTTTAAGTATTTGTAGAGTAAATAAAAGCGCAATTGATTATTTTATTAGATACTATAGCTATAAGAGAGCTATTGCTTGTTTGTATAGAATCATTTGAAGCTAAAGAGATAGTGACAACCTTAGCTGTTATAATACACCAACCATAGAACTTCTACTCAGCCAACTGCTCACGAAGGATGAGTTTTAAGTTTTAAAACAATTTGAACTAATTTAATATTTTTTTCAGGAATTACTGCTTCTAAACATGATAATACAATATATACTGTAAAAAACTGTGCTGTGTTTTATGTCTCTGTCATTTGTCTTTGCTGAGCAAAACTTGTAAAATATATTCGTGGGTTGTTTAGCTTTCTTCACCACATCAAGAGCAGGGAAATTATGTCAGTGTCAGGATTAGCTAGATACAAACCTGGAATATTTGGTATCCTACAATTTCTTTTTAAGCAAAATTTAGAAGACAGAAAAATTAACACAATTCTAAACATTTTAAAGTCAACTTACTATCAGTAAGACTCAAGTCTCTGTTCAGTGCTTAGACTTTACCAAAGTTATCAAACACTATGCAGAGTTCATAAAAATTCAAACTTAAATATACCTTCATTGTTGGGTTCTTTGAGGTAGTAGCAAGTTCTAGATTCATAGAACAATGAGCACTCTACTAGTTGTCCTATGGAGGAGCCACAGTCAACACAAGCATAGCAGAACCAAGGAGAGTCATCTTGATTTTCTACTGTTGTTGTAATTTGAAAAGGCAGGCTTGTTCTTCTGGTAGGGGTGGTTGTTGTTGTTGTAGTTGTAGTGGTTGTGGTTCTTCTAGTAGTTGTGGTTCTACTAATAGGAGTTGTTACTGGGGTGATATTCCTATATTCATTGCACCCTGACTCACTGCACTTACATATGGTGTAACCTCCAACAGTGATGCAGCCTAAGGAAAGAATTTGCTCGTCTAAGAGTGCTGTTCCACACGTCCTGAGAACTAAAAGCAGAAAATTGAACAAATCGATGCAATTTATTTTGCTTATTAATTTTCATTGAAGCCAAAAAAGCAAAATTATCGCACACAAAAGATTAAATATAAACAGAATAACAAAGGTACAAATAGTATACCAGATGAACATAAGAAAAGTTACCAACCTAGATTAAGGCTACTGACAGAGAATCTTGAACACCTTGATAAAATAGACCAAGTATAATAGAAACTAAAATAACTGTGATGAAATAGTTAATCTTGATATTCACATTGTTGTCAAAGTCTAGGAAAGAGCCATTATTATTATTACCATAAGTACTTCATTCTTCGCTTCATCAATTTATCAACCCTGATTATATTTATGAGTTTTTCTGAAGTGATGAACAATGAGAATCCACCGATATATATGTAGAAGTTATCCATGTATGAATAGAAAAAACATAAAATTGTGTACACAAAGAAATTACCTTGTTTTTTTAGTAGTTATAAACCATGCTTTTATCTTAAAATGGTAACGCCATTCTAGCTATTGTAGCATTATTTGCTACTCCCATTTCTTATTCGAAGGAAAAGTATAAATAACAACAAAGTAATATTGACAGATCATGACTACCGTGACAGTTGGACTAGTTTTAAATAGTTGAAATAGAGTCAGTTCTAAATAAAGGTCAGAGTGAGCTGTTAGTCATGACTATCATAGAGGTCATTAAATAAGCTAGCTGTAGTTACAGTACTTGTATCAATGTCTGCATATCAATGATAACTATTTCTCTCTATCTTCTGGGGATAAAACCGGTTGAGTGTAGCAATGGTATGTAACTTTTACCTATCCATTCTGACTAACAACTGAAAATGGACATTTTTGAAAATAACCGTTTTGTTTAAAGAGCTTGTGCTTTCCTTTAAAGCATCAATGCTGAATTAAATACATACAGGAAAGTCTGTATGTGAAATTATTGTTAAAACAGAATCCACAGCTGCTTTTAATATATTCTTCAAACATTCTGGTGCTGCCCTTATTTTAGATAACAGAGTTTTCTTGAAATTACTATCAAGCCAGCAGTATTTTTCTTTTTCCAAAGATTTGCTCATACTAGCATGTCAGCAAGCTCCCAAGCGCACCGTAATAAGTTCCTACATACTTGCATCGTTTGGTTCCATCAAAAGGTAGCAGTTTCTTGATGAGGAGAGAGTAGAGCAGTCAGTAAGAACTCCGACTGAAGATCCACAGTTGTCACACTGATAGCAATAAAAACCACCTGCTCGAGTTGTCATAGCTGTTGTGATAAATGAGCTGACATTATGTGGCATTGTAGAGGCAGGAAGTAAGTCCCGTATGTTACACAAGTCAGTGAAGCATCGACAGAAGATTATATCCCCTTCCTGACGACATCCTTCAGACACATCGAAGATGTTAAAACCCTCTACTCCACAGGATTTGCTGACTAAAACACAGAAAAGAATGTCATATGAAATGATAGTCATACATCATTTATTTATATATGAAGGAGATGACTACCATAGTGAACTATTAATACAAGGTTTCTAATATTCAGTAGCTTTACTGTGGCACTATTAAGCTATAGTCGTACTCTTGCAGTTGTGAGCGATCGTCACATTTAATAACTATGGGCATAATTGTTCCCTAGTATGACAAGGTGGCTGAGGGGCACGGTGGTTAGTGCGGCTGCCTGCAAAAATAAATATCTGATTTCAAGTTAAATTCCCATTAGATGAAATTCTATTGCTTATGTTGTTTGCATGGTTTTAGACAGACAAACAGACAGACGTCACTGTTACTCTAATGAAGCTTCTACGAGCGGTTGTGTGTTCTGAAAAAGTGGAGAAGTGATTCATAGTTGCAAGTTCAGGGTCAGGTTCAGGAATATTTTGACAAAGTTATTTTTTCATTAAATTTACACATTTGGGCTCATCTTGAAAGCAGTATATTAAGTATTTGTGGTATATGGATGCTAATTACTAGCTTAAATCTTTTACATAATATGAATTTTAAATTTTATTTATTGTAATGCTCAAGCTTCCTTGTTATGTAAACTTATCGAGGGCAACTGTCCTTAATTCATGTCGGCATGGATGTTTGATTTTCTCATCTGATAGATTGTGTCACATGTATATGGAAAATGAAAGTTTCAGAATTGCCAATAGAGCCTGGCATAGCTTGAAGTGTGCCTCTCTTTTCATGCTAAACAAGTGTAAGGTTGAACAAAACAAGGGTAGTGCGTTTACCCTGATAGCCCTTCCCCTGCGTGAGAATACTTTAGTGTCACGCTACACCGGTCTTTATGATTCTAATATAAGCTTTTGAGTTTTAGAATGCCCTTGAGCAGCACAAGTAGCAGTGTCGGTGTCGTAAGCTGAATAGCAAGGGTTCTAGACAAATGCAAAGCATTGTTTTATGACTCATTTCAGTAACTGCCTATATCATGTTTTCGCTTCAACAGTTTCTTCCCTTCAATCACAAGAACAGAGTTGAATAATATAATAGATTTCAAAGTTTTACGTCAGTAAGGCAACTGTCCTTACTTCGTGCGAAGACGGATGTTTGATTTTTTCATCTGATACATCGAGGCACATTTATATGAGAAACTAAATTTTTAAGATTTGCCACTAAAGCCTGGCATAGCTTGAAGTGGGCTTCTCTTTGCACGCTAAACCACTGAGTTTACCCTAATAACTCTTCCCTTACATGAGAATACTTTAGTGTCACGCTGCACCAAACTTATTATACTAAAGAATGTTCTTGAACTTTGGAAGGCCATTGAGTAGCACAAGTAGCAGTTTCGGAGTCGTAAGCTGAATAGCAAGGGTTCTAGACAAGCGCAAAACATCAATTTATGACACATTTCAACAACTGTCTTTATGATGTCTTCACCTCGATAGTTTCTTCACTTCAATTACAAAATCAGAGTTTTATAATATAATAATTTTAAATTTTTTCCGTTTTTGCTGAAATTATGTGTAGCAATTTTTTTAGAAAACTTGCTTTTAGACTTGTTTAAAATAAATTATTGCGTTGGAAAACAGCTGTTGAGAACAGAAGCTCCGACAGAGTGATAAATACTTGCAATATAATTAAACAGCAATGACAAAAATTCAATTCTTAAAAATCTTTGATATAGCATTTTAAAATTTGAGTTTTTTTCTATGTCATTGATGGTCATTTAGTTTTAAGGAATAAAACACATTTGTCACAATTCTGAAATATTTAATTTTAATTTTTCAAGCGTTCTAGTGGATCATACTACACAGATAGCAAGTAAACTTTAATTTCAACATTTTGATAGCAGGTTCATAGAACCCAGAGTAAGAAGTGACCCTAAATCTTGAACTCACCGGCTCCGCTAGATACAATCTTAGAGAGGAAACAAGAGTCAGAGTTCAAAATGGCACAGTCATAGGCCACGCCTTCTCCATTGTCACAGTCAGCACAGTTGTAACATTCTATAGCCTGAGATCCTCCAACCAACAGCCCTGATACAAAAAATACAAACTTAAAACTAGTTCTTTTAGAAATGCCTTGGATTGTTAAAGATAACAATAAGTTAACACAATGGGTAAAAGACATAACGATGACACAAGGCAAAACTTTTAGTACTGTAAACAGAGTTACAGTCAAACCCTCAACATACAGAAGAAGTCTGTTTCTATCTTTGCTTGGTATGTTGGAACCATCATAATTGGACTAAATATTTTTTATAAAACTAAATTATCTCTTGTTTAACTATTTCTAGAGCATAGAGCAATGATAAACAACTCAAATGATTATTTCTAGCTTTAGAATGAAATCTTTACATCAAGCTGTTTAAAACACTAAAAAGAAATTTCAAAATAAAAAATAGAAATTAAAAATATAAAATTAAAATAAAAAGTTAAAATAAAAATAAAAGAATAAAATAGTAATATTGTTTAAAACCTTTCAATTGTCATCATACCGTAAGTATGTATGGATAGAAATATAGATTCAGCGATGTGTAGTGGAGTGATAAAAATATGTAGCATAATTTACTCTAACTTACACATTTTGTATTAGATAAATTTCAATTTTTATTTTCATAGATTTAATTTTTATATTTCAGGAAATGTTTAATACTGTATGTTAAAAGTTCTTCATGCGCTGTCACAAAGTTAAAAGATTGCATGTAGCGGTGGTCATAAAGTCGTGGGACGAGGTTTGAATGCAGCTATATCATATAATAAGTATCAATATTTCTGACATTAACAATATATATTTATATGAAAATATCTGTGAAAAGTTGGTAAGTTATTTGTAATATATAATTTTGCCAATGTATATCATCAAAAAACAGGAATCGCCCTCATATTTGTACAAGAAAGTAATACATACTCATCTTTCCTTTCGATAGTGGCTGGTTATTGTAAAACAGGAAGTGATCTTTCTAGACCGATATCTTTATGTTGGTAAGTTATAAAGCGCAATGAGTGATGGCACTTTTAAAGTTGATGTTTTGGTAAAGTTTTATTAAAGTTAGGTAGCCAGCTCTGTACAATGTACATGTTTGGCTCCCCCTTGCCACCAGCCATATGTCTTGCCTGCACCACTAACCTACCATTACAACCCTGCCAGAATAAGCAGCTTCCAAACCTTTTGTTTTTTTTTAATAAGCAATATTTACTAAGAAAACTGGTTGTTTACAATAAGATTAATTTTATGTTATTCCTGTGGTTCACATAAATTTAGTAATAACTCACATAAGGTGACAGTAGTTTTATTAATTATCCATGTGAAGTCTGGTTTAGCGACTCTAATGGAAATATGTTATTAATATTTTCCTCATGGTTGCACATGAAATTTCAACTAAATATCTGAAAGGTATTTCAAAGTCTTCAGAAGGTGAATTCTATTAAACCAAACAGACAAGCCAGGGAGTATTTGTAGTTTGTATAAAAATTGTGCATAAACCGCATAAGCTAGTTTAACCTGATCGAGTATCATTATTTATAGACATTCAACTCATCGCAGTGTAACTGTCTGATAGTAATAGCAGAGTCACCTACTTGCACTAGTAACTTCCTGATAGTACTGGGAGTGTCACTTATTCATATTTGCATCTTTTAATAGTTTCTTTAGAATATTGTCAAAAGACACTCGAGCAAAACAAAGATTGCGATATCATTGTTTTTGTATCACCTGACTAACGTCCAAACAAAGAGATACAATTTTGAAAATGCATCTGATCTCTTATTTATCAAAGCACTTTAAAATTGTGTTGATATTCTCTGCATACAACTGTTTTATCGGCTTGTGATATTTTTTATACTTTTCAGACATTTTTAATTTGTATAAATGTTTAATTATATTCTGGTTAACATGTCCATGAGTTATGAATTAAACCTGACAATGTATACATTTATATACTTGTCCATATTTTACCATTAATGACGTTAGACTGGTTATCTATCTTTGCTGCAAAATCTCGTTAGCAGTTTTTGTAAAACGCACATTCATGAGAAAAGGAAAAACTGATAACAATGAGTTATGAGGTAATCAGAACTAAAATGTGTTTTCTAACAAGTTAACACGGCAAGCCAAGGTGCAGCAGATTAGTCAACAAATAATTTGCAAACCATTTTAGTTAAATAAATCATAAAAAAACAGTAAAACTGTCTAGAACTCTCTGTAGGTTAGTTCAAAGTAACGAACCAATTTGTTTGGCTAGATCTAAACATGATTAGAAACACAACATAATCTCTAAATGTACTATGGTTTTTTTAGAGATTAACTCCATAGCCAACACTATCTATCTGCCATCTTGTGACTCGTATCACAAAGGAACAAGAAGTTGGTTAAATGCACAATATTAAAATGCCATACTTTTTCATTTTTTTATTACCAAGTTTAAAGAGATTACACAGACAGAAGAACATGGTTGCCACCATGGCTGAGAACTGATTACAGACGACAAGCTGTTTGCTAAGCTAAACTATTAATCCCCTGAACATCAGTTATACTAACCGTACATATATATCTAGTACTAGTTTACTAGTAGTATAAAAAGAGAGTCTTAAGTTCCTTTATCAACCAATTCTTTGGGCTTAACAATGACTTCATGAACCCTTTTATGTTTCACTAGCATTAAGGTCGGCGATGATCAGGTTTCTTTTCAATAATCAAGCAAATTGCTGCACGGCATTTATGACAACAATCTGTCCATGCGTTCATTTAGGGCAATGTTGTTATGGCATGCAAAGCACTTTTTGGAATTTTTAATTAGATAGATAGTGGCACATTTAGAAAGAAAGTGTAAGTTTTAAAATTTTTAATATAGTGGTAGAAGTGGTAGTGCTGATATTTTAAGCTGTATGTCACAGTTTGAGTTCCAGGATGTCAGGGGGGCCTAGTGGTAGTGCCTTGGACTTATCAACTATAGGTTTGGTGGTGCAAGCCCTGCTTGATGCAGATCTGACAAAAAGGTCTCAGCAAGCATTCAACCATGAATTGCTGAGCCTTTCGGATCTAGACCATAACTTGGAGGCCCCGTGTACCACACTGAAAACCAGAGCGCATTAAAGATCCACCTAAGTCCTTTGCACATTGGGCAAGTGAAATGGTCACTTGGCTTCATCAAACTGGACGTGTTCAAAAGCACATCACTTTGAGTTAATCTGACAGTTTCAGAAGAAGGCCTTAACAAGTATTAGAACCATTCAATAAAGCTTATAAAAAAACTAGTTCTGGTGGTGTGTCTGGTGGTGTGTTTCTTTACTAGAGAACATGAGAACAATATCAAGCATTGTCTCGACATGACAGAAGCATGCCACTATGATGATTATGTCATATTTTGAGTTTCATAAAAATTATAAATGAAAAATTATATATAATAAAGATTTGATTACTGCTTAAGTCATCTCTTTGGTGCATTAGTTTAAAGCAAGATTGCAAGATGAAAGTTGAATAATATAGTAGATATATATATGTGTGATAGTGAGTTATAGTTTATATATGGTTTCTCACATCTTCATACTTTTTTCAACGCAAAGGACTAAGATATTTCCATTTAGGCTCAGCTAGCTGCATTTGCAAAGTGCTGAAATTCACCATTCTAAGTGTTAATGAATCGATCTGAAACTGCAAGCCTCACCATATATCTTACCATTAGATTCTACCAGAAAATATTGTTGTTTGATGATCACACTAAACCACTATTCCTCTAACTACAATTAGACTACAACCTATATATCTGCATCATTCAAACACAAAAGGCTAGTCTTCATTTAGACCTAGCTAGTCAAATATACCATGACATCTTGCGGAAGTAATGCAGGTCTTTCTAATGAAGGTAGATCTTATTTATAAGTGCTCATGTGTACACCAAAGGTTTTACTAAATCTACTAGGAATCTCTTTTTAGAAGGTCTAAGATAGTTTGTAATTTGAAAGACTCCTGATTGGAGATAAAAAAAACTTCTACCATCTTTTGTAGCATACCGTCAACTGAAAAAAGAAACCACTTACTAAAGATGTGTACAGGAAATAATAAAAATATTGTAGTTCTACAAAGCGTGGTAAAATAAAGTAAAAGATGAACTGAACACTTTTTAGTTTTTCTCGCTCTTCTTTTTAAATTACATTACCAATTTAACCTATAAGAATAAGTATATTGGTGACAAGTGGCATCTTTTGAGCTTGAATGTTAACAGATAGGGGTGAAACAGCCTTAAAAATTACAAAAATTAAAAAATTTTAGAAAAGTAAAAATATCATTAAAAGAATTATTCTGTCCCTTTAATAGTAAGTTCTTGTGACTTCTACACAGAATTTCATAAACCAGCAGCCTTTTCTTTTTATATGTGTTTTTATAACAACTTACCAAATACAAACAGAATATAAATAACCTCCATATAGTATCTTGAGGCTAGACTTTTATTACAACGATAAGTGTTTGTGAGAGCAAAGAATACTAAACCTATCTGTTTACAGACAAACATTCAACCAGAATGTATCACCATGGTAACAACACCGATTAGGTTGACAATAATATGTCAGGTTATATATCATTATTAGTTTAAGGTTAGAGTTGGCTCATGTTTTTCTGGTTAGAGATTAAGGATTAGTGATGAACTTTATAAAACCTGAAGCTTTTTTATTTTTATGATTTGTCTCCCTTGTTTTCCCTAATGCTTTTCTATATTAACACATCTCCGCAATAACTACATGTATATGTTTATTAACTTCTTTTTTTAGCATATCTTTACACAAAAATCGTAAAAGGTTTTTTGCTAATGACATCACTTTCTGAGATTTATCGTGAATCAAACTAAAACATATGTCTTAGCATGTACATGTACATGTGATAAAGTTTATAGATGGTGCCAAGTAAAGTGAGATAAAATACAGTAATGGTCAGTTTGGTGATAACTCTGTTGATTGGCGGTTCCAAGACAACATTGCCGCAATTGCTATTAAAAATACAACTTTTAGTTTTTTGCTGTTTTTATATATGATTAATAGAATAAAAAACTACAACGATTGCTAAGATGCATTGTTTGGAAACCCTATGCCCGGGTGGTGCATCGGCATTATATTATCAATGCATCGTTTTAAAACGAAGTTGTTGGTCTATATTGGCTGCAAAAGTTGATTATAGCTATGTCCACTCAATGTTATTTGTTTCAAATACGTAATAATCACTGCATCAAAGACTGGCTCACACAATTATAACAACCCACATCACGCAGAAAACTACATGACATGAATTTATATGCAGACTAGCTGTGCTACCTGGCGTTGTCCGGGTAATAGAAAAGTCTTTGGACAAAAAATGGATTTGAGAAAAGTGTTTTGTCTTATAAACAATGAGAAGTAGTGAGAGTTGCTCACTATTAGCCTGCGCGCTATTAGCCAGTAGGTACGTTTAATAATATGAGCGAACAGCTTCTCATTACGTTATACTATGACTGCGTCATACGCAAGTCCTTTGGGTATTTGCTCTCATATAATGACTTATATTAGCAAGCTATTAATTCAATCTCTGTAGTCTAATGGGTAGGGCGTAGGACTAGTGTATGGCAGAATCTGAGATCGCATCTTTTTCGATACGGAATCTTTATTCCAAGATTTTAAGATCTATAGCCGTATAATCAAACCTACGGATACACACATGACCAACTTTGAGAAATATATATGTAGATAAAGATGTTCTCGCTAGTAACATACATGCACGGGCTACCAGTGTACATTGGACCAGTACACTTCCAACATTTTTTCTGGGAAATAAATAATTTAAAATATTTTTTATTTTATTTTAATTGTTTTAGTATTTTTATTATTGTTACAAGTTATTTGGTTGCTTCTATTGTGACCGTGTACCAGTTTCTCCGTCAACGAAACTTAAAAATTTAAGTTGCCGCACTGTCTGTAAAGTGTTGACCTGTTGTTATTACCTGAGAAGGTCTTAGTACGAGGCCAGGGACTTGCAAAGATTAAGGTGAAGAAAAAAAAGAGACCGTAAGAAGAAAAAGATTTGATGATGAAATTAGGTCGAAAGCAGCGATCAAATACAATCAAAATTGGCAATCAAATACACGCACAAACCAAAAAATGATTACAGATAAACAAATGACAATGTGGGATTTATTGATATAGATACAGATAAACGAATGACAATGTGGGATTTATTGATATAGATACAGATAAACGAATGAAAATGTGGGATTTATCGATGTAGATATCTATGGCAATCTAGATTTTATAAATATTTAATTTGGCTTTAGATCTTATCTACAAAACTATGTTTATGATTTTATATGGGAGAGATCTTCTTCACTGAAATTGGTTTACGTAAAGTTTATTTTATTTTACGAAACCCGATGCTTCGCATACTAATCAAATATAAGTATTTCCACAACTAGGTTATTTAAGTAAGTTTATTGATATGTACTGTTACATCTAACCCTGCTGAATATGGTATGTGCATTTGTTATTATTTATACTAGGTATTCTGTTTACGTTTGTGGAAAGCATTTTAGTGAGCAAACAGCTTTTTTACTTTTCAGTTTGTACCCCAAAAGGTTCAAAGTTGTTTGCAAAACCATGAGTTGCATCAGGTCCTAATGAACATCAAGAGCTATAATAGTATCCTTAGCATTATTGTATAATAAGTTAATGCAAAAATTACTAAGAAACTTATAAGTACTATACTAAATAGTGATCAACCCAAAAAGAAAAGTTCTTTATGTAACAAAAAATAGTGCATTCTATGGAACATTTTTTGGTTAGGATTAGGAGTGTGGCAATTACAGAGTTATCTCACACATTTAAATCGTTTTTGGTATTATTGGCTAATTATATAATTATGCAGGTATCAAGAAGAGATGTTTGTTTTAGACCACCAACAAAGTCAAGATCACTTGAGTAGTAATAAACTAAATAAACTAAGGAAAAGATTCAACAGGAGACATAACCATATTATAGCTTGAAGTTTCCTTTGATTGTTGCTGTGACTGTAACTGATTGAGAGCAGGTTCACCAATGAATTTTACTTTATTTTTCAGCTAGGTAAAACTTCTCTGAAGATCTGTTCGAGGGAATTGTTTCTTTGAGTAGTTTTCTTTGTGCATTTCTGATTAGAGCAAAAGTACAGTTTTGACTGCAACAGATCTTAAACTATACTTTCACCCTAAATTATAGTTTTAGTAAAATATGCAAAAACTCTTCAGAAAAGTGCTACGTGACGGTCATAAACAAACAAAAACTAAAATAGTAGGAGTGGTGAATGTCAGTTGTTACATAAACAGCTGTGTTTCTCACTCTATCAAAATAAGAAAGAAAAATTGGTAACATGTCACAAATGGGTAAAACAAATAATGCTGTAGATTTTGCAGCCTCTTTTATGCCCTTTTGATCAGTAGTTTTTGCTATCAAGTTTGTACTGTGTCTGTCTCTCAGGTAAGTGGGATGGTGTAACCTTCTTATTTGTGATTGTTCTCTATTTTGAATACATGTAGTCCTTATTTGAGGATCAGAACGCTCAAGAGACATCGACACACAGACACTATCTGTTTAGGCTTTAGCGAGCCGAATTTATAAGGTTGCCAAGCCAAGTTACCAACTCTATGAGTTGGTAACGTAGCTTGGTTTGGTAACTCAGTTGATTAACTCTATGTGTCAACCAACTGAGTTTAGAACCAGTCCATCAAGTTTTTTGATCTAACCTTCTCATAAGTCTCTTTCATATCATAGGTATTGCTGGCTCTTTATAAACTTGCACATGTCTGCCTATTAGCTGGTCAGGACATCAGAGGAGCTTACTTCAGACCACCCACAGTTGTCAGAATCTTTATAGACCTGCTTATTAACTGGTCATGCAGGTTTTAGAAGAGCTTACTTCAGACCACCCATGTTTCTCACATTCTTACAATAGGACTCAGTCAAATAAGTTGAGATAAGAACCTCGCAGTCTAGACTCCAAACTTTGAATACGCTTCATCTACCAAAGTAAATGCAGTGTATCAGCCGACCGCAGTTTTACTCACTCCAGTGTCATAGTAGTAGTACTGATTACCTATATGTAGTTCTTGCTAAGTAAATGCATGTCAGAGTGCTGTCAGAGTGTTGTTTAGATTAATATGCCCTAGTACTTGGAAAAGAAACCAATATGACACTTGTTCGTTCTGTCAGTACCATCAGAGATTTAAGCCGTAACCTCTTTTACAAAGTTTGTCATTAAATATAGAACATGGTTTTTGTTTAGCATTTCTTTGAGACAGTCATCTTTAAATTTTTAGCTACAAGTTTCGGTCAGCTAAATTTAAGTCAGATCTCATTTAACCAAATATAGATCAAACCATAAATAAGATTATCTTTCAAGCATAATTGCATAGAGTATTTATTATATAAACAGTCTATATCAACAGAAAACTATACCTGCAGGCTAACGTAGCTTAATATAAAAACACATACTTGCTTCTGTCACCAGGTTAATGTGGTTTAATATAAAAGCACATGCTTGCCTCTGTCACCAGGTTAATTTGGTTTAATATAAAAGCACACGCTTGCCTCTGTCACCAGGTTAATGGGGTTCAATATAAAAGCACTTGCTTGTCTCTGTCACCAGGTTAATTTGGTTTAATATAAAAACACATGCCTGCCTCTGTCACCAGGTTAATTTGGTTTAATATAAAAACACATGCTTGCCTCTGTCACCAAGTTAATGGGGTTTAATATAAAAGCACACGCTTGCTGCTGTCACCGGGTTAATGGGGTTCAATATAAAAGCACTTGCTTGTCTCTGTCACCAGGTTAATGGGGTTCAATATAAAAACACATGCTGGCCTCTGTCACCAGGTGAATGTGGTTTAATAAAAAACACATGCTTGCCTCTGTCACCAGGTTAATGGGGTTTAATATAAAAGCACATGCTTGCCTTTGTCACCAGGTTAATGGGGTTTAATATCAAAACACATACTTGCCTCTGTCACCAGGTTAATGTGGTTTAATATAAAAGCACATGCTTGTCTCTGTCACTAGGTTAATGCATTTTAACCTTAAGCCCTAAGTTTAATTAACTTTTAACTGTTGATTGACTCTAAATTTAAGTTAACAGAGTCTCATCATATTAATCATAATCTGGCCTAAAATTTTCTTGGTGATCTTCCAGACCATGCCTGACACACTTCTGGTAAACTGACACCCTATGTTATTATTACTACTCTTACTGTTATAACTACTACTTTTACCACTAAGATTGCCTCTACTAGTCCTACTACCACAATTACTAGTGCTATTATTACTACTATCATTACTGTTACTACAGCTATTACTGCTCCTTCTACTTGTACTAACTTCTACTACAGCTATTACTAATATTACTACAACTGTTGCTACTATTACTATTATTATTATTAAGGTTGTAAAAGTTTTTCTTCACAGTCGTGTGGTGGTAGATAACTGGTTGTTGTCCATGTCGAGTCCGGGTCTTAACAAAAGGCCAAAGGATCCAACATCTTCCTCAACTCCACTAAGAGAGGACCTTCCTCAAAATGTGAGCTGTTCCTAAGATGGCCGTCTTCTGTATAGTCTAAAAAGACATATTATATATAGTACTTTATTGGCAATACTTTCATTTCACAAATAGAAATGTTTTTCAAATTAGGCCATACAACAATATTAAAACAAAAAAAAAGGGAAAAAAGCAACAGTTAGCCATTAAAATTGAATAAATAGTCTGACAAATAGTGTTTAAAATGCCTTTCTCTGCTAAGAGAACGGATATTTGGTAGAAGATTGTTAAAGCAGCTAGCAATGACATTTTCAAAATGATTGTTAGTGATTGTATGCAATTTGTTCATATCACGTAAGTTGAAATGAGTTAAGAACCTGTAATTGTCATGTAAAAAACGAGGACACAAACCATGAAAATCTTGAAACATTGAATTGAAGTAAAATAAATATTTAGCATAGGCAGAGTAAAAAGACGCAGAGATTTGGAAAGATCATTTGTTGGAATAATATATGCAGGCATATGATGTAAATTTGCAATGAGTGGAAATGCTCTTTTTTGCAACAAAAATAAATCCTTTGTGACATATCTTGAGCTAGATTATAATAAATGTGGATACCATAAATAATAACGCAAAATATAAACTGATAATAAAATGCAATAGCAGATTTTGAGTTCATGTATGGCCTGCAAAACTGGAGCAGAGTCAATGACTTCGTGACCTTACTACAAACAGTGTCGACATGATTATTCCAAGAGAGTCGATCTGTCAAAACAAATCCTAACAATTTTGTTTCATGTCTACAAGTGATGGATTGACTATTAAACTTAAGAGTAAAGCTTTTTCGAAGGTTTTCATCAGTATTATAGAGAAGAAAGTGTGAATTTTGTAAATTGATTGTCATATGATTTGCTGTACACCAGTTGCTGATAATTTTCATGATGAGATTGCAGTTCGTCTCAAGAAGTTGCACATCTTTGTGATAACTAACAAAAACAGTATCATCGGCGCAGGCAAAGCCTTATGAAATAAGTCTAAGAAGATCATTTATATATATTAAAAATAATACTGGCGCAATAAGTGACCCCTGTGGAATACCAACATTTATATCTAGTGTCAATGATTCGTTGTCATTCATGATGACCTTTTGGCGCCTTTTGTGAAAATAGGATTGGAGTATTTGCAACGATTTATTTTTAAAACCAGCAAGTTCTAGTTTATGATATAATATTTTGTGATTGACACAGTCAAAAGCTTTGCTGAAATCCAAAAACATCAAGCAAATCTTCTCACCTCTGGTTTTCAAATCCAAACAATCTGAGATTAGTTTATGAACAGCATCAGTGCATGAATGACTTTTTTTGAAAGCACACTGATAAGGATGTAAAATATTATTTTTGGACAAATGAGAGTAGATGTGAATATTTAAGTGCTTTTCAAAAACTTTAGATAAAATAGGGAGTACTGAAATAGGGCGGAAATTTGATGGGTTGCTATTATCTCCTCCTTTAAACAATGGAGTAACTCGTGCATGTTTCCATGCTGAAGGAAAATAGCCATCAATCAAAATTCTGTTAAACATATCAGTGATAATAGGTACAATGAATGGAAGAGTTGCTTTTATCATTTTTACAGAAATATTGTCTATGCCTGAGGATTTTGAATTAGGAATGTTACTGATGTATTTTACAATATCATGAGGAGTAAATTTGGGAAACTCATTAAATGTGGTCTTCAACTCGCTGTTTTGACAAGACAAATAAGGATTGGATGACGGTAAAATTGAATTTGAAAGTTTACTTGCAATAGACACAAAATGTGAGTTAAGTTCTGAAGCTGACAAACAAGTGTCACAGCTTTGAGGTTTGTTATTTTTCACATTCAAAGCTTGCCAAAGCTTACGCGTATCACCAAGCTTTGACTGTTTAAAAAGTTCGTCGATACATTTCGTTTTTTTTCTTTTAATGAGATTTGTGACAAAATTGCGCTGCTTTTTGTAAGCAGTCCAATCTTTGGAATTTTTCAGTTTTTCTATCAACTTAATATTTTGCTGTACCTCTTTGTCAAGCCAGATAGGTAAAGATTCTGACTTGACTTTTCTAGTTTTAAGAGGGGCCAACTCATTGACAGCCGTAGAAAACTTTTGATTAAATAAGTTAATCATGTCATTAGTGTTCTTTTTAATCAAAATATCATTCCAACTGATGAAGGAAAACTTATTTGAAATATTATCAGGAACAAATCTGGAGTAATCTCTATAAGTGATTTTTCGAGGAAAAGATTTATGTGCAACACCAATTTTTCTCGCAATAAATACTAAATTATGATCACTCATAGACAATTTAAGTACTCCAGAAAACTTGGCGTGATGAGAGAAATTTGTATACTCATGATCAATTAATGTTGAGGAGTTTACAGTTACTCTTGTGGGTTCACCAATCAGCTGTTTTAAAGACAGCGGATTACATATTTTCCTTTTCCAATTGGAACTTTCTTTTGTGTTCAACAAATTGATATTGAAATCACCTAGTATCAAAATTTCTTCAGTGTTGCTGTAACACTCTTTCACGAAGTCTGAAAATTTTGTTATCCAATCGACTGTAGAATTTGGAGGTCTATAAACAAAAGACACTATGTAAGGTCTCAAAATAACTGGAATGATTTTAATGGAAAGACTATCAGCAGCAATTTTGTTAATAGCAAATTCCAAACGCTTGAAATTAATGGAGTTGTGAATATAGTATAATAAGCCACCGCCCTGGTTATAGTTCCTATCATTTCTTATCATATTATAACCAGAAATTTTAAAGTAATCATCACCATGTCTAGCTCCAAGAAATGTCTCAGAAAAACAAATAACTTTAAATTTATACTTAAAAATCAAATACTTAACTTCATCTATTTTGGAAGATAAACCTCTTATATTTAAATGGGCAATGGAAAATCCTTTAGAGAGATCCATCATTTAAGAGGTTCAGCGTGACATAAACAATGAGTTGATGGTATACTTATTCCATGTGAGATGGCATTTTGGTAGAATAGGGAAGAGGAGAATTTAATCTTCAAGGACCTCAATCTTTTACCATCTTTGAACAATCTTTCTATAAAGGCATCAGGGTCAGTATCTTTGATATCTTGATGTATTTTATTGTCATCTGCATCGAGTGGGACACCTTTAACAATAACTACATTGTCTTTATGAGAATCTGGATCAATGGACAGTCTGCAAGATGATCCATCAAACAGATCAGATTTCCAGCAATCTGTAACTCCTTTAGCGATGTCCCGAGATCGGAGTTGAATCATAATTCTAGGATTGTTTGATTTGAAGTTGTAGCGAGTAACGAGTTCAATGATGGTTGGCCCGTACTGACTGTTTATAGCTTTCCGTACCGTTTCTTGATTAAATGATTTATGGAGAGAAGAGTTTGGTCGAATTGAAACCACAATGTTGTTGTTTCCAACAAAAGCAGTCTTTTGTTGTTTAGATTGAGCTGGTTGCTTGACAGCTGTTGCTGGAATACGCTGATCAACATCCATTTGGGTAAGATTAGAAGTTGACGGCGTATTTTGTTTGTTGCACGATTTACTTTCTGGGTTTTTACACACTGTTGCATTAGCTGAATGTTTCCTTAGGGGTTGATCTTGAAGATAAAGATTTCGCTTTGTTGTTTCGACATAAGAACTTTGTTGTTCCTTGAGCTCATCAAGTAATGATTTTTGCATAGCTAAAAGTTTGTTATCAAACTGATTTGATGACCATGATGAATACCTGATGAATTCATCCTTAAGATTTTCTGTAGAAATAGATGTTGATAGTAACTTGTCAATTTTTGTTTCCAAATCCGCAACTCTGGTGATTAAGAATTCTACTGTAGTACTCAATTTTGAGCAGCTTTTACATGTTACTGTAGCTTTTTCGGAAGTAGTGTATGAAGCACTTGTTGAGGCTTCATGATTGATTGTAGACAGACACAAAAGTACTGATTGAATATATGATGGAGACTTAGATGAAGACAGCGCTGAAAGCTCATCAATGCACTTGGTTTTTATTTGCACATTAAGAGCCTTCTCTTGATCTTCTGTGAAGCTGGTTCATATCTGTTCATAGTGGGAAAAGAAGATGTCAAGATTTGTAAGCTTGTTCACAAGTATTCTACTCGTAGTGTTGTAAAAATTTACAGTATACAAGGCTGAAACACTCGAGTGCACTACTAGACCAGAATGGTCTATATTCTCCTTGATCGATTCCACTTTAAAGTTAGATGAAAGGTGAACCACGAAACTACGTTTGAAAACCTCATAACCGGCAGCAGTACAATTTATTACTATCTGTGGGTTTTCAGGCTTACCCAGAATGTCGTAGGTAGTTTTAGTCCTTTCGGCATGATCTAATTTCTTGTGAAGAGATTTGATCCTGGACAAGATGTATGGCAGCTGATTGGATTTTAATACTCCATTTGTTTCTTCTTCAGAAGTCTGACTGTCCAGTTCGTCTATATGCCCTTCTTTATTAGTTTCAGAAGATTGCTTTTACCTCTTTTTTGACTTGTTACCCATTGCTTTTCAGAATTATTTCAAATTTTAAAAAAAGCAACAGAGAGAGCACAAATTTTGCAGCCTGTCGTGCCGTTGCGCCCGACACAACTCACGAATATTCACTCCCACCTTCGCCAAGTATGCTATATGCCTCATTGATATTGTTCCGAGTGCACCAATTACTATTGGTATCACGCCGGTCTTCACCTTCCACAGTCTGTTTATCTCGAACCCAAGCTCTTTGTATTTACCAATCTTCTCATCTTCCTTCTGTACTACCCTTGTGTCTCCAGGTATTGCTATGTCTATGACCTGACACTGTTTGGTTTCTTTATTTATTAGTATCAGGTCTGGTCTTCTAGCTTTAATAACCTTGTCTGTCTGCACATTAAAGTCCCATAGCAGCTTCACTTTCTCGTTCACAAATTTTTAATATTATTATTATTATTGCTACTAGTATTACTACTGCTGCTATTTCTACTAATACCACTACTGCTAATATTACTATTACTACTACTATCACTACTGCTGCTAATACTATTACTACCACTATCACTATAACTACTACTACTACTGACTTCTACTATTAACCGACTAGACGGATTTAAAATCAGAAGTAGAATTTTGATCATGTTCAGAGGTGATAAGATTTTTTTTTCTGGTAGCTTCTTGAGTTTTCTTGAATCATGGCTTCTAGTTTATCTAAGTACACATTGTTAGCTTAGGTCATGGGGTAGTCTTTCATAGTGCCAATAGCTGCTCATGAGCTATAACAAAGCAAAGGTATCTCTCTAAAGCTTAAAACTCTCATAAAAACACCATTATTCAACCAACTTTGCTGGACATTAACTATGATGTTAGTAATGTGCATTTGATGACGAAATGTATAAACAGATGATGATTGGGATACCTTGTCTTTGGCTTGGTAAGAACAATAATTGATTGTGATTGGATAATTTTAGAGCCAAAAATTCTGATTGGAATATTATAATGCAAAAGCAGATAATGATGACTTGGCAACCATATAGCTATTAAAATGGCATTATCACAAGGTTGTCTCATACATCATTAGGTTGAAATAGTTTATTTCAGAGGTTTGTCAATATTTCTCTGCTTATCTAGGAAATAACTATTGACATACCGAACCGTATTATCATTGCTCTATGGAGCACTCTAATAGACTCTTACAAGTCCACCAAGGGAATACAGTTGATCTAACTCATATCAAAGTAGATACAGTGAAAAGGTAGCTACACACAAGACTTTGGAGTATGCATAACAAAACGAACACATACAAAGCTTGCAACAGGTGTACACAAAATAAAAACGTTAATCTTGCCTCATCTATTTACTTTTGTTGCATGTGTACATGCATTGCATTGTAAGATTTGGCCATTACCTAACCGATAAAGTTGCTTTATCACTAATTTTATATCAGGTATATATCGTTATGTAGGCTTATATCAGGTGTATATCGTTATGTAGGATTATATCAGGTGTATATCGTTATGTAGGATTATATCAGGTATATATCGTTATGTAGGTTTATATCAGGTATATATCGTTATGTAGGTTTATATCAGGTATATATCGTCATGTAGGCTTATATCAGGTGTACATCGTTATGTAGGATTATATCAGGTATATATCGTTATGTAGGATTATATCAGGTATATATCGTTATGTAGGCTTATATCAGGTGTATATCGTTATGTAGGATTATATCAGGTGTATATCGTTATGTAGGATTATATCAGGTATATATCGTTATGTAGGATTATATCAGGTATATATCGTTATGTAGGATTATATCAAGTATATATCGTTATGTAGGATTATATCAGGTATATATCGTTATGTAGGATTATATCAGGTATATATCGTTATGTAGGCTTATATCAGGTGTATATCGTTATGTAGGATTATATCAGGTGTATATCGTTATGTAGGATTATATCAGGTATATATCGTTCTGTAGGTTTATATCAGGTATATATCGTTATGTAGGTTTATATCAGGTATATATCATTATGTAGGATTATATCAGGTGTATATCGTTATGTAGGCTTATACCAGGTATATATCGTTATGTAGGTTTATAGCAGGTATATATCGTTATATAGGTTTATATCAGGTGTATATCGTTATGTAGGTTTATATCAGGTATATATCGTTCTGTAGGTTTATATCAGGTATATATCGTTATGTAGGTTTATATCAGGTATATATCGTTATGTAGGTTTATATCAGGTGTACATCGCTATGTAGGATTATATCAGGTATATATCGCTATGTAAGTTTATATCGGGTGTATATCGTTATGTAGGTTTATATCAGGTATATATCGTTCTGTAGGTTTATATCAGGTATATATCGTTATGTAGGTTTATATCAGGTATATATCGTTATGTAGGTTTATATCAGGTGTACATCGCTATGTAGGATTATATAAGGTATATATCGTTATGTAAGTTTATATCGGGTGTATATCGTTATGTAGGTTTATATCAGGTATATATCGTTCTGTAGGTTTATATCAGGTATATATCGTTATGTAGGTTTATATCAGGTATATATCGTTATGTAGGATTATATCAGGTATATATCGTTATGTAGGTTTATATCGGGTGTATATCGTTCTGTAGGTTTATATCAGGTATATATCGTTATGTATGTTTATATCAGGTGTATATCGTTATGTAGGTTTATATCAGGTATATATCGTTATGTAGGCTTATATCGGGTATATATCGTTATGTAGGATTATATCAGGTATATATCGTTATGTAGGCTTATATCAGGTATATATCGTTATGTAGGTTTATATCAGGTATATATCGCTATGTAGGTTTATATCAGGTATATATCGTTATGTATGTTTATATCAGGTATATATCGTTATGTAGGATTATATCAGGTATATATCGTTATGTAGGCTTATAGCAGGTATATATCGTTATGTAGGCTTATATCAGGTATATATCGTTATGTAGGCTTATATCAGGTATATATCGTTATGTAGGTTTATATCAGGTATATATCGTTATGTAGGTTTATATCAGGTATATATCGTTATGTAGGTTTATATCAGGTGTATATCTTTATGTAGGCTTATATCAGGTATATATCGTTATGTAGGATTATATCAGGTATATATCGTTATGTAGGCTTATATCAGGTATATATCGTTATGTAGGCTTATAGCAGGTATATATCGTTATGTAGGCTTATATCAGGTATATATCGTTCTGTAGGATTATACCAGGTATATATCGTTTTGTAGGTTTATAGCAGGTATATATCGTTATGTAGGCTTATATCAGGTGTATATCGTTATGTAGGATTATATCAGGTATATATCGTTATGTAGGATTATATCAGGTATATATCGTTTTGTAGGTTTATAGCAGGTATATATCGTTATATAGGTTTATATCAGGTGTATATTGTTATATAGGATTATATCAGGTGTATATCGTTATATAGGTTTATATCAAGTGTATATCGTTATATAGGTTTATGTCAGGTGTATATTGTTATATAGGTTTATATCAAGTGTATATCGTTATAAAGGTTTATATCAAGTGTATATCGTTATATAGGTTTATATCAGGTGTATATCGTTATATAGGTTTATATAAGGTATATATCGTTATATAGGTTTATATCAGGTGTATATCGTTATATAGGTTTATATCAGGTGTATATCGTTATATAGGTTTATATCAGGTGTATATCAATATATAGGTTTATATCAAGTGTATATCGTTATATAGGTTTATGTCAAACAATCGTCAGCATTATCTGCGTACTCAGGAAATTCTTGTGCCTAAAAAACTGATAACAAAAACAAAAATTCAAACAACAGAACATTAGATCATTGCTTTATAGAATACTCCAATAGACTCATACAAGTTTATTAAGAGAATACAGTTCATCTAACTCACATCAAAATAGATACAATGAAAGGGTAACCGCACAGCAGACTACAAAGTAAGTATGTCTAAACACAGACAGACAAATCTTGCAATAAGTTGGCCCAACAAAATTTTAAAAATTTACGTTTCTGTATTCTTGTCTTTTGTTTCATGAGTAAAGTAGATGCATTCTAAAGTACATTAAAAGCAGTTCATTGAAAACGGTAGAAACTGCTTGCGCTAATAACATATTTTCCAGTCAAACGGGCATTTTTTTGCGCCTGACCATGAATGAAGTCTTTTGATGCAAACTTTTATGCTCTCTCTCTATGTCAGTTCTTTCTCCAAATAGAAGCTACCATGAGACCACCCTAAAAAAGATTTCTAACAGAAGCTCTGGTTAGAACACCTTCAATTGAGGGGTGCCACCTAAAGAATGAATTAACTTAGGAAGCCGTGTAGTAGGTAAAAAAGGTGGCCACTAGCAAACAGAATAAAAGACCTACAAGTATCTGGTTTATTGCTTACTGACATGAACTACAAGTGCCCTGAATGTGCCTACAATTACAAAAACTTTGATGTGGTGAATCATAGCAATGATATTGTGAATGTTTAGTTAGTCTTTAGTTTTCAAACAGTATATTTCAATATAAAACAGCATCCAACCTTTATTTAAAAATTCACCAGTAATCAGGTTTTCCTCAATCTCCGCTTCAATTGATTCTTCATCAAAGTCATGATTATAGTTCTGTAGTTTATGTTTGGGTTTTTCCTTCTTTCCATCAAACAAATTCCTTTGAAACTCATTATTTGGTAAGCAAGAGCAATTGGTTTTGTTCAATTATTTACTAATAATCTCACAATATCAAATCATGTTCAGAAGACATCTGTTAAAATGACTATTCAGTAACAGGCAGAGCTTTAGTGGGCATCCGCTTTAGAGACCACTCCAATGTGTCAACCATATTTTATAATAAGCGTATCCAACGCAGTGTTACTATTTAATACAAATTATGTGATATATCACTGATAATCAAATGAAATTTAAACTAGTGAAATGTTTATATAAATGCGAATGAAATATAACTATTTACTCAATTTTATTTCTGTTTTTTTATTGTTTTTTTTGCATGCGTAGAACTTTAAAACGCTATTCAGTTTCAATAAAATTGTACTATTTCAAGTGCTATCACAGTCTATGGAGTATTGTTAATATGGTCTAGAATCATGGAACCTGCCTCTTTGTACAAGATTAGGTTATAAAAATGTTAAACAGATTTTTTTATTGTTAAAAGAAATGTGTAGTATTTTTATCAGAGTTTTGAACTAGTCAACAGGTTTTTAGCAAACAGTTTAAAGTTTGGTGGTGTCAATGTGTAACGGTGGGAATGAGCTTAACCGTGTCAGAGTTTATCAAACTGAGTTGTTATTTGTTGGTTTCCTGTTTCCACTTATCAATGGAATAAACTTGAATTAAGAGCTATTGTGGCAACTATATGAACAAAGCAAAACTATCGCATCATTGGTTAGTTATTTTTATGCTATTTATATTCTTTTCAATGGAGTTTAATTTAGTTTTTTTTCAGAATAGTTTAACCAACATCTTTGTCTTACAAATAAAACTATGTTCGTTTCATATTTACTCGTTTTCTTGTTCATTTTCATTTTACTCGCTGTTCATTTAAAAAAAATTTTAAACCGATAATCTGTTGACATCAATTCTGTCACAATCATGCAAGAAAATTAAGCTAATATTCCAGATGGTACAGCAGTATGGCCGCTCAAAATGTACTGAGCCTGTCTAATAAGATTTTACTCCAGGAACCTTCAGACTACTAGTATTTTTAGATACAGAGCTTTTGATTACATCATTCTGTCTTGAAACCTCACAAAAACTCAGAGAGCAAGCCGAAAATAATCTGTATTTTTATTATTATTAGTGTTACTATTGTTGTTTTTTTAGTTTATTATTATTGTTAACTTCATAATATACAACAAAATAGCTGCTAAAAGTATACAGACTCAAAAAGATGAGCACATGCAGGCTGCTAGTACTTTTTAGACACCTATCCTTCGATTACAAATTTCTGTAATAAAATGAAACAAGATCCAACAGATTTACAATTTACAAAACTCACTTGAGTTTGATTTGTATAAAATGAAGCATTTGTTCAGTTTAAAGTTTAACCGTAACTCAAGCTAGCAAAATATTGTTCAAAGTAGTAAGAATCCAATGTGCAGCAGATTTGTCATTCCTAACGCTTTATCTTTGTAACTGGTCAGGGCGTCAGACAGATAAATAGACAAACATTGAGATTTATATACATGTACATTGTATATAGATAATTATCATTATTGCTATTAATTCAAATAAGAATATTACTAGATAAAAGTTTAGAATGATGGCTAAGATTAATAAAATAACCTTAAGTTGATCTCTGCAACTGAGCATTTCTCCAGCCATCGACGTTTTTTTGCCACTAGACTCAGACTTGTCTAACCAAGATCACAGAGCTTTTGTTGGTCTAAAAAAGCTCTTAATTAAAAACAAGGACAGCCTTTGTTTGCAGCAAGATAAGCAGAGATAATATTCGGCCTTGCTTGCATGTATGTAAATTTCGGAGTTACAAGCCTAAAATAATGGTCAATACTAGTGGAGTGGTTATAGAAAGGTTTCAGTCAAAATATAATTATGTTTGTGGAGACAGGAAGAGTCAGCAAAAAAAAGACATAAGGTGAAAGGTCACAACAGCGAATGTTTAGGGTCGAGTAATGTCTATGTAAGTGTGTGTGTGTGTGTGCGTGCGTGCGTGCGTGCGTGTGTGTGTGTACAGGCTCCTACCTAAAATGAGTGTTGTTTCATCTTTTTTCTGTCTTTCCTTACACAAATTAAATTTAATGTCTAAAGCTATTAGAGTATTTATAATGGATCAGCAAATATTTATGTTTTTTCACATGGACACTTGAGCAACTAATCTAGCTACTCCTGTGACTAACAACTAACTAACTGAGACTAACAACTAACCGTGACTAACAACTAACTGTGACTAACAACTAATTGGGACTAACAACTAACTGTACCTAACAACTAACTGTGACTAACAACTAGCTGTGACTAACAACTAACTAACTGGGACTAACAACTAACTGTGATTAACAACCAAATGTGACTAACAACTAACTGCGACTAAATCTTGAGCATGCTCAGAGTCAGGTTTTTCACTCTTTTACTATAGTTTATGGCGTTATTATTATTATTATTAATATTATTATTGCAAAAGTAAAATAATCACTATCCCTATTACTCTTACTTAATAGAAAATCACGAGAAGTTCATTGATTTATAATTCATGAAGCCTCGGTAGCTGTAATGAGTCTGACACTACTGGTAGTTGTGAAGAAAAAATTTCCAAAAAGGTTCATGTTTTTACAAAGCAAAACTCGACTCAGTGTGGGTGATAGCGTGCAAATCATCAGTGATTTTGTTCAACTCGCTAGTGATTTGCATGCTCAAACCCTAATTAGAATACCTGCTTGCTCTAAAAACGCTCAAGTAAACCTCTCAGATGGAATACAACTGCTGCCACTGATTAACTGCACAGCAATAGCACTGTTACAGTAGCATCACGCTGCTGTCATAGTAATAGTGCCTGAAAATAAACCCCTTAAGTTATCTGTGAAGAGTTGTGCCTATTTAGATATTATTGCAAAATATCCAGAAACATTACCAAACGTCATCAAATATATAAAAGGACAAAATATGCTGAGTTGATCATGGAAACTTCTCCAAGGCAGGACAACCTAAGCAAAGGTGGTTCAAGTTGTTTAACCAGACAATCGCATTATAAAAATCACTTTAACTTGACCAAGAGATAAGTAATTTTCTATTCCCATAGGCAACAATTTGGTCGGTTCAAAGTCGGAATATTTTTTTTTGCAGACTGTCATTTTGACAATGATAGTCTTATGGTTTGGGCTTTATTTCCGACTTCCATGCAACTCTGTTTTCCACCTTCTTTTACCATCTGTTTGTGTCTAGTTCCCTCAACTACATGTTACACTTAACTTCATCTTTGTATCTCATCGTTTGTATATGTCACCCCGAGTCTGCCCGATTCTTCTTTCCTTCGTGGAGTTGTTCATACTATATGTTTATTATATTACATTTTTATTATAGTATACTTTTTGTCCTATACATTTCCTGTTTTATATGTAAAGTTGATTCAGCTGATGAAAGCTCTGTCATTGCCAGAGAAGGAAGACAGATGAGTCAAAATTGAAATCACCTACCAGCCTCTTGACAGTTGGAGCATTGCTCTGCAGGTGTGCTATAAGAACTTGACATGGAGAAACTGTTAATATTGAAACTAAAACAGCCGACATACGTAGGAACTACAACAAGCATACAAGTGTATCTGTACTGAGTCATACACATCTCCATCATACTTAATATAAGTCTCTGTTTAGTTCTCTCAACTTCATGCTACGCTTAGCTACATATTTGTACAGTTAGTTATTGTTACATTTGGTATAGTTATGAGTACAGTAGATGTCTTGGTAACCGCCTATGACTCATCCCATGCACATGTTCCAGCCACATTAGTTTTTTTATCGGCATATCTGCCATGGATGGGAGGCCAGACGTCATAGAGCTTTGGAGTTCTGGACCTTATCTTTTCAATTGATAATCAGAATGCTGCATAGTTGCCTCATCATAACTGCGGGCAGTCTCTTCACTAGTGCTTGGCCAGTGTTAATATTAGGTTACTAGGAAGAACCAACTATTTTTCTAATTATAATATTTAAGCTGGTAGTCATAATGTTTGCAGCTTATTAATATAACAAAATTTGTTAATGTGGTCGGTTTAATGACAGAGTGCAGCCAAAACTACCACCTGTGTGAAAGGATTAGCCAATGAAAATATGCATTTCTTTTGACATTGATATATCACTTAATTTGTATTAGATAGCAAGCCTGCAGTAGAATTGCTTACTTGAAATATGGTTTGTACAATAAAGTGGTCTCAAAAGCATAGACCCGCTAAAGCTCTGCTTGTTACTGAACAGCCTTCTGCATGTTATTAGACATTGTCAAATTATTAGTAAATAATTGAACGGAACCGATTGCTCTAGTCTGTCAAAGGAATCTTTTGCCAAAAGAACGCATTTCAAAGGAATCTGTTTGTTAGAAACAGGGAAAGACCCAAAGCATAAACTATATGACCACTACCTTGATTATTTCTACCGGGGGTATATACACCATTTCAGTCTCGCAACATTTCATTCAAAGTAAGTTCAAATACTTGTATGATAGGGATTGCCAATGAAAGCCTACATTCCTTTTTAATATTCACGTGTCATATGTTTGTATTAGATGGCAACACTGCAGCAGAGTTGCTCACTATAAAATATGGTTTGTATAATGAAGGGGCCTTAAATGGAGAGACTCAGTAAAAATTTCCTTATTACTGAATGTTATCAAACGACGTCTTCTAAATGATGCCTTTTAAACGATGCTTTTTAAACGATGCCTTCTAAACGATGCCTTCTAAACAATACTTTCTAAACGATGTCTCCTAAACGATACTTTCTAAACGATGTCTTTTAAATGATGTTTTCTAAACGATACTTTCTAAACGATGCCTCCTAAACGATACTTTCTAAACGATGTCTCCTAAACGATACTTTCTAAACGATGTCTTTTAAATGATGTTTTCTAAACGATACTTTCTAAACGATGCCTCCTAAACAATACTTTCTAAACGATGTCTCTTAAACGATGCCTTCCAAACGATACTTTTTAAATGATACTGTCTAAATGATGCCTTCTAAATGATGCCTTTTAAACTTGGTTAGTTAATATCAATTTATGAGCAATTAGTTGAACAGAGCCAATTGCTTTGACTTGCCAGATTGCGCACATCAACGAAATCAGTCTCGTGAAAAAGGGAAATTCCCTAAACATAAATCACAGGGTTAAAACCATAGGCTTGGTAGAGAATGAATTGAGACAGAAGGCAAGAAAAGACAAACGTGAACACATTAGCGCACTGTTAGTTTGTGTTAGCTGCAGTTACAATATAATATTCTTTTTATTTATAATAGCAAAATAGAAAAAGCAAAAATAGAATGATATGGTGCTTCCTTGATAAAAATATACAGAACTTGTTGTTTTATCGCTGTAATGTTCTTTATTCCAGTCTTGAGTTTACAATGAATTGGTAAAAGACATCCCAAGTATATATGTATAGAGAGCTGTTATAGCAAAAGTATTATCTTTGAATTATACATTAAGCAAGCAAATTTAATAAGTAATTATTCCATAAATAACTAGCTATGTATAATACTATGATTATATTGTAAATTTCATTATTTCATTCACATTGTAATGCGTTGATTGTCCATTGCAATGTCTTAACAAAAAACAATAAAAATGAGTTATTTGAACATCTATAGATACAGTTTGCCTATTATATTGATGCCATATGTGTATACATGTGCATGTAAGCTACATGCTTGTGCACACATGACAGGTACATGTAAGAGAATGACATGTGATAATAAGAACATCCACAGAGGTTTTGTTTGTTTTGATGTCAGCTCATCTGATTATCTTTACGTGTTAGCAATATTAGTCTTCAATTTAAATGACCCTGATCGTAGCAAAACAACTAGCTAGAAATCATTTTGTGACTGTTTATTAAATATAGTCACATATAGTCAAGTTCTGGCCTCACAAGAGCTGTTTTCTGCACGGCACTGAAACTTGAAGATGCGATAAAGTTGTTGTGACATATTTTCATCAGAAAATGTCTAGGCTAAAATGAATACGTAATGGACTGTGGCCACTCACAGTCACAACCTATGAGAAAACAACTCCTAATGATTGTGCATACGTGTAGCTCTGACTTGCCCTTAAGATGATGCTTTCAATGTTAATAAGATTTAATACCGATGCACTAGAGTAAATAGGCATTTTTAGTATTAGTAAAGAAAAGGAGAAACATTCAACTAACAGTACACGTATTATACTTTGTATCTGCTTTTCTAAATGACACCAGAACAGGCCCTAAACATAATTAAGCAATGAGGAAATAGCTCTTTAACCTTGTTTTAAAATTGGCTCATTGGTTGTTGTTCTGTAAAATCCTAACATATAGCTACTTTCAATATTTTTGACACACTATGGGATGGCTGTGAAAAAAGTAAGAAAGATTTCTAAACGTTTTAGATTTACTGATAATCAGAAAGTTTGCGGAAAGGATAAAAATTATTTAATACCAAAGTGCAGAAAAGATTATAGAACAAAAGTGTTAGAAAACTTATGGAGAGTAAATTGTGTATTGCAGTCTACCTCTAACGCCCTTATTATTACTATAATGTACTACAAGAACGTTAGTCACAATGATGCCACAACACGTGTCAAGCCGTATTGGATTTGTCTTCTTCATAACAATGCAATATTTTGTCATTTTTGGAGTTGCTCTACCAATCCATAAAAATAAAAACTACTACCGCTCCCAATAGTCCGTGAATCTTGCGTTATTGACAACATGGCAGCCTCCATGGGTGTT
Source organism: Watersipora subatra (assembly GCF_963576615.1). Lineage (NCBI taxonomy): Eukaryota > Metazoa > Bryozoa > Gymnolaemata > Cheilostomatida > Watersiporidae > Watersipora > Watersipora subatra. Next base: position 19,743,744 of record NC_088713.1, read on the forward strand.
AGGACTAATCCGGATTTACTATAAAAATTGGTCAAAAAGGCCTTAAAGTATAATGTATTGGCATCTATTATGGCTGGTGCTATTTCATGCGACTATACAAACTAATGGATTTATAAAACTAAACGATACGAAAGCCCTAAGGTAAGTTCTCTAGGGAAATATTAACTGTAGCCTAAAACGAACGGAGTGACAGCGACTGATTTTAGGTAGTTGTTGAATCATACATTTAGACAAGATGCTTTATTTGTTTAGCTTTATTTTTGCTGGGACGATTTGAGCAGTAGGGAGAGGTTAGACGTAAATGCTGGCCGCTTTCGTTAATCCAAGTTGAACATTTGGTCGATCGACGTCCTTCGTCTCAGCAGTCATACAACTACACTAATTTAATTTATTTCTGCGGCACGAAAATTTGGTGGATTGATAGTTACTCACGTGTGAATAATAAAAATAGTTAGGCATAAGTCCTGTATTTTGATATCTCGTATGCGTAGGTATATATATAGCATTATATGGTAAACATCGATAAAAGTTGTTTCCATGTTTTAAACATTAGTTTGGTTTTGATTCACTTATGAGATTGCGCTGAATGAAAGGTAAAATGATTTGATTATTACAACTGAGAAATATTGCAGCTGCATCTTGAATTGAATGAACGAATGCCTACTTGAAAGCTCTTCTGTTACACTTATTCGCAACATTACAAATACTACTCTAGTTAATGTAGTTTTGTTTGCTCATAACACTTTTTAGGCTAGTTAAAAACCTATATTTGAACCCATCTTTAACCAATGAACTTATTAATCTACACCCTTGTTCAATTTTGCATACCACCAAAACCAAACAAAGCATGTTTTGAAAAGCTCCAGAGCATTGACATAGTTCTGCACAGGCCTACCACATCTCTTATTTGTTCTAAAATGGATTTTAATCACAATGATTTATCAACCAGTTAACAAAGTGGAACGTCAAATGTTCATAATGTAGAACTTAAAATATGGCAGCGCCTGCTGAAACTTCGGACATGTGTGTATTACTAGCATATGGTGTAGCCAACATATATATATTATATATTATTGTTTGTTTGCGCTATACATATACTTGTTAAACACTGTCTACTTTTGTGTGCATGGCATAGATGTTTTTAACAAGACCTACAGGTATTTTATTGCAAGATGTGCTTTATGTCCAATCTACGGGCAGCATTCAATGTTTGACTTTGGTATTTAAATAATTTAGCTGCTTGCTTTACTGACAGAGGCCTGTGATCCTCCTAATTGCATTTCGCTTATTTCCTTTGTCTTACAACATCAAATTTATTGATATTTATCTTATATTATTAAATATACATTAAATGAAACTAAATTATTAAATGAATACACTAAATATATTATCGCATTGTAATATTGTGAAAATATATAGTAGGTTGACAAGTTTTTATTGATCATAATAGCTTTGCCATACCAAGAAGTATTGGAGCAGATTAATTTAGCGTGTCAAGGTTTAACTGTATAAGCATTAGAAGATTTGCTATTGTTTCATATTCTGGAGCAGCTGCAAATGGAGAATATGCATGCACCACTGTTTTTGTAATATTTAAGCAATTCTGATGAAAAAAGTGTCTTGAAATACTGTATTTTTTTTAGTTACCACAATAGCATGTATCATTGCTCATATGAACATAAAATAGCTTTCAGTTGACTTGATTTTTTTCAGTTTACTATTTTGTGGTTCGTCTTTCCTCTTCGAAATATATAATAATAATATAATATATAAAGCTATGTTAAACAAAGTTCTCCAAACGACTTCGACATCAGAAAACGGTGTGATAGTACTGGGTTGCTCATAGCATTGAGTGCTTGGGGTTAGTTGAGAGGATAGTTCTTTAAGAAACTATATTAACAATAATTTGCTGGTTATTGGCCAGCTCATTCACAAGCATGACACTTGATTAGACATTGTTCTATGAGGAGATTACTCCTGAGTAATATGAAGTTGTCTTTCCCGTAGTGAATTTTGCGAAGGGCCGACCGGCAGTTGCCTCTGTGGCATTCCCTTGAACTTGAAGGGATTTTTGTTCTCTCTCTCTTTTTATCACTTCCTTTGTCATATCCTTCTCTTTCGCTCCTTCCCTCTCTTTTTTCTCATTCACTCCTCTTTCTCTCTTTCCCATTTCTTCTCCTCTCCCATTCTCTCCTTACTTTTCCTCCTCTCCCCTCTCTTTCTGTCTCCCATCATTTTTCCTCCCTTTTTCTCTTAGAAGAATGCCTCATATATGAATGTTAAAATAACTAGGTTGGCTGACGGCAATAAATGACATTTATGTTTACAGCTTGTGTTTAAATTGCAGATTTTAAGTGAGCCTCTATGCAGTGTAATAATTATAACATTTAATGCCATATTATCTGAACTTTCGACTGGGTACACACCTTCAAAATGTCTAGGATAAAATTGAATTTATGCCCTATATATATGTTATATTTTACAGAGACAAGGCGTTAGAGATGTTTGATCATGCCTACAACTCATACATGGTAAGTTAAGTATCATATCCTCACACAAATACAATTAGAGGTAACAGTTTCTATTGTGTGGATGATGTGAATTTGGAATTGTGCTCATGTTGAGCTCAACGTGTAGTAAGTGTTTGAATGTACATTCGCATGTTGCGGATTAACGCGAGTTCTTTGTTAAAAAGAAGGAATTCTACCCCAGGGGTCATAACACCATGCTTTTGAAATAGGAATGACTAAAGTGTGGAAAATTTTAAAATGAAATTGCTTCTTCCGCATCATTTGCAAGTACTGTTTTAATCTCTCGCATGTGTGAAACATTTGATGAAAATTTGTGAGTAACAAAATTTGTTTGATTTATGGGATTTTTGCCTGTTTATCATGGGTATTAATTGTATCATGAAAACAGTGGCTGTGTGGATTCTATTCTTTTAAGGTTGACTTGCAACAAAATTCACATTACAGTTATTTGGTATCAAAAGATTCACCATGTTTTACTCTGCTGTGTTGTAGAAATGTTATTACAAGCTCTTAATAGCTCAAAAACGAACGGTTGATTGCAGCCATCATGAAACCGTCGTAGATCGGAATCAGTTTATTTTTCTGACGTATTCATTACATTTGGTTATTGTTTTGTCACGTGATGTGTTCCGGTAAATTGAAATGCCAATAAAAGGATCAATATAAAACTTCTCGTAGCACTAGTTTATGACAAACACTTCGGGTTTTACCGAAGACCTCGTATCAAATATAGGTGCTCGCTACTTTACAGTTTTGTTTAGACTTGGTCTAATCATCTAGTTTTATCTGATCATGTGACTCATACTTCGCGAATAATTTCTGCAGCATTTTTCCATTATCACAGGTGACCAACAGGCTCGTCATGTTTATCAGACAATGATATGTACTCCTTCGAGCTAAGGTTAAAAAATTAAACGAATTTTCACGGTAGGTTATAAGATATCAGTGCTGAAAGTGTCAGCATTACGATGACGATAAAATAGACACGTAAAAACAATAGACATGGTTTTATTGAATGCGTGAAGTATATTTGTAAAAATGTTTTGACGAATGAGGTTGTGTGAAAGTGTAAACAGAAGCCATCTTGTACAACTAGGTCCCATTTGAGCCATTTTGGAAAGTGATTCTAATCTACGGCGGTTTTGTGATGGCTGCGATTAACTGTTCGTTTTTGAGCTTTTAGGAGCTTGTAATCACATTTCCACATATTTTGTGCCTGCAACATAGCAGAGTACAGCCCGGTTTTCATATGATAGCGCAGTGATCGTGCGCGGCCCAGTCATCGTGCGCAATGCATTTCTTGGGCTGCGACGCAGTGTTTCCATAGCACGCGTATGCGCCATGCATGCATTGGACAGGGTGGGTAATTTCCTTACTTTTCCGTACGGGAGACCCGACTTCTTCAAAAAACGGCTCTCCGTTTGATTTGTGGGATAGGTTGAAATGGTCGAGCGGTGTATTGTCGCAAGGGTCCATCCTGTTGGATCCTTGCGATCAGCGTATGCTCGTCGCGCGATCGTCGCGCGATCGTCGTGCGTTGAAGTTTCCACATCACAGCTGGCCTACGCACGACGTCGTGCGCCTTGTTGCGCGCCTTCCGCTGTCATATGGAAACCAGGCTGTAGACATGGTGAATCTTTTGATATCAAATAACTGTAATGTGAATTTTGTTGCAAGTCGGTGAACCTTCAAGTATGTCCCACCGGAGTTGATAAAACCTTTTGATGAGACAATTTTCAACAAATTCTTTCATAGCATACAAACTCAGAGTGCGTCTCTTGACCCGTGAATACAATGGTTAGGTTCAAGCACCCGCTATGAATGAATAGCCTTTTCATCATCGAAAAGACGAGGCTAATTGTCATAGACACAGCTGTGTGTGAACAAGCTCTATGCTAAGCTGTAGGGATGGTTTGGAGTTAGAAAGAATAACTAGGGGCTGTGTTGCAAGGTCAAACCTATCATTTATCTTCTCCCTGGCACACTCATTTTACTACGCAAGAGAGTTTTGATGCAAATGCAACATTTTTATTTCTTGCGCAAGTTTTGCCTGATCCTGGTTAGGTATACAGGCTCTGGGAAATATAATTTAGTTTTTCTAAATTGTAGACAGTTGAGAAAATCTTTTGAATTTGGTGCATCAAAAATGCATATTCTCAGGGGTTTTCTCTTTCTAGTGTTCAAAAAGCTTGACTTGAGAGATAAACATATTCTTGTTGAAGAACTAAAATGCTTTTGCATTACGATGACTCTTATCGCTTAAATGAAGTGGAATTTCATTTTTTTACATTCTTGAAAGTTTGTTGATGAAAATCACCAACACCACTAAGATTTTACGAGAATAACAGCGCTGTTGGGTACTAAGTCAGTCGTGGCAGCCAATCAGTGCAGAGTAGTGAAAAGTAGCAAGCTGTTTAATTTCATTTATTCAAAAATTATTCATGTAACACCCATAGTTAGTCTACCAGAAGTTACATTTGCCCTCTAGATAGGAGTGGGGACCTTCTATTTGTGAATAGTATAGAATTCACGGGTTTTTTAAAACTGTGAGTTAGTTGGTCTACTGTAGACATCTTGTCATCTGTGGTAGTGTATTGTTAGTACACATGCATATTTATGTATATATTTGTCGTCATTGGAACCTAAATCAATTTGTAAAAGAATATCTTAAAACGTCAGATTTTCACATTAAAATTACATACAGGAAGTATCTGTTATGCTTATGGTCATAATATTATATAAAATATATTACATAATATATTATATAATATATTATGATATTATATATAAAAGAAAAATTCAAGTAAATTTTCTTAGTATTTTATGCTTTTTTGTTTTTGTTAAAATTAAATTGGTAATTGGTAAAAATATTAAAAAAAAAGTCAGCGGCATCTTTTATCATGCTTAAGATTTTGATATATATATTATAAAAAAACTTATCAAATCAATATCCTAGCTTAGTAACATGTGTTTGCTGTCTCATGGTGCTTCTCAGTTGTTGTTAGCTGGTATATAGGTTATGTCGGGTTTTTTATTACTTACTGTTTAAACAACTAACCAGAGAGCATGTATTGATTCTGTTTTGTCAAACCTTATAAATAACCTCAAATGAGTTTAGCTCAGATTTCATTTGCTATTTGAAAAGTTTTCACTTCACCATAGCATCTGTTCATAAGAATGCCTGAAGATTCCCGCAGAATGAAGGTTTCAAAGAAATACTCCATCATTCATCTCTGATTAAATACTCTGTGTGTCGGTTACTAACTCGTGGTCTCATTCCCTTATAGAAGCCATTCACCATCTTGAAACACTGGCCATGATTGGGATGATATGGTTTATTGTTGTATCAGGTTTCCTTTGATTATGAATTTAATGATTTCAATATTGCTAAATAAAACCAATTCCTTTACAAAATTGGAAATTTTAAATCGACTAAATAAATACATTGCGGACTTTGGGTTTACAACGTTCACACATTAATAAAGAATTTTAATATTCTTCTGGTTATGTTTTCAGTGTTTTTGTTTCAACAATTCTGTATATTAATAAGTCCCACTTGGTCATTGTAAGTGCGTCTGTCTGTCTGTCCGTGTTAACGTTTAGTGTTTCTACATTTATGGTCGATTTCATACAAACTTCACACCCCTGCTCGATGCCTTCCAACAGTTTACTAAAAATATTTGGTTTCAAAACTCCATCTACAGCCTGAGAACCAACCTTCTAAACACCCTGACTAGAAACTCAAGAATGTGCATTCGCATACATTGAGGATAATTGCTCTCAGTGAACACACTCATGGATTGTTGTGAAAGCTGTGTGGTTATTTGCATTAAAAATCTACAAGGTTGCTGTTATCTGATTAAAAACAAACGAAATCCTCCGGGCTTAAAGCTGGCTCACACTGTATTGCCTTATCTCGGGTTATCCTCTTGTCGATTATGTATGTCGCAAACCAATGACATCACCGATGCAAAGGGGATACGTTAGGAAACATTGCAGTTGTCAGTCGCCAGCACCCACTTCGACTATGGTGATTTGTGGTCGCAAATTGCATAGTTTATATTTCCTTTCGTGACAGATGCTTCAAGACTAGTAATTTGTTGATGATGCCAGCATTATTGTTTATAACGCGAATACTGTCGCGGGCTATTTGCCGATGTAAGCGCAAATGGGTTTGTGATAGTCTGAACGATGTTATCACAATTGATCACCAATGTACTGTGGGACTAAGGCCGACATCATACGATACAGTGTGAACCAGTCTTAGTGCTAGTAGTGCAGTATTTAGTAGCCAATTGTTAAATTGATTGCTCTACAGGATCAAAATATGTCCCAATTCTAAATAAGATAAAATACTGTATATCCGCGCATATAAGCCGATTCCGGAACGCAGATTTTTTACCAAACTAAGAGGACCTGGCTTATATGCGAGTAACTCTGATTGAAATCAAACGAAATGATATAATGCCAACTTAATTTTAACAACTACAATTCAAACCTTTATTTACTTAACTTTATTAATAAAAGTAAAACAACAATAATGGTTACCACTATCATTAACTCTTTCGCTACCAAATAAATTTTTTTACGGAGACAATTAAAAATTCGGTAAAACAAAATCTTTGACATTGTGCATATAAGTTGTCATAACATCACATCACTGACCAAATAAATTAGCGTAAGGTTTTACATCATCTGATGCCATAAAAAGGCTACTAATGTACTGCAGAATGAGTTCGGACACTTGTTTGTCCTCTTCATATTATCATGGTTGACAAGTTTAGCACTTTCTGAGTCAGACCAGTTACCACTATTACTATAGCTTAAGGCATTATTATTACTGTTAAAAATTGATACTCACTGTCACTACTATTATTGCCCAATAAATAACCATCAGAAATTCATTAATCTACAATTTGTGAAACCTATTTAGCTGTAACGTGTCTGATCATTGCAAAAAAGAAATAGTTTTTAAAATATGCTTTTCCAAAGCGAAACTAAAGTCACCATGAGATGCAAACATGTTTTTCATTGGCTCTCTGCAAGCAGATGATTGTTTCTTTCATTAAGCGGAGACACGATAGGCTAATTATACAACTGCATACTCACCGATCGAAAACATTTTGTACCCATCATGCAAAGCGGCTCTATTTCGGCAACATTTTGCTTTAATAGCTACGGTCGGCGTGTAATGATTTATAGGGTCGGCTTATGAACGAATTCTTATAAATTTTCTGATTTTAGGGCCGTTTTGTTACCTAGCGTCAGCTGTGGGGACATACGGTACTTAGTTTTTTGATCTTGTAGTGAAATGAGACAACTTTACCAGGTTCTTAATTTCCATCAAATGTGTAAATGCTATCTAAGCTACGATCACTATGTTTCCATGACACCCATGAAGCGCATCATGCGGGTTCGGAGTTGTGTTACCGTGTGAATTAAATGTTTCTATGGACATTGGCATGATGTGAGTTGACTCTGGTGCTGTGTTGAAAAAAGGTAAGGAATTGTACAGTATAAGTTAATATTTAGCGATGCATGTGTTAGTGATGCAAACGCTTGAAACTTGATCGAGAAAGGACGAACGGAAGTATTGAAAATGTTCAAAATTGAATAGCTAGCACGGTATTTTACTGCGCATCATTCACAAATGATGCATGATGGATTCGATAAAGTTTTGCAAATCACCAAACTTACCTAGCTCGCTGATTTATGCCGTTTCCATGATGAGGTTAGCTCGCTGATTGGCTCAAATTTACGAATCATGAGCGTCATGAAAACATAGTGATTGTTAACTCAAGATGCCATCGTATCAAATTAATGATTCAGTGTTGAGTTCTTTGTTGGGATTCCTGTGAGCATTTAATCAATAACCTGCTACCGCTTGTCAGATCAATAAATTGAGTTACAGCAATGTTAAATGTACAATCCTGGGTGAAACCAAGGTCAACTCATTGCTTTCAGCATATTTGTATCATTTATAGATGAATGTACACAAAATATTTGTAGATTTTGTCAAAAACTCAGTATTTTCATATCGTTGCTAATGTTTTTGATGTTTGAGGTGATCTGGTTGCCAGGATGTTTTAAGATTATAATCGATAAAACTTGATCGTTGTTCAAGCATTCAAATCAAGCGAAAGTGCGATTATGGCGTATATAGTTGCAAAGAAACTGAATAGAGAAGCGTAACACTGCACGAAATAGTAACGCAATAACCGATATCAACTATAGTGACGATAGCAACTAATGACGTTATTTGGCACAGATATTTCGTCTACACATTTCAACCGCTATCAAACCTTGTTTATTTTAATCGTGAAACATCCTGGTGGTAAGACCACATAGACATAAAAAACAATCACAAATGATAGAAAGATTCTGATACTTTCTGATAAATTTGGTGTAAGCTCAACTTCGAATGTACAGATCTGTGTTGAATACAAGGCCACCCAATTTCTTTCAGCATATTTGTAATGTTTTCGCCCCGCTTATCGTTATTCTTTCTTTTCTAGCTTCATTCTCTGCACAGTTTTTAAACAATTATAAATTTCTGCTGTTTTATTACAAAACATTTTGCAGCTGGTTCTAACTGAACAAGTCATGAGATTTATTCGTGTATGTCTGCGGGTGTTCTGAAAAATTATTAGGTAGATGAATTTATCTCACAAACTTTACTAATTGTGTAAACAATGAAAAATTGATTCAAAGTTTTGATTTTATTATATCCTTTTGTGTTGTTTCATGTTGTAACTACATATATGAAATTTTTCAAATCTGGCTGAAATTTTTTGGCAGCTGTTCAAGCTTTTAATAGCTCATGAATGCGTGTCACTATGTTTCCATGGCGCACATGATTCGCATATTTGAGCCAATCCGCAAGTTGACCGCATCATGAAAACAGCATAAATCCGCAAGCCAAGCGAGTTTTGCGATTCGCAAATTTTTATTGAATCCATCATACTTGCGAATTATGGAAACAGCACTTGCGAATGATGCGCATTAAAATATCACGCCAGCTATTCAATTTTAAACATTCTCAATACTTCCGTCATCCTTTCTCGATCTAGTTTCACGTGTTTGTGTCACTAACTGCATCGCTAATTCTTAACTTAAAGGGTACAATTCTTTACCCTTTTTCAACAAAGCTCTGGAGTCAATCCGCATCATGCGAATGTCCATAGACACACTTAATTTGCATGGTGACACAACTTGGACACAACTTAAATCCACATGATGCGATTCATGCGTGTTATGGAAACATAGTGTGTCTGTATAAATTTTCCTTGGCGTTAATAATCATCAACAAAACTGTTTTTGTTACTCGCTAAAAACCAAAATGAAAAGGCGCAAGTCAGGAATTATTGAGTGAGTTGAACAAAAGTATTTAAAATTTGGTAATTTAATAGTATTGCTGAGGAGTCGTAATAGAGAACTGTAGGTTCTAGTTATAAAAATGAAACACTTTCACTACTTTTTTCGTATACATCTTCAAAGTTCTGTCTGCTCTAGAGGAAATATGCCAAGTTGGTAAGTGCTGCTTTGGGCTCAGTATTAATCTCTTATGTTTGTGTTGCTAGGTCCACGCATTTCCTGCTGATGAACTCATGCCATTATCGTGTCAAGGTCGGTATCGTGGAAACAAGCCTAGCAGAGGAGATGTTGATGACTCACTCGGAAAGTAAGATACCCATTTGTGTCATATGCATTTGTGTCATATGCCAGTCTATTAACAATTTATATTAACTTTGGCATTAATTTTTACAATTTCACAGAAAAAATTGTGACAGGACCAAGTATTTACAGTATTTGTGGCTGAAAAAGTTTCCATTTTATATTTATTCTTCCTTTATTTTGTTACTATAAAGTATTGTAGATGTTATAGGCTATATTGCATATAATTACTGTACGAACAGTAACTGCATGCTGCTTGTCTGTTTCCTACTGTGTCTACCTACACCCTGTCTGTTTCCTACTGTGGCTACCTTCACACTGTCTGTTTCCTACTGTGTCTACCTTCACACTGTCTGTTACCTACTGTGTCTACCTACACACTGTCTGTTTTCTACTGTGTCTACCTACACACTGTCTGTTTCCTACTGTGTCTACCTACACACTGTCTGTTTCCTACTGTGTCTACCTACACACTGTATGTTACCTACTGTGTCTACCTACACACTGTCTGTTTCCTACTGGGTCTACCCACACCCTGTCTGTTTCCTACTGTGTCTACCTACACACTGTCTGTTTCCTACTGTGTCTAACCTACACACTGTCTGTTTCCTACTGTGTCTACCTTCACACTATCTGTTTCCTACTGTGTCTACCTACACACTGTCTGTTACCTACTTGTCTACCTGCACACTGTCTGTTTCCTACTGTATCCACTTACACACAGTGCAGTTACGCTGAGAAGTTAACAGACACTGGATCATTTACTTATTTAGACCACCTTACAAAGGTTTTTGTTAGTAGGACTTGTCAGTTCTGTGATAGAGGTCATGTGTTCAAGACCTAGCTTAGGAAAAGAAATTTTAATTTATAAGAAAGAGCCAGCTTCCTCAATTTGATGATAAGGAAATCATTCGTTTTTTCTTGCAAATTAACGTTGTTGTTTGGCTAGTTACTCTGTATCACGCTCATTTTGTCGGGGTAAAAAAATTGTGAACCGCTAATATTGCTATATACCCAATCTTTCACTGTGCCTGATCTACATCAGACTTTCTGAAAAGAGCGCTGCATTAGCCTTTGGTCCCAGAAAGCTCTATAATCCTGTCCTATTTGAAGGTCAGCAAGCTACTTTGACAAGTATCAGTTTAAATGATAGAATTTACTAACCAGTAAGCCTGCAGATGTCCAGGATTTCTTTCAATTTGAATTAGATACCCCTCAGGTAGGTGTTTAAAAGGCTCGTTCACAAGAACCAGCCTTTTAAACACTGACAGACACACAGGCAGACACACAGACAGACACACACACAGACACACACACAGACAGACACACACAATCACAAACTAGAATTTATTAATATAGATCTGAGGAATTTTATTAAAGCTAGTATCCGGCATTCCAGTGTGCCTTCCAGTGGTGTAATAACCATCTCTACAATTATTCCACTATATGGCAAGGTGGTAGAGTTGCGCAGTTATTAATGTGTTTGGCTGCAAAGCGGAATATTTAAGTTTGATTTGTTGTGCGATGCATTTTTTACTTATCCTCCAATCGTGGCATCAGACAGACAAACAGACAGGGCTCTTGTTACAATAAAGATTGGGTATTGCTGATTTCTATTATCGCTAGAGAGAGTATTCCGTAAAGGTTTGTTACCTTTGGCTCTATACTCAAGCTGTTTATATAGACGGATAATATGGTGTGATGATTATTAAAGCATTGGAATCTGTTATAGCTTCACCTTGACCTTGGTGGACTCCCTTGACACACTCGCTCTGCTTGGAAGGCTTGAAGAGTTTGAGACGGCCGTTCGGCTAGTTCTTGAGCAGACATCATTTGACACAAATGTTGTTGTGTCCGTCTTTGAAACAAACATCAGGATGTTAGGGTGAGTAAACAGTGACAGGATGCGGTTGACACCCATCTGCTAACTAGAGCTACCGTATTAGCCTCAAGATTGTAGCTTTAGTAAGGCTGTAATAGCTTAAGGAAATAGAAGGTAAATGGTGATTAACTGATGTTATGACAATATTTTTAAAAGTTTTTAGGGTTTATCTACCTTGAATTCAGAGAGTACCCAATTTGTTTTTGGCAATACAATTTGGAAATCAAGTGTAAGTTGTCATTGCTTAATGACGGGGTTGCGTTCTAAAAATCCCATTGTTAAACGATTTTGTCTTTAAAGGAATCACCCTCCCCTTCTAACCTTCATTGATAAACATTTCACTTGGTAGTAAGCTACAGTATCGTATTCGTATAGGTTATTTACACTGCACTTCACCTTTTTCTTTCTCCTATATCTATTGGCCGTTTTTACTAGTAAGTGAAAACTTATGAAAAACGCATTAAATTTTAATGTTTTCTTCTTTATTTACTGTAAAATCTTTATTTGAAAACCGCCTCTATTGTAACGCCGCTACAAGAGAAGGGTTGAAAGATACAGCATCACCCTTTAATTGAATGCCACCTTTATTTGACCACCACTTTGACATTCTTTGATCTTTACAAACCCATAATAAAGTGATCAGTAGAAAAGTGTCCACAAAATGGTGGATTCGGCTATATCAATAACGATTAATTTTTTGTTGTTGTTGCTATAGTGGTTGCCATGGTTTTAATGACTGTGTACTTGAGTAGATCGATCATTACGATCATTAGAACTACACTCTGATTCAAAGTCATTAAGGTCTAAATCCGATTCATTGTTTTCAGATTCATTCATAATTTGCTTTACAATCTTACCTGAAGACTTTAAAGTGCTTTGATAATTGATGAAAATACTCTTCAGGAACACCATAATAACACCGTAACAACGTAATAGCAGCCATTGTTATAGCATATTGAAGTTTGTTTTTAGCTTCAAAGCTTTCCAGTTGTTTCTTTAAAGCTTTCTTTAACGGTCGCTCATAATAATAAAGCTTTGAAAGCTACCTCATCCAAATAATTAATAACTGTATCCGGCTAATATATTTTGCTCGTTACTCGTTTCACTTATTCTGATAGTTTCTCATAGTATTCTTAACATATAGTTTTCAAAAGACATTACGAACATTAATTTTAATTAATGTTAATAATGTAACATATGTGATACTGTTACAGCGGTCTTCTCGGAGGCCATGTGGCAGCGGTAGATTTGAAGAAGCAGGGCAAGTGCTGTCACTGGTACACCGATCAACTACTCGATAAAGCCTTAGACCTTGGAGAGAGGCTTCTCCTAGCTTTTGATACAGTTAGCGGCATCCCCTACCCTAAGGTAGGCTTTGGCCTATTTTTGTGGCGCACTATATGCTCAAAGACTATTATACTTGCGTTAGATAGACAAGTTTTTCGGGAAAGGCTAATCGTAAAGTTGATAAAAAGGTCATCTGGTTTGATAGGCCAAATACCGGAAGATTGCTCGCTGACATAAATCACCGACATTTTCAAGTTAAAAAATTTCATCAGCCAATCAGTGCCCTATGAAATTTTTAATGACTATTTGTTTTTCTTTATTTAAAATTACACACAATTATTCTTAGTGTAATCTCTCTAGCCCGATTACCCTAACTAAAGCAGGGCCATTGATAGCTATCATAAGCTTGCGTTGGATTTGATAATAACAATAAAAAAAAATTTTGTTGCATGGAGTTTTTAGGTTCCAAGTTCAGTTAATTTTGAATGTTTTTTTATCAGGGAACTACTCGACATCTCTTGAATCGTCAAACTCTGTAAATCAGTCACAAGGAGTTATCTTGCCGTTGATGTTTTCAAATGAATAGCACACAGCTTGGGTAGAAATCATTTCTCTATAGAATTTCCTGGTAGTGAAAGTTGTCAAAGGACTTGAGTTCCTATGCTCTACTAATTAGAAGTCTAGATTTATCTATTTTCTCTGACAGGTCTAATGGATATCAATAGAATATAGCATGGTAGGCTTAGATTATGAGAATGCCATGTATTTGTAAGGCGGCTGTCGAAATGTAAGTGGCCATGAAAGAGGCCTTTTATCTTACTGTCTTAGGTTACATAGACATGGATAGGAGTGACAGATCAGTGATAAGCAAAGTTGTCTAGTAATAGGGAGTAATTCGTATAACTGGGTTACATTGGTTGTTGTAGATAAGTTAGGTGTTGTCTTTCCTTTCAGAAGATAATTGCTCCATCATAAATATTTGTTATATCTTCTCAAGCTAAAAAAGTTCCTAATTTGTTAATCTTTGTAAAGATGCCAATCTTTAGGATCTGCTGTAGGCTAAATCTATGTGAAGTTGTGTTCTCATAGAAAGTAGTTTGGTAAGAATTCTATGGTGAAGCCCAAACTTGTCTCATTCATATGCAGCTGTCGGCTTGCTAATTTTTTGGAGGTATCAGTTTTTATTATAAGGTCGGTGCTTTAGTACAGATATATTTTTAATGCTTTTTACTTTACGTTTTTAATGCTTTATGAAGCTAATACGTTTGTATCATTGGCGCTTCAGCTAGTTTCACAAAAGCATTTATTATGTAAACAGAAAACACGGAGTTGTTTCACTTCACTTTATTTGTTGCTATAGAGTACTTTTCGTTGTGGATTTTAAGAAGGAACAAGGTGAAGCAACATTATTTAAACTATGGAACAAGATGTTCAGCCAATCGAAAAGCATCAAGCTGCTCCTAATTACACAATACTCTTCCCGCTGTTTCAGTTTGCTGCCAAAATGGATTGGTTTACTAGAGATGATTATTGTGTAATTATTACATAATATGAAATATAAATCGATGAAGTTCTAAGACTAACCCATTAACTATTTCATTGTTATAAGGGAATGGTGCTCAATGTTGTATGAATTGGGTACACCCATTGAATGAAACATTGCCTGAAAAATTGCGTGAAATGTTACATCAGTTGCTTTCATACACTTCGATGCTCGCTTTCAATACACTCAAATCTCTACTTATATTCACCTTGACATAGAAATTGCACAACATATGATTTTAAATTGGAGAAAATATTTGGCATCATGCCCTACGTAATTTCCATTAAAAGGCATGCAGAGTTTCTCAACTTTTCACAGCTTCGAAATTGAAAGAGGTACATGAAAATTTGAAATACAGCGTAAAATGTAAAAATTATAAAAAATATATAAGCTAGTTTCAACCTCATGTAGTTTAAGTTAGGATAAGTTATGCCATATATCAACATCCTAACCTCCAAACTTATCTATGGCAATAAAAACTTCTTGAATTGATTGCTACTTTATTATTATTATTTTTTCTACCATTAAATTTAAGGTTTTACATTTAGTTTTATAAAATGCATCTGTTTAACACCGAGTATAGCCACCTATGGTATTTATAACAATGTCATAGGTATTTGGCGTTTTCTTATAAAAATATTTGATCAAATTTATGACGGTTTTAGGGCGTATGACCCACCACAACAAGTTTACTTTGTACGCAGAGGTTTAACAGTGAATGGCTTCATCCCTGTCTCTGACCGGCTGTCTTGTTTAGTTTCTTGTTTAATTTATTTAATTTTAAATTAATTTTAGTTTAATTTAAAATTAAATTAAAACTTTAATTTTAATTTAAAATTGTATCTTGAGAATATATCTATAGTTAGTTGTAGTACTCATCAGATGTGGAAGTGTTTCAATTAAGCTTTTACATTTTCAGCAGTATGTTTGTTTTATGTGGACAGCGGTATTTTTATGACTGTGTGACACGATTTGATTCTGCAGGTAAACTTGGTAACAGGACTAAAGAATCTAAAGGTGAAGGACACGTGTACAGCTTGTGCAGGTACCATGGTGCTTGAGTTTGCTGCCCTCAGCCGACTAACGGGTGATACAAGGTTAGTCACGCATTGTAGTTCAGTGCAGACCACTGTCTCAGTCCTGAGTGTTCTAAAGGCTGGTTCACTTTACATCGTCGTATGTCAGAGTTTTCCTTTCGGCTTCATCGTCGATTATGTGAACCGTAAACTGATGGCATCGACGAAGCAACGGGGATAAGTCGCAAAAGTTTGCAGCCGTCAAACTTTCCTCGATAGTTCACAGAGCATCGCCGCCCACTTTTACAGCGTGAACCATTTCGGTGATGGTAATTCGCGGTCACAGATAGCGTGATTTATTTATTTCTGTTTATGATAGTCACTGCAGGACTAGTATTTGCTTCAAGCACCCAAAGAGAGGTTTTTGCGAAAGTTTAAAAGGACAAATGAGAACACTACGTCACGCATTATTTGCTGATGCAAACGCCGTTGGGTTGGTCATAGTGGGAACATCGTTATCATCGATGATCACTGAAGTATTGTGGCATCAACGACAAGATACGGCGATATAGTGTGAGCCAGCCTTTACTTCATTGCCTTGTAGTCTTAGTTTTCTATTCACTGTTTAAATTGATATATATTAGTTTTAATTATTTCTCTTTAATGGTGTTAGTTGGACATGAGTGGCTATGACTTCTGGACAGGATAGTTTTGTGAATGATTTTAATTGGACTCTTTAAAGAGGAACTTACCCAAAAAACTTTCGTAGATATTATTAAAAAGTAATAGTATTTTGTATCACTTGCTGATGTTTGAAGTGATCTGATTGCCAGGATGTTTCAAGATTAGAATCGACAGAACTTAATCGCAATCAAAACGCTAAAAAAACACATTACGTAATAACGTCACTAGTTATGCAACTGCCTGTTTCTCTCGTTATTGATATTGGCTAGTTCGTTGAGGTTGCAGCGTTACGCGTCTCTATTCTGCCGCTCTCTGCGACTATAGATATTATAGTCACAACTTTGCTTGAATCTGAGCATTTAGCTCAGATTCATTTAGGTCAAGTTTTGTCGATTCTAGTCTTGAAGTATCCTGGCAGTCCGATAACCTCAAACATCAAAAACAGTCGCAAATGATAGTAAATATTGATACTTTTTGATAAAATCTACTAAAGATTTGTGTAAGCTAATCTTTAAAACTTCGTGTTAAAACTGTCTTGTCTCAAAACATGTCATCTTAAACTGAGTTTGACAAATTTTATCATTTATAATCTTATGGCTTTCTGTAATGTGTCTTATGCCATAGGAGAAATGCTGGTTTTCAGCCATTATAGGAGATTGTTGTTTGAATATACTGTGTAAGATTTTTAAACTTTCGTTTAAAGTGTACAAATGAAGACATATTTTTGCTTTGACTTCCTGCCTAGTAATTTTGGACCTGCGAGCCAAAATCCAATATAAAAATCTGTTTGAAATAGTGTTGAATTTCTTCAGTTTTGATTTCTCTAGCTCCAACATGTCGCCACTCTACGAATGAACTTCAGATCTGCAATCGATCGATGGAATTCCTTCCAATTCAGAGTATTATCATACTGATTGTCAGAAAGGAGTATGGATTCATGGTTTTCAGGGTGCTTTACATCCAACTACAATTAATAATATTCGTTCTAATGACATATTGACCAAAGTTATTATGTTATCGTACCACGGCTATGTTGTTAGTTTATATCTTGCAAAATCGAAAAGCTTACTTTTTCACCAAGTTAAGAAAAATTTTTTCAAACAAATTTTAACCAGCATTCTATGCCTCATATTCATGCTATTACCCCCATATTTCTACCTCATTGCTGAGTATAGGAAAATATGGCTTCATCTCAAGAAGCTAGCTGTTGCTATAGAAACCTAGCGAGATGTTTATCTAATAAAATAATAAAATTCTAAAAAAATGTTCAGTAGGGCATTAAATTACTTCTACATAAATACGTACCATACAAATGATAATTGCTTACAATGGATAGGTAAACTCGTTTGAGCCAGCTTTAACCAGTGTAATGCAGTGTAAACCAGTCTTTTCCATTGTAAACATTAAAAGAGTTTTGATTGATCAAGGAAAATGTTCAGTGAGGACAAGTTAGGTTATCAAATATAATTTATTTTTATTGATGTCAGTCTAAAATTTGCCTATTTTAGAGTAATAGAAATTTTGAGCCACACGATATGCGCTATAACTTGTAAAACCTACTTATTGTTTTGAAATTAACATAAAGGTAGAAGATGACATAGAGTTGTCTTCTTTTTTGTTAATGTTGAATTCAAAGAAAGGACAATCCTTAATTCCTTGTTTTGTATATAAAAGATACAAAATTCGATATGTATATCGAATGCATAGATAGACATTTCACTATGCTATCATTACCCTTTTTTTATAAACCACACTTAGAATATGCACAAATGGCTGCTGGCAGCGTTTGTTATCCAAGGTATAATATTGCTGCTTTGTATTTATTTTTTCTTTTAAAGATTTTTTCTATGCAGAGGTTACAGTTCCTATTCCTCATTCTTTTTCTGAAATGAAAGTGTTCCTCGACAATAATTCACTATACAATTGAAATGGGTTCTCCTATGCCAGTTCTGTAGCTTCTGAATATAAAGCCTTAGCGTCGGTATAGGATGATCGAAACTCAGGTATATGTCGATAGGTTTGAGGAAGCGGCCCATAAGGCAATGGACTTTCTGTGGGATCAAAGGAATGTACACAGTAACCTCATGGGAACAGTACTGAATATAAACAATGGGGACTGGGTGAGAAGAGGTCAGCTATACACATATATCAGTATCTTTAGCTTACAGTATCAGTTGTTACATCCAGATGTTTATGCAATGTGTGTTCTCAGTATGATTGATTATATTTTATATATTGATTGATTTTTACTAGTTTAACTTTTATTAATTTGTCATTTATGTATATTTCTAAGTGTTCATTGTTCTGTTCAGATGTCTTGATAGTGAGTGTACTCCACTATGCTCAAGGGGTTGTATAACATGTTACTATTATTCTGCGTGCAAGATGTTTCACCAAGTCTATGTTCAACGACACATTTTCTATTCTTGCAGAGAGCGGTATAGGAGCGGGAATAGACTCATATTATGAATATTTACTTAAAGCCTATATATTACTAGGGGATGATGCATATTTAACCAGGTATGTTCGTGTCCATCCTTGGTGCTGAAAACGTCAGTTCAACAATATGTATATAGAAATTGTCTGCTCGTGAAGTTATATTTTGTCAGGAGTTCACAACTCCTAAGTTGTAAAAGTAGGTGGCCTTATAACCTAAAATAATAATGTCAACATTTATGTTACATACTCATTTGATTACAGGTATTAATCGTGTCTTGTCGCTGCAGGTTTAACAAGCATTATGATGCAATCATGACCTATATTAATCAAGGACCAATCATGTTGAACGTTGACATGCACAAACCTACAGTTAGTGGCAGAAATATAATGGATTCCTTGTTGGCCTTTTGGCCAGGCCTCCAGGTGGGTGAGAACAAGTTATGCCCGCTAGGTACAGGTAATGGCAGATAGTAACAGGTGGTTAAACAAAAGAACAGATTTGGTCTAATGAATGATTCGTGTTAGCGTGATGATATCTATGTGTGAGCGCTTGTAGGCTATGGCTATTACGTTTGTTACAAAATCACTTCATAATTGAAAAAAATTATCTTTGTACTTTTAGCAAATAAAGTGGGCCAATTTGCTAAAATTTGTCAAAGGAAAAAATCATCAAGCGTGTCAATCATTTTTTTCTGACTATAAAAACACTTCCTTTAGTTGTTGAACGTGCCATGTCGGAGAGTTCAGTGTGTCTGTTCACCCTACAGACGGAAGTCATAACCAAAATAAAACTGGGCTAAATAACTAATCTTTCCAGCTAAACTGTCATTTGTGAAAGGTCAAATTCTAACCAAGAAGCTCCGAGTTACTATGCGTCTGCAATGTTTATTTCCAACTATTATAAAGTTTATTTCTGCCACAACAATTTTTTATTAATCAAATAATCGTTATTTGAATGCTGTTCAGCTCGGAAACCTTTTTATGGTTCTCAATGAACATCAGCCTGCTTGGGTCGGGGCTGTGCAGTTAGGATCAAGGCTATATCTTAAATACTAGGTTATATATGTAGTATCTCTACTAGATGTTAGGAACAAGGCCAAGAAGCTAGTATCATGGCTGTAGAGTTAGAAGTTTTGCTATGAACTTAGGATCAGTGTTATGAGGTTAGGATTAATGATAAGCAGGATTTATTCATTGTTATATAGTTAGAACTAAGGCTATATATTCAGGATTAGGATTAAGAAGCTCAGATCAGAGCTAGAGAATTTGATGCAGGGTTATATAGTTAAACTAGCTGTGCCACCCGGCATTGCCCGTGTAATAGAAGAGTATTTGGACAGAAAATTGATTTGTATTTAACATATAACAACATTTGCCATTCTAACTTTCAAACTACATGTCATGAGAAAAGTTTTTTGTCTTATAAACAATGAGAAGTAGTGAGAGTTTTGCTATTAGCCAGTTTAATAATGTGAGCGAACAGCTTCTCGTTACGTTATGCTATGACCAGCGTCATGCGTAAAGCCGTTAGGTATTGCTCAGATATAATGACTTATATTGGAAGGCTAGCAATTCGACTTCCATAGTCTAAATAGGCATAATACTGGTGAACGGCTTGGTCCGAGATCAAATCCTCCTCGGTACGGAATATTTATTCCAAGATTTTAAGATCTATAGCCGGATTTCCGACGGACACACGACAGACTTTGAGAAATATATATATATAAGCTAGATAATGAAGTTAGAATAAGGTCTAGAAATGTTAGAGTGATGTCAATCTATATCCTTATAAAACACTGAGTTTGTAATCTTGCATGTTAATGTATCACTGGAATAATATGGGCCTTACCAAGGGTGTTTCATAAAAAATAACTATGTATGAGTGTTGAACTCATGACCTTCAGCTGGGGATATGAACGCTACGCCAATTGCGCTTAGCCGTCCCCTGCCATTCTTGCATTGTGATCTTTCTTGAAATCATCGCACTGAAGAAGTACTATGGGTTGTAATCACTATGTTTTCATGGTGCGCGGTACTGCGTTGCAGCCCCCTCCGAAGTCAAGAGGGTTGTACGTTTCCATGCTGCGCAGTGGTTTTCAGCAAATTAGCCAGATAAGAGAAATTGTATAAATCGAATCGCCTGATGGAGAAATAGAATCGATCACGGATACCGAACGTCAGAAACGGTCTTTTTATGCTTCTGTCGTCATTATACTTTTATTTACAATACACATTCACAAGGTTTTACAAACCTTAACACAAATTTTACAAAGCAATATATTTTTAACAAGTATTTTTAAGTAATATATTATTTAAAAGTTAATTTAGGACTTTTTTTCGAAGAGTGTTGGCATCGATAACAAAGTCTAGGAAAGTAATCACCTCATCATCCTCATGGGTGCAGACCATAATTAAGTTTAGGTGAAAGAAGATCGGAAGAATAGAAAAAAAACAAGATTAGCGGGATAACCTTTGTACTAGTTTATGGCCCTCAAAGAATCCGTCTCCACGGCATGAGAGCAATGCGCAGCCACTGCGCAATCGCTGTTTCCTTGATGCGAATTTGCGCTGGCTTCGCACTGATCAGTGCAAAGACGCTGATTTGGAGATAGCCATGATTTGGAGATAGCGCAACTCCGAAGCATTGCGCATCATGGAAAAGTAGTGAATTAAAGTGCTTTATAAATGATTGCTTTCGATGGGATATGAACTCAGGACATTCAGATTAAGGTACCAACCCTCTACCAACTGCGCTAATCCAAACCTCTGTCAGCTTTGCAGAATAATCTTTCCTATACTAAGAGTGGTGTTGTATGATATTGGAAAATGTGTGTAATGTCGGAAAGGCAAGTTTGTTTGCATGTATAGCCTGGTATACTATTTGCGTGCTGACTCTGTCATGCAGGTGCTCAAGGGAGACCTAAAGTCAGCAATAGAAATGCACGAAGTACTCTATCAGATCACACAGAGACACACGTTCCTCCCTGAGGCAGTAACCTCTGACTTCCATGTGCACTGGGGTCAGCATCCACTCAGGCCTGAGTTTGTTGAATCCACTTACTTCCTTTATAAGGTGAGTTTAGATGGCGTGTGTGGGTGTGGGCTATTTTATTTGCTGTGCATGTGCTCTCACATCTCGATTAGGTACACATGCACAAAGAACTGACTTATAATTGAATTATTTCTAAAAGAGAATTTTACAGCAAGAGGAAAAGCTATGTTCGCAAGTGTCTGCACTTTGCAATATTCATTTAGATTTGATTGGTTTATTTCGTTCACATGGTTCAGTCCAGTATAATTTATAGTGGTATTCTAACAATACTGCTGTGGGGTATTTACCCTGACTGCTAGTTGACTGAACATGTTTACATATTCGTATGCCCCTTCATAGGTTTGAAACTCCAAGCAACGCTAACTTATCTGGGTTTTGTTTGAAATAAAATTGCGCTTCATTAATCCATTGGCATAAAATTTGTCGTAGTGAGTAATAAATGAAAACATACAATTTGTGCTTATGCAGCTAAAAGACTACTTGAGGATAACAAAGGTTATCGTTCAGCAGTGGTCACATGGTAACCAAAGTTTCTGGTGTCAGATGCTTTGGTAGGAAGAGGCAGCTGATGTAACTAAAACTTAAATCACTCTGTTCATGATCTAAGTGGTTCAGCGAGATACAGCCAAAGATTGTATTTGATTGAACAACTTATTATTTAGCGGTTACAGCATTTAATTATTTTTTTACATATGATCATGCATAACGAATGAGAGATAACTTGTGTAAATTTAAAAAATTGCGATGTATGGTCCTCATTGGACAGATAACAATTTCCATTGTAATTCTTACTATATGAAATCAGTTTCATTTGAGACTCATTTAAGAGAACTCACCGATTTGTTGGTAAGAAAATGTGACTTTTGAATTATCATAAATGTTGAAGCGTAGCATGGATGTCAAAGCCTTTTTATGTGTTACAATAGCAGTTGTTTTAAATATGCCAAATTTTAAGTGAAATTCTGAACATGCACTTAATGAGACGACTAAAATGTTGGCCAATATCGGGCTCAAATCTATGACATTCAGCTTATTAGATCGATGCACTAACCAACTTATCTAATCAGCTGCCTTCCGAGGCTTCAGGTTTGTTGGGCCAATCTATATATTCCTCAAAGTTTGTGTGTGTGTCTGTGTGGGTTTATCCAGCTATAGCTATTCAAATCTTGTAATGAAGAATGTATATCACAGAAGATTTGAACTCGGACCTTTCTATTCACCAGTCCAATCCCTTACCAATTAAGCTACACAAGCTTAATGGATTCATTAGGCGATATATTTCGCTATGTGGGTGAAAATACGCTACCGCTTTCTCCGTTATGGCGCAACGTCATTCTATGTATAATTAGTAACTAGCTCTCTCAAATTAGCCATTGGCAATGTACCAGGCTAATAGCAAGTGGCATTGCTAATAAGCTGATTTTATAAGTGTGGCATCGCTATCGCTGTTTATAAGCTAGTTTTTAATACCCGTGCAACGCCAGATATTCTGCTAGTCAGAAAATAAAGACTGGTTTGTGATAAAAAAAAGGAACAGACGGACAAACAGCGACCAGTAATAATGTACATTTTGAAAGCAACAAATGAAATCAAATAAGATAGAAAATAGCTGGACAGATGTAAATTAGTAAACTATGAACTGTGAGAATCCTTTTATCAATTGGTCATACGTTGACAGCTTAGGTTTGTGTGGCCACAACTTGGTTACCGGTTTTATCACCATTTGTGCTGAGTCAAGGCTGAACTGCTGTTTGACATCTTACAGGCTACTGGAGATCCCCACTACCGTGATGTAGGGCGAACTGTCTTAGAAAAATTAGAGCAGCATGCTAGAGTTCCTTGTGGATTTGCTGCCATCAAAGATGTTCGGGGCAACACCCATGAAGATCAGTAAGTTTTTATGAAACTGTGGCTCATCCCGTTGTTGGTTGCCATAGTAACACTTGAACGAATCACCTTGGATATAGCTGGCCTTATGTATGCTACTACCCTGGCTGTCAAGTTTGCCTTGAGAGATAAAGCACAGGGAATAACTATCTCCGCAATAATTTCCAAACATCTTCAATCAGCAGATTGGTGCTCAGCAGGTCACTGGTGTTATAGTATCAGTCCACCAATCCAAAAGTCACGAGTTCGAATCCAGTTGAAAGCAATCTTTTTTCTAACCCATATGTATGGTTTCGAACGGAGATGACTCTTATTATAGAAGAGAGCATGAGAGATTGTCAGGTGTAATGAACATGTGCACAATTGTTCTTGGATGTGTATAGGTGGTTGATAGAGTTGCCCCGATTTTGGTATCGGAATCGGTATCGGTGCCGATATGAGTGTCAAGTATCTGAATCGGTATCGGCCGATCTTTTCTTAAAAAATCTGAACCTTCCGATACTTTTTACAGACCAACCATTTAGCAGAAAACTGTATTTTAGCCTGCTATACTAATAAAAAATCATCAGCTGTAAGCTTCTTACTTTTACTTAATGAATTTCAGGCCTGCCACACAATTTATTTCATGTCTATAGCCTGATCAACACAGCGAAGGAAACTTTTTAGCCAGAACGTAAACAAAAAGTGTGGTATTTCCCAATTACAGCGATAGGTTTTATTGCAAGCAATCACGAACAAGATAACAAAATAGGGAAACAAGAACGCAGTGTAATATTTCTATTTACTAGCATTACGAAAGTAATTTAAACAGTCGACGCATAAAGTTATCTATCACGCTCTTGATCTTGACGATACAATGGATCGTTTGTATTGTACAAAAAACGGTAACCCCAGTGGCGTATCGGTATGTAGCCTGTCCTCCAACATCTGTTGCAAGGGAATCCTCCTTCAGTACGCTTGGCTACATTGATAATGATGGAAGAAAAGAGACGTCTTACTGAGATAATTGAATCACTAACGGTTTTTAAAAGAAACATTGATTTGCTCTAAACTTGTACAGGCACAGCAGTTCATCCAACAATAGAAGAGGGACTTCGTTATCACAGATAGAACTGTACCACTAACAGTAATTACCTTTATTTACAAATTACAAGAAACATGGACTGTTTTGTTACTACATGCACGGTATGTCAGTATGTGAATATGTATATATTTTTTTCCATAAATGCAAACAAATAAATACAATAATATTCATGTTTTCTCTACGCTATGTTTGTATTTGCATAATAAAATGAGCTACTATCTATGCAACACAAAAGATCTGAATCGGTATCTGAATCGGATTATTTTTCAATTAGGATCGGTATATCGGATCGGTATCTGAATCGGCTGGCGAATTTAGAATCGGGGCATCTCTAGTGGTTGAGCAGCACAGGTGGTAGCTCGTTTGGCTGGGAATTTAAATGTTTGGGTTCGATTCCCGTGTGTTGCAATCTTTTTTCATAAAACTCGTAGCATGGCTTCAGACAGGCGGATGAACGAACACTTCTCTTATTATCATAAATACTAGCTGAATGTCTGGTGTTGCCCGGGTAATAAAAAAGTATTTGCACAAGAAAGTTATTTTCATTTAACGTATAACAACAGTTCTCATTTTAACTTTCAAACTTCATATCATGAAAAGAGGGTTTTGTGTAGTTCAAATAAATTGAGAGAAAAAATAGTAGCACTAAAGGTTTTCAAACCACTAACCTTTAAGTTTTATATCATGGAAAGAGTGTTTTGTTGAAACAAATTGAGAGAAAAAATAAAACAACTAAAGGTATGTAAATGTGAAATAGTTAGCAAGTAATGGCTAATTAAAGTCTGTTTTTCTTCGATTACTGTGAAAAATGATTCGATATACAATTATACTGTACGATTTTAATTAATTTCAGTGTTGGCATCGTGAGGCTAAAATGTCGTCTAGAGTGGTATAGAAACGTATCCGGCTCTTATTATAGTAAATATTAAGCACAGGGTAGGTGTCATTGTTTCTAATGCCAGCTCACATCGAAAACAATTATCATCAAAACCTTGTGATGCAAACATTTTGCGCCAAATGATGGTAAGGCTTTGTGGTGTTGAAGTAATGACAGGTTTGATAGACTCCCTAGAGATAGGATTGATATGATTGGGTAATTCTAGTTTTCATCACCTTTCTCTCAATTGAGGCTAGATCTATGCTATGGGTAAACCTTCCTCTCAATTGAGGCTAGATCTATGCTATGGGTAAACCTTCCTCTCAATTGAGGCTAGATCTATGCTATGTTTAAACCTTCCTCTCAGTTGAGGCTAGATCTATGCTATGGGTAATCCTTCCTCTCAATTGAGGCTAGATCTATGCTATGGGTAAACCTTCCTCTCAGTTGAGGCTAGATCTATGCTATGGGTAATCCTTCCTCTCAGTTGAGGCTAGATCTATGCTATGGGTAAACTTTCCTCTCAGTTGAGGCTAGATCTATGTTATGGGTAAACCTTCCTCTTGGTTTAGATTGATTACTCATTGGGTCAAGCGCGACCCATAATATTGATGCTTTACTGTTTTTCCCAAAAAATTGTTTTTTCTATGTAAATATGTTACCATGGCAACTCAGTGTTTTGCTAAAATTTAAAGCATCGATATCTTTCACTAACCTGTGATGACAAACAAAGTTGTTTTGCAGTTTGATGCAAAATATTAAAAATGTACTATTTATGTTCTTTATTACGATTATACAACAGCTCATAATCATAAAAAAATGTGAAAGACACCCTTGCCAAAAACTGGAAATTACAGGAGCCTTGACCTGCCAAAAGGATGTTTTGTTAATTTTGAGTTATAATCGGCTATTATTCATGCTCTGCTGCTACATCCGCTTGCAGGATGGACTCATTTGTGCTGGCGGAAACCTTCAAGTACTTGTACCTTCTCTTCGAGGAAGAAGAGAACCTGACTCTGGATGTCTCCCAATATGTCTTTACCACGGAGGCTCATATCTTACCCCTGTCTTTGGCTAATCATAGTTTTGATAGCAAGAAGGTTAGTCAATGTTCTCTTTGTGCTAACTGCTCTTTATAAACATACTTGCCGAATGCCCGGCGTTGCACACCTATTACAAAAACAACCTATAAACAATGGCAGGCAATGTAGTTACCATTGGCTAATTTGAGCAAGCTAGTATCCGTATTGCCTAGCTTACTAACAAGAGCCGTGAGAGCAAGCTTTAGTGACGATGAGCATAACGTAACGCAGAGTCACTACGCATATTTTAACCCAAATAGTGACTCATTTGATTCATATCGCCTAACGAATTCATTGTATCTTATATGGCCTAAGGGGGACTCATCGAAAAAAGGAAAAACTGACAAATGACAAATAATGATTATAAAACTAAATACTGTTAAACTCGGATAACTCCCCTTCGGATAGCTCGAACACATGGTTAACTCGAACGGATTTGTTTGGTCTGTACCCACGCAATGATAAATTGCTTTAGATAACTCGAACTTAACATCATTAACTCAAACAGTTTTTGCCCAACGGCTACCGAGACGGTTTTTATCGCTTTAGAATATCACTTTATTCCAAGCCATAGAAATAAGCATCAACTTTTAGTAGGTCTTAGGCGTCATCATCGGCAAAATATTTTTGTTAATGGCTTTTTTAAAGGTTTGCAGAAAATCAAATTTTACCAAACATCCGCTTTGCGATGGCTCTTCGAAAGCAAGGAAAAGCGAGGTAACCTTCGGGTAAACTTAAAGAAAAATTGGAAAAATTGATCTTGGTTAAAACGCTCAAAAGAAAAAGATGTTTTTCTTCTGAGTGTTTCAACAGTGACCAAGTTTTGCCAATTTTAATCGGAAAATGTCCTGGCAGTCACATCACATCACCAAAAGTCATCATCTCAAGTGATAGAAAAATATCTATACTTTCTGATAAAAAATTTTAAACTTTTATGAGAAGCCTTTTAATTTGCAACAAGCCATCTATGCTTTTGATTTATATATATAGTTTGTATATTGGTACATATACCTACTAATAAATAAATAAATACATGGACTTGTGACAGTGCTCTGATAACTTGAACGCTCTGATTACTCGAACACTTTTGCTTAGTCCCGTGAAGTCTGAGTTGTCTAAGTTTGCCTGTACTATGTTTTTTCACCTGTGGCGTTCTCAGTCGTTTCCATGGGGAGCAAGTGGGCCATGGGAAGAAACGAACAAACGAAAGGTCTTTCGCATCTAGAAGGATTTTTCATAAGTCGCAGCCAAATTTCTTACCAAAAACATTTCACAACTTGAAAATTTTTAGAGAGTAGAGGTTTTACTGTACACTAAATTTATTTCCATCATTAATAGCTACATGTACACTGTATACTCCCTAACAGCAGAATATGTGTACATATGCAGGCACCGACAGCGCCAAAGCCAAAAGGCACTCATCACGATCACTCATGCCCCAACATACGGGAATTGAGCAGTATGTCAGTCATACGATATGCTCAGAGTCTTCGTACACCACTTCACAACTATGTGGAACTCAAATGCCCAAAACCTAAGCCATCGTGAGTCGTCTTTCTTTTAATGGAATGCTTTTTAGAATATGTCGCTAAGCTTCTTTGATTTAGTTGGCTAAAAGTTTTACTTTTTAGTTAATTTGAAAATGTTGTCAAATTAATTATAAGGATCAATGGATGTTTGTTTTATGTATGTGGAGCCCACATGCTCTAAACCTAAGGCATCGTGAGTTGTATTCTCTTTAATGGAATACCTTGAATTTGTGTAGATTATGTTGCTATGCGTCTTGTCTTTGGTTGACTCTTGGTCTCACTGCTCTATTTTTGTAAAAATTCAGGCAACTTAATCATAAGAGATCAATGTATCCTTGTTTTTATTTATGAAGAGCTAAAATTATCTATATGTAGTCATTGGGAGTTGTCTTCCCTTCTCTGTCAAATAGTCGTAAGGGATCAAAGAATCTGTTTTTCATTTTCATGGTTTTAAAGATTCTATGCATATTTACATGTTCTCTAAGTGCGACATCATTCATCTCTATAAAAAATTTCCTGTTTGGAAAACTAACAGCAATTATTAAAGTACTGGTGCTACTTTGTCACGGTTGATAGGACTTTTACTTGTTTGAAATTCAATAGCAGGAGTCGAAGCCAGACACAAAGCGCCAAATTAAAAGATAACAATGAAATATGAAAACAAAGTCAAAATTAGAATTGAGTTTAGTGCAAGATTGGAACTTAACTTTAAGTTCGTGTTGGGTAGGCTGATTTCATTTCAGTTAAATTTAAAGTTTATGTTGTGAAGTGTCTCAAAACTGTTGCATACCGAACGAGGTGCCCTCAAGTCTCTCTCACTCTACTAAGAACTCTATATACGGTACATAGCAAGTGCTGTACATTTTATTGCAGACCATAGCCACTAAATAGGCATTGGCTACTTTGTAAGTGTAGGTATTGAATTACAACAATTTTGAACGCGTTTTTCTGTATTTCTAGAGGAGGAGAATGGATTAATTTGTATTAATGGTTATTTTATATAGCAAATATTGCTTTGAGATATGAGAACATTGACATACGAGCCAGTCCTGGAATGTATTAACCTTGTAGGTTGAGGTATGACTATATGTCGTCTAAGAGTGGGAAAACTGCAGTTGTCTTACCAAATGTTGGTATGTCGAATCATTGCAGACGAACACCTAGAGTAAGAGCCCAGCAGTTCTTACCGGGAGACATAAAGCAGGCCCAAACATTGGAGTCTATGGGTATACAGTTGGTGAATATCAATGGAAGGGTACAACTCACACACTCGCCTACTAAGGTAGTAACTAGTTACAATTCTTACGGTTAATCTGCTAATCTGTTAATCTGCTTTGGTTAGCAAGCTTATAAAAAATGTTTGGAGTTTGAATCTTGCACAACACAATATTTTTTACCAACTCTCGGCCATGGCTATGGATCGACAAGGCTGTCATAGTAAAAGTTGACTAGATTGAAACAACTATAAATCAATTGATTTAATAGAAATAAAAGTATATATATAATATATATACAATGTATATATAGATAAATATATATAATTATATATAATAATAATATATATAATATTATATTATTATATATATAATATATATATAAAACTCGAAGTGTTTATCATAAACTAGTGCTACGAGAAGTTTCATATTGAGCCTTTTCTTGGTCTTTCAATTCACGTGAGAACATCACGTGACAAAACAATAACTAAATGTAATGGCAACGTCAGAGAAATAAACTGATTCCAATCTACGGCGGCTTTTTGTTTTATATATATATCACGCGCGCCCGCGCGCACACACACTTAATCTACTTAGAAAAATACTATTTGTTATTACCAGCACGCTTAAAAATCAAGATTGTTAAGAGAGCTCATCACGCGTATCGATTATTAAGCTGGCTTCAGATAGACTCTTATTATAATAAAGATTTAGACTAGCTTGAGTTACTAGCTTAAGTTACTCCAACACATTGGGTAATTATTTTATTACCCGTACAATGCCGGGCATTCGGTTAGTAGTTTACTAAATATAATATAGCTGATGATTTCACAGAAAGAGTCATGTGATCAGAGACCACAGCTATTTATATGTGTTCAGTGATTGGCTGATGGCACAGCTTCTCAGTTCCTCTAATAATAATACAGCTACTCGCCTGTAATACATTTTCTCCTAGTTCGGCCTTTCTTCATTGATACTGACTGGATGGCCTTCAGTTACTAGCTAGCCTTTGTTCACACTCCTTCACTCAGAATTTCTAATAGTCCATGTATGTTTGAGTACTTCTATGAATTTATTGTGGCTTGTTGTCTGAGTCATGTTTTTTACATTTGCTCTGTGCAGGAAGTAACCTGGCTTTTTAATAAACATTTCATCTCTTTTATTTTATAAACAAAGATTATTTATCATAATTCATAAACAAATGTGTTATTTCTTATATTTTTTAAATAAACACATTATTTCTTATGTTAGAAAAACAAATGTGTTATTTCTTATATTTTATAAACAAACAGTAATTTTTACATTTTATAAATAAACACATTTCTTCTATTTTTATAAGCAAACACATTATTTATTCAATTCTATAAATACACATGTTATCTCTTATATTTTATATTATAACATATCTAGCATATTCTCTAGTCTATTTTACATATCAACAGGCTGATTCGACAGAGTTGGCAGAGGAGGGGCTGGCCTTCATGAAAGAAATGCTTGAGTTGGCTCAGTCGCAACAGGAACTCTTGACCGAACCAAGGATTGTACAGATTATGTTCACCAGTGAGTTGTCTACCCTTTACATAGCTGCACTAGGGCTCTTGTCAGGCTGTTTGTCAATTCTTGGCCCCTATGATCTACTTCAAGTTCTTGAAAAATGTTTTATGGTCTCTTCTATTGATGCATCCAATAGCATGCACATAGCTCTAGGTGTGCATAGCTCTATAGATTGTTAGGTTGTACAGCTCTAGGTGTGTCTAACTCTCATTCATTACTGATATGTGTATTTCGCTAAACCACGTTGTCAAAAATGGCAGATGTCTAACCATGGGATCAGTTGAAATTCGAACCATAACATGCTTTGAATTTTTCGTTTTTGGTTTAGGATGGATAAAAAAAAATTTGTAAGCAGCAACCTAAACATATTTCTGATGCTAATGAAATTTTCAATATTGGGTCTCCGATATTTCTGATGGCTACATTTCTATATTAAAGAATGGAGCTCTGCGATTTGGTCATACTGCGAGAATGATAGCTTTTTTTGCAGTCAGTTTCACGAAACTAAAATAACTAATAAGCATGGCTTCTGTATTTTAAATGCATTGAGTCTCATACACAGTTTTCTGTTGATTTCAAAGAACTGCAGAGTGAAGCTACAGGACATAACCTCTAGCTTTTACAACAAAAATACTGATTCTATGTCAGTCAACAGTTTTTTGGCAAAAATCAATTCCATGGGAACAAGCAAAAAGTTCAAGATCAGTTGCAAGTTCCAAGGACAGATCACATTATAGTAACATCATGTTACAAAGTATTTTGTGTTTTTATGGGAATGTTTCATTGTGTGTCTGAAGTTTAACAATAATCTAAGGTATTTGTGTGGTTTTTATCCATAAATGACATTTTAACCCCTTTCATTTAACTTAGTATTTTTACATTATAAATATAAAAAAATGTAATATGTAAATAAAGCGTCAGTATAAAATTAACTCATTTTTAGTACAAAAAATAATCTTTTCTATAATAAGAACTTGTCCGAAGTCACACTCAAAGTTCAGGAAAAAAGATTGCTCTAGACAGGATTTGAACCCGTGACTTTCAGGTTTATATACTGACACTACCACCTGCTCTCATTGTCCACATTGCTGCACTTCTGAATAATTGAGCAGTTTACATATTACACCTGAATAACCTCTCATGGGCGCACAGGACAAAAAGTGCACTAGAATTATATAAAATAGTACCTGGTCTATTCATCAATTTAATGAGCAAGAATTTTAAAGTTGCAGGCAAATAATAAACATCCTATTTTGTGTGCTGGTCGCTGCTCCCAAAGTCCTTTTGCTTTTACAACACTGGCTAGGCGTCTAAAAATACTAAACCGCAGAACATTTAAAGATGAACTGGCCCAAAACTTTGGTAGATTTTATCATAAATTATCGGTATTTTCCTATCGTTTGAGATTGTTTTTGATGTTTGAGGTGATCTGACTGACAGGATGTTTCAATATAAAATCAACAAAACTTGATCGCAGTTAGAATGTTCAGAAAAATTTTTTTGCCGAAATGTCACTAATTGCTCGGCTGTTTCTCTCTTGTTATTGATATTGGCTCTTGTGTTGAGGTTGCAATGTCACGCATTTTTATTCTGTTGGTCTGTTTCTTGTAATCACACTTTTTGAAGCTGAGGATTTTAATGATGACCAAATTTTGTCGATTTTAATCTTGAAACATCCTGGCAATCATATCACCTCAAGCATTAAAAACATTCGCAAATGATAGAAAAATACTGATATTCTCTGATAAGAACCGTAATCTGATGTATCGGCTTATCGATAAGGTTTTTCTTCTTGTTATGAAGCCTACACATTACCCAGACCAATCAAATGTTGTTTCTAATGAAACAACTCTGTTGCCAATCACGTGCAACCAATCGAGGATCTATTTGCTGAGCAATTTAATTTCTAATTATTTTTCAAACTGAGCAAACCAGATTGCTATCGTCATGGCAATAAGAAGTTTGGCGCATTCCTTCAATGCAAAAGAAACGTCAGATATTTTGCGAGAGTGGGATTCACAAAACATGTTTATACTTGTCTTGTAGCAAATTTTGTTCCGAATAATATGCATTTTGTGGTAAAACAATATATGCATTGATTCTTGAAATATTGTATAAATACTAGCGATATATCGATTTTTCAAAAATCTGTTTTCATTAATTTGGTCAGAATATCGTGTTTTGCGCATTAGTGAAAGAGTTGAGTGAAGCAAAGAGAGGGTGAGCCATCACATTATGATGTTGTCATCGGAGTTACGATCTCTTGTAGATCAACCAACAAGACAGAGTGTGGTGTTGGAGGCTGGGCCAGCCCAGTTTGGCTGGGACTTTGTGACTTCTGACAAAATCTCTAACCATTACAGAGCTTATAAGGAAGGGTTTCGATCCTCCGTAGTAAAAGCTAAACCATTAGATGCTTGTAAAGCTGTAAGTATCGTTTATTAATCGTCCTTTTCTATTTTTATACAATTAATTTTTACCGACGGCCATCTCAGCGCATGAGTTTTTAAATGTAGAATTTGATAAGTTATTTGATTTCAAACCTGAAGTTATTTCTTTCTTAACTCTTTGAACCCTGGCTGTCTTTGTCAATGTGTGGCAGTATCCTTGGGCAATTTGTCCAATGATAGGAAGATTTGTAACTTTTATTAAATATATCTAAATGTGCTCATAATCATAATACTTGGTAAAACAAGGGTAAAAAATGTCCAGCAACATACAGCAAATGTCACTAAATGAAAAAGCAAAATTTTTCCCAGTTCTTCGGACTGAAGCCATAAAAATTCATACGATTTTAACAACTTCTAATTCTTCATGGTGGCATCATGTTCATTGAACACACTATCATCATCATTTCATGACTCTAAATAATCTGAAAAATATGGTTAGTATCATATAACTCTTCATCTGCATCACAATCATCCATAACATACCAACAAACAAGTTGTATCAATTTTTTTCCCGATATCGTCCCATTAAAATTGTTATTATAACGAAGGAAGTAGATAAATATATTTGAAAAAGGTTAAACATTAAAGCAAAATTTTTGGTCTAACGCCCTGTGCAAAAATTTATTGAATTGGTTTATGCTGTTATTTAGACACAGCATTTGTGAACAGTGCTATGTGGATGCCGGAATACTGGCCGTCAGGGTTCAAAAGGTCAAAACATGCGAAGTTTCTTGAAACATGGTGTTCTCGTAGATCAGGGCTTCCCTATTTGTTTCATCGCAGCGTCCTCCCCTCATGACCGATGGGGGCAATATCGCACCCCTTTCCTTAGAGTTAATCAAAAAGGATCGGAATAATGAAAAACAGCCGCATTCAGAATGTTCATGTAATGCATATAGCTATCAAGTGAGAACAACATACAGAGGCTTGTGCAGGCTGTTTGTGCAAAGTGTAGAGCTGTGTTATAAAATCGCGTGTCTCAATCTCACATTCCCATCTTTGGAATGAAACAAAAATGGCACTAAGTTTACTGAAAAGCAAGGATGTACAAAATATACAAAAACAATATGTTATTAGAAGGTCATTCTAAGAATAGTCTAACGTTTAACACGGCAGCCTGTAAAAACCGACTCGCTTTATCATCTTTGAATTATTTCTGTGTCCTCTCAGGTATAATCTGATCAAAATGTGATTTCCTGTGGGTGAGTGAAATACCTGGATAACTTTTCAGGATTGATGTTTATTTTGATACGTAGAAGAAATAAAAATTCGGATTCATACAGGCAAGTTGTTGTGACAACAAATACACTCTTTTGTCCTAGCGATTAATCCTTGTACATCCACGAACAACAGCTCACACCACCAATTGGGAAGCCCTACTACATCGTACGCATCACAATAAACAACCAACAGCAACCTGTGTTCAGCTTTCAGTCATAAATAAAAATGCTAGCAACAGCAAAAATACAAGTTACAAAGCATGAAAATTAATTTTTTAAATATGTTAGTTAGAGTGAGTTATGCCGAGTGTCTCTACTCTACACCTGATTCTATGTCTGCATGTGAGGTCAAGGTCAAGCTTTCATTATTGATGTTTGAATTACTGATTCAAAAGACTGTAAAATTATTGCTAAGCCATTAGCACACAAATATGAATGGAAAAAGGTTGGATATATTTTATTTTTAGATGGAATACCGAAACCACGATAAGTTATTTATTCGGTGCATATTTGAGCAGTCTCCGCACACATAATTAATGAATTGAATCATTAATTCAATTAATCATTAATCCATCAATTGTCTCTCTGTTATGCCCGTGGCGGGTGGTTGACACACCACTGACTGTCAGACTTGTGCTAAGAAGTACTTTTTGCTTCCATGCTTTCAGGTTTACAAATATTTGACTAAGTTTTAAGGTGCCAAGCACAGCTTTTGTTTGCGGTCAGAGCTTTGAAATCACACCAAAATAACTAAAAATTTACATATTTCTTACGTTACAATAGTTCATAAATTACAATTGAAACAAAATCATTAAAAGTGCTTTATTAGAGAATGAAAAATGATTTTAGTAGGTCTTAACCATTGCCTCCAGTTTCAAAGACAAATTTAGTTCTGGAAACTTTGGGTAGTAGTTCAAGACTTGTTTGAAGCATTTTGCTTATTTTCATTTTGGCTGAGCAGCAAATGAAAAAGAAATAATTGAAAGTTTTAATGATTAAAATAATTTAAATGATCTTGGAATAAATTATTAATGTTTGCCATTGGTAGCTGATATATAGTATGTTATGTTTAGTATACTATAGTAATAATATAATATGTAGTATATATAATATATATTATAATTATAGGATTATATAATAATATATTACAATTAGATGATTAGATAATAAAATATTATTATATTGTTATATATTATTATAATGTTATAATATATAATCTAGTATAAGAATATACTATTTATAGTATATTATCTATAGTATAGCTCTTATTCAAAAGTTCTGGATCTTGAAAAGCCTTGTTTCTGATCAGCTTGGTTGAATACACTGATAAAAAAATTTGCAAATTAATTTGAAATGGTTGATTAAACATCTTATTCATGCAGTGGAACTATGTTTTCAATGTTCACATTGTTCGATCAGTCTGCTGTGACCCTCAGCTTCTGATCCATTAACCGCAGGTTGGGTTTGATTTCTGGGAAGCCCGATGGTAGAAGGATATACAGCCTTTAAATTGCTTGCTCTGTTAGTGAATATAATGTTAACCCTCTATTTGAACTTTGCCTCTATTTGAGCGCCATTTCGACAAGTTCATTTTTTAACTCCAATGCTTTACGATTTTTCGTTTAAAATTTGAAAGCATCAGGATCGTAGGAGTTCTTTTTTAACACTGTCTTGATACTTTGACGTATGTGAAAAACCATTCAGCATTTAGTGTGGAATCTGGAATACTATTTGAGGCTTCGACTTCTGCTTAGCATGCGTGTGCAATATTACATGTGGTTTCTCTTCATTTGCGCCCGAGTGTATTCTAAATAGCGAAGTGTAAAAGTTTGCTCTGTTAAAGCAATTGTTCAGATGCTAATATCAACGAGTGCATCAGTGCAGAAGAAAAGTTGGGGTCAGCAGACACTGTTGAAGGTATTAAACAGCGAAAAGAAGCGGAAATGGGTACAAATGAAAGCAACAATCAGAATGCAACTGGCCGAGCAAACGATGCAAATAGTTTTGTTTCAAAAATGTTAATTTTTGTTTATGCGTGTATTATAAGTATGGTTTGTTTATGTTACTTGTTTCTGAACATGTATATATATATATATATATATATATATATATATATATATATATATATAGCCAAAAACTGACTTATCATGTGCAATATAAGGGGAGTTATGAAGCTGCAATGATGCTATCAAATAATATGCTATAAATATACCAATTTTTAATCTATGTAATGATAATCTATCAAATGCTACATATATATATATGTAGCATTTGATAGATTATTATTACATAGATTAAAAATTGGTATATTTATAGCATATTATTTGATAGCATCATTGCAGCTTCATAACTCCCCTTATATTGCACATGATAAGTCAGTTTTTGGCTGCAAAATATAGCAGTCATATCAATGATTGCAATGAGCTTTTATGCAACATTGTTAATTATAGATATAAAATAAAAATATGACTTGAATTTTAGAATGAAATAAAAAATTGCAAGCTCGCACAAGTTACAACAACGACTATAAGATCATCATAGGTTATTGCAAGCAATAGACATCAACTGTTAGAAATGTTACTCAGAATTCCAATGCATATTAATTTAGAGATCTCTGACAAATTGGAGCTAAGTTAGCAAATTTCTTGCATCTCAAAGGGTTTATGCTGCTCTCGAAGGAGAGTGCGAGATATATGCGACATACGCTTAGCTCGTAAATGGATATTTGTCTTCCCGAAATGCCACCCTCTATTTGAACGTCACCTCTAATTAAGCGCCATCATGGGAAAGGTTGTAAGATAAAGGTTCAAATAGAGGTTTTACGGTTGCGCAGGTGCGTTTAACTCGCTTATTTTTCATGTAGCAGCCTCTTTTTCAGATGCAGTGACACTCCCTTTTCTAAGACCATAGAGGTGGGGTGGGGGAAGGGAGGTGGGGAGAGGGAGTGATAGAGCAATCACTCACGAGTGGAACACTGGGTCAATACGTGAACCACCCAAGCATACTTTCATGTACTGCCAGAGATTATAACTGTCTTTTTTTCAACATTGACATTCATGACCAGGTGCTTACCTAAAATAAACTAAACACCCATGTCTTCTCACTGTTTTGCTTATTCTGATTTTCAGATCCAAAACTCAGAAGAGTTATCAGGAAACATAGTGCTTGTCTCTCGCGGTGACTGCACCTTTGTAGATAAGGCCAGAGCCTGCCAGAATGCCGGCGCAGTCGGTGTCATTGTCATGGGTGAGTATGGGCACCCTTGTAGCTTTAAGAGGCTTAAAACTTTATGTATCACTGATAACTCTATGTATCACTGATAACTATCAGCCATGCCTGATAGTTATCAGTGATACATAGAGTTATCTCTAATTGCTTAGAGATAGCTCTATGTAGCTCTATCTGAGATAGCTCTACAGCTCTGTGTATTGTTTATAGCTTTATGCATCATTGGTGCCTCTATGCATCACTCATAACTTTGTGTATCAATGATAACTCTATGTATCACTGATAGCTTTATGCATCACTGATAACTCTATGCATCACTGATAATTTTCTGTATCACTGATAGCTCTATGTATCACGGAGAACCATGTGTATCACTGATAACTCTATGCATCGCTGATAATTATATGTATCACTGATAGCTTTATGTATCGCTGAGAACTATGTATTGCTGATAACTCTATGTATTGCTTATAGCTTTATGCATCACTGATAACTCTATGTATCACTGATAGCTTTATGCATCACTGATAACTCTACGCATCACTGATAATTCTATGTATCACTGATAGCTCTATGTATCACTGAGAACTATGTATTGCTGATAACTCGGTGTATTGCTTATAGCTTTATGCATCACTGATAACTCTATGTATTACTGATAACTCCATATATCGCTGATGACTTTATGTGTCACAGATATCTCTATGTGTCACTGATATGTCTATTTATTACTGATATGTGTATGTATTACATTTAACTTATAACTACATATATCCACTTGAAATGTATATGTTCTAGTGTTCATTATATTTTGATGGAAGAGTTGATTTTATGCTTGTCTGAATAGACTGACAACGCTGCTGGTTTTGGCAGTTTTCTGTCGTTCCATTTTTTTCATCTCACGTTTACATTGTTCATCTCTCATTGTCCAATTCTTTCTTTGGCAACTGAGCAGTTTTCATGTTCTCAGTTATCGAGAATTGCTATGATTATAATTACTAGTATGCTGGTAGTCCCATGCGCGGTGAGAGATGGTCAGATGTCATAAATATGTGCACAAATATTCTGCAATGCAGTTGGTTGGTATTGGAGTGTTGGTCGACCAGTCTAAGTCTCGCTAGTTTTAACCCTGTATGATGCAATCTTCTCGCTATCCACCATTCGCTTTGGACAGAGGAACAGGCATGGCTCTCATACCTTGTAAAAGTAGATACATATCACAGAAAATAACCTTCAACGCTAAAATTTCGACGCCACTAACATCAAAACGAGTCAATATACAGTCAGTATTGGAATCTATAGAATTTGTGTGAAACTCGGTTAAGAAAACTTCATGTACATGTATGTTCTACCTGCATAGCTTTCTACCTGCATAGCTTTCTACCTGCATAGATTTTTACCTGCATAGCTTTCAATGCATCAAATCTTTGCCTCTGCTTAACACCCTAGCACGAAAAACCTGCCAATATTAAATATAATGATCAGTGCACAATATATTAGTGAATTCACATCTATATTAATAAATCCCATGTTGACATTGTGTTATCTGTTAGCTTGTGTAAATGCTAAGCGTTTCCACTTTATTTTGGTCGATATCATCCAAACTTCCCATGCATAACTCCATTGCCTTCACCAGGCTGCTAAAAATATTTGTTTTCAAAACTCTATCTGGTTCCTGAAAACCAGCCTTTTACACACCCACCTGTGGCTATCTGATTGAAAATTTAAAAAACATCTGGCATCGCTGGGCTTACCGCTAGTATAACGATAATGGTGGGCATTCACCTAGTAATATATATACATGTATATGTATATAAATCTTATTGTTTGCCTTTTTGTTTTCTGTTGCCGATGTGTCTAGCTATAGTGATTAGAGTATTGCGATAAAAAATCCCCACCATTCTGAATCGAACTCATGACGATTGCATTTGCCAGTATGCAAACACACCCACCTAACCACAAGGTTAAGCCGATCTTATCTTATTTAGCTCAACTGTCATATCCTTAGCTATTAAAGCTAAATATGTACGTTTTATTATAAATTAATATAATCTTTGGCATTTGTTCTTCTTTAGACATTTTAAATCCATTTTAAAATCTATTAATCTTTCTTTATTTGTAATTTTCAAATGTGTCATTTCAATTTCACAAGTTCCACTTCAAAGGCACAAATTCAGTTTTCGGTTTTTGCAAAGGGCCAGTATCATTTGTGCCAAGTATGAGGAGGTACCTGTGTCGTCCTATTCAAAATTTTGATGGATAGCTTCAGCATCAACAGTGACCTTTTTCATACGCACATTTCTATGTACTCTTTGTTATTAGTTCAACATATTCATGATTTTTATTTTGTTTTATTAGTTCGTTTTATATGTATCAAATTCAATTCACTTTTCATTGTAACAAATCACGCTTTATCTAGCAATTACTTACTAATTACAGTCAAACATGGATAACTCGAACTTCAAGGGACCGAGCAAAAGTGTTCGAATTATCAGAGCGTTCAAGTTATCAGAGCACTGTCACAAGTCCATATATTTACTTATTTATTAGTAGATACATGTACATATACAAACTATAATATAAATCAAAAGCACAAATGGCTTGTTTCAAATTAAATGCTTCTAATGTAAAGTTTAAAACGTTTTTATGAAAAAGTATAGAGATTTTTCTATCACTTGAGATTGGTTTGTTGTTTGAGGTGATGTTATTGCCAGGACGTTTTTCAGATTGACATTGGCAAAACTTGATCGTTGTTGAAATGCTCAAAAGAAAAGACATTTTTTTCTTTTGGGGTTTTACCCACGATCAATTTTGCCGTTTTTTCTTGAAGTTTATGCTAAGATTACCTTACTTTACCTGGGATTCGTTAAGAGCAACACTCCGAGGCAGTTCAATTAGAAGTTTTACGAGGTTTTACGGTACATTCTATATCACTCACGCTTTTTTAATAGATACTTATTGAATGTACACACGTATTCTGTGTTTAGGTCAAACGATGAATAGTTTTTTGTAGCTCAGTCAACGTATACGTTTAATTACAACAATTTTTAAGACGTTTTAAACATTCAACAGTCCGACGTTGATTCAACACGGAATCAACGTCGGAAAACTATTCATCACGGGCTAGCCGGGTCACGCACTCAAGGATTTTCGGCACGCACATACAAAACAAAAACAACATGCGATTTTTGTTTTGTATGTGCGTGGTGAAAATCCTTGCGCGCGTGACCCGGCTAGCCCGTGCTATTCATCGTATAGCAGTATAAATCAAATTTCACCAAACTTTTAGAAAAGTCGTTGACAAAAATATTTTGCCAATGGTGGTAATAACGACGCTTATGAATTACGAAAAGATGAAGTTTACCTCTATGGCTTTGAATAAAGTGATTTTCTAAAGCGATAACAACCGTTTCGGTAGCTGTTGGGCAAAAAAACAGTTCGAATTAACAGTGTTGAGTTCGAGTTATCTATAGCAATTTATCATTACGTGGGAACGGACCAAAGGAAATGTTCGAATTAACCATGTGTTC
This sequence comes from Watersipora subatra, assembly GCF_963576615.1. Lineage (NCBI taxonomy): Eukaryota > Metazoa > Bryozoa > Gymnolaemata > Cheilostomatida > Watersiporidae > Watersipora > Watersipora subatra. Next base: position 19,785,507 of record NC_088713.1, read on the forward strand.
GAGCTATCCGTGGACGAGTTATCCATGTTTGACTGTATTTCACATTGTAACCCCTTTACAGCTGTTTCAGTTTTTCTCTTAATTTGTTTGAACTGCACAAAACACCTTTCCCATGTTATGAATTTTAAAATTTATGATGGTAAATGTTGTTCTATGTTAAATAAAAAGATTTCTGAGCAAAACCATTTTATTACTCGAGCAATGCCGGGCATTCATCTAGTATTTCTATAATAAAAGCTGTGTTCGTCTGGTCGAAGGAAGCTTCATGAGAGCGTTAGGAAAAAGATCATGCAGCCCAGAAATTGAACTCACATATTCGGTGCAGCAGCCAGGTACACTACCATCTGTGCCATGAAACCCCCTTGCAGCATCAAAGAATAATTGTGTGCATAGATATTACACATGACATTCTCTCACAGCTCACGAGACCACCAGGGTTGTAGTCTTTATAAATATTAACTGTACCTGCCTTCTTAGCCAGTTTGGGTGTAACATGGCAGTACTAGGATACAATCATACATGAATTTAGAAGTCACTGCCATAGTATGGTGGTGATATTTCTGTAATGTGTGAATGATGTTATGAGAAGCTGTAATATCATCTCTGGTTGGTTTACAGACAACGTTATAGGCAGCAGCAAGGCAGAAAATGGGTTTTTCCAGATGTCGGGAGACGATGTGGACGATGTAACGATTCCCGTCGTTTTTCTTTTCAGCACTGAAGCTGCAGTTCTAACGAATCTGATGATCAATAAAAGAAACGACCTGCAAGTCTACCTTGCTAAGGTCAAGGATGCTGGTTAGTGGATTACTAGTGTAGGTAAAGAGGATTTTTCTAGCTAGATGTAGTTCTTAGAACAATTAGTTTTATGTCTGAAACTTTGAGTTTCATATCAGGAGTGGTCGTGGCTCAAAAATGACCTTACTCAAATTTTCACTAGATTTTATCAGGAAGTATTGGTAATTTTCTATCAATTGTTATAGTTTTTGGCGTTTGATGTGATCTGACTGCCAGGATGTTTAATGATTCAAATTGACAAAACTTAATCACAGTTAAATGGCTCCGAAAAAATCTGTGTGAAAAGACATCACTAGTTCATATCATCGCTATAGTTGATATCAGCTATTGCACTCTTCAAATTGCGGCGTTACACATCTCTATTCTTTTGGACTCTCTGGTCCGGTGGCAAGAACTAATAGATGAAGCTCTTTGATCACAAAGCATTTGAACGTGTTGAATTACATGGAGACATCGGTTTGTCATAATTTATCTACTATATAAATGGCAATCGTTGTGTGTGTATGTGTCCGCCTTATAGAGTACCGTACTTTTTGGACTATTAGCCGCTACTAGGTATCTAGGGCGCATTCACGGGATTCTCCGGTTAGCCTCTATATATAACCTATCCATCGTTTGTCGCTTTCACACAAAAATGACGTAATAATTACAACTCTATGGCTTTCTTTTAGCTTCATGACACGCGATGCTTTTTCGTCCTCGACGTATTAGGGCTAAACGATATCGACAATAGACTCTCTCGATATTAGAATTTAGTGATTAAATTTTATTAACTCTATGAAACACGATGCCGTTTTTGTGAACCTCTGTTTCTGGCTTTTCTCAAGGTTCAATTGCTAATCGCTGTTAAGGTCACTACTTTTCACGCGGACAATTGCATTACCTTGAATAGGAATAGCATCCAGATTCTCTCACCTCCTATCAGACAAAGACCTTACAATATTTTATTTTTTACATAACATGTCGTCGTACCAGTATTTTCGTATTCAGAGTTTTGATGGATAGTTGTTGGTGGAACAGTAACTTTTTTATACACACACTTCTATGCAAGAATTGTTATTATTAATTCAACATATTCGCGAATTTTATTTTGTTTTCTCAGTTCGTATTAATTGTATCATTACCGAATCATCTCATATTGTAATCGTAGCAAAACAGACTCAATTTAGCTATTACTTGCTAATTATTTCACTGTTACGAGGTCTGATCAACAAGTTCCAGGAATGGCTCTATTGTTGCAATATAGATAGTTTTACAAACAAACTAAATTAGTCTCCTTCAAAATACATTCCTTGAGAGTCTAGACATTTAGTCCAACGCCGCTGCCATTGCTCTAAGCAGTGACAGAAGTCCGCTTTCTTCAGGGCCCGCAACTCCGAAGTTGTATTTCTTTTAATTGATTCAATGTCTTCAACTCGTTCACCTTTAAGAAAAATTTTTAACTTTGGAAACAACCAGAAGTCACAGGGAGCAAGGTCTGGTGAGTACGGGGGATGAGGCACAATAGAGATGGAGTGTTTGGCACAGAATTCATTCACAGTCAAAGATGTGTGTGCTGGGGCGTTATCGTGATGTAACTTCCAACCACCTGGCTTCGCTAAAGCTGGTCTTTTGCGCCTGATACTTTCTTTCAAGCGCCTTAAGATATCTCTGTAAACATACTGATTAACAGTAGTTCCTTGAGGTAAGAATTCTTTGTGTACTATTCCATCAATCTCAAAGAAAACAACCAGAAGCGTTTTGATCGCTGACCGTGACATCCTCGCCTTCTTTGGTCTAGGAGACTCAGGTGACTTCTACTGTGAACTCTGCATTTTGGTTTCAGGGTTGTACCCATACACCCAGCTTTCATCAGCTGTTATTACAGTTTTTAGGAAGTCGGGATCATGCAGTACTGCTGTCTTAAGTTCGCTACAAATGCCAATTCTTCTCTGCTTTTGATCATCATTCAGCAAACGTGGAACAAACATTGCAGCTACCCTATGCATGTTAAGATCATCTTTTAATATTTTATGAATGGTACCAAAAGAAAGCCCAGTTTGTTGGCTTATTTCTCGTATAGTAACACGGCGATCAGCGTTGACTATAGCCTTTACAGTGTCAATAGCAGTGACAGTCCTTTGTGATGTTGGAGCTCCACAGCGTTTATCGTCTTCAACCTCTTCTCTTCCTTTTATAAACCGTTTGTGCTATTCATAGCTTTGTGTTTTCTTTAGGGACTCATCTCCGAAGGCTGTATGCAACATTTGAAGGGTATCTGATGGTGATTTACCGAGTTTAGCACAACATTTTATACAGACGCGTTGTTCGTTTTGATCGGCCATTTTGAAAAATTCGCCGAATGATCCAAACTAGTCCGTGATTGTATTAATATTGCTTAGCAACGACTAAGAATTTTGGCCTAAAACTTTCTGTACTAACTAATTAGGAGTTGTTCTTTCGTTTGCAGCCATGAAAAAGTAACTCCGACATAGACTACTAGTCGTGATAACACAATTCCGGGAACTTATTGATCAGACCTCGTACATCTAAACCATTTTATAGTCGTCTTATTCTTAAAATTTATTTGACCTAAACGAAAAATTTTTCTCATGATATGGAATTTGAAAGTTACAGTTGTTTGACAAAGTTTGATAAACTTTACAGTTGTTTTTATTTTCTCTTTATTTCAACTACACAAAACATTTTTCTCATGATACGTTACCTACCATGTTTTCTCATGTTGAATGGCAGAATGTAGAATGGCAAATGTTGTTATATATTATGTTAAATACAAATAGATTTTCTGTGCAAAGACTTTTTTATTACCCAGGTACAAGTACAGCTTATGGTGTAAAATGTTGAAAAAATACTTTACTGAAGTTGTTTTCTCGCCTTGGAGCGGATTAAAATTTGCATTATTTTATTTTAATGGGAAAAATTGTTTCGGATCTCGAACAACTCGGTTTTCGAACTACCTTCTGGAACTGATTATGTTTGAGAACTGAGGTTCCACTATACGTTATCAAAAAATATAGGTCGCTGGAAGTTAGGAAATTTTAGATTTACATTGGTTTGAAAACCTTTACAGTTGTTTTATTTTCGCTCTTAATTTATTTCAACTACACAAAACACTTCTTTCATGATATGTAGTTTGAAAGTTAGAATGGCAAATGTTGTTCTATGTTAAAAACAAATCAATTTTCTGTGCAAATACTTTTTTACTACCCTGGCAACGCCGGGTAGCACAGCTAGGCTTGGGGCCATGGCGTCACTCGGGGATCCACGGAAGACCTTTTTTGCCCCGAGTACAGCGAGAGTCTCCAGGCGCGGCTTTCTGGATGAATGAGTTGGCGAGTGCGAGGTGATTGATTGCAAAGCGATTGAGTGCTAGGCGATTGGTTGCAAAGCGATTGAGTGCTAGGCGATTGGTTGCGAGACGATTGGTTGCGAGTGCAAGGTCATTGATTGCAAGGCGAGTGCGAGGCGATTGATTGTGAGGCGAGTGCAAGAACGTGATTGTCAACTGCGAGGCGGGTAAAGACTGGTCAGCCAAGGCGGGGGCTCAGCGGCAGAAGTGCGCGATCTTCAACTGCAAATATAGACGAGGGTGAACTGATGCATGAATCTAGACACATGAATCTAGAATATTTACTAAATTTTACACGCATGTAGCTGTAAGACACATTGCAAATTTCCATTGTTCTCCCCAACATTGACATGTATATGTGCATGCATTCTCTGATCAGGACAACGATTTCAGTAGACTGCATATTTGGAGTTGTTTTACAGTATGAAAGACAACTCTCAATAAACCTTATGCTGCACGTGAATCTGTTCCTGTAGACGGGTAATCCAGCTAATATATATATAAATCTCATAGTTCGCCGCCTGTCGCCATTTGGTGTCCGTCCAGCTATAGCGATTAAAATTTAGCAATGAAAATGTTGTTATCACAGAAGATTTGATCTCGGAGCCTCCCATTCACAAGGCGACAAACTAACCCATTAAGCTAAACATGAATGAAATGGTTTCATTGGGCAATATGAGTCATTATCTGGGCTAAATTACACATAGCAGTTCTGCGTTACGCGCAATGTCACTAAAGCTTGCTCTCACAATTCTTATAGGTAAGTTTAGCAATACAGATAATAGCATACTCAAACTAGCCAATGGCAATTACATTACCTGTCACTGTTTATAAGCCGTTTTTATTACCCGTGCAACTCCGGACATTCCGCTAGTCTTTACTATATTAGGAGGCGTATCCTATTGTTCGAAGCACGATCAAAGCGTTAGGAAGAAAAGTTGTTCTCGTAGTATACTCAGTTATCTGAGTTTTGCAGCCAAGCGAACTACAAACTGCACCACTAAACCACCTTGCAATGTGAAGGAATTATTGTGCACATAGGTATTACACATGATGATGATGATTTTTCACGGCACACGAGATTGCCTAGCAGCAAAAATATCTAGTTGTTGTTAAAACATGTAAGGGTTTGCTTTTAACAAAATGCGTAGGCAATATATTTGTAGGTCATCCATCTTATGTAACCTAAAACCATTACATAAAACCCCATCACCTGTCATCTTCATGTCTTGCAATTGACTAGTTACCCTTGATTAGTATGACCTATGGCATAGTCTTCTACTCGCAACTGTGGGGAGAGGTCTGTTAGGAATCGTTTGCCCTTCATTTACAGAGTATGACAAGAAGGAGAAGCCTTTACATACAAGAAGCCCCAAAAAACAAGAATACCCTAGAAGTATAATAACTAGTGCTGACCCTGAACTTATGGTCTTTGTTGAGACGAAGTCTTTTCGACTGACTCTAACTATCATGAACAATCTAAAAGAAGGCAGCGCTCCAGAGGACTTCCTTGAGGTAAGGCTTATTCGCTCGTGACTTTTATGGAACATTATTGTAGTTGTCTGCCCTTGATAGTTTTTTTAACTATGGCTCTTTTTTACGCAACAAACTTTCTATGTTTGGGTTTATCTCAAAATCAATTTTATATGCACCTCATTTGGTCTGCCCTCTGTGTGATTGACAATTGAAAGGCTGACATCATTACATGTATTACATTACAAGCTGACATGTATTATAAATATTAAGTGCACAATTTTACTTCATTTATGACTCTATGCTAAATTCTTATTTTATGATTCTATAAAACTTTTTTCAATTTGTGATTTTAGATATTTTTAAAATTGCTTTGGAGTTGTCTGATTTCATTTATTTATACTATACTCATGAATGAAACATGAAAAGCAAGGAATTAGCGTGCAACGTTTGTAAATAATTTTTCTTCTTCCAGAATCTCTTAAAACTGAACTAATTTTTTCCTTCGAACATCCATTGAACTTTTTATAAAATTTTTAGATTACATATAATAATCAAAAGTCATTAAATTAATTTAATTAATTTATGTTAATTTAAATCCTCAAATTTTCCAACTCTCACAGAAATTATAAGGCTAAAGTTTGTTGTCATTTTATATTAGTTGATTGATTTTATTGGATGATTCCGCAACCAATCAGACTCAGAATTAGTGCATTTGAATTTAGTTCATTAGGGCTTTGAAATTTTATGAGTAAAATTAAACCTTTACATATCTATTTAATGCAGTCAAGAACCTATTTCATATGTTTGAACCATCGTATGTTAAATCAAATATCTCTATAAAAATACACTGTATTTCATTTAATACTTTCCACTTTCTAAAAGCCTACAATCACTCCTTAATAAATAATGCAGGTTATTAATTATATATAGCATTAAAATAGATGAATAATAGAGCTTATAAAGAGAGATTTAAATAATACATTATTATTCATTCACGAGTAATAGAAAACTACTTTTTATAGTGATTTTATCTTCAGAGTCTCTCGAATGGGAGTGTATATCTATCAATGCAGCAATTTGGCAGAAGTGGTGGCAATGGAGCCACGCACCATAGCATACCTTAGCTTGCATAGAAGTGGTGGCAATAGAGCAATACACCATAGCATACCTTAGTTTGCATAGAAGTGGTGGCAATAGAGCCACGCACCATAGCATACCTTAGCTTGCATAAAAGTGGTGGCAATAGAGCTATACACCATAGCATATCTTAGCTTGCATAAAAGTGGTGGCAATAGAGCTACACACCATAGCATACCTTAGCTTGCATAGAAGTGGTGGCAATAGAGCTATACACCATAGCATATCTTAGCTTGCATAAAAGTGGTGGCAATAGAGCTACACACCATAGCATACTTTAGCTTGCATAGAAGTGGTGGCAATAGAGCTATACACCATAGCATACCTTAGCTTGCATAGAAGTGGTGGCAATAGAGCTATACACCATAGCATACCTTAGCTTGCATAGCAGTGGTGGCAATAGGGCTATACACCATAGCATACCTTAGCTTGCATAGCAGTGGTGGCAATAGGGCTATACACCATAGCATACCTTAGTTTGCATAAAAGTGGTGGCAATAGAGCTATACACCATAGCATACCTTAGCTTGCATAGAAGTGGTGGCAATAGAGCTACACACCATAGCATACCTTAGCTTGCATAGAAGTGGTGGTAATAGAGCTACACACCATAGCATTCCGTAGCTTGCATAGAAGTGGTGGTAATAGAGCTACACACCATAGCATACCTTAGCTTGCATAGAAGTGGTGGCAATAGAGCTACACACCATAGCATACTTTAACTTGCATAGAAGTGGTGTCAATAGAGCTACACACCATAGCATACCTTAGCTTGCATAGAAGTGGTGGTAATAGAGCTACACACCATAGCATACCTTAGCTTGCATAGAAGTGGTGGCAATAGAGCTACACACCATAGCATACCTTAGCTTGCATAGAAGTGGTGGTAATAGAGCTACACACCATAGCATACCTTAGCTTGCATAGAAGTGGTGGCAATAGAGCTACACACCATAGCATACCTTAGCTTGCATAGAAGTGGTGGCAATAGAGCTACACACCATAGCATATCTTAGCTTGCATAGAAGTGGTGGCAATAGAGCTATACACCATAGCATACCTTAGCTTGCGTAGAAGTGGTGGCAATAGAGCTACACACCATAGCATATCTTAGCTTGCATAGAAGTGGTGGCAATAGAGCTACACACCATAGCATACCTTAGCTTGCATAGAAGTGGTGGCAATAGAGCTACACACCATAGCATATCTTAGCTTGCATAGAAGTGGTGGCAATAGAGCTACACACCATAGCATACCTTAGCTTGCATAGAAGTGGTGGCAATAGAGCTATACACCATAGCATACCTTAGCTTGCATAGAAGTGGTGGCAATAGAGCTATACACCATAGCATACCTTAGCTTGCATAGAAGTGGTGGCAATAGAGCTATACACCATAGCATACCTTAGCTTGCATAGAAGTGGTGTCAATAGAGCTATACACCATAGCATACCTTAGCTTGCGTAGAAGTGGTGGCAATAGAGCTACACACCATAGCATATCTTAGCTTGCATAGAAGTGGTGGCAATAGAGCTACACACCATAGCATACCTTAGCTTGCATAGAAGTGGTGGTAATAGAGCTACACACCATAGCATACCTTAGCTTGCATAGAAGTGGTGGCAATAGAGCTACACACCATAGCATACCTTAGCTTGCATAGAAGTGGTGGTAATAGAGCTACACACCATAGCATACCTTAGCTTGCATAGAAGTGGTGGCAATAGAGCTATACACCATAGCATTGCTTATAGCTCTTTATGTATAAGTTTAATTAAGTTTATGTTATATACACATAATTATACTTATAGCATTTTGGGAAAGTCTGGTCTGGACATGCATTTTTTTCTAGATGAAGAGTGAAGTGTGCGTATTTTAACCAATCACCATTAAATATTAGCAGATGTAATATGCATATCCACAATTATTTCATAGTACGGTAAAACCCGTGTTTACGTGTTAAATTTCAGTGTGAAGCGGCTTTCCCTTCCTAGATTTTAATCTTTATAATTGGACATACAGATGACGACAGACCAACAAACAAACACTTGGATTTCTATACATGAATAAAACTATTTTTTCACAATCCAAATCGTCTCAACACCCTCTTTAAGTTTTGATTAAAGTTTTTAGGACTTTTGATAGTTTGTCTGAATGCTGGACTAACAACGTATGTAGCCCTTGGAAAATTTTTTGGCGTTATCAGGGCCATTGTGATTATGTCTCAACATTTTTAAGGTTACTAAGATCACAACTTATATGGTCAGACAACTCCAATAAAATGCTGCACGCGTTGTAGACTAGTATGTCAGACGGACTGCTTACCTTGGAGTTGGCTCCTGCCCGGATTTTCAAGTTTGATATGCTCTCTGAGACATTCCCGTCTCGAGGAGAACTTTCTGAAGCTATAGCTGATCTCATCATCAGTCATCTGGTAAGTTCTAAAGGTCATAGAAAGTTCATTGGGGTTAAGAATAAATAGCATGTTCAAGAATATTGTAGTTTGGGTGTAATATGTACAAAAAATATTGACTCTTAAAACTTAATACCCAAATTGACTAGCATCAACTTATTTCAATTTTTTTCAATGTACACTGTCTGTTGCTACCAACAGTTGCATATAAATAACGAGATGATATATGTATTTTCTCAACTATTTCTCATTTTAGCGAAATAACGTCTGACATTACCTCTGAATATTCAGTAGTATTGTTACTATCTTGAGTCAAATATCTGGTTTGGGCAGCATATTATTGCTAGCTTTCCGTTGATGACAATTTGTAATCAATGGTTAACATTTCAATTTCTATGTTTTAATTAGTGTATAAAATTTAGTTTTTATCCCATTCACTGGTTCACAGCTGTAACTCACTCTATGTAATGTTATGCACATGTGTTAACAGTTAACCAAGTTTTGGCTTCACGTCAGGGGAAAACTGTGTGAGTTGTTAGTCATAGTTTTGGTTGAAATTAAGGCCGAAGGCTACGCATGCCGAAAAATAGATTGACCAATATGATTGGCTTCAGTCGTGTAAAGTCATCACATCTTTGCTGGATTTTCCAGTAAACTTATTTAAGTATCTTCAGGATGTTTATTGTCTGATATATGGATGATCAACGATACTGGCTATTAATAACATTTGTACAGCTATTTTTGTTGTAATATTAGGAGTGAGCCTGGAGATGCCTGGTCATTTCTGTTATTTTCAATCAAATAACCTGTTATTTTTAATCAAAGTGGCTGGTTCTTAGGTCCCAGACAGAGTTTTGAAATCAAATATGTTAGCAACCTGTTGGAAGGTCCACAGCATAAGTGTGTGGCATTTTGATGAAATCGGCCGCAAATTTAGCTTTACTTGGACCAACAAACACACAGACAGACACACAGACAGACACACAGACATACACACAGACACACAGATAGACACTCATACAGACACACAGACAGACACACAGACAGACACCCAGACAGACACACAGATAGACAGACAGACACCCAGACAGACATACAGACAGACACTCATACAGACACACAGACAGACGCACAGACACACAGACCGACACACATGGAATGACCGAGTGGGATTTAGGAATATAAATTTTGCTATAAAAATAATACCCGTCAACCATAAAAAGTATTAAAAACAGCTAAACACAAAAATGCTCTATGTTCACGACGTGAATTAAATTTAATGTTCATTTTTGAGATAAAGTTTATTACTGTTTTGAACAATTAAAATGGTGCTACAAAAAATATTCGTGAGAGACTTATAAGAATATTTTACAGATTATATGGTGAGGTTGGTCTCGGTGTTGTCTCTATTTCTTGGTAATGGTGCTGTCCTTTTGTCCGACATTTTTATCCTTTTTTACTTTTTCCAATGCTGGACTGTTTCCTGTATTTCAGAAAACGCTATTTTCTGAGCTGGAGTCATGTCATATTAAATAAACTTTATGTAACAGTAAAAACTACCGTACTTTTCAAACTATTAGCCGCAACTTTTTTCTGACGATTTGAGCCATGCGGCTTATATAAGGGTGCGGCTATTCTGTGGCCTGGCTTTTTCATTGCTAGGCCGCATTAACCAGAATCTCTGGTTAGTGCGCCTCTAGCAGTGAAAGAAAATACAAAACAATGTCTAACGGTACTGTTCCGATAGGCGTTAGGTTAAAAAGCGTCGGTTAATACGAAACAGTGCTGTTAGGCACTGTTTCGTTTTCAACAGCAAAGTTGCTGCCGCATTAAAAAGCAACGTCCTGAGTTCTGCGGGCTATACAAAGATGCGGCTTATGTATTGTTTTATTATCAGTTTTGGAAAATAAAGCAGATGCAGCTTATATAGGGGTGAGGTTTATAGTCCGAAAAGTACGGTATATCTATTCAAAGGAATGTTATTTATACTATTACTACTACTACTATTACTAATACTATTAAAGTGCACCCTCAGGATACGATTACCCTGATATGCAATTTTTTCACCTTACGAAGTGGAACGAGAGGATTTTTTTCACCTCACCATACGAATCTTTTTTTTTCACATACAAATTCAACAAATCTTTCGCCAGAGTTCAAATTTGGTGGTCGGTGTGCTTATTACGTATGTCAAAATAACAAAGACGCCAAAATGTTGTTTGCCAATTTAAATACTTTTACGATGCCTGAAAGATACGTGATTATCAATATCTTATCTCTGAGTTCAGCAATTCTCATGTGTAAAACAGTGATATTTTCCCTTTAAAACCAGTAGCAAAGTTGGAGTTGTGATCTCTTCAAAAAGGTTATCAACCACTTGATCACCTGATGTGGTCAGATAACTTCTATAGACCTGCTAACGAAACTCTACTTCATCATGAAAGCAGCATCGTTAAAAAAAGTTTTAAACAGACCAGCTAAAATTTATAGTGAAAGCAAAGGCAGAAACGGATGTGATAAAATTTTAGCAATAAAAAGTTGAAATTCAGTAAAATACATTTAGTTAAAAATACAAACTAAAGCTCAGCTTCAAATGTGTGTGTTTAGTAAGCTAAGCTTATTTGAGATGAATTCAAAGTTTATCTTATATCTACATCTGTCTTAAAGGTAAGAACTCCTAACTAAGAACTATAAGTACATCATTATGTTACACTTTATTGGAGATGATAACTACTAAATACACTAAATACAGTAAAGTTATTGTAGGTGACTATAATTACTAAGGTTAACATACTATTTAGTTACTAATGTTTAATATGTTCAGCACTTGTATAAAATTTTGATAATTTTTACTAGGGGATGTTTGCATTATATAATTACTATGGTTTCTGTACCCCCACATATGATTTTTTCACCATACGATGCCAATTGTGGAACGGATCAAAATTGTATCTTGAGGGTCCAGTGTACAACCATTACTACTACTAATATTGAATAGCAAATTTCCTAGGCTTGCTTATATTCATTAATTATTTGGTATATCCCTTTTTAAACATCTTTTTATCACGCTTAACAAGTTAAGATGGTACTGAGGAGTTTTTATGACTAATAAAATGTTTGCTGTTATGCAAGGACTCATGTTTTCTCTAAATAACCTTTGCTCCTAGATTTTCCGGTCTCAAGATAGACATTCAGTAGTCCAGACTTATTTAAAACAGGAAAAATGCCCCCAGGCTGAGGAGCCGGAAGAGTATATAGACACCATCACTGCAGTAGCCAACTATATTTATCAGCCATTTGAGGAGGAAGAAGAGGCACCCCAAAATCCTGTGACAGAATCTGAAGTATATACGCTAATCAAAGAGTTGAGAAACTGCGCTACTGTTGGTATGTTACTTGCCGACCTTTAACCCTTTGATTTTTTGCCAGCTTTGTCAATGTTTGAAACTTTTGATAAATATGTATATCTGAATATGCTCATAATCAAATGATCCATCGTTTTTTGTTTGACGTCATTAAGTTGTTCGCACATGCGCTCGTTCACGAATAAGCCGCTATATTTGTAGAAAACAATCGTTTTGCTTTTATTTACTAGTACTTTTTAGTGTTGTTTTGATACTATAATAAAAAAATTGCAAATAAAAGCATCGTTTTCAAAAATTCATTTTGAAAATGAAGCTTTTTAGCTTCGTGTTTTTAACGATAAAATTGTCTATAAAGATGGCCGACAACGATAAAATGACGTCACGAAAAAACGAAGGATATTGTAAAACACTGGTAAAAAAAGACCAACATCACACAGCAAATCTCACCAAATATTTCAAAAAAGTTTCTTTCACATTTCTTCGGGTTGAAGCGGTTTTTATAACTTCTGACAATCTTTGCACTAACATAATAGCCATCGAGCACATGTTCATCATCATTTCGTGAATCAAAGTTATATGCAAATTATAGTTAGTATCATATTATTCTTCATCCACATCACTCAATTTATCGCATACCAACAAACGAGTCGTATCAATTTTTTCGCGACATGGTCCCAGTGAAATTGTTATCATAACGAAGGAAGTTGATGAAGATATTTGAAAAGGGTTAAAAATGAAAGTAAAATTTCTGTTCTAAGGTCTTGCGCAAAAATTAATTTGATTGGTTAACACTGTTACTTGAAAACAGAATTTGTAAATAGAGCCATGTGGATGTCGGTATCTCGGCCGTCAGGGTTTCTGACATAGCCTACAAAATGCCGGAATACCGGTCATCAAGGTTTAAAAGGTTAAGAGGTCATTGGAGTTTTACGTCATTCAATGATAAGTACTTAAGGGCTGTTGAATATTGTTAGCAAGGTATATCACCAACTGGCATGGTGGTAGTTTGTGTACATACACTCAATTGATCGGGTTGTGTAGATTTTAGGTATTGAGCTTGTTCACTATGGAAATTTTTGGTCGTTCTGAAATGCTGAATATATGAATGTTTGTATGTTATTACTCGGTAATTTAAGGTTTACACGGGACAAAAGGTTTACCGAGTATTGTTGGCTTCATCAGTTTGCTTGTCATAGATATCTAAATACAATTGCAATTAATTTGCAACTACAGAACTACAGACTACAGAACTACAGAACTCATGCTGAAAGGTTTTGGCTGACGTAAAATTTGGTTTTTTTGCTGAAAAGACTCGAGCTTTTATCATCAGCTTGTCATAGAGCTTTAATCTAAAGTTTTTTGGAATCAGCAGAAAACTCTGCGCAAGAATCAATGTTTTAACAAACAAAATCTTTATTAATTCTTTTTGTAGTTTACATGGAATCGGCTGCCAAAAATGTTATCCTTTTCGCAGGTTGACCAAAACGGGGACCCCAATTCTCTAATATAAAAACATTGCAAACAGAAATATCTGAGGCCCGATTTTAAATAATTTATTTAGCAGAAATATGTTTAGTTCGCTGTTCACAATTTTTCTTTTCGTATTTTCTAAACCGAAATTTATATATTTTGGAAACCGTTATATTGTACTTCAAATTTTGAGTCAAAAAACTGATTGGTTCATTTATTTGGCAAAATGATAACCCAATATTATAAGTTTGCCTCAGCAAAATTTTGGATAGGTCGGTTAACTCTTTGATCTACAATTAACTTTCGTATTGGTACTAAAGTAAGCCATTATAAAGGCGTTCTTTAGCGAAAGAGATAAAGAGGAAGTAAGAACGATTGGCCGTGAATACTGCCGTCTACAAACACATAACTCTGCTGCCAGCCTCTTTTGCTCCGACATTTAATTGTGTTTGGAGTTGCGGCCACATGGCCCCTGAGGAGAAGCTTCATAAGTACACAAACCTTTGCCACAGCGATAAAAGTTTGTAGCAAATGGCCACACGAGTTCGAATTTTTGCTGTCATGTCTAAACTAGGTAGCCACAGTGTTGCAAATGATGTTCTCATGGTACAGATTGTCCCCATGCAATACCAAGCCTAGGGATGTGCTGTGTTGCTTTACGGTAATAATTCTCTTAATCTATGCCTAAGATAAACTTACTCAGAATTCAATTATATTTTATCAGAAAGCATCGATATTTTTCCATCATTTGCAATTGTTATGAATGTTTGAGGTAAACTTACTGCCAGAATATTTTAAGAATAAAATCGACAAAATTTGATTGCGGTTAAAATGATCAGGTTTAAATGAAAGTCTGGTTACAGCATCTATAGTTGCACTACAGCTGCAAGTTGAACTCAATAACTGATAATCTATAATGAGTGAGACAGGTGCAACTAGTGGCATCATTTAATACGTATTGTTGAAGGTACTCTGACTGCTTGAACTCAAAAAAGGAATTCACAATTCTTTTGTACACTCAAGTGACATGCAAGCTTAATGCGCTCTGAGACTCAGCCCGATGAGCCTATATGTCAATTTATTCGTGTCTCAAGGCACTATTTCTTATATAAAATAACTAAATACAAATTAATCCGTTACCATATTATGTAAAAGCCCACATGAAACAGGATATAATAGTGGAAAAATGTGTCTTTAACTATGGTAATTTAGTACCTACGCCAACAAAGTCAATAATACATATTTAGTTGTTAAACTCTGCAATAAAATATAACATTACTATGTACACTACTGTAAGTTTTTATTGGTGGTTTAGTATTAAACTCGATAAAACTTGACCTAAACTTTAATCTGGTTAAGACTCTCAGATCAATCGAAAGTGTTATTTGGACATCTATAGTTGCAAAAAGACCAACAGAATCGAGACGGATAACGCTGCACCTTGAACACAATAGCTAATATCAACTATAGCAATGATAGCAACTAGTGATGTCATTTGGGCACATATTTTTCTTCTTGAGCGTTTTAACTTTGATCAATTTTTATCAATCTAATCTTGAAACATCCTGGCTGTCAGATCATCTCAAACATCAAAAACAATCTCAAGTGGTAGAAAAATGCCAATAAACTAAAAATTTGTGAGAGTTCATCTTGAAGCTCAACAGTATGATGTAATACCATTGAATATGTTAAATATGTAATGTATTCTGTTACAGAAACATTTCGGAAAGAATCGGAAAAGGATGAGAATGGAAATGTGAAGGTATCTAATTTAGAAACACCACATGTCGGTGAGTTACCCGATTTTTATTTCAAACCGTCCAATGAGCATTCTGTTTCGGATGACTCCGCCAATAAGAGACGGCAATATGTTAACGAGTTTAAAGGGAGAGACAACTCTGATAATAGCGGCTCAGAAGATGATGAAATGAGACAAAAACCTCCCATTCAAGTTGCACCTCCGGACATAGTAACGAGCGAAGAACATGTTCATATCTATATTAAAGATGACCCCAGCCACATATATCCTCCTGGCATTGGCAAACCACCCCACCTAACCAGTAAAAATTCGCAAAATACACCGCCAAGGGCTGTGGACACAGTAATATCGGAAAGAGACGGTGTGCAACTTACAGACCCAATAGAATATTGGCAAACAAATGGTATAAAACCAGTCGAACCCGTTAACGAAAAAATGGAGGACTCCCACGACGCAAGACAACCAACATCTCAGGATACTCAGGCTAAAGACGAGCTGTAGTTTTACAGTCTATCGCCTTCCGTTTATTTATTTCTTGTTCTATCATAAGCTGTTGATAATTGCAGAGAGTATTTTTGAACTTTACACAAATACTTTGTTAGAAGTTTTATTGATTTCGATTCAGCTACGACTGGATGCTAGTCTTTGGATGATGCCTTGCAGAATATACCTCGACGATTAGTGCATTTGGTATCCCACTATATTTTTATTATCACTCTGAGATATGCTAAATACACGAATTGCTAAGGCATCCTCGGTTTATTTGTTTGAGATGAGCGAAATAGTAAATTTGTGACTAGAATTTGGGACTAAATTATTGACCGAATGCTCCAACACACCGCTTAACACTTTCGCTACCGTAAACCGATGTATTACCTTTCGCGGTAATTGAAGTACAGACTGTAAACCGATGTATCGGCTTATCAATAGGGTTTCACTTTTCTTTTCATTGCATTAGCTAGACCAATCAAAATTTGTCTCCAACGAAACAACTTTGTTGCCAATCAGGTGCAACCAATCAAAAATCTTCTTGCTTAGAAATTCTATTTCTAATTATTTTTCAAAATGGGAAAACCAGATTGCTATCGTCTTAGCAATAAAAATTAACTGTGTTCTTTCAATGGGAAGGAAGCGTTAGAAATTTTGCAAGAGTGGGATTCACTAAACAATTTTATACTTTTGTAGAAAGTTTTGTTCTGAACAAGATACATTTTACAGTAAAACAATATCTGCATTGATTCTCAAGATATTGCGTAAATACTAGTGGTATAGTTATCTTTCGTAAACCCACTCAAATTAATTCAGTCAGAGTAGCGATTTTAGTGCAAATACTAGCGGTATATCGATCTTTTGAAAACCTACTCAAATTAATTCGGTCAGAATATCGATTTTAGCGTAAATACTAGCGATATATCTATCTTTCATAAACCCACTCAAATTAATTCGGTCAGAGTAGCAATTTTAGTGCAAATACTAGCGGTATATCGATCTTTCGAAAACGCACTCAAATTTATTCGGTCAGAATATCGATTTTAGCGTAAATACTAGCGATATATCTATCTTTCATAAACCCACTCAAATTAATTCGGTCAGAGTAGCGATCTTAGTGCAAATACTAGCGGTATATCTATCTTTCGTAAACCCACTCAAATTAATTCGGTCAGAGTAGCGATTTTAGCGCAAATACTAGCGGTATATCGATCTTTCGAAAACCCACTCAAATTAATTCGGTCAGAATATCGATTTTAGCGTAAATACTAGCGGTATATATCTATCTTTCGTAAACCCACTCAAATTAATTCGGTCAGAGTAGCGATTTTAGGGCAGTAGTGAAAGAGTTAGGTAGCGATGGATCTAATAACTTTATTAACATATGAGGAGTTATTCACTCTTTTCCTTATGTTCAGAGAGGGAAAAAATTCCTATTACCGAACTTTATTCGTAATAATGCGGCTATTCACAGCTTGATGTCCGAACTGCTAGTTTTATATGCCGAAAGGTTGTAAAGATTTCTTCCATTTCCTTATTTGGAATCTCGAAAGAATAGTCGTAGCACTGGCTAGGCTTCCTTTCATGACCTTGGCTACTAATTTGAAATGACAGTAAAAACACAGTTGAGCCAAGCCAGGGTGATGAGTAGCTCATGGTAATCAGGAGGGTTGAACCCGATAAAGCTGGTTTCAATAGCTCACTTGTTCTTGCTCTTTGTTCATAGTTGTATTATTTTAAATTTTTTACTTTTAATCCACCGAAATACAACTCAAACATGTTTGTAAGTTTCAGAAGAAAAATTTAGCATGCAGTGATAGATTTCTTGCTGGAAGTTTGTGGCATCATCATTGTCACTATTTTATAACAAATTCAGCGTTCATTAATAGATCTTTTTAGGAAGTTTGCTTTCGTGTCATTGGGGTGAACTATAGTTTTGAGCAGGACTTGACGTCAGAGCAAACAGATATGTTTGTATGTTAGTAATATAAGGTTTACACGTGACAAAAAATTCACCAAGTAATGTTGGCTTCATCAGCTTTCTTGTCATAGATATATACAGTGGTGGGTGAAATAAACTAGACTTCTTTGTTCAAAGGTAAAATCCTCATTTCCAAAATTCCTACTCGCATTCATGCATATGAGTAGGAATAAGCAAATAAAAATGTATGTGGTATGATCATATCTGTACAGAATGTTATTAGAATCCATTAAAATAATGAAATGTTCAGAATTCAGCCTATATAATCGTTAAAAACTTAATTTTACAGCTGTTTGGTTGAAATATTTGAAATCAGTACAAAATAATAATTAATTTAATATTTAATATAATTTATGACTATTGATTAAATTCACAATGAATAACAATATTTTAAATGAGAATTTTAGTTTTTCAACAGAAGAATCCAGTTTATTTAACACACTGCTGTACTTACTGTACTTATGTTTAGCGATGCCTAAACCTTTCACGAGCTGGCTAAGGGCAAGTAGGCAGGAGTATAAATATGTGTAAGCAATACTATATCAGTAGTAATAGTAACCCCAAGTACAGTAGACCTATTACGGTGGACTACGTTAGACTGCCGTAGACAGCAAATCATCAAAACTAACAGTTGTCGGTGATGCCCGGCGCTTCCTTTATTTTCAATCATATAGCCTGCAGTTGGGTGTTCAAAAGGCTGGTGCTCAATAACCAGACAGAGTTTTGAAATCAATTATTTTTGACTACCTGGTAGTAGACACATAGAATATGCTTTTAGAATCTTGATGAAATCGCCCCAAAAGTGTGGTAGCGCATAGCGTTGACACAGATTAACAGACACGCATACATATACCACAACACAGCTGGATTTATTAATCAAACATATCGCCTGAGGTCTCTGTCAGTATTCAATGCTCATAGACTGAGTTCTACCTGATAGCCATGTTCTGTGAATGCTAATATTATTGACATACAACTGCCTAGGTCTTCTACGTTACCTTAGAATAGTAACCGTGGTTGTTCCTTATTATTGACTGCCATGTGGTAGATGACTCCAAGTTTACAGGTAAGCATAGACCACAACAATGGCTCATTGTGTATCCCCAGTTGATGACAAATATTTATCGAAATTCTCGGAAATGTTTACTTAATACAGGGGTTCATAGCCTAGGTTCTCTCAAACACTAGGGGCTTTGTGAGTCAGTCTTGGAGGTTCGGTAGAGGTCTGTCGAATGCTACAGCGGAAATGACACTGATTTGATATCTTTATAAAAAGATATGTAATTAGTTGTGAGTTCATGCATTGTATTGGTTTGTTCCTTGAACACAGTGATGTTAATGCACAGTTTACTGTGTTCACCATCTTGAAAGTGAGAGAAGGCATATTTTTCTTTTCAATGAAAAAGACTTCGTTGAAAGCGCATATGTAAATGGTTGGTTCAATCGTCCAATGACGTTAAGAACTGCTGACTTAGGAGAGTCCGGCAGCACTCAAGTCAGCGGTTGTAATTGTATCATATCCCGCCGTGCTTGTGTTCATTGCTCCTATTCACGCCATTTAAAGATACCCTCCATACCAGCCATTATTGCTGTTTGGGTGTAATTGTAGCCTGGTTTCCATACAGTCATTGGTCAGTTATTATGGTGCCCCGACGTTTAGGTAGGTTCACGAGCTCAAAAAAGACCCCCGGCTTATTATACGCGGTTCTTAACCTTTTTCTCTTCTCAGTCGGTCACTCCTTTTCTGTCTTATTCAGATTTAAAGGTTTTCTACTCAATAATTTTTCAAATTGTTGGATCTGAATTACAATTGCTGTAAACACAATTTTGTAGACTTATATGAATTGCCGTGTTTTATTTTGAACAATAACTGAATATGGCGTGGCTGATGTGTATAGTTTGTGGTCCAACGGTTGTATAAAAGCCGATATTTCATTCGCGATTTCGTGAGTATAAATTATGTGAATGATGAATGCGTCAAGCTTTCAGTTTCTGCTTTGTCTTGAAAGACTTATTGATCACCAGCGATTATCGTTTAATATAAAATCTAAACGACTTCTCAAAAAATTGGACTTAAAATAAAATAGATTTACATTTTACTTTAATAGGAAGAATTTAAAAAAAAGTTAAAGTCTATTTACAAAATACTTTATTTTCATTACCATTTGATTATTTTCGATATTTCTACATGTGTTTCTGTTCACCAAAGGATTATTTCAGACCTTAATTTTTGTAGTACTCTTTCTTTCAGGTTTTATAGAGTACTATAAAGATCCAAGAAAATCCTGATAGTGTCTTTGAGGGATGGTAATACAATGCATAATAATCCTTCACTTCTCACGGTTAATCCGAGACTGATGCGCCCCGCGATATGTGAAAATCTGTGAAACTAAAAATATTACTTTTTCATTCCTAACGCATTTTCCTTTTTTTCTGAGTTTTGCTAGACTATTTGGAGGGTCGAAGGTGTTTAAGAGAAATGATGAATATACAGACAAGTAGTTAAATATTATATAGTACTTTATCGGCAATAATTTCATTTCACAAATAGAAATGTTTTTTCAAATTAGGCCATACAACAATAGTAAAACAAAAAAGGGGAAAAAACAACAGTTTGCCATTAAAATTGAATAAATAGTCTGACACATAGTGTTTACAATGCCTTTCTCTGCTAAGAGAACGGATATTAGGGGAAGATTGTTAAAGCAGCTGACAATGATATTTTCAAAATGATTGTTAGTGATTGTATGCAATTTATTCATATCACGTAAATTGATATGAGTTGAGAACCTGTAACTGCCATGTAAAAAAGGAGGACACAACCAATGAAAAATCTTGAAACCTGAATTGAAGTAAAATAAACATTTAGCATAGGCAAAGTAAGAAGATGCAAATATTTGGAAAGATCATTTGTTGGAATAATAAATGTAGGAATATGATGTAAATATGTTTAAGAGAAATGATAAAGGGTGTCATAAACAGTTAGTACTCTTACACTTCACAAAAAGTAACAGGAAACAGCAAACCGCGACGACTGCTGTTACAGTGATGCTTGTCGATCTCACTGGGCGAGAGTAGGAGAGAGATTTATGTATTTAAGTTGTTTTATTTTTATTTATTTTAAGTCGCTTTTCTGTTTTTTAATGACTATGTTTACCCCGCGTAGCAATGAATTTAAGTACTGAAACGCACTTAGTTACATTACTTCGTTGGGTAACAGCAAGGGATTGTTGTATACATATCTGTAAATGTGAAAGTGTTAATTGCCATCTACTGCTTTGCATATCTATGTAGCTTTAGCACTCTTGTTAAAGGAAATGCAATATGACAATTTTGAAAATTTAAGTTTATTGTAACCTTTTTATGTTTCAACTTTTGTCAAAACCAAATTTGAAATTGCCTCCCTCGGTCTACCATTCACATTATGCTACCCTCAAATACTGTTTTCTGTATTTTTGTAATAATGATAAAACATTGCTGGTATTGATCGACAGAGCATACCTTTAGCAAAAACATTCAAACACTGTAGCAAAAGGAATGTACCTGTATTTAGAATGATTTAATGAAGAATACTAGGCTATTTTAAAGAAATCTCTAAGGCTAAAAAATGAAACGGCAAACTGATCATGTGTTAACGGTTAACTAAAATGAGTTAACAGTTAACAAACTTAGTGTTAGCTAAATTTTAGACCTGGGAAATGAGTAGATAGCTATAACCACTACAATTTATATTATTGATGGGAAATACTGTTTGTACGGAGGTCTGCCTAATGATCAAAAATAAAATTGTCTGTCTGTATTTGTTTTCGCAAAAACGTGTAGACTTTGTCGATATCACACAGTTTTTTTCCGTTTATCAAAGCTCAAACGATTGTTACAAGGAAATTCGATAGCTTGCAAAGAAGTATTAAATTTCTGCTCATGAATAACAATGCAAGGTGTTACTGCACATTTCCTATCTGCATGCCAAGTATTGATTTTATGCTAACAGAGGAAATAACCAACTATCAAACAAATTGCAAATGTGTAACTTGCTAAATATTTGAATAGTGCTACACTTGGATGCTGTGAGATTTTTTCCATTTTAATATAAATGCCAAACTAACTTAGTGCAATGCCGTTACATGCCGGTGGAGGGATACGGTGAGAGGTAGATATGTATTTTCACATCGTAATGTTTAGTCGTTAGTAATAATACTTCTATAGGGCGGAGTTAACTGTAATGGAGAAATAGGTCGTTACCAAATTCTACAAGAAGCGATAGCGAGGTTTTTTGAAGCGCAATAGAGGCATTAGAAATAACTTGTATCCTTGACATTTCTATGTTGAAGAGACTGGTGCTCAGGAACCAGAGGAGGTTTGAAACCAAATATGTTTGACTATCTTGTAGAAGACACATAAAATATGCATTCAAATTTTTGATGAAATCACTCGAAAAATGTGGTAGCATTCTCTGTCAGTATTCAATGCTCGTAGACTGAGTTTTACCTAATAGTCATGTTCTGTGAATGCTAATGTTATTAACATACAACTGAAATTTTGTTTTGAAGCTTGTGGCAGAATTGAGAGCTTGTTCTAAACTTAATTTATTTAACAATTCGCTTTTATTTAAAAAAATTGTTTTGTTTGTTTAATTTCTTTGAAAAAGTATATAATAGCAAGAAATACTAGAGAAAGAAGATGCAATCAGGACCAGCATATGCATCGGCGTCCGCTAGTCCTGGCGCTTGATCCTGGTTAGTTGTTAGTTAATTAGATGAGAAAACATGATGACTACTCCAGTGACTCAAGGTGCTGCCTGAGACTTGATTAGAATCATTCAAAACCTGCTCATCTGTCTGAGCTCAGTGTACACTGAGTTCCAGAGTGCCAACACCTCAAACAAGACCCGTCTATGACCCGATGTAGAGGAGGAAGGTGGAAGTGGTAGGGTCAGCAAGTAGTGGGGCGTGAACTAATGTACTGTAGATTAGTGTATTACATCAGATAAGGAATCTAAAGGCAGTACGGAAGAAGCCTGATAGATTAGTCCCAAGTGAGATCTTAGCTGTTTTTAGATTTTAGTTTTAATAATATAACTCTGAGCTATTTTCTATATTATGTAGCTTGGTAGTCTAGTGTGCTGTTTGCTGTGCTAGAGAATAACTATCTCCACAATTATTCCAAAGAGCTAGGCAGTGGTTGCATGGAGCAGGTGTTGAAGTTTTGGCTACCGAGGTTAAAGTTGCAAGTTTAAATCCTGCACAATGTGATCTTTTTTCTCACCCTCTAAACGTGGTTTCAGAGAGTCACGACTGTCATTATAGTAAAGATTGTTTACTGTTTTATTTTTAAGGTAGAACGGATGACATCAATCCGTTCCGTTGTTGGCATTGTAAGGCGAAAACGTCGTATGAAGGGTTATAGAAGCCCGTAGTAATTATCTAATGCAAGCACCCCTGGTAAAAACATCAAAATTTTATATACGTATTTTACATATTAAATATTAGTAACTGAATAGTATGTTAGCCTTAGTAACTATACTTACCTACAGTAACTTTAATGTATTTAATGGCTATGATCTGCAATAAAATGTAACATTACACTGTTAAATGTGCAGTACGTAGGGAGTTCTTACCTTTGAGACAACATTATAATATAAACTTTGAATTTAACGTAAATGAATTTAGCTTTTTTCGTGCTTAAAGCTAAGTTTTGGTTTGTATTTTACTAATCTAAACTTGGAAAAAATTTATCATTTATTTGTTTCTGGTTTAAATTTTACTATAACTTATAACGAGTAACGCTAAACTGAGAGATAGCAAGCATCCTATTTTTCAGGCATTGTGGGAGAGATTTCGATGAATAGCATATCCGCATCTTATTTCGATGTATTCAGCTCACCGACTGCCAAATGTGAATTTTGAGAGAACTTTTTGTCAATGCCATATGGCAGAAAAAATGTTGAACGACAGGAACGAAAAAACATCATACGACATTGTAAGGCGAATAACCCATCTAGTAGGGACATCGTATCCCGGGGTTCATCGTGAAACATAATCACTGACAATTTCGGCCAATCAGGGCAAAATAGCCAACTAATGTATCAAACACTTTGAAGCTCACACCGGTTGCTGTTGTTCACCACTGTGTTTACCCACACCTTTAATGTTCATAAATTAGCAAATTCCTCCCGTGTGCCGCGGGACTCAACTCTCGTTGTTAGAAATAGTTGTTCCATTGAATGTTAGCCTACTAATTTCTACTTTCCTCGTGTTGATTAGAGGATGAGGGGCTGAGGGCCCCTACCTGTCAAGGATATGAAATCTTATGCTGTAATATATACATGGAGTGATTAGCTAATGACCTTATGCAATGTTTGTTATCATCTCTTATATTCACCTTAATTTTCTGCTAGGGTGGTAATATTCTGACTGAAGGAGGCTTCCATTTAGTGACTGACTGTAGAACCAGCCATCACAATCATCTAATTTCGTAAGCTCCCTTTCGTGTAAGGTAAGGCTTCTTGATTTATATAATAAGAATGATGAATGGTGTGATGTAGAAGGGCCGTTGAATAAATGTGTTGTATTGCCAAGGTGTGTGGTTCAAATCCTGTTTGCGGCTAGACTGTTTTTACAATGTTCTAGAAAAAGACCATCTAAATCGGAAATGTTAAACAAAAGAGGACTTCATTTTCCTTTTGTAATAGCATTGCTGCGTGTTTTTTTTAACAACCTTTTTACCAGTGAATGTTCTAGAATCTAGAATATTTTAGAGTTTAATGAATCTAGAATAATTGGTTTCTCTGGTTTGGCGTTTTGGGCCTCGCATTCCCTAGACTTTTAGCCAACCTTTTAAATAAATTTTTGCCAACTGATTTGAGGCGAAAGAATGAGCAGTGCTGTTCTCGAAAACGGCCTCACGCATACTTGGCCATATAGTGGCCATCGAGAACTGGCACCCATTCTTGTATCTCAAAGAAGAAAAAATCCCAAAATTCTACTCGTATGTCGATTTTTTCAATTGTTCAGTCTCTCATATGTCAAGTTATGACTGTATTAATATTGCTGCGCGGTTTCTCTTTAGCAACCTTTTTACCGGCTAGAACAAATTATCTAAATGGGAAACAACAAACAAAAAGGATACTTTTCTGTTGTAACAGCTATGCTGTGTAGTTTCTCTTTAGCCGTTTAATATTACTGTCAATGTCTCATGATTCCAATGATCTCATATTGTTTTTACTGTTTGTCCATACCTGCCAACTCTCACGCAATGGGTGTGAGACTCACGCAATCACCCCAAAGAAAAATTGAAAATGCGCGAGAAATGCGTGAGATTTTTGCACCAATTTCCACAATTTTATATATACTATCATTGATACATCAATTGCCCAAAAACCAAATCTCAAGCATTGCCCCACTCTTGGGTTGGCAGGTCTGTGTTTGCCAGTTTGTGTCAACACCGGAATATAACAGCAAATGAAGCTCACAGAAACATAATGTGTACGCACATGCTACAGGGCTTTTCTTGGTTAGTTTGCCTTCTAGAATCATTGATTACAAGTTTATATTACATTATTTATTATTATATTATTATTATTCATTATTTATATTATTAATTGATTACAAGTTTATAAAAACAATAAATCATCAGGTAGATTGGCTATCTGTCACATTTACTCTTTCGCTACCTTAAGCCAAGGTAGCCGACGAACTTTGAACAATAGGGTTTCCATTTGAAACCCTATTGATAAGCTGCTGAATCGGCTTATCAATAGGGTTTCACTGTTCTTTTCATTATGAAGCCTACACATAAGCTAGACCAATCCAATTTGGTCTCCAATGAAGCAACCTTGTTGCCAATCACGTACAACCAATCAAAAATCGTTTTGCTAGACCATTCCATTCCTCAACATTTTTCAAACCGGGAAAACCAGATCGCTATCATCATGGTCTTAAAAAATTCACCCTGTTCGTTCAATGCAAAGGAAGCGTGAGAAATTTTGCGAAAGTCGGATTCAATAAACAATTATATACTTATCTTGTAGGGAATTTTGTTCTGAATAAGATGCATTTTACAGTAAAAAAATATCTGCATTGATTCTTTAGATATTGCTTAAATACTAGCGGTATATCAAGTTTCTGAAAATTCGTTTGAATTAATTTGGTCAGAATAGTGATTTTAGGGCAGTAGCGAAAGAGTTAAGATATTGTTATGAAAAAGGATGTTTGAGAAAGTGTCGTTTGATATTTCAAAAATTACAAAAGTATACTGAAGTTACAGAAATGAATAAATAAAGGTGTCACACTGCAAACAAAGAAAAGTTTTAAACGCTATAAGCTATATTCAGGAGAAGCAGCCAGTTTAATCTAAGCATAGGTTTTTCACAAACAAACAAATGAAGGAAACAAGGAAACAAACGCAATTTCAAAAACAAATATCTTTGGCGACAAGGCAGAAGGCATGGAGCATACGTATATGACGTTTGTATGAAATCGGGGAAAAAATTTGAAAATGCGTGCAATAGACTAACAGACAGACACAATTAGAAATTATTAGTTATTAATATAGATTATAAATTTCTTCTCTAACTCTCCCACTGTGAGTCAATTAGAAGGTTTGCACTAAAGAGGGGATAAAATGCTATGGCTATATTTTACTCTATAAGAGAGTTTTTCGGATTTGGCATTTTCAAAATAAAAAGAAATATATTTTATAACAAAATTATATCTTATGTTGTTATGCAAAAAATTTAAATCAATTTTTGAAATGTCAGTTTAGTTCAGTTTAGTTCACACATAGGCCCACATTTAGCTGCGCCTCCGGCAGCAGGCAGTGGGTCAGCAAGTAGGATAGTTGAGAGAGGGAAGTTATCTTTTGCTAATCCTGTTAACACAGGAAATGTTCTGTTTATCTTTTCTTCCTTTGTATATAGACTAGACACGTCTGATCGGATATGCTTAGGTCTGGGTAATTGATCTAATTACATAGGAGTTGTCTTCTCAGCGGGACTCAAAGGCTTAGGTAAACCGGAGGAAATATTAAAGTCCTGGAGGAATAATCATGCTTCAATTTTACGGAGCATATTTGGTGACTCACATGAGAAAGACGAAAGTGGGGCTGAATCTGTTTTCATTTTCATTTAGGCCTACTGATTTATGTCAGCCTAAATGACCTACTGACCTTTCATGACCTACTGATTTATGTCATGAAAGATGATTTTACACAAAATTTTAGTAGATTTTATCAGAAAGTATAGACATTCTTTCATCCTGTGAGATTTTGTTTGTTCTTATAGTTGATCTGAGTACCAGGATGCCTCATATTAAAATTGACAAAACTTCATCATGGTTTAAATGATCATATCAATTGAATTGTGATTATGATGTCTATAGTTGCAAAGAAACCAACAGAATGGAGACGCGTAACGCTGCAACTTGAACACAATAGCTGATATCAACTATAACATTGATAGCAACTAGTGATGTCATTTGGGCACATATTTTCCTTCTGAGCGTTTTAACTTGGAACAATTTTATCAATTTTAATCTTGAAACATCCTGGCTGTCAGACCGCCTCAAACATCAAAAACAATCTCAAACGATAGAAAAATAGCGATACCTTCTGATAAAATCTCCTAAAATTTTGTGTGAGATCATCTTTAATGACAGAAATTAGTATATGAAAAGGAAAACATATTCAGCCCCACTTTTCACTTTTTCAAGTGATACGCTTAACCTAAATTTCAAATGCGCGACTGTTAACTTCATCAACAAAAGGGATTTCTCAATGATCCATCTTGTTTTCTCAATATTAGTTTGGATCAATATTTTGGAAACCTACTTCTTTACTGTTAACATGGTTTGTTGACAGTTAACCCGAATTCAAAGATATTTTACTACTGGTCACTTACATTATTAGTTGTGTCTCTATGAAAACATAGTGATTCCATTGCTGTGATCTAATTCTATGACCGCTCACAAGATGTTTGAAAGTTGGTTTATACAAAATCATCTCCAGCCTTCCCCTTTGCATACTTTCAGACAAATATTTTATATCGATTGATTTCACTTTGTTATTCTGACTGTAGCTCTAGCCGGTATTGCGGTCCTGCCGTACATTCATTGGTCAGACTATCTGGCTCCTCTCTGTTTGGTTGCAGTCTTTTAACTGAAAACTTTGTATTCACATTTACGCCACTCTAACCATACTGGGTTTGTGTGTGTTCCATTGTTTACATCTTGTCCCCACCGCTTTGTTTTCAAGAAGAAAAGCTATAAGCCAGACAGGGCATCTGATAGCAGATTGGTATAAATATTTCTTTAGCTAGTCGCGGGCTATTTTACTATTTTGAATGAAGTAACTACAGCAATTAATCACTGGTGTTACATGCTACAAATATTATAGCTTGGAAGTTGTGGTTTTGATCATAGGAATGAAGAGAACGTATTTGCATGATACACAGGAGTGGTCATACAACTCCCAATTGTTCGTAGCTGACGAGTTTACGTGCTACGAAAAAATTGGCGCACACTTGAGTTTTTTTATATTAGCTTGTTGCGCTTTTAGCTACAACAGGACTGATATTTTCTGACACTAACAAGGCTGACACTATTAAAATGCATCTAAGGTCAAATGTCAACATCCAAAGGCTGATACTGTAAGGACGTCACCAATGAAGACGATGAAAATCCTCCAATCGCAAAGATATGTGCAATAACACGAATATTGATGTATACATGATAGTGTTTTCAAAAATACTCCCCTTGAATCAGAGGTTTAAATCGCTTCGAAGAAATAAATCCGCGACGTTTGAAACCGTTTACATGCTACGAAGATGGAAAATACGACAAAAATTTGTAGCGTGTAACACTAGTGATCGTAACAAACTCCATCATGCGAGATTTTGGTTTCATTCCTGCTAATACTGGCACTGAGCCAATTATGTTGTGTCAAAGCCATACCTGTCCGCCTCTCTCTATATTACTATATATTAACATATTATACAGTAATCTATGCTACTTCGCAGTTCAGGTTTCGCAGCTTCAGTACTTTGCAGTGTAAAAATATTCATCACAAAATTAAAAATTAAACAAATAAATAAACTTTAGAAAAAAACGGAAGTACATAAATACATAAAAAGAGAAAAATGCTCACGATTAAAAAAGATGCTTCATTACATACTTGATGAACGCTCGGCATTTCACAAGTAATAAAAACGTTTTTGCGCAGAAAATTTATTTTTAATCAATAGATACAACAACATTAACCATTCTAACTTTTAAATTTAGGTATTTTGTTTATTTCTGTGTACTGTGTTTATTCATGTGTACTGTGTGTTATTTCTGTGTAATTCATACCATACTAGCTTCAGTGCCTATCACAGCTCTATACTGATTGCAATAGTCTTGTTGGCCATGTGAGTGTAAGCATTTTTCTTGTGATATGGTTTCGCACATAACGGTGCCTGCAGTGTTAAGCGTAAAGCCGCGAAGGATTGGCAAATGAAATAAGTAAGTACCCAATATATTCAAAAGTATAGTCTATTGGACAGTGCAGTGTTTTGGATAAACTCCCATCTGCTGAACTGGAGGTTCTGAGTTCAAATCCAGTGCGCAGTGGATTTTTCATTAATAAAACTTAGGTGCCATAACTGGACACACAGACAGACAAACAGATGAACACTGAGATTTATATGTGACAGGTCATATTATTTTCGATACAAATGAGGTCAGATCACAAACTTGTTTTTTAGCCCTATGTAATAAATAAATTTATCAGCTTTTCAAAACATTTGTTGACATTTAGGAAGGTCATAACAACCGCACGCTACAAACATTACATTTTTATAAATGTTGGGAATGCCTTGGCTTCACAAAATTCTAAGCCACATGGACAAGTTTCACTTTGGGAGCTCATCGTGCGCTATGTAAAACGCCTCATTAGTATTGAAAGTGATACGACCTATATATATCATATATAGGTCACATATATAGAGATGAGTTTATTACTTAGTATTTTAGTTTTTACTAGAATAAGTTTGTAGATTTTCACATTTTGCGAGTTCTTCAGTCCTGATTAACAACGAAAAGTGAGGGCATACTGTACACTAACTCATAAAAACAAATCTTTCAACAGTTATTTATGATACACATTTTGTTGTAGGTTCATATTTTTGCTAATCACCTAACAACGGGCAGGTTTCATCCCATCCCTTACTAAGTATCACATAGTCTAGGTGATGGCCTTTGAAAGACGACGACGGTCAAGTTCCCGCTCTACAATCACTTCAATACTGGAGAGATCAGTGGGCCCAGGATCTAGTTATGATAGACTCAGTGTCAGTAAAGACACGGATGATCATCTGTCAGAGAGCTCAGCGCTGGTAACATTAACACAATTATCAGTAATTTTAGTGCTGGGAGGGTATCAACTTTTTAGCAAATGTACGTTACAAGCAAATGCATATTACAAGCACATGCATGTTACTAGCAAATGTACATTACAAGCACGTATGTTACTAGCAAATGCATATTACAAAAAGGCATATTGCAAGCACATGTATGTTACTAGCAAATGCATATTACAAGCACATGTATGTTACTAGCAAATGTACATTACAAGCACATGTATATTACAAGCAGATGTATGTTAGCAGTAGGTGATGTTGCAGACTATTCTAATATCTGAAATAGGCTGATGGTAAGCTTTAAAGATATCCCCTAACAACAATTCGCAGCAATACATCAAAGTTATTGACCTCATTTATTTCATATATATAGGCCAGCATATAGCTGACCCCCCTCTGCTTTTTAGAGCAATCATCTTTCATTTATTGATCCAATTGCGTCATCATTTTTATTTACATACAATTTGCTCAATGCAAGATTAATGTTTGATAGAATACGTATCTGTTGAATTTACTGGTTTAATTTCAGTAAGTTTTGATTCTATATGTGTCTCCAAAATTAAAAAACAATTGAATGGTTGATTTACGTGACAATATTTTTTAGAGATTTATTTATGAAATTTTCTTCTTTGAAGGCTCGTGCACACTATCGCTCAAATCGACGATTAGCTGTCCGATTGACCGTAACGATTGGCTGCTATGACATCATTTTGCGATGAGTGGCCAACGTAATCAATGCTAGCGATGATGCAATGGACTTTCAACATGTTGAACTTTGACACCGATGATCGCAACTGTTAGCACCTTGATTGGCTGTTTGTTGACCGCATAGGATCAAATTTCAACAGTTTTGAAGATTGGTGTCAATTCATATTTGCAAGCATGGCGAAGAACTACACTCCTGATGAATAGCATGATCAATTTTGTAATTTTTAATTGGTTGTTGGTTAGCGATCACCTACAGCTAGTCGCTCATAGTGTGTACACCTTATCATTGGGGATGACATAAAAGCAGCTAATCGTTGCAGTCCATCGCACAGCTGATGGACGCTGATTTGATTGTTAGTGTGCACAGGCCTTTAGTCTATACATGTTTTCAGTGCATTCAAAAACTTTTTCCAAATGCAAGATGTAGTTCTTTGCTTTTTTAACTTCTCAATTCAGTTATCTTTCACCAACCATCAGGAGTCATGTCGTTAGCTGATCTCAATTAGCTAAAATAGCCTGTGTTCCGAGGGTTTAAAAGTTTATAGTGTCTATGTTCATAGCACTGTGATAACAGCTGAGCACATTCAGCATATTTTCGTAAGATGTCACTCGATGAAACGCTTATTCTTTTAAGTTGTATTATATTGATATTTTATATTAATATAATATATTATTATTTATTATATTAATATATTATATTAACATAATAAATAATAATATTTATTATATAATATATTTATATAATTTATAAATTATATATAATAAATATCAATATAACATTTAAATTTTATTAATATTATATAAATGACATTATATTTTAATCATAACCATAGCGTTTTGTATTTTAGCATCTATATACTAAACTGTATGTTGCATAACAGCAACCTTTTAGTTTTCAATCTTCTCTCTTAACCATCCAAACAATACATCTATCGCAAACAAATGATTTCTTTATCTTCAAGGAAAGACAACTCTTTCGATGGTTTGTTTTTGCTTTCTGTCAATTTATTTTGCAAAAAACGTCAGTCAATCTATACATGGTTTACCTATGATCCTGGTTGTTTTCACTTCTCAGTTCTTGATTACAGGATGCAGCTAAAAGACGGGATATCTACTTTCGTGCCATCTCTCCAGCCTTCAATTTCAGATCTCTGGCAGCAGGCCGGGCTCCTCCGTCTAATCACACTAAATCCTGTACTCCCAGTCTATATCAGCAGATGGCCATTTCAGAGCTGGACATATCAGCATGTGGAGCTGAGTCTACCTGCCTCGATAGTAGAGTGTATGTATTACATACGTTTGTATCTTTGTACAGTAGATGTATTTATTACATGTGTTTGTATCTTTGTACAGTAGAGTGTATGTATTACATGTGTTTGTATTTTTGTACAGTAGAGTGTATGTATTAAATGTGTTTGTATTTTTGTACAGTAGACTGTATGTATTACATGTGTTTGTATCTTTGTACAGTAGAGTGTATGTATTACATGTGTTCGTATCTTTATACAGTAGAGTGCATGTATTACACGTGTTTGTATTTTTGTACAGTAGAGTGTATGTATTAAATGTGTTTGTATCTTTGTACAGTAGAGTGTATGTATTACATGTGTTTGTATTTTTGTACAGTAGAGTGTATGTATTACATGTGTTTGTATTTTTGTACAGTAGAGTGTATGTATTAACTGTGTTTGTATTTTTGTACAGTAGACTGTATGTATTACATGTGTTTGTATCTTTGTACAGTGGAGTGTATGTATTACATGTGTTTGTATCTTTGTACAGTAGAGTGTATGTGTTACATGTGTTTGTATCTTTGTACAGTGGATATTATTCAGTTGTAAATGGAAACTTTAGTTTGACTACCACTTACAAGTTTTCAAGTAATGTAGAAATCAAACAAATATTTTATTCTAAATATGATTTAATTTATAAGATATGACGTTCAAAGCTTCCTAAAGTATTTTAGTTTTGTAACAAATTGTGAAGAACTTACAACATGGAAGATATCCCTTTTAAATTTTCTATCAGTTTGTCTTGTCATGCACTGCATCTCTTTAATTCCTTACAGATCAGAAACTAAAACTATTAGAATTGTCTTCTCTCATATTTAGACTGTCAAACTCATACTCATACATTATATAGGGAAGTGTAACTTTAAATTCATTTGCCATGCAAATGAACATTCACTGTCTACAGGCCGCATAACACTGGAAAGAAGGTCACCATTGATGTCTCTCCAGAAAAGTTGGATGATACGCAAGAATTTGTGACATTCGATCTCATTGACCTTTCTGATACTGTCATAGAAGCTCCCTTTTCTCCGCCCAGATATGAGTCCTTAAAATTGGGTCAAGGGCAAAAAGGAGAGGAAATGTCAAATGGAGATGATTGCTTGAAAGAAATTAAGTTGGATAGTAAAGTCCAGAGCCCTCTAGCCTTAGAACCTAAAGTAGTTATACTTCCAACTATTCAGAAGGAGGAGGAGCCCGTGTACAACCAAAAGCCCGCTTTCGCTGATCTTCCGGAAGATTCAGTCGTCGATGAAACGAGAAACAAGCCCTTGGATCTTTACAGACTGCGGCAGCAGCTGACACTCTCTAGCGAAGATAGCTCTGTGCTGACAGCTGAAAGTGATTGTCCCATACACGGCCATGCTGCCAGAGCTGATGATGTCACAGTTACACTGGCCAATCTCGCAGCAGTTGGAGATTCGTCTACAGGAGTTGGTCAGGTATGTTGGAGATGTTTATCATTCATGGGTGTCAACAATTACTTTGCGTGTAGATTGAAATATTTCCCTCAGTTGAACATCTTATGTCGGAAAATGCAGATGTTGATACGAACACAAGTAGAAGTTTTATTTTATCAACTCTTTCGCTACCGTAAGCCGATGTATCGACTTTCACAGTAATATAAGTACAGACCGTAAGGCGATGTATTGGCTTATCAATAGGGTTTTACTTTTCTTTACGAAGCCTACACAGCTAGACTAATCAAATTTTGTCTCCAACGGAACAACCCTGTTGCCAATCATGTGCACCCAATAGAAATTTTTTTGGCTCAACAATTTTATTTCTAATTATTTTTTCAAAATGGTAAAACCAGATTGTTATTGCCATGGCAATAAGAAACACAAAGTGTTCGTTCAGCGCAAAGAAAGCGTCATAAAAATTGTGATAATGAGATTCACTAAACAATTTTGTACTTATCTTGTAGATAATTCTTTTTTGAATAAGATGCATGTTACAGTAAAATGGTATCGATTTTTATTCTCGAGATATTGTGTAAATACTAGTGGTATATCGGTTTTTCGAAAATCCGTTTGAATTAATTTGGGCAGAGTAATCACTCGGTGAGGATGTAATGCGGTAGCAAAAGAGTTAAGTGGTAACTATACGTAAGCTAATTGTACTACATCTATACATTAGCTTCGAAGGCTTTTGTGTTTCTTGAAAATAGCTAGTACACAGATAGGGTACACATGAAGCATTCGATTGCCAATCGGGAACCTCTCACACTTTTAGGAGAGTTACAGTAGTTTGTTTATCAGGATTCACGAGGGGAAACAACAACCGAAAGAGTCAACTCGGCTGCACAATCGGTTGTGCACCCAACAGTCGGGTGCACAACAACAGGGTCGGTAAATTTTATGAAGTCATATGCGTTTTCCTCATTTCATTAAATTCATTAAATTTTGAGGGCCGAGGGAACTTAAGAAGCGTGATTTACACTGAATAAGCGCATGCGGGGCGGTATTTCAAGATCCATATGAAGTTTAATGCCCTTAGGCTACAATAAACTGTTTTACAACAAACACATTGAGTATATGCAAAAAATTATTTATTGAGTTAATTCATGCGTCATTCATAGAGTAATGTCTGTGTTAGTTACAAATTACCGAATAGGAATATAGAGGATAACTCCTAATAATGGACATGCATAGTACTTAAGGAATGCTTATCATATACACCATGTCATGATATAGTGACATGATAATGACAGTGGCATGATATAGTGATATGACCAAATTGATAATAACATGATTTTATTAATTGTTGCGCGCATATCCATCTAAGATATGTGTAGGAACTCTCGAAGCATATTCAAGGACTCTTTCTTTTTTTATTCTGCCAAATTCTGACTTCACTTATGTATGGAGAGTATACTGTGTGAAACTCTTTGTTTTTAAAATATGAACTCATTACTAAAATTGAATGAACCACCATTGTATTGTTATAGATGTAACTAATTATAGCAATTTAAAAAAATTAACAGTTATTGGCAGGGAAGGCAAAAGCTAAAATGTATGTATTATTTATGTTAACAGTCGGTAGTCTAATACTGATGTAACTGGTTTGGAACTTAAGATGTTTTTTAGCAATCATACACTTTGTGTACAAAATGTGCATATTCTTAGGTATATAAAATATCAACATTTAAAATATCAAAGTGAACAATAAATGAAAAATTCTGTTATTTCAATAGGTTTGTAATAAAAAAAATTGGAACGAGGTGCGTTGATGTATTTCTTCCCCTTCTCTGTGCCAAAGATGGGTTTGGATGGAAAACTTGTTTTGTTCCTATTTTATGCCAGAGTTTCCACTGAGAGTTTATCTTACCTAATCTTTGATATTTCTTTAACATTTCAAATTGGTTGACATTTTCTTGAAAATAATTTCATTCAGACAAGCGTTGAACTAGAGTTGTGCGCACCACATGTAAATGCTGTTAAAGGTGTGGTTGCATCAAATTTGAGTTGATCTTAAAAGAAAGCATTTTTTTCTCTATCAGTTGATATGTTGTTTGTTGTGTTACGCGATCTCATTGCCAAGATATTTGAAGATTAAAACCGAGAAAATCTGATCGCCGTAAAAACGCTCAGGCCACAAAAACGTGCCCCGACTTGCCCAAAATGATGTCACATGTTATACAACCTGTCTCAATCTCTCGTATTCACATCGGCTATTTGCGATAAAAGTCTAGTCCTATGCGGCTCTGTTGGCATATATCTTATTTTGTATTTGTTCATGTTGGCTAGAATAAAATTTTAAATCCAGCTACAGATGCATTATTATGAATGTTTCAAAGGCATCAAATAACGAAAATTGAAAATTTGTTCTACTCACTTTCTCCAAATGTGTAAACATTTGGGTACCGACTACCCATTCTACCGGTCTACGGTAATTCTGTCAAGCTAACTGTGTTGAATAAGGTCTTTGTATCAGCACAGTTCCGCTGTTACCCATACTAACGATATACAGCCTCCCATAAGTCCCGCCCACCTTATGTCCGTCGCCTATCCTTGGGGCGGGGCTGCATATCGTTGCCTACACCGACTACAGTACTAGTTTCTTACTACGGTAAGTAAGCCGCGTCTTTGGAAAGAATATACATAGGGATAGAGTTTCAAGGATGAGATGTCTGCTGCAAACTGAATTTGAACTCACATTCCCCAGTTCTGCGGACATCCATATACCATATCCAATTCACTATCATGTTTTGCATTATCTTCAACAATATCATTTTATTATATAATTTTTACAAGCAAAAATATTTTCATCTCGGCATAAAGCTTTTATTAAAAATATTCATCAAGTCGTGGCCACTCACATAGTTTTAGCTGATACAATAAGACAAATTCATCTACTGCAACAAACTCAAACAAAACATCGTGGTTTATGCAGCACACATTCAAGTTTCTCTTTCCCCTTTATGGCAGTTTCCACACTGACAAAGCTGCTTCGGCTGGTGGGACGACATAAACATTCTGTAATCAGTAAAACAAATGCAATAAATATATGTCATTCATAGATATGTCATTCTAAAGTGTATCTATTGAAAGCTTTCAAATTGGGAGTTAAATAGATTGCGAGTGTAATTTTAAAAACGAATAAAAGTTTAACAAAGGCACAAGTACGCCAAGCCAACGATTCGGAGCTTTGGTTCTGGAAATTAAAGATTTGCATTGATCAATCGATTTTCTTCACTTTCTACAAGTGAAAAGTAAACATCTAATGTCAAATCATAAATCTAATTTACTAGATAAGGCTGCCACAGAAAGTTTGAAACAAATGTAGCTAGGTGAATCAATAAAGAAATATAAAACGATGATTAGTAATAGCCAAAGTTATAATTTTATTAATTAGTACATTTATTAATGAGCACTAAAATATTACCTTTAATATATTCATCAATCTAAGCCATCGTATAGCTAGATGCTAAAGATTAAAAAGAAGCCGTCAAGAACTCACTGTACATACGTATCTCGCACACGCAGGAAATTACATTTTAGCCTCAAACAGGGAAATATAATCTGAATGTAAACTCAACAGGAAACTCTATAGAGACTCAAAGTAAAAGATAAATTTACCTCCATTCTCCGATCTTCCTCCGTAGAACTTTAACTACCTGATGCCAAGAAAACTCGGAGTCACCTTCGCAGTAACTTTACAGCAATTTTACAATTACATGTATGCTGTTCACCAATAAAACGTGTCGATCGAGTAATTAATTAAAGTAACGATGTTAATTAATTTAGTAAATATCAATGTCCGTGTGATTTAATAATAGAGTAAAATCCCTAAATTTGAGATCACAGACAACACATTTTACGAGTGATAACATTTATTACGGCCTATATAAAAATCTTGCGTTGATGATTGGCTAAGGAAGCGACCTCATATTTATCGCTCGTGGTTTCTTTTCAGATATATTGCTTGTGACGTCACGAAAGAAGCACCCGCTGGAACGTGAGCTTTTTAAAAGGGGGCCTCATTCAAACGCATATATCTCTGGACAGGGTTGGTCTACAAAGACAAAAATGGCATTAAATTGTAGCTGATGTTTTAGCCTTTTATGGGTCTTAATTTCATTAAATCGAATTTTTTGACGCAACCACATCTTTAAGTGCCTATACCAAGTGCTAATGAGATACTGGTTTTTATTGATATATCGCCATCTATCGAGTAGCCAGTCTGCATGGTTTAAGAAATTCTCTGGTAGTGCGTTTCTTTTACTAAACATAGACCGACATATAGTAGTAGGTTTTCATTATGCAGCATGAAACTAGACATATGGTTTTATCTCTGATGTGATTTAAAAATAAATGTGCGCTGACTTTTCTCCTATGAAAGTTGCCAGTTTAACACGATTTGAAACTGCACGTTTGGTTTTTCTCCGACGTGGTTTGAAACGGAATATTTTGTTTTTTTTTTGAAACGATTTAAATCCACATTTAACTTTTCTCTGCGATTTTAAACTATACTCACAAACATCTTGTTGATTTATATACCCATAGAGTTATCTAGGGGGATATAACTCTATGGATATACCTAGGTGGTTTGAAGTTGTGCATAAAATCTTCCTCGCATGTCATTCAAAACTGCAAAGCTCATCTTGTCACAGTGACCAGCGTCTCAACTACCAATTCCCACTGTGAGATAATTAGATCATGTGACTCTTGCATTATGTCATAAGATACAATTAGCCCTCCTCTCTATCTCATACACACTTCAACTCTCAGTTCACATCTCTCATACACTCACAACCCTCGCAGAACGCTCTGATGATATCATAGAGGGCATGACATAGGGCTGCGCCTGTTCATTATTTTTCAGCATATGTATACGCCATTATATGCCAGTTATAGTATTAAAGTTTTACCAACGAATAATCATCTTCGTGCTGGGTTTGAACTTGCAACATTCAACCTTTTTTTCTTTGATTTCACTCGCTAAATGTGCACTTTTTATTATCAATTAATATTACTATTTATGTTTATTTTTTTGAAAAATCTTTGAAAAGCTAATTTTTTTATTATCACCTATTTTTTAATTTGTAATTTTCAAAGGTGTCGTTTCAATTTCAAATATGCTATTATACTCATATTTCCAGTTTTGGTAAACCTGTAAAAGCTAAATGCTTTTCACGTGGACAATTATATTACCTGGCGGGGGAATTGCTTCTACACTATCTCCCCATTTGGTCACACAAAATATCAGACAAAGAAAGTCTGATGTTTCTTTTTTTTGTTTGTACCGGTATCGTCCA
The DNA here is from genome assembly GCF_963576615.1 of Watersipora subatra. Lineage (NCBI taxonomy): Eukaryota > Metazoa > Bryozoa > Gymnolaemata > Cheilostomatida > Watersiporidae > Watersipora > Watersipora subatra. The sequence goes on from NC_088713.1 coordinate 19,824,891, forward strand.
TCAAAACTTTGAATACAACGAGCTTCGGCTGCAACAGTAATCTTTTCTGTGTACACACATCTTCATGGATATAAAATTGATTAATTGTAAAAGGATATCATAGCTGTGTTGTATCATAAACACAGGAACAAAAAAATTACGCAAAGAAAACTTGAAACTGAAACCACTAAGCTTATGTGAACAGCTTATCTCTTTTGACGAAAGATTAACGACTTATTGATACAATTGTTGAGGTCATATTTTGCTAACTACAAAATTAAATCATTATTTTTTCTAAATTGGTGATTTAGAATCAGATCTGAATTTAGAATTAAGATCAGGCACCTTTGCTTGAACTGAGCGCTTTAATTACGATAAAATTTAGTCAATTTTAATCTTGAAACATCCTGGCTGTCAGATGACCTCAAACTTCAAAAACAATCGCAAATAATAGAAAAATACGAAACTTTCTGATATAAACTAATAAAAGTTTGTATGAGTCTATCTTTAATTAAGTAAGAGGGGGCAACTTTCTCTGCAGTCTGATCTAGAGGTGAATGCCTTCTCACCAGGTCAATAACCCACACTATAAATATCTAGGTCAATAACCTACACCATAGACATCCAGGTCAGTAGCCCACACCATAAACATAGGCGTACACTTGTGTGGGTTGGAAGAGAGTCAAGTGTACTTAAAGTTTGTTTGCAAGGACTACCCACACTGTTACGCATATGCGTCACACTAGTAATATTAATCACTAGATATGTATGTAGTAAGAGTTCAGATGTACTGCTTCATGTCAGAGAGAGTTCTAAGGATGGTTAAGGCCCTACTATTTAAGACCGATACGTCATTTGCCATTTGCCAGAGGCAAGGGAGATGACTGCTATGGTGTTACGGATGATAAATGCTGATGTTATAAATAGCGAATTCCATAAAGTTCAAACCTTGATGCGTAAACCTTTCGATATATGACAAAATTTGAACCAATATTTGTTTCAACATAAGAAGTAATTTTCAACATATGACATCCAAAATTTATTGAAACATTAAAACTAAAAGCAGAAAAGCTAGTAGCAATTAAAATAAAGCATAAACTTATAAATTAAGTTAATATAAGCTATATCACATGTAAAATGAAGTAATTTGTAGCACATATTTTTTTCACTCATTCAAAAGACCGGTGCACAAATGGTGCGCCAGTCTTTGTTACCAAGGACAGCAGGTGGTTGCACATGTCTATGTTGGATAAGGTACACCTTGCTACATAATGTTGGTTTGACTTGCCAAAAAAACAAGCCAATGTTTTCTTAATTAATGCTTATAAGAAAGTGATGTCCGTGCAGGCTTTCGTAGACCAAAGAAATATGGGTTCAAAGTATTTTTTGTGTATTTATTGCAGAAAATAGTTACAGCCCAACATCTGTTTTTAATATCTCCGGTCAAACAATTCTGAGTTTGCAAAAGTCCAGAGTTTTTTTGCTTCAGATGTCGAACAAAAATTCAGAAATCGAACATATACTCACCCCGGTTTTCTCTTAAGTATCCTTACGGTGTTCAGTGTACTTTATGTATTGCCTGCTCTTTTAATATGTAGTTTTGGTGTGAAATAATTAAAAAGGCTTTAAAAATTTTGTTTCTCAGTTTTAAAGCACACTAAGACTGTTTGAATAATTTGTAATAAGAATATGTTTCGGAGTTAGAGCAATCGGTTTTTAAACCTTCTTTCTAAATAACATGATTAGCCAGCTAATCCGATCAATGAAAAAAGCTGTGAATGCATTTTAGACAGATAGACTGCCATGGCAGCGTGCGTTTAACATATCAGAGCCTGCATTGAGGCTAAGCTGTTGAAAATTTATAAGGAAAATCTTTAGATGGAATTTATAGGGAAATCTATAGACGGATTTCATAAATTTTGCCTATAGATGGAAGCTATAGTGCGAGAAAACTAAAGAAGAGAAAACTAATTGACTCCTTTATATAATATCTGTAACATTGACAAAAAGTTTGATGTTTTAATAAGGTAAATCATTTGATGCCAATTCAGTGCTATTATATTTCAGAAAAATGTTTCTTCCTCTATTATAGTCCATAGCCTGTAATCTATAGTCCATAGCCCATAATCTATTGTCCATAGCTCGTAATCTATAGTCCATAGCTCGTAATTTATAGTTCATAGTTCGTAATCTATAGTCCCTAGCTTGTAATCTATACTCCATAGCTGGTAATCTATAGTCCATAGCCCGTAATCTATAGTCCATAGCTTGTAATCCATAGTGCATAGATCGTAATTTATAGTCTGTAGCTAGTAATCTATAGTCCATAGCCCATAATTTATTGTCCATAGCCCGTAATCTATTTTCCAAAGCCCGCAATCTATAGTCCATAGCCTGTAATCTATAGTCCATAGTCCGTAATCTATTTTCCATAGCCCATAGTCTACAAAACATCACCTATATAGTCTATGGTTAGATGCTTTCTTAAAGAACAGAAAACCTTTAAAGAACACTTGCACAAAATTGTAGAATATTTTATCAGAAATTGTCTATCAGTATTTTCTATCATTTGCGATTGTATGTGATATTTGAGGTGATCTGACTACCAGGATGTTTCAAGATTAAAATGGACAAAACTTGATCGCAGTTAACTGGCTCAGATGAAAAATACAGGTGAAATGACATCACTAGTTGCTATCGTTGCTATAATAGCTAGTATTGGCTATTATAGCGTTCAAATTGCAAAGTTACGCATCTATTCTGTCGGTCTCTTTGTAATTATATAATCATAATCACACTTTCGATTGATCGGACCGTTTTATAGACATTGTTTATAGATTAAAACATTAACCTGACACTGAGAGTGCTTATCAATACATATTTTGAGGGTCAAGGACATTTAAGACACATGGTGGAGGGTCTCATAAGCACTTACACTTTCATGCTTTACAAAGTGTAAAAGGTAAACAACTATCACAGTGAGGTTCACAGAGGGGTCTTACTGGGCAAGATAGGGAGACATTGATAGATTCTAGTTTTTTTTTTATTTTAGGCTTTAAATATTTTTACCACAAAAATAAAAAATAAATAAAAATTTAGCGCAAATAATTTTTTTTATATTTGTCTTACAGCCGTGTAGTACCGAGAGATTACTTGATAAGCAGCAGTTCAAATGTTCACAAAATTGCTCTTGAACAAATATTACGATTTTTTAGTTTTCATCTTAAAATTTCACAAGTAATTAGTTTTTATTGGCTACCGGAGTGCAAATGAAATCATATAAGACTGGAAAGGTTGAAAAAGATTACTCATTCATACGGGTAGGATTTGTAGACTATTCCTCTATCAGCACCAGGACCAACAGTTGGTCGATCTGATAAAATAGCAATCGCGTTAAATGACAATGTTATAATATTTGTTGGTTGAAGGCACTTGAGACGACTAACTTTTTGAAATAAAGTTTATCACATCTCACTCTACACATTTAGGAATCACTGCAGCAGTCATGCCTGTATCGTATATTTCCAGGACCGTACGATTTTATTCAAATTTTTTCAGCCTTTCTTTAGCTTTATTGTCGTAAATAAATTTTCAAATTTTTACAGATCGTCTGTTTTATTTACTGCTCTGTGATGTTATGATTACTTTTAAGCATATTTGATTGCATCTTTCAGGGATGACTTTCCTCATTAACAGTCTTTTATCAACAAAATCGATGATTTCAATTGTATTGAACCGATGTTTATCTATGATTGATGATACGATCCCAGTTCATAGCTATATTGTATATTTGTATTGATCTTTCACCTTATCGACTGATCGATTTTGTGTCATGAGTAGTGATTATGTTTCTATAGCATTGTTAATCTGCAAGTTTGTACTGAGTGTTTCGTGTTGTGAAAGATGGAAACAGCACTTGCAAGATGCGCAAGAAGGTGCTGTGCAAGCTACTCCACTTCAAAACATTTTCTGCTTCAGTTTTTTCTATTTCGAAAGCATGCTGCAAGACCAGAGTGTGCTGCTATGACCTGGAACATATAATTCCTCTTCTTCTGTTAATGAGCGCTTGCGTTAATCTGCAGCAGAGCATGTCCATTAAAACATCTCTCTCGTGGTAACTACACGTACACACAATTCCAAGTCTGCATCCTGCGTACTATGGAGATATCGTGAATGTCTTAATGTGAAATCACTGGTGACTTATGTGTGTGAAATCGCAGAAGGCTTGTACCGGGAAAGTCGCAGACAACTTGTGTATGAAAAGTCATTTTACATAAAAAGTTTTTGTAAAATCCCAGATAATAGTATATTCAAAGCCCCCAGACTATGTGTCTACGGAAAGTCCCAGACTATGTGTCTACATAACGTTGAAGACCGTGTGTTTACAGAAAGTCGCAGACCATGTGTCTACGGAATGTCGCAGACCATGTGTATTTGGAAAGTCCCAGACCATGTGTCTACGGCATGTCGCAGATCATGTTTCTACGGAAAGTCCCAGACCATGTGTCTACGGAAAGTCCCAGACCATGTGTCTACGGAAAGTCCCAGACCATGTGTCTACGGAAATTCCCAGACCATGTGTCTACGGAAACTCCCCGACCATGTGTTTATGTGAAGACGCAAATGAAATGTATAAACAGTTTTAGGGGGCACCAATGCTGGTCATTACATTAAAGGTCTGTTCAGAATCATTCAAGTTCATTCAAAATCGTTACCTGAAAATTCATATTGAAAACATGTTTTAATTAATATAAATTGTGTACTTTTATTATTATCTGAGATTTTACGATTGCAATGGTCAGCTATTGAGCTCCTAGTTCAAACTTCTCAGCTTCTCACTATTTGTGATGATTAGCACTGCAGAAGAAGATGTTGGTATCTAAACAAAAAAGCTGTGATGACCTTCAACGCTGCCAGACAGAAAAAGACTATATGCATGTAATGTAATGCTACTAGATATACAGATAACCTCTGCCTACATTTCGCGATAGATCCTTGGTTGGTTGATAAATCACAGAGAATAAGTATTCAGCATTTATTCTAAAACATGGAAGGCAAACCGGTGCAGGCTGCAGCTTGCTGGGCACGGAAGCCCATTGTTGCAGGTTCGAATCCAGAACTATACAATCTTTTGTCCAACCTCTAATTGTGACATTGAACTTACGAACATAGTTGTATTATAGTAAAAGCTAGTGCGATGACAGTTCTGTGCACTATAAAAGATCGTTAGATGTAATAACTCTGTGTACACACCATCGCTCAAATCGACGATTAGCTGTGCGATTGACCGCAACGATGGGCTGCTATGACATCATTTTGCGATGAGTGGCCAATGTAAACGTTGCTAGCGACGATGCGATGGACTTCCAACATGTTAAACTTTGACACCAATGATCGCAATTGTTAGCTTCTTGATTAGCTGTTTGTTGATGGCATCAAATACAGTTTCAACAGTTTTAAAGATTGGTGTCAATTCATATTTGCAAGCATGCCGAAGAACTACACTCGTGGTGATGAGTTACATAATCAAATAAATAAAAGATAACAGAAGGACCTGCGATATCACCAATCCAAATTCGTAATTTCTAATTGGTTGTTGGTTATCGAACACCTACAGCTAATAGCTCATAGTGTGACACCTTATCGTTAGTGATGTCGCAATACAGCTAATCATTTGATTTGAGCGATAGTGTGCAGGGGCCTTAACTCTGTGAGTCAATGCTGTTGTCTGAATGATTTAAGCTCCAGGCCCTGGTCACAGGAGTGACCAAATGGCTCATAATTAGGAACAATCATATCGTCTCTCTCAAGTAAATTCAACCTGAACAAGTCATGAAGAGTCGTTAAAATCATCAAGTGTTAAAACAGTTCCTTGCTGCCTGCAGGACTGACTGCACCAGTGCATCACAGAGAACAATATACTTAAAATCGCTGCCAAGTGGTCTGAAAGACTTCCTTCTTTGATCTAAGGCGTTAGCTATATCGTAATAACTTGAATATGTATCTATCAATATACAGTTTTTATCTTGTTAAAAGTTTTCCTGTATTTCAAAATTTAATCAATAGATATGCTTGACGTTTTAAAACTAGGAACTAGTCAGCGCACAGATGTTTAACGGCAGCGTAAAAAATTGATGCCTGATATAAATCTGATGAGGTATTTACAACCTCTTCTATCTTATAGATAAATACATTTACAGCATTTCCACGCTTCGAATGGGTTCGGAGTTGCCTGCTGCCGGTGAAATCGTACCCTACCAGCTCAAGGATTAGAAGGTGCATTCTAGATCTTTCCAAGATTTGTGATGTATCTTTCAAAACAAAACATGTTGAAGTAGACTCACTTTCGGGGTATAGTCACTTTTCAATTCATGTGTAATCAACTAGTTGCGCTAAAACATTATTATTTTGTCATCCTCGCACGAGCAGCCCATTCTTGGCATGGAAATGTTAATGTAAAGATACAAAGTCAAGCAGTAACAGTAGGAAATTTCCGTAGTAGAGGCCTCTGTGGGTGTGCACAGATTTTTGTACCTTCACTTGGGAGAGCTTAGCCGTTTGTTATTGATTTGGATCCATCAGCAGTGAGAGTTTCTATGTCGAAGTACTCTCACAGTAAATGCCTTCATATAAATTTAGCTGTCGGATTTAAACCATTTCTATGATTCAGAGTGGAAGCAACTCCGAACCATAGAAATGGTTTAAATTTTTTTCACTTTCACCTAGAAGTGGAAGCATCTCTGAACCCATTCAAAGCATAAAAACACGGTAATAGCGGGAATATTTTAATCCTTCTTTTGTTAAAAAATTGGAGTTGTCTTTTTTACGCAACATGCCTACAGACTTGCCAGCAGGAAGATTGCAATATTTTGTTCCCCCACATACATGCAGAAGCTAGCTCTATGAAACCAACAATTTTTGTTTACTCAAAGGCCCCAGATACCGTAGACAGACATGAGCGTCTCTCTCTCTCTCGTCTCATTGGTCAATTCTGAATCGACCTATTTTCTCGATGTAAAAAGCATGTGACGATAAACTTTTTGCCACTAATGAAGAAGAAAAAATAATGTTTGATAAAACCTCGAATGAGCCATTTCTTTGGTTTATGAACAACCAGAGTTGATACTCTCCAAAAATATCATATTTGAAAAACAGTCGATAGTGCACATACAGAATGGCACACGGGCGATGGTTTGAACTTGGGAACATTCAAAACATTATTGGGGGAATGCTGCGAACAAAACAATATGCAGAGATTTACAGTATTAAATCTTCATTTTTGCATATGCCTGCAGAAGCATTCTAGCTAATGTTACACACATACATGTACGCTGGAATTTTGAATAATCAGAACTTTACTGTAGCCGTGTCAATATGCAGAGATTTACAGTAAAAAATCTTCATTTTTGCAAACTAACCATTCTTGCTAATGTTACACATATACGCTGCACTTGTGAATATTCAGAACTTTACAGTAGCAAGGTCAATATGCAGAGATTTACAGTAACAAATCTGTGCAGGGTAGAGGCAATGTGTGTGGAAGATGATTAGTGTGGTTAGCGACATGCAAACAAGCTAATTGCCGTAATGAGCTTCAAACACATCAGTTATTGATGTTACCTCATTGCGTCTTTTCCTTCCGAGACGGCTTAGGAACTCCATTCATTGAAACGGCTGTCTATCGGCTGTCTCTCGGTGACACTCACTCTCGTGACTCATAAGTATTGGTAAGATATATTTAGCAGGTGGAGTATATTAGCTTGCTAGAATACAGTTAGTCTAGTAAGTTGGGCTAAAGACTCAAAGATATAATCTTAAAACGAAATTAATCTTTATTTTAAGAGAATGAAATAATTATTTAGTAACACATTTTTAGTAAAATTATCAAAGAGTTGAAACAAAAATTTGAGTGACCAGGCGGATGGCACTGGGCACATGTGTGTGATATTTAGATGAAATTGTATTTAGAATGTTGAAAGACTCAGCGTTTACACAGACACACAGACACACAGACAGACACAATGACAAAGTTGGATTTTGTTAATATAGCTAATAAATTTCATACTCAAAAAATTTCATGGGATTTTTCATTTTTTCGTTTTTCAAAATATTTCAAATCAGGGTTAACCTTGCAGTATAAGCTTGTGAGCTTATATGTGTATAACCTTGGAAGCTCTAAATGTGTATAACTGCTAGTCTCCTTGTGTTAGAATGTGGCACACCAGCTCCTGAAACAAATCTCTGGTAACTAAACCTATTAGCTTAGCAATCGCACACAAAAGATAAACTGCATAGACTGCACGCGACCCTTGGGCTCGTATTATTTGGATAACATTATACAGATAACCCTTTAAAGTCGGTAGTTTCATTATTATCAGGATAATCTAAACAGAGGATTTTTTCAACAAGTAATATGTTTAGATGGTAGTGGTGTGCTTTTGGTTTCTGAAAGCTGAGTGTTTCACAACAGCGCTGTCACACGATAGGCAGTAAGCATATAGCCTCGCGTTTTGCAATCAGTTTTATTACAGAAGCCAATTATTCTGATAATGCTGTTCCTATGCTATTTTTACATATCACAGATGGATTTATTCTGATTAAAGAATCCAAATAGGTTATTCAGATAATATTTGTATTCAAGTTAATATGAAATAAAATTGATCATAGTTAGTGATAGAGATGGCGACAGAGACAACCTTGTTATAACTTACTTTAACTTAGACTAAACCTACCTTATATACGTGTACTTTTTATTCATCTCCTTTTCTAAGCTTGTAAATTTTTTACCAGCCTGACTTGATTTTTAAAACTGTAATATCTCAAAACATTTCAAAAATTGTATGTAGTAAATTACATTTGATCTAAAGAAGAATGTGTTTTTAAAGTTCACATTCACGAAGTTATCAATGTGAGGATGATGCTGATTTGGAATTGTGTGCACATTTAGTTATCGTGTGATGAGTGTTTCAATAGATATTCACGTGTCTCACTGTGCAACGCGCTTTCTTGAAGTGTAGTAATTATTTAAAATGGGAATAGCTATCTTTTTCACGACACTGTTAATACGCAGCATCTTCTTGCGGATTAACAGTGTCGTGAAAAAATAGTGATTGCATGACGGAGAATTAATATGCTTAGGTCATCATTAGTAAAGCCTGGTTTCCATATCGATTGCGAGACCCCGGCGGTAATTTTGCGCAGCAAAACGCTTGTGACGCTAGGCTCGGCGGCTTCTGTTCACTTAAAACTGCATCGCTAACAACCGCATAAAAAATGTTCGCTCGCCATGCCGTTTTGATATTGCTGACCTTCACCTGTACTGTGCATTTTGGGAAAGTTTTGTTTGCAGCTCTTCGTGAAATTTGAAAATCGCTAAACTCTTGCGTTGACTCTTGCAACTACCGGCAGTACCCGGCTCGTAGGTTCACATTTTACCACTGATAGCCTGCAGTGCTGACGCTAGTGCTTTGCAGCGTATATGGGAACCAGGCTTTAAGGCTGCTCTGTCTCACTAGAAAATATTGACAAACATGCTCTACATTCCTATTCACTAACGCACCGACACCTAACATCTCTGACCTAACATCACAGTCCTTCAAAACCGTTTGCGTAGAGAAATCACGCTCAAGCACCAAACCGCTGAGCATGAGTCACTCATTCATCAGACCAGCTGAGCTATGACTCTGGTGGCACGTGCGGCTCGCACTAAAGCCTACAACATGACAGCTTACATTAACAAAAGGCTTTTGTGAAGAGAATGCCTCAAAATACTAACACTTTAATTAGAGAGCTTCCGTCCTATTAAACCAGCTTTAGGAGAGGTGATGTGATATCGTACGAGAGACCCATCTGCACCGCTGAGTAACTCTCCACCTCACCCATTATATAATCTCATCTAGTATTCATTTGCATAGCATTAGTCTGAGACGGAGTATTTTGTTAGCTAGCCTGAGTAGATTGAGAGTCTATGGAGTGCCCGACACGATTCTTCTCACGTTAAGGCATTCGGCAGTTGCATTTGTTGAAGTGTAGGGTAAGTAGGTAGGTTTGAGAATGTAAGTGTGTTGGTTGACGCATTTTCCAAATTTGTTTGCTATTTGCAAACAATAGTTTGGATAGAGATTATTTCAAGCATGTAGTATCGGTGAGAATGTATAATGGAAAGCTTGGAGGTACTCTACTACCGTTCCCTTTGTTTGTGTAGGTCTTAAGCTAGGAAGTGAGTCTGTTCTTGGGTTATTTCTGGTCAGGTCAGCTCCATGTACCAAATTGAAAAGGTTGTTGGAAGCTTTTAACAATTTTCTCTGTAAAGTTTTTCAAATTATTTGTTTTCCTGCATTATTTGCACTAAAGGAATTGGTTAATTTTGGCAACCAGCCTAAATCATTTGCTTTTGTTTAAAATAAAAACTGCATGCTCTCTGTATCAATGACTATTTGAGATATTTAGAATGCTCCTGGGTCTCCTACCCTTAGAAACTAGGCATGATGCGTATGTATTAGAAAAGGGACTTCCAGTTAACTTATCTTTATAATGGTAAGTTTAACAGTTATTTTAGAGAATAATGAGTAGAGAATGATTAGCAGTTCTCAAATAGAAGCCTTGCATGCAGTAGTGATCAATAGGCCTCTATGGTGTGTCACAGGGAATCTTAACCTGAGATCTATTGATTGCTAATGTTTATAGACTATACTAAACAACCCTTTACTATAAAACAGGCAATTTCAAAAAATATTAAAAGTGATGACATTGGCTTTGATAGATAAATTACGTTGTTGATAGTTTTTCACTCACATTTGGGTTATAAAAAAAGTAACTCCCAATTTATGAATATTCTCAGGTATGAACAATCGCTCTTGCTTCACTCCTTTTCACTATTAAATAGTTTTAATCTACAGGCGACTAAAGGCACTTTCATTTGCGGAGTTGTATTAAAATATGTTGAAGTTTTTGTCTGCAGCTAGAAAGCTGTCAGCATAGTGGAAATATGAAATGATTGATAGGGTTTTGAAGTTCTGTATTATAAAACCTAACACTTTAGCATAAAAGTGGCACTGCTGGAATTATAGGGTTTGCTTTGCCAATTGTATCTGCCAACTTATAGCTCTTCAAGCTTATTATATGCACAGTGTGTGACCAGATCTCTATCATTAGCATCTCAACGTCTTGTTTTCTAGCCTTCTTGTATGGATTACATTGAGTTCTTTGGCTTCCTTACCGCTTAGTATGCAATCCTGATAGTTAATCTTGCAGCTTTTTGTAAAAGCTTGGCAGTATGACTATTCCATAGACGTGTTTTAGTTGGTTTTCAGTTTCCCCAACTATCTCTAACCAATTTAAATTTCCTACAACATTGAAGTTTTCCTTGTCATTTTTTACAATAAAAAGGCAAATTTAACTGTGACTATATTTATAAATCTCACTTTGTCATCGCGTGTCTGTCTGTCTGTTTGTCTGTGTCTGTCTGTTAGTCTGTGTAAATGCTATGCATTTCAAAATTGTTTCCCTGGTTTCATCTGATCTCCACACACATATGCTCTGTACCTTCTACCAGTTCGCTCAAATATTAGGTTTAAAAGCTCCGTCTGGTTCGGGAGAACCAGCCGCTTAGACGTTCAGTTTACCTGATTAGAAACACAAGAATGCACTTTTGTATTCATTAAGGACAATCGTTCCCAATGAATGCGTTTATGGAATGTTGTTAAAAAGTAGTGTAGTAATTTGCATTGAAAATCTACACGCCTGCTGGGAGCTATACGATTGAACACCGGCTGAAAATCGGGTGCTGAAAATCGGGTGCTGAAAATCGGGTGCTGAAAATCGGGTGCTGAAAATCGGGTGCTGAAAATCGGGTGCTGAAAATGGTGCGTTGAAAATCGGATGCTGAAAATCGGATGTTGAAAATCAGCTGAAAATCAAATGCTGCGAGCTATCTGATTAAAAGCAACATCTCTGTTTCCAGGCTCATGGCTTGTTGAGTATATACTCCAGAGGTATATATCCAAATATACTAACCGATAACTTCATCACTTGAAAGTATTTTTAAATTGAAAACACCCGATGTTTGTATCGAAAAATTTGGAAAATATTTGTTTTTCACTGAATTTCAACTACTAGAATAGACTCAATGCTATACATTTTTATGTACAGCAGGTAAAAGGAAAGTCGTGTACATATATTTCATTTGTTCTCCTGCTCTGATATGTTGATTGTAACGAGTAGCATTCCACTAGAAAGACCAGGTAGGCCTGACATGCCAGATAATTTATTCAGCTGATAGAGCCAGTTGAGAGGTCAGATGTGTCTTACATATATCATGCAAGTATTTGTCTCAATGTTCATTTAGCTCACAGATATTGTGAGCGTATTATTTAGTGTCTATTTATGGCATTACTCGACCATGCCGAAAAAATTACTATTCAACTTGTTTGAAATTCTTAAATTAGGCCTTATTCAATGAAGTGAGTTATATTTTAGCGTTTTGGCCTTTTTTACTTGTATAGAACAAATTATAACCCGAATTGAATGAAATGCTCTTCTGACACTTATTCTTAAGAGACAAAAAATATAACTTTATTAATGAGTCCACTTTGTTACTATTTAGTTTACATGCATTGTAATAATATTTGCATAATATTGAAAATTTTAAAAAATATTGTTTATGAATTTTTGATTTTTTACTTCTCAGTTGGTCATTGTATCCACAAAGGCGAAAGCTGACAAAATTGTCGCACTCTGCATGACATCACACAATGATCTACCCTTGTCGGGGGAGTTTTTTGCACATGCCATTGCAAGCAGCACACGTAGAAACTCCTTACGTAGTTATAATCGAAGGAATCGACTACTTCTCTTAGAAATGCCACTAACCGGCTATATTCAGGCTAGACACAGCAGGAGAAAGCTTATTCACATAGACATCTGTAACATATTACCAGCTTTGAACATAGAGTTAATCATTGCTTTAATGTTTAGATAATTATAACCCTGGTCCATTTTTGCCTATCTTTTCTGGTAAATCTTTAACACAAAGTTTTTATAATACAATCTTTTGCTACATTTTATAAAAACCTGTAATTAGTTTGCTCACAGACGTATGCTCTCCTAGTTCAAACAAAGCTCGTAATTTACCCGTTCACTGTTTCACTATTTATAGACCGCTGGTATGCATCATGGCTGACACCAGCTGAATAGGTATTGCGCCATTTCACTGGCGTAACGGAAAGCAGCTGCTAAAGGCATCGAGTCAGTAATGATCTTGGTTAGACGATTGTTCAAAATAAAACGAAGTAAAATGAATCGCTCTCTTTTTTAAGATATTATTCGAGTTATTCAACATAGAATGATAAAAGAACTTTTTGTGGAGCAAATGTTTAATATGATCACAAGCTATGAGATATCTCGAACCAAAGATGTGACCTAAGCTCTTCCTAGTGGTCAAGACAAGGTGGATGCAACTAATGCAGTTTCAAAATGGTTAATGTCTCCAAAGTTCGACGCTCCTTATAAGATTGAGCATGCCTGTCTCTTTTCCGGTGGGATTCCATTAGTCGTAGGAATGTTTTTCAAAACTAAAAGAAATACAAAATGATTGTTAAAACCTGTCCACAACTTGTAACATCTGTGACCGACATATTTAATTGGTGGTAATTTAATTTTGGTTTACTCTGCATCTACATATGGTGGTGTTAATTCCGCAACACAATTCATATATTTCATTCGTGTTCATTTATGGTAAAATCATTTACATCAGCAAATATTGCTCGATATAGTGCTTTCATCACGCAATGCAGTTTCTGAAATGGTGAAATACTCGTCTCGCAGCAACTTCCATGAAAGAAAATATTGATTTAGCAATATGTGAAAGCCAATCACCATTGCTGAGATGGTGTACATTGCACCGGTTGTCGTGGATATTTGGTAAAGTATTAAGAAAGTTGAACAGCTGCAACATTTTACGACATTTCATCTTCATCTCAGCGATGTCATCGGTTTACAACGCACAGTCTATAAATAGGCAATAGCTGCCATACGGCAATAATCCGCGACAGTGAAATAGTAGCTTTTTCTCTGGACAAATCTTTTGAATTCATTAAAAATTTATATCGAGAATGACCTGAATAAATTGAAGCACCTGTCGGAAGCTGTCAACGCCTTGTGTAACAAGCACTAGAAAGTGTTCAGGGACCTGTGGCTTTTGATCATGCAAGCTACCTGCTATTTTACTATGGCATGTCATATAGGTGTCTGAATATTCATGATGTCTTCCATATATTCTGCAGGGAAAACCCTAACGATTAGCCGTGTATTATAATTGTGTGTGAGAAGGGGGACGGGTTAACAATGCGTGGTGTAGTCTATTGATTTTATGCTAGTAGGAGAGTTAGAAAGATTTTATTCTACTCTACCCTTGCAGAGACCTCATTCACAATGAGCTGTTATGTTTGACAATATATTAAAGAAAAGTATCAAGAAGGTTGATCTTTAAAAACTGTCAAATTGGTGTTTGCTATTTCGAGTTTCAAATTTTAAATTTTTTGCTATTTTTAGGATTAGTGAATTGTATAAGCTTTATGATTGGTCAATAACACTTCCTCAGGTAGTCGATCGGCATCACGTTTTCATGGATTACTTTATCTTCTCAGCTACGCATGAAAACTACACACTATCTTTTGTTGATAACGACCTCTACATAAAAATTTTCCATGCAATTTGGTTTACATGAAATTTGATAAATGTTTGGCTTCACAGGCAAAGTTATCTTTTGGACAACGCATTTCAATCTATGAAATATTGAAATATATATATGAATATATATGAAATATTGCATCTGTTAAAAGTTAAACACAGAAGAAAGCATTACGACAAGGAAAATGTACAAAGCAAGTTAGTTTTTTATCCCCAAGTTAGAGTAATTTACTTCGCTTCAACCTTAAAGCCTATATTGTCTAGTTGACAAGTTTATATAATCCTTGTGGTAGGCCTAAGCTTTAGTGGAAACTTTTGAAGTTTTAATGTATTTCTAAGAAGTAATAAATCATATATGTAAACAGAGAAGCGTATAGAAGCTGGACAGCATAAATATGCACAAGTAGCATGCATCTTAATATTAAGGCCTTCTAAGAAGCTTGGGAAATATTAAATCATGATTTTGCTCTCGTTTTTGTTTCTGATATGTTATAGCATGCTATATTGTACTATATTATTTTAGGTTATATTTTTTTGCATCATATTAAAATATAATATTAAATATTGTATAAAAAAATAAATTTATTTATAAAAATATGAATAAAATATTATATTTGTTATACAATAACAAATATAATATTTTACATTATATTTATTATATTGTATTTTATATTATATATGGTATTCAATTATGCAGATTATAGCATATTATGTAACATTATATAGTATCGTATTTGTTGTATAGTATTTATCTATATTATTTTATATTGTATTGCGTTATATATTATTGTATTAGATCAAGCTATACTATTTTATACATTATAAAATATGTATTATATACCATGCATTGTGTTATAATACTATGTTGTGTTGTTTTATTGTATTGCATTGGGATATGCCATGTTATATTGTATAGTACTAGCGCTATCTTTCATTATATTCTTGTATTATTATTCTTATTATTATGTTTTTCTAAAGTAATTACAGATAAATTGTCTAAACAGTGTAAATTTACTAAATGACCTACTATAGCAATCATTAGGCCTGAAATATGACTTCCCTTTTACTCATAAGCCTGGCTAGCATAGATTTGTACTACAGATAAGTTTTTATTCTTTGTCACGATCCAAATATCCAGATGGTAATTCTCTTATTATATTCCTAATTACAGCCATCTGTTGAGCAAACAACATCAGAGGCAGCGATGTCAAAGACATCTACTGACAGCAAGAGATATAAGTACATGGCTGGTTCAGAGAAGAGGTCAAACCCAGCACCAGTCGAATTAGCCAATGATGAAGATTATCATGCAGGAATTACCTACCCATGCAAGGTATTCCTGGAGCTACCTAGACTACTTATGTATGT
The DNA here is from genome assembly GCF_963576615.1 of Watersipora subatra. Lineage (NCBI taxonomy): Eukaryota > Metazoa > Bryozoa > Gymnolaemata > Cheilostomatida > Watersiporidae > Watersipora > Watersipora subatra. Next base: position 19,840,926 of record NC_088713.1, read on the forward strand.
TTAGGGTTTTTCTATGTTTAGGTTGTTCATCAAACCTCTTCATTGTAGTAATTTGCAGATCGTTTTGTTAAAATCTGTGTAGAATGTGATATGATGCTATAATAAGCATTTATTGGGGTGTCAAGTTTCACAGTATTCATAGAAGTATCACACAACAGAAACTATCAGTAAATATATCAGGGCATAGGAAAATTCTATAAAGTGAAAAAAGTCATAGAAAGCATTCATAGATATATTTGCCCATACCAAGTATTCATTGAGATATTTGCCTATAGAAAGCACTCAAAGACCATATCAGGTCTTGAAAAGTATTCATAGAGATATAATTATATAGAGAGTATTCATAGAGACTTTAGGTTTCAATCACTTATTGTAGACGCATCAGTTTATGCAAAATAGCCAAAAATATATTGCTGTTTTTAATTTACAGAAAAATCTGTTCTTGTTATTAAACACTAACACTAGGAGATCGTTACCTGTAAAGGCAGTTCATAGAACTGACGATAATTTTATTTTAGCTTTAGAGCTATTATTACGTGAATTCTATTTATAAAAGGGTTTTACCTTATGAATTGTGTTCATAGAGATATCCTAACCAAATCGTAGTTTCTTAAACAAATTACAGCCTATAAACTATATTCATAGAGCTATCCTTGTCTATGAAAAGGGTTTATACGAGGTAGTAACAGTTCAATAGATAGAAAAAGAGTCCCTTGATCTGGTGAAACATTTATTGAGCTACCTCAGAGTCATAGAGTTACGCATATCGAATAGAGTATATGGAACGTGCTAGCTCGCCCAGCAGTGACATTTACAAAGATAAAAATAATCCATTTATTCTTTTTCTTAGAAATGTAATCTGAGCATCTGGTAATCTGCCATTCTCAATTAGCAAAGACATTTAATTGGCTCGTAATAACTAGTCCAATTATATAAAGCGCTCCTAGGAGACTGCCTCTTGTCAACAACAATTTGTTGTTAGTATTTCCTTTCGTAAACAACTACCACAGTGGGCTGTTTGGTAGAGGAATTTGACTCCTTACAGAATATTTTTGATTTTTGTTTGATAAGTTTGATTTTTGATTGAAACAAAATTTTGATTTGTGTTTGTTCAGCTTGGGATTAATTTTTTTCTTCATAGTCATGTATGTTTGGAGGGATTATTTTGGCTAGTTCAACTTCCAGAATTTTTTTACATTAAAAAGATTTTATAAGACTAATTGAGTACATCATCTATTCATGCCGAAATGCTTTTGATGACGCTGTCTATGCATCATATGATATGTGTCTCTATCATATGTATATGATATGTATATGATATGTATATGATATGTATATGATATGTCTATGAGTTGTCTATGAGTTGTCTATGAGTTGTCTATGAGTTGTCTATGAGTTGTCTATGAGTTGTCTATGAGTTGTCTATGAGTTGTCTATGAGTTGTCTATGAGTTGTCTATGAGTTGTCTATGAGTTGTCTATGAGTTGTCTATGAGTTGTCTATGAGTTGTCTATGAGTTGTCTATGAGTTGTCTATGAGTTGTCTATGAGTTGTCTATGAGTTGTCTATGAGTTGTCTATGAGTTGTCTATGATATCTATCTATGACCCTAATATACCCATGGTATGTTTGAATACTTAAGTACATCACTAAGCACTTGCTGAAGTAATAACTATCCAAACACTTTATTGTTTGATTTCAAAAGCATCATACATTACTTCTTGGAGTAGCTTATTTGGCCGAACATATCTATGAACGCTTCATGAATGTACTTAATAGCTCTATACTTTTATGAATGTTATACATGACAGAATACCTCTATGGATGCTCTGACTTTATATCTATGAAGCTTTTTAGATATCAAGCAATTGTAGACTTGTAGCTTGAAGCTGGTTGGTCACAGAGCTGAAGATAAACTGATTGCTTTCTAGTTGTATTAGAGCTAATTATTATGTTATATCTTACTATAGTATGTTGCATTTTATTGTAATATGTTATATTTTTATATATTGTTTTATATTTTACTATAATATGTTATATTTTTATTATATTATGTAATATTTAATTATATTGTATTTAAATATATTTTATTATATTTCGTTATGTTTATTGTATTATGCTTTGTCATGTTATGCTACTATATATTATGATATATTACATTATTTTCTGTTAAATTGTATGGCACTGTTCTTTTTATATTTTATTATATTACATTGCGTTATATTATATCATATGTCATTTCATTTAATTAAATTGTAATGTGTGTATTTAACAGTACATCGGAAGCATGTCAATGATGAAGCCTACATCAAAGGCTGAGATTCTGAGTGCAATGAGACGAGTGAGGGTAGGTACAAACTCCTTTCAAACTTTTAATGTCTAAACACACTTGTTTCTGTGACTAATAATTCCTATTTGTGTTGACACTTGCAGATAGAGTATAAAACAAGAAACACTAAAAAAAAGAAAGTTTTCTTGGAGATTGGCGTGAATGGAGTAAAAGTACGGCTGAATAAGCGCAGGGTAAGATAACTCCATTAACTATTGACTGAACATATTAAAGAGCTTATTGGGTATACTCCTGGCTCAATTATCAAAGCAGAAAGAAGAGACAATTCCAAAAAGAATCTTAATTAAAGTTGGAAGAGTTTAGGTTAATTAAAAGCTTTAACATTCAAAAAATTTAAAGAAAAGAAAATGGATATGAAGTTTAAAAATATAGTAAGCTATGCCGTATTGAGCTGCTAAATCTTTTTTGTAATTTCTAGTGCACATAAAATTGTTTTAGGTAAAAAACCTTTTTTATTCAAGTCTTTAATGATTGGAGTGCCAATTTCTCACTAGTTTTTTTTGCGTAATTTGTTTAAATGAGCACATTTACTGCTCTATCTGTACCACTAAGTGCTTAGCAAGATAATACCAAGGTTTAGCTGTTGAAAATAGGTTGCCCGAGAATGCCATTTTTGTGATATAATGCAGACAGATTATGTAATATCAACTCATTTGCTTAAAATTGAGTAGTTTGAAAGATTATGGCCTAAGCTGCTTTAACCCTTTGAACCCTGGTCAACCTTGTTAATGTATGTCAGTATCTCTAGCCAACTTTTTCAGCAATAGGAAACTTTGAAAAAAAATCGAAATATGCTCATAATCCAATGATATTTAGTAAAACATTTGTAAAACTGTCCAGCAACACACATCAAATGTAACAAAATGAAAAAAATTGTTTCACAATTCTTGGGGCTAAAAAAATAAAAACTCATCCGATTTTAAAACCTAAAATATTTACAGCAGCATCATGTTTTTGGCCACACTTTCATCATCATTTACGACTCAAAATGGTGTAATGGGCAAAATTATGGTTAGTATCATATAATTCTTTATTTGTATTATAATCATCTATCACATACCAACAAGCAAATCAAATCAATCTTTTTCGCATTGTCGTCCCAGTAAAATTGTTATCATAACGAAGGAAGTGGATAAAAATATTTGAAAACGATTAACAGTGGAAGCCAAATTTCTGGTCTAATTCTATGTGCAAAGATTAATTTGATTGTTTCACGCTGTTACTTAGAAACAGCATTTATAAGCACAGCCATGTGGATGCCGGTATTCCGGTAGTTAGGTTTTTGATACACCATACACAATGCCGGAATAACAGCCATTAGGGTTCAAAGTTCAAATCTCAACAAATGATGGATATAGGACAGATAGGTTACTGCCAATCAGCTGATATGCATGATATCAATGTTGCTATTAATATTAGTCCAAAGCTATTAGTTTACAGTGTTACCATGGATACAGATAGGTTTTGTTTACACTTTCAGAGGAAGGAAGCTCTGGATGATGATGATCTATTGCTCATGGAGGAACCCATATGTCACATATTCTATGTATCCCATGATTCACATGTGAGTTGAGTAGTTCTATTGTACATGTATATTGTGTTCTTCGTATTATATAGTATAATAAATGCTAGGTACCCTGGCAGTTTAGTGCGTTGTGAAAGATCATCCGATGTTATAACTATATGTGCAGTTATTTTGGAGTGTCATAGGGTAGTGGGCTAGTACAGCTGTTAGTGTTGGTCTACCATGCGAAAGTTACGAGTTCTAATCCTTTATAATGCAATCTGTTTTTCAATTTGTGATCATGGTTATGGACCGAAAAGGCTTTTGTTATCATAAAAATAATGTCACATACTTTATATATAATATGAGTAGAAAAGTTTCTACTCTAGCGCTCACCTTTGCTGTATATCGCAGTCATTCATATTACATCGCAGTCTAATGAGATGTAAAAGAAATCGTCCTCTCATATTTAATGTTTAAAAAATTTTCTTATCAGCTCTGAGCAGACAACTCCTTTTTATGTTGCTAATGTGAAAACTATGGTCCAGTTTCTGAAGATTTGCTCATTTTTCTTATCATAACTGAAATATTTTTAAAGACTTGTTTTGGTGTGAAGCAACTTTTTCCACATAAACAAGAAAAAATTAAAAATATTGGATAGAGAGTTTAAAACCCTAGTTTTTACACTCTTTAATTTGTAATACTTAATTTTTTTATTTTAATTATTTTATAATGATTGTAATAAAAATTTATTCTGGTGCCTTCCATTTGTTATTTAATTAAACAGGTAAGTTTGCTGGTCACTCCTACAGCCTATGATTGCATTCCTCAAATTGCAAGTTTGTGGAGAAGCAAAACCATGTTGTCGTTTAAAGCTGTATCCGGTAGAGTTTAACGTGTTTAGTTTTTAGTGTTTAGTGTTTGGAGAGATGGAAATGTTAATTACGAAAAGCACAGGCTAACTAGCTTGCTCACATCGTGATGACATCACTTTCTATATAATTTGAACTGTAATACTTATGTTATCAGGACAACAAGATATTCAGTTACATCTCAAAAAAGAACCCAGCTCTGGCCGTGACATCAGCTGCTGCCAGGACTAACATTCTGAGTCAGCAGACGGAGCCCTCTACATTCCATTGTCACGTTTTTAAGGCGTACAAAAAGGTAAGTTGTTGCCCTGGCTATATTCAGGGCAGGATGGCTGTAAGCTTCTCTTGGCCACATGGATAGAATTGAGTGCTGGACAAAGATCATGCTGCACAAATACTTTGTCAATTTTAATATTGAAGCATTCTGGCAGTCTGATCACATCAAACATTGAAAACAGTCTCAAGTGATAGCAAAGCATTGATACTTTCTGATAAAATCTGCTAAAACTTTGAGCTCATCCTTAATACTGCTAATTTAATTGATGTCCTTTCTGGAAACCAAGTCCAACTATATGCTCAATATTTGGTGATTCTCTACTTACAGCTACAGGCTGTTCTCATCATTCAAGGACTTGGCAGAATATTCACCATCTGTCAGTATTTACCTAAACCATGTGATACAGAGGTAACAAGTAATGGCAAGTGCTTGGAGGTGCCCTCAAGTCATAAAGAGTCACGTGAAGCCAGTCAATCACTTGAGGATTCGGTGTTTTTGTCTGATGAAAAGACACCAAATACTGGCAATGGCAAGATAAGGTAGGTTTGCTTCCTTAGAGGGTCGCTGTCATCTTCCGAGTGCTATTATCTGGATAGATGATATTATCGGGATAGATGCTATTATCTGGATAGATGCGGCTTTCAGCTCAAAACATTGCCAGTGGCCATGGTATGATATACTATATATGCAATGGATTTTCTAAAGGCCGAATATTACAAAAATTATTCTGTGTGCTTTCTTTTGATTTAATATTCTTGCTGCAAGTATTTTAAAATGATTTAATATTCTTGCTGCAAGTATTTTAAAATAAAAACTGTGGATTTATTGGCTGGCTTTACAGACCTTAAGATTATGGTGGCAAAGTATCATCCCCGCTCAATAATAAAAAATTTAGACATCACATATTTGCCTGCGTTCTTAAGATGTTTCTAGACGTCTTGAGACTTTTGTAAAAATTTCAATGTTGGCTAGGCCATCAAAAAAAATGAAAGGAATAATAAAACATGTATTATTGTAGTGCAACTGTAAAAATGACAGATTTTAAGCTGGTTTATTGTGATGTGTTCTTCTGCAACTCGATCAGCATTTAGTTACAGTAATGCATGACTTCTAGTTGTTATGTTATAAATTCTTTTCAATTTGTTTGGTTTATACAAAGTTCAAATTTTTTTTTAAAATAATTTAAATAATCTTAAAAAAATTTTTAGGAATGAAAAAAATAAAAAAGCGAAAAAAAACATATTATATCATTCAAAAAAATTTCAAGTATTTTTGCTCCTAATTAAACTGACTGTCAATAGAATGGAATAAAATAAAATAAATCGCAGGTTGTTGAAAAGGCATGAATGATGTTCAAGCGCTAAAATAAGCCGGAGTCGTGCTCTCTATATTCAGCAGTGTGTCAGATGACAAAAGACCGAAGCGTGATACGACTGAAGCATCTCAGCAGATAAAGGAGCAGCAGGCACTGCAGAAGAGGATGTTGGTATCTAAACAAAAAAGCTGTGATGACCTTCAACGCTGCCAGACAGAAATAGAGAAGCTGCATGTAAAGCTCCTAGATATTTATTAAGTATACAGGCAGCCTCTGCCTACATTTACCTTAACTAGTGCCCTGGCAGTCTTTTGGTTGTGTTGATGAATCACAGAGAATAAGTATTCAACAATTTTTTCTAAAACATGAAAGGCAAACTGGTGCAGGCTGTAGCTTGCTGGGCACGGAAGCCCATTGTTGCAGGTTCGAATCCAGAACAATACAATCTTTTTTCCATCCTCTAATCATGACTTTGAACTGACGGACATGATTTGTATTATAGTAGAAGCTAGTGTGATGACAGATCTGTGCACTACAAAAGATTGTTAGATGTATTAACTCTGTGTACAATTATTCTTCAATTTAGCAAGGTTCATAGTGGTGTAGTTGATAGCATGCCTGGCTTCAGAATAGAATATCCGAAGACAATTTTGGTGCTAGGCAATCTTTTTTCCTAACACTTCTAGTGTTACTTTGAACTTTGTCACTTGTAGTGACAGAAGGACAGACATGGCTCTAATTATAGTAAATATTTACTAATTATTAGGTATCCTTCTTAAAATTTGAGCTAAGATTTGTCTTGACATACAAGGAAGTTTCTAACACACAACTTTGGAAATTTCCCAAAAGTTACAGTTTTATCAGTATAAGTACAGAAGTTAGTACGATCAAAATATTAAAATTATTTAAAAGTATATGAATTAATTTAAACAACATTCAGTGTAAGTCAGGGTAAGTTATGCTGCTAAACTTGCTCTACCCTATGTATCTGAGTCTCTACAGTAGCTAGTAGTTTAGCAATAAAATCCTTTGATAAACTAATACTCGATTAATTAATTTTTTACAGTTCAAAATAATTTGTTTTGAGACTTGATCTAATTAACTGATGTATTTATGGTTAGAATTTTAAACTGTAGAACGAATTACTTGAATTACAATTTAATTGTTTTAAATCACCTATTTCTGCACCTATTTTTTGTTTTGACATTTTTGTGCTGAAACCATCGTGCATTGGAGCAAATATAATATTTGCTCCAACACACAATAGTTTCGACATACAAAATACTTATCAAAAAGGTTTGGATTTGTATGCTGAGGTTTGATTGTATTAGTTTTAAACCAATCAATGAAGCCTAAAAATGTAGAAAAAGGATAACTATAGATACAGATAATGATTTGCTTAATTTAACAAAGTAATAATATCTCGGTATCAATAATACATCTAACTTTACTTGTTTGAAGGACAATGACTTGACGTCGACAGAGCAACAGGAAGTACAGTTGCTCTGGCTGCAGGTAGAGCACCAGGAGCAGCAGATAAGTCTGGCTGTCAGCGAGATGGAAGTACTGAAGCAGCAGGTTGCTATAGAGACTCAGGCTAGAAATGATGCAGAGGTGAGATTAGTTTGGATTTTTATCCTGATTCCTACACCTATTTTTGTTTGATCCGATTAGCTAAAAAGTTGTTTTTTGTTGAAAGTCTGAAAGCCTACAATGTCATTCAAAATCGTTACTTGAAAATTCATATTTAAAACATGTTTTAATTAATATAAATTGTGTACTTTTATTATTATTGTTCATTATATGAGATTTTACGATTGCAAGGGTCAGTTATTGAGCTCCTAGCTAAAACTTCTCAGCTTCTCACTCCTTGCGATGATAGGCACATGAGGAGTTGTCTACCCATCCGGTCTCCTTTTGCTACTTGGGCTCCTCCTCATTTCTGCCATTATCTTTGATAGCATAGTTTCATTTTCTATTGATTATGTGATGCGCCAGATTATTTCCTGTAGATATTCGTAAATTAACCCTTTACTCAAATGGTTATTCGCTTCAACGGTATCAATTTTTTGTATAAAAGCATATTTGCAGTGAGTATGCCATACAAACGCATCGTTTAATAGAAAAATGCAAATGATCTTTGATATCTCAACTGATTATGAAAAACCATTCGAGTTTTCAAGAAATGCTATATCCTCATGGAAGTTGTCTAACCATGTTACCTTATCAGGTTCGCTGCCACCAGCTGCTGCTTCACAACAAAGACCTCCTTGAACACATAAACCGGCTTGTTGTGGAGAACAAGCAGCTGAGAGAGCAGGCAAATCTTGATCACAACGAATACAACGCTTCACAGGTATGTTTGAAGACTAGACCCTGGCATGTTGTAATATATTCAAGATTGTATGAGTCATTATAATCAGCAGGTAACCATAGAGACTGATTAAACTATGCATGTGGTTAATGATTTTGTTACCTTGGAATTTTTTCGCAATACTGAAACTTGTAGGTCTCAACTTTTTTGCGCAGAACATTATTTAAAAAACAAAAAAAGAGCACAAGACTAAATATTATCTAAAATATTGATAAGAAACCAATTATGTTAAAATATTTGTCAGCTCACCATAATACTTCAGCTGCGAGTATGCTAACTTGTATGTTTGTACGTATATGCGTACATACGTACGTTCGTACGTTCGTAGGTATGTACGTATGTGTGTACATATTGCTTTTATTGCACAGCCCATTATCATTTTTACAGAAAAATAATTTCCATATGGCGGGACATGAAAATTAATAAATACAATTTTTACCATGCGGTATCATAAACAAAAAAAACTTATACAAGGAGGACTTGAAACTCCAAAGTATAGGTGTACATCTTATATCTTTTGACGAAAGATTAAAAGAATTAGTTTTACAGTTGTGAAACTTACAAAAAACAATTCAATTATAAATCCATATAAGTTATAGTTAGGTGTAAAAATAAGTCACTATCTAATTCAAAAATAAATTGAAATGATTATATTAATCGCTTCAATCTTTTGATTATCGCCTTATCAGTTAAGCCACAACTTTTAACGCTTTTTTTAGCCCATATTGTCGAGCACTCAAAGAGGTAGCCCAAGTTCTAGACCAAAAGATGATGCAAGTAGTCGCTCTGTGAAAACGTCTCCTGACTCTGGGCACAAGGAGATGTCAGCTAGGAGTTCTCAGAGTGATCTGCTGTAAGTCATTTACTGAACCATGTGATTAGGTTTTGTTCACTTTTTTGGAGTTGTCTTCCTACTGTAAGAATGAGATAAGAGGGTAAGCTATGATCAATCGCTCAATTGGCTGCAGATATAAGCAGTAGGTATCAAGCATGCCATACTTGCATACATGCTTGTACTTGTCATGTTGTTATGTCTCGATCGTGAAATAAGAGTTGTCCCTGCTTTGCTTCATTAGTGAATTCTGAAGTGATAGCTTGTCTCTTGGATAGTGAATTTTTATTTTACTCCAACATTATTTGTGTATGAATGTTCATATCGTTCATCATTTGCTTTTTCTGAAAAAGTATTGCAATCGAGTGCCTTCGCCTCACCCCCTCTACCTGCATGAGCGGTTTTAGTAGCCTTAGACCTGTATTTGTTGTTCAGAGTTGAATACGAGAAGCTGAACGACACCCTTCAAACTTTAGCGACTCCAACCAATTCTAGCTACCAGCTGTAAGTCTATGTGTTGTGCTGTCCACGTATTTTAAGAGATCTGATCAGCTATCATGAGACAATTGTCTGCCAAATTGTTAATATACAAAAATCTATTTGTCACAGATTTCTAGACGTTCATCTCTTAGCTAGCTAATTGGAATGTAAAACCAGACATATACAATCATTGCTTTTTCATTCTTTGAGTTGATTTGCATTGGCTCGCTGCCGAAGAATTCGTACCCTACCATTTCAGCAATTTGGAGTTGCAATATAGATCTTAACAAAATTCCAAATGTATCCTTCAAAACAAATCTTGTGGAAGTGGATTCGCTGTCGGCTCCTGATCACTTATCAATTCATGCATAGTCAACTAGTTGCACTCACTAAACTAGAATGCTTGATCGCAATCGATCGCAATGCTGAATATTTTTATCTTCACGTGGAGAGATTTGTCGAGTCTTATCAGTTCTGATCTATCAGTAGTGGGTACTTCTACAATATCAAATAGCACTTTCGCAACGAATGATTGTGCACAATTTTAGCGAAACAAAATTTAGCGAGTTAGAATTTTACCATCTCTATGATTCAGAGTGGAAACAACTCCAAACCCGTTCGCAGCATGGAAAAACAGCAAATGACATACTGAATTTTTAGCTTTTTCAGTTAATACAATTTTTTGACAAAGATGAACCCGTGCAGGATCCTTTTAGATATGAAACTTCATTTCTTTATTTAAAAAATAAAAACAACAGATTTAATCAAGAGACATTGCTTTTCTTGGTGAATATTTTATTTTGTTTTCCATATTATTTTGTTTCTTTACTAACCACTACACTACTAATCCAATTGACGATATTAACTACCCTAGGACACTTAAGTATTCGCGGCATCTAACTTTCGCGTTTTCGCGGAGTCATCATCACGCGAAAAATTCATGCGCGAAACTAAACTATCATAACGAACTAGCGAAAATTCGAAATTAAATAGCTATGTTCTACACAGGCCTGTATTCACTGGTTGCAAGTTGGGGGGCTAATGTTAGACGACTAGTTATGAACATCTGGGGTGTGGAGAAGGAGGGGGGGTGCTGTAAGCTCCCAACAGGTTTCTCTTATGTAGGGCCTCAGCCGGGCCTCTCACGTGAAGTTTTAAAAAATTTTATTGGCAAGTATCAACATTTTTCTATTTTTTGAGATTTGCTTTGTTTTAGCTGATGTGACTGACAAAACGTTTTAAAATTAAAACAGGCAAAACTTGTGTGCAGTTAAAAAGCTCAGAAAGAAGACATCTTTTTCTTTTAAGCGTTTTAACAAAGATCATTTTTGCCGATTTTATTTCAAGTTCATTAAGTAGGATATGGGCAAGCAGATGTTTGCTAAAACTTGATATTTTGCAAACCTTTATAAAAGTCGTTAACAAGAATATTTTGCCGCTGATGAAGATAATAATGACGCCTAAGAACTACTAAAAGTTGATGTTTGTATCTATGGCTTCGAATAAAGTGATATTCTACAGCGATAAAAACCTTTCTATAGCCGTTGGACTATGAAATTCCTAAAAAGTTGGGGCGTCTTAGCCGGCCAGCTGTCCAAGGGAATACGGCCCTGTAGTTCATTGATATCCACTATAAAATCATGATTTTAGAGATGCAGATAATTTTGTGTGTGATTGAGCTCATTGGGAAATTTCTAGTAAATTCGTTAATACACCGAATGAGCAGCATGGCAAAGCAAATTAAGATAACAAGTTTTTTTGGAAAAGCCAAGACAAACGAAGAAGATGATGATATCAGTTTAGTCACCGAATTTGTAACTGATGAGGATGAAAGTCTGGTAGGTGAAGTCATACAATTAAATAATACTTATTGTAGTGATGAATTTTACTGCCAACCAAAAACGATAACAACCCTCACCAGGTCCAACCATGTTATACAGTTCTGGTTGTGATGTTGGTTGTTATCTATTTTCTTTTTTATGAGACATGACCTGTATTTGATTTTGTTTAAATTTGAAATATTGTGAACTCAAAACGTGCCATGGCCATCGCTTGCTATAAATACTTGAGATCTAATATTGGTACCATATCGGTCACGACGGAAAGGACCGAGACGTCATTGATAGTCCAAGAAACAAATGGCAGCAAGCGATCACGTTGAATTATCGATTTCTGCCATACATTTATACCTGCGGGTTACAAATACAAACTAGTCGCAAATATAAAAACTTTTTTTACTAGAGGACCGGACCTGAGGAATCTAATTTGTTTGTTCCACTGTATTTATTTTCACATCACTATATTTTCGCACTCATCAGAGCTGCGAAATTAAGTTGCAGCGAAATTTTACTCTGTGTGCTACTCACGAAACTAAATACTAGCGAAATATAAGTGTCCTAGGGTAATAAATGCGCACATATGTGTGCAGCACTTGCGACACTATTAGCTTAACTGACAGTAACGTCATGACGTGTCGTAACGCCATGAGGTGATGTCTAACTGGCTTACTTGGTTGATAGTGGTTAAATGATGAATCTTTTATTTTGATGATGGCAACTAGCCGAATCATATCAAGACTATTCTTTCAGCTTATGGTTAATTAATTAAGGTTTATGAATTGCATGTATGTACTCCTTTGGCTACACAAAACATATTTCATTGTTTTAGGATAAACTCGGAGTTATCCTCTACTTGCCAATTTTAATAATAAACAGTTCCCTGTATTTATTATAAAAAAATTATCTAGAAAACTCATTAACGCTGTTTTTGATACTCGAGTTTATACAAAAATATTCATTTATCATAGTCTACAAATCTTAAACATCTGCTAAGATCTAAGTGGAAGTTTTTCAATTACAATTCATGTCCATTGACATCTTTGTGCTTTGAGAACAGATGTTTACCACAATCATTGGGCGATCACAGTAATACCAGAGTTTAACACATTCTAAAACTTTGATTACACATCGCCCTACACATATGAAATTACAAAATTTTATATAAATAAATCTGTGTTTGTTTTTTGCCGTTTTGTTAAACCCTGTGTCCAATTATAGCAACTAAGTCTTGCAATGAAAAATGCCCACAGCACTTGATTTGCTCTCGGGACATCCACATAGAGAAGCAGCAAACTTAACTATTAAGCCACACAGAATCCATTAGATTGATTGGACAAATAGTCATTGCATTGGTTAAAATACTCTAGCTTAAAACATTTGCTCGGGATTAATAACTGGCTCAAAACGTGGATGCTGTTTTGGTAAAGATTTTAGTAAAAACAGCTATCCTTCAAGGTAAGTTACTCAAATTTATTAGGTAATTATTCTATTACTCCTGCAAAACCGGGCATTCAGCTAGTACTATATAATTATAAGACACATTTTGTCAGAAAGCAGTGGTTGTTTGTTCGATCAGGTCTTCCAAGTTTGAGCAGCAGATGCTTCAAAGAAAACTCTCTATCGACAGAGATTTTTCATTCACCGACATGGCTATGCTTCGTCTTAGCCAATCACAGCTGCCCTCACAACCTGCTAGCCAATCAGAGAACCATTTTCATAGTACCAACCAATCAAATATGCCGACTCACACAAATGGTGTGAATGAATTGGATGAGTTAATAAAAAGCTTGGATAAGCAAGCGAGTGATGGAGGAAAGCTGCCAAAATTAGCCAATGACATTGATGATGACAAATTGTATATAGCCAACCAGAGCTTCACGGATGCTCCAATTACTACGCCTGTTGTGCCTTACAGTCACTCGCCTAATGGTAAGGTCTCAAGTCAAAAGACTTTGTTCCAAATTCTATTTTCAATCCAGTTAGACAATTTTTTTAATCTTTAGTGTTAAAATATGCAACTAAATGAATAAATACATTTAGGAAATTCCACATGTTGATTTTGAGATGAACATTGATATAGAACTTTTCTATTTCTACAAAAGCTGTGTGTTAGAGGGTTGATTGCATCATAAGCTGTGTGTTAGAGGGTTGATCGCATCATAAGCTGTGTGTTAGAGGGTTGATCGCATCATAAGCTGTGTGTTAGAGGGTTGATCGCATCAAAAGCTGTGTGTTAGGGGGTTGATCGCATCAAAAGCTGTGTGTTAGAGGGTTGATCGCATCATAAGCTGTGTGTTAGAGGGTTGATCGCATCAAAAGCTGTGTGTTAGAGGGTTGATCGCATCAAAAGCTGTGTGTTAGAGGGTTGATTGCATCATAAGCTGTGTGTTAGAGGGTTGATCGCATCATAAGCTGTGTGTTAGAGGGTTGATCGCATCATAAGCTGTGTGTTAGAGGGTTGATTGCATCATAAGCTGTGTGTTAGAGGGTTGATTGCATCATAAGCTGTGTGTTAGAGGGTTGATCGCATCATAAGCTGTGTGTTAGAGGGTTGATTGCATCAAAAGCTGTGTGTTAGAGGGTTGATCGCATCATAAGCTGTGTGTTAGAGGGTTGATCGCATCATAAGCTGTGTGTTAGAGGGTTGATCGCATCAAAAGCTGTGTGTTAGAGGGTTGATCGCATCAAAAGCTGTGTGTTAGAGGGTTGATCACATCATAAGCTGTGTGTTAGAGGGTTGATTGCATCAAAAGCTGTGTATTAGAGGGTTGATCGCATCAAAAGCTGTGTGTTAGAGGGTTGATCGCATCAAATTTTAAAAGATTTTTTCAGAAATACTAGATATTTTTCCAGCATTTGAAATTTTGTTTGATGTTTGAGGTGATCTGACTATCAGGATGTTTCAAGATTGAAATCGGCAAAAACTTGATTAGGGTTTAAAATAGGTTTAAAATGCTCAGAAAAAATGTCTCTATAAATGATGTCAGTAGTTGCACTTCCTGTTGATCCCTTTTGCTATGCCATTGGCTATTGTGTTCAAGTTGCAGTGTCGTGCATCTCAATTGACATGTTTCAGTTTGTACTTGCTCATGATTGTTGGAACAAAACTTGAAACGGAGCCTCAGATACATTGCTAAAGATTTTTCAAATGATTTGAAAATACGTTCGTCAAAAACTGTCCGTCTCAATTCTGTGTAAATATATACATACTCAATGCTGATGAGATCATATATTTGTCACTTATAAATAAAATACTTGATTATTGAGGTCAAGCATATTTGTCACTTATAAACTAAATGCACAGCTACTGATGTCTTTTTGGGCAAGTCTGGGCATGTTTTTCTCTTCTGAGAATTTAAGCGCAATCAAGTTTTGCCGATTTTCATCTTAAGACATTTTTGCAGACTGATCACCCAATACAACAAAAAAATCTCAAAGAAAAAAAATTTATACTTTTTGATAGAATCTTTTAAAATTTGACATGGTTGACAATTTGAATTTACAAATGGTATGTTTGATAGAATGGGTTCTTTCACCTCTAAATAGATGGTTTATATTAAAAGGCCTGTTTTTTTAATTGTCAAGTTTTTTGGAAATGGGGAATGTGATGTATTTTTTTAAATTCAAGTCATTTTATCTAAAATATTGACTTTGCCAGGTTTCTAATTAATTTAACCTCTGGTAAGTGTAGTTGTTGTATGTAGTCTTTGGCTTGGGATGTCCTTGCTTGCTAGTTCCTTTTGCTTCTACAGGTTTTAGCCCTGCATAGAGCTTTTGTATTCCTGTCCTGTTTTCATAGAGCTAACATGCATAGAGCTATGGTCTACGCAAATATTTTTTAACTATCTCTGAATATTATTGGTTTATAATTTGGTAATGAACCTACTGCATACACTACCTAAACATGGTTTTCCAACTGTTTCTGAATATAATTTGTTTATAATTTTGTAATTAACTCATTGCATATACTAAATAAACATATGTTATATATTTAAAAAAAATTCATGATAATTTTGTTTATTTTTAGCAAAACAGCTTCTACGAGACATAATGCTCAGCGACGTAGATACCACAAAAACGGTGTCACGAAACCGGATAATTAAAAAAACCAACTCTGGAAAAGCGCCACCTTGCGAACCTCAAATGCGAAAAAAACCTCATAATCCCAGCGTTAACGACATTTATGACAAGATGAAGGTCATCCGTAGGTCACTAGAAAGTATGGAGTTATCCGTAGGCAAGCATTTATACAGTAAGTTAGTCTTTGACAATTATATCTCCATTATACCTCCAATAGTCGGCTGTGAACTGCCTAAATGTATGAAAAGATTTTGTAACCTGCTAAAAACTGGTATAAAATGAACAACTTTGGAATATTCCAATCTTTGTTTGACCCAGCACACACACTTTGAGGTCTGGGCTTGAGATATTTCAAGGAAATTTTTTATCCTAGATCCCACGCTGAGTAAACTTGACACCATAGTTTCGTTTTGTTTTTCTATACTTCCAGTTTACAAAAAAATTACAAAATTTTGGTCGCCTAGTGGGAAATAGGCTTTCAGTGTAATTTTTAAGTTTCAAGTTGATTGGATTATTAATTCTTGAGATATTGATAAAATACTGAGGAAATTTCTAACCTGCCGAGAAATAAAAATGGGCTGCAGACAGAACATTAGTTTCTAGAGACACATTGACTGAAATTTTTAGTAATGAATGATCTAAAATAGGCAAAGCTAAAAAGCACCTCTTCAGCAACAAAAACATTTTTTAGACTAAAATTATTGGTGTTTCTACTCATAAAAAACACACACTTTATCTGACTCGGTGTACTGCAATCATTACACTTCTTCAGCTACCTCTAAAGAACCACTTCTTTGTTAGTGTGGGAGAAAATAATATGGACTTATGTTATTTCTGTTTTTCATTGAGTTCTGCAAACTTGGAGCTTCAATATGATACTCCGTTCAAAAAGAATTTTGCTATTCTAAATACTTTTACAGTCAATGAAAAGTTCCTAATACGGCCTAGAATCAAGGAATTTCCTTGCGTATACAAAGTTAGGTTTTAAGTTGCTAAACTACATTAAAGGTGATTTCCAATTTTCTACATATAGGAGAGCCATGGGTCTACATGTGGCCTTCAAAATGCAAACACAATACTAAAGCAGTTTCTGTGGTTTCTGGTATAGTATTGGTGAATAATGCACAGATATCATCAGTATGTGGCCTACCCATACTGATGATATCTGGTATGGGTAGGCCAAATTTGAAAAGAATGAAAACACCCTCTCAATGCACCATTAAAAACTGTAGTCTGAAATATTTAGGAGGCTATGGTAATAGAAAGCATTTGCAGTGTAACATAAATGAATGAAAAAAAACTAAAAATGTTTTTCTTGGATCAGGCTAGTTCACTTTCTGATCGATAGAGTAAATAACGTGTAAGCACCAAATTGTTAGAAAGGACAAGTAGAAAATAGCTTCAACATTTTTTTCTATGCGCTTATTGTACCATTCTACAAAAAATAAAATAAGCTATTTTTTTCACACATAACTGTGTAGGGAATTTATTAACACCACATAATATAACCTACTGTTGCTTCTTTTCTAAGAACTGTTAGTCGTTACTTATTTGTCATTTATTCGTTACTTGTTCTTGGGTTAGTCATCAGTCATTTGTAATTGAGTCGTCATATGTTCACGATTTAGTCGTCACATGTTTTTTATTTAGTAATTACTTGCTGTTCTAATTTTGTTTATAAAAATGCTACCCAAGCTTGATTATTGAACCAAACCTCTTTCAGATGTAGTCTCTTCACCAGCTGATGAGTTCACTCCCCAAAGAAAGCCTTCAGCCAGTAGCACTCCTGCTTCAGACTCTGAACCTAAGCGACTCAAACTCAGTGAGCACATTTACTCCGAGGCTAAAGAGCTCGTGCAAAGTAAGCTGTAAACTATAGCCAGTTTGAAAAACAATTACCCACAAAGCAAAGCTGTTTACTGACATTTTGAAATGCTATTGTTGGTTAGCAACTTTTGTGGACAGTATGTTTGCCCCTAACTAATGATGTCTCTTTTTGCTTGTTCAATTTTTTACTATTTGTTTAGCAACTTCCACAGACAGTGTGTTTACTGAGCCAGAAGAGAATCCTTATGAGCCAATAGAAAGGAGGTCGACATCTAAAATGCGAGACACCGTTACTATGATGGAAACCCCAAATATTCCTAAAACAGGAACTTACAGTCGCTCACAGAGGTCTCCTCACTATGAGAACATCTCGTGTGATTCAACGAATGGCAGCTCATCAAGTTCTCGGCTAAAAAGAAGCGAAACGTATCTTATACGACGATCGACAGCTGACTTGACGGATAGCAGAAGTCAAGGGAAAGAGTTCTTTGTGCGAAACAAACCATTATATTGGAGTTGTCAATCCTTAAGTCATTCTAGGTCAAGTCTAGCTGGTCGCAGATATCCTTACGCACACCAGAAGGTCACGACTCTGAACTCTCCTCAGAATGAAAAGTTCGACCAACTGCAGGTATGATAAAGTTGATTCGCGTAGCTAGCTAATGCTTACGAATTTGTCAAGCAATATGTTGTTTCTATCAAAAAAGAGTTCGTGTATAGTTTGGTATATTTTTTAGATTAAATTTTTTGGTCATAGGCAATAAATTAGTAGTTCATGCAAGTTTGTATATTGTGAACTAATTGATTAGGTTATTATATATTGTAATATTATTAGAATATATGATTACCTATATATAATTATAGTTATACATAATTATATAACTATAATTTTATATAGAGTAATAATAATTATGTATATTTATAATTGTACAATTATTATTTAGTTCACAATATAAATATGTAGTTATATATTTATAATTATAATTATATTTATATAATTATCACTTACATCATGATATAATTAATTAGATATTTGTAATTAATTGATTATTAATTATTTTGAATTAAATTAATGAACTAAGCTGACCTATCAGAAGAGATGTGTGCACGAACTTCCCGTTTAATATTCTAACATAAAGTTAGTTTAAAAAAACAGTATTGTTATAAAACCACCGAATGTGATGGAAATTTAAGGAATTAGAAGTTGTCTTCTCGAAGGAACCATTTTTCTTGGGTGGTTGCAAGTAACCAGATAACAGCAAGTGTCTTTTTCACTTCAATTGTTGTCTGATGTATTATATACAATAATCTATTTACACGAATCTGTGATAGCGTTAAAGTCTAATTTTGTAACCTTGAAACCATCGCATTGAAATAAACAGCTTCTTAAAAGGATGTTTAGTGCTGGTTCTGAACTCATAACCTCTCACTTGCCTGGCCACCACCCTACTATCTTTGTCATTTGATCAAATTCCAAAGAGGTTTAAAAGCGGGCCTATTTCAAGCAATGCTGGTCCTGATTGGCCTCTTAGAACTTTTATTTTCTGCATAAATGTGTCCACAATTTATCTAATGAAAAACAAGAACACGGTTTTGCATGCATTGAAAGCAACTGTCCTCAGTGAACACAACACATTCATGGATTTTTGTCATGAAAAAATTTGTTGAAAATAGGAGAAATCCAAGTTTAATTCTAGTGTCATTATAAATAGTTTGTCGTGTCTACATAACATCGCTGAATTTTCTTCTGTTCTTTTACCAGCAGAGAGGAGACCACTCAGCAGTGAAGGCAGTTTTACATGGTATGTTTACAAATAGACGCATGTCTGTTATGAAGTCCATTCAAGTTTCACTTGACTAATAAGCCTTGTGAATTTCCTAGCTGTACAAGGTTAATTTAAGTTTCACTTGACTAATAAGTCTTGCAAATTTACGCATAAATTTAGCAACCATACTGGCAAAGAATAAGATAGTTTTTCGCAAAACCTGGTTTTAACACAAAATAGCCATTAATATTTGTGAGAGTTTAAATAAAAATGAAGCAGATTTCTTTTGTCGATATAATCATGGTGTTAAGGAAAACTTTGGGTTAGTTAATAAAAGCTAACAAAAGTTGTAATCAGGTAGACGCCATTTTAACTCTTTCACTACCATGAGCGACGTAGTTCAGTTCGGCAAAGCATTTGCATGGCCAGGAGCCACATGGTGCGGCTTAAGTTGGCTTTGTATAAATGTTTCCAATTAGTGAGTGATTAATTAGCCTATTAATATGTACTTAATTGAACAAAAAAATTTGATATTTTTTATCACAATTTCTTCTTAACAATGCCCAGTCGTGTCAGAAGCAATACAGCCACGGAGGTTTAACTAATTGTAGGTCAATGGACTTTGTGTGATTTGTATTGAACAATAGCGTTACTGTGAGTGATTATGCTAATCTTAGCAGTAATAATAATGCTGTTAGCTGTAATAATTTTGATAAATTTTCCAGTTTGAACATGCTCCCAGTCATAACGTAAGTGGGCAAAAAAATGTCTACGCTCATTTTGCAACACATTTTTGGCATTTTTACAAGACTGGCTGATGTAAATTTTCATGCTGATCAATTTGGTATCAAAACATATTTTATAAATCGTAGGGTTCAAACATTATGAAAATTTATATCCGTCTTTATCAAATGTTAGATTTTACCGAATATGTAATTATGTCCTTGTAAAGAAATTAATTTGGTAGCAAAGCTGTAAATAGCTAAGGCTAGCATTTATTTGCATTTTTGGCAAAAAAATTGCTTTCTTATTTCTTTATGGTTAATAGTGCAGAAAACATGAAATAGCAAAACAATTGAAAAAATTCTGAACTTCAAGAAATCTTACCATTTGCTAGTTTATGGCAGGTTACACAAAGATTTTTCGTGCTTTTAAATTTTTACTGTGATGTGTAGAGTATGTCTTTGATGTGTTTATTCACTTTTTTTGAACCCGGCACACACAACTTAAGTAGTGGAAACAAATTCAACCTCTAGATTTCCTTGCTTTGATAGAACCTTGTGCATCATTCACTGTTCTGAGTTTTTTGAAAATTACTTATCTAAAACAGCGGCTAAGTCTAAGAGTTTGATGTGATCTGGAGTTATGCCCTTATGGAGGCGACTTTTAAAATATTGGTGTAAATGTGCTCGAACATTTTTATATGGAATATGTTGGTAAACACATAAGGTTTTAGATGTTTATTCATTTAAACATATTTTAAAAACATTTTGTAGTGTTTTGAAAGTCTATTTTTGAATTTCTCTTAAGATTTTACGTGTTTCTTTTGCAAATTTTACCATGTGACAATAATATTCAAATCAATAAGTGCATGTGTGTTTTTTGCTATAGTATTTTTACGTATTATATAAAATTATAAAAAGCAAATTATTTGGAAATTACATATCTAAAATGGTTTTTGATTGGTAAAAGTTAGAAAATTCGAAACAACACTTTTAGTTTATAATTATAGTTTATAATACTTAAGAATTTATATCAGGTTTTGTAAGCAAATCGGCTCTAAAACCGCTGCAGGGATATATATCTATTATATTATATATTATATTATTATATCGTTATACTGCTTCAAATAAGGCACAAAAGTTGTAAATGTGCTTTGAGTATGAGATCATGCGCTATTTATTGTTTACAAACCTTTTTAGACCAATTGCCTGTATTGCTTGGTAATAAACAATATTTCCTGGTGAATATTTAGAATCCAACCCAAAAGGACATTTTATTAAAAAATCAATAGGTAAACTTTTCAAAATTTGACATTGGTTCATCGCATAACATAATTTTACATTAAAAATAAGGTTAGAAAGGAATTTCTTTATTATGATCAACACAAATTTTTTATTAGAGTAAAATAGTGTATTCCTACCCAGATAATTTTTTGTAGAAATCATTACGAATAAGACAAAATATTGTGCGCAGCTGCATTGAGCTAAATTAAAATTGTGTGTTCTCTTAACAATTGCCTCATCTACTGATTACACTATGTCACTCTTTTCAAGTTAGCAAAAGTGGATCATGAATTTTTGATTAGTAGAAGCTTAAACTATGTGTTTTAATGGTGAAAGAGTTCTGGTAATTATTTTTTCTGTTTCAGGTCATGACAAAGGCGTGTATTCAGCAATGAAGCCCATGGGTACGTACGTACAGCTTGTTCAGACAGCTCCACCAAAGCGTTCCAACAAAACGTCGAACCTAGCACTCACAAATGACTTCACATCAAATACGGCTGTCGATGCTTTAGCCAGAACCAAGCCAACATTTAAAGTCAGCGTAAGGAGCAAGAACCAGAATGAGTCGGCCATTTTGTTTGAAGCTGGTAGAGCGATGAGCATCGATTCGTTAGAGAAATCTGTCTTTGAAAATGAGCTTGACAAATGCTTAGAGAGATTAATAGAACTTCCTGCTATGACAGTCAGCCAGAGCAGCTGCTAGTGTTGAAGTTGTCTTTCCATTAAAAAACTTCATAAGGAATTGCCTTCTCATGTCATGAGTATCATTAACCAATATTGGCTTGTTATATATAATTATTGCCAGTCAAGTTCTTTTATGAAAATAGTTATTTTATTTTATGGTTACAATTTGTACTGTTTGTGTTGAATTCCTTAGGAGTAATTTATATTTAGTAATGTTTCAAATGTCGCAAGACTTGGATCAGTGAGACTATTTTATCACAATTGCCATGTGTTATGTTACGTTCTTCTCATAGCATTTGTAGTATATAAAGTTAACTTTATTATATTATTTTCTCTTCCTATATACAAGATATATTTTAGTGTTTTTAAATTCTATTTTTGAATCTCTGTCAAGTTTGTAAGTGCCTCTTTGGCTAATGCTATCATATGACAATCGTTGGTAAATACTGTATTATATATGAGAAGATGTTTTCCGAAGAAGCTTGTGTGAATGATTATTTTAGCTTAAAATCTTTACGCAATCACTATTATACCAAAAGCCATGACAGATATAACAGAAATCTGACAGAAGCCGCAGTCAAAGCCTAGGAAAAAAGATTGCAGGGTATGGGTTTTGAACTCGTGACATTTGACTTAGCAGTCTGGCCCTCTCACACCTACGCAAATTGACAGCCTTTTCTGTTTTATTGGCACACAGTACTGTTAAAGTAAGCCTGGTTCTCATTTATGGTGGCAGGTGGCAAGATCGTACGGCTATCGGTGGTGAAATCCGAACCTACGTGTCGCGTACTGCTAGTAGTAGCTAGCGGTCAACGCAAAAGGTCAGCTCTGTTCAATTTTTTTAACTTTTGCAGGCAAAACATTTCTGAAATGCACTGTATAGGTAAATGTTAGCACTCTTAAAATGTAATTGCTAGCGGTCATTTTATGTGATCATCAGTGGCGCAGTTTTATGTGAACATCAACCGCCTAGCCTAGTGCCTCAAGTGTTTTCTTGTGCAAGATTATCGCCGGGGTCCCTCAGCTGATATGGGAACCAGGCTATACCATTAGTAATTAACTTGAATAATATTAAAACACCATCCCATCATGAGAAAATTATGCTTTCATTACAAAGAAAATACAAATGAAAAAATACACATTTCTAGTGTAATCAAAAGCATTGTAGAATCAGGTGTCAAAGATTTTATTGCGAAAGCTTTTTAATTTAACCTAGTAGACGTACAACATTTGTAAAAGTTGAGCTTGAACCATTTTGGTGACTGATTACTCAAAAATAGTCCTTGGCTTATGCATAGACAATATAGCAGACTTTCTGTATACGGTGGACCCTCGGCATATGATTTTAGAGCGAGGGTCCACTGTAGAATTACCTGAGGATGCATTATACTGTATCATAAAGCAGAATTTTCATAAATCAAAGCAGACGTTTCATAAATCTCACAATTGAGTTTGAACAGGTCATTCTGCCAAGGTTAGTTATGAACTTTTAATCAATAGATTGAGCTCCTAAAAATTGAGAAGGTCTTTCAGTAATGATGTTTATACCATAACTGTCCCGTCCAACTTTCATCATATTTACAAGATAAATCAGACACGCTGATTCCGATTTTGTACTCAAAACAAAGATTGGTTCACTAACTTTCAGAGTAAGGAAGGCTTTTTTACAACGATTTAATATTGGTCTCGAAAACAACACAATCGGCACAACAAGCTCCGCCCATAAATATCTAAGGTGTGCTAGCTTTTTAGGAATGGAAGTGAGCGATGTTTAGCCCGATTTAGAATGACAGAGATGGGTGTCTTAAAGCCCATTATTATCTAAATTCAGCTTTCAAAATAAGCTCAGTCTTTTCTGAAAGGTAGATATGCTAGTTAACATTGCATATTTGAAAATGAGCTCAAAAAAGCGCGATAAAAATGCTAGCTTGTGATAAAATCATTCTTTTCTCAGTTCATTTTTCTTGACGTTCAGCCTATTAAACATCATGTAACAAGCTACGAGCAATTTTAAATAGTTTATCTACCTTTCATAAAAAACAGATTATTTTGAAAACTGAATTTAGATAATAATAGGTTTTAAGACACCTATCTCTATCATTCTAAATCGAACTAAACATCCCTAAAAAGCTGGCATACCTCACATATTTGTGGGCGGAGCTTGTTGTGCCGATCGGGTTGTTTTCGAGACCAATATTAAAATGCTGTAAAAAAAGCCTTCCATGACTGAAGGTTAGTGGACCAATATGTATTTTGTGTGCAAAATTGGAATCAGCGTGTCTGATTTACCTAGAAAATACGATAAAGTTATACGTGACAGTTATGGTTTAATAAACAACAATGCATAGGAAAAAGAAAGAAAAAAATCTTTGTTAAGGCAAGAATCATCCTTTGATAAAAATGAATATTTGAAAAAACTGATGCTCTGAAAATAAACACCTCAAATTTGAAACAGATGTGTCAGCATTGAGCAGGTATGCGATAAGGGCTATACATTCATTCTTTTACTGTGGCATCATTCTATCTTGTTTAAAATAACCTGTGCATTCTATACTATAATAAAAGCTTCGTCCATTTATTTGTCCAAAGCTACTTTTATAGGTTAGGAAAAATATTGCTTTCAGTAGGATTCGAAATCACAACTTTTAAGTAGTAGACTGTCATTCTACCACATGCATCTATAACAAATTGTCTGCCTTCCTAGATTGAGAAACAAATGTATAGTTAGTTATTACACCTGATGATCTCTAATGGTGCTAGCAAGGGACTAGTCTTAATTACTGGGTTTTCATGCTTTGGATGGATTCGGAGTTTACCTCTCCTGATAAATTTGCAAATTACTTTTGCAACGATTCGGAATTGGACTTTATCGATTTTTTCCAGACTAGCGATGTACACTCCTCATAACAGAAATTGGTAAAGTAGAATCTCTTTCGGGTCACGATTATATATATATATATATATATATATATATATATATATATATATATATATATATATATATATATATATATATATATATATATATATATATATATATATATATATATATATATACTATATATATACTATATATATGTATATATATAGTATATATACTATATATATAGTGGATATATAGTATATATATAGTGGATATATAGTATATATATAGTATCTGTAGTATATATAGTATATATATATATATCTATATATAGTACTTTATTGGCAATAATTTAATTTCACAAATAGAAATGTTTTTCAAATTAGGCCATGCAACAATAGTAAAACAAAACAAACAGATTTATTTCAATTCACGTTTTGTACACTGGTTGCACCAGCTCAGCCAAGATGTCTAAAAAGTATTTTCTTTTTGTTTTTTGTTCCTTCCTATATTACAAAACAGCAAAAGAGTTTACTACTTGCAATGCAGTTCTTACTTCTGAGGTCGCTTGATTGATAGTCTATTTTATGACGATGAATGCTATATTGAATTGAATAGAAAAAAGCCTCTATTTGCAGACAATATGAAATATTATTTATGAAATATCAATATGTTATTAATAACATAGATAATGTAGTCAAAAGAAAAACATATTACAGAATATTACAACCGTAAACAATAATAAAATAAAAAAAGTAATTACCCATAATTGTCGTATGAGCAACCTATGGTTGATAATAGTAGTTAGAATATACCTGCTGTGATAAAAGCGTTGACATTTTTACCTCCACTGAAAAGAGCCTCATTGGATATTACTGCTTCAAATGCATTTGCAGAAAACAGTTCTGTAACTTCGAATAGTAGTCTCACTGCAAATGCCTTCGCAAAAATTTTGCAAAGCAAAATGGTGCCGAATCTGTTCATATTTTACTATTTTTATGATTCGAAGTGGAAGAAACTCCAAATCCATTCAATTCATGGAAACCCAGTAATTTAATAGTTACGTTAGAATTTTATTGAACAGAAATATGCCTGTACCTAATTTTTACTACAACAGTTGCCAATAAGATGGAGATTGCCCAAGTGACTATAGGCATCAAGACATCAATTGTTAGAGATACTTTTTGAAATAAAGACAATTTTGTAATATTCCTAAAACTTCTTTGAACATTAAAAATTATTTCTAAAATTTGTATTTCTTTTAACCTGGGCTTCAAACAATCTAATTATTAAACTACATGTAAAATCAAATTTGAGTAAAATTTTGAAACCGTACAATAATCCTTCATATAATTGCTAAACTGCGTTGTTACACAGACATGCACGCTCCTGAATCTCCAACTTTTTATGTTAATGACATAGTTTTAGAACCAGTTAAGTTAACAAACTCTTTAATTGCCAGGCTATTAAGTTTCCATTCACAAAATACCAAATATGATTTGAAAAACATTGACTTGTTTGTTGTATATTTAACAACATTCCAAATAAAGTATTCAGTTGGTCAAGTCCACAACTCTTACTATGTTGTCTAGACAACTCACAAAAAATACAGAATGCATGAGTTGATGTCTGTATTACCAGAGACCCGAGAGTTTTAGCAATTGCCTCCAGATTTTAGTCTTTCTCAATAGCCTACTTTTCTATAACTCACTTGTGTTGACTGTTGCCAGTATTTGACCGAGCCATAGTACAGGTGTTGTTGCATTAGTTTGACCACAATAACGTCGCGATGCTTCAATGACTAACGGAATTACAGTTGTTTTTACATGCCAGCATCTTCCAATCTCCTCTCTGAGTGGAAGATATTTCTCTACTTTTTTTACTGGCTATGTTATAGCCATCAGCTACCCCTATATCTGTTATAGTAGCCATTTTGTTTTCCTTGTCCATCACTGCATTATCTGGCTGGTTTGCCAAGACATCCTTCTCAATCTGGATGTACAAGTCGCAGAGGCGCTTTGCATGGTTGTTTTCATTTACCTTCTCTGGAGCTTCTCACCAATATTGTGGTTTATTAAGGCCATACTCATCGCATAGACTTCTGTACACTACACCGGTGATATGATTATGCCATTCAGTGTATGCATGTCTGGCTAGCTGCTTGCATCCACTGATGATTTGTTGAATGGCTTCTATATATATCTACATAACCTGGCAGAGCTCTTTTAATCTATCCCAGTGACAAAAGAGATTCAATGTAAATGGGAAAACAAAGCGCTGCCAAGCAGAACTCCTCACAACTGATTCAGCTGGTCAAATGTAGGTTGACAAAAAGCATTATATACTCTCACTAATACTACTCATCTTGAAATTAATAACTTATTTCCTAGTTTCACTATAGAAAATACTTGAGAAAAGACAACTATTGAGGGAAGACAACTCTTGCATTACAAATATACTGCAATCATCTCTTTTGTTGCCAGTTAGCTATCAGACTCAGCCAAAGAAAATTATATGATGATGCAAGTAGTTCTTAGCGGAAAGGAAAGCTCTAAGTACTAGGTATTGTATTATAGCTGCAAATAGTTTTATATAGCGATGTTTTAATGCTGTCTTTGAGATAACGGAAAGAGTATTACTCGCAAAAAAAGCTTCAATAAAGATAAATTGTTAGTATATAAATAACAACGTTTACAAATTGTAAATTGAGTTAGTCAAATTGTGGGTTTTTACTAATTTGCATATTTTGGACTGAAAACCAAGAATAGTTCAAAAAGCGGAATATAAATTACCGTAAAAATGATGATATCTTCTCAATTAAATAAGTTTTGTTAGTTAGCTCTGTACACTCCAATCAAATTGTTTTTTATAAAACGATATTTTATAACATATCAGCTGGCTGTTGTAACCAATAAAAAATTTTGGCTTGGTTTTTTTACTGGTAGCAATAGACATACAATGAAAAATTTCAATGGATGCCCGATTATGATATTGAAAAGCACGCAGTTACTAATACTCACTATGTTTCCATTGTGCGAATGATGCGGTATTTGGAGTTGTGCACACATGGAGTTACACACGATAAGTGTTTCATAGACACTCCCATGTTGTGGATTAGTACGGGCAGTCTGTTAAAGTCGCCAGGTCTTCTACAAAATACGTCATAGCGGCGCACTTCTTTCTTGTTTAGCAGCATGCGCCCAAGCTAAAATAGAAAAATAGAAAAAAATAGAAACGCTAAAATAGAAACGACTTGTATGTGGAAAATGTTTAAAGTGGATTAGCTTGCAGAGAAATTCTGAATGCATATAATTCGCAAGTGCCAATTTTATCCCCAATTATGAAACATTCGAAAAAGTTTGCATGTAACAAAACTCTCTTGACTTGTGGATTATTACTGGTTCCATCTTGTGGTTGAAGCAAACCGATAGATTAATGGCGCCATGGAAACAGTGATTGGTGGTGCGCGTTATGTAGGAAAAATTTTTCTCAGGAATCTGTTGCCTCTGCCACTGACGTGCATTAGGGAGTTTTTAGGTCAACTGCACAATTTAGCAAACTTGAAAGTGATAGAAAATTAATAGAGATTATAAAATATTGCAACGAGTTATTAGCAATGATGCTGATAAGAACACTACTCAACTTTGAGTGATACAGAGCCCCTGGCCTAGTATAAACCAGTTGAGGTTTGCTTCTTGGTTGTTAGTTCCTAGCTCTTGGCTATTGGTTTTAGTTTTTAGTTGTTGGTTTGTAGTCCTTGGGTCTTAGTTCATGGTTTTGGGTTCTTGGTTCAAAAATCTTGGTTCTTGATTCTCGCTTCTTGATTCTTAGCTCTTGGTTCTTGGTTCTTGGTTCATGGTTTTTGGTGGTGGCTAAAGAGGTATCCAACTTTAACTCACCTTCTTGGCTAATAATTGAGTTTGGAGCTATAACTCAGTTACTAGAGTTCATTTTTCATGAACATGACTTTTTCAGATGGCTACTCTTAGATGTATGGCTACCGAGTATTCGTTCGCGCAAAATAACTGATTGAAAAAGAACTTGGTCTACACAAGAACTAATCAACACTGCTGTCCAGTCCTGGCAAAGTTTCAAGTTGGTCACTTCCACCGGTTACTCCTGTGGCAGCTGTTTTAGATAAACTCTTTCTCAGATGTATTGTTACTGTATTTTATTTGGAACATAAAGAAAGAGAGAGAGGGAGAGAGAGAGGGGGAGAGGGGGGAGAGAGAGAGGGCGAGAGAGGGAGAGAGAAGGAGAGAGAGAGAGGGAGAGGGAGAGAGAGGGAGGAAGAGTTAGAAGGAGAGGGAGAGAGAGACAGAGAGAGAAGGAGAAAGAGATAGAGGGAGAGAGAGAGAGAGAGAGAGAGAGAGAGAGAGAGAGAGAGAGAGAGAGGGAGATAGAGGGAGATAGAGGGAGAGAGAAAGGGAGAGAGCGAGGGACAAAGGAAACGAGAGCGAGAGGGAGAGCTACCATAAAATACCATTTTAGGCAGTGCAAATACCAAAAATATTTTTGTCAATTCTAAATTGATCTCTATAGCACTGACCACCATAACTGACGTTTACAAAAGCTAATGTGTAGTTTTAGAATTTTTGTGGTGATATCTATGCATGCCAAGTATAGATTAACACTGAAAATTTAGCTAATAGCTGCAATAACTCTTCTAAGTAATCTGTCATACTCCCCAATTTGAGTTTCATATATTTGTCAACTTAAAATCACAAAAGCTGCCAATCCAGATCTGAAATACTCATCAATCAAAATGTAATCTGTCATACTTGCGAATGGAGATGTCTATTCTAGATGTCATCTGCATACAAAGGCCTAAGATCTGCTGGTACCTATTAGTTTTAACCTATATATGAATCTCAGTGTTTGCTTTTTTGTTAAACCTTGTGTCCAGTTATAGAAATTAAAATCTATCAAAGGACATTTTGTATGGCACTGGATTTGATTGCAAGACCTCCAGATCTAGAGGCGGCAAACTTTACTAATAAGCTAAATAGAATACAATGGATTCATTGGACAAATAGTCATTACATTGGTTAAGATACCCATGTTTAATGGTCGTTACTAACTAGCAGTTTTTACCCATAGGCGTAACAATAGTTAAAGCACATCAATTACATAAGTACTGTTTCAGCTTATTCAGGTTCTTCAATATCTTGGCTTTCAAATGAGCCATTGTTCGACATGGTGAGACAGACAATGGTTGGTGTTTATAGAATTGTCCCAGAGCTCTACTGCAAAAATTTTCAATGGTCTAGGTTTGGGAATCTTGGTGTCACAATTTTCATATTCGGTGTTGTGTGCTCTTACCGCTTATTTTTATCGCTTACCGCTTATATTTATCAGCTACTATAACTACGCTTGTGGCAGGCGAAGGTAGGACAACTCCAGAGAACCAATGAAAATGACAAAGTAATCAGTGTCATTAGCTCTCCATGTACAGATTATTTTTATGGTAAATAGCTCAGATTACAAGCACCGCGCTATATTTTCCCGATGAGATTATGCACTAGCCCCTTATTTTTATTGTGATGTTGAGGGGCACGACTGAGGCTAATTAATTTCAAGCATTGCCTGATTTGGCAAGAGTGCAATTTACATATAGACCTAGGGCCACGCCACTGCAGGTCACCATTTAATCGATGTGATTTCATTACCTTTACCACCATAGGTGGTTAACAGCCAGGTATGTTGTTAGTAGTCAGTCATTTCTGTTTTTATTTAATTATGTTGTAGAATTCAATTGAATTAAATCAATTGCTGACTCACTGCACTCCGGGATTGTTCAAAATAGAGAAGCTTACTGTAAATAGCACACATAACCTGCCTATAAGCTAGTATCATACAGAAAGTGATTAATTTAACTGTCCAATACACCTGTTTTCTAAATTTCATATACTGTAATTTATTCGAATATGATATAAATATTGTAATTTTTATATTCGTTTCTTTTTTATATTTAACTACTAATTAGTTATTTTTCAAGTTATATAAATGTTTAAAATGAACGCAAGGATGAAAAAAGTAAACTCTAACATTCCTATCTATTAACGCTAACTCTCAAATTTATTAACCCAGAACATGTGTTTGTATTGGTTGGGCGTTAGCACGATCCCCTGGCATTGTTGATTATCTATAATGCTAGTTTATTATAGCGCTCTCTGGGTTTAAGAGCACCGATTGTCACAAAAAAGCGCAGCCTCAATGGCAGCGAAAGGGATCAACGACCTAAGGCTAAATGATAATTATGACATCACATTGTGGGAACCACAACCAAGTGTTTTTTTATTGCAGGACATACTTTTGACACCCTGTTTACCATAGTTCTATTATTCTTTGTGTATTGAATATAGGCTCATTCGAAAACCAAGACTCTGATGTACTGAATTGTATGATAAAAGTATTTATGCAATTGATGTGCTTTAAGATGGCCCAAAACGTCAGTATTGTTTTAGTAAAGATTTAAATAAAGATCTAATGTAGCTTTCCAGGTAACTTACCCAAATTCATAAGGTTGTTATTCTATTATCAGTGAAAAGCACGACATTTGGCTAGTGTCACAAATAGTGAACTAAAACTAAAATTGAAATTTTAAAATTTTATTATTCCAATTTAAAAACGGCTATCAAAGGAAGCTCTAATGTGAATAAATTCAATTGCATAGTGAATTTGGCTATTTTTATGTTATTAATAGAATTTAAAACATTACATAGCAAAATCTGTGTAAAATCAGTTTTTCTACTACAACAAAACTTTTGTGAACTCAGTTTTCCTAATGCAATAAAATAAAATTCTGGGTTCATCAAAATCCTTTGCTATGATAGTTTATATCAACCTTTGATTATTTCCTGTGGCTCCAGCAAAATTACAATCAAAGATGTCTGGTTGACAGGTTTAAGCTAAAATCATTTACCAAATGCTATGCATTTTGGTTAACATTCATCCAGGTAACATTATTAATTACCTTTTGTCAGCCGATTCTCTTTTACGTTACCAGAATCTTGATGAAAATTTCGACCGTTATAACTCAATTTCATATGCAAACTTGATTCTAGAACATTCTCTACAAGCTGAAATCTTGTAAGAGCTAATTTCTGAAATGGAAATGGCTGACAAAAGAGCGACCGCTCCTACTTCTTTATTATCATCGCATACTGCGCTGACACACGCACAAATGCTCTCAAATGCTCTCCTCGACGCTCTCACACTTTGACACTGTCGGAATTTATAATTCATAAGATGCTTAAAGAGGCTATAAAATAGCGAAGCGACTTGTAATCATATCAGCTCTTAAGGCAACTCAAATCAACTCGAGTTGACTCTTGAGATTACCTCTCTTCTCCGACGGTGCTTCAGATTTCTAACTAAAACCCTTCTCACTGGTAGATATGAACATACGCCAGTTTATGATTGGCTAATTAATATAGTAGGACCGCCGTGATTGGCTGAGCTTGGATACACAATCTGACTTTGATAT
Source organism: Watersipora subatra (assembly GCF_963576615.1). Taxonomy (NCBI): domain Eukaryota; kingdom Metazoa; phylum Bryozoa; class Gymnolaemata; order Cheilostomatida; family Watersiporidae; genus Watersipora; species Watersipora subatra. Next base: position 19,873,482 of record NC_088713.1, read on the forward strand.
AAAGCTGGGAAGGGTACCATCTGGTCAACGGCATCAAATCCTAAAATGAAATATGCGCATCGCTTAATTAATCAACTTTGTCATAGAATACTTATTTTACGCCAACCAAAACATTTTGACAGAAACAAAAACATGGCGTGTTAACATTCGTTGAATTACCTGCACTGCTTGACTAAATACCGAGTGATTAACAAGTTTGTTTTCATATCAACTCTTTTTGCCCTTAGTAAACACACTTTATCTCGAGTAGAGGCACGTGTCAGTTTAATATTGCCAGTACGTTGTTTGCATAAAGCGTTTGAGTTTTATTGCTTCTTTGAACGCTGCACCTACTCTTTGTCTGACGGTAACAGCGCGCCCGCCGTACATAGCTTTACTTTTGAATTCAGCTGCACAATGAACTTGTATGGAAAATATTATAGCAAGCGCACTTCAAGTGCAGAGCTAGTATCGTTAAACAATTAAAGAAAGAATAATGTTAAACATTAGCTCTTGACTAAAAGAAACTCACACTTTCCATTGTTTGTTGTAATATTTTTGCCGAATTACTAAGCTATGTAAGGTAACATATAAGTATTTGAAGTCGCCAATCTTGTTAACAATAGACTTTCAAATTGTACAGCATTTTGACAAAAAAACTTATGCATATGTGTGTTGACCAAGCTGAGTTGAAGGCGAACTTACACAAATTTTTGTAGATTTTAATAGAAAGTATCAGTATTTTTCTATTATTTTTGATTGTTTTTGATATTAAAGGTAATTTTACTGCCAGAGTGTTTCAAAATTAAAAGCGATAAAACTTGATTGTGGTTAAAGTTTGATTGCGGTTAAAACACTCAGATCAAGCTAAAGTGTGATTATGACATTTCTCGTTCCAATGAGACCAACAGATTAGTTCAGCAACTAGGACAAACTAATAGAATGGAGAACCAACTATGCAACTTGAGCCCAATAGACAATGTCAACCATAGCAGCATAGCAACAAGTGATGTCAGGCACTTGAATTTTTCTTCTGAGCGTTTTTGATGTTTGAGGTGATCTGACTGTCAGGATGTTTCAAGATTAAAATCAACAAAACTTGATTGTGGTTTAAACTTGATTGCGGCTATTGTGTTTAAGTTGCAGCATTATGAGTCTCTATTCTGTCAGTTTCTTTGCAACTATAGATGCCATAACTGCATTTTCGCTTGATCTGAGAATTTTAACCGCCGTCAGATTTTTCTGATTTTAATTTTAAAACATCCTGTCAATCAGATCACCTCAAACATAAACAAACAACACAAATTATAAAAAATATCGATAATTTTTGATAAAATAATAAAAGTTTAGTGCAAATTCTTTTTTAACCCAGCTTGGCCATCTCTCATATACATTGGTTTTTTGTCGGAATGTTGAAAGTTTATCGATAGTTTAAAACTGCTCAACCCAAACCGCTGGCCGAAACCAAAAAATCTCTGCTGAAAGGATGTTGGGAACTGTATAAAACACATTTTCTTTCCCTCCAAGAAACATACCATTGAACAAATTTTACAATTTACAAAAACAGTTATTCATTCAAATCTGTATTTGGCTTTATTTCATACCAAATATAAATACCAAATATAAAAATTAAATATAAATACCAAATATAAATTGTGAGCCGGCTTTAGACAACAAGTAAGTTTGTTTGGAATAGGTAAAATAGGTATATGGGACCATAAGTAAATATACGTATTTGTTTTCCAATTTGTACATACTAAAAACACAAATATGTTTTTCTAACACTGCAACCGATACTCAAACAACGGAGCTCAGGCTTCACTGACGCTGGTATGAGAAACAAAATCTTCTTTTGTACTCAGTTTTGTGAAGTTTTATAAAAGAACTATTCATTATTAGTTAAAAAACACTTCACGTCTGATTGCATGAGTGAAAATTTGTAGAACTCTTTTAAAATGAGATATTCATTCTGGTAAATTCAAGAGCAGACAACTATAGAGTTAGTTTTAGCTAAGAGACAGGAAACATGGCCGACACGCACTTAATTTTTGTTATAAGCTTTAACACGCTCCATTAATCATGACTTTTGAAATACTTCACCTAAAATCTAGTTTCTCCAAGAAGCACTATAGCTCAGCACACTTGCACGCAATCGCTGACCGCAATCCGTGACATTTGAAGGAGGCGACCTTGGATTCATTTTGAGCTTCTCTATTTGAGAACCGTGCCTGGTTCACATCGAGTCTGCATAACTAAGACAATATCATATACACTCTATTTGTATTTTTCAATCTTTTTTGTCATTGATTTCTTTTAAATAGCGTTTTAATATTTATAACACGATGCTGCTTTCAACCTGCTTTGATTGGTTTCTGTTTGCAAACATATGAATATTTCATCAGCTCTTAATGGTGGAGAGTCGAATAACATAATCCAGTGCTTTCTTCCGATAATTCTTTCTGACACTGTACGCCCCCAAATTATTGCTGGGTTTGGATTGTTTGAAGGATTGTGTTGACAGGTTTTTAACAGCATTTTCATTATACTCTGAAAAAAGTTATAGTAATAAATTTGAAATAACATATTTATAAATTAACAATATACATAATATAATAATGTGTATTAATATACATATTAATAGAATTATATATTAATAATATATATAATATACCAGTTACAGACAGTGTTTACAACGGTATATTATATACCAGTATTTATTATATGTATATAGCGGTATCATATATTTTATATATATGCGCTAATGTTGTACTCACATATTGTACCTTTATCCAACAAAGGTATAGCCGCCTTCATCCTGTAATATCTACTTACAGCTAGTTAGAGGCAGAAGAAGCCTCGACTAGCCAAATACAGGTAAAGAACCACTGCTAAGGAGTGCATGTTTTGTATGCACAAGTCTCTCAGACGTGCGAAATCAAAAAGCTAACATTGCTAGCTATTTACTGTTTATATAGTGTTTCACATTTACTATCCATAGAGTGCTCCATATTTACTATCCATAAAGTGCCTATATTTTTATGAGTTCTAAATCTTTTTTCGCCTTGCTGAGTTCAATTCCTGTGAGAGGCAGTTTTTTCCTAATGCCTCTGTGTGGTTACGTATGGACACAACTCATGTCATAATAAAGACTACTAATGCCTCGGTGTGGTTACGTATGGACACACCTCATGTCATAATAAAGACTAGATGAATGTCCAGCGTTGAACGGGTGTTAGAAACAGCTTATAAACGGTGGTAGGTAATGTAGTTGCCTGCTATTTGCCATTAGCCTGGCACATTGCCAATGGCTAATCTGAGCAAGCCAGTACTGTGTATTGTTAAACTTACTAATAAGAGCTATGGGAGGAAGTTTTAGTGACGTTTGCTTTAGTGACGATATATGAATATATATATATAATAATTATATATTTAACATAATATAATAATATAATAAAAAATATAATAATATAATATAATAATATATTATATATATTAATTTATATATTATATACTTTATTTCATTATTTTGTTTTTACCTATATTATATATTATATTTTGTATAAAATGGTATAAACAAATATAATGCAGATTATGTAATAAAATTATAAAATAGCATATTATGTTGTGCCTCAATATAATATAATATGTAAAAAATTATTATATCTATTAATGAATGTGGGAACTTCCAGAATATTTCTTCGCCAATGTAACATGAAAGGTTCTCTCCACTATTGACTCCTTCATTTGTTAGAAAGTGTGGGTCCCAGTTTAGGGCATCAGTTCTGTGCTTTCATCAAGTCAGTAACGCAATTATTGCAAACTATAGCATAGACACATCATGATTTTATTAAATGTCAATTTGCAACGCCGGATATCAAAGGAGAAAAGCAAATATAACGTAATATTACACAATTAGACAGAAGAAAACTACAAAGAAACATTTTTATTTAGAATTATTGATGTTTTCTTTTTATGGCAGGTTGTGTTTGAGAAAACAAGCTTGTATGGAAAAAGAGCATGTTTTAGAGATTGTACAGTAGGGATGATTCGCAGGATAATTTTAAAAGCATCTGTCAATATGGTAATGGCAGGCGCACTTCAAGCACACTTGCTGGCCGCATTCATTGGTTAAAAAACCGCACGCTTCTCTTTTATTGGATGAGTAAACCGGAGCATACATATTGATTGGTCATTTATTGACCGAAGATTTGATAATTTAATGAAAGAAATCTTAAAGCTTTTAGCGACAGTCAAGGATAAATGCGCCTGTTATTAATGAAGTGTGCTCAGCAAAATCGGCAGTTGTAGTCAAACGTTTCACCAGTTGACGAGATCCTGCGAGCTCCATCTCTCTCTCTTTTTTCAAGCTGACCAGTAATCTACTAGAGCACAGGTAAATTTGCATCATGTTATAGGGTTTTCATGAAATAACACAGAGCATATTCTTGTTGGACAGTTTTAGTTCATTCTCATATACAATAGACTTACAGTGGTGATGTACATCTATACACGCTCATCCTTGATTTGCTGAGCCTTCGTAATTAATTTCCTCACACTGTATTATATTTTTTGATATAATATTTAAAACCTGCTTAGTTTATATATTATTATAAGCTATTGTATAAAAAAAAGTAATTTAGGTTGTTCATAATTTATTTTGGTTTTGTAAGTTGAAATATTAACTTTTCAAGGCAAAACAGTCAAGTGTTTCGTATAAAATATTGTTTCCAAAAAACTTTATCTTGGCTCCAATATTTGCTTTCAAGTACGCTGCTATAAAGACTGGAATTAAATTCCTATCATTCAAATAAGTTTTCTGGACCAGATAAAGCTTTCCTACAAACAAAATTTTAGCTATTGGCATAGTTTGTTCATTTCAAATATCTTACTTTTAATGTATTTATTTCACTAACAGTGTGGTATTCTTTTGTTGAATGTAGAAGACAACACAGTTCAGAAGTGATGGACAAGACAGCATTTTTTATGAAAAATCTGATTGGTGCTGAAATTGAAAGCCGGCGAATGAATCCTCCAAACTCCCTGCCGCTGTCTCTGAAGGCATCATTTGGTAAGGCACTACTCTCGTAAACTAGTTTTGGTAGCTTGCATTCTTTCTCTGAAGTGCCGAACAAGTTTTTGTTGGCATTTAGAATAAATTGGGTTTGAATAGGTTTAGATCTTTGCTGTAACTTGCTGAGTTCATATGTGATATATACCTCTATATAGCAAAGAAAGTCATCATTATAACTGAACCGTGCCAAAATCAGAACTCACTAAACTAATAATGATGCCAGAAAAAGAGTCTGTATGCATGTATAACTGTGTATTGGCATCAGTAAATATCAACAAAATTATGTTTTTGTTAAATACAAACAAAAAGAAAAATAAAATACTAAAAGCTGGAATTATTGAGTGAGTTAAACAGATGCGTTTTAAAAGCTGATAATCTAATAATATCATTTGGCATCTAAAGAGAAAAACATTTATTTACTATCCTAGAAACTTCAAAAGTTGTTCTCGGTAACTATTTTATTGTCAAATCTAAATTAAAACAAAAACAGAAATAACTTTGTCTATTTTGAAAACATTAAAAATCTTTTCGAAATATGAAAAAAATTGCAGTGAAAGTGTTTGGATCCAATAACAGTTTTAGAATATTGAGTTCTCAGACACTGTTGCTCTGCTGGACTGGCAGTCAGAAATGAAAATGCGAAGCTAGAACCTGCCAACACAAACATAAAGCCCTTTTGTCAGAACTGTTGAGAAAGCTGTAATGGACTCAAATCTTCATTTTGTGTCTCATCGCAATCGATGGCCAACGCCAAACGATGATACATATAGACCGATAGTCAATACAGAATATGTTGGCAAATCTTTTGTCTCTTTCGAACAGACGCAATCACAAACCTTGTCTCTGCTTCGCAAACAAATATGAAACTTTGAGTTTTCTCTAAACAAGCTTTGAGTTGGGAACAGTTCCCTTTCAGTCTTTAGGCGACAATGTTTGTTATCGTTTGCCGCTAATTTGCGCATCCGAAAATATATTCTGAAAGGTGTGGGAGAAATTACTGTAAACAAAATAACACGGAGCATTGAAAGATGTCTTTTCATAATATTTATGCGCAAATAAAAGATGATACAGTGCTCATTGTGCAACGCGAAGGTAATTACACGGGCGTCACAAGGATGGCGATGTTGTGTTTGCATTAGCTGAAGTATCGACTAACGGGAGAAGGTCGGACAATAGGATGGCATTGGATTAATAAGCTGTGATTTTATGGTTTCAATAGCGTAATTGTCTCATCTTCCTTTCAATAAGAAGGTAAGACTCAAACAGGAGTGTATAAAGGTGACTAGATGTTACCCTTGGCTTAAAGATTAATTTGCACAAAACTTTCGTTGATTGTATCGAAAGTATCGTTAGTTTTCTATCATTTGTAAATGTTTTTGGTGTTTGAGGTGATCTGACTGTCAGGATGTTGCAAGATCAAAATCAAACAATCTTTTTACCATGCGCAGAATGAAAAGCGTCCAAAATGTCGTCACTAGTTGTTATTGTTGCGACAGTTGATATCGGCTTTTGCTTTGAAGTTGAAGTGTTATACGTTTCTATTCTGTCGGTTTCTTTGCAAATATAAACATCATAATTGCACTTTTGGTTGATCCGTGCGTTTTAACCATCAATAAGTTTTTTAATTTTAATCTTGAAACATCTTGGCAATCAAATCACCTCAAACATAAAAAACAATCATAAAAAATACCGATAATTTCTGACAAAACCAACTAAAACTTACTGTAAGTTCATCTATAAACATTTCAATCAGCAAACCATGACATATTTTTAGTCAAAAACTACAAACGATGCATTTTTACAAATGGACTTTTCATGAAAATCAACTAAATATGATTCAAAGTTTAGATGTCTGGCTGACATAAAACTCCATTCTACTACTAGGTCGAACTAACTTTTCATAAAAAATCTTTAATTTAGAAAAACTATACCTTGAATTTTTGTTAACAGTTGCATTTATCAAAATCTATTTAATCACTTTTTATGATGTGGCTACCAAAAATCAAAACAAACAATCAAAACACATTGCCAAATGTAGCTGTAGTCTATCAACCCCTGTGTGTCACAATACCTGTTGTATATCTACCCTTGTGTGTCACAATATCTGTTGTCTATCTACTCCTGTATGTCGCAGTACCTGTTGTCTATCCACCCCTGTATGTCAAAGTACCTGTCGCCTATCCACCCCTGTATGTCAAAGTACCTGCTGTCTATCCACCCCTGTATGTCACAGTATCTGAGCTTGCCTCAGGGCAGCATTAGCAACAAACTGGTGTTCATCGTTATTTCAGTTGAGCCCTCTAAACTAATATGCAAATATTTTGTGGTGTTGTTATACAAATACTCGATGCAAGGCTTTGTTTGTTCTTAATAATTACTTGTAAGCCATGGCACTAATTAACACAACACTTGACAGATTCAAAAGAAACTTTTCTATTCAATTCCGAGTCATTCGCGGGTTTGCAAATAAATGCATTTTAAAACTCTTTCTTTTTGCAAAATTTTTTTTAATGTTACCTTCGCGCTTTACAATTCTGAGGGTCAATACTGACACATTGAGAAACAAAGAATTCAAAAAAGTTGATAGAGTTATTTATGAACAGTAATGACTCATTTTATAAAGAGCCAACTCTTGTTATAAACGATTCCTTTAAACCTGGCACTTTGTAAAAACAGGTTTCAGTTTAAGAAGGCAATTAAACCTACCTTTTGTGTTGACAATTTATAACTTTAGCTAGTGAGAACCCTTCTTACCTTTGCTGCCTTTAACGACAACAAATGGAAAAGTTGAAAAAAAGACAAGTTTTTCTAAATAGTAAAACATCGCATATTATTAACACAGTTTAAAAGAAAGTGATCAAAAAAGAACCCAGCAGTGGTTTAGTGGCTAGTACGCTGGCATACAATCAGTAGGTCAGTGGTTCGAATCGCAGAAGGAACCACTGGTGGTATTAGAAAGGGCAAATGCTTTTGTGCCAAATCTAATGAGCAAATGGCCACAATATATTCTGTCCCAGGATATACCACTTGTAGTGGTGACCCCTAAATTGAAAAAGCCAAAAGAATTTGAGAACAATCCTTCAATTTTTTAGTCGTCATTTTATCGTTGTCAGCCATCTTTATAGACAATTTTATCGTTAAAAACACAAAGCTTTTGCAATGAGTTTTTGAAAACAATACTTTTGTTTGCAATTTTTTTATTATAGTATCAAAACAACACCAAAAAATACTATTAAATAAAAAAAGGATCGTTTTCTACAAATATGGCGGCTTTTTCGTGAACGATCGCATGTGTAAACGACTTGATGACGTAAAAAAAATGATGGATATAACACTTTTTGATGCTTCAATCATTGCTAGCTATCTGTTGATGTCTAGTTAAGCTTTACTATAATAAGAGCGGTGTCTATCCGTCCAGTCCGTTCGTAGCCATGTTAAAAACATTAGGAAAAAACTGTCTCTAATAGGAACTGAACTCAGGTATTCTGTATTCAACACAGGCAGGCTATCACTGCACCACTTGGCAACCTTGGCACACTCAATAATAATTATGCATATAATTATCACAGCGGCGGCAAACAAGACTATTGCTGTGATAATAACAATAAAAAGTATAAAAGCTATCCGTCTGGATGCGATGTCGATAAGCTAGAATGGTGACACGGCATTAAGAATGATGAAAACACTAATTAAGGGTGATTAGCAGTCGTAATAATACCGACTCTATACGATAAATCACACCCCAATAAATACTACTTCCCCCTTATTAAACTTATACAATGGTTCGGTTTACATTTATTGACATCTTTTGTAATCTGAACTGATGACTCTGGACTGACAGCAACAGATTATAGACATTAACGGCTAGCTGTGCCTGTAAGAGATCCAAGCATGCTGCCTGAATTGATAGCTCCAAGTTCAAAAAATGGTAAACCAAAATGGTTTTACTATTTTCTGAACACCAAATAAACAATTGACATGATATCTATAACTCTGTAGTAAAAATGACTTCCATTTAGTTTTAAATAAGGTTTGTAAGAGATCCTTGCATGTTGCCTGCATTGGAGACTCAAAGTTAATATAAAGAGAAGCCAAATTCGTTTTACAATTTCCTTACAATTGTTAGAATTAATATTAATACATATTATTATTAATTACAATTTATTACAATTGGAACATCAATTACCAACTAAAATGATAATAGGTTTTGGAGTTGATCATTTTTACGATGTCTGTTTATGGTTTACGCTTTATCACTGATTTCCATGGAGCTCTTTTTTCCGCCTTCTCTAGTCATCTGTTTGTGTCTTGTCCTCTCCTGTTATCTCCTCTCGTCTCAGTCTGAGTCTGCCCTCATAGAACTTTCCATCATATAGTTGTGACTATAATAGCTGCCTTATAAATCACTCATGACCCTGTGTACAAGTCCCAATTGTCTTAGGCCTTTTTCTATCAGGATACCCACCGCAAATGAGTTTATAAATCTAAGTCTGTAGAAAAAATTATTTTGTTGGTTCCCGATAAGGTTTGTAAGAGATACACGTATGCGGCTTGAATTGGAAGCTTGAAGTTAGAAAAAGGAAAGCCACATTTGTTTTACAGCTTCCTAGGATCTCAACTAACAGTTGGTATAATATTTAAAGTCTGTCTGTAGTAAAAATGATGTCAGGCTAGTTTTAGGTAAAGAAATCGCTCAACCGCAAAGCAAATCTTTGAATTATTAATCTTAAGAACATGAATTCGGCCACGTGGAGGCCTGATCTAAGCTTTTAAATCTACAAACTGACTGACGAAAACCTAACTGTCATGTTTTCATGCGTTGTTTACCTTATTCCGATGTTTAATACGAAATCAAAGACAACTGTTAGCTCACACAAGATAGTATGACTTTACGGTAGCTGAGTAAACACACGCACACTCCCGTATCGAGATAAGCGGCCGTATGCAAATATCTTTATGATCATGCTCTTCTGTGTAGTCGCATCGTAAATTCATGACATAATCATAAAACGATCTATAAGACAAAATCGAAAAACAAAAAGTATGCAGAATCAAACCAGTATTCGAATGCAAAACTAAAAGGAATTTTCTTGCTTGAACGTTTTAAAAAAGAACTTTTAGTAGATTTTACCAAAACGTAGGCCTATCAGTATTTTTTTTATCATTTGAGATTGTTTTTGATGTTTGAGGTGATCTGACTGTCAGAATGTTTTAAGATTAATATGAATAAAACTTTATCGGTTTTTGAAAATGCCCGAAATAAAAATATGTGCCAAAATGATTTTAACTAGTAACACGACTTCCTGTCTTTTTTTCTCGTTATTGATATTGGCTATTGCATTCAATTTGCAGTGTTACACATCTCCATTTTGTCGAGCTCTATGCAAAAGTGCAACTATAGACATCATAATCGCGCCTCCTCTTGAATCTGAGTTTCCTAGAAAAGGTCTCAATCAAACTATTATATCTCTGGGTTGGGCAGGTCTTTAAAACAGAAATTGCATCAAATTGAAGCTTGATATTTGACTTTTTATGTTGATATTATTTTCATTTGCTTCACTTTATTGATATAAATTTATTTTAAAAAGAAAGCACTTTCTATCATAACTTGGTGTCACAAATGGTATATATGACGTTGAGAACTGACATAATTTGTAGAAACCAACAAACACAAGCTTTGATTAGAAAAGATCTGGTTTGAAACAGAATTTGCTAATGACCTTGCTACAGTTTACCAAATTTTTAGGAAAGGTTCCATAAATGAATTGAGCACTTTGTTTTCCAAATCCTGCTAAAATTGAAAAAGAAATGTTCTCTGACTGCTTGTGCCATCCAAACCATATTTCTTAAATCTTTTTGTAACCACAATTTGAGCAGACATCAATCGGTGGCCATTATGAGATAATACAGTGAGAGCAAATGATTTTGCTGCCGGGATTCCTATAGTAAGTCAAGGTGCCCCGAGGGAATTGTGGGATTGTTTTAAGCTGTGCTAATGGAAATAATGGAAGGCAACCTAATGACATCCCTTCATCTCTCACCCCGATTTATGTGCATTTGCGGACCACTTACTGCTTGCTTACTTGTCCAAATCTTTGACGAGTAGAGCTTTCATGTTGTCCGCAATGTTAAAAAGGACACACGCAACTCTTTAGATCATCCATGTCGACGCTAAAGCCCTAAATGCGTTAATGCAGGAAAGTAAAAAAGTATTAACATACACTTTTACCATCATGAAACTCACGAAACTAATGCTCTGTTTATAAGAAATTCAATAGAGGTATCTACCACTTAACTAATTCAGATGTTAATGGTTTTTGATATTCTTTGGTTCATCACTATTGTACATACATGTAAAATGATGAAACAAGGCTTCATTCTTCTACATGTATGTACTGCAGTAATGTGTTATGTTGTAAAACCCTTATCTTGTAATCTTAAAACTGTTGCGTTGAATCTAATTTCTTCGTAAAAAAATGTGTATTTCTGGTTTTGAACTCATGACCTTTGGTTTGTCTAACCACCAACCAACCACTTGCACGACTCAACCATGGTACAAATGTGTGACCACTTGACGCAATGGCAGGGTCCCTTCGCAATCTTAGAACTTTTGTTTTCAGTATAAATATGCCACAAACTATCTGATTAGAAACTGAAGAATCCATCTTTGCATCCATTAACTACAATTGTCCTCAATGAACACATTTATAAATTGTTGTTGAGAAACAACTTGCATTGAAAATGAAAAAAATAGTTAACTCAAGGGAAATAGAAATATTCTTTTACCATCTGTTTTATGAAATCAAACTCTTTGTCTCAAATGCGACTAAACATCAAGTGTTCTCAGGTCCTTTTAACAATAGTTCCATTAGTGGACTCTGGTTATAAAATGTACAGAATAATAAAAAGGGTCGTATATAATCCAAAACATAAAAAAAAGCTTACGCAAATTTCAGTAAGTTTTTCCAGAAATTATCAGTGTTTTTCTAGCATTTGCATTTGTTTGTGATGTGTGAGGTGATCTGACGGGTTAAAATTGACAAAACTTTATCGCGATTAAAGCGCTCAGAAAAGAAATACGTGCGAAATGAGGTCACTATAGTTGCTATCAATGCTATAGTTGATATCGGCTACTGCTTTAAAGCTGCAGTGTTACGCGTCTCTATTCTGTCAGTTTCTTTGCAACTACAGACGTCATAGTCGCACTTTCACTCGATCTGAATGTTTTAACAGTGATCTAGTTTGTTTTAGATTTTAATCTTGGAACATCCTGGCAGTCAGATCCCTCAAACACCAAAAGCAAAAGCAAATGATGAAAAAACGCTGATAATTTCTGAAAGAAATCTACTCAAATTTCGTTGAAGTTTATCTTCAATCATGGCAAACAGCCTAAGCGTGCTTAGAAAACCAAGACAAGCTTTGAGAGTATGCAACGTCTCTTGTTAAATCACAGTTTATCCGCCTCCTCATAAATAATGGAAGAACAGTTTCGATTTCGCTGAATGACTCGCATTGACAATAAAGACTTTGCCTTAAATATTTGATCAAGAGGCATTGATTTACTGCAACTCTATAGGACAGACCACACAATCTCAAACTTGAAGACGTGCCGAGCATCTGCCAGTCTCGACGGTGATGGCCGTCCTTTTGCAGTCAAAATACTCGAGATATATTGGCAATTAGGCTAGGTGTCAACTTACGTGTTTTATCATTGCAGAGGGAAGTAAATCAGCTTTGAATAACCCACTGATGTTTCTTAGACCGGGCTACCTGCTGCCACCTGTACCGAGTGTCAATGCTAACCTTTATAGCCAACTTCTGTCACAGTTTCCACCAACGATGCCGTCTATGAGCGTGTTACCTTGTCCAGGTGAGCTATATGAGTTTTTTGATAGTTTATTTATTTTCACAGCAGAATACACTGGCTAATATTTTGATTAAAGACTTTTATAGCATGATGGTTTTTAGAAAATTTTTGCATAAAATGTTTGAAATACGAGAAAGTTTATCTAATACAAAAATAAATTGTTCGAGAACCTCCGAAGTTGCCTCAAAAGCAACAAGCTAATAATTAGCTCAAATCATCTGCGATGTAATTAGTAAAATGAGCCGACACACATTTGTGTTCCCAGTACCCAAAATGGCCTTTCTTTAAAAAGCATGCAAGATCAATTTATGGAAACTGACCTTTGCTGATTAAATAATTTTAATTTCTAAAATCTGATAGCTTGATAACTCATTAAAATGGCTGATTATTTTATGCTTTTTATGCCTACAGAGAGCGCCAATGTTGTCAAAGCTCTGCTTCAAAAAGTTGCTGTACCCTTGAAATAACGTTGATACTGAGCCAAGATTTTAAAATGTATTGTTTTTTGCTGTTTTTGTAGTTTGGTAGTCATTTGATTAGCTTATCACCATATTTACAAATCTTAGCTATAGTCCGAGCCATGGTGCCACGCTAAAAGCATTAGAAAATGATATTGCATTGCATGGGTATCAAACTCAGGTATTCAGATTCTGAGCCTATCACACTACCACTGCACCAATCTATCACCTTTGTCTCCAAATGTTATAAAAGTCTTCAAAATCAACAGCCAGCTGTGATTCATGGCAAAAGTACCTCAGCAGGTCTTATTTTGTCTGCATGGAAGGATGTTTAATTTTCAGCGGAGACAATGCTCATTTTAGTTGCGGAAGGGAATTTGCGACAGGCGTTGTGTAATCAATGGTAAATTGTAATTAAAAGTAGCAGACGTATATTGTTGTTTCCTGTTGCGATGCGTGTGCAGCGAGTCTGATTTGCAAAAGTGCAACCCCGTGCTTAAGTATTGATTTATGTCACACAAATAATCATCTCAGACGTCTATGAGTACGAATAACAGTGTCACACCCGTAGTTTTAAAGCCATGACATGTAAAGCAGGTAGACTTAAGTTAAATTTGGAAATGCCAGAGTTTGGATCATGGCAACGCAAAATGGTGAACCTAAGTAAGATTAACTCCAAAATATTTTATTTTCCGTTTCGTTTTATTCACTATTTGTTGTTTGTTTCTATTTGATGTTGATCAAATGAAACGACATAATATATATTTAACATATTATATAACGATATAATTTACATGAACAGGCAAGCTTCCTGATTAATTAAAATATTAATAGTAATGAACAATTTGGTTAAACATTCCATCAGTTAACTAATTGCCTTTATTCTCTGGCAAACAATTTTGTGCGACCTTGTGCGGCATTGCTTAGGGTTGGCAAGTGCTGTCTATATTACTAATTAAGACATATAAACAATGGTGTATAGAGGAGTCGAATTGGTGCTAAGCTTGACTAATAACAATAAGACTACTATTAGATATATCTACTGTTAAATTCAGTTACATGTCTTTCTGAAAGGTATGACTTACAAACTCTAATTAATTCAACATGCAGTGGAATAAAGTAACGTAAAATGTGGTAGCGTTAAGATAGTTTTCTATAACATTCATATAAGACAGCACAATATGATATGAAATGCAATACATTTTAGCCTGCTGTAACACAATATAATATCATTTAATATGGTATAACTTCTTATAGCATAATATAATATATCGCAGTATAATTTTATGCATTACAGGGAAATGCAATACAAAATGATAAAATATTGCATGATATAATGTATTTTAATATAATGCAATATGGCATAAGAGATTATATTGTGGTTTAATTTAGTATTATGCAGTATATGACAATATGATACAATACAAAATAGTTTACAAAACAGATTATCATTATATTATATGATATAATATACTGGTAGTTTAATATGATACAACATGGCATAATATAGTATAATTTAGTTTGTTTTGATACAATATTTAAAAAAAGAAAAGTTATAATATAAAATGATAGGTCTTTGAACTAATTTTTCAAAGCTACCTAAATTCCATCTTTTAATAGATATACACCCTTTTAGCAGCAGAACGATTTTTAAACAATACTATTTATTAGATATTTTTATAATAATTTTGATGCCATAAAAGATTACAACTAACTTACTCTCCTATAGTGACGCATACATAGGAGAGTAAGTTAGTTGATCATAGCTACATAATGTAATTTGAAGCTACCAATTTCTGATCTCCCAGCAATACATCCAAAACACGGTCATAGTACATGAAAACAAGAATCACCCCATAGCTATGCCACCAGCAGACCTAATTAGCGACTTCTATTGTTCCACGCGTCACAGTGGCATCTTTCTATTGTCATGCTAAATTCACATCAACACATTTATTTAAAATCACTGCTTTTCTATTGGCAATGTGTTCACATTGCTGTAATGTATTTATGGGGGGGGGGGGGGGTCAAAACTACCAGACACCTGCACTGGTATGTCAACTTCGTTGGCATGTGTATTGAGATCACTCAGTTCACTTGGCACTATAAATAGCGCGACGATACGGCTACAACAAAAGACGCAAACTTGGCGAATATTTATAAATAGAATGAGGTTCGAGCGTGAAGTACGCAATCATTGGTATAGCGTTACGCGTTGTGAGCAAAGCAGACAGGCCAAATTAACTTGGAGGCCACCGAAAAAGTTACAAGGAACCGGCTAATAGATTATGACAAAATAATGCTTGAAAGTTTAGATAGAGCAAAATAATAATTTTTCATAATGTAATAGCTATTTACAGTTTTCAGCTATTTCAGTTTAAGAACTAACAATATTTTTAATGCTATGAGCCCAGATCCGGTACCATTAAATTGATTGGTTGTATACAAAAACAAAACAATTATCTAATATGAAAAATGCGTAATAATAGTAATATATTAGTATATTATTATTGTTATAGATATAAAATTGTCGACTATAATACTTGTTAACACTGTCGACTCAGCTATCCTAGAGACAGAGTAAATAATATTACTTTCTGGCGCATCTTTTTAAATCACCAAAAACTAAACCGGTGGAATTATGCTTACTAGGTACAAAACCGAGTAGTCAAATGAAAGCATCTGCTTTGGAAAGTCAGAAACTAAATAAATTGTGATAAAAAACTCAACTGCCATAGGATAACCTATTGACACTGAAGATGTTTCCAATATGGCAGCAAAATACATGTTTAAATAAATTTGATTAAATTTACAAAACCTAAAATTTAGGAAAAAATAAGTGACCAAACGCAATAATGTTTTATATCAAAAAAAAAGCAAAAGGACCTTTGAATTGGCAACATCACGTTATGATGTCAAACCTGGATAATATGGGCACTTACGCAAGAAGAGTAATTATGTTCTGCATTTGTCAAAAGCACTTGTTGTCACTCATTTGTCTAAAGAAGCAAAAAGTAGCACACAAGTGGAAGCTGCACTGAAACACCTCAGAATCAATATCCGTGATTGTCTTCGCGTATTGTTAACCAATTAGCTGTTTGACGCTCGTCGTCGTTGTCGAAGCATTGATTTCAGCCGATTCTCTTGACTGTGAAGAAGACAAAAAGTCAAAGCGAAGATAATCACTCGATAAGTGTCACAATGTTTCTAACTCGTTTAACGCGCGAATCAAAACTTTAGTCGAAATAATAGGTCAGCGAGTGCTATGTCAGCAAGTCGCTGCCAGTGACTGGCTACAGACAATACGCATCGACGACTGTCGTGTCAACACGCCAAAATGTAGAACGAAATTATTGAATATTTTTTGTGAAATGCTCTTTCTCTAGTAAGCAAATCGAAATGGAGAAACGGGATTGGGTGAAGTGGAATAATGACTTGTGCTAAATGTAGAAAACAAACTTCGAAATTTGGAACATTGCCAACTATATGCTAGTCTATTCCAACTAATTATGCCGTGTTGCACAATGACGTTTTGCCAAATATAGAAAAAAGCTAAAAAATTTTGAGCCTTACGAACTATGTAGCTACTAGCATGTTGCAACTAATATGTTTTGTCATTAATACGAACAGCGTTTCTTTGATCGTAAGGTAAAAACTTTGCGGATACAAATAGCGCAAAAAATAAAAATGGAATGAAAAAAATTGCAATTTCGGATTTGCCAATTGGTTATATATCTACATACTTCTAGTTATCCGCCTAACTTAAAGATTGGCACGACTACCGATAAAAACTTATTGTCACGTGACAGAAAACCTGAGCACAAAACCTCATGACCTTTTTTGTTTTTCAGATATGATGGATCTGAACTCGCTGCCGATGAACTATGCTGAGCTCTATCGGCAGTATCTTGCATCTCTCTATCAAATCTCAGCTCGAATCGGTAAAAGTCAGCCTTCCTTTGGACACCAACTCAGTGAGAACTCTTCCCCCATATCTCCTACCAGAAAATCACAGACTCTCTGGAGTCCAGCAAAAATTGTAGAAATGGAGTCTAGCGAATCTGGAGAGGAGCTTAGCCCAAGTATGTTGTTTTTCCTGACCGTGGGTTAAACTTTAGTAGATTGTCTTGGTAAATATTAGTATCCTTCTTTTATTTTGGTAGACTTTGATGTTTGAGGCGATCTGACTGCCAGGATATTTTAAGATTAACATTGAAATATTTGATAGCATTTAAATGATCATAAGAAAAAAATGTACCCAGAATTCTCCGAAAATAACGGCACTAGTCATGCATATTGTTTATAGGTGATAATTATATGACCTCATAAGCATCAAGTACTCATGTTTACACAGTAATAAGTGCAACAAACAGGAAGTGAAAAGTACTCACAAACAGGAAGTGACATCATCTTTGGTGAAGGAATTTTCTTCTGAGCGTTATAACTGCGATCGAGTTTTGTTGGTTTTAATCTTGAAACATCCTGGCAGTTAGATCACCTCAAACATCAAACAAAATCTCGAATAATAAAAAATGTTGATAATTTTGAAAAAATATTTTTAAATTCGATGGGACTAACCATTTAGTACACAAAACCAGTAATAAACTTGGATATTTTAACATGGTTTTGCACAGATAATTAGATGAAAACAAGTATGCTAAACACACAATTTCTGAGAGCCTTCTTGTATGACATATCACAAAAATGTATTCGCGGACAATTAATTGTCAAAATTAGAATATAAATTTTAGTACCTTAATTATCATTTTTTAACGCTTTAATTTTTAATGTTTGCAGCAGAAGGCGCTTGTGGAAGCTACAACTGCAGCAAATGTGAGAAGGTTTTTTCCACTGCTCATGGCTTAGAAGTACACGTTCGACGATCCCATTCTGGTCGTCGGCCATACGAATGTGATGTCTGCCAAAAGACATTTGGACACGCTGTAAGTTGAAATTTATGTCGAAGTTCAACTGTTTAAATAATTGGTAAGTTTTACATTTGAGTCATTGACTTGTCTCGAAAAGAAATGTCTGGTTTTCTATGCTATATTTTGTATTACTTATTACTTGGTATATTTTTGGTTTTCTTTAAAAAAATTGTTGAAGGTTAATGTATTTAAAAAAATTGGTAAATATTTTTCAAGATGAATACAATTATAACACTTTATTATAATGTTAACCTTTTGAAATTGTAACACATGCCATGTGATGTATTGCTATATATCTGACTGCCCGCTCAAAAAATTGGACGAATCTTAAAAGATCTACAATACAAAATTTTTTTGTTATAAAAATTAACTTAAAATAACTTACATTGTACATACTTTAAAGAATATATGAAATAACAAATAATAAAACAGACTTTCTTTTTAGACAACAGTTTATTTTGTTGACTTGCTCTTGATAACCAAAAGGCGTGCTTTTGTGATTGCGAGAGACATATATTTGCAGCTGAAAAGATATAGCGCTATTTTAATCGACAAGTTTTATAATTTTGTATCAACTGTTGCAGGTTTCACTGACACAGCACCAAGCGGTTCATACACAGGAGCGTTCTTTTCACTGCAAGCAGTGTGGTAAGACGTTCAAAAGGTCGAGTACCCTCTCAACGCACCTTCTGATCCACTCGGACACTAGACCATACCCTTGCCAGTATTGTGGCAAAAGATTTCACCAAAAAAGTGATATGAAGAAACACACGTACATCCACACAGGTAGGTGTTTTAAAGAAAAGTACCCAACTATTCCTTAGAAACTAGATAGGTGCAAAACCTGTGGTTAATGCTACGGCAACACAGCTGTTTGTTTTATTTAGCAGTTGTCCGTTCTTCTTTCTTTAGATTTCCAAGCCATTCCTTTTTCTCGCTTTCTGATTGGTTAAAACAAAAGTGTTAAAAAGAGAAAGTATAGCAGATCAATTTGAAAGATTCAGTGCAGTCATACTTCGACATACAAGCTTAATGCCTACTGGAACTGAGCTCGTGTGTCAATTTACTCGTGTCTCAAGGCATTATTTCTTTTATAAAACAACTATATATGTATATATACACATATATACAGTAATAATGGAACTTATAGCATTGTAGCTAATTCAAATAGTGAAAAAATGATAAGGTGGAAGTTATCACTTGTTTATTACTGCATACGACAAACTTCTAAATGAAAAATGAAATAACACTAAAGAGGTTTTCCTTCATCGTTCATTTTTTGTAAAGCCATGTATTATGTGAGAATGGCTTGATAAACAGGAAACTGTACATAAGGTTAAGAGAGATTGGAAAGCAGATTTATCTTCCAAAGCCTGCACTATCAAGAATTTAGTCTGAGAACCAACATACGGCTTTTCTGATTGCCTCTACTTTGCCTCTTATCTCAAGAGTTGCCAGCTGTCAAGATTTTTTTCCATCTTCCGTTTGGGCAGTCTCTGGCCAACTTTATCTTCTAACCAGGTACTTGTGTATTTCAGGAGAGAAACCTCACAAGTGTACTCAGTGTGGCAAAGCATTTAGCCAGAGTTCCAACCTGATCACCCACACTCGCAAGCATACAGGCTACAAGCCATTCGCGTGCAGTCTATGCACTAGGGCTTTTCAACGAAAAGTAAGCATAACTCAAATATTTTATGTACTGTGAAGAGAATGATCGTCAGGCGTAATAAGTGACTGCGCAGTTATACCATTTGTGGCAAAGTAATGGACTGGTGCAGGGAGTAGAGGGTTGGTCTACCATATGATAGATGTAGGTTTGAATCCCAAGAGAAACAACCTTTTTTCTGAATCTCCAAGTTTGAATTTAGACAGCTGGACACAGCTGTTGTTATAGTAAAGATTGCCCAATATCTGAAATTTATGCAACAAATTAAGAGTTCTCCAAAATCAAAGCACAATATGGTGGGCAAGGCAAATCCCTGCTATAAAGACTAATGGAATCTCTGTTTACTATAATACAACCCATGTCCATTTATTCGAAGCCATGCCCAGAGTGCTAGAAAAAAAGATCACAATGCTTAGGAGTTGAACTCAGGCTTTTAGATTCTCTCATGTGTGTACAGCCAACTAGACCACTGAACTACTTTGCAACAACTGGCATAATTTCCCCCATATTGACTATACATGATTTTTCATTGCGCATGGGACTGCCAACATTCTAGTGCAATAAAGTTTGTGACCACTATTGCTTGGTGCTGTCTGACCAACTAAACTTGGCAGTTGCTATGCATTGATACGAAAAATAAATTTTGCATCAAGTTTTAAAAATTAATAATTCCATCCTGCAGGTAGACCTACGCAGACACATGGAGACTCAGCATACACTCGCTGTAGAGACATCTTCCCAAGGAGTGTCATCTCCATCTGGCAGCCTGCCAGCAAGTGCGAGCACTATCATGTCAGACACCCGCATATCCATGTCACCAGAATCTTCCACTAGTGAATAAACATTTCTCAATATTACCAGGCATTTTTCATTTAAAGGTTAAATTATATATCCGATAATTATTATAATAATTATTTTGTTATGTATTTTTTTATTTTTGCTGAAAGGAAAGATCTGATATTCCAAACGGAATTGAACATAAGATTTCCAACTATGATATTAAGCAATCTGTACATAGCCTTATATTCTTAATTTTAACTTGACTTTGCAGTTTTCTGCTACAAATTACAATCAGAAATTCAAGAAAAGTGCAATCTTTAGATTTACTGTGCAATATTATGCAACGGTGCACTAAGCATTTATGTCATCGATGATGTAATAATACACACTTTCTTTTTTACATGACAAAATGACAACATGACAGATTTTGTATTATTCTCTTTTATTATCTTTATAATTTCCTTTTTTCTCTTTTTGTTGATCACTTTTTCTCTATATTCAGTTACTAGCGTGTAGGATGATTATGCAAAATAGAAAATTACTAACCACAAGGTATTTTTAATATACCATATATTTTGGCGTATAAAGCAAGCGTCAAATATTGCAACAAACTTTCATGAATTTATCATATATGGGTTGTATAAGACGACTGCCAAGTTAATTGTGTGTAAATAAACAAAAAACGGCGCAAAACTTTGCTCACTATAAAAAACAAATAACATCTTAGTTTGCTCTCAGGCATTGTGAGGGGATCACAGCCAATCACATATCAGCAGCTTAATAGTTTTTTAGTACATGATAAGGCAGGGAAACTACCTTAACCAGGGACTAGAAAAAAACATTGTATTTCAAACCAGAACCAACCTGAAAAAACCGTATCCTAGGTTCATCATATCCCAGGGTTCAACTGTACTGCAACAACTACTTTTATTGATAAATAACGATGTACATAATCAATATTTTTTTATTTACAACCAAAACTACACTGATTTTTTATGTAAAATGATAAATCTGCTTGAAGAATTCACGGTCGAACTTTTAGATCGGTTCTATTAGATGAACCACTAATTTTGAAGGGTCATTTTTCACCTTTAAGTGTCGACTTATACTGCAATGTATGATCGATCAGATTTTCCTCAGAATAAGAATTGCTAATCATGTGTCGATGTTAGTCCGAGTTCGTTAAGATAATAAACCAATGGCTATGCAGGAGTAGATAATAAACCAATGGTTATTCAGGAGGAGTAGACATGTTGGCATGTTCCTCGCTATGCTTTAAAATAAATCTTTCTTTTCAGTATCATGAGCTTTTTTTCTGTATTGACCAATAAAGTTTTGCTTTGAAAGCTATTTTCAATGGTCTGTTTTTAGCTTTATGAAATTTAAATGGTGGGTTAATCGCATATATCAACTTTTCAAAATATGAAAAATTGCTCGACACTAAGAGTATTAGCCAATAAAAAACAAGCCAAGCAAATGACTGCAAACAACTAAAGGCTATTTCATTAGAAGCTGGTGCTGAAGTGGTTAGTGTGCTGCCTGTATCTGTTTAAAGCAGCCATCTATCCATAATCTTCTTGGAGATGAACCTGCACAAAATGTTAGTATATTCTATCAGAAGGTATCAGAATTATTTGGTCATTTGCGATTATTGTTGATGTTTGAGGTGATCTGGTTGCCAGGATACTTTAAGATTAAAATCAACACAACTTGGTCGCAGTTAAAACCAAACAAAATACTGATACTTTCTGATAAAATCTACAAAAACTTTGTGCAAGAAAAAGACAACTTATAAAAAAAATCAGTTTACAAACTTTGATTTGAGCGTCTCTGCTCTGCTAGTGTGAAGTAGATGATTTATTGTGCAGTCTACGCAGTGCACCCTTCAAAAAGGTATAAACAAAACTGAATGTGCCTTCTCAAAATTCAAAACTAAGATGAGTAAGCAGAAGTCAGCAAAATTCAGCAAAAGTTCATAGCATCATAATGTAATCAAGAGACTGATTGTATGACATTTTTCAGCCAGACGCATCTGACAAATTAAAGACCGAAGAAGTGGTAGTTGACTGTATTTAAGAATTCTGCTGTTTTTAATACTAGCCAAATGTCAGGCATTGCACGGGTATTAAAAACAGTTTACAAACAGTGGCGGGTAATGTAGTTGCCTGCTACTTGCCATTAGCCTGGCACATTGCCAATGATTAAATTGCGTACACTACTATCAGTATTGCTAAACTTACTAATAGGGGCTGTAAGAGCAAAATTTGGTGATGTTAAAAATGCCGAGTGTTATGCGTATTTTAACCGAGATAGTGGCTCATATTGCCTAATTAATCCGTTGCAACTCCCGAAGCTAAATCGGTTAGTTTATCACCTGGTGAACA
This sequence comes from Watersipora subatra, assembly GCF_963576615.1. Lineage (NCBI taxonomy): Eukaryota > Metazoa > Bryozoa > Gymnolaemata > Cheilostomatida > Watersiporidae > Watersipora > Watersipora subatra. The sequence goes on from NC_088713.1 coordinate 19,896,615, forward strand.
GGAGATCAAATCGAGCGTGAAGCATATCTTTCATCCTTAGATTTTAATAGCTATAGCTGGAAAGATCAAACAAGGGACTTTGAGGTTTATATATACCGATTGTTCAAAAAAAAAGATCATTACCAGTCTTTACCAGCAGTCATATTACATTGGATAATCTGATATCAATCTCCTTAGCTAATCCCTTATATCACTAAAGGTTAGGCGCTGCCTTCAGTGATACGAGCGATTAGCTAAGGAGATTCAAGGTCAGGATATAAGGTCAGACAGTGTTTCGTTCCAGAAGTCAAAACAGCTCAAAAATATTCCCTCTAACATGATAGATGTTGATTAATTAAATAAAAACACTCAACTTCAATAGAAATATTCTACTGGGAACCCATGATGATATTGATTTATTGTCTATCCTTCCTGGGCATGTCTCTGGGTTCTAGCTTAGTCTGTTTTACTAGTCTGGTTGGTTGACTTACAAAATATCAATTTTGGTCAGTTTTTTTTGAGTAAAAAATGGTTTGGATATTTTTTAATCCAATACATGACGCATATTTTATGAACTTCAAATTAACAATTCTAGGCAGCTTTTCAAGGAAATGCAAAGAAAGCCTTGCATCCTAGCATAAATTATATACTCCATGATTTTTCTGTTATTGAAACATATTTCTGGAAATGTCTTCTTGTGTGCCTGCAAACTGTTTACAAACTGTTTTTGCTTTACAATGATACGACTATTTGCTGGCCCAATCGTGCTGATCTTTCAAAATGGTTTTTTCTCTATGAGCATATTCCTGATTGTTCATAACTTATTTGTAGATAGTTTTGTAAATAGTTTAGGATGCGTTGGTCACTTTTAGCTTAATTTTTATAAAGCATTGTATTAAAGGAGTGTTATATGTTTATTCTCATTTGGGTAGCTGGCTTACATGATGCAAATTCACCCATAGCAAAAGCTAAGAACAAGTTTTGCAAAAAATATACTTTTACATAAATTTGCATTGCCTAGCAATCATATTAATATAAAATCCTTTGCAAAAAATAGTAAATTAGGAAAAAATGTTTTTGATATTTTTATTTAAAATGAACCTGCACAAGTTCTAGTAGAGCTTATTCAAAAGTATCAGTATTTTTTTATCATTTGTGGTTGATTTTGATATTTGAGGTGATCTGACCGTCAGGATATTTCAAGATTAAAATTGACCAAACTTGATAGCGGTTAAAACACTTTGATTAAGCAAAAGTGCAATTATGATGTTTATAGCTGGAAACCTACCGACCGAATAGAAACGCGTAACGCTGCAACTTGTACGCAATGACCAAAATCAACTATTACATTGATAGCAACTAGTGATGTCATTTCACACATATTTTCCTTCTGAGCTAATTAACTGTGATCAAGTTTTATCAACTGTAATCTTCAAACATCCTGGCAGCCAGATCACCGCAAATATAAAAAAATTGCAAACAGTAAAAAATGCTAATACTTCCTGAGTGAAACTAAAATGTTGTCTAAGTTTATTTTTAATTATTGGTCTGGTTAATCCAATGATTGACGACGATTAATTTATAACTCAAATTGATTGCCTCCACTCAATTCAAATAGATAAATTTTATATTTTATTAATAACAAATATAATAATTAACTGTTACTGACCTACAAAGTATTCAGTCAAAATTGACTGAAGTTTTTAACGTTTTATATACTTTATTTTATATACTTTATTTTATATGCTTTATTTTATATTTTATTTTTTTTTATATATTTGGTTTTCAGAACAAAATAAAGTACTTTAAACTTCTGATAGATAAGTGCTGACTTTCATGAAAAACAGCATCAGTAAAAAGTAAAAATAAAAATTCATACAGATGAAAAACTCACATCATTGAAAGTTCTTGTAGATTACAAAATTACAGATTACAAATATGTATACACATACTGTAAATACTTGTGTATAATACACCTGAGAACCTAAAATTTTGTTTAAAAGTTTGGGGCGTGGTTTCTACACATGGTCTGTATAAATTTGTAAACTTTTCATTATATTATTCCAACGAATGATCTTTCCAAATCTTTGCATCTTCTTACTCTACCTATGCTAAATATTTATTTTATTTCAATTCAAAGTTTCAAGGTTTTTCATGGTTTGTGTCCTCGTTTTTTACATGACAATTACAGATTCTCACCCCGTTTCAACTTATGTGATATGAACAAATTGCATACAATCACTAACAATTACTTTGAAAATATCTTTGTCAGCTGCTTTAACAATCTTCCACCTAATATTTGTTCTCTTAGCAGGGAAAGGCATTTTAAACATTATTTGTCAGACTATTTATTCAATTTTAACGGTTAATTGTAGCCTTTTTTATCTTTTTTGTTTTACTGTTGTTGTATGGCCTAATTTGACAAACATTTCTTTTTTTGAAATAAAACTATTGCTAATAAAGTACTAGATTAATATATTCTTGTAACATCCAGGGTTAAGGTAATGTCTCGCGAGAGGCTTAATGTTACATATATATATATATACTACTTTATTGGCAATAATTTCATTTCACAAATAAAAATCTTTTCCCAATTAGGCCATACAAAAATAATTAAACAAAAAATGGGAAAAAAGCAACAGTTAGCCATTAAAATTGAATAAATAGACTGACAAATAGTGTTTAAAATGCCTTTCTCTGCTAATAGAACGGATATTTGGTGGAAGATTGTTAAAGCAGCTGGCAATGACATTTTCAAAATGATTGTTAGTGATTGTATGCAATTTGTTCATATCACGTAAGTTGAAATGAGTTGAGAACCTGTAATTGTCATGTAAAAAATGAGGACACAAACCATGAAAAATCTTGAAACATTGAAGTAAAATAAATATTTAGCATAGGCAGAGTAAGAAGACGCAGAGATTTGGAAAGATCATTCGTTAGAATAATATATGCAGGAATATGATGTAGATTTGCAATGAGTCGAAATGCTCTTTTTTGCAACAAAAATAAATCTTTAGTGACATATCTTGGAGCTAGATTATAATAAATGTAGATACCATAAATAATATGGCAAAATATAAACTGATAATAAAATGCAATAGCAGATTTTGAGTTCATGTATGGCCTGCATATAATCAAAATATATAAATATAACTATAAAAACAATTATATAAACTATTAATAAATTTAAATAAAATGTTTTATAATCGTAGTTGTTAATACAATTTAAATAATTAGTAGAAATGTGCAAAGGCTAAAAAAATTTATTCGACAATTAGACATTAGAAAATATCCAGCACTGAATACGGGGTCACGGGGTCATGGGGTCATGGGGTCACGGGGTCACGGGGTCACGGGGTCACGGGGTCACGGGGTCACTGTCATTCGACCAACACTTAATTCCATTTGTTGGATTACTTTTTGTTGATGTCGAAAACTGCAGCAGCAGTTTGGTTAGCAGTTTCCAAAACTAAATTCCCTACTTTTAATCAAAACGCTGCATCATATTTTGCCCTTCTCAATGACGTCGGTTGTAAAACTGTGCTTGCTGATTTGGCACTTGTTTTCTCTGGTTTGCTGAAAGAGAAACACTTTGACTTTTTCACAAAGGTAAGAACTTTTATTGGTCAAATGCTACCTCGCCAGCCATGGCGCGCATGTGAGAGGACAGACAGAGACAGTAAACTTGGCTAATGATTCACGTGGCTAGGTTAAAGTAAATATGTTAGATCAGACATGGGCAGTGAGCGGCTTTCAAACCACTGCGGCCTTTTGTTGCTGGCTAGAGAGAAAAAAATTGACTTTGTTTTTTAATCTGAATACTGCAAAAATCGATTGTCAGTCTGGCATTATATAGAAGTTGCTTCCCTTATTGATAAAAATATGCAACACTAATGGGTTATCGCTGTGCTTGTCCTGCAGAAAAATGAAATCTCTTTTTGCATGGATAATCCACTCCAGCAATCCTTTTCCACAACCAAATATTTAGCAAAGGTGGTAGAGCAAAAGAGTCTTGATCTCAGCACACTATGTTCACAAGCAGCAGACGGAGCCTCTGCTATGATTGGCAGTTTGCTAACAGAGGAGCCCAAGAGAAATGGGATTAATCCGCCTTCCTTACTATTCGACAGCATTCTAAGGAGAAGGTAATGAAACTGGATCATGTTGTAAATGTTATCAGATATGTGGTCATCTACATGTATATCTGAAAAGCAATATCTGAAAATTCATATTCTTACCATTAAAATTCTGAGAAACTGTGATATAGGGAAGAAAATTTTTTTTGTCTGAACTGTTCTTTAAAATTTATAAAGGTCGTGGTGGCCTTTTATCATGCTTGGAAACATGGCGGTGACGGCTTATACACACTGTATACCCCTAACTCAAAAACAATCTTCAAATTTTAGGGCGCGGCTTCGACACGAAGAATTGCGGTATATGTTAAATTACACTACGTATTAAGTTATATTATGTTATATATTACGATATATGACTTTTTTAGCGATAAGTGCATTTCAAACAGAAATGTTTATCAAAAACCAAAAAGGCACAGTTAATCAAATAAATTATATAAACTGTTTAATATTTCAACTTTGAAGATTGAAATATCTTTCTCTGTTAACAGCACAGATTGTGAAACCTAGTTAAGAAAGCTATCAATAATATTTTTATAAAATATTGGTCGAGGTTGCATGCAATTATTGTACCACCTGGTGCAATAATTTATATAATGTAAATATATTTATTTATTAATATATTTGACAGTCTGATTGCTCTTGATGTTATTCTTTAATTTTATATTATTTTGGCAACTGACTTTATGTTTTTTTTGTTATTTTGTTTATGTTTGAAAACCTACAACATTTCAGTGAGCTATCAAATCTATTTTTGCATAACAAATTAGAGCTGGCATCAGAATCTTGTTGTCCGTGTGAACAGGCGGTCATTTCAGTGCGGGTTGCATTTGCTGCCACCCTTCAGGCGGTCCTCTATTTAGAACAGTCTGTCTGTATATTTAGCCGATTGCTTTCCACAGATTGTTACTATCTTTAGAAAGTATCCGAGTGATTTGTTAGTTTGACCGAGGGATATTGGATTATACCGAGTAATTGTACGCGGCACTCACTTATACAATCAATGCCAATGAAATTTATTTCTCTTATCAAGGGTTTTGTTTTCTTCTCACGCCCGCCATTTACCAGTTAACATGGATGCTAGTAACAACCACAAGCAATCATTAAATGCTGTTGACTTACTTCTTCAACCAGTCACACTTAAAGATGAACTGACATAAAAGATTAGCAGATTTTATCAGAAATTATCGGTATTTTTTTATTATTTGCAATTGTTTTCAATGTTTGAGGAGATCTGACTATCAGGATGTTTCAAGATTAAATCAACAAACCTGATCTTTTTGATAATCTGATAATTTTGATAATCTGACATAAATCTCCTCTCCTAATCCTCCATATCACTAAAGGCAGCACCTAATTGATGTCAGCCTCATCCAAGGTAACCGCTGCCTCAAAGATGACCTTACACAAAAAATTAGTGGACTATGAGAAATTACTGCTGGTATTTTTCTATCATTTGCGACTGTTTTCCTTGTTGAAGTAACTTTACCGCCAAGATGTTTCAAGATTAAAATTGTGGCTAAAACGCTTATATCATGCGAAAGTGCGATTATGACATCTATATTTGCAAAAAGACTAACGGAATAGAGACGCGTAACGCTGCAACTTGAACATAATAGCTGATACCAACTACAGCAACCATAGCAGTTAGTACGAATTTTTCTTCTAGTGTGAGTGGTTTAACTGTGATCAAGTTTTGCTGATTTTAATTTTGAAACATCGCGGCTGTAAAATCGCCTCTAATTTAAAAAACAATTGCAAATGATGAAAAAATACCAATACTTTCTGATACGATCTACTACAATTTTGTTCAAGTTTGTCATTAAATTGCAGTTAGCAATTGAAGGGCTTATCACACACGTCCCTTTAAATTTGCCTAGAACCAGAGCTACATTTGGCACACCGCTAAGTTTACCTATTTTTCCTGAATGCTATTAAACATTGATGCTTGACACAAAGTTCGGTCAGGAAATGAAACAAAATTTTATTGAAACGAAATGTTTATATTTGTTGTCATTGCATTGTGAGACACTGCACTAAATTTCTAATAGCTATGAACTTTGAAAGCAACCTTTATTAACAACATTGTTAAATGCTTAATGCGCAAAAGTTTAAAAGCCTTATAATAAAACACTAACACGCCTTTTATGACTGCGCATTTGTGTAACCAAGATGAGTAAGACTCGGAAAGAAAAGGAAAGGATCACTTGTGTTGCTTAGAAACAAAACAAAACAAGACTGCGCGTTAAGTGACATATTAAGATGAATCTGCTGCTGCCTAGCACTACGAGTATATTGATTTGAGGCCAGCACTGTGCACTCTTTCAACCTGCATGCACCGGCAGAAACAAAAGAAAAGGAATGGCTAAACGTAAATAGTTAATTAAAAGTGCGCATGCAGGTGTTAACTCAATAATATAACTAACCACGCACTTGAGGGTCAGAGGAAATCACCAAATAATATGTTTAACACATACTTGTCATAACCGACAAAAATCATAAACTGTTTAGTAGACTTTTTGAAAGAAAACTGTATGGCTTTGAAATGAGTTCAATAGAATTAGTTAATATGGAATGAGCAGAAGTGATAATACCATGATATAAAGTTAATTGCAAATTTTTTAATATAATAGCGTTATCTTAGCAGGTTCATGAAGAAACAATATAATTTGAAAGATCTATGCTACTATATTCACTACTAAGTGAATGCATCGTGTTAAATCAAACAAGTGGTTGGATAAGTTATGCTAATTCAGTTAAGTAGGTAGAGATTTTATGGTAAGTTTGTTAAGTAATAACATTATCTTATCAGGATCATATAAACAGTATAAATTATTGGAAATATTTTACAATATTTACTACTAAGTGAGTACCTGATGTTAAGTCAGTGAAGTAGGTGGATAAGTCTTGTTAAGTCAGTTAGTGATTGAATAACTTGTGTTAAGTCTGTCAAGTAGGCAGATAACTCTATGTTAAGTCAATTAGGTAAAAAATAAATGCATGTAAACAGTTGGGTTTTTTAATATCACCTTGAGTCATAGTCCTGTTCAATGAGTTATATTCTCCTTGATTAGTAAATTATACAAGGTTATCTCAGTGCAAGTTCCCTCCTTGAACTTGAAATATACTTTACTCCTAAAACTAAGTCAATCTTTCATATTACAGTTATTGTAAGAGGTGAAAACACTTGAGGTAGCGGCTTGAATTTTGTCAAATTGTTTCAGCTCAAGTTAAAAAAACACTCATTCCGACAAGCATATGGGAGTTATGGCTCTTGTATGCTAAGTGATAATCTGATAGAGACGTCATTCTTACATGTATGCTTTTACGGAACAACTCGTTGAAAAATCATTTTTGCCAGCATTTTGATTACGAACTCAAGTTTTTATAGATCTACTTTGTCACTGACTTCACAGACACATGCTTTTAAAGCCGATCATTTGAATAAACCCTGTTAAGATATGATTGCATAAACTGACGTGATTATTGAAAGAAGTCACACCAGTGCGAGCCTGTTTGCCTAGTGTTTAGAAACAGTATTGATTATCAATATGATGTGAGTCACAGTTGCTATATTTTGGAGTTACCCTCTCTCATAGGTCTATAAGTATAATTGGGTTTTGGTTAGCCATAACAGACATCCTTCAACTTCGATATTTTCAAATTACACTCTTATTTAGTTAACACTCATTACTCTGTATGCTTTTTTAAAATGTTCTTCCTGAGGAAACAAGTTCTTGAGAATAAAAAATGGTTAGCTTTTTTCTTATCAGAGCTTTACCATGGTCTCACAATTACATGTAGTTGAAGTAAACAGTTCTTCGATTAAAAAAGTGTTTGGGCATTTTCAAAACATAAAACCCAAATCAAACTACAACGACTATGGTATGAACTTAGTTATCCCTTGAATAGTTAGACAAAACTTTATTTGGGAGTTGAGAGTTGCAAACCCTTGTCTTAACTAGTTGTGACAACTCCGATTTGCCTTGCAGATGATTTTTTCAAAAAGACCAAAATTGTGTCTTTTGCTTGTATTTGAGTAGACTTTACATAGCCTCAATTTCTACAATTTAAAAATGTAAGCTATTCCTTAGTCTTCTAAACTCTCAATATGCTTGTTAAGTTTAGTCTGGTTTATAAATCATAAACAAAATATTTACAATATTGACCCGCTTTGGTTCTCACAAATTTTTTGGACCAACCGACCAACCAACCGACCACTATTATAAAATATTGAACTTATTTATCCGGGGATAGTTGCGGGTTGATATCAAAAGAGCCTATAGAATGTTATTCACATTTGCCATATATAATTAGCTGCGGTATCAAGATTGTTAGTCTACTTTCCTAAATTCTGACAGTATGAAGCAAAGAGAGGGCAACATTTACAAGATATGACAACTCTATGAACCGGGCATATGTACTTGTAAACCGTTTACAAAGTTAGCGAACTAACGATTTAAAATGCCTAGCCTGCAAACAGCAAGTTGGAGTTCAATCCTTAAAAAGGCAACCTGAGGGTAACAGAAATGACATTCAACCTTAAATCTCTCTGCAACTTGGCATGTTTCAACTTGTCAGGTTTTTTGCCACTGGACTCAGACGTGTCCAGCCAAGATTGCAGAGCTATTGCTTGTGCAACAAAGCTCTAAAACAATTAACATTAACACTGTTGATTCCAAATTAATTTTACCCAAACTTGATGAAGGAGGGTGAGGGGTTGGTTCATCGATTAGTTTGTAATGAAATCTAATTTAATAGATATACAAATGGGCGTGACTTAATCTTAATGGGCGTGACATACACGGCACTTAATCTCTTGCAAATTATAATGCGCATCTGTAAAACGTGAAGTGAATTTATTTCATAATGCTCAAAACTGCTTCAAGTTAGTTTGGGCAGATACAATTAAAAAAGGTCAAGGAGCTGATAGGTTGGACTGGGTCACTGGAATGTAGGCAACAATGTATTTTGGAGTTGTCGCTACCTGTTCTAGATATTCTATTTAGACAGCATCCTATTTAAAAATCTGTCACAAAAGTATTAGAAGAACACTATTTGCAGATTTATTTGATGTGAACCAATGTATCAAATTCATACAAATTCAGAAAACAGATCAAAGTCTATTTATCAAAGCCAAAGAAGAGGTCAAGGTCTATTTGCGAGACATGATTTTGTTATAGATCCAGTTGGTGTAGTAAGTGACTCTGGTGTAGACTCCAGGGTAGCCAGGAGTGGTGCAATCAGAGGTTCCCCAGCTCACAATACCAACCAAGTTTGTTCTTCCTGATCTTACGCATTGTAGGGGGCCACCTGAGTCACCCTGTAAGAAACATTATTATGTCAAAACTGCTGTAGGCTAGAGCAAATATCTCCATAGGATTATTTATATATATAAATCTCAAAGTTTGTGTGTGTGTCTGTTTGTGTGTTTTGGTTTGTCTAGCTATAGCTATTAGAAGTTTAAAAATAAAATATCTGTTTCATGCAATATTTGTTATCAGTACCTTCCATTCACCAGGCAAATATCTGACCAATAAAGCTATGTGAAATTGATGGAGTCATCGGGCGATGTATGTCGCTATGTGGGTGAAAATACGCTATGGCTTTCCATTACAACGCAACACAACTTTATCCTTGCTCTCTCGTAAAAGCAAGTGGTTAGCTCTTATTAGTAAGCGCACTCAAATTAGCCATGGGCATTGGGCCAGGCTAATGGCAACTACATCACCTGTCACTGTTTATGTGCAGATTTTTTAATACCCGTGCAAGGCCAGACATTCCGCTAGTATATATATATATATATATATATACATGTATGTATACTGTCCAAATGCCTGGCGTTGCATTTGTATCAAAAGTATTTGTATTAGCCATTGGCAATGTGCCATTAGCCTAACACATTGCCCATCGCTAATTTAAATTAGCTAGTAACCTATTGTTAAAAATTACGAATAAGAGCTGTGAGAGCAAGCATAAAATGGCATTGCGGCGTACACAGTTCAGTGTGCCAATTTTCACCCATTTAGCGACAAACTGAAACACACTTACTCACTTTGAGATCAATATATATATATACACATGTATACACTATATATATATATATATATATATATATATATATATATATATATATATATATATATATATATATATATATATATATATATATATATATATATATATATATATATATATATATATATATATATATATATATACATGTATACACTATATATATATATACATGTATACACTATATATATATGTATTCCTTTATTAGCAATAATTTCATTTCAAATAAAAATGTTTTTCAAGTTATGCCATACAGCAATTATAGTAAAACAAACTACAGTATAAAAAGACATCAGTTTACCACCAAAATCAAATAAATAGTTTGACATATACTACAGTTTGTTTAAACTGTTCAACAGTCGATAGAAAACCTGACAGTAAATGCTTCGAGTAACAGCACGCAGTATCAAAACAGATATATTATGTAACATTGTCTGACAAACTAAACAACTAGGAACATTTACTATGATAAGAGCAGTGTTTGCTTGTCCGAAATCATGGTTCAAGGTCGGCAAAAAAGATTGTATCTTATGGGATTCGAACTCCCAGCATTTGGTTTTTGTAGACTAGCACTCTAATACCTGCACAAATTGAACGCCTTTATACATCGCTGAATACTTGTATGTATAGTCATTACACCTAACAAAAATTCACGACAAGATACTACACTGCCATGGTAATAGTAACAATAACAAAAAGGTTTTTATTGTACACTACTATCCTGGCAGTCTGGTGTGTCGTGAGTGATAGTCAGGTGTTATAAGTAACTGCACAGTTGATTGGTTTGAGTGATAAAATGTTGGTTCACCAAGCTGATAGTTGCAAGTGCAAATCCCATTGAAAGCAATCTTTTTTTCCAACACTCAAAGTTTGGCCTCAAATAGATGAACATGGCTCCTATTACAGTGCAGACTCTATTGCATAGACAAAAAAATTGAAGGGTAGGATTCATTGATATATGGATATAAATATATATTTGTGACTTACTCGAACATTTACTAGATAAGGTGTAAGGTAAGTTATTTTATATGTTATTGTTTTTTTTGACATTTAAAAGCTTATAAAAATTGGAATATGGTTAATATACTTTACTTACAAAACTATAATGTTCCAAAATAACTAAAAAGTTGCATGCTGAAATTACTTTGGGCGCAGATTTAAAATTAACTCAAATATTACATTTTAGAACATTCTAGATTTATGATGAAAGTTTTAGGTGCTGAGGTGAGTGTAGATAATGAGTTGACCATAGAGAAAATAAAAGTTTTAAGTATCCAAAAATTTAATTAAATTATTTGTTGAGGTCAGAGGTTAAACTGTGTCACGAAACTAGCTTTCAGCATCACTAAATTTTGCAGTTGTTGTAACTTGAAGACCAAATTTTACAAAAAGCCTTTTTTACGGCCACTAAGATGATATAACTTTACTTTTCTGCTGCTGAAATCACTAGTCTGAACTACTATTCAGGGTGTACATAAAAGATAGAATTACTCACGCTGCATGAGCCGCTGCTTCCATCAGAGTTACAGATGTTACCATCAGAGATGGAGTTTCGTCCCCAAGCGTCCTGGCAGTCAGCATTAGTCCTTATATCTGCTCTGATCTCCTGGAGAATGTTTTCATTGGCTGTGCCTGCAATAAATGAGGTTCGATTGGCTATTTATCAACAAATCTTGTACTAACAGTGCATCAATTGGTTGTGGGTGAACCAATGACAGGACAAATGACTTATATTAAATTTAAAAAAATTAGCTATAAAATCGTTTTGAAAGCAAACACATTATAGCCTTTAATGAAAAATACAAAAAACTATTTGCAATAGAATCTTCTGGATCTGTGCAATGATCTGTGCCTACTGTTAGTAATGGCTGAAGCTAACAATGATGACAACTACAATGCAAATTGTAGTAACAATAATGATATTTGTCATCATTTTAACAAAAACATTGCTTTTAATTCGTGCTTGGCAACATTTACCTCCTTTTTAGTGGTATCTTTTACACAGATATCAATATATCAATTACAATATATCAATATAAAATTGACAGCGTTGTTTTTATTCTCTTTTCATCAACAATCTAACTACGATTTTTTTGTCACAAAAACTTATCTAAGCAATATGTTTAACAAATGCCACGCAGTGTTTGCTTAGATAAAAGGCGTGCCATCTTTCTAAAAAATTGTAGCAAAAGCTTTTTCTACAAACAGATCAAGCGAGTGAGAATTTCATTAGAGATGAACGTGCGCCAAAACTCAGAAGCTTTTATCAAACAATATTGGTATTTTTCTATCATTTGCAATAGTTTTTGATGTTTGAAGCCATCTAACTGCCAGGATGTTTTAAAATTAAAATTGACAAAACTTGATCGCACTTAAAATGCTCAGAAGAAAAAGATGTGTCCAAAAATCGACTAAAATTCTGCGCAAGTTTATTTTTAATGGTGGTGAATAAATTTTCTGTTATGCTGTCTTGTTGCAAATAATTGAAATTAAATATAAGAAGGAATAAAGGTTTTACTTGATCTCTAAATAAAGCTCAGTAAACTAGCCTATGTTCCATGAACCATAACTGACCCTTAGAGTCTCCCCATCCCGTGACCCAACAAGTATCAGAACTAGTGAACTCATCAGAAGCCTTAGGCAAGCATGCTGTCTGTACAGCATTTCCAAGGGTGACTGGCTGTGCGAGCCTTAGAAGAGCAATGTCATTGGGCCAAGGTGATCTGTCAGAATAGCTCTCATGCTACAAATAAAGTGATAAAAGAGGTGATAAAAAATTAATAACTACATTTTAAGAAATAATACAAAAACAATACAATAATATATTATTATATAATAGTATTAGAAGTGTTGATATAAACTGAACTGGCGAAATGAGACAAAATCATATATAAGTAGAGGTTTCACATAGTAATATGTGTCATATACTATATCATATAATGTCATATACTACATCATATAATGTTATATACTAAATCATATAATTTCATGTACTACATCATATAATGTCATCTAGTACATCATATAATGTCATATAGTACATCATATAATCTCATATACTACATCATATAATGTCATATACTACATCATGTAATGTCATATACTACATCATATAATGTCATATACTACATCATATAATGTCATATAGTACATCATATAATGTCATATAGTACATCATATAATGTCATATAGTACATTATATAAGTAATACATTATACTAAACCAATAATGTAGCTTTTTTATCATTAATATAGTAGTTCATAGCAGTAATTTTGTATTCTACATCAAAAGGAAGTATTCTAGAATAATAGTATAACATTTTATATTGTTATCACAGCATGTCGAATTAGTAACACGTTATTCTGTATTAAAACATAATATTTCATATTCGCAACATAATATTTCATATTAGTAACATAATATTTCATTAAAGTAACATAATATTTTATATTAGTAACATAATATTTTATATTAGCAACACAAATACAATGATAAATAATAACTCTCACTGTTATAACAATAAAACTTGTGTAATATGGAACTGATAAATACTATTGGCTAGAACTGGTTGAAAGTGATAATGGTAAGAATAATAATTAGTAATAATAATACCAAAAGGATAACAAAATATTAATAATAATAATGATAATAACATAATAACAATATTTATAATAAAGAAAAAGTTGAAGTAATAATAGAAAAAAAAATAATAGAAAGAACAACGATGCATCAGGTTTCTTTAAATTATACATAAAGCAAACAATACTAACAAGTACGCTGTAAATGATAGCGACAACAATAATATTTGTAATAATAGAAACCATACTAATAATACATACTATTATAATCATTTATAACTAATAGATAATAACAAAAATAATAATAATAGAAATAATTATGATAAATAACAAATATATAACTATTAAATACCTTCCGTAGGGTTATATAAATTATAACAAGAAAAGTACTAGATATCCGAGGAAGTTCCATATTAGTAATATTGTATTCTATATTATTAAATACTATTATTTGTTTTAAGAACTAAACAAGAGCACAACTCCTATAAAAAGCTCACCTTGACAATCTCAGCGATTTCTCTCTCAACTTCTCTTCCACTGTCCTGGTTTAGGCGGTGCTCACCCAAGACTACTTTGAAGTCAGATGGGCTGTCCCAGCCACTTCTGTTAAACAATATTTAGATCAAAAGTGACTACTCCATATTTCACAGAGGTACACTGAAAACATTGGCTTTCATAAGATAATATAAAAAGATAGCTTGTAAATAAATGAATAATAATTAGAAATCTTAACTTTGATAGCAAATAATGATGATAATAAGTATATTTATAATATTGGTGCTCCAATCGACCTATCTATTTAAATATCTATATATTCAACTATCTATCTATTTAACTATCTATCTATTTAACTACCTATCTATTTAACTATCAATTTAACTATCTATCTATTTAACCATCTATCTATTTAACTATCTATTTATTTAACTATTTATCTATTTGACTATCCATCTATTTAACTATCTATCTATTTAAATATCTACCTATTTAACTATCTATCTATTTAACTACCTATCTATTTAACTATCAATTTAACTATCTATCTATTTAACTATCTATCTATTTAACTATCTATTTATTTAACTATTTATCTATTTGACTATCCATCTATTTAACTATCTATCTATTTAAATATCTACCTATTTAACTATCTATTTATTTAACTATCTATTTATTTAACTATCTATCTATTTAACTATCTATCTATTTAACTATCTATCTATCTATTTAACTACCTATCTATTTAACTATCAATTTAACTATCTATCTATTTAACTATCTATCTATTTAACTATCTATTTATTTAACTATTTATCTATTTGACTATCTATCTATTTAACTATCTATCTATTTAACTATCTATCTATTTAAATATCTATCTATTTAACTATCTATTTATTTAACTATCTATTTATTTAACTATCTATCTATTTAACTATCTATCTATTTAACTACCTATCTAAATTTCAGTGTCTGTCTAGTTATAGCAATTAAAATCTAAGAATGAAAAACCAGCTTCGCAAAGGATACGATCCCATGGCTTGCAATTCTGATGACCAACGATCTAAACCACATCTATAGAATTGTTCAACTGACCGAAGACTTAGATGGCTGTTATGACATTCACTACACTAGTTAAGATACTCATGCGGGAAGTGCTTTGGGTTATTAACTAGCACAGTTGATCGTTACGCGTAACGTAACGATTATTAAGCTGGCTTAAAACACGGCTATTGTTTTCATAAAAATTCAGACTACTAGCTGAAGAGGTGAGCTACTCAAATTTTTGGGTAACATTTTTTATCTGTTCAATGCTGGGCACTTGGCTAATACTATAATAAGAGCAGTGACTGTCTATCGGAAGCATTGCAGATTATAAAACTAAAACAGTTCAAAAGCAAACACGCTCCTTCTATACTACTCGGAAGCCCCAACAATTTTACCCTCTTTCGGAACCCTAACGGTTTCCTGGATAATTCTCTATATACTTATTATTCATGACGATCTCCTACGGTACATGAGACTGCTGAGTGTACTAGTAGTAGTGCTGATTGTATCATAATAAGTGAAAGCCTTTTGCTTTTTAGATAGAATTTGGACACAAATTGCGATCAGTCAATGACAATGAACCACTGTAATATAGTAGTAAGAATAATGATACAAATAATAATAAAGATAATAATAGTAATAATAGTAATATTAATCAAACTAATCAAAATAATAAGAGCAATAATAATTATCATTACTATGCAATTATTAAAGACTAAGCTGTTAACTGTTTAGTCATTGGATAAAGCATGGAACACGTTGAAACCAATTAACAGCCATGAAAACTCTATACAGTAGTATTAATAAGAGTAATAAGCATACTATTAATATATCTAAAATGAAAAATAAATTTGGACCTCACTAATCCGATAAACTCATACTCATAAATCATTCTCAATTTAATATATTAAAACTATACTAATAAATTCCACTTAGTCATCATGTGTCTGTCTGTTAGCCAGAGTGAACGAGATGCAATTCTAAATTTTTTGAATGATTTTGTCCAAACTTTCCAGGCATCTGCTCCATGTATTCGGCAGAATTTCAAAAAATATTTGTTTTCAAAACTTTTTCTGGTGTCTGATAATCAGCCTTTTAAACATTCGTCTTATTAGAAACACAAGAATGCACCTTTATATACATTGAGGACAATTGATCTCAATTAATGCATTCATGGATTGTTATTGTGAAAGCGCTATACGTAGAAATTGCATTGAAAATCTACACTCCTTCTGCAAGCTAACTAATTGAAAATGGACAAAGCCACAGCAAAACCAAACCTAATGCTAATATAACTAAAACAACCGAACGCTCTCAAGTCCACAGCACTTATTCTGGCAAGCATGTGAGAGTTATGGCTCTTGTAAAGTGAATGACAATCTGATGGAAATTAGAGTAAAATCCATTTTCGCATTCCTACTTTCACTGTACGAGCTGCTAATTTTTACCTTTTGAGCAGCAATTTTATTAAAATCTCTGAGGTATTATAGACCCACCTCACCATTGACTTCAGTATTGATTATCAATATGAGGGTCACATTTGCTATATTTTGGAGTTGCCTTCTCTCCTAGCTGTAGAAATACCTGTACGTATAATATCGATTTTGGTTAGATATAATAGGAGCCATTTAACATGTTAGTATGCGTACCCAGAAACACAATGGGCTGCTGTCACAACCCACTCTGAAGTGACCAGGGTGCCTCCGCAGACATGCATGTCATAGTCATAGTGAAAGAGGCTGATTTGCCAGGGGTACTCATGCTCATTAGCATTTGCTCCGCCCACAATCCTGTTTCCCGTTGACACCCCACAGTTCTCTGAAACAAAGATCCCATAATGCAATGACATGCAACCCTGTAAATGACTTCAGAGCATATTCAAAATCAAAAGATAGGTCAAGTGTCGAAAATGAACAGTTTTTGTTGTTCATTCTGAGTATGAAACAGTAAAATAATTTTCCAGAAGGATGAAACATTTATCTAAATTCTGAGTGCAAGTTAACGTAACTAATATGGCTAAAGGAACTCCATCACTCAATGTAGGCAGGCAATTTGCTGACTAACGATGATTTTCAGTATGATAGAGTCAGATGAAAAGGAATAGTCTGAAAAATTTGCATTTTATCACCACAAAAAAGAAGATTGTTTTGTTTTGATTTACACAACTGTAATATTTGCTGCTATCGCTGTGATTAGTTTTTATGAGTTCATTTTGGGAGTTGTCTACTTAATGTTAATGTTTTCTGTCCTTTCCATGATGAAACAACTCTTTGGGTTTCATCTCATTGGCACACTTCCTTGTCTAAAATAGAAGCTTAAATGAAACTTGGTAGTAATTCACCCACAAACACGATCTTTTGCATTATTTCAGCTGCAATGAAAGTGATAACTTTCCAACTGATTTTAAAATGTTGAGATTATCAGATTTAGATTATCAGATTTAGATTATCAGATTATCTAGATCTGATAATCTTCCTAAATAGTTGAAACCTTCAAACAAGTATGACGACATTAGGTTAATTAACATTAGAAGTCGTTGTGAAAGCTTTATTAATTTTTCTAAAACTCACAGAAAATTTAATAAAGTTTAATAAATAAATAATTTAATAAATTAAATTTCTAAAATACCCTAAACATATTCCAAACACTGTTTGCAATATCTTTTAAATATTTCAATGTGAGCCAAATTGTGGTGAAATTTCCCTTTAAAACAAAATGACTCAAACCTTGTCCAGGGATGGTTGAGGGGTCAACATCGCCTACTGGTGGGTCTACGGGTCCAGAACCTTCTTGAAAGCAGCACATTCTCCTGTTGTTGCTACAAGTTAGACTAAAATCCCAGTCTCCATTGTCACAAGACCTTTTGCATTCTCCACCTTGTGACTCACATGTCGCCCCTGCAATTGTTATAACCTCAGGCTAAAGGGGAATATTCCAGAATATTCTAGTTTATTATAACAAAATGTTGATCTTTTGGCAAGTGTAAAATTATGAGTGAAGACTACTTTAAATGCTAATAAAAATACAAAAAATAATATTAATAATATAAAGTATAAGACAATAATTCATATAATAAAATAAGTAAATATGTTTTAATAGACTATAAAATACAAATACTAATACCAAAAATACTCAGTAAATATGTCTTTTTTATAAGTTAGGTAATACAAATGAGTTTGGTAACACATAGTAATCTTTACTATCTATATCCTCAATCTACCCAATGCTTATCAGAGCTTGAAAAAATATTACATCGTATAGGATTCGAACCTATTACATTCATTACAGGTTTCCCCAAAACCAGCACCAATTGCTCATTTTTAATGGATTGTAAAACTATTTTGAATATGGCGACTCTTTGTGCTTTATTGGCACACCTGATTATCTCTCACAGCAATGGTGACTCTTAAGAACTTTGTCCACCTGAAGCCCGGGTTGGAGATTAGTATAAAAGATTCCTTAGTGCAGGATTAGAACTCTTGACATGCAGATTTACATCCGATGACCTAACAACTGAGCTAATCCAATATCTTCCAGCCCATCCCAACAACATCCGCTTTATCCACACTTCTGTCGATCTCCCACAGTACATTAGACTGCCAAGGGCTTTAGATATTTATATTAATTACAATGTATTAATTAATGTAACACTACAAGCTCCAGATCTATTATAACTTAAATTGTAGAAGTTTTAAAAGAGGTGTCCAAGTTTAAAATGCTGTTAAATGACATCAAAAATATATACTTATTTGATAAAAAACTAAATTTTAAACAGCTAACTTAAGTTACATTGAATTAAGTACTGACACAAGGTATTTATTTAAATTGTTTGATAACAACAATAATTATTTGGTTTGAGAAAAAAAAATTATTTATGGGATAATATGTT
Source organism: Watersipora subatra (assembly GCF_963576615.1). NCBI lineage: Eukaryota > Metazoa > Bryozoa > Gymnolaemata > Cheilostomatida > Watersiporidae > Watersipora > Watersipora subatra. Next base: position 19,915,820 of record NC_088713.1, read on the forward strand.
TTTATAAATGTTTTTAACTAAATGGATTTTTGACTATATCCTCAGAACCATTTTAAATGTAAAGAAATGTTTATAAAGCTAAAAAAAAATGTAAAAGTGAAATAGCAAACTTTTGCAATTTTAGAAACTTGCATTATATGTGAGATTATTTAATTTTAATTTTGGCTATTTTAATAAAACAGAACTAATTAAAAAACTTAAAAAAAATCAGAATTGTTTTGTCAATAGTTAAAAAATCACTTTATAATTTTTTAAAGTTTTCAATGAAATAAATTTGAATTTATTTTGTTACAGAAACATTTTTAAAAACTTAAGAGAACCGTTTTTAAGGGAACAAAAAATTTACCTGCAAAGCTTTGTAGTACACCAGGTATGAAAATTTTTTCAACATCCGGCAAAGTCAAGTTTAATAAAACAAATGATATATAAATTATACATTCTAGTACCCTGAAAGTGCAGTGTGCTGTGAGAGATTGTCAAATCTAATAACTAACTGATTGATTTTAGATCGTGTGCTAGAGCGCAGGTGTTAGAGGGGCGATCTATAAATTTGAATGTCGCGAATTTAAATCCAATGTGATGCAACCTTTTTTGCAACAGCCGGGCATGACTCTTATTGTAGTAAAGATGGCCCACCAAGCAGAAAACTGTGAGTTCAAATCCTGTTTGATACAATCTTTTTCAACATTCCACTATGGCGATGGACAAACAGAAAAAAATGCAGATTCTGTATCATATATATAAACTGACTTACCAAAAGCAAGAGCAATTAAAGCTGACCCAAGGATAATCTTGAACAACATTTTGAGAGATCTGGCTGATCAAAGCTGGCAGCTGACAAATTGACATGACTTTTATACACAGTCGTATCAGCATCTTCAACCTTCTTGACAGATAAACAATAGCCTAAGGGGCTTCAACAGTGTTATACATATTTGAGGGTTATATAACTATAACATTCTTAAGAATAATTTTAGAGAGTACTTCATGGAAAATGAAAAATTTGGAAATTGCATTGCCTGTGGACCATGGAGAGGTTGATTTGTGGCGCCGGTGGGGTGTCAGTCTAGCAAACCAACAGTTGAGAGTTTGAAACCCATTGTAGTTAATCATTTTTCCTCTAATTGTGATTTCCAACAGGTAGATGGAGTAACAGACTGGCAATTCAGGGTGTCGTAAGAGGTCATTAGTTATGGTAACTATACATGCAGTCCTTTTGTTAGGTGGTGCAGATAGTAATATGCCTAGCTGCCAAGCAAAATCTTCGAGTTCGAAGCTTGTGCAATGCAATCTTTTTTTAACATCAAAACATGGTGTTGGATAGCTAAAACGACAATAGTACCTGGCTCTTATTATAGTAAAAAAACTATTAAAAATAATAGCTTATCAAAGGAAATATTTTATTGACTTTTCAAAAAGTAAAGCTCGGTGGGGTTGTGCACGTGCACAAAATTTTAAAAGATTTTATTAGAAAGTATCAGTATTTTCCTGTCATTTGCGGTCGTTTTTAATGCTTGAGGGAATCTGACTGCCAGAATGTTTCAAAATTAAAATCAGCAAAACTTGATGGAGTTAAAACACACCGATCAAGTGAAAGTGCGCTTACAGTGGCAAAGAGACTGAATAGAGATGTAATTTGAACGCATTAGCTGATATCAACACGATCAACGATAGCAACTAATGACATCATTTCACACATTTTTTTTCTTTGTATCGATTTGACGGCGATCAAGTTTTGTCAATTTTAATTTGTAAACATTCTGACAGTCAGATCGCCTCAAACATCAACAACAATAGAACATGATGGAAAGATACCAATACTTTCTGATGAAACCTACAAAATTTTTTGTGTAAATTCATTTTTAAATTGAAGGCTCTATTACCAGATCACCTAAACACCTAACCATCTATTACTTTATTGCCAGCATTATGTTCTACAAAAAGTCATTGAACTTTGTACTTTGTGAAAACCTGAGAGGTTGACTTACGCTGCTGATTTATTGCTTCCCACCGAATGTCAAGGAGCCAATATAGTTTTTCTTAAGAAGCTGATATGAGGGTGCATATGCTTAATTCTCAGACTCAAGTTGAACCACATCTAGCACCCGGATCTGCCATATTGGCTACTTACTCTAATAAATTATTACCTTTTGCAAGTGACTGTAAATGCACCATGGATAGCAAACCTCACGTAGCATTTGTTCTTGACATTGTTCTACTTTGCGCTTTTGGAAAACAATTCCAACAACATTAATCTTTTTGGTTAATCTATAATCTATATTTTTAATATATATTTTGGTTTAATCTATATTTTGGTTACATTTTAAAACCATTCAAGACCTACAAATTATTATTAGTCATAATGTGAACGATTAAGAACACTTAAACTGTTTTCTAAACTCAGCAATTAGCATAAATGTAAGTAAATGTTATCATATGTGCCACATACTTGTGTAGTACATTGTATATTTGTACAATACCAAACCCGTAAAAGATTAATAAGAGCTAGGGCGAGAATCACAGAGGTAAAGCCAAAGCTAAAACCTTTGAGCCAATAATTGTCATGATAGCGAAATGATGGAAAGCATTTACTGACAATTCGCTGTGGATCAAAGTGGAGGGGTGGTCAAAGTCTACCGAATAGTTGGAAATACCTTGAGCAATTCTTGTAAAATATTTCATTTTTGTATTCTCACCAACCAGCTTGTTGCTAGGTTGCTATCATATTAACCAACTGCGTAATTTATTATAATTGTTGATAATATTTAGTTATAAACATTTGAATACTCGAGTTTTGTTTGTTGTTTCCTGTCTGTAGTTGCTGTTAAATGACAAACTCAGATATCCAAAGACAAATGACAAACAAGGGTGTTGATATTAGAACTGACACATTACCAACAAGTGAAAAATTATAGCAATGACACAGTATATTGCTAAATGTCTAAATGAAGACCACCAGCGGTGGAGTTATCTCCACCAGCGGTGGAGATAACTCATAGTTTATAAATATAAATCTCAAAGTTTTTTGTCTGCCGCTCGGTCCAGCTATGGGTATCTAACAAAGACAATATCGTATCACAGAAGATTTGATGTTGGAACCTCTCGTTCACCAGGGAATAACCTAACCAAATAAGCTACACGAAATGCAATAGATTCATTAGGCAATATGACTCATTAGTTTGGTTAAAATATACATAGCGCTCTGCGCTAGACAATGTCACTAAAGCTTGCTCTCACGGCTCTTATTACTAACTTGAGCAATATGGATACTAGCTTACACAAATAAGTCATTGGCATTAAGCCAGGCTAATGGTAAGTGGCAGGCAACTACATTAGCTGCCACTGTTTATAAGCTGTTTTTTAATACCCGTGCAAGTTATTCTATACAGCGACAATAATGTACACTGTACATTGTACTGTCCTTTCACGTTATACCTTTCAAAACAAGACAACCATTTTTAAACATAGCCTAAGTTATCTTTACTGAATGAAAATGAAAAAAAAATTAAATGGCCATGATTTATGAAAACCTGTAATACAACGATACCCGGATAGGTGAACCCATGAAATACAATTAACTTCTGTATTACAAGAATCTAGGGCCAAGGGAACCATAAGGGTCAAGCAGTAAAAATATTCAACATTTGTGTGTAATTATAGAAACCCTGGCCCAGAAGTATTTTGTGGTTGTGGGTACTTGAGTAGCCTGTCTTAACAAACTGTTGTTTTTTGCGGAGCTGTCCCCCGTCGAGCGGGCGAGCAACAACAGCTTGTCTGTCACAAGACGTACTGCACCTGATGCATCAGCTGCACTTATAGGGAGTTGTTCTCTTCCGTCTACGGGGCTTGGCTGCGATGTTATGTCGGTCGCTCCATTGGTAATCATAACGGATTTCGCGCAAAAATTTCTGTAGAAAATTTTAAATAAGAACGTTTAATTAGCGACTCGTCTCTGCAGTAAACTTTAGTAAAATTTAAGAGCTTAAGCAACAGCAGCGACTAAACATGTCGTTATTTGTGCGCTCAGTCAGTTTCATTTCTATTTTTGTATCAGTCAGTTTTATTTGTTCTTATTGATTTTATTTTCAGTTTATTTTATTCTTAAGTTCTACTAACGTTTATCACAGAAACTAGTCTTTGGTTAAACGTTGTAATCTTGTTTTTTCCTACATAAACTTTTGCGTGAAATCCGTTATGATTACCAATGGAGCGACCGACATAACATCGCAGCCAAGCCGCGTAGATGGAAGAGAACAACTCCCTATAAGTGCAGCTTATGCATCAGGTGCAGTACGTCTTGTGACAAGCTGTTATTGCTCGTTCGCTCGACAAGGGACAACTCCGCAAAAACAACAGTTTGTCAAGACAGTCTAGTACTTGAGGTAATGCAGTTTTAGTATATGATATCACTACGTATCGCCTTTTACCCCATAGATATGGTGGATGTACTCCGTAACTTTTTCAACTCTAAAATATTTTTACTAAGCATATATACATGTATTTAAATTAAAATTCGTAAGTTTTAAAGTTTGCAAAAAAAAATTACTTTTGGTGAGATTCGAACTCACAACTTTCAGTTTTGTTGATCAACACTGCCACTGGTACCAAGTAACTACCCTGCTTCACTGTGCAGTTACTCACTATGTCTGGCAATTTCTCACAGTGCACCGGACTGCCAGGGTACTAGTTTTAAATAATAAAATGAACCAGAAACTAGATTTTCTGTTGACGATTAAAAAATTTTAAACAAAGAAACAGTAGAGAAAAGCAATAAAACTACTTTCTCAGCAATTAGGTAGGAGGAAAAAATATAAAAACATAAAATATTTCAAAATCGTGTAGTAAAATAAGATTGTAAAAAACAATGAATTGAAATTCGACGTAAGTCTATGATGAGTAAGAGAGCCCACAAGCAAACAAGAAACGCTACAAAACATACAAAAATATAAAGACGTGCGCAGACTACAACAGGCATAAATTTTATGTAAATGTAATTATGCATTTGAATAATCTTCTGCTGCCAGGAATGACCAAGATTCTACTTTGGCTGAATAGTTTGTTCATAATTGTTCATGGTCATATTCATAGAAAAGTGAAAACAAAATTTGCCAAGAGCACACAACTCTTTTTAAATTTAAAATGCCTGTTAAACAAGCTTCAACACTGCTTTATAAATCAGAAAAAAAACTGCTAGCAGTTGTTAAAAGCATAGATGAAACTCTGTGTTTTTGATTAGCATATAAAAATACCAATATTTCACAGTTCTGCCTTCATCATTCTGGAGAGGTTACGAAAGACTGCTTATCTAGCATGGCCCAGCTAAAACAATTGCAAAACTTGCTAAATATATATTGAAGACATAAGGTGGCAAAAACCTGGCATTCATTTTGTGACATAAAACTGCTGCTGTTGAACTTTTGATTTTAATTGTTGAGAAAAGAAAAAGCTGTTTATTTATTAATAAAAGCAGATGGAGATTGAAGCTCTGCGATGTGGCGGTTTTATTGTTTGATGACGATTTTAAATGTGAATGATTTAAAATTACCACCACTTAAAGAAACATCGTCAATTGTATAAACTATATAATTGTGCAATAGCAATTTTTCTCCTACCTGACGATTGTCAGAGTGAGCGGTACTGGAACGAAAGCGCACAGGCCTTTTGTCTAATAATATGTATGCTCATGCTTCATGATCTTCTACGAGGCGACATTCATGGAATGAATGTTTCTAATTATCATGGACACAAAACCCTTTTTTGTTAAAATATACAAAGATATCATAACAAAAATTCACAAGTTTTTTTCACGTAATAATAATATCACGAACCCTCTACAATGGAAGATTCACAATACATTGTGAGTTGATTCGCTACTGCAAATTTGCAATATCAAATCATCTGATGATATTGGGAATCGGGAAGCTCTACTGAAACCTGAACATTGAAGAGATGTGAAAGTCAAAATAGTAGCTGAAGACCTCGGTGCAACTTTAAACTCAATACAGACTATAATCTGTAATGAGTGTTTACCAGTGTGTTGATGTATGTTGGGATGTTTGTACTCGTAAATTGGATGCTGTAGAGTTGGTAGATTGTTAGTATGCCTATATGTACTAAACAAAAGCTGCCATCAGCTAAGTACACCAGTATGTAATTAAATGAAATTATTCAGCAAAATTACCCACTAAACTGATTTTAAAACACTTCAAAATACTTTTAAAAGATTTCAAAATACTTTTTGTACGATATCTGCTTATTTAAAACTTCCAAAAATCCTAGAAAGTTATTAAGAAATATTTTAAGAGCTAGGCGGTATTAACGGTTAAAAATCAATTTGTCAGCAAAGCAGTTTGAAATTGTTTTTGCTTTTTATTCTTTGTACATTGTACCTGTTTCTGCTACTCTCACCAAAAATTGACAGAATTTTACTTTTGTTCACCTGTTGTTAAAGGGGAATTTATAAAAGGAAGCTGTGGCCTAGCGGTCAAGGACTCCTGACCTGCAAACAACAGGTTAGTGTTCGATTCCAAAAAAAGTCCACCGATGGTGACAGGAATAACATCTGTTTTTGAAACTAGGCATGTCTCTAATCATATCGGGTCTGTTTCCTTTGAACTCAGAAATGTTCAGCCAAGATCACAGAACTATTGTTTGTACAATGGCTCTTAACAACATTCACAGCCCCTGCTTGTAGTAAGTTAAGCATGCATCATACTCACACAGAAAAATATGAAAATACTAGCTGTGCCACCCGGCGTTGCCCGGGTAATAGAAAAGTCGTTGGACAGAAAATTGATTTGTATTTAACATATAACAACATTTGCTATTCTAACTTTCAAACTACATATTATGAGAAAAGTGTTTTGTGTTATAAACAATGAGAAGTAGTGAGAGTTGCTCGCTATTAGTCAGTTTAATAATGTGAGCAACACCTCGTGACGTTATGCTATGACCCGCGTCAGATGCGAAGCAGTTAGGTATTGGCTCTCATATAATGACTTATATTGGCAAGCTAGCAACTTGATTTCTGTAGTCTAGTGGGTAAGGCGTCAGACTGGTGAACAGCAGGGTCAGATATCAAATTTTCTTTGGTATGGGATATTTATTCCGCGATTTTAAGGTCTATAGCCGGACAATCAACCCTACAAATGACAAACTCTGAGAAATATATATATATATATATATATGTTTCCATATTTTAGAGCTTAAAATTTCACGTTTTGATATTTTCATAGTTGTAAGAAAAATTTTTAGGTTTAGCTTAGTGGCTGCTTTGGAGAGCCCCGAAGTTCAAAAAATGGTAAGAGAAGATAATAACTTTCTCTTGCTCATAAAAAAGGCAATGCCACACTAGGGATGCAGCACAAAAGCAGGTCACTGGAGTTGATCGTTCGACCAACATTCACTATAAAAATGAGACAACTCTCTGCAAAGACAACAAAGATGTGACAAGCATTTGAAGGATCTCCAAAGCCTGTGTCGGAAAAGTTTTACTAATTTTGGACATCCGCAGAAATGGAGAGCTAGTCGGCCTTTGCTATGGACGTTGATGGAAAAGTAAATTCATCAAGTGCAAATTCTGCTACAATATTCACCTTCAGAGAAAGCATATTGGAGTCTAGATTTGATACAAATAAAACAATCATACCATTTTACCTTTGGAATAACCAAAACTTATGGAATATAATACCCGTCTGCAGTTTGATGCAATCATCCATATACTCATAATAGCCTAATTAAACCATAAAGTAATTTTGGTTCTATTGCTAGTTAAAAAATGGTGAGAATTTATAGCAAAGGCTGATGTTGTCATTCATCATAATAACTACAAGGTAAAGCCCAACCTTACTACAAGGTCGTGAACCTACTTCAAGGTCGTGACCTTGCTACAAGGTTTCAGTTTTGCTACAAGGTCACACCATAAATACAAGGTTTCATCTTTACCACAAGGTCACATTATTACCACATGGTCACAACCTTGCTACAAAGTCACAACTTTACCGCAAGATCATAGTCATACCACAATTTTTATTAGGCACAACTCTCCAATGCTTTTGCATTAAAAACTATGTTGTCTATTTCTTTGCAATATTTATTGAACATATTTAGACATAAAACCTTCAATACTTGAGTTTTGTTTGCATTTTGATGTTTATAACGCCTATTAAATGTCAAACCCATATATCACAAAGAAAATATTATTTGAACAAATTGCTAAAGAGAATGTTGCTATTGGAACTGACACATTAAAGCAAGTAAAATCTCATAACAATAAAAATCACAATTTTTGAGCAATATATAATTGGGTGTCAGATAGCCATAAAAACATTGGGATTAATATGTTAGATCAAAAGGTGAAGTCAGCAGGAAATCAAAAGCTAGTTTTTTAAAACCTATTGCTAGCTATTGCAAATACAGAAGAAAATATTTTAGCAAATATATTCAACAAAATTATCTAGCTAGCTGAATTTAAAGCAAAACACTTTGTTTACTTATTCAGAATTTATGAAACTAGCTGAGTAATTTGTTGAGCATCTTCGAATAGTTTGACTAAACATAAAAAGTAATTGATAGAAATTATTGATTGTATGGCAATTACAAATTAATGCAATGCACTAAAATTGACTTATTTTGTGCCAGATTTATAAAATTTTAAACCTAGTTTTAAACGGTGATTGTCTTAGGTAATAGAAAAATAGAGTAAAATAAAAAGCAATCATTTTAAGTGTAGTATATCTCTGCCAAAATGGGAGACAAAAATCTATATAAATCTGAAAGTGTATAAAATGCTTTGCGTTTGATTTTTTTTGCTTTTAGCTGCATACAGTCTGAAACAAGAGAAAAAAGAAAAAGTTTTACAATAAAAATTATTTTCTATTGCTGCATTCACTTGAAAAGCAATAATATCTCAAAGTTATATTGCCAATCTTTAATCTTTAAATCTTTCATCCTCAATCTAATTCTGTTGATGTCTGCAAAAGGCGTATCTGCTTCAGATGATGCCCGTAGTCATCTTCAAGGGCAGCAAAAGCGGCGCCGAGTATAACTGCTTGGTATATAGTGACATCACACCCTGGTAAGCACACGTCGAACTCTCCTATGAACATTCCAAACGGTAGGGGTCGACTTCCTTTACCTCTTAGATAGACTATGGACCCACTTTCCCCTGCTACCAGTGGTCTACAACGTTCACATAGCACAGTGAAAGAAAGAATAGAGGTAGAGGAATGCTGTGCTCAAGGTGTGCATATAAGGATAACCACTGATGTAATATCTTATTTTATATACAGTTTAACTCTAGTTAGAATAGATAAGATAAAAAAGGTTTTTAATTTACGATTTTCAAAGGTAACCAATGAATGTAATTTTTTTACTTCATTTTTGAAAGAAAATATGGAGTTACATGCACAAAAAAGGTATTGATTTACCATAGCTTTGATTAAAAAAATTAGCAATAAAATTGAAGCTTGTTCAATTTTAATCCTCTCTAAAATGCATAAATGTGTTAATACATAAACATGTTATGCGAAGCTTTCAAATTTTTATCAAATTTTCCTAAATACATCCTTTTCAAATCACTTTAAGTCTGTAGAAAACAGTTTTTGAAACAAAAGTTCATGTGACCTTTTTGAAACGACAACTTTAAATATTGTATTTGTTGCATAAAAAGGATTGGAACCAGTATGTTTCCTGAGAAGGAGAATGAATAAGCTTTGTTTTGGTTTGATATCACCTTTGGTTTGTGACCGCCTATGGTTTAAGACTGCCTATGGTTTGAGACCGCCTATAGTCTGAGACCACCTATGGTTTGAGACCGCCTATGGTTTGAGACCGCCTATGGTTTGTGACCGTCTATGGTTTGAGACCGCCTATGGTTTGAGACCGCCTATGGTTTGAGGCCGCCTATGGTTTGAGACCCCTATGGTTTGAGACCGCCTATGGTTTGTGACCGCCTATGGTTTAAGACCGCCTATGGTTTGAGATCACCTATGGTTTGTGACCGCCTATGGTTTGTGACCGCCTATGGTTTAAGACTGCCTATGGTTTGAGACCCCTATGGTTTGAGACCGCCTATGGTTTGTGACCGCCTATGGTTTAAGACCGCCTATGGTTTGAGATCACCTATGGTTTGAGACCGGCTATGCTTGGAGACTGCCTATGGTTTAAGACCGCCTATGGTTTGAGATCACCTATGGTTTGAAACCGCTTATGATTGGAAACCGCCTATGGTTTGAAACCGCCTATGGTTTGTGACCGCCTATGGTTTGTGACCGCCTATGGTTTGTGACCGCCTATGGTTTGAGACAGCCTATGGTTTGAGACAGCCTATGGTTTGAGACAGCCTATGGTTTGAGACAGCCTATGGTTTTACTCCTTCTAAAGCAAAAAAAAAGACAACCTGGTCGTTGAATCTCAATTACAGATCGATTATTCCATGTTATATTTAGAAAAACTGAATTTTATTGAAAAGCAAAGAGCTTAGGCAGCTTATAACTTATCTATGTTTGTTTATATCTACTTATACTTGTCTATATACCTACCTATATCTATATACACATCTATATTTAATTTTTATCTAAATCTAAAGGTAATCTTAATTTATATCTAAAATTGCATTGAAATCTAAATATATATCTTTATCCATGTTTAAATCCATATCTAAATCTACATTTAAATCTATAACTAAAACTATATTTACATCAACATTTAATTTCATATCTCAAACCAAATTTATATCTATATTTAAATCTATATCTATATTTAAACCTATATCTATAACTATATCAATATCTAAATCTACATATAAATCTATCTATATCTTTAAAAAACACTGATCCACTAGCAATACTGCTTAAAACTGTCGAACTGAAGAAATGATATAGGCGGCTATTAACGTTCTCCATAAACGATTGCTTTGTCCAGGACTTGAAGTCATGATATTCAGCTTGGTAGACCGACATGATTACCTTCACAAATAAACTGCCTTTGAAAATTCTCGCGGAAAAGAGAAAGCAGACTGCCAGAGCTTCACTCGTTACCTGCGACCCGATTAAATCACCGGACTATCTAATTGACAATGAAAAAAAATCCCGGGCATTGCTGGTCTTAAGGCTAATTATTATATCTTAAGGTCTTCAGGCTAATATATTATATCATTTATGTTAAAACCTCACCTTGACTTAGCACTGGTATCACTGATGACAAAAGCGAGATGGTGTCCATATTTCTTGTCACCGTTATTGACACTCTTCGGAGAGAACACAACTTTCCCCTCCATCCCATTAATGACAATCTGTAAGATGAATGTGCAGTAATCTGACAGTACTGATATTTGGATTTGTCCTATCTATGTTTAGACATTGTTTATAACTTGTAATGTGTTTGATGCAAAGTTGTGTTATCCTACTTGTGTAAGAACTTTGAATTGATACTTGTGGGAGCCATCATGTCTGATAACTATCTAAACGTTCGAAGTTTATTCTTCTAATTATTTTTATTAAACATTATTAAGCTTTCATTAAAGTAAATATGACATGTTGATTTAGTTTTTCACATTTAGTTCAAATAATAATATAAAAATAATTTTATCTTTTACATAGTTTTAGATAACTTTTTGAATCCTTTATATAAATACTTGAAGTATTTATTTTATAAGTAGTTTGAGCTGTATAACAAAGTGAATTAAATACAGTTTACACCCGTAAAACACTTCAACACCTGATATGCTTAAATAACCTCAGAACAAATCAGCTGGCTAAATAAGGACTTGACTGTATTACAGAGCTTAAAAGGTTTCAAATATAGCTGAGGTTAATTTCAATTCTTTTCCTACTAAATTAATTTTTTACCAGGACATAAATATTTAGTAAAACCTAATATTCTACAGAGGTGCATATAAGCTGCCGTAGCTTCTAAATCAAAAAATTTTTCGGAAAAAAAATTTGAGACTAAATTCAAAATTTATACAAAACATGCATAAAATTTCACACCAACTGATTTTATTAAAAGTGACAAATAGGTTCAGACACTTTTTGGCAACTTCCGCAACGACCGTGACTAACAACTTGAGCATGTAAAGAGCCAGATGAGTTATCAATGTTACTATAGTTTACATCATTACTACTATCATTGCTGAAAATAAGACATCACTGTCACTAGTACTATTATTACTCTATAAATAATTATCGGTAGTTCATTTATTCACAATTAGAGAAACCTACATCGCTGCAATGTGTCTGACACAGCTGGTCAATGAAAAAAAAGTTTTTGCAAAGCGGAACTGAGCTCAGCGCATTCTGTAAACATATTTTGTATGATGTATATTTTTGTCATTTAGTTACAGACATGATAGGCTAATTAACTACACACTAATCAAAAACGTTTTGCACAATGCCTACTCGCAACTGTTCTACGCAATGAGTTACACAATACAAACTTTATTATGTGTTTTATGGTTCATGTAAAGTCATTTTACCTTTTGTCCAGTTTTTTCTAATAGCCTGAGATCCTTCTCTGTGCATTGCAAAAGAGGTAACTCCTTCTCTTCCCACCCTTCATTGCCAGGATGTTTGGAAAGGCGCAAAAGGGCAATGTCTTGCATGAAAGGATCGGATGGAGGCAGATCCCAGTGCTTATGGTGTAATAAAACCGGTTGGGCAAGGTCCTGAACTAGTTTCTCATCTTGCTCAAAAATATACCGATGCATTGTGGTCTCACTTTCGACTTCCTTTCGCAGTTCCACAATTGAACATTCACCTACCGCTGATGCTGTGCACTGCTGTGAACTTAAGAATGCGTGCGCGGGTGTAACGACATATGACACCATATTTGAATCCGGATTTACTTTACATCTCTCTGTAGCGGAAACGACAAGTTGGCTGGTGATAGATGTTACTGTTTTCCAACTAGTTTGATGAGCAACATCCTGTTTTACCTTCCAGCTAAATAGTTTCGTGAGCAGAAGATTTGAGCAATTTTTTGTAGAGAGGGAGAAGGTTGTGTGAGCCTTCTGCGTATCTGAGAGAATAGAAGTTGTTATAGCCTCAGCATCTGATCCAATGATGACTATATGCTTGGGGTTTGTTGGTGTTTGTATGTAGAGGGCATTCTTGACGCCGCAATTAGAGCACAGTCTAAAAAACATGCCATTTAAGGAATATGGGTTTGTAGATGGCAGCATTTACAGTCAATCATTCTCATTTCCTCATTATCTCTTTTGCTAAAGAGCGCCTTTATAACAGCTCACCTTAGTACCTATACAAATACATGGACCACAGATCATAGAGTTAACCGATCAACCCAGAATTTTGCTACAATAAATTTGAGATAATGGGTTATTATTTTGTCAAAAAATGGGTCAGGTATTTTTCTTTTTTCTCAAATTTCACAGCATAATATCATGGTTTCCAAATTTTGTTATTTGTAGTTTACTACGGATAAAAAGAAGAATTGTACAGAACAACAACCTACTGTATTTCTGCAAACCACATTTTTAAACTATACTTTCATTTATATGTTTCAAAATTAAAATCGGCAAAAGTTCACAGCGAATAAAATGTTTAGACAAAAAACATGTGCAAAATGACGTCATTAGTTGCTATCATTGCTATGGTTGATATCGGCTATTGCTTTCAAGTTGAAGCGTTAGGGGTCTCTATTCTATCAGTCTCTTTGCAACTATACAGACATCGTAATTGCACTTTCACTTGGTCAGAGCGGTTTGGTGACAATCAAGTTTTGTTGATTTTAATCTTGAAACATCTTGGCTGTCACATCATCTCAAACATCAAAAACCATTTCAAATGATAAAAATACCAACTCATTCTGATGGATTCTACTGAAATTTGGTGCAAGTTCCACTTCAAGCAAATACAATCATTAAGGTATTTGCTAAAACCAAGTGAAAAAAGAGGAGAAAACTTCCATCACTGGCTGGGTTACTTACTGGCTAATGGCCTCAACCAAAGCATCCGGAATCACCTCTTGTTCAACGTTGCCTGTCTGATCCAAATAATCCCACAAGGAGTTGCCTTCACTTTGTTCTACAGAAGGTTCTCAAAGTTAAGCAATCTTTATAAATAGTTGTCTACTTAAAACACACTTTATATCTACTAGTACTTTTGCAGTCCCATCTATTATGAGAGCTCACCCTGTGTAAAAACTATGGGCACAATTATACTTAGATATAGAGGGGTGGTTGTGTGGAGCAAGTGGGAGCATGCTTGGCTGAGAATCTGAATACCTGGGTTTGATTCCTGTGTGGTGGAATCTTTTTTTAACGTTATAAGCATGGATTCAGACAAATGGGCACCGCTCTTATTATAGTGAAGACTATTGAATGCCTGGCGTTGCCCGGGTAATAAAAAATTCTTTACTAAAAAAGTTGCTATTATTTAGTGTAAACAACATTTATTTTTCAAACTTTTAAACTACATATCATAAAAAGTTGCTTTAGGGCAGTTTGTATAAATTAATAGAAAAAATAAACAAAGAGTCCATGGAAGTGTTTGTCTAACAAGGGTTACTGTCACAGCAAAAGCTCGTTGTATTCAACGTTTTGGTGAATGATACAGGCACCTTTTGATGCTGGCACAAACATAAAAATGAGGTATTATATTTTCTTTGTCTGGTACTTTCTCTGACTGAATTGAATGAAGAAAGAAATTGGAGGCACCTCTTACTCCAAATAATACAATTGTCTATGTGAAAAGTATTTAGCTTTTACAGATTTATGGAAACTGGAAATATGATTGTAACGGCACATTTTAAATTTAAATGGTACATTGTAAAATTTAATACAACTTAAAGAAATAGGTCACGGTAAAAAAAACTTTTCATGACAATAAAAAAAACAAATGTAAAATATAATGTTAATTCATAATAAAAAGTGCAAATTTAGTGTGTGTAATTGTGACAAGGTTATTCAGTATATGATAATAGCGATGAAAATGATAAGAAGGGCTTAGTCTTGTGGTTACCCGTGCTTGTTAGTAGACTTGCATTTTGAATGTCGGAATTTAAAATTTAGTATGAAATTGGTTTTTGTTGCTATAAATTTATCGCCATAACGCGACAGACAACAGAGAAATTATGAGATATATATAGATTAAAGCGAGTCATTATAAATTATGTAGAACTGCAAGCAAAAAAACACACTTTTACCATTTGTGATTGCGCATTTTGAATTAACGTACACAATTTAAGCATATTCAATTTAAGCAATTTAAGCGATTTCCATATGCAATCGCCATGTGTATAGAGATGCATGATGATTCCCTCAAAGATAGAGTCACACTTTTTCTTTGAAGTATTAGATGTCTGGTTAGCTTACTGCATGCAGAGGCTGTGCGTGTTTTTAAAAGCATTATTGCACAGAAATTGGCTGCAACCTTGGCTATACATGCCTGAGCCCGGTAACAAGAACACCTAATTGATTAAAAACATGCCCTGCAGCTGCAAGCAACTCAATGTTGGATGGTATTCCTGTTGTTAGTGGTCACCTTCTCTGGGAACTTAACCCTAACATATTGTTAGCTGGTCAGGCGCTCTAGACCACTACACCACAGCTGCTGATGCCATGTCTCCTTAGTAAACGTAATAAAGAGAGAGAGAGGGAGTAGATTTCCTATGCAACTTATAGCATTTACCATTGCTAGCTATAGGCACAGGACTGCGTCCTTCCTCAGGCCTGAAATCAGTGCCATAACCTGACTTTACAAAACAAAAGGATACCTTAGAGTCGTATCTGAAGATTGATAAACAATCATGGAAGTACAAACCTGAATATATGCCTCTCATAGGGTCAATCATATTAAATTTTTATAAATGTTTCATGAAAGTATAGATATTTTTCGATCACTTAAGACTCTGATTTTTGTTATAGGTGATCTGATAGGATGTTTAAAGATTAAAATTAAAAAACTTTATTGCGGTTAAAGTGCGCAGCTTCACGTAAAAGTGCGATTATAATGTTTATAGTTGCACTTTGGCAAAGAGAACAACAGAATAGAGTAGCGTAATGCTGTAAGACAAGCAGCTACAAAATTAGTGACTCCATATCAGCATGTAGTTTTCTTTTGAGGGCTTTAAACATTAACAAGCTTTGTCAATTTTAATCTTGAACATCCTGGCAGTCAGATCACCTCAAACATAAAAAACAACCGTGAACTATAAAAAATACCAATACATCTGTGTGGTGTGAGTGTGCTCATATGTGTGAGTGTGTGTGTAATGTATTTCATCAATTATTCAAAATATAAGATTAAGCAAAAGGAAAATATGGTTATGATATTTCTGATGAAATCAACCAAAATTTTGTGCACGTTCCTATTTATTAGAGACAAAGATTTATTTTCAAGTTTAAAAATGCACTATTGTTTGTCTTCAACTTCAAATTAACCAAACTAGCAAGCTTTGGGATTTTTTGTATAAACTGAACACCCATAAACACTATTCATTAATTTTAAAAACTAATTCTAAACTTAACTTACCACGAAGAACTGGAGCATCTTGTTGTGCATCTCCTTCAGGTTGCAAGGTACTGCCCAAGTCATAGCTTGTCCTTTCTGCAAAACAAACATTGCAAGAGAACTTCATATTGGAATTCTCAAAAAAAGGCCCTGAGATAACAGAAACATAAATACCGTAAAAACTAGACTTGAATGCTACATTTATTTGAGTGCTACTATAGGAGAAGGGTTGAAAAATAAAGTGCCATAGCATTTAAATAGAGGTTTTACGGTAAACATGTTTATATAGCCTTAGATCAAAATTTTATAAATCACAATTTACATCTATAGATCATCGCTACCATATATTGCTGTGTTTGCAGACTCCATATCAGACTTTACCAGTATAAACCTCAAAGGTAACAGAGAATACAATCCGGTTTTACATCAATTCAAGTAGGGGTTGTCATCAATTTACAGCTTATGCGATTTACGTCTGTTTGGTTTTGCAATCTTCTTTAAATTGGTTTTTTAATCAAATTTTTTTTCATTTTTGTATCTATTGAGATGTTTTTAGTCCTAAATAAAATGCAGTAGATCTACAAGCACTTCACATAGCCTGAATCCAAAGTACAGTAATAGGAAACCTTTTAGCCTACGCAGCAATTTATTGTCGATAAGACTCGGTACAGTAAACAAGGAAAATAAGCTTTAAAAATAAACTGTATTTTGATTTTTGTTGCATTTTATATTTGATATTTTACATTTTAAATTTAAAAGGTGGTATAAATAATATTATATTTAATGGTTCAACTTATGTCCAGACTAGCTTAGAACCTGTCGGTCGAATCATACCACATTGCAGACAACCACAATGACTTGTTGTCTACTCATTAACAACAAATAAAAGAAAAATTATTTATGGTATATTAAGAAAATATAAGATATGAAAAAGCATATCTTTTTGGTCTGCTGACAAAAAATTTCTGATATAGGCTACGGATGAAGATAATGAGGAGTAAGTTACTGATTTTAGATTAGATTAGATCTTTTAGTTTTGTTACAACAAAACTTGTTTCAAACAAAACATAAGTTCATCTGTGATAAACAACTCAGAGAGTTTTGTTACAACAGATGAACTTGATCAGGCGTACCCCAACCACTAGCATTAAGTACAGTAATTCCTTGCTACTTTAAAAATATTCATTCAAAATAATGATAGTAATATTATAGTAAAATAGTAATATTGATTGAAAATAATGCAAAATAAATAAAAATACAAAATAACAGAACTAAAGTACATTAATCTGTCTTATACGCTGGCTTAGTGAAATCCCTCCAAGAGCATTATTGTAATAGTAGTTTTCACAGTTTGTTGTTTTCTTGTCACGCCAGGTAGCGCAGTTAGTTATTTTATATACATGTATATTGTATGCGCGTGAATATTGCTACAACTACTATAATCTGTATTAATAAATTTAACTGTGTCATTGTATCTTTTAGTCTAAGTAAATGCTGTATGTTTCTAAACTGTTTGATTTTATCAAAACTTTACAGGCATATGCTCTGCGCCTTCCGCCAGGTATGTTCCATCTGTATGTGCATCTATCTGTGTGTCCGCACATGCGTCTGTATGTTAGTCTGCGCAAGCACTCTATATTTTCAATTTTTTGGCCAATAATAGAAATATTTCACAGGCATGTGCTCTGCGCCTTCCGCCAGGTTACTAAAAATAATTGGTTTCAAAACTTTATCTAGTTTCTGAGAACAGGCTCTTAGACACCCATTTTATTAGAAGTTTAAAAATATGCGCATTGGCGTACATTTGGACAATTGCCCCCAATGAACAGGCTGAATTATTGTTGTAAAAGCTGTGAATTAATTTACATTAAAAATCTACACGCCTTCTGCGGGCTATCTGCTTAAAAATGAGAAAATCCTGGGCATTTCTAGACCTAAAAAACTAGAAAATTTACAAAAAACTATTTGTTAAAAAAACCTTAAAGTAATAAAGTAAATTACATGAGTAATAATTTATAACATAGGCATTTATTATCATTATTGTTACTATATCATTTTTATTATTTTATTATTACTTTAGTTTAGAGACACTTGATGCATAGACTCAGTATTGCGCAAGTCGATTTTTAGTGAATGATAAAACTTACACTACTGTACACTAGTTATTCTACAGTACACTAGTTATTCTACAATACACTAGTTATTCTACAGTACACTAGTTATTCTACAGTACACTAGTTATTCTACAGTACACTAGTTATTCTACAGTACACTAGTTATTCTACAGTACACTAGTTATTCTACAGTACACTAGTTATTCTACAGTACACAGGTTATTCTACAGTACACTAGTTATTCTACAGTACACTAGTTATTCTACAGTACACTAGTTATTCTACAGTACACTAGTTATTCTACAGTACACTAGTTATTCTACAGTACACTAGTTATTCTACAGTACACTAGTTATTCTACAGTACACTAGTTATTCTACAGTACACTAGTTATTCTACAGTACACTAGTTATTCTACAGTACACTAGTTATTCTACAGTACACTAGTTATTCTACAGTAGACTAGTTATTCTACAGTACACTAGTTATTCTACAGTACACTACTTACTACTACCTCATTCTACCTAGTTTTAGACACTAGTTATAGCTTAAATTAATATATTTCATAAGTATCTTATATTTTTATATTTATTTATTCCAAATTTGACAAGATTTTTCACTTTTACCTACTAAACCGTACTTTTAACAAGTTGTCTGTTGGAAATTATTAGGTATGTAAAAATGAATATTTCCAGATCTTTTCTGTTATTCTTTGTTCTATGATTGTGACACAGTACTATAACCTTTAAATATGTTTGCTGACTGTATAACTATTTTATATCAACAAATTATATTCCCAAATAATTAATCCCAATTATAGACAAATAATATATTATACTTATATGTTGAACCTTTTACCATTTTTAGTAAATGTGTGAAATTTATTAGTAAATAAATGTTTTTGGTTTTCTAATGTTGCTCGATTGCTGCAATGCTGGTTTTAGCATAATTTATTCAAAATATAAGCATATTTTAAATATAAATTATTTATTCATTTTTAAGCAGATAGCTTATAGTAGGCATGTAGATTTTTAACGTAAATTGCTACACAGCTTTCAATCCAAGAGCGTGTTCATTAAGAGAAATTGTCTTTAATGTATGGGAATGTGCATTTTTTAAAGTTTTTAAAGAAATGAGTGTTTAAGAAGTTTGTTCGCAATAACAGGATAACATTTAGAAACTAAATATTTTCAGCATCTGACGGAAAGTTCTGAGCATGTGTGTGAAGTATTTCTATAATCGGCCAAAAAGTGAACTTTTAGTGTTAACATAGACTAACAGACAGACATACAGCCAGACACACAGACAGACACACAGACAGACTAACAGACAGACACACAGACAGACACATAGACAGACACACATACAGACACACAGACAGACACATAGACAGACATATATACAGAGACACAAACAGACACACAGACATACACCCAGACAGACACACAGACAGACACACAGATAGACACACATACAGACACATAGACATACACCCAGACAGACACCCGACAGACACACAGGCAGACACACAGATAGACACACATAAAGACACACAGACAGACACACAGACGGACACAAAGACAGACACACATATAGACACACAGACAGACACACCCAAAGACACACAAATAGACACATAGGCACATAAAGACACAGAAAAGACTCACAGACAGACACACCGGCAGACACAGAGACATACACATAAAGACACACATAAAAGCTCACAGACATACACACCGACAGACACACAGATGGACGCATGGATAGACACACATACAGACACAAAGACAGACACACAGACAGACACACATACAGACACACTGATGAACACACAGGCAGACACACAGACAGTCACACAGATAGACACACAGACAGGCACACAGATAGACACACAGACACATATACACACACATTTACACACAGAGAGACACACAGAGAGACACACGCACAATGACAAAATGGGATTTGTTAATAGAGATTGGGAAGCAAAGGTTTTTAAAAGTTCATTATTGTTAAAGCTCATTATGAACTCAATTATGTGTGAAAAATTATTCAAAGTTAGTAACTAATAATAATAAAGTTCTAAAACTAATCTATTCTCAGACTACCAAATGTCTGGTATTGCCTGGGTGTTAAAAAAGTTTTTGGTCAGACAATTTATTTTTATTTATTATATACAGTATTTACCATTTTAATTTTTAGATGTCATATTATGAGAAAAGTATTTTGTGCAGTTGAAATAAATTAAGAGAAAAATAAAACAACTGTAAAAGTGTTTAAATGTGACATGTTAAATTAATTAGCAAGTAATGGCTAGGTAGTCTGTTTTGCTACAAAGGTCATATTGAAAAATGATTTGACACTGATACAATTATTATAAACTGAGATTCTTTGCAACCCAGTAACGGCGCGTGCATTTATAATTCCTAAAAAATTATTGCTATAACTAGACAGATGACTAACTTTGAGAATTATATATATACTAGCTGTGCTACCGGCATTGCCCGAGTATTAAAAATCAGCTTATAAACAATGAGAGTTGCCTGCCACTTGCCATTAGCCTGGCACATTGCCAATGCATAATTTGAGCAAGCGTACTAATAAGAGCTACCAGCTTCTTGTGACATTAAGTAATCACCCTGCGTCATGACCTAAAGCGGTAGAGTATTTGCTCCCATGTAGCGACATAATATTATGTTGATTAGAAAATCTATCAAGCTTGTGTAGCTAACTTAGTAGGGCATCGGAACGGCGAACGAAAGGGTTCGCGAACAAATCTTCTGCAATACGGATTGGTTATTCAAATATTTCAATAGCTATTCATGGACAAACACACATATACACAAACTTTCAGAAATATGTAGATAAAAGATAGATGATTATATGTACTGTAGTAATTATGGACGAACGAAAGAAAAAGATTTACTCTAAAAAATCTTCCTTGTATTGTGCTTTTGCCCAACTTAATTCTTTATCATACAAAAGTTTTTTATCACAATATTATTATTTACAATGATATTTTTAATAAATTTATATTAACTATAAAATTATTATAATAAATTATATACTA
Organism: Watersipora subatra; assembly: GCF_963576615.1. NCBI lineage: Eukaryota > Metazoa > Bryozoa > Gymnolaemata > Cheilostomatida > Watersiporidae > Watersipora > Watersipora subatra. The sequence continues at coordinate 19,937,473 of NC_088713.1, forward strand.
ATATAATATTATATAATATACATTGTTTATAACAATAAGGATTTAGTAATTTTTTATTACAATATTATTATTTATAATAATATTATTATACATATATATTTTTAATAATATTATATGCTATATAATAGTATAATATTACCTAATATTATAAAACATAATATGCGTAACTTACAATAATACATATACAATAACTTTCTATTACAATAATATTACTGTATATTATGTATAATGGTACTATTATATCATATAACAACATATTATAAAATATTATATTATATATATAATTTATAACAATAAAGGTACAATAATCTTTTACTATTGCATTTTTCACTTACTTGCTCTGTCCTTGAATATGCCATGGAAAGGTATAGTAGCAGGGGCGTCTTTTTCATCTCCCAACCCTGAAATAAACAGGCTGTGAGCTCTTCTACAGTCTGTGGCAGGGTTTTCAGAATACTGATCTGTATGGACAGTATTAATGCACCCTTCCAATTCCTTGTACAGAGCTGACTTCTTTTCATCACACTCTATGTTTTGACCTGCAGGATTTGCTTTCGTTGTACGTATGATGTTTTTCAACAGGCGTCCACTTCGAACGTAAAACAAATCTTTGTCAGCTCTAGACAGCTTTTTGGCAAATGTTTGGGAACACCTCCTAAAATTAGCAAAAGATTATCCATAAACAGTCAATAAAGCTAATTATTACGCTGTTGAAAAACAACATTATATAGACTAGAAATTCCCCTGTCATACAGCCCATGACCAAAGTGATATTGGAAAAAAGAAAGGGTACTGATGGTTGAGAAATGCAATATTAGCAGTCCAATGGCACTGCAGTGCAATAGGATAACTGCAATGGTAGCTGTAATGTACTGGGTGTTATTATATACAACAAACTGCAATAATGAAAGTAAAAGATTATATGTTTATATCTCTTCCCCTGCAATACGAGAAATGCAATATTGGCCAATATTAGAAGTAAAATGCACTGTTATTATTAGAATAACCAATATTATTAATTTAGTAATAATAGAAAACTAATGCACAATTTTGTTTACATTTCAAAACGTCATAGCTAACAATATCAAGAAGTTGTGATATTTATATAAATTTTTAGAAAATCTATTTAAAAAAGTGTTTGGTCATGACAAACAGCAATGATGAAAGAAAAAGATTATATGTTTATATCTCTCCCCCTGCAATAGGAGAAATGCAATATTAGGAGTAAAATGCACTGATAATATTAGAATAACCAATATTATTAATATAGTAATACAGTAATAATAGAAAACCAATGCCCAATTTTGTTTACATTTCAAAACGTCATAGCTAACAATATCAAGAAGTTGTGATATTAATATAGATTTTTAGAAAATCTATTTAACAAAAATATTTAGAAAAAATAATAACATTAACATACTGCCCATCATCGATGTTGTTAGTGTGACTATAACACTTCAATAGTTATCCAAACTTATAATTAAATATTGTAATAATCTCATAAGAATTGTTAGAAAAAAATATCATTGTCATTTTCTTTACTTACACTGCTTTAGACATCAGTTAGAATACCAAAGTACTCAAAGTTTTCCAAAATGTCAGTTACTTTGAAATCGGCAAAAAAGAAACGATTCCTTTTCCGTAATTCTACGTTAATTACAGAAATCTTTGGTAATTCGACAATGCTATAGACTGGTGAAATGTGCGCGTTATTTTTTCGTGAAATGGGCACGACTTAATGGTTCTATTCTCTGTCGCTCGAAGCTTCGTTTGCCAGTCTTAATTTTGATAAAAGTAAAGCTAGGCAAGTTTTAATAACGATTTTCGGCCAAATTAATCTGTCTATTTGTGTATAATCCAATCAGATGGGTAAGTTTTAAGATATTGTTGACAATTTACAAAGGCTTGGTAACATATTTAAATAGGTTTTTATGTGTTTTGTATCGTTATTATACTTAAACGAATCCACTGAAAAATGGTTAAATTTGTTGATGAGATTTTGGTACAAGGGTTTGCGGCGTTGTTGATGAATAATTTTCGTGAGTTGTGTGCACATGCATTTATCATAAAACTCAAACATTCGCTCCGCTCGTTTGGTCGTGGGAATATTATGCTATTCCTATATAATAATACTATATTCTTAGTATGAATATAATATATACATGTATATTATCACTAGGAATATAGTTGATGTCACACAATGTAAAGTAACAGATCAGAGATTTACTGTTAAGAAATACAATGTAACCTAGTATATTATAAAACTCTGATCTTATATTCTTGAAACTGTTGTACTAAAGAAATTATATAGGTAGGGATGAAAGTACTTTATAAAAGATTGCTTCCTACAGGATTCGAACTCGTGACATACTAACTCTAAGTCTTGAAGCTCAAATAGAGATATCTGAGTGTTTTCTGTTGTAAAACTATGAAGATGAGAGAAACCATAACTAAACTATAACTCACTAGCATACTGTAGTTCTTATATTATTAAACTCTTATCTTGTAATCTTGTTTTAAACTATGGCATTGAAGAAATAATACTAATTATTTTATGACTAATATTATAATTAATTGTAAAATAGAATTGAAGAAAGTATGAAGATGAGAGAAACTAAAACTAAACTATGAACCGCTATCATACATATATTATACATATATTATACATATATTATACATATACTATACATATATTATACATATATTATACATATATTATACATATATTATACATATATTATACATATATATATATATCTACTGTTATATACCTTGTTATATTATATTATTATTATATATATCATACACACTTATATGTATAGTTATCGCTTTGCAGTCAGCGAGTAAAGTTCATAGCCACCAGTTTCATTTAACAGCTCATTTTCACAAAGGACAGACAAGGGAAGACAAATCTATATTTGCTTTTGGCAAAAATCCTAACAAGAAGTTAATCCTATATAAAACTGTCAACATTCCTGTGTCATTCTCCACTTAAAAATATACTAGCACAAAATTCTTTGTAGATTTGACTAGAAATTATCAATAGTTTTTCATAATTTGCAATCGTTGTGACGTTTGAGGAGAACTGATTGTCAAGGTATCTCCACATTAAAATCAATAAAACTTGAAAGTGATTAAAACACTCAAAAGAAAAATCTGCGTGAAATGACGTCACTACTTGTTATAGTTGCAGTAGTTAATATCGGCTATTGTGTCTATATTTAAGCGTTATACACCTCTATTCTGCCAGTCTTTTTGCAATTATACACGTCATAATCGCACTCTCACTTGGTCTGACTTTTGCTATTGTTTTATCGATTTTAATCCTGAAACATTCTGACAATCAGATTACTTACTTCAACATAAAAAACAATCGCATATTATGGAAAGTCATTGAAACTTTTTGATAAATCTACAAACATTTTGTGTAAGTTTATTTTTAAATGGAGAATGATCTAAGAATTTTAACAATTTTATATAGAAATAAATTCTTGCTCAGATTTTTCCAAGAGCGTGTGACGTCCTTTTGATCCATCATTATTCCAAGAGTTTTAATTGCGATCAAGTTTTATCGATTTTCAATGGCAATCAGATCACTTCAAACATCAAAAACGAATGATAAAAAATATCAATACTTTTTGATAAAATTTACTAAAAATTCTGTGCATATTTATCTTTAATATAAAAAGCCGAAAAATACATACTTGCTAATAGCTGAGCTCCCAGAATGTTGGAAGATTCTATTTCGAGAAAGGATCGCTTTGGCGTTTGCTTCCTGCTGTTGTTTCCATTTTTGTCGCAGCTCATCATCCCCCACTGATGCATTTTGGAACTCAAACTGTGAATTTAACAGACAAGCTCTAATATATTTATTGTTTTTACATAGAGCATTTTATAAAAAAGGCTTTGAAACATACCATATAGGAAAAACTTATAGCCATAGCTTTTAAGGACTACCTAATGATGGGTTGGGTTAGCCGCAACAACACTCGCTGTTAGGAAAAAACAGCCGGTCTTTACTCCTCATGTTAGATGCAAGTCTTTAATAAAATTCTAAGGTATATTTGGTTATCATATATAGCCACACACAACACTATATGATTGTCCAGCAAATAATCTAAAATGATGTCATAACATTTTTTTATCATTATTTTAATGTTAAAACAAGTCAAGATATACCATGATGTGATGAGAAACTTTTCAGCTTTGTCTTGCTGTTTCAACTAATTAGTATAAAATTTCGGATTAAAACTAAGTATCCTAGGCTAAAGAAGATTTATTATACTACTGGCTCAGGCAGAGACCTCGGTAGTGAGTCCATCTGATATTTTTATGCAACAGTAAATTATTATTTTCTAGGGAAAGAAAGCATACGACAAGTTTAAAAGTTGCTTAAAAATACACAGTATGTTCATAACAGTGCATAAAAGCTATCAAGAAAATGCAAAGAAAAGTAGAAACCAAATCTTCAAAACTGGTTCCATTCTGTTGTGTAATGCAGATTAAAGTAAAATGGAAACAACTAGCTTCTTTTCAGAACCATATTTCTATAGCTGAACAGTTGTCTACTCCTGAATGAAAACTTTTACTGTAATAAGAGTCATGACGTCTTTCCAAAGACACGCATAGAAATTAGAAAAAAAACATTGTATTCGGTGGTATTTGACGTCACAACCCTCAGTTTGGTAGACCAACACTGTACTTAACAGTCATGTCCGTCTGTCTAAAGTCACAATTGGAGATTGGAAAAATAATTGCCTCCTTCTGAATTCGAACCCACAATATTTAGTTTAAAATCCCAATGCTCTAACAACTGCGCTGACCAGCCACCTTGATACTTTCAGGAATAAAAATGGTGCAAATAGATATTCTTTGTGATTAATTGGCACACCTGATGATCTCTCACAACACTTGATACTGCACATATAGAAATATATACTGTATATATATATACAGTATATATTTCTAGTATATATATATATACTGTATATATATGTATATATATATATGTATTATATACAGTATATATAACATATATACTGTACATATACATATAGAAGTAAACCAAATGTTTTCAATGTCAATACAAAAGGGATGAATGTCACTGTTTCTAAATAGTTTATGCTAACAGAATGGTTTCACCTTGTACCAGAATTAACAGGTCACAGTCAGTTTACTATTACTAGAAGCAAACCATGGAGTTGCTACCTCTTGTATTTCTTTTTCATAGTCAACCATAGCCTTAGAGTATATCTTTTTGGTGATCACTTCTTCAACAGCTTCTTCTCCTGAATTACATGAACCAGCAAGCTCCTTAAATGAGGCTTTCAAGTCCTTAAAAACAACAAAATGGACTCACTGAGCATTGATGTTCTACGATACTGAGCATAGATATACCAACCATAGATTTAGCAAGCATAGATATACTGATCATAACTATATCAACTATAGATATACCCAACATAAATATACAGAGCATAGAAATACCAACCACAGATTTAGCCAGCTTGCATTCACTGAGCACAGATATACCTACCATAGGTGTTCTAAACATAGAATTACTGAGAATAGATTTATGAAACATAGATATGCAGAGAATATACATGTATATACTGAGCAACGATGTACCGTGCAAATATGACTAAAAATGCGCCAGCCAATACTTGACCTATAACAAACAATGCTATGTTAAAAGTTAAAAATGACCTCACACAGGTTTTTTGTGAATTTTTTTCAGAAAGTAAACACTACTTTTTTATCCTTTACGTTACTTGAGGTAATCTAATTGCCAGAATGCTTCTAGATTAAAATTGGTAAAACTTGATCGCTATTAAAACGCTTTTTAGTTTATTTATATTTAAAAATGTAAAAGGAGAACAGAAAGATTTGTACTTTACCCACAGTATATAGAGCAATAATATATATATATATATATATATATATATATATATATATATATATATATATATATATATATATATATATATATATATATATATATAGAGTGTAATATAATATAATAATATAGAGTGTAATATAATAATATAGAGTGTAAAATAAATATAAAGTAAGATAAATTAATATGAAATATGACTTTTTAAAGTAATTTTTCAAGTGTGACGAATTACCAGTCACAAAAAGGTTATGACACTCACAGAGCACCTTTCTACCACTCCCCTTCCAAGCTCCTGTTTTCTGCTGCTAGAGATTTCTCTGACTATATGACTGGCTAGTTTGCTGGAAGCATCCACAAATCCTGAATCAGCGTCTAAAGTAAACAAAATGTTTAGATATATATCTTTTTTACCGAATAAGTTGTTTTTTGTAGCGAGCTTTTAGCTTGGATTTTGTGACAAGCTAAGTTTAACATACTGTTCAGCCTTGAAACCTGCAGTCATGGCATGACCAGCTGCTAAAATATCTAGCAATTTAATGATCTGCGGTCAATCAAACTTCCGATTTTTATATCTTGTCATATTTTTTTAACAAAGCATCATTTTTCATTAAAAATGATGTTTTATTAAAAATTTAACAAGATTATTATATCTTGTCAAAATTTTCAGATATTTTTAACAAAGCATCATTTTGTTAAAAATGATGTTTTGTTAAAAATCGAACAAGATTTTTATATTTTGTCAAAATATTCGTATATTTTTAATAAAGCATCATTTTTCATTCACAATGAAAAGTAGCAATAATTTCAGAAAAATGTGAAAAATTTTAAATTAAATTAAATTTTAAGCTAATAAAATACAAAAGAGGAGTGAAAATTAATACCATAATAAAAACAGTGTCCGTCTGTTTGTCTGAAGCCCTTCAAAAAGAGCCAGAAAAATAATTACCTGTTGAACGATTTGAACTCAAGTACTCTGATTTACAGTCAGACACTCTAGCCACTAAATTACCGAATCAGAGTACTTAAATAAAATGATACAATTATTTGCATACGTTAAGGCAATAAAAAATATGTTAACCACCTATCATGAGTGTAGTTTCGCTTTGTAAAATCTTTCATTTTTATTGCAATTTATTGTTAGCAATGACCAGTCATGCTATGAAAAGCCAGAAATCAGGAATTAATGAAAGAGTTGAACAAAAGTGTTTTAAAAATTAGTTTTAAAAAACATTTTACAAATCTTTACATAAAAACTTTTCAGGTTGCGAAACACCATTTAATAAAAGTTTTGCTTTGACTTGGGAAAAATGTTTCTAGATACAAAAGGCCAAAGAGCCTCCTGCATTATGCTCGTATCTTGACTTGATTGCTTTCTTTGGGTATGATGTCACACTCAGTTTTGTTTGCTAGAGAAAATCCGTCAACAACAAGCGTTTAATTTTCATATACAGAGTAGGACAACTTTCGCTTCTGATAATTTAAGTTCTGTGTTTTTGTACGAGGGCTTAGTTTTTTGTTCACGCTGATGTAAGTAAATTTTTCTACCGTTGTTGGTAAAAAATATTTTTTCTGAGCTAAACAAATCCATGACAACAAGAAAACACCTACATGTACTTCTTACGATCACCGTTCTACCACTCAGTATAACTTTTTACCAATCATCAAACTTTCGTCGATCGTCGGAATAAAATCGTTAAACCTAGGCGTAATAAAGTCTTTGTCTAGATTTGAGGTATTTTGTTATGTCTGGTCTAGACGTTGTTTTAGTCTAATGTTGTTAGTCATTTTTATTATTTTTTATAGTTGAGAAAAATTTGGTGATGGAATTTTCTCACTTAATAAAAAATATGCTAATTAGCATATTTTACTTAGCATATTAGCACCCTAAACATAAATATTAGTATATTTATGTTTAGGATGTTACTTAGTAATTAACTCAAGTGGGGTTTGGGGTTTGCGTATCTGCGTGGTGACTAAAAATCTCAAACCATTTGAGCGTGACTTAAAACATTGCGGTAAAAACGGAAAGGTTTCAAATCATTTAGCAATTACCTCAAATCGGAGTGTATTAAACTACACTTAAATTCAAGGTCGTCTTGTGCATGATGCACTACACCTCGCTGGGCTTTGCTTAGCTTTGTCTGGATGACCAATGGTAAGCAAACATACTGATCGCAGTTTTTAATCATTATTTTCCTATTATTTTTGATGTTGACTTTTTTATTCATTATATAACATGCAGCAAATATAAATCTAACATGTATTCATTAGATGTCTTATCCACTATTTGTGTTTATAATTTATTTAAATGTTACGTTCGAGTTCTGTGTGTGGCTTACAATGAATTTGCGATTTATATGGTAGAATCGATTTCTATTTAAAAAATTTTCTACACGAAAAACGGCTTCTGTCACAAATTCTTTTTGTAAATAAGGGTTTCTCTGCAGCTTGAGTTATCATTGGCTGAGGTAGTTAGTCAAATGGCCCTGCCAGATAAATATTTGTGAGGTGTGTCTGCCTAGATGAACTGAATGTTTCATTTCATTTTCAGTTTAGTGTGAGATTCTTCAACATATAAACTAGTCATTACCTTGAACTGAGCGGCTAAATTGTTCTCTCTTTGTTTCAGAAGAGCCAATCTCTGGTTCTAGTGCAGAACTCTCTGGATTGATTGAACCAACCAAAACAGTTGCCTGTTCTGAATATGACGCCGGAGTTGGCGGTGCCCTTCCTGGCTCAAACTCTGGCAGCAAGTGTTCAGGCAACAGCTTCGACGACAAACCTTCTAAAACCTCTGGCACTAGCGAGGGTTCTGGTAGCAGACGAGGCGGACAAATGTCTTCAGGCATAAGACTAACGGTAGCATTAGATTCAGGGGTTAATTGAGGCGCCGTTGAGAAGCCCGTCAAGACGTTAGCTGATGTATCAACACCAGGGCTAAACATGCTGAAGCGTGATTTGCTGACCTGAGCTTTAGTCCTGCTTGACTCCAGATGTAATTCATGCAGCTAAAAAGGAAATGGTAGTGCATCATAGAGTGAACGGTTGCAAGAGTTTGATTTTAAGCAAAAGATAAGATAAACAGAAAATAAACAGAAGTTGTCAAGCTGCATCTTAACGATGTCTTAGGACAGCTATGGCAAAATGGCGGATCTAGATCCAGATTAGGATCTTTGTAGTTTTTTGTGTGGATTTTTCAAGTTGCTGTCAAAAGAATTTTCAAAGTAATTTTTATAAAAATTTGGTTTAAAAAGATTTTTGTAAATTCATTGTTTTTAGCAATAGATTTGTGAAAAACAATCATATAACACAGTTCACAAATATTCATCTTCATGAACTTCAAGAGTCGCTGTAAATAGCAGGAAACCACGTTTTGATACTATTGTGAAGTCAGAGCCCATTCATCATTTTTCTCACTGATATCAGACATATTTATTACAGCACTGATTTGTAGTCAAATTATGTACATAAACAAAGTTTTTTAAAATAGTATTTGACCCCTTGTTTAAAATATACACAAATAATTGCATGTTTATGTATGGTAAAAAAGAAAAATGCACATCTTCAGCTCATTGCGGATCTATAATTTGTTAGATTTGGCTGTAGTAGATCATGGTCAAAATCACTTGGCCATCCCACCCTTGCCTTGGTGACTAACCAGATAGTTGCTTTTTATAGAGCATTAGTAAATCCAATTTTTTGAGAATACCTTAGCTGATTTTATAACGACCTAATTTTACCCTTCTCAATAACTCTTTTCTGTTTTATTATTATAACTAAAACTTTGTCAGTTTAGTGCTACGTGAAAGATCATCAGATGTAATAAATAACAGCACAATTATTCCCAAATACAGCAAAGAAGGTGACTAGTGCAGGTGATGGAGTGTTTTTCTTTGAGAACGAAAGTCATGGGCTCGAATCCTGTTGACAGTTATATTTTTTCTAACCTTTAAATAAGTGTAATTGTGGACAGATGATTGGACACAATTCTTATTATAGTACAGAGTTTTATTCAGGAGTAAGAAGCTTCTCAGATATTAAAACCTGATTTTAAATACAGGAGTTGCTCTTATAGTTTAAACCTCATATGATGTAAATTTTTGGAAAGTTTTTGTTTTGTATTATACGTTTTTGTATGTGTTAATGTGTGTATGTGTTCCTATAACGTTATATTATATGTTTAAATATATATATTATACGTTATACGCTATAATTTCATTTTACGTAGTGTCAAGTCGAGGCGAGTTCTCAAATTTTATTGGAATAACAACAAGCTCCGCCTATAGTTGGCTTAAAAATATTGTTTTCTCTCATGCTACACTGAAGGGGCAATGACGTATCTTGTTATCTCTATTATATATATACGCCAGCACCCTGTAATCTAGTACACTGAGAAAGATCATCTGATATGCTGATAAAGCACAGAGAATAGGTAGCCACAAAATTATTCTGAAATGCTACGCTGGTGCTTGACTGGTGTTAGAGTGTCAATCATCCAAACTGGATTTCCTGAGTATGAACCCCTTTAGAAGCAATTTTTTCTATCCTAACCTCTAACCCTGGCTATGAACAGACTGACGAGGCTTTTATACTAGCAAAGGTTTCTGGCATTCCTTTATAGGTAAGTTTTAAAACCACAAAATGTGTTATCACAAAGTTGGCCAATGAGATGGAAAAGTTGCAATAGTGTTCCAAACAAACACCTTGCACTGATCCCAAACGAAGATAGAGCTGAACTTATTGGCACCAACAATTGATGCAAGGCATCAGCTGTTACAGCCACAATTATCAAAACAAAGTATTTTCACTTCCAAGGGAATCGATTTGTTATATAATCAATAGAAATCAATAAACATTCGGCAGGCGCAGCAGATGCCTAAAGCCTGGTTTACACTCTATTGCCATAGGCCCACGTTTACCTTTCGACGTTCATCATCGATTATGTGAACCATAAACCGATGGCATCGACGAAGCAACGCAGACATGTCGAGAAAGTTTGCAGCCGCCAAACTTCCTCGATATTTTTTCGAACATCGGCGATCGACTTTCAAATGTGAACCATTTTGGGGATTGTAATTTGCAGTCGCTGATAGCATGATCTATTTCCGTTTATGGATGCTGGACTTATACTTATGGATGCTGGATTTATGGATGATTTCCTTGCTGCTGGACTGGTATTTGGTTGCAGTCATGCAAAAAACAAAGAGGTTTCTTCACACAAAAAAAAGAACACTACATCGCTGATGCAAACACGGATGGCTTTGTGATAGTGTGAACATCGTTATCATCGACGATCACCGAAGTATTGTGGTATCAACATTGAGATTTAGTGTGAACCAGCCTTTAAATACATGCTACAGACTGAGTGGTGCGCCAGAAAGGAGTACATTTTGATTGGTTGTCATACTTTGTGCAAGTAAAATTTTTTTGCAAAAGTCCCAAGCTACAGAAATTCTCAAAATAGCAATTATTTATGGAGATTTCAGTTCACAGAAACCATTACAGCAGTATAATAGAAATGCTAATAAACCAAGCATTATATAATCAATACAATTCAATGAACATTTGACAAGCGCAGCAGATGCCATAAAGTAACTTAGTTTCTGCACAAGTGTCCACAAGCAACAACAAAGGAATGAAAGATGACACTTAGACTGTATCAGACAAAAACTCACATTTCAATATTGTGATTTATGATACGGTACTTTACACAATTTGTAAACTTGCATCATAAAGATGACCTCCAGTCACCATCAGAATTATGGAAGAACAAATTTTAATAACTTTTTTGATAAAAAAAAATCTACAAAGATATTATTTTTGAAAACCAGAGAATAATAGAGTAGGTTTAATAAATCATAACTTTAGAATTTTGGAACAAACATGATCAAGTCACTTTTGTAGGATACACAGCTGCTGAAATGAGTAAAACGGCTTGGTTTTTTATATTGTAAGCTATCAGAAAATTTTTAAAACTGTTTCTTGTTTTTATAATATATGTTTGTCTTCAGGGGAACGGACTTCTTTTGCGGATTTGTCACACTATGGTTGTCTTTTATTGTATCGTAGTCCAGAGATGTATATTTATAGACCAAGGTATTCATAAATCACTCAAATAAAATAAAAGCAATAAAAATTTCAGCTGTAATATTTTGTGCAAATAGAAATTTCTGCAAATAAACTACCGTTACAGGAGTTGTTTAACCTTTATTGATATTTTTATATATTTCTGCTGGTCATTACAAAAATTTCAAGTGAGTTTTAAATAAGGACATACAATAAACACAAAACTTGAATTGCTAGAAATGAAAGTTGTCTTACTCTGTATGTGATATATGGTACCGTCAAATTATACAACGAGCGAAAACAATTCACTTTTTCTTTACTCACTTTAGCTAGCCAATAAAACTGAGTGAGACGCGCCATTGTAAGCAAACGGGCCAAGACACAAACAAACAAACGGAGCAAAGTACGAAAAGCCATTCAGCCTTTCGTATTTAACTCTTTCGCTACCGTAAGCCGATGCGTTGGCTTACGGTAGCGAAAAAGTAATAGAAATACAGACCGTAAGCGGTTGTATCGGCTTATCAATTGGGTTTCACTTTTCTTTTCATTACAAAGCCTACACATTAGCTAGACCAATCAAACTTGGTCTCCAATGAAACAACCTTGTTGCCAATGACATGCAGCCAATCGAAAACCTTTTTGCTGAGCAATTCCATTTCCACTCATTTTTTAAAACGGGAACACCAAATCGCTATCGTCATGGCAAAAATAAACTCACTGTGTTCTTTCAACCTAAAGAAAACATCGGAAACTTTGTGAGAGTGGAATTAACTAAACAATGTTATACTTATCTTGTAGGGAACTTTGTTTTGAATAAGATGCATTTTACTGTAAAACAATATCTGCATTGATTCTTGAGATATTGCTTAAATACCACGATGTTTCAATCTTTTGAAAATCTGTTGGAATCAATTTGGTCAGAATAGCAATTTTAATGTGGTTATGAAAGAGCTAAAAATATCTTTCGTAAGACGAAACAAAATTTTTACTAAAAGACGTTTTCTGACTCAAAAAGTTTGTAAATAGGGTATTTCGTAAATAGGAGTTCCACATTATACACTTTCTGGTTTGCTTACTTTTTTATCCAAGCTCTGAGAAACCTCACTTGTTTTTCCGTCATCCGTGATACAGACCAGTGTGCTCATAGCCAGCTCGTCACAGTTTTGTAGAGTTTCTCCCACCATCTGCAAGTAGAACAGTTGCTACAAGTTTTGAAGACAGATGTCATGGGTTCGAGTTCTGTGGAAAGGCATCTTTTTTTCTGACTTTCAAGCTTGGCTGTGAACAGACGAATGAATATGACTTTTGATATATAGTAAAATTTTTATTCAAGAGCAGGCAACTGCTTAGATATTTGAACCTGATTTTAAATAGAGGCTTCAATAACGCACACCTCGTATGACATAAATTCCTAAAATTCTGCACTCTTTAACAGACTAACAAAAGTACATGATTTGCAGAATGATGATTTAAAAATTTTAGAAAATTGAAGTTCATCGTTGAAGTCCAGGTCTACATTTATACGAAAATCTTTTCGTTTTCCATGTAAATGTTGTTACAACAGATGGTTGGTAACAAACCATCTGATGCTTTGTAACAAACCACCTGACAGAGTCAGAGTCTGACAGGAAAAACCGTATACATTCGACTACCTACCTACAGCAAATAGTTTATTATATTTGTATATATTAGTTTATTATATTTGTATATATTAGTTTATTATATTTGTATATATTAGTTTATTATATTTGTATATATCAGTTTATTATATTTGTATATATTAGTTTATTATATTTGTATATATTAGTTTATTATATTTGTATATATTAGTTTATTATAATTGTATATATTAGTTTATTATATTTGTATATATTAGTTTATTATATTTGTATATATTAGTTTATTATATTTGTATATATTAGTTTATTATATTTGTATATATTAGTTTAATATATTTGTATATATTAGTTTATTATATTTGTATATATTAGTTTATTATATTTGTATATATTAGTTTATTATATTTGTATATATCAGTTTATTATATTTGTATATATCAGTTAATTATGTTGCTTGATGCATGATGAACCGAAACAACATAATAAATAAAACAACTAAATATTTCTGTGCTGATTAGCTCTGCCTGCATTGCACTTACTTCGATTGTCTCTAAAGGTTGAGTAGACAAATCTGAGTCAAAGCTGACAAGTTGCATATCAGCAATGCAGAGGGTAAGATAAGCACTGAGGACATCTAATGTGTTATCTGTTGTCTCCCCTTTTCCTTGACAGTCGATTAGTAATACCGCTATCTGTTGCAAGAAGGTAAATCATATGTACTAGAAATTCCCCTGTCATACAGCCCACGACCAAAGTGATATTGGAAAAAAGAAAGGGTACTGATGGTTGAGAAATGCAATATTAGCAGTCAAATAGGATAACTGCAATGGTAGCTGTATAATGCACTGGGTGTGGGTGCTATTATATACAACCAATAGCAATAATGAAAGGAAAATATTATATGTTTATATCTCTCCTCCTGCAAAAAGAGAAATGCAATATCGGCCGTTATTAGAAGTAAAATTCACTGATATAGATTTTTAGAAAATCTGTACTACGTAGCCATTGTTCTGTAGTCATCCAAACCTATAATTAATTATTGTAATAATCTCATTAGAACCGTTAGAAAAAATATCATCGTCTTTCCCTTTAGGCTACTTACACTGCGTTAGATTTTTAGAAAACCTGTACTACGTAGTCATTGTTCTGTAGTCATCCAAACTTATAATTACTTATTGTAATAATCTCATAAGAACTGTTAAAAAATATCATCGTCATTTCCTTTACTTATACTTCGTTGGACATCAGTTAGAATACGAAAGTACTCAAATGTGTCTGCAAATGTAATTGAAAATGAAAAAATTGAAATCGACAAGAATGAAGCAATTTCTAAACTCCTATGTTAATTGCTGAAACCTTGGGAACAATGCTATAGACTGATGAAAAGTGCACGTTTTTTTCATGAAATGCGCAAGACTTTATTGTTCTATTCTCTGTTCCTCGCTGTTTCAATTTCCGGTCTTAGCTCTTATTAAACCAAGCTTTTCAAGCGTTTTGTGACGATTTTCGTCCTAATAAATCTGTCTATTTATGTATAATCCGATCAGATGGGTTAGTTTTAGGAATTTTCGGTAACCTTTCAAAGGCTTGGTAACATATTTAAATAGGTTTATATGCGTTTTGTATCATTATTATACTTAAACGACTTTACTGAAAAATATTAAATTTGTTGATAGGATTTCATTGCAAGGGTTTGGTGACGGCCATTACCAAATAATTTTTCGGGAGCTGTGTGCACATGTGCAATTATCATAAATCTCCCAATCAATCGCTTCACTCTTGTTTGGTCGTGGGATAAATCTCAGAGTTTGTCATTTGCTGTCCAGATGCTCAAATGTCCAGTTATAGTAATAAAGTTTTAGAAATGAATCTGCTTGGCACTGGATTTGAACTACGAACCTCTAGATCTCTAGTCAAGCATACTACCCACTACACTTCACAACCATTTGGTGATATTAAGTAATAATTGTGCACATAGTTATTATATTAGTTGAATCACTCGCGCTTGAAGCTCTTGGGAACATACTATTGGTTACTGCTAGCTTAGCTTATTAGCTTAGCTACTAGATATATTGAAGACCATATAGTAAGCCGGCTTCAGACATGACTCTTATTATAGTAAAGATGTTTACTAGCTTAAGTTACAGGCTTGATAAGAGCCGCGTCCTTTTATCTGCCTGTCAGTTTTGAGCCTTGTTAAGAGCATATGCTCTAAAGGCTGGTTCACATTATATCGCTGTTTGTCAGCGCTTTTTTTTGGCCTTCATCATCGATTATGTGAACCATGAACCGATGGCATAGACGAAACATTGCGGAAACGTCGGAAAAGTTTGTAGCTGTCAAACCTTCCCGATATTTTGCCGAGCACCGACGATCACCTTTTAAATGGGAACCATTTTGGCATAACCATGATTTATTCATATCGGTTTAGGGTAGTCACTGCGATACTAGTATTTAATTCTAGCACGTGAAAACAAAAAGATTTATTCGCAAAAATTGAAAAAGAAAAATAGAAACATTATGCCACGGAGTATTTCCTGATGCAAATGCGCATGGGTATGTGATAGTGTGAACATCGTTTTCATCGACGATCATCAAAGTATTGTGGCATCAACGCCGAGATACGGTGATATAGTAGGAACCAGCCTTAAAGAGCTAATGCTCTTAGCGAGGCTCTGAACAGACAGGCAAATGAAAGGACGCATTCCAAAAGCATTAGGAGATTTTGAACAGAGAGCTGAGCTTTAGAAAAAAACAGCCTCACATGGGAATCAAACTCAGATTTCCTGTTTTGCAGGCAGCCACACTACCAACTGCACCACTTGGAAGAGTTGTACTTATAGTTATTCCACATGAAAATCTCTCATGGCGCATGAGACTGTCAGCATATTTGTATATAAATAAACAAGCCCAAAGAAACTATCATTTTGTAATCATGAAGCTGTCCCACTGAATTAGAGTGCTCCATAAAAGGTTGCTTTGTACAGGTCTTGAACTTGTAACCTTCTGTTACATGGACCAACCCTTTACCACTTGCACCTCTTCACCAAACTTTAAAGGTGAAAAATAATCTATAGTATCATAAGCGTGATGCTCCGTGAGCTGTGTTACAGATAGCTTGGAAGTGTTAGCAAACTTCACACGAGTAAGAATTTTTGAAAAACAAAATTTACTACAAGATTACAAATAAAACTAGTTGTTCACTTTGCCTTTGTGTTGTTAAATTTTGAAAATACACTGGAACTTCGGTTCTCGAACTTAATCCGCTCCAGAAGTTTGTTCAAAAAACGGGTTGTTCGAGATCCAAAACAATTATTCCCATTAGAATTAATGTATGTATATTTTAATCCGTTCCAAGTCAAAAAAACA
This sequence comes from Watersipora subatra, assembly GCF_963576615.1. Taxonomy (NCBI): domain Eukaryota; kingdom Metazoa; phylum Bryozoa; class Gymnolaemata; order Cheilostomatida; family Watersiporidae; genus Watersipora; species Watersipora subatra. The sequence goes on from NC_088713.1 coordinate 19,954,423, forward strand.
ACTTTGGTAAAGTATTTTTTTCCCATTTTACACCATAAACTGTACTGTATACTACATACTGTAAATAAAAACGGGTAGATATAGATCATGTTCATTTTTAATAGAATATTTTCTATCTATGATGATAAAAATGTAAACATTTCATATGTTTTGCTCTTAAAACATCGAACACATTCTCGGTTAAGACACAATACCATAAATTGCAGAAACTGATAATGAAACAGCAAAAAAGTGCAACAGATCATTTACATCAAAAAACGTGTGAAAAAGAAAATATAAACAGCTATAGCACAAGTACTTTAAATCTTTGAAGGAGAATCTTTCTACAAAACAATTTACGGTAACTCGACTGGAGGAGTTGTCTCTCTACCAGATCTCTTCGGTAGAGGAACGTTGTCCCAGATGGTTCCTTCCTTTTTGTAAAAAATTTATGAAGTGTAATTTGCTTTTCCCTTTTTTAACGAATGTTTCCAAACTGTTTCTGGAACCGTTCTGAACGATTAATTTCAATGTGCATGCTTCGGTTTGGTCGAGAACCAAATTTATGTTCGAGACCTGAAATGAAAAAATCTCCAATTTTTTGTCAACAACCAAATTGGTGGAGAATTGAGGTTCAACTGTATGAGAAAATGCAGATAGCCTTCTTACCAACAAAATGTTGAATTGTCAGTGTTTGTCTGTTTTATGTGATATTTTACGCATAATTTCAAGCGGAAAAGAAAGAAAAATGAAATAAATTGACATTGTCTCACACTTCTGTACATATATAAAAAGGGGTGACCACGATTGAATTTTAGGATTGCTTCTACAACAAAATCTTCAACTTTTAAACAGAAATGAGTAAATAGTAGAAGAAAAATGCATTGCAGGTCTCTCCAGTGAATTTAACAGTAAATAAAGTTATTTTATAAAATACAAATGATCACAAAATGTTACATCAAGTTAGTAATATAGGTTATTTTAATGCCACTAAACTTGAAAACTTGTTGAATACAGACAGTCCCTTTTTTCAACTTGAAGTTAAATTATTGAAGTGTATATCTAAGGAAACTTGAGAACGACTTTGGATTAATGAAAATGTAAAACAAAATATATTGATAATGTCGCACGCGTCTGCACAGTTGCCACTATCCAATTTAAAGACTGATTTTTCAACAAAATCCTCTACTTCTAAACAAAAAAGGTCATCTGCTAGTTTCACCAAAATTGATGGTTTAACTATGCAACTTCCTTATTATTATGTTACAGAAACAAAAAATGATTATTTGAGAAAAAGCCTAAATGCAGAACTACGATTAAAAGCTTTTGCTATTGGAGTTCAAACCTGTTTTTGGTCCACGGTGAGTATAAGGGGTTTGTCCCAAAGCCAGATTCCACTAGTACATTTTGCATTGTCCCACTGATCTCCTCTTCTCAGCATTGCCGCCTGGTTCCAGTTACTGGACTGCAAAAGATAACCATAAAAGCAATGTGTTAGATTTTATTTATACACAGAGCAAGTGCTTGACAAAAATATCGTAAACTTTCGACAGATGGGTGTATGACAGATTTTGGTCGTATTTATATTCTCTACCGAAGACATTAAAAAAGATAATTTTTCAATATTGTTAAGATTTCGAACGACATCAGACAAACCTTTAAAAAGAGGCAATACTTTCGCTGAAGAAATAAAATTTTCAAACAATTATACGAATTCAAACTAAAATATATATGATAAACTAAAATATATTCAAACTAAAATTTTTTTTTCTGCAAAAAAATTGAAACAATGGAGTAGATATCACTTTTGCTGACAACAAATCATCTATGAAACAAATTGGAAGCTTTGCCATATCAAAACGCAACTTCAATTCAGGTATATCTTATTCTAGTTTTAAGATTTTCATGATTTTAGGCTGCTAAAAAAATGAATAAGCTTGCAGGGAGAAAATAAAGATAGATTGCTAACAAATTATTATCCAATCAAATGCAAGGTCAAGTTGCAACCAATCAATGCAAGCAGGAAATGCTTCTCATTTAAATTTTTGCACATATGACCTATATGCTAACTGATGTCATTTAATGTTAGAGACATCATTTAAGTTGCAGTGTTACTAACTCTCTAAACCTATAAGCTTTCAAAATCATTTTAAGATGTTACCAGGCAAGTCTGGTCAAGAGTGCGTGCCTGTCAACCAGGAAAAGTAAGTCGCAATTCAATGAGAAAATCATTTTATTTCTAAGTTATTTTCTTAGCTAGCTCACCAATAATAATAAATTATTTTACTAATAATAATTCAATTAACAATAGTAACTTAATAATCAATAATAATTTCATTACTAATGCATTTTGTTACTTGCTTTGTCTAAAAGTAAAGAGAATAGAAACTCAAAAGAGATTTTGCTTAGTTAGATTCTGAAAAAAGAATTGAAGATTTTAAACCAACTTAAATTTAAGAAAAGTTTTGTTCTGTCATGAACAGCCAAGCTAAATGCAGTTGTCAGTGTTTGATGCCTCTGATCAACTAAACGCGTGATTTGCAAGTGCTAATCCCTTACATCACCATTTAGACTTTATTCTCATTGCAGGTCAGTGAGAATTTATTAGTGAAAATAAGGTAGCTGCTTGGTGTGAAACAGCTTTTGATAAAACGAATCTGCTTGCAAAAAAATGAAACTTTGGTTCCCCATGCTTATGTTTGATTAAATGATTTACTTAATTGTAAAATTTAATTAAATTTAATGATAAAATTGTTAAATTTAATGATAAAATTATTAAATTTAATGATTTAAATTTGATGGTAAAATAATTAAATAAAATATAAAATATAAAAACATTAAATATTAGTCATTAAACTTAATTATTTAAACTTGATGATAAAGTTTAAATCTTTAAAATTAAATCATTAAATTAAAATCAATAAATTTAATGCTTTAAAGTTAATGATTTAAATTTAATGATTAAATTTAATTAAAATCATTAAACTTAATGATTTTATTAAAAATAAAATAACAATAATAAAATGATAAACTAATGATTTTAATAATAATAAAATCATTAACTTGTCACTTACTTCATTTCATTAATTTATAAGTTTACACAATTATTGCTAGCCAGTAACATAGAAGTTATGACTACAAAGTTTGACATTTAAACTTTGGCTGATTAGAATTAATGGGCTAGTATGCGTTTTACTGCTCAAATTATTTTGCACTAGAAATATTGTGAAAACAAAACAAAAAATTGTTTGGCAATTGTCTTATAACGCCGAAAAAGTATTTTTAGTTCAAAAATTACAATAACCACTAAATTAAAAATTATCTTCATCTTTCTTATTGCAATAGTTTTTATGGTAGCAATGATAATTTTTGAATTCAAACTTTTTGAGGAAATGGCCTATGCTTTTGTAAAAACAAAAATTAAAATTTTCATTGGCTGTTGCAAAACAAATTACCTCTTGAAATTGTTGCAGGCAGCTAAACAGCGAATCTAGCAGCAAAGACTTTCGGGAGTTGTCTTCTCCTACGATGCTAACCACATGTAGAGGAATGTCCAGCACGGGAGCAAGCACATCTTTAAGTAGATCATCGTTGATCTTGGGTGGTCCATTACTGACCACCTCTACTAACTGACGTAGCTGTGGTTCAGGCATGTCTTTAGGCTTTTGAAGCGGTTAATCGGTAGACTCAGCTCCTATCCTTAAAAAGTGCCAGTTATATAGCCAGAATACAAACATGGCTATAAAAGTATGCAAAAGCTCTTAAGCTAGCCTAACATGTAGGTCATTTGAACTAAATAATGTTGCTGCTTGTGGCCGTTGAGCTGACTTACAGAGCAGATTTTCAAAAAAATGAATAAAGATTAATTTTAATTTTTTAACTAGTTTATTTAATTTTTAATTTCAATTTTGAACAATTGAAATTAAAATTTTAATTTTAAATTAAAATTTTTAATCAAAATTTCAAATCAAAATTTTAAATTAAAATTTTAAATTGAAATTTTAAATTAAAATTTTAAATTAAAATTTTTAATTAAATTCAAGGTTAAAATTTTAATTTTTCAATTTGATTTAATTAAATGTTTTCCAATGCAGGCTTGTAGATTACCTGTACCCAGTGCAGCAATTTACTGATGAAAAACATAAAACCTCAACAGGCCTCAACATCTAAAAGGCCTCAACATCTATATTTGTTGAGGACTTAACAGTTTGCAGCTATTACAGTTTTAAGTAGATAACATCATTGCCATTTGTATTATTTGGTCTGCTGGCTAAAAATAGTTTTATTGGCTGCGATTTATAAAATCGTATACATCCCCAAACGTCAGTAAGAGGCGGTGTGTCTACTGCGATTGTACTACTAGAACTTTTAAATTACACTCTCATCTAGAACACAACAATAACTAAGTGAGGTTTACAATAAATATGTTCTAAAACATGTGACAGGTCATATCATTTTCGATACAAATGAGGTTAGATGGCAAAACTGTTTTTAGCTCTGTAATAGAGAAACTTCTCAGCTTTTCAAACCTGATTTCGGAATTGAAGTCGAAGCAATTTAGCCTAAGATACAGCTTTTTATTGAAGGGGGTGTTGGCCAACATGATCAACACAAAAAACTGAAAATTTTGTCTTCAAAGATAATGGATAGGATGTTAAACAGTATCATTTGTGGATGTTTAGGAAGGTCATAGCAACCGCATGTTACAAACATTACATTTCCATGAATGTTGGGAATGACTTGGTTTCACAAAAGTCACATGGACAAATTTCACTTTAGTAGCCCATTGTGCACTATAACAACTGCGTCATTTGTATTGAAAATGATACAACCTGTCACATATGTTCTGAGTTTATCTCAAAATATAGGAGTTATCCTCCACCCTTTCAAGAATTCCCATTATGAAGGTACTCACTCTATCGTTCAGAAGATTACTTAAAATAAATCTAATAAAAACATTTTTACTATCCGCTAAAATTTTTTGTTGCACGGTAAGCGTCTGGTTACCAGAGCCTATGACTGCAGGTTTTAATGTCTAGCTTGACCATTCTTAGCAATTTGCAGTAAAACAAAAAATCTCTCTTTGTAATTGTGTGCGTGTGTGTACTGAGCATGAGGTGGGCGTGTGTGTGAGTGGTATGCATTCCTGCGCACGCGTTCTGCATGTGCTACCATGTTTTTGTTTGTGTCTGTCAGCCTGTATAAACACTTTTTTTATCCGAGTTCATCCAAAGTTCATCACACATACACTATGTTTCCATGATGCGCAGTACTTCAGAGTTTTGCCGTCTCCGAATCATGGAAACGGCGTCTTCGCACTGAAATCACTGCGCACTGATCAGTGCGAAGCCAGTGCAAATTTGCAGCAAAGAAATGGCATAGCGCAGTGGCTGCACATAACTCTCTTGCTGTGTAGACCGATTCATCAAGGGCCATGAACTAGTACAAAAGTTATCCCGCTAATCTTGTTTTTTCTATTCTGCCAATTTTCTTTCACTTAAATTTAATTATGATCTTCACCCATGAGGATGATGAGGTGATTACTTTCCTAGACTTTGTGATCGATGCCAACACCTTTCGAAAAATAGGTGGTAAATCCTAAAGTAACGTTTAAATAATATATTACTTAAAAATACTTATTAAAAATATATTACTTTGTAAAAATTGTGTTAAGGTTTGTAAAACCTTGTGAATGTGTATTGTAAATAAAAGTATAATGATGACAGAAGCATAAAAAGACTGTTTCCGATGTTCGGTATCCATGATCGATTCTATTTCTCCATCAAGCGATTCGATTTATACAATTTCTGTTTTCTGGCTAATTTGCTGTAAACCACAGCGCAGCATGTAAACGTACAATCCCTTGGCTTCGGAGGGGGCTGCATCGCAGTACTGCGCATCATGGAAACATAGTGATATAGGCTCTATGATTTTTTCCAAATGACAAAAATTATTTGGTTTCAAAACTTTGGCTGGTTCTTGAGAACCAGCATCTTAAACACCTATATGATTAGAAACTCAACGCACAGCATTCACATACATAAGGATAGCTGCTCTCAATGAATGTGTTCATGGATTGTTGAGGAAGCAGTGTATGAATAAGCATTGAAAATCTACACGCTTGCTGCTATCTGATTGAAATGAACACAATCTTTCGGGCTTGAAAGCTGGCTCACACTGTATCGCAAAACCTCAATAGTACGAATATGTACAATGATTCCTCAATTCAAATATGTATGTCGCAAACCAATGACATCACAGCTGCAACGAGAACATGTAAGGAAACATTGTAGCCATCAAACTTACGATATTTTTCTAAGCACCCACTTCAGCAATGGTGATTGGCTGTAGCGAATTGCTTAATTTATATCTCATGACAGATGCTGCGAGACTGGTAATTTGTCGATTTGACAGAAAATTGATTGTTGAGATCAATCACTTTTCTGTAGCAAGCGTGTTGATTGAAAATCTACATTCGTGCTGCAGGCTATCTGTTTGAAAATGAAAAGAATGCTGGGCAATGTTCGACTTACCGTAGTTTCTGGACTATTAGCCAGTTTTTTCTTAATGTAGTTTGTTAGGAAAGAGGAGGGTGGTGCGTCTTTTACTCTGTGCGACCTATGTGTGAAATTATTGACACATTATTACCGTTTGAGCAGCAGAACCATTTATTTATCTCATTTGATAAAGAGCCAGATTAAGGGGCGGCACTGAGTGTGGCATGTGAGAAGAAAGTTTGTATAGAAGCCGAGAGATTAAGCTCACCATTTCACTCAAGCCTGAGCTACGTAGTATATAGCTATACATAGTGCTATATAGCTATACGCAGTGCTATGTAGTTATACGTAGTGCCTGAGAAAATACGTAGTGCCCGCTGTTGCTTCAAAGCGGTGTTTTTAAAGATTATATGCTAATTCGGTTCGCAGTTGTGCTTAAAAATGAACTTACACAAAGGTTTTAGTAGATTTTATCAGAAAGTATCCGTATTTTTTAAGTATTTGAGATAGTTTTTGATATTTGAAGAGATCTGACTGCAAGGATGTTGCAAGATTAAAATTTACAAAACTTGAGCGCGGTTCAAAACTTCAGAAGAAAAACAGGCGCAAAATGACATTACTAGTCGTTATTGTTGCGATAGCTGGTATGGGCTATTGTGTTCAAGTCACACCCTTGTGTTTCACTATTCTGTCGGTTTCGTTGCAACTATAGACATCATAATCACAACTTCGCTGGATCTGAGTGTTTTAACCACAATCAAGTTTTGTTGATTTTATATTGAAACATCCTGACAGTCAGATCCCCTCAAACATTAAAAACACTTGCAAATAATAGAAAACCTGATATACCGGTATTTTGCTATCAATTGCTATTGCTTTTGATGTTTGAGGAGTTCTGACTGCCAGGACGTTGCAAGATTAAAATTGCCAACGTTTGATCATGGTTAAATGCTCCGATTCAAGTGAAAATGCAATCATAATGTCTATTTTTGCACGTCGGCACATAGACCAACAGAATAGAACCACGTAATGGTCACACAGAGACACACAGCAATAGCTTATATCAATAACGAGAGAAAGTTAGGCAGGTAGAGTTAGTGACATTATTTTGTGCGTATTTTTTTCTGAGCGTTTTAATTACGGTCAAGTTTTGTCAATATTATCCTTGAGGCATCCTGGCAGTCAGAACACCTCAATCATAAAAAAAACATCCGTAAATGATAAAAATACTGATAATTTTTAATAAACTCCACTGAAATCCTATGAGAGCTCACCATTAAGATACTAAGCTAATGGTAGCCAACACTGGTACAAACAATGCCATTATGTTATTACGATAGACCGCATGGTAAAGGGTAACCACCCACAATGCCAAACATTAACAATAAGAATGGCTCTACGCTATTTACATGACTGACTCGGTTACTATGTGATGATGGCCTATTATAGGTAGTGGTTTGCTTTATCCTTAGCCGAACACCTGCTAGCTAGTGTCACTTGCTTGCACGAATATTGTTGACATTTTTAACTATGCCACGAGTGAAAGTATTTACTATTGTGCCTTATTCTATTAAAATATTTTCATATTAAAAGAGGCTGCTAAACTTTTCAACTCTTCTGCTAAAAGCATTAATCACCAAGTTTTGCCCTTGCGCAAAGCCTCATATTTGGTGTATACGTTATGCTCATGACAAGTGCCTCATTTCAGATGAAAACAAGGGGGATGGTTTGAAAAATTTCCTTCATTTCCCCAAGTATTGATAAAGGGCTATAGGCTATATCCTTATCTATTTTTCGCCTTACTGATTAGTTAGTATTTACTGATTGCCACTCCTGCAGCCTTTCTAGGTTGATGATAAACACATTCTTCACACAAAAAGGGTTTACATAAAATACTCAGGAGGGTGTAACATATTGTTACGGCAGTGCGGTGTGGCCAGGGACGTGACGATCGACCTCCTGGTCACCACGGTCACTGGGCTGCGCCTTCCAGTTCCAGGAGAAGGCTCGGTCACCGTTGAAAACACCCGGATGATCAAGGAAATCAATTAGAAGACCAAATGTAAAACAAAAAGACAAGTGGGCATCGTCTAAAAAGAAGAAAGCCTCTATAAGAAGCAAGATTTGATTGTTTCAGCACAGCTGCACACGCACACTCTCTGCATGTTTGAATGCGGTTCATTGCCTGTCATACACGTATGCTTATGTATATTTATTTATTAAGTTAGTATATTATGGTGGTTGACACTTGGTGTCATCGCTTGACTGTCTTGTGGAGAGCAAAAGGAACCGGCTGTTTCTTTTACAATATTTAAGTTTGTTTCGACTTCAACAAGTAGCTACTGTACTAGCTTTCTCTGATCGGAAATCTGTTTATTCAGTTCCAAAAAAAACCAAAGAATTGCAAGCATTGACAAAACCTTATTATAGCCAAAACAGCAAAACATATGATTTACACTGCTCACAACTGGTATGTCACTCGTATTGCAGAAACAGTTTGTTCTCGCAATGTGGCAAGCTCATAGGTTCCTGTCAAGCTGACAAGCACAGGTCCATACTTGCAACATTAGTAACAGTAACTGTGCTCAAATCAAGAATGCTGTTGGATTACCCATTTGTGCACATCTGGAGAAATATCTATTGAGAACAGGGGTACTTTATGAGCCCTCATAAAGGGCTAGGCTTGCCTAGAACTTAGGGTTACCCTAGGACACTTATGTATTCGCGGCATCTAACTTTCGCGTTTTCGCGGTGTAATCCTTTCGCGAAAATTTAATGAACGAAACTAAACTATCATAATGAACGAGCGAAAACGCGAAGTTAAATAGCTTTGTTCATTGATATCCACAATAAAATCGTAATATTAGAAATGCAGGCAACTTTCGTCTGTGGTTAGGATAAATGGGAAATTTCTGGTAAACTCATTATAGCTAATACACCAACTGAGCAGCATGGCAAAGCAATATCAGTTTAGTCACCGAATTTGTAACTGGTGAGAATGAAAGTCTGGTAGGTGAAGTCGTAAAATTGAAGAATAATTATTGCAGTGATGAATTTTATTACCATCCAAAAACAATATCAACCCTCATCATGTCCAACCACATCTCTTTCACTGCCAATCATGTACAAATTCGTTACCGGCCTAGTGCCAGCCATTTTACCGAAATTGCCGATATTGCTTCATGATATGTATACAGTATTTTTCAAGTTCTACTTTAATTATCTGTATAATCACGAAAATATAAACTGGCTATTATGTCATCAACAACTAATTACCTGTTTTATGACTCGCGCGGGGTAGTTAATGAACTCACAGAAAAATGTTCGTTTTCAGATAAGAAATTCTCAAACAAAAGTTTAAAATTGCTTCGTTGTTTTAGGCTGATTTTATAAAGAAATCTTCGGACAACACAGTCAATTTCATAAAACACTTAAAGACCGTGGGTTATGTGGTCAACAAATAATAAAATCAGGTTACCAGACAATTGCTGAGAAAGTCAGAAAATGCGTTTATGTCAGTGACCCCTAGAAAACGCATAAATGCGTTTATGGCAACGTAAGGGTTATACAGTTTTGGTTGGGAAGTTGGTTGTTACCTATCTATTTTCTTCTTCTTGGGATTAGAGTGTGAAAGTCACGGCAGGAGGGACCTAGACGTCATTGATAGTCTAAGAAACAAATGGCAGCAAGTGATCAAATTGAATTGTCGATCTCACCCACACATTTCAACCTGTGGTTTACAAATACGAACTATTCCCAAATTGAATTTTTTTCTTATTAGTGAACTGGACCTGAGGAATGTAATGTTTTTTCCACTGCATTTATTTTCACACCACTATATTTTCGCACTCATCAGAGCCACGAAATTAAGTTGCAGCGAAATTTTACTCTGTGTGCTACTCACGAAACTAAATACTAGCGAAATATAAGTGTCCTAGGGTATCATCTATTTGTAGTGTTGAGCAATTGACAGGGTTGACTCCTAGCATACATGCTAGGTACTGTTACTATACATGTTAGGTGGTGTAAATATACATAATAAGTATTGTTACTATATATACTAGGTACTGTTACTATGAATACTAGATACTGCTTTTATACATACTAGGTATGGTTATGCTACATACAAGATACTGTTACCATATATACTAACTATTGTTACTACATGTGCTAGGTATTGTTACCATAAATGCGAAGTACTGTTAATAGACATACTAGGTACTGTTAATAGATATACTGGGTACCGTTAATAGACATACTAGGTACTGTTAATAGACATACTAGGTACTGTTAATAGACATACTAGGTACTGTTAATAGACATACTAGGTACTGTTAATAGACATACTGGGTACTGTTAATAGACATACTAGGTACTGTTAATAGACATACTAGGTACTGTTAATAGACATACTAGGTACTGTTAATAGATATACTGGGTACTGTTAATAGACATACTAGGTACTGTTAATAGACATACTAGGTACTGTTAATAGACATACTAGGTACTGTTAATAGACATACTGGGTACTGTTAATAGACATACTAGGTACTGTTAATAGACATACTAGGTACTGTTAATAGACATACTAGGTACTGTTAATAGACATAATAAGTACTATTGTGTCAAACTCATACTGTAGAAAATGCAGAATAACATTCTATATTTATAGACCCACACTTGCTTTGAAATTTGATCATAATGATTGCCCATTCAACAATGAACATTTTCTGTTTGCAGTTTAGTAGATAACTAGTACTCATGCTAAAGTAATTTATCAGTCGGCCTTCCTTCTTGTTTGTCAAGCAAATAAACCTTATCAATTTATAGATGTATGGCATGCATCTACCTGCTGACCAATGTGTGGTGGAAGCTTTAGTTCAAGCAGGAACTGGTCTGGAATACAAATAAAAATAATTATCAAGCCTCATCTAAGGGCGCAGTTATAGTGTAGTGGAAGGTAGCATGTAATCTCTATTATGTGGATTTTTCAGAGTCAAAATGGCTGGGCACCTCACAAGTTTTGCAGAAACCATTAAAGGCAAGCATTTCTATGTCTTCTGACCAAGTGACTAGAAAAGTACATTACCTCATAGCTAAACAAACCTTTGGCACAAATTAAAATAGAAAAGCCTAATTCAAAGTATAAAGCACTCTTTTGCATTTCGCCAAACACTGCAGCCAATACCCCAATATTCATAACGTCATTTAAATTATAGCACCAAAAGTCTACTATATATATATATATATAGATAAATATAGTAGACTATAGAAGATATTATATATTTAAATATCAAAGTTTGTAATCATCATCTGTCTGTTCAGGTGTCTGCCTGTTCAGTTATAGCTATTAAAATCTTGAAATGAAAAGCTTGCTTCGCGCTTGACTTGCACTCACAGAGATTGTAACCGCAAGTTTATCACCACGCAATTAATTACAGAGCTACACAGTCCTTAGAATTCTATTGCTCTTATCATCAATGTTATACCCTTTTCTCGATTGCACACTTGTATTAAGTGATACGTTGCACCCTAAATATGAAACACGATGCTTTTTCGTCCTTGCCACACTATGGCCAATTTGTTTTCCTGCCATAACAAAAACGTCGATATGTTACTTTGTTGATCAGGTCCCAGTTCGGCGTAATCTGATATGGTAAAAATGGATTCGCAAGCAAATAAGTGATAAAATTTTAGTCTCAAGTTTGAAGTTTGCTAAAATACATACTAAAGCTTCTTTTGAGTATGTGTTTATTAAACTACTTTCATATAAGTTAGATTTAACATTTATGTTACACGTTCGTCTCGAAGGTAAGAACTCTGCACATAGTACATTAAAATGTTACATTTTCTTGCACATCATAACCACAAAATGCACTTAAGTTATTGTAGGTAACTATAGCTACTAAAGTTAACATATTGTTCTGTTACTATTTTTTAATGATGATGATTTTGATGATTTTTACCAGGAGGTGATCGCAATAGATGATTACTATAGGTTTTTTTCCACTCTCTACGTCTCTACCATATTTTCACCTTATATGATGCCAACACTGAAACAAACTAAAATCATGTAATTGTATACCAAATAAATTTTCATTGTAATCGTAGCAAAACAAACAGTATTTGCCAATGAACTCACATTTACATTTAACCACCATAACAGTTTTATTTTTTCTTCTAATTTATTTCAACCAAAACACTTCTTTCATGGCATGAAGTTTAAAAGTTACAGTTGTTTGAAAAAGTTTTAAAACTTTTGCAGTTGTTTCATTTTTTCTCTTAATTCATTTGAACCACACAAAAAACACTTTTCTCATGATATGAAGTGAAGTGTAAAAATTAGAATTTTAAAGGTTGTAGGCTTATATGTTAAATGAAAATTACTTTTTTGTCTAAAGACTTTTTATTACCCGGGCAACGCTAGGTATATATATACCTAGGTAACGCTAGGTATATATATTCACCTAGCGTATATATATTATATATACATACATGTATATATATATTATATATATTAACTTATTGTGAGTAAGTTACAGTGAGTTACAGTGAGTTATAGTAAGTTACAGTGAGTTAAGTAAGTTACATAAAGTTATGAAAAGTTAGAGTAAGTTACAGAAAAATTCAGTAAGTTATTCTAAGTTAAAGCAATTTACTGCAAGTAACTTCAAATATTTCTACTACCACCTTTACTTTCTAACCTACGTATTAAAAACCTTAAACATTCAATTTCTGTTTCCATGTTACATCATCATATCATTTTAATTTGTCATTTAGAATTAAGCAAGCTGAGATGGAGCATTTACTTCAACGTCAAGCGAAGTTACCAAATATATTTTCTTAACCATTATCTTAGTGGTTTGACCAGAAGAACGAAATAAACAATTGCAATTGTTCATCCAAAATATTTGTTCCAGCACACAAGTTGTGACAGATGAAATGAATCTCAGAATGAGTTGACCCAGCACGTAGATGTGAGACTCCATACAGGATATAATTAAAATTAAACTCCAAGAGCTTCTTTTTGAAGAATCATATACGCTACCTGTTAATATTAAAAGTTTTGGCTGTAGCGGTTAAAATATGTCACTATACTTAGAGATCAATTAATACTTTGTTTATTGAATACTTCTATTATGCAGTTTCTACAGCTTATTAAATACTTCTATTATGCAGTTTCTACAGCTTATTGAATACTTCTATTATGCAGTTTTTACAGCTTATTGAATACATCTATTATGCAGTTTCTACAGCTTATTAAATACATCTATTATGCAGTTTCTACAGCTTATTAAATACATCTATTATGCAGTTTCTACAGCTTATTAAATACTTCTATTCCCCAGTTTCTGCAGCTTTGTGAATACAGCTATACTGCAATTCTTACAGCTTTTAGAATACTTCTATTCCCCAGTTTCTGCAGCTTTGTAATACATCTATTCCGTGGTTTTCACAGCTTTGTGAATACCTCTATAGGCCTTATGCTGTTTCTAAAATGAGAAGGCTTAACCATAAACTATCCTAGCTTCATCTTTCCTACGCATGACTTTCGGCAGTAAGATCCATGACTCACCTTGTCTCATTCCGTTTTTTGTTAGTAGTACTAGTAGAGACACTAGTAGAGACGGCGTGTCATGTCCTCTTTCTATGCCCCTATGAATGCCAATAACCTGTCATTGTTTGTCATTTGAAAGTGGGTGTGTCTAAATTTAACCAACTGCATGCAATGAACTGACCTAGTGCTCTCGCCTTTGTGAGGGGAAAAATGTGAAGCTGTGCAGTGGCTAGCGAGCCAATGCGAGGCAGACTACTTCCTTGTTGTAGCATGAGTGTATTAGAGGGCCAATTTTTTGATGAATTAGGAGGAGGTACAGAGATGCCGGACATAGGTATTATTTATAACTGTGCTTTGAAATTCATAGCAACAGTGCCTTTGTACCAATGCAGTATAAGTGCCATGACAGATTGGCATGTGCCTATAAAACACAGAGAATAAGTACATATGTATGCATACTAATTTTAAAACCCTGGAAGGTGAATGGTTTGTGGTGGTGCTGAATGCTGCTGGTTCAAATCCTATACAAAGCAACACAATATTTGATGCTTTATTCCAAAAATTGTTAGGGAAAACAAAACAAATATGGCAACTGAGACGCAAAACACTGCCATTTAAATGCAATAGCCAATATCATAAGGGGAAGAACAAACAGGAAGTGCAACTATTGCTGTCATCTTTGGGCACGCTTTTTCCTTCTGAGTAATTTAACCGTGATCAGTTTCTATCAATTGTAATCTTGAAACATCCTGGCTGTCAGATCACCTAATACAACCCATGATATACAGCCCCCCAAGAATAGCCGACGGCTATCATATGGGCTGGGTTTAATGATGGAGCTCTGTTAGGATTGTGCTAGCCTGGGTTTTGGAGCTAACACAATTCTCGGGGTCGGTCGCGTTGCCTTGTTAGGTTTAGCAAAACACGGCTCTTGTTATCATTTCATTAGCTCATTCAGTCAGTAGACCACAATAGCAAACCTTGAATTTCTACAATGTAGGGGTCATACCTAACCAAAAAACTGGATCCATGCAAAATAAAACATTTCAAATTACCTACTTTTAGTAATTTTAAAATGGGCAAAGGTCGTAGTATATGCTTAAAGTTGAATATAATTTACCCGAACAACGGCCTTTTTTTTCCTAGTTTTTGATTAATTTTTTGCCACCTTTAATATAAAATGACAAAGTCTTTCACCGTTTTCACATTGTTTTACCTGGCCAATAAGATGGGACAGCAGGCAAAGCTTTGCAGTGTAGTTTTCATACTCAACATCTAAATACAAAACCAGATTTTGGCTATTTTACGATTGTGACTATTAATACCACGAATGCTTGCGAATGGCTACTGACTGATCATAATGGTGGCAATATTGGGATACTATATGTATTTGACAACAAAATGAATTTAACAGATAAGTAAAACAACTACTATAGTTCATAATATTTGTAAATTTACAAGGGGCTTTATTCAGCATATTTGTTTGTTCGGGTGCCGTGTTCGGGTTCATCCCAACAAAGCTCCATCATTAAACCTCATCCATATGAGAGCCGTCGGTTATCCTTGTAGGGGGGGGGGGGGGGGGGGCTGTATATCATTGATACAACAAACAAAATTTCAAATGATATGAAAGTATCTATACTTGCTGATAAAAAATTTTGAAACTTGATGTGAAACATTTTTAATGTCAAAAGGATATGAAGACAAACCTGCTTAGGAAAACCCTGTTGGAGAAAAATCATTTGCGTATGAAAAGTTGAAAAAATTAGGGATGTAGGAAGTATTCTGAAACGTTATTACTAGCATCAACTGCGAGGGTGTGCGGTTTTCACACTTATAGTTACAGCGTACAATCTTGTGCAAATAAGACTTTCACTTTGAATTTCAAGCAAGGTAATATATTTGAGTAATGTGCACATTCATACCTGCCAACTCTCACGCATTGGGCGTGAGACTCACGCAATCACCCTAAAGAAAAAATGAAAATGCGCGAGAAATGCGTGAGATTTTTGCCCCAATTTCCACAATTTTATATATACTATCATTGATACATCAATTGCCCCAAAACCAAATCTCACCCATTGCCCCACTCTTGGGTTGGCAGACCTGTGCACATTGCATATATCAATCATGTTTAAAAGACCGACTCTCTATAGCTAAAAAGACTTCTTTTATATAAAAAGTTTGATGGCACGACTGATGTCAAAACATAAACATTGCCAAACACAACTTGGTTTTAGATGTTAATCCAACAGAATCACAAAAGGATTTCATAATGGTAGAAATCTGAGCTCCATAACTGATAAGTACTGATTGTATGACACCAGCTACCATAGCGCTCACATTGATTCACGTAGGCTTATGTAAGAAGCTAAGAGAGACAAGATATCACGCAATGCCAGCTGGTTTAACTGATAAGGGTAAGTAAAACGACTCAGGCGATGATTTCTTGCTACAGTTCGTATAAGTGAGCCTGGTGGCATGCTTGGTTTATTTAGATATGCTGTGTATGCCTGACACATCACTCGTCACTTGCGGTGTTTACCTGCATGCATTAGTGATGCTGACTGCAAAGCTCCAAATTTCTTGATTTCAGTAATACAAACTAGTAATAGTGTGAGGGAAACGCATCACGAGCAGAGCCGGTGCCAGCGTGACGGCAAAGTGACAGGCTAGCCAGACCTCCCCCCTCTCGCCTGGAGGCTGGGCCGGCCAGTGTCGTATAGGTTCACAGAGTCCCGTGACCAAAAACCGGGAACAAAAACGCTTGATTCCAAACAAACCCGATCGACATACTGATCTCTAATGGAATATTCTCACCTCGCTCTCAACATCTCACTCTTTTGCATTTACTTTATTTTATTACAAAAAATCATTTGTAGTTTCTTGTAGGGAATCTTTTCCTTTTTCAAATGGTGTATAATACAACAATCAATTTCATAGCGACTGCCAATGGGAGTAATTTTTGTGGGTTAGTGTTGAGGCCTCTCCAATATAACAATAGTGGGTGCGGCTTGTTTGTTTGGAGCTGTGTGAGCTCCAATATACGCATCCGTTAAAAGCGAAACTCTGTGAAGTTATACAGCTTTCCAAACAAACCCGATCGACATACTGATCTCTAATGGAATATTCATACCTCGCTCTCAATACCGTTCTTTTTTGCATTTACTTTATGTTTTTACAAAAACGTTATTAGTAGCTTTTTGTAGAAAATTTTGTTTTCTTTAAAATGGTTTATGGTACAACAATCAATTTTTAAGGGACTGCTAATGGGAGTAGTTTTTGTTGAATAATGTTGCGGCCTCTCCATTATAACATATATAAAAATAGTAGGCATGGTCTGTTTGTTTGGAATCGCCCGACCTCCCATATACGCTTCTGTTGGTCGCGGGACTCTGTGAAACTATACGGCTCTGGGGCCGGCGATAAGGCAGAGTGACATGAGTCACGTAGCCGCCAAACATACGGTGGGAAGCGAAACCACAAGTGGGCGGAGCCAACAAGAACAAAGCAGATAAAAGAACAGACGCGATGGAGAGGCAGGCAGAGCAGCGCAGCTCCCAGCATACAAGAGACACTTTATCCTTATGCTGTGCAATATTTATGTATGCATGCCATTGTTATATTAATACAACTATATTTATTATGTAAACATACATTGTATGCTCAAATAACAACTCGGTCTTCGTGATTACTTGGCTTGTGGGAAACCATGAAAGTGGCACAGGTAAAATCCACCACAATAGCTCAAAATATAGAGGTTCAACAGCGTTTATCTACATGCTTTTCATAAAATTCATCAATCATCGGTTCAGGAGCAATTGTGGGCAACAGGAACCTGGGAATTGTATGGCCTGTTTTGAGGACCATTGGTGCTTGCGCAATTACAGATGCTATACGCACAATATGCCAATTAAATAAACTAGTGAGAGATTTTTACTAGAGACTTTCTTATTAGCTTAATTGTTACACATGAATGATTTCTGATGAATGTTTAGTTGGGGAATTCCATAGATATAGTAAACCCTAGATATGCGAATAATCAAAACAAGTGAGGCCTATAATTAGCATGACGCAACGTCATGGTGATGTGCAAAGCGAATCAGCTGATCTATTAACTCCTATTGACTTAGCACTAAAAACTGCTCAATTTTTCCATAGTTTGTGCATTTGAGACTGCATATTTTATTGAAAATATGTAAAACTTATATACAGTAATACTTCAACTTACAAGTGCCTTAAGGTACGAGAAACTTGAGGTACGAGTCAGCTTTTAAGCAAGTTTTAGCACTAACATACGAGCCATGTTTGAGACTGTTCAGGCTTTGGATAAAAGACAAACAATTGGCCGGTGACTGCGTAACTGAAACGGTGCTACGTAAAAAGGCCGGTGCTATCTATCAAGACTATAAAAAATAGACATTCGGACAAGTTGGCTAGTGGTCGTGCATTAACCCTTGGTGACGACACCTGTGTTCGTCCTGATCGCAACATGTTGAAAGGGCTACAAAGGCAAACATCCTTAGATAGGTTTCTCTTAAAACGGCCGGCTGGTCGTGACAGCGAAACAAAAAAAAATTAGCTAAACAGCGAGAAACTTAAAACTAAGAACGCCGAAGAAATTTTAATTACGTTAAATTAAAGATTAAAGTTTGCTTTTAGGTTTGCTTTTAAGTTTTTTGTCTTTTAAGACTTGGATAAAATCCAAATTTATCAAAGTACACTGTTGTAATGAAGGATAACTTATCTCTCCCTCTCTGGCAAATGCTAGTGTTAGCTGCTATTGTATGTATTTAATTTTACATCTTAATTAATCACATTTCCTTGCACTATTTTGTATTTGTTGCTTTTTGAAAGCATGTGGTAAGTTAGGACAAAAACCAACATGTTCTTTCTGTTACAATATCTTGTTTTGAGTGTTTTATTTCGATTTTTAGAGTATGGAAACCAATCAATATCTATTTAATTGTTCTATATATAAATAAATTGCACCAACATGCGAGTAAATTGACATACGAGCTCAGTCTCTGAACGCATTAAGCTCTTAAGTCGAAGTATGACTGTAATGACTTTGGATGAGAAAGGCAAGAATCTTACACACATGGTAATGAATAATACCAATGATTTAGAAGCTTCTATATCATTAATAATACAAAGAGTGACCAAATAGAAATTAAACTAATAACAAACTAATGAATCAAATGAGATTTAGAAGCAGTTACGCTGGACCACTGTATTAAACACCCATTAGACATGACTGAAAATAACTAGACGAGATAGTTTTTGTCTAAGGTTGGTTGAACTAGATTCCTGCTTTGAAGCGGCATAGTGTATTCTGATTTTAGTATAGCGATTTACTATAGTTTTGAGTAGACTGTTGGCATGCACTGTACATGTAAAACCTTGATTGAGGTTATGTAATAAGACATATATGTTATTGTCTGTGATGTTACTTGTTTAAAAGCTATCTGTGTGATACCATAGCTCTCCATGTGTGAAAGTAGGCACTTTTCTGCAGCAATACATATTCGGCCTATCAATCGTGTCACCAATCCTCCTCTGTTTTTAACTGAGATTAGGGTTATGTCATCACTACTTCTACTTCCCACTACTTGTACATTGGTCAAGAACTTGATACACTCATCACATTTGAGTTAGAAAAAAATCCTCATCACCGAACTCCTCATCTTCACCTTCCTCAGCTTTTGTCTTTTCCTTCTTCTTTCTAACCAGAGAATGTAGCAGGAGTTGGCCAGTTTTATCAGACCTGCTCACATCCAGATCAATACAGTTAACATCGGGACTTGGTGTGATATCTGCTTTTATGAACAGTGCTCGAAGTGCAGATCTAAAGCACTGCACATCCGAGTTATTGTTATAGCCACTCATAGATCGTATTGTGGAAAACAGAATCTCAATGTGATCCTGGTTGATCTTAAATATTAAGAAGTAGTTGATGTAAGGGTAGTTGCTGAAAAGATACTGAGCAATGTCATGTACAGATTTGGCTGCTGACTCAAAACCAATGACGAAATGATGATGATTTTCCTATTATTTTCCACTAGCAGCTTTCAGCTTGGTGTCTTTAATCGGCATAGAAAGCTTATGATATTGTTGAGAACTTCTTGTTTTGAGTTGAAGTTCTGTCTTGTTATGGGCAATTCAGGATATACTTGAGGTGTTGTGGTCTCTTCTGATGACATTTTACTAAGAATTTGGTCTTATTGTTACGTTTATGACTTAAAAACTAGCATGCCAAGCGTGCTTCCACTACTAAACTCATTGCTCAATTGAAGGCTTTGATGCTGTGATGCACATCACTACGACGTAACGTCGTGAAAACAACAGCCAATTATAGGCCTCACTTTTGCTCCATTGTAATGATAGCTATTCGCCAATCTAGGGTTTACTATATCTATGGGGAATTCCTTTGCATAAAGCATAAGAGTTCCTCCTTGCAGATTGGCATAACAACATATACTCATCTGTTACAATATGCACATGTTGTCAGCTTTTTCACAATGTAAATCATTAAATGCTACTGTTCCCTCAAGCTCTAGATTGGTCTCATGAATTGAAATTACAGGGAGTGGATCGGCTGCCTCATGCAAGTTGCTTAGAGAGGCTTCGACTTTGGCAACTTTATCAGCAATAACCATGTGAACGCAAAGCACCTGGCTTTAAGCCACTTCAGTTACGACTGTCAGTATATTGCTCAGGGGAGCAATTAATCACTCCCCCTGGACTCAAGATCACAAGAGACCGTCAGCTTTGTCGCCAGTCACTATATATCGATATGGGTCATGTGTCTCCTAGCCGTCTAAGCCGTAGTCGGTATTTCCAGTAACTATAACTTCTAGTAGTCTATTTAGCCTGTGGTTCTTTATTCCTGAACGTGTTACAGTATGAATATATAACAACTGTCTATGGAGTATTAGACTTCTCAACCGTTTCATCACGGTCATCAAACATGGTCAACTCAAGCATACCTCTGTATTCAGCACCCACACAGCGTGTAATTTCACAGTGAGATTCTATCTCATCCGTACTGTTTCCAATCACAACATTTTCAGAAGATGCAAAAATGGCACAATTATTGACTGGTTTTGCTTATTTTCAGCAGGAAACTTAATCATGATTATTACTGCTGGAAGCAACAGAAGAGACTGGCTTAATGGCTTAAAATTTGCCAGGCATTTGTTTATCCCACTGTAAAGGTAGCATCCATGGGTATCTAGACCTTTGTGGCTGTCGCCCAAGTGGCTCCTATAATTGAGGTAAATAGCTATTAGACTGGAAAACACCTGTTTGCTGGTTTTTATGCTGAAAGTTTTTCTCATTGCAAAAGCTTCCATTTGCATTGAAACTTTTTTTTGTATTCAGTCCTCAAATAGGACATTGGAAAGAAAATGGTTTCCATCTCCACATTCAAAACATAGTCTTTTTGTTTGCTTACGCTTCTCAAAGCGAATGTTCTGAAGAGGGCATTTGTTTGACCTTCTGTAGCTACCAGAGTCTGATTTGTAATTGACAGCCACATCAACTTCGTTATTCCTGAACCCAGTTTCTATGCTAGGATCTTTCTACGCAAAAGTTTGGACAGAAATTTTCCTGCCTAAGCTAGCACGCTTTTTCGGATTTTTTGTTTGAAGCCTTTTCTAAAGTGAAGTAGCACAAATGGCTTCTTTCTAATTCTTCCCTCCAGCTCATGATTTTTTAGAAACTTTTGTAATACTGTTTCACGGTTTTGCGCTCACCCCGTTTAATCAAGGAAATTTCCATAATCACCTGCTCAGCACCTCGTGAAGCGCTTATCTTATTTTTCAAAATACGTTTTAAAGTATTATAACTAACATGTTTGCTTTTTTCTCTAAGAATTTTTTGCCAGTTTGTAGCGGCCAAGTCATTTAGATAAACTGGCAGAATTACGGCGTACTCAGTTTCAGGTACATCATTTAGTACACAACGTGTTTAAAATCTCTTGATGAATGTTTCAGAATCTCCGTCTACTGATTTGCCTGTGGAAGACAAACCAAATTTTACCCAGTTTTTTCTATTACTGGCAAGCATGGTATCAAAGTTGTACTCGCACATTTTTATTTACTTGTAAGGGCTGGCTCTCTATTATTCTCATAGCTATCTTGAAATCTATGGGAGGAGGGCTTGTTAAGGCTAGCTCCCTTTTGTGAACATTTTAAACTTTCACTTCCAAGAATTCTAACATTCCTCCAAGCGCCTGGCCCGATCATTTAATTGGCGTTCGGCTGCAAGCATCCTGTATATCTCATCCGCATACAGACAGGCATCTCTATGTCTTTCTTCTATCCTTCTCTCTAATGTCTCG
The DNA here is from genome assembly GCF_963576615.1 of Watersipora subatra. NCBI lineage: Eukaryota > Metazoa > Bryozoa > Gymnolaemata > Cheilostomatida > Watersiporidae > Watersipora > Watersipora subatra. The sequence continues at coordinate 19,976,801 of NC_088713.1, forward strand.
ATTGCATCTAAATTTAGCTCATCATCTTACATTTCGTTCAGCGTGATCACGGTTTCTGCGTCATTCTCACGCCTCCTTCAGCTCTTAGCTAGTCATAGTCTGCCATACCTTCTAATTTTTGTCTTCTTCGACGACTAGCAAGCACTCTTTCTTCCGATCTACAGCTTCTGACACCAGAAAGTGAGGGTGTGTTGACCTCACACTTATAACTTCAGCGTAAAGTCTCGTGCACAAAGGACTGTCACTTTAAACCTCAAGCAATATAATATACTTGAGTAAATTACACTGTGCATATAGCAAACACGTCTAAAAGACTGACTCTCTATAGCTAAAAATGCTTCTTTTATATAAAAAAAACTATCATGGCATGGCTGATGTTATAACATATACATCGCCAAACACATCTTGGTATATGTGACGCACAACTTTTGCCAAAATGTGCATTTTATCTTTTAGACACATGACACGATTTCACAGACAGATGTATCATAACATTAGTTTTGAGAATAAACCTTGAATGCAGACACAGGATGAGATTGTTTATTTTAGACAGAGTTCATAGTAACTCATGTCAGCATTGACTGTCAATGTAGATAAATCCTTAAACATTGCCTAGCTTGTGTAAATTAGTGGCAGTCTTTAAAATGTTATCCCCATTTTGCCACAACGAGATAGCGGTCCTCAAAAGAACGTCTAGCAGCCGCAATCGCTAGAACTGACCTAATCAGGTCAACGCCGTAGAGTCATTGAGAATAAATCATTTTTCCTTGTTGAGATATCTTCATATTTTTCACAGCTTTGAAGCAAATACTTTACATAGCACATTGCAGTTGTCCTCTAATCATTGATATATTCATTCAAATCAATAAATCTTTGCTATACTAACGGCGTTAAAGAAAAAGTCACCTCACATAGAAAGTGAACTCCACCACACCCTGTCACAGACCAGCACACTAACCACTACACTACTCAGCCGTGGTACAACTTCATGGAATAATCATGCGCATACTGATTACTCATAATGATTTTTCATTGTTCCAAAATTGACTGCCAAGCGTGCTAGTTTTTATTATAATTAGAGCCATGTCTGTCTATCTTAAGCCAGAGTTAGTGGTTGGAAAAAACCATTGCATCACACTAGATTCGAACTGTAGCACTCCAGTTCGTGGCTGTGCACTCATACACTCATACACTCATGTGCTTATTGTGCACATTCTAGCAGTTGCGCAAATTCTTATTCTTAGTAGCTTATCAGCACACCTGATAACTTCTCACAGCACATCAGACTGCCAGGGTATTGGAACTGTACAGTTCTCAAGCTGATAGCGATAGTTTTCTTGGTCAGGCTTGGCCAGATTGATATATCAGATCATGGCCAATGATCTGATCAGCAACTCTTACACCTGTTGACGTTTTTCAACATCCACTAAAATATATGGAACATGCACCACTTGTTTACCACCATGACGGAAGGGAAATAAGAGAACTAGACTATCAGGGTACTATTTGTTATAATTAGTTACACTATAAATTTTCTTTTGAGTTCGTTTGGGCTAATTTTATTTAAATGGACATCTTATTCTCATTATATCACTAGTTGAATGCTCCACGTTGTCTAGGTAATGAAAAGGTATTTGCACATAAAGCTTATTTTTATTTAGCATATAACAACAGTTACCATTCTAACTGTCAAATTTCATATCATGAAAAAGGTGTTTTGTGCAGCTCAAATAAATTAGGAAAAAAATAAAACAACTGTATCTTAAACTTTGTATCATAGAAAAAAATGTTTTGTTGAAATAAATTAAGAAAGAATAAAAATGTAGAGGTGTTTAAATGTGAATGTGAAATAATTAGCAAGAAATTGCAATATAAAGTCTGTTTTGCGACAATTAAAATGAAAAACTATTTGGTATTCGATTATATGACTTAAATTCATTTCAGTGTTGGCACCATAAGATGAAAATATTGTATAGAGTGGTATAGAAACCAACAATAAATTTAATGCAAGCACACTTTCATAAAGCTCAAAATTTTATACACAAACTGTACATATTAAAATTAGTAACAAAACGATAATTATTTTAACTTTAGTAACTATAGTTACCTACAGTAACTTTAGTGTATTTAGTGGTATAATGATCTGAAATAAGATGTAACATCACAACGTACTACGTGCAGTACACACCATAGGGAGCTCTTACTTTCTAGATAGACATATGTAAACGGTGAATTAAACTTAAATGAACTTAGCTTATTAAAAACATACTTGAGGCTAAGTTTTAGTATGTATTTTATTAAAATTTCCACTTTACGATCTGTTTTTGAATTTATATTCAGCATATCTTATAATGAATAACGCTGAACTAAAATAACAAGCATCATGTATCTCCTTTAAGCCTTGTATGTGGGTTGTTGGCGAATAACATATCAGCATCTATGTTATTTCCTTGTAATCAATGGATTGACTGCCAAAATTATATTTTGAGAAATTTTTTTTTTTGATATCTTATAACTTTCAAAAAACAGAAAAAAAATTTGCCCTTGTATGATGAGGTAAAAAACTGTGTTTCATATAGTAAGGCAAAAAAGGCCTTATAACTCTTATAACTAGATCATCATAATTCAAAGGCACACTGTATTAAATAGCAATAAAAATTGCACATTTAACCTGTGCAATCGCAAAAATAATATACAGTATATGATAAAAGGGATGACACTGATAAGAAAGGCTTAGCTTTGTGGTTAGCAAACTTGTTAGTACTCTTGCAGTGAGTTTCAATCCTGTGCAAAGTTTACTCTTCGTTACTAAAACTTTATCGCTATATTTATATTTATAGATTGGAAACTGTATTGCATTGGGGTTGACTTTCTTGAGTGGTTGCCAAGAATGAACAAACAAAGAGAGCCTGTATTTGTCTCATAAACACTTTTGTCCTACTTGCCACTCATACACTTCTGTTCTTGTAGTCACAACAACAGAAGTGTTGTTACGCAGCACCAAGTGTCAACTATGGCACACCCACCTTCCCTTTGTTACCAGCTTTCACTCTCATGGCCAGACACACCCACAGCAGAATGCTGTCGCCAATCACACGGCAGTCCTTACTGGCAACCTGTATGCAAGGGAAATAAGCAACCTCGCTGCTACACAATGGACTCTTGTTACCAGACCACCACATGTAGATTTCATGTCAGCAAAGGAGCGGCAACTCAGTAGATCAACTCAATTGTTCTCCTCACTACAGCTTCTTCCTTTTCATATTTTTCACTCCCATTTATAAAGCGAGACCTGTTAGATAATCCCACAGCTTTTCTGTGCAAAACCAGTTTTTCAAAAGCCCTAGTTTTCCATGAAACATTAGTGTTACATGCTACAAGTTTTTAAGCTTTGAAGTTGTGGTTTTGATTGTAGGAATGAAGAGGACGTATTTACATAATGCGCAAGAGTGGTCGTACAACTCCCAATTATTTGTAGCTGACGAGTTTATGTGCTACGAAGAAATTGTCGCACAACTCCACGTTTAGTGTGTTAGTCCGTTGCACTTTTAGCTACAGCGGGGTGTATACTTTATATTGCAGTTGATACTCCTAAAATGTGTATAAGATATAATGCCACTGTCAAAGCGTGTAAGACATTTTGCTTTTAAACTCTGAGTTAATATGTTTTATTTCGATATACTTTTAAAACTCTTGCATTAAAAACAGAGCTGCGTAGGGATGCTGTTAGGACGTCACTAATAAAAACAATGAAAATCCAACCTCCGATCGCAAAGATTTTGTGCAATAATACGAATGTTTGCATTATAAACAGTTCTTCGTTGTTGATACGATGCTTTCAAAAATATGCCCCCTTGAAAGGGAAGTTTGAATCGCTTTGAAAAATTAAAGATATAAAGTTTTAAACCATTTACTTTCTACAAAAATAAAAAATATGACATAATTTTGTAGCATGTAACACAAGTGAAAGCTAGCCCCTACATTACCAGCCAATCACAGGAAAGCCTCAGATGTTCACATAGTATTCCACACTCGCGATATCTCATCTCTCATGATTTTTGAGAACTCGTTCTAAATATCATGGCTTTAGAAACCAATTCAGCCCAAATTCGGAAGACTCAGTCCTGAATCATAATGGTTCTAGTCTATTAAGCTGCTAGATAATTCTAGAAGCGAACTGTTTGCTTTAGCTGAGTTGTCTATACCGTAAGAAAATAACTCCTAATTTACCAAAAGCTTGTTTGAGTTTTATATCTACTCTGAAGCTCTGGTTCATTAATTGACAGAATTGGCTTACTTGTGTCTGTACTATGAGCTTACTTGTGTCTGTACTATGTATCAGAAATACTAGCATTTTTGACCAATTATTGCTACTGTGTACCACATCTTTCCTGTTGTGCAACTGAAGCTGGTCTGGCAAAGACAGAAATCACTTCAAATTTTGCTTTCAGTTTTATAAATGCATGCAAATGCTTGTAATCGCGCAGAGTGGAGATCTGCTATCGCAACAGTTTTATTTGCCTCAACTGGCTGTGAGAGAAAGAGAGAAAGAGAGAGAAAGAGGGAGAAAGAGAGAGAGAGAAAGAGAGAGAGAGAGAGAGAAAGAGAGAGAGAGAGAGAGAGAGAGAGAGAGAGAGAGAGAGAGAGAGAGAAAGAGAGAGAGAGAGAGCGAGAGAGAGAGAAAGAGAGAGGAGAGAGAGAGAGAGAGAGAGAGAGAGAAAGAGAAAGAGAAAGAGAGAGAGAGAAAGAGAGAAAGAGAAAGAGAGAGAGAGAAAGAGAGAAAGATCGCCTAGGAGCTTGGCTTCAGTCAAGCACATACTTTTAGAAAGAGAAAGATTAACATATATTATATATAGCACAACATATAATAGTTTAGGTGTGTTTAGATGATGTTAATAATATAAATGCAACATTTACTATTATGAAAAGCGGCTTAGTGTAAGAAATCACATTTTATTAGAATCGTGTTATTGAATTCATTATCAGGCTTCTCTCTCTATTAATTCTCCTTTCTAATTCTAATAGTATAAGTAGTACAACCAAAGCTCACGCTAATAGTATAAGTAGTACAACCAAAGCTCACACTAATATTATAAGTAGTACAACCAAAGCTCACGCTAATATTATAAGTAGTACAACCAAAGCTGCGGTTACTTTCTGATAGAGTTATTTTGGTATTACTATGAAAGTAGGCTAGAGGTTCATAAGCACGGAGCATATGGAGACAGAACCAATCAGAAGGAAGTAGATTAGTTTCAGCTGTTGTGATGGTTGCCACTGCAATTTTTGAAATTATCCTACTGTGACATGTTTATTTTATTTATCTTTTAAATTTTATGATATATTTTTTGCTGGATTATATATTTTTACCTTATTTTATACGATATTCTTATGTTTTAAATGATATATTTTGTGGCATAATTACTTTATAGTTGTTTTCACAACATTCTTATTATCTATACTAGTATCAAACTAGAAACTCTAGTTTGCCAAGGGAAATTATCAACTTTTTGAACTTTATCGGTGTTATTATTTATGCTTGCTTTTTTATCGCAAAACACAAAGAATAAACATGTGTACAACTATTCTAAAAGCTGGAAAAGAGATGATTAGCCATGATGTTAGTGATGTTAGTGTCAGGTTACAAATTTGAATGTCAGGAGTTTAAATCCCATAAGTTATTTTTTATCTCAATCTTTAACCATGATTTCAGACTGACAGACATTATAGCAACAATTTTAACATTTATTAGATGAATGACCTGTGTTGCACGGATAATAAAGAAATAGCTTACAAACATTAAATTACCTACATTACCTTATCTATTACATTACCTTTACACTAAATTACCTGCACTTGATTATAAGCAGTTTTTATAAGTCATGCAACACCGGTTACTCAGCCGTAAGGCCAGTTGGTAATCATTATGTGTGACGTAATCTAGTTATGATTATTTTCAACCAATGTAATAAATATCTTAACTGTTATTAATCACCATGCTCAGTTGGATGCGCAGCATGTGAGTAAGAACGCAGCCTGTAGAACTGAAGGCGCAGAGTTTAAATCCAGTATGATATAGATTTTTCATCCCACAAATTAAATCACTATAACTGAACATAGTGGCAACAGATAAACAAAGGACAAACAAACATGCACTGAGATTTATAATATAAATCTCAGTATTTACTATAATCTTAATATATATATTATATATATTAAGATTATAGTAAAGACTGGCCACAGAGTGCCATGTTTTAAATGCATTCCAATATTAATATACAAACATGCTCTTGGCTCTCTGTGACTGGACTTATGAATTGTATTTGAAAATGCCTTACGACTGTGAAGCCCTCTACCGGGGGTCAAGCTATGTGATCATTCAGCCATAGTATCTGGCCATAGTAACTGGTGGTTAGTTGTGTTACAACTTGACTGCTAGGTAGTTTGCTCAGAGTATCTGATGACGAGTCAACAACCATGTCATGGTTGTTGGTAGTCTGGTCATAAAATCTGGCGACAACCAGCTTTGAGAAAACTGCAGAACAAGATACTCTAGTGTAAAAAGTAGCACAACCTTTGTAAGAGTTGTGCACTCCAATAGGAGAAAGATAACTGCTAACCACAAACACTGTATAGCATGAAGTAATGAGCAGTTAGACAAATTATATTTATGAATTTTTTAGATATCGGGCTTTTAGATTGGTACAACATTTTTATTGTGTGCATAAAGTTTATTTTAAAAACTAGAAATATATTGCCATATTTTTGTTATTCAATTATAAGCAAATATTATAAAAAATGTTGCGTTATGCAGAGAAGCAATCACACTGAGTTGTTGTAAAGACCAATGACTTATCTAATGGAAAACGTGCTACCTGCTGTTTAGGCTTCTATAACTTATGTCCTTTATAACTAACTACTAGGAACTTGACAACTTTTATATTAGATTGAAGCACCAAATCAACAGACTTGTTATAGTTGATAATAAGAAAACAACTTCTACAGAATTCAGAATTTTCCAAAAGTTCATTTGATGTTCCCAATTATTTGTGTCAGGCATTCAGATGTTGAAGATCTTGTCATTTTGTAGACTAAGACAGTCATTAGTTGTAGAAGCTTTATAGCAGGCATAAACAGGTCATTGCTCTTTTTTTCTAACTTTTTTATTTTTTTGAGATTTTTTATTTTAAAGTGTATATAATTTTAAATATAAGAGTTAGCTCATTGATTCATAAATAACATGATTATTAATTTAAGAATCAGGAAATTATTCATTTTTTATTAATTCAATTTTTCTTAATTTTTTAGGCATTCCTATGAATAATGTAAAAATAGTGAATAAGTAAAAATAATGATATTAGCTTTGACAGTCACAGAGTATTTCAAGTTTATAGAAGGTTTAGCTCTTTTTAAAAAAATAATAATACCATTGTCACTTGAATAGTTTAAACTTATAGCTAAAAGTTTGTTGCAAAGCTGCAATATTCTTACACATTCTTTTCCACTCTTCAGTGGAAATTTTTAATTAATCAAGAAAGACTGAGTTCAGCTTTTTTTAGCACTTAGTTTCTGTTGAATGAAAGATAAATTTATTAAATTTCTAACAGATAAATTTAACATTATTAGAGTTTAACTTTTTATAAAATTATTGCTAAAAATATTATTATTGCATATGTAAGTTATTGGGGTCAACTATGGGGAATTAGAGCAAATTTTTCCAAATGATTTACAGTTGATAGTCTTAAAACTGAGTCATTGTTATTAATACATTTTGGATTACAGGTATGTCACAATGACTTGCTATATTTATAATTAAAGGCTAGATAATGGTAGAATATATATTTTTAGCTGAGTAAAAAATTTTGCATCAATTTAAATAGTTCATTATGAAACTCACTTAGAACTTACTTAAAGAAAAGTTTCCAAAATTTAATTAACAAAAACCAATTTGTGAAATAATAGCAACAAGTTAGTTATTTCAGTCAAAATGATAATCAAGTTTTTTAAAGCATTTTAAATTTTTATGAAAGTTCATTTTAGCTGTGGCTGTAAATAAATTAATCCCGTAAAACTTTTTACTTGCTGAAAAAACCCATGCTATCATACTTTAACATTAAAGCAATGGTATTTGAAAACATTTTATTGAAATTATGCAATTAATATTTTAAATATTTAAACAATTATCAGAATTCAAAGAAAAATGATGCTTAACCTAATGAATAAATTTTCACATAGACTGTGATCTTAAACTTTGCTGTCTAACAGACTATAGAAGTCAAGCGGAGCAAATATTAAAACAGGCGTAACTGGACTGGCCAGGTATGAGAATCACAAAAGGTAGCGCTCGGAGTTTTGCTCTCCTAGCTTTTAGAATCTTCATGTTATCAATCAACCAGTTCGATTACAAAAAACATTAAAAAAAAAATCTTCTTTGAAAAGTGAATCATTTGACAAAGAAGCTGGTCATGTTCAAAAAAGTTTATAATCTACATGCAACATTGTGGCATTGAAAAATACAAGTCACTATTTTGCCACCATCAACACCGGTACTATCAACACCGGTACTATCAACACTGGTACCATCAACACCGGTCCTATCAACATCGGTAGTATCAACACTGGTACTATCAACACCGGTACTATCAACACCGGTACTATCAACACCGGTACTATCAACACCGGTACTATCAACACCGGTACTATCAACACCGGTACTATCAACACTGGCTTATTATAGCGCAAACCAAAATTTTAACTCTAAACAATAAATACACATTGACAAAAATAAAAATAGCCATAGATAAGTTTTATATATTGTCATCCTATATTATACAAAATTATACTGAATGATAAACACAAAAGGAGGGCTACTGAAACTGCCATTGAAACATGAAATAAAAAGAACTGCTTACTTCAAAGAAATACTTTAAAAATTTCACTTTTTTAAAAGCCAAATGGTTGAAACATAATTTATGTAAGAGAATGTTAGACTATCACTATTAATATTAATGGTATTACTATTGTGTCCCCATTGCTATTCCTATTACTAATTTTTGATAATATTTTTATTACTATTGCTATTACTACTAGTACGCTGACAGTCGCATGTGCTGTAAGAGATCGCAATGTGTAATAACTACACGCACAAATATTCATAGATGTGTAACAAAGATCAAGTGACACAGTGATAGAGTGCTTAGTTTTAAATTTCAATATCTGGGTTTAGTTCTGGTGTGTGCATTCTTCTTTCCTAGTGCTGTTAGAGTGGCTTTGGAAAGATGGGCAGACAGACACTGAGCTTATTATAGCAAATATTGAAAATATTATATATTATATATTACATATAACATATATTATATTATATAATAAATATTAAAAACAATGCAATTATGTAGAGTGTAACTGGAACTATACTAAAGTAGTGTTTAAAAGGACCACATACAAATGTAAAACTAAAAATGTAAAAGTATTGAAAAATTAGGAGTTGCCTTGTCACAGCTAAACCCTGAGTACAGACACCTGAAGACCCTATAATCCAGCTTTTTTACTATCAAATGAAAACTGTAACACGCTGGGCAGCATATGTGACAATACACCTGGTGATTATCAGTCACATTAAGGTCTGTTGCAAGATGTTGGCTGAATTAAAATAACTTTAATTTTGAATTTGATACGTTTCTCGAAGCTTACACACAAAAAATATTACATAAACAAGTCAAGTTGAAATGGAATCGCCAAATTAAAAGCTTTGTTTATGAAGTACTACACCCATTTTTGCTAGGCCGATGTGATTGACAACGCTGATTGCTCGTTGGAATATAACTAAATTTATTTAAACTGTGGCAGAAGATATAGAGTTGCTATTGCAATAGGACACCGTTAGACTCAATGCAGAATATCTTCAGCTCAACAATTTTTTATTTGCTGACTACAAAGTAACTGTTAGATGGCTGTGCAAACATCCTGCCACATAGTCTGAGAGTAAAGAATTATTGAAGCGTTATCTTCGTGATCGAAAGCCGGTTCCAAAGCTGCAAACTCTTTATTTATCAACCTGTGTGGGCGAGTGTTTGTATGCTCACTCCTTAGTGAATAGTTTACATTGCCTTATCACTAGAGGGCCACTATGAGTGGTCTACAATGCACTGGGTGGCACCAAGGAATTGGATGGTTATTACACGTCATTTTAAAGTTGGTTCCAGAATCGCTCCGTTAGCAAAGTTAGGAGAAACTGAATCATGAAGATTTTATGGTTATGTGAAAAATGTCTAAAAACAGTTTTCAAACATATGAAATATAACATATTAGGTATAAAATATATAAATAAACAAATATTCTCTTGATTGTGTTAAGGACATTAATCCGGCTATTGAAATAAAGAAGCTTAGTGGACAAAAATATATTTAATGCAAAACTTAATTATTTAATTGTTATAACTAAAAGGAGTGCAGTTTTTGTACGTACGCAGTAGATTGTACAATACCTTTGATATACCTTCCCATCTCCCTTTCTCTTCTTTACTGTTCCTCTCCTCTACTTCTTCCTTTCATGTATATATGTTATTTTTAATGTATATCTTATATGTAAATATTCGATATATAATATATATGATACATATTATTTAATATATCTAATATGCATTATATATAAAATATATAAATGTAATAAGTTTATTATATATAACATATATTACATATATTAAAAATAATATATGTAATAAATTACATATATTATATATAATGTGTAATATACATTACATACATAGTATATATTATACGTATTATATAATACATGTAATACATTAGATGTATTATATATAATATACATGCTATATAATGTATATTATATATGCATTATATTTATATAATAAGTACAATATATATTATACACATGTACGTATATTATGACTTATATTATGCATAATATATATAATATATTAAATATATGATATATTCACAATGCATAGGATATATTGTATATAATATACTTATACATTATATACAGTAATATATTTATTGATGTAAACATCGTTCATTTTAGTATATTAAATTCGGCAGTTGCCGGCATAAAAACAGCTTATTTTCGGTCTCGGAGTAAGATCAAAGTTTACAATAGAATGCTCTTCTTGATTACCCATGTATACTCCTACAACCCCGCAAATTTCACTAGCAAGGATGGGCAAATCATGAGTATGTGACAGCTCATTCAAATATAACAATAGCTCTCACCCTCTAGTTGCTCAGACCAGAGAGTAAGTTTTACTGATAAACTTTATTACTCTAGGAAGGATCTAAATTAGCTCTCCTTATCTGTCTATCACTATGTACACAAGGGGCTAGTACTCAAATAATGATACACCCATAGCTGTCAAACCTATCATCACTTGTGACTACAGACAGAGCAGCAGCAGGCAGTAAGTTTCCCTCTCTCACATAGTTTAAGAGTAGCTCTTATAAACTCTGCGTTCTGAACTCACATGTTTTATCAAGTAAACTTCATGCTAGCAGCTTCTAGAGCTTCCACCAACACGATATTTGGTGTATAAACTGCATTAAGGCACTGGGGGACATTGTTCTGTGTAGTAATTTCATGTCACTGAAATTACCACATGAAGCAGAAAAGAATTTTAGTTCATGTTTGGCTCAAGCCAGGATGGGGCATCGTACGTTGTTCATTCCAAAAAAATGACAAGTTATGTGCTTTTCAGGCTATAAAGTCATTTTTAACATTATTGTGCTGTTTTACAACAGTAATGAGGTTGATAAAAAATATTCATTGCCGAAGTAACAAATTTATTGTGATGAAAATGTAATAAAGCATAGCTTACACGCAGTGCTCAAGGTTACAGCAAAAATAGCTCGATTTCAGTTAAAAAGTCGGAATAAAGTTTAGGAGTGGCTGATGGGATACAAGCAATTTACTATTTTGTCTTAAATTTTGCCTAACAGTTAATAATACTACTTATTTGTTGTGAACGCAAGCTTGTAATTAAAACTACAGACTCGAGTTTACTTAGGTAAAGTTGATATCAAAATGGTTTATTTTATATCAAATTAAAGAGGCTAATAGGAGTAAAATTATATAGTTATTATATATTGTTATGTAGTATCATACATTTGGGGAATAATTAACATTAAGCTAGAAATAACACACTGATTCTGTTTGTAGACTGATTAGGGGCATAGTTTGGTTTCCTAAACTTGCCAGCGCAATAATTTTGATGATCTCTGTTCATTTTTTCACATTTGTGATTTTTTGCATTTTATTAATAAGGGCAAGTTTTGAGCTCTCTTTTCAATGAAATGACATAAATAAATAATAATAAATAATAAATACTCGAGTTAAATCTGCTTTTGTAGTCAAAGACATATATCTTTTAATTTTGCTTTGATTTTACCAAAAGCAACTTCAAAGCCATTTTCCAAGATTATAAATTGCTAGTACGCTAAAAGTCTCACATAACGTGAGAGATGGTCATGCAACATAAACATCTGAATATTATTCCAGCGCAGTGGTTGGTGTGTAGTGCAGTGTTTAGTGTGCCTGGTCTCAAGCAGGCTACTTGAGTTTGAATCCTGTATGATGCATTTCTTTTTCCTAACATTTCAAGCATGGCTTTGAACAGAGAGACAGACAGACATAATCATATTATAGTAGAAACTTAAAATCTGTATACTTCATGCTGTGATATGAAAGCATAATAACAATTAAATCCATTTAAAATCATGTTTTCGAAAGTTTATAGTAAACAAATTTTTTTGAAATGTTGATGTCATTTGATCATTGTGTTATTATTTGTAATAATAAAGCTTGCTTTGCCACTATTCGGGCATATATGTGTCTGTGCTTCTGCACGCCCGTTCACCTGTGCGTCCGTGCGCCCGTGCGCTCGAGCGTCTGTTCATTAATGTATATGCAAAGGCTGTGATTGCAACAATCATGCAAAATCATGCAACAAAATTGCATTTATACAATTTTGTTGCTGATTTCGCTCAAACTTGTATGTGCTGCCAAGTCATCTAAGGTGTTTAGTAGGTTTAAAACTTCGTCTGCTTTATGAGAACCAGATGGTTCTCAGGAACCAGCCTCCTAAACACCCATATGAGTGGAAACACAAGAATGCACCTTTGCATATATTAAGGACAATTGCCATCAATGAATGCATCCTTGGATTATTGTCATGAAAGCAGTGTATCAATTCAATGTATCGATCAACCTAAATGCATGCTGTGAGCAAACAAACTGACTGAAAACAAACTTCCTTTCCGGCTTATACAAGATATAATATTAAATTGTTTCTTTTACCAATCTGTATTAATTTGTTAGACATTGCCTTTGTCATCTATTCAGTGGTTATGGAGCCATAACTTTTTTTTACAAAACTTTCTATCTTTTTACCAGATAAAAGCTCTCGAAGATGTTGCTGAGCTATACAATAGCAAATGAAACAATTACTAGTTACTATAATCTGTTTACAAGAAGTACAATGAATCATCCCACAAAGTTAGATGTCTAAAACACACAAAATGAGACATTTTGTTTTTCTCATGTCAATAATTTATAAGACATAAATATCTGAATATAGAATTGACTAACATTTTATAAGTACTGTGATGAACAGGACAAAGATGAGCCTGCGTGATTATTATTAGTACATTGGCTGTTCATTGGCAGGAATCATGAAGTGTAATAACAATGGGCGCAAATATTCTCATATGCGAATAGGTGATGGGTAGAGCAGGTGGTAGTGTGCCTGGCTGGATGTCTGAGTACTTGGGTTCAATTCCCATTTGATGCAATATTTTTTCGCCCATTTGTGTAAAGCCTCAATATGAGGTTAGAGGCTATTATTATAATTTTAAAAATGTTTCTTCTGGCTACCCTAGTTCTCACCCAAAGTCCTATCCAAATCGAGCTCCTTAGCGTTGCTTCAGCAGCTGTGTAGACAAAAAACTCGACTTTTATCATAATCGCAAAGATTTGCGTGCTGACATTGCGCATTAAGTGTTGGTTTTTCACCTTATCTCCTTCTGGATCCTGTGCTCCCAATATTGATTTGTGTATGCAAAATGCAAACTTTAAGCATAGGCCTACTGACATGCAGTGACAATAGCTTTTTGATGAATGGTTATCTACGTAATGCTCTATTCATCCCTTTGTTTTATTGAACACTTTTATTGGCTAACTCAGGTCTTTTTACACTCTAACTACAGCAGTGTACAAAATAACTACCTATGTGGTCTTTTATTTACTAAACTGTGATAATTGGAACTAAATTTTTCTGTTCTGTCAGCATTTATAATAGGTAGAACAACAGCATGGTTTTAAGATACACTGTCTGGTTAATTTGTTATTTTTGAAATTGTAGTTTAACAAAATTACGGGCATCTTAGAGAATAAATGTAAATATAGCTAAACATAAACTGAAACCGAATTTATTTTTTGTAAACGTTGTGCTCAAAAATTTAAATTGTTGGTATAATCATCTGTTTGCTGAAGATATAATTTCTGGTAACACAGTTTATTTGAAAAACAGAAAACAACCAGCTCTTTTTGTTGTACGATGGGCTGTAGTGGTTCCATAAATTTATTAATTGGTCACTTCATGACATGACACTGAGCTAATCAAAGTTGGCCATTGCTGATGGCTATAATATTAGGCTGACTTGAAACATATATTATGAGGAAGTGTATGTCTGTCTGTCTGTCTATCTCTTTTAATGGCATTAAAACAGTTACTTTACCGAAAATTGAAAAATTTGACTCTAGTGGTTTAGCTTTTAAATTACATTTTATTGGTTGGTTAAAACACTTCTTTCTACCAAATAAAACATAAACATAGACTAGTTGACTAACGTAGCAAGACTAGTGTTCTGAGTGACGTTAGTAACACTTTCAAGCCCTCATTGTACCTTGGAGAATCTAATTAGAACCTTTAAATCAGATTTGAAGTTATTTAAACAGATGGACAATGCAGCCATCTTTGCTGTAATACGTAAATAAAGATATCACACTAATATAGAAGTTAACGTCTCAGTTCAGAGGTGATGTTGATGATTCACAGAGCCGACCTGTTTACATTCGCAGGCTTTCATATCATAACTTAATATATTTGAGTATACAAAAGGGCTTACTAACTGATTGTATTTCACCTAAGTGTGAAGTTTCCCTTTGAAAATTTTACTAGCGAGTTCAAAGACTCCTAATTTGAAATCAAGCTTTTCCATTTTGGAACTAATATGTCAAATATTTCAGTTTTAACTGACAATTAAAAACTAGAAACACAGATTAATGTAGATAGTAACTTTTTGTTGAGTGTGCTTTTCTATAAGAGCTTACTAAAAGTTTTTTTCGAAGACTCCACAGATAAAAGTGATTTTGTGTGTTATAATGAGGCAGTTCAGCAATCAAGGCAAAATTGGTTGACCTAATAATGATCTAACTCATGAGACACTGTAATATTACAAATCAAAAACATATTGTATTATAAATAATAGATAAATACCAATAAGTTTTAATGCAGTAAAAGCAATAACTTCTTTCAAACTCTTGCAGCAAAGTTTTTAATAAGGTCACGGATTTTATTTTTGCAGTTGATCAATTGTGGTATATATTTCATTGGCTTTACATACATGAAAATCAAAAGTGCCTGCGTATAGTTGCTCCATCCCTAGGCAAAGTATGCTACAAGTAACTAAATGCCAGAAGCTCAGTACATTAATTTAGTTACATGTTGTGGTTTTTATCTCTCTAGAGACTAAAGGCAGTTGTTATTGGTATTGGCATATAAAGTACTGATTGAAAGCTGCCATGATTTTACAAACTACTTCATATGTCATATCTTAGCAATGACCTACAAGGAAGGACTAATTTGTGACCTTAATAAACCATAATTGACATAATATACCAATTATGTATATTTACTCAAGTACGATCTCTGACCTCTGACATCAATATAAATATGCTTTAAAATTACCAATAACATCTTCTCTCTTTTAACTACATATATTGCTACATAATATTTACTATACTTTTACTATATTAGGAGCTGTGTATGTCCTTCTGTCTTTTTGTCCTTCCGTCTGTCCGAATCCTTGAGCTGTTGTCAAATAAAGAAAAATAGAATGTGACCCATTAGACACTCTTTGCCAGTCCTTGCATATCGCGTTTCAGTAGTTGGGGGATTCGAAAGTGATGTGTTTTTAATTTAAATGGTTAAAAAATAAAAGAAGTGACTTTTACACCAAGCATCACTCCCAATTTTTGTGGTCTAGAGAAGATGAACATTTATCCACAGTTTTATTTTTAATCCTTTGTTTTACTTCATGTTCCAAAGGTTTATTGAAGGATGTTATTAGTTGTTCAAGTTCTCAATAAAATTTTTTATTTTTCTTTATTTGAATGCTTGAACTGTTGGAAAAATGCATCAGCCAGAAATTAAACACGGACATTCGGTCTGGTGGACAAGCTCCCTAACCACTGCCCCATTTAAACAATCTTGCAGTACCATGGAATAATTGTGCGCATACTGATTACTCGTCATGATTTCTCATGGCGCACGAAACTGCTAGCGTACTACTCTTTACCATAATAAGAGCAGCGTCTATCTGTCTGTCCATCTGTCTGAAGCATCAATTGTAGGTTAGAGGTTATTATTATAATTCACAAAATGCTTCCTTGAACTTTTTTCGCCAACAATAGTCAGAGGAAACATTTAATTCTTAGGTTCATGCACACGCACACATACATGCACAAATACGCACACATATGTACACACATGCACACGCATAGGCACACATGTACACATGTACACATGTACACATGTACACATGTACACATGTACACATGTACACATGTACACATGTACACATACACACACATGCACGCACGCACACACACACATGCACACACGCATGTATACATACACATGCACGCACTCACGTACGCCAACATGCACACATACGCACGCACGCACTCACGCACGCACATGCACACAATACCTTTAGGTGATATTACTAGATTAACTGATAGTAAGTGATGTTAGGAGTTTTCAGGAACATAGTTTGTCAGCACATTGGTAAAGCTTTTACCCCCCATGAGAACATGAGAGTGATTTTTGTTTCACCATGTAGATAAAAACAGTAAATTGCCAGCATCTAAAAGATCTTTTATATATACTAGCAAAGATAAGTGACGTTGCTCAAGTCACTTCTATTGAAATGAAATTCGCATGTGATTTATTTTCAACTCACTTCATCAATCACTCTATATTCTACAGTGCAATCAACAGTCTCATCTGACTATAAAATCATAATTTTTAATGACATAATTTTTGAAATAATATTTCGAAATAATCGTCCTAGACCGCAACCTTTCTTTCGCATATAAAAGTTTCCTTTAAAAGACTTGATTTAAATTCTACAACTGTGGCTTAAGTTATAGTCGTGACTTTGAGTTAATAAGGTTTAGCCACTTAAGGGCTTTCAAGCCAGTTCCTGAGGACATCAACATCATGAAACTATATTTAAACCCACAGAAGTTTAGCTGCAAAACATTTCTTTCTATCTGACAACAATAGTTTATGTTATAGGGGTACCAATGAAATATATTTTATAATCATGTTGTTTTTGGCTCGTAGGAGGCTTTTAGCACCATTCCCTTAAAACAACTACGTGAATATAGCCTAAAACTATCTTTAGACTCATAGAAGTAGCCCAGCAAAAGTGTAGCCCAGGTTTGTATACTACAGTTTAGTTCCAGAATACATAGACGACAACTAAATGAACACACATTCGAAAACAAATTGTACAATATATACAGTAACTGAATGCCCGGCATTGATTGAGTGATATAAAGTTGTTTGCATAGAAAGTTGATATTTAATTGGCTGATTTTCTTTACCCGATGAATTTGAGTAACTTGAAGCACTTATTTAAGCGCTTAAATAAGTGCCGTTATTAAACTTGAGCCAGCGTTAGGTAAAAACATAGCGTCATGCTCTTTAAGCGGGCTAGTTGATGCATGAGTGTTTTAACCAATCGGTTTTAAAGATTGGCAGGTGTCATAAGTATGATGTGGCAGGCCAGCAATGTGACTGCATGGGCTACTGGTTTAGCATGTCTGCTTGTGGATCTGCAGGGTTTGAGTTCAAACCCCTTACTCAGAGCATTATTTGTTTTTTAAACTTTATCACTAAAACTGGATGTGTGAATGACAGAACAAAAACAGACAAACACTGATATTTATATATCTACATGTATATTCTTTGAGCTGATCCATTAATGAATGAAAACAAGTGTTTTTACCATTGTAATAGTTTGCATCTTTCACTGTAGTGTGCATGGTATTTAAATAGCATTGTACAAACACAAAGTTACAGCTAGACACTGATTGGGCAATTGTGTCAACACGAGTCTACAGTAAAATTTAACAGCTGTAATTGAGAGGATAACTCTCAACAATAAAGTGCAAGATGGCTGACAATGAAAAAATATTATTTGTATGGCAGACTAAACATGAAGATGCTTTTCCAGTGCGCAGTTCCTTTTAAAATGCCGCCATAATTAAATACAATGTTACAATTATTCAGTTTTTTGTGTATTTAAGCAATATATCAAATTGAGTGAACAACATTTTTGAAGTCTGTTAGTTGTAGTATAATGCTGAGTTTGTCAAACATAAAAGATAACTAGAATTATAGCAGATACACATCAATGCTTTGCAAATGGAATCTACACGATTGAAAGCTGTGAGCATTTTCAATTGCATTACATTGTCTCAGCTATGAGCAAAGTCACTGACCACATGCAAGTCATCTGTTTAATCATGTTTTGATCTCTAGACTTTCTCAAACATGTTAATATTCATATGTTGGTGCTCTGAGTCTGCACTGAGCTAGTGACTCGCTAGTAAAAGGGCTAGGTAAGCTACTTAAACCGTAGTTTAACTTGAATAGTCAACAAACTTTTTGAAGCAAAACTATGATTGGCTATCAGATTTGGAAAAAAAGAAAAAAAATTCAAACAAACATTGTTAAAAAAGACTTACATCGAGTTACTAGAGTAAACTTTGTTACTGACTTTGTTGCTGTTTGTGATTTCAAACTCATATTGTAATTTTTGATACATGCATGCATGTGTGTTTCAATCTTTGGACAAAAAAAATAATGTCTACCAGCCTTTATACTTCCTTCTTTTGGGCATGCTTAAAAACATCAGAGCTGACTGTCTAAGTTACACACCTATACATATGTTTCTCAACGTATGTGTGTATGTGTGTCCGTCCAGCTATTGCTATTAATAGAAAAGCTTAGCTGGACAATGCTTATGCAACTTCATGGCCTCCCGTCATTAGAAGCCTAACACCTATTAACTAGCTCACTATAATTTTCCATTGGCAATGTGTCAGGCTAATAGTGGCAGGTGAGCAAGTGAGCAAGTGGTTGGCGACTCTCATTACTTCTCATTGTTTATAAGCTGATTTTTAATACCTTTTTTCATTGGAAATGTATCAGGCTAATAGCAAGTGGTAGGCAACTCTCACCACTTGTCATTGTTTATAAGCTGATTTTTAATAATCGGGCAATGCCGGGAGGCACAGCTAGTATAAGTTATATCATATAAATAGATAACCTGCGCATATATATAAGTTATAACAGATAAGTGGTCAGGCCTTCTGCTAACAGCCCTCTACACTCTAAAAGTGTGAAGTGTTATAACTAACCAGAGTGTTGGAATAGGTTAAGGTTACTTTTTTCCAGATTGGTGTTTTTCTTTGGGGTCACAACAGGTCTGTTTCTTGTTATAGACACGAAACAGACTTGTCGTGACCTTAGAGAAGGTGACTTGCGTTAAACACATGTTTTCAGATTGTATTTATACATAAATTATACATATTATTTGTATACATAAGTTATACATATAAATGTATAAGTTAAAAATGCATGAATTATACAAATTTTTAAATAATAAAAAATAATAAAATAATTAAATAAGGCTTGATCATTAAAGATCTTAAAACCTTCAAAAAAAAAATACAAAAACACCGCATGCTGAAAGACTAGCTGAAACAGCAGAAAACGCCAAAAGTTTTGGCGTTTTCTGCTGTTTTCTGCCAAAAGTTTTGGCACTTACCTTTTTGAACAAATCAAGATGTTAATTTCATTGTATTTTGTTTCCAAAACATAATATTATTCTAAAGCTTTTTTAAAATCTAGATTAGCGGCACAGATCTGTCACACATATGTGTGACAGATCTGCAGCTTTTTTTGTTTTAATTTACTACGCAAATTGGAACATACAGAGTTATTTACAGTGCTGTAGCTATCTAAAGTCTGTGAAATAACCATTCTGTTTATCTGTAGCTAAACGTATACAAAAGTGGTTTTAGAAACATTCAGGTTTACACAGAATGAACTTACAAAATCTGTTTGCATCTCAACAGAGCAATCTTTCCGTTCATAAGTTTGCACTCAATAGACCTGTGTGAGCTCAAATTAACACGGCTGGAACTTGAGAACAAAATTTACAGCATAGATAAACAAAGCTGGTTTGACTTCGATTTTCACGCTTGCCTAATGAAAAATTCTTTGGCACAAAGAATACAATAGACTACAAACAGCGTCTCTGTTTATCCATATTGACAAATGCCGTTGCGACTTGCATTACGTGAATACACGACTTAAATCATATTACTAAACATGCAAGCAGCTCAGAGGAGAACACGTGAGACAGCTGGTATTGCATTAGTCATGAGCCACTAGACATCACTGTACTTTGGTTTAGATTATATCTCTATAAATCTAATGATGGTGAGTAGATTACAGCCTAATTATATCCGCTGCCGATGCCGTTATAACACAAACTATTTTACTATTACTAGTGATAGGAAACAGCACTAGTTTTTGAAGCAAAGTAACCTTTTGGGTTCAAAAACTGTGAGTATTACTTATAGGGTTTGAATAGTTAAAAATGAACTTCCACAACATTTTAGTAGATTTCATCATAAATTATCAGCATTTTTCTACCATTTGCTATTTTTTTAGATGTTTGAGGTAGTGTGACTGCCAAAATGTTTAAAGATTGAAATTGACAAAACTTGATCGTGGTTAAAGCGCTCGGACCAAACGAAAGTGTGATTATGACCTCTATAGTTGCAAAGAGACCAACAGAACAGAGACGTGTAACACTGTAACGTGAACACAATAGCTGTTATCCGCTTAGCAATGAAGTGACGTCATTTTGACACATCTTTCTTCTAAATGTTTTAACCACGATCACATTTTGTTGATTTTAATCGTGAAACACCTTGGCAGTCAAACCACCTCAAACCTCAAAAGCAGTTGCAAAGGATAAAAAATACTGATATTTTTTGAAAAAATTACTAAAATCTTGCGTAAGTACATTTTTAGGTTAAAAGCGATAGCTAACACGTAGGCAGTTCTAAATTAAAGGAACTATTTTAACCTACTAGATAAACTGACATACTTGTTTGTGTATTCATAAGCTTATCAGCAATTAGTCAGCCTACAAAGTCATCCAATCACGGCTAAGATAACAGATCGTGTCTAAATGGCCATATTTGTGAGCTGGTGACTCAATAAGCTTTGCTGTGAGCTTACAAATCAAGCTAATAGCATCCATCTGTCACAATGAACTTACATCTCATCAAAACATGAGTGCATGACTCACTCAGCAATAACATTGATGGGATTTAAAGATCTCCTTTGAGATACGTACTTTGTGACCATAAACTCTGTCATCATCATAGCGCTCTGAGCAAAATGTCTACATGTAATTAGCTAATCATGCAGGCAACCCACTGAGTGTTTATTAGTGAATTATTTTTAACATCCATTTTATTGAAGTTCTAAAGAATATCTCACAATCGTAATATATCAATAGGTGGATAATTTTATTTTCAAATTTGGAATTTGCAGTGGTTGGTACGATGTAACGGATATTTAGGCTACAATGTGCATTCGTACTACTGTAACACAACTAGAGAATCCTCGCTTGCCTTTACAGAGAAAATTTTAGTAAACTTTATCAAAAAGTATTTGTATTTTTCTATCTTTCGTGATTGTTTTTAATGTTTGTGGTGATCTGATTGCAAAGATGTTTCAAGTTTAAAATTGACAAAACTTGATCGCGGGTAAAACATTTAGAAGAAAGATGTGTCGAAATGACATCACTAGTTGCTATCATTGCTAAGTTAATACCGACTGTTGCACTGAAGTTGCAGCGTTAGGCGTCTTTATTCCGTTGGTCTTTGCGATCCAATCGTTTCAACCATGATTTAAGTGTTTTCAATTTTAATTTTAAAACATCCTGACAGTCAGATCACATCACAAACCATTTCCAATTATAAAAAAATACTGATACTTTTTTCACACAATCCGTTAAAATTTTGTGAAGGTTTATTTTTGACACATATAAAACTGAAATAAAAAAGGAAGCTTCACTTGTATTTAATATCTTACAATTAAACAATATGGTGACAATTGTGTAATATGAATCCTGAATTAATCATAAGGCTTTCAAAGGGTGTAGATACATAAAATATGTGCTGCCTGTCTAACTGGCATCTCAAAGCAGTCAACCGCACACAATATGAAGTTCAATTATTTTTCATTATTATGTGTTCTTGATAATTTAATACGGTATTTGGTACATTTAAATGAATGCTGAAAACTTACTTAGCTGATGGATCAGCCATCACAATAAACCATTCAAATTCTGCCAGCATATTACAATGGCACTTTTTGAAACAAAGTTTTTAAGCTTGCCTCAGATTTTGCTCAATGTACATAAAAGACTATTTGAGAAAGCTTGTCACCTAACAGTTATATGTTTTGACATGTTATGATATGTTGTGATATGAATATGTTATGATATATAATGTATGATATATTATATGTAGAGTTATGATATGCAGCATAATAGGACGATACATAGCAGTTTGTCCGGCGACGTGCAGAGTTTCTTTCACTCTTAATCAAATAGCTCTCAAGTGGTGTTTAGGAAGCTGGTTCTCAGGTCCCAGACAGAGTTTTGTAACCAAATATTTTTGGCCTAGTAGAGGACACATAGAACATGCGTGTGAAGTTTGTATAAAATCGGTCAAAATTGTGGAAACGCATAGCGTTCATGCAGTCTCCACATACACACATGGATCAAAGCTGCCACCACACACATAGGCATGCACGCACAGACACACACAGACACACACAAACTGACAAGCACCCACAGATATGCACACACAGGCATACACACGCACATAGACATCCAAACTGACAAGCACACACAGATATGCACTCACACTCGAGAGCGCACTACACGCAGACAAACACACATGCACACACGCACATATGCACACACACACGCACACACGCACACACACACAAACACACGCAAACACGCACACCCACGCACACATGCACACGCAAACACGCACACACAGACACATTCACAGACACACACACAAACATGCACACATGCACACACACACCCACTCTGAACCACCCACACAGACACACCCACTCAGACACGCACACACACACAGACATCCACTCATTCACGTATGCGCGAGCACACGCAATGATAAAGCTGAATTTATTAATGTAGATTCTATTGAAAGCATAAATAAAAAAATTGGCAAAACTCGTTTAGAGTTGGTTTTCCCTTTCACAAAGAATTCCATGGACTCGGGCCATTTTCTTTTGCTTAAAATCTGCATCACTTTCTGTAATTTTAAATTTATTCCACTCATGAACAAGTGCTCTCTGAAAAATAATTAAAAACTCATCAGTTTTAATTACATAAGCCACGCTTGTTTCTAATAGCATAATTGAGAAAAGTAATATATAGGGCAGTTGGTCTGGTTGGCTAGCTATCTAGCTATAAAGCTTGAGATCAAAGTAAGTAAACATTCAAAGTATAGTTAGCCCTCACCTCGATGATAACCTAACTACACAAATTTGCTGATAACTTTGAAGAACTGCAGTAACATAGCTTTAGTCTATAATGTAATCTTACCTTTTACACCTTTATCTTTTATTCCTGCTTCAGCCTATTGTAAATAAACTTGTCGCTTAAGAACAGGCTGTCATTTACCTGCTAACCAAGCACAGAACTGCGCAAATGCTTTTTAAGTAGCTAAGTTTAGTATATCATTTCAACTCATAGCGGGTTTCGCTTTTAAAATGATTTTTATTTGCCTTTATGTCTTTGCTATGTTCTAAATGGAGGTTTTGAGATGTAAAACTAACAAGGGTTTAGCGATATATTGTCCTAGAAGGAACACTTTTTAAAACAGATCAAAGGCACCATTATTTCTACAGTCGGCCTCTGTTTCTTTAGATTTCACTTTCTCTAACCTTCAATCATCCGGAATTGTTTAGGGTCTTTATAGCTGTCTAATGCGGCCATGTTTGTCCAAAAAAATGACAGCTTTGACCATTAGGTGGCTCTCACAACAGACGACGCAAGCGATGCGTGTGTTTAAGTTTCTTGTCAGAGTGCTGTATTGTAGTTTTAGTTGATTATTATTACTGCTATTTATATTATACTAAACCCATTGCCGGTAAAACCATATTTTATTCTCTCCTGTACAATGTATAAGAATAGTTTACCATATTGTGGCCTAGGAATATGTGTCTGAAACAATATAGGCTGTTTAATGTACAGTAAAGTACTCAATGTTCATACTGTAGACACATATTGTACCATATAGTAGCCTAGAAGTAAGTACATGTATGTGCGACAGTATTGGCTGTTTCATAGACAGCACTGTGCAGTACTTAATTTTCTATGTCCGGACATGGCCCAGGCAGTATTCGTCCAAACAAACGAGGATTATCTTTATTTGAGACTATCTTTAAATTATCTTAGACTGACCTGGTCTCTGATTTTCTCAAGTACTAGATGTGTAGGTATAAGCTCTGCATTCAAAATTGTAGTAAAAATAGAAGTTTAAAAAACTTTGAAACCAAATAATTTTAAACCAAATGCAAAAGTTATGTGAGAGCGCATCTTGTGATACAATTTTTCTCAAACTGAACAGTTCTCAACTGCATTGCATCTCCATAACTGGATGTTTTCTTGTTAGCTCTGTCCTTATACATCTGTGATGCTTTCTAACACTTACCCTGATGAACACACTATTCAAATTAATGGTGATTTTATTTCAAGCCACGTAGTTTGAGCAAAAACAGAAAATTATGTTCGAGAAAAAATAAGGAAGGTTTAATTTTTAGATTACCTTTTAGCATCAAATTTTCTACAAAAATGAACAAGTGTAGAATAGAAGGTTCCGGAAGAAGAAAGGTCATTATGTTGTTATCTATTAATTTTTATCATGATGTAAGCTGCAATAAAGCACTAGTTTTAGCATACAGCAATCTTGATTAGTCAAAACATTTCTCATTTCCCAAACAAAACATTATCTTTGTTTGTCATCTTACATCCATCCCACATTGTAGCAGGTGGCATTTTTTGGGTGTCTTCAAATGCATGAGGCAATTAGTAAGAAGTAAAGGTTTCTTTAATTTTGTAATCTTTAAACACAATACTGGTAAAAACTAAATATGAAAAAGACTAGTGTGATACATAAAACATGAGTAAGAGAAAACAGCATTACACGACGTGATAATGGCAGAAAATCTACAACTGAAAATTTGCAGATTAAGCTTAGGCGCAAAACCTTTGTGTACTCATACTTCTTAAATTCTATATACAATAGAGCTATGGATGAAGATGCTCTTACAAATAATTTTAGTACATTTTATAAACATTTATCTTTATTTTTCTCTCATTTGCCATTTTCTTTTATGTTTAAGGGATCTCACTGCGAGGGTGTTTCTCCCTCTCTCTCCCTCTCTCTCCCTCTCCCTCCCCCTCTCCCTCTCTCTCTCCCTCTCTCCCTCTCTCCATCTTTCCCTCTCTCCCTCTTTCCCTCTCTCCCTCTCTTCCTCTCTCCCTCTCTCCCTCTCTCCATCTTTCCCTCTCTCCCTCTTTCCCTCTCTCCCTCTCTTCCTCTCTCCCTCTCTCCCTCTCTCCCTCTCTCCCTCTCTCCCTCTTTCCCTCTTTCCCTCTTTCCCTCTCTCCCTCTCTCCCTCTCTCCCTCTTTCCCTCTTTCCCTCTCTCCCTCTCTCCCTCTTTCCCTCTCTCCCTCTCTCCTTCTCTCCCTCTCTCCCTCTCTATCCCTCTCTCTCCCTTTCTCTCCCTCTCTCTCCATCTCTCTCCCTCTCTCACTCTCTCTCCCTCTCTCCCTCTCTCCCTCTCTCCCTCTCTCCCTCTCTCCCTCTCTCCCTCTCTCCCTCTCTCCCTCTCTCCCTCTTTCCCTCTTTCCCTCTCTCCCTCTTTCCCTCTTTCCCTCTTTCCCTCTCTCCCTCTTTCCCTCTTTCCCTCTCTCCCTCTCCCTCCCTCTCTCCCTCTCTATCCCTCTCTCTCCCTTTCTCTCCCTCTCTCTCCCTCTCTCTCCCTCTCTCTCCCTCTCTCACCCTCTCTCTCCCTCTCTCTCTCCCTCTCTCCCTCTCGCTCCCTCTCTCTCCCTTTTTTTCCCTCTCTCTCCCTCTCTCTCCCTCTCTTTCCCTCTCTCTCCCTCTCTCTCCCTCTCTCTCCCTCTCTCTCCCTCACTCTCCCTTTCTCTCCCTCTCCCTCTCTCTCCCTCCCTCTTCCTCTCTCCCTCTCTCTCCCTCTCTATCCCTCTCTCTCCCTCTCTCTCCCTCTCTCTCCCTTTCTCTCCCTCTCCCTCCCTCTCCCTCTCCCTTTTCCTCTCTCTCCCTCTCTCTCCCTCTCCCTCTCTCTCTCCCTCTCCCTCTCCCTCTCCCTCTCCCTCTCTCTCTCCCTCTTTCTCTCCTTCTCCCTCCAACTCTCCCTCCAACTCTCCCTCTCCCTATCCCTCTCCCTCTCCGTTTCCGTCTCCATCTCCCTCTCTTTTTTCCACTCCTTCTGTCTCTCCCTCTCCTTCCTCCTCTCCCTCTACCTTCATCCCCCTATCTCTCTTTTTCTCTCCAGTTCGGCATTCTTTGTGTTCTATAAAAAACTTGATCTTGCGTGAGTAAAGCGATATCAAACTTGTTGTGTATTTTAGTGTTTTAAATAATATTTACTATAAACTCCAATTAATTTTTTGCAACTATATAACTTTAATTTTTTAGCCATCAGCCTAACATTGATAATAGTGTGAAAAGGAAAATAAAATGACATGTATATAGTAACGTTACATTTTATTGCTGAGTATAATCACTAAATAGGTAACTATGGTTATTGAGGTTAATAAACTTTGTCTGTTACTAGTTTTTAGTATGCGCCATACGTACATAGAATTTTGATGCTATTTTACTAGGAAAGGGGGGGGGGGTGCTTGCATTGGATATAATTACTATAGACTTGTACACTTCTCTATACAACATTTTTGCTTTACTATCTCAACACAAAACCGAATTATTGTCGTATAGTGAGGGTCCACTGTATTATGGTTAACTTATCACATTTTTGTTGCAGAAACCTCTTCTGTAGCAGCCTAATTGGTACAACGAAAGCATGTCTGACAGTAAAAAGTTTGCAAAAGATTGCCTGGCTGCACACAATGAGAAAAGAAAGAAGCATGGAGTTTCTAAGCTGAAGTTGAACCAAACACTTTGCCTGCTAGCTGAGAACTGGGCCAAGGTCCTTCTCAGGTAACCCCCTAGTTTGTAAACATGCCAACTGTACAAAATGAATATCAAAGAATGACATCATTTTAACTTTTAGGTACATACTAGCATTAAGCCGTCAATGCTCAAAAATGCTTTCCTTTTTAATGCAAGTTGCTTTATGACAAAAATCCATGAACGCAGTCTAGGACAATTGTCTTCCATGAGGGCAGTCTAGGATAATTGTCCTCCATGAACGCAGTGAAGGACAATTGTCCTCCATGAACGCAGTCAAGGACAATTGTCCTCCATGAACGCAGTCTAGGACAATTGTCCTCCATGAACGCAGTGAAGGACAATTGTCCTCCATGAACGCAGTCAAGGACAATTGTCCTCCATGAACGCAGTCTAGGACAATTGTCCTCCATGAACGCAGTCTAGGATAATTGTCCTCCATGAACGCAGTCAAGGACAATTGTCCTCCATGAACGCAGTCAAGGACAATTGTCCTCCATGAACGCGGTCTAGGACAATTGTCCTCCATGAACGCAGTCTAGGATAATTGTCCTCCATGAGCGCAATCTAAGACAATTGTCCTTCATGAACGCAGTCAAGGACAATTGTCCTCCATGAACGCAGTCTAGGATAATTGTCCTCCATGAACGCAGTCTAGGACAATTGTCCTCCATGAACGCAGTCTAGGACAATTGTCCTCCATGAACGCAGTCTAGGATAATTGTCCTCCATGAACGCAGTCTAGGACAATTGTCCTCCATGAACGCAGTCTAGGACAATTGTCCTCCATGAACGCAGTCTAGGATAATTGTCCTCCATGAACGCAGTCAAGGACAATTGTCCTCCATGAACGCAGTCAAGGACAATTGTCCTCCATGAACGCGGTCTAGGACAATTGTCCTCCATGAACGCAGTTTAGGATAATTGTCCTCCATGAGCGCAATCTAAGACAATTGTCCTTCATGAACGCAGTCAAGGACAATTGTCCTCCATGAACGCAGTCTAGGATAATTGTCCTCCATGAACACGTTCATGGAGGACAATTATCTTTATTCCACGTGAAGACAGATTTTTGAGTTTTTAATCAGACGGATCGTGGCGCATTTTTATGGAAAAAAGTTCTAAGATTTTTAACTGTATCTGGCATTGCTAGAAGTTGACCTACTTTTACACATTAAATAAGCCATAGTGCATCTAATCTTACATGTATAAGTTTTCCATCACAAGAATTTGTTAATGTCGTGGAACATCACTTTTATGATACTAACAATACTTTCCGGTCTTGTTTGTGGTCATTTGGTGTAGTGCTAAGGTGTTGGAGCTCGATTCTTGTCAAAGGCAAACTTTTATGGAGCATTTGCATAACTGCCTAATTTTGTTATTCTGTGCAATGGTTTTAAGATTAAAAGACCAGATATTTATAATATAGTAGATCAACATTGAATATATATTATTTGACAAGCAAGTGTTGCCGAAAATTGTAAAAAGATAATGACCTTTACATTTCATTTAATGAGGCTTTTATTGTCGGTGTATTTGACGTTCTCTGATTTTCAGCAGGAATGGTAAAATGAAAACTTTTCATTATATGCAGATGGTTTGAAGAACGCAATATTTTAAACCTTCAATGAACTAATTAAGTGGTAGCTCTGACAAAGTAACATAGCGCAGACGGCATGAACGACAGCATAAAACGACAGCATATAACAGTTCTCTGGCTATACCATTTTAATAATTACTACGCAGGTTTCATTGAATCCAGTCTGATGTCTCCCAGTAACCTTATTGATCTGAAAGAAATTGTAGACTTTCTTACATCATCAAAGCTCAGCTGGTAGACACATTCAGCAATGTTCAATGATTAGAAATATTGAATGTTTTGAGAACTAGATTTACCTAAAATAAATTTCAAATTTGAACCAACATTTAGCGACTTTTGATGAGTAAAATATGGTCAAGCATTTTGGCAGGATCATGCATGAAGACAAGATAGAGTGATTTGTGTGTCAGCTCATAGGATTGACCTTTGTTGGTCAGCTCGCAGCGCAGTGTATTACTCTAAGTGTTTCTGTAAGTTATGATAGCAATTATAGCAGCCAAGAAGAGCTGTATTAAGGTGAGTAGAACAAGTCAAGGAATTTATTGAAAGTATGCTTTCAATAAAATTTTAGTTTCATTTGTTCATATGAGATGCTTTTAAATGGAAATTTTATATAATTGTCATATTTGTGGTTTTGTAATACACCAACTACTTCCTAATTGCAACCAACCAACTCTTTTAGGTCTAATTTCTTACTACGAGCGATATTTTTGACACAATACATGCATTTTTTTCAGAGAACCTTTTGCAACTAACTTCTAAAATTCACTTTTTTGCTGTCACTTTTGTCTCTTCTGATGTATCAACCATTTGTGATTCAAAGTCTGCCATGGACACTAGTACCTTCTTCTAAAAACATACACAATACTTTGCTGCATTTAAACGATAATTCTATTCGATGATAAAGATATTTTTGATATTTATTATGTGGAGCTCTCTGGATGACATACAAACATTCCTTAAAATTATGCGCGCATATACTTTATGCAGCAAACATTAGTTTATTTTTCAAGAATTATAGACACACAATACTTTTAGGTGATTTCACTGCAATAACTCATAAAAGGTAACATTTAGAGTTTTCAGTTTACAGTGTCAGCGCAGTATAAATTCATCATGGTGTCTCTCGGTTACATCTTTTGAAGCTTCTAATTAATTCCTTAAGAACTATTCAGCTTTTGTTAATCTATGTTATAGTGTTGCAGATTTGAAGCCAGCGGATTCTAAATATACATAGTGTAATTTGCGAAATTCATTTACGATAAAATCAAGATAAATATTTCCAGCGGACATGGCAAATAAATTAATCTTGCGAAGGAGATTGTTTTTTATCAATAAATTTACAATAATGTTTGCAAATATTTTTGTATTTAAATTCTCAAAAATTTTATAAAATTTTGATCAAAATTTGATTCCAAATTTTTAGCAAAAACCTAATTATGTAGCTTTTGAAAATATTTGAAAATATACTTTGAATTGCTAACCATATGACCAGCTTTGCATGGGTAATAAAACAATTACCAAATGATTTTGAGTAATTTACCTCATAGTTTACTAGTCTAAATACTTACTTAAACAAAAGACACGTTTGAAGCCAGCGTAATAATCATTACGTTACGCGTAGCGATCAACTGTCCTAGTTAAAAACCTTAAAAACTTTAAGCATAAGTATTTTAACCAATGTAAAGAACTTCATTACAATAATTTAATGCTATAGTCGGGATGAGTCCATAATGTAGTGGTAGGCAATAGGAATTTATAGTGTGGTGGGGTAGATCGCTGGTCTTTAGACCTGGAGGTTCTGAAATAAAACCCTCTGCAAAATGGATCATTCCTTACTAGAAGTTAATGACTATAAATAAACACAGGGATGATTGACCAACAAAAAAACTTACAAACATATATACATTTTAATTGAAAATTATTTTGATGCACTCAAAAAATGTTTTCACTGTTTTATTGACAGCTTCAAAAGTTTTTTAGTTTAAAATCTCATAGTATTGCACATACAGTTAAAACTGGAGAGCTATAGGCTATAAAAGCTTAAGCTACAGAACATAGTGCAAGACATTATAATATACCACAATATAACATATTATGAGAAGGTATATTATAATATACATTGTAAAAAGTTATATAATTAAACAAGTATAACATAATTTACTTGTAGCTCTGGAAACCTAAAGCATAGCAATGCTGAACATAATGGCAGTCCACTTGGTGAGAATATTGCGGCTAAGACTTCAACGGGAACTCACTGCGAGTATACTGGTATGTAGAGTACATGCTTGCCTGAGTACATGAGGCAAAATTTTATATTATATTAAATATGGTACTGACAGCATGTGTCTACCTCTACCAACTTAAAGCTTCTGTAAAACTTTGATCAGTATAGTTGAAAATGTGATTATTAGTTACTTTGGTAAAAAGTTTGTTCTTGCCTGTTCAAATTTTTACTATAATAAAAGCCGTGCTTGTTTGTATGTCTGTCTGTCTGTCCGTCTAAAGCCACAGCAAAAATTTTAGTCAAAAAAATTGTGTTTCATGGGAATTAAACTTGGGCACTCCATTTTATACACCTGCGTGCTAACCACTGCACTACTCGAGCTTCACATAATATTTATGCACTTACTGATTACTCATGACGATCTCTCATGGTGCATGGGGCTGCCAAACATACTAGTATTCATAATTCAAATATTTTATTAGTCAGTGAATATTAAGGTTAGCAAACAAGCATAAACAGAACACACAAACCTGGTGTGTAGTACTGTAAGTGACTGGGAGCTGATGTTGCCTGGAGCGGAACGGTTGGAGCTTTCACCTATTTTGACAAATTACACTGTTGCTAGGACACATCTTACAAAATAACTGATATTTTAATGTTTTAATGTTTTGCAATATCTCTCACAAATATGTTATATTTGATGGATTTCAAAAGAAATTTAAACTTTTTGTGAAATCTTTGTACTCAGCTGGTAGCTAAAGAAAAATCTTGAAGTATTTTCTTGTTTTTGCAAGAAATCCTCACTTTTCCACATTTAATTGTTGGCACCACATTTGCTGATGTTACAAGTTGAATAATAGCTACTAGTCTCTAGGTTCATAAGCTTTCATAATTATAAAATGATAAATAGTTCATGTATATTTGATTTGTGAATGATTGGTCTTCTTTACACAGATAACCACTGTAACGGACTATTTGAAATTAACTCACAATGTTCGTTGAAATAAAACGTTAACGTTATAGTGTTGTAACATCCAATCTGATGTTTTTGTAATGAACGAATGAGAAATAATTTATGTATATTTAGTTTAAATGAGTGGTCCTGATTGGACAGCTTAAAAATTTTCATTGCAACTCCAATCTGAAATCAGTTTCATTTGAGATTCAAGGACTCACTGTTTTGTCGCTAATACAATGTGACTTTTAAATGAATCTTTGATGTCAAAGTCGAAGATTTTTGGTGTAAATGTCAAAGCCTTTTATTTTTGTTTTGCAATTGCAGTTGTTTTAAATATGCCAACTTTTAGTCAACCTCAATATTCGTGTTTCAATATTGACAAAATCCTGGCCATGCTATTGAAGACATGACTAAAATGTTGGCCTGTATGGGGCTCAAACCCACGAATTTGAGCTTATTACACTGACACTTCAACCAGTTCGGCTAATAAGCCAAATTATTCAGTTTCAGAATAATTGTATCATCAAAGAATCAAAATTGCTTTGTAACAAAAGTAGCAAACAACTCACTTGATGTTTTTTTATTTCTGTTTGTTCATGTGTTTTGGTAAGTAATGAAAACCCTCATTTTGTTGATGAGTACAAATACGTATAAAAAGTTATACATACAGAAAGATGAAAAATGGTCAATAATAATGAAAATAATACAGATCTGTAATAAAAACTATGTGTGACAAACCAGAGTTCAAAATAAAGAAACTTTTCACAGAAGAATCAAATATAGGTCAACTCTATAGCTATTAAAACTCATACCAGTTGGTTTAGTGATTTATTGGACTAGAACAAATTTATAGAGTATATCAAAATTACAGTTAGTTGAATATGAGATTCAATTATAACCATTAACCAAAAATTATAGTATTTACTTTCATTTCTTTAAAAATTACTGTAAAATTAGGTCTAAGAATAAAACAATAAACCAAGTGAGCTGCACCACTAAAATTATACCAGTTGATTGATTATCAAATATTTAGAAATTCCCCAAAACATATTGCTATAAATTTTAGTGCAAGGGAGCTAGACATTATTCACACATATTTTATCATTATTCACACATGTTATGTCGCTACTATGAGTATAGTTTGAATCAATATATAATTATTTATTATAATTTATTATGCTATAATTTATAATTATAGCTCACGAGGCGGTTGACCAGTGGTACAGCGAGATCAAAGATTATGACTTTTCCGGCCACTCCACCGGAATAAAAACCGGTAAGTAGGGATCTTTCCAAAATAATGATCCTCGTTTACATAAAGGTTTCAAGGGAAACTTTGAAATATTTAGACTGACAGTCAAATAATTTAAAAAAGCAACAATTTCAACATTGTTAATTCATAGAAATTGAAAAAATTAGCTAAAAGTGAAAAAGGATTGGTAGTGGCTTATTCAATGCTGTTTTTCTAAACTGACAATTTAAGAGGTAGCAACTCCAAATTTAGCTTTGCTTTTTTCTCTCATTAGTGTGTTGTGCACTGTTTGAAAAGCTAAAATATTGTGATTAAATTTGTCCCCTACGGTAATAGCATTTAGAAAATAACTCCAAGTTTATTAGTACAGGTATTCCTGTTGTATCCTCTTTGCCCTGTGAGCATTTTTGTACCAGATATTTCTAAATCATTGGTTCTCAACCTTATTAGACGTCCTGAGTCCTACCAATTTCATATGCGCTTTCACCAACCTTTATATATTTGAAAAGTAAGTTGTGAATTTTTACACTCACAACAATTATATGTTTTAAGGTTCAGAAAATAAACTGTGCATTAGCATCACTATGTTCAAAGAACAAAACCAATATATTTCATGAAATTCCCACAAAATACATCTATTTACATAAAAACATGACCTTGCAAATCAGTCTCACTTCTGCTGGCGCCTCTGAAAGATCAGTTCAGAAACGCTTGGCCTCACTTGGCAAGTGCCACACTCATGTCTTTTTTCAAAGCCAAGTCTATTCCATGTCTTGCAAAGATACATGAAATCTTCACTCAGCCCATCACTTATGTAGCTTGACATTCACCCAACCCCTGACACCGACTCACTGAACCCATAGGGTTCAATCTAAACCCCAGCTAAAAACCCCTGCTTTAGAGTTGGCATAAAGAACCTTAAAACAGTTGAATTATATTAAATTTCAAAATTTCTTATATGAAAAATTATCGAATTTATTACGTTGAACTTTATTATATTAAATTGTTTATTAAATTTAAAATACACGTTTAATTGATTTATTAAAAAATAAAATGTTTTCTAACTGTTTACAGTTTTTAGAAGAGATAAAACTGTTACAGAGTCTGTTTGGGAAAATGACTTTAAAAAACCACATAGCCTGAAAAAAATTGAACAACTAATCAAAAGTCACTTGCAAGTCATATTTTGCAGGTCATTTTAGCCAAGTGGTTTGGAAAGACTCAAAGGAGCTTGGAGTTGCCATGGTCTCAAAGGGAGGAAAGTGCATAGTCGTCGCCAACTACCATCCAGCCGGGAACTACGTAGGAAAGTACAAAGAAAATGTGTTTCCAATGAAGTCGACTGTCAAGTCTGTAGTCGTTGGCGGACGTAAAGAGAACAGCTCTTCATCCTCTAGCGATGAGGAAGGTGGAGGTAGGAAACAGGTCAAAACATTTTTTTCAAATGATAAGAGATTGGTTTTCTGCCATGACAGAAATTCAGCTTCCCGCAGTGGAAATCTCAACAAAACCAAGCCATGAATTTTCAGCAAACTAAAGCAGGTAGAATAGGTTTTTCAAGTAAGAAATTACAAGTAAACTATGATAGCTAATCTATAGAACTATTAACTATTCAATTATTAAGTATGTCAATGTAGTCAATGTAGTCAATGTAGCTAATCACATTGACTTTTTTTACATAAAAAACAACTATAGCTGCATTGGAGTTGTGCTACCATGCGTGAAAAACAAGTTGAAGTAAATATTTCTTTTCCTTGGTTTGCTAATAATATTCTGGATAAAAAAATGTTGCTTATTTTTAGCCTGTTCTACACAATTGCGTGTCAAATAAAACAAGTTTAATCTTTCTTTTGGTAAAAGTCATGATTAATATAGTTGTGTTATTGTGTTTGGATTTAGTTTTGATTTAATTTGAGAGTTTAATTTTGATAACCAATCAAAAGGTAGAAACCAATAATATTTTTTATCTTAATTTCAACATAATTGTTTAGTAATTCAAAAAGTAAACCTGAGTTTATGTTGGTTTAAGCTAAAATTTTGTCAAGCTAAACTCAGGTGAAGACAACTCTTTATAAGACAATTTCATACATGTATTTGACTCAGAGAACATGAAGTATTTAAACTGCAATGGAAAAGATGTTGATCAGCATAATACTCATTAATTAGATACAATTAATAAATATTAGGCTTTTAGTAAAAGATTAATAGAAAGCTGTCAGTCTCTAATAAACTAAAATGATAATAAATAAGAAAATAAGTCTCGTCACATCGTTGTTAGCCACCTTGATAATTAATAAAGTTAAAACTATGCAGCATTGACATTCATGGTGAGCATGAGCACACAATTCCAAAAATATGTAAAGAATTGAATTTAAGAATATTTAAAGATTGGAAATAGTTTTGATTTTTTCAGCTGGAATCATTATTATGGTGATTCAATGGTGATTATTGATTATTTTTACTTATATATAGGAATGTCAGAGCAAAAAATTAGCCTCTATATAACAAAAGAAGATCTGAATAATAATAAGCATGATGCTGCCTACTGCACATAGTCTATCTTGTTTTCTCTTGTTATGACACTAACTATTATGGTACAGCAAAACAAAGGTTGGCAATGTTTCAAAATGCAGTCAACCCCCGAATTGTGAATCCTCATTTTCACAAACTTTTGATTGTCCGGATAACGTTCAAAGTCCAGAAAGATGTCCGATGCAGCTGTGTTCATTGGAAGAATAACAACTCTGACCGATAGGTGAATCTTGTAACAGATGACACAAGCAACGCGTGCTTGCTAGTTTTTCGAAAGTGTCCTGTAATTTCCGTTTGCTATTATTATTGGTATTAATATTACGTATACTGAAACATTTTGCAGGTATTACCATATATTACTTTCTCATGTGTAATGTATATGCATATTGTACTATATTATAATTATGCTATAATACTAATAGTTTGCTCTTCCTACAGACCACGCAAGTGATGTTTCCTGTCAGAGCGTTGTACTGTAATGTCCTTTTGTTATTGTCAATGTTATTAATGCAATACTGTACCCTATTGTAAGTATAACCATATTTTACCCTTTCATGTATACTTGCCTTAGTTTACCATGATGTAGCCTAGGAGTATGTGTTTGAGACAATATAAGCAGTTTAGTGTACCGTTACCGTACTCAATGTTCAATGTCTGGACATGGTCCAGTCTGCATAAGTCTGAACAAACAAGTGTTGTTTTTATATAAGAAAATATGCAGGTTTACGCAAATCCAGTTGCAGCAATAAAAAGGCTTTAGGTATATTATCAAGTTTATTCAAATTTAAATAGGTATAAATTTTATAAACTGGCTAACAGCAATATACTGTTTTAGGTGTAATTAAAAGTATTTTTCAACACAGTTGTAATAGAGAATAGAAAAAGCTAATTAAGAGGATAACTCCAAATTGACTATTCAACTATCACAGTCTTTAAACATTTTGCTTTAACCCAAACATGCTCATTCCTAGATTTGTGTCACAGGTTTAAAAATTCTGGGTGAACTATGGCCAGAATATTTGTATTTGTTTTTCTCACCTGACAAACATCGTTTTTATTTTGTGACCCCAACATAGTACATCCACCATCGTATATTTCAGTTTATGAATTTTTTGTTACTGCAACTTTCGATTCACTATCCCAACTCCTTTGCAATACTAATAAATTACCAACTTTTGAATCACCTCTTTTCAACTCACTCAATAATTCTTGATTTGTGTCTTTACATTTTTTTTGTAATAAAAACACTATTTTGCTGATGATTATCAATATTGATTATCAATATTGATTATCAATATTGATTATCAATATTGATTATCAATTTTAATAAAAAGTTATACATGCAAACTTGTGTAGCACTCTTAATTAATTAATGAGAAGCATTTTGAATTTCTATTTAATGAATGTTAGCTACACCTTCAAACTGGGTTCACAACTAATTCTTTTAAAATTTCAAAACAATTAGTTGCGATATTAAATCAATATTAGTGCTAGCAAGTAATTTTATCTGTTTTATTATTATTAATATTGTTAAATATTTTATTTTGCTGTTATTTTATTATTATATTATTGTTATATTATTAGAAAATATATACTACTATACATAGTTTCTATATTATTATTAATTTATTATTATCTTATTTATTATATGTCTATGTTATGTACACAAGTAAATCTAATGCTGTTTCTGATACATCACTAGTACTTTAAATCTCAACATTTAAATAAAATTTTGGTTAAAGAATTTATTTAACTACTTTGCAGGTGCCCAACTAAATTACAAAAGTAAATTAATTACTGTTATTAATTGATTGACTAATACTACTAATTAAAAAAATTACTTTGTTTTCTTACATGTATATGTCTCCTCGAAACCAATTTGATCAAGTCAGCCTACTGATTCTAACCTTTGTATACAAATGCTGATTGTATTAATAATTGTTTTTATAGCCCAATCCCGTCCTCAACCCGATGCCGTGGCGAAAGCTGCAAGTATAGACAGAGCAAAGTTTGGCACAAGCAAGGTACAATTACACTATAAGCTACTCTATATTGTTAACATATTAACATGTTAACATATAAACATGTTACTATATTAAAATGTTAACATATTAACATGTTAACATATTAACATGTTAACATATTAACATGTTAACATATTAACATGTTAACATATTTACATGTTAACACATTAACATGCTAACATATTAACATGGATATATGTTAGAATGTTAACATTATAATATGGTGATTTATTCACATATTAGTATGTTATAATGTTAACATTATAAGATGCTAACATATTAATATGGTAATATGTTAGCATGTGTTAATGTGTTAATTAAAATTCATAAAATTGAATAAAGACAAAGAGACATAAGTTTTACCTCTTTATTTCAAGTCTAAGCTAATGATAAGAAATTGATTTGGCTCTTTTACGCTAACCCCGACAAAATAAGATTGTGCTCTGTTCATAGAACGCGGAAAAGTTTGGTAAACTTTGTTAAAATCTGAGTCCATCATATACATTTTATGTACTCTATCTAAATAGTTTTTTTACTTTTTAACTCTTGGAAAGAAACAAAAAACTTAGAATAAAAAAAACTTACACATTTCCTTTTTTTGGGACAAAATGCAAAAAATGTGATCTATTCACAACTTAATGATTTTTTTAAATTTAGGAACAAAAGTAATTTGACTGTTTTTTCAATTTATGTG
This sequence comes from Watersipora subatra, assembly GCF_963576615.1. Lineage (NCBI taxonomy): Eukaryota > Metazoa > Bryozoa > Gymnolaemata > Cheilostomatida > Watersiporidae > Watersipora > Watersipora subatra. The sequence continues at coordinate 20,015,740 of NC_088713.1, forward strand.
TAACATTGGAACACTATGTAAAACATTAAACAATAAAACCAGCATAAAATTAAAGTTAACTCCCTTTTGGAAAAAAAACTTCAATTGCTGAATCAGTAAAAGTAGTAATGCGTTGAGGTCATAACTCTCGGTGAAATAGTGAGTTCTGAGCAAGCTTGCCGTGTATAATTAGGCAAAAATTAAAAAAAAACCTTTGCCTTTGTTGCCTATTACATTTAGCAAAAACTTAAACTAACTTTGAATATAATTTACTTACTGCATAAACTATTTAAGCTATGCATGTTTTACAACATTGGAAAGCTGAGAAGCAAATCTCTCTAATGACGTCAAAACCTCTAACAATAAAATCATTTTCACTGAGAAATTGGAGCCTCAGAGATTGACTCTAAACTTTACACAAATATTTGTCAGGTTTACATGTCTCCAGAGACTGCTGGGACAGCGTTTGCTTCAGATAAATGTTTATAAAGAATAGAAAATCTTTTGAAGAATTATTTAATATGTATATTGTCTAGTCGCGAAAATGAAAAAAATGTCACAACAAATGAAATGATAGTAAAAACTGCTTCAGCTTTTGCATACTACTTGCTAACTAAACAATAACTTCTGAAGCATATTTTTTAAAATCTTATCTGAAATGATCAAATAAATTTTTGCTTTTAGATTACGTTAACAAAAACTTCAATAAGACTTGAACCTCAAAATGATTTGTATCACTTTTAGAAAGTCTGTCAAGTAAAACCAAATAAAGTATTTTTATAAATAAATTGTATTGACTTACTTACTACTAAAATTAACAACTTTTTGGGAGCACAATTGTTAAAAATCAACAAGGAAGGTTCGGGAATGTTTCAAACATTTTAATATGATCTATTTTAGGGGCATGTGTACTGCTGTATCACAGCTCTGCTTAGTGGTTATGCTATCTGATTGCTAGTGAGCTTATAAGCTACGAAGCCATTTCTACAGAAACACTAAATAAATGTTTAAACATTTATCCCTGTGCTTCAAAGGTTACGGTGACAAAGACAATTACTCATCCCGATGGAACTGTGGAGACGATTACAGAAGAACGAATTGAAGAGAATGTATCTCCCAAGAACTTGCTTTCTGATCCAAACCAGGTTCTTATAATTACTAATATTATTTTTAATTTATTGGCTTAAATTTATTGGAGCAATTGTAAGAAATGTTTGCATTTTTTCCAAAGTAAAAATCCACACCTTTGGTAAAAAACTAGCTTTTTTAAAGAAACTTTATTCGCAAGCAAATAAAAATATGAAAACATTTACTTTGATCAATGAAAATGAAATTAAACGTGGACTCTTATTCAAAGTTATTTCAGCTTTAAAATTATTTAACCATATTTTACTGTGTTGTTATACAATAGTAAACTATATTGTTTAATAATGCACTAAATATGTAATATCCAAAGATATGATATAATACTATATTAAATTAAATTATATTACCTTATATACTATATTATATTACATTACTCTATATAATATATCATTGCACTGTATTATTTTGTCTGATATCATATTGCATTAAACTCTACTATATTATATCATATTAATATGCTGACAGTTCCATGCCTCGTAAGGGATCATCAGGTGTAATAAGTATATGCACAATTATTCTTAGATGTGGAAAGGTTGTTTAGTGGTGCAGATGGTAGTGTGCCTGGTGGGGAGCTGAATATCAGGGCTTGATTCTCAAACTATGCAATTCTCTTTCTAACACTCTTAGCATGGCGTTGAATGACTAAACATACATGTACATGTAGCCTTTATTATAGTAAAAACTAAACTTTGTTTTATTAAGGTATATTATGCTATATAACGATCTAGCTCATAATCATCAAACTAACATGTTCACCAGCTCAGTGCGCTGTGAGAGATCATCATGCGTATCCAGTATATGGAGAATTATCCAGTTCATCAGTGTGTTGCCTCAAAGGTGTAGTGGTAGTGTGCTTGCCTTTTTTTCCTGACACCCTGAGTTTGATTCTTGAATGAAGCAGTTTTTTTTGCCTAATGCTCTTAGCATAACTATAGACAGATAGATGACACTGTTGTTATTATGGTGAAGATTGTATTATATTACTACTACTGTTATATTATAATCATGTTATATTATTACTATTTCATAACAGGTTTTATTCTATTATAACTAACACACTGTCATATACATTTTATATCAAGTCAAAATATTTTTTCTCTATAAAAGATTCTTTGTTTAGATGCATATACTACTAAAAAATTCTAATAGTAACTTTATTCTAGATTTTCATTTTCATGTTATTTTCTGTTTTATTCTCATTTTTATCTATATTGGATATTTATCATTTTAGTCTGATATCACATGTACTTTTAATATTTACCACTTTAGCCTGAGATCATATGCTCTCTCAATACTTATCTCTTTAGCCTGAGATCCTATGTACTTTTAATAATTAGCACTTTAGCCTGAGATCATATGCACTTTCAATACTTATAACTTTAGCCTGAGATCAAGTGTACTTTCAAGCAGTCAGGAGAGGAGTTCAAGAAAGATGCTCTCCGAGCGCACAATAACCTTAGGTGAGTTTTCATTGGTTGATAAATATAAAATATAAAATATAAACCAACAACTTTAAAAAAGACACCAAATAAATATGGGTTATAATTGTTCATAACACCCGTTTGCCATTTTTGTTTTTTTATTCTGAAACCATGGCAATAGCTTAGGCTAAAGGCAGTAGTCAGACACTTCAGCTAAAATAAATCCACTTTTAATACATTTAAATTCTTCAAAACTTGGACATTTGAAAACCTTATAAACAAATTTCATTTGCTTATCAGTAAATATTATTCAGCTAAAACCCAAAGTTAGTATTTAGGTTATCACAAAAGTTTAACTTTATTTATTATAATTTATTATTCTGTCTAGCAAAAATTTAACAACAGTTTTTCTTTTAAATTGTAAAGTTTTCAAAGTTAAGATAAATTTGTATGATCAAGTCTGATAGAAACATGCTTAGTTTAACCACATCCAATAAGTTCTTTGAATAAATTAAATAGGAAGTTGATAACAGCTGAAACGTGTCACACTTTTAGAGCTCTCCACCACGTTCCAAACCTCGAGCTCAACTATCAGCTCTGTGATGTAGCTCAAAAATGGGCTGACCACCTCGCTACCATTGGCTCTCTGCAGCACAGTAACGGCTCGCACATGGGCACACAACTCGGAGAGAACATCGCATCTCGCTGGGGCTCTAGAGGAGCTGACTACACTGGTATGTACAGACTGCTTTTAACAATCTAGTTACAGTAAAACCTCAATGTTCGCACGCGCGAACAAACAATAAATTTGAAATACAGGGAACCCTCAAGTTATGAGGTCTCTGTCTTACAGTTTTTGCTGTACATATCAGCGTAGTTGACTCTAAAGGAACCACTGGTATGTACAGACTGCTTTTAACAATCTAGTTACAGTCAAACCTCAACATACGAGTATGTCAAAAAATGAGAATTTTGAGATGCGCTTGTAATTTAAGCAGTTTTCGACTTGGGATAAAAGATTAATTTAAGATGCGAACAGACGAAACAGTTTTCGATGCGGCCATTAGGTGGTTAAGCATGCAGAAGGCCGCTATTGAGAACATCATCACTTGGTTTTTCTCGTTGGATCAGTTTAAAAAAAAGTTTTGATAAAGCTGACAAAATGTAATAGAAAAGACAATGCAAAAAGCGCCAGCCAAGCCAGAAAAAAGATAAAAAAGGTGAAAATGAAGACAAAGTTAAAATTAAAATTAATGCACAATTAAAAATTATCATTAATTTTGTATTTAGTAAGCTAAATTCATTTAAGTTAAATTACAATTTATGTTATATTACATAGCATCACAATAATATAGTGTATCAAACGTGTTGTCAACAAGTCTCTCTAACGCCACTGTTTGCCACTACAACTGTTTCAAAGGTAAGAACTTCAAGCAGGACTGTGCATAATAATGATAATTTATTTCAGATCATGACCAAGGAATATATACTTTGTGAGTGTAGGCAGTGAATCGCAGCAACTAAAAACACATTTTCCTGTCATAATCTTCTGTTTTAGGTGGCTTTTTAGAAAATGGGAACCAATTAACATGTTTGTAGTTGTTTTAAATAAGAAATGTTGCTTTGAGATACAAGAAATTTAACATACGAGCTCAGTCATAGAATGCATTGAGCTTAAACGTCGGAGTAGTACCTCTATGACTACATTTATTGTTTGCACTCTATTGGCTGCATGATTTCAACACTATTTTGTTGCTTTAAAAGAGCTCAAATAAATGTGAATGAAACTGAATACGTTAAATAAAAAATAAAAACAAAGTTATAATACTACCTTTGTGTTGAGATATTTTGATACAAAAATATCAACTATTCTATTATTGAAAAGCTAATGGTTATATTTGTATCATTCATTAAAGCTTTTTGACACTTATGCTTTTTCTAGCTATAAAGCTAACCAATTGCTATATAAATAAAATCATATTCTGTACTCATCAGTCTGATCTCAAGTTACGAATAAACTACTACTGTTTTTCAAACACTGGAAAGACTCAGTATCTCAAACCGTTGAAATAACCACATTATAAACAATTATTTGTTTCAAGTTTAAAAAAATGAAACTCTCCCTAACGCTAATTTATTTTAGTTATGAAAATCAAGTTTTTAGTATTGGTCTAATTCCTTTTTCTTTTTTATTAAAATCTGTTTGTAAAAATATTTCATCTTTGGTGTGTTTTTGGGTCACTTCCTGCCATTCTCTGTTGTGATACTCTTTACAGGAGAAGAAGTTACCCAACAATGGTACAGTGAGGAGTCTGCTTATGATTATGGAGGGAAAAACCATGCTGGAAAAACTGGTAATTTCTTTTGTATTTAGCACAAGCTGTGCTAGCCGGTGTTGCCCGGGTAATAAAAATCAATTTATAAACAATGAAAAGTAATGAGAGTTGTGTGCCACTTGCTATTAGCCTAGCAGATTGCCAGTGGAAATAATGAGAGCAAACATCTTCGCGTGACGTTATGCCATTACTCTGTGTCCTACACAAAGCCGTTGGGTATTTGCTCCCATATACCGACATATATCAGTTAGCAAAGAAATCAATCTTTGTGGCCTAAAAGGTATGGGTATGGGGCTGGATTTGTGAACGGGAGTGTCAAGGATCAAATCTTCTTCGGTGCAAATTCTTTATTCCAAAAATTTAAGATCTATAGCCAGAATGCATACATACGGGCATACTTATATATATATATAGTATATATATAGAAATATATATATAGTATATATATCGTATATAGATTGTATATTCTGCGCTTTGTATTTTCTGACTACTCGCAACAAACGGGTTTCTTGGAACTTTTAAGCATAAGCTGCTCAAACTAGTAAACATGTTTGCTGTAGTAAAGTTCATCTCAAAACAGAGCATGAAAGCGCAACTCAATGATTTAGTTAAAATCAGGAGAGCATAATTCTAGATGCATAGAAATAATGATATATATTACGTACATGTATATACATAAATTGTCAATGATTCTGACTGTCACATGTGCTGGCTGTCACAAGTACTGACTGTCACAAGTGCTGGCTGTCACAGGTGCTGACTGTCACAAGTGCTGGCTGTCACAAGTACTGACTGTCACAAGTGCTGGCTGTCACAAGTACTGACTGTCACAAGTGCTGGCTGTCACAGGTGCTGACTGTCACAAGTGCTGGCTGTCACAGGTGCTGACTGTCACAAGTGCTGACTGTCACAAGTACTGACTGTCACAAGTGCTGGCTGTCACAAGTACTGAATGTCACAGGTGCTGACTGTCACAAGTGCTGACTGTCACAAGTACTGACTGTCACAAGTGCTGGCTGTCACAAGTACTGAATGTCACAGGTGCTGACTGTCACAAGAGCTGGCTGTCGCAAGTACTGACTGTCGCAAGTACTGACCGTCACAAGTACTGGCTGTCACAAGTACTGACTGTCACAAGTGCTGGCTGTCACAGGTGCTGACTGTCACAAGTGCTGGCTGTCACAGGTGCGGACTGTCACAAATGCTGACTGTCACAAGTACTGACTGTCACATGTGCTGGCTGTCACAAGTACTGACTGTCACAAGTGCTGGCTGTCACAGGTGCTGACTGTCACAAGTGCTGGCTGTCACAGGTGCTGACTGTCACAAGTGCTGACTGTCACAAGTGCTGGCTGTCACAAGTACTGACTGTCGCAAGTACTGACTGTCACAAGTACTGACTGTCACAAGTGCTGGCTGTCACAGGTGCTGACTGTCACAAGTGCTGACTGTCACAAGTGCTGGCTGTCACAAGTACTGATTGTCACAAGTGCTGGCTGTCACAGGTGCTGACTGTCACAAGTGCTGGCTGTCACAGGTGCTGACTGTCACAAGTGCTGACTGTCACAAGTACTGACTGTCACAAGTGCTGGCTGTCACAAGTACTGAATGTCACAGGTGCTGACTGTCACAAGTGCTGACTGTCACAAGTGCTGGCTATCACAGGTGCTGACTGTCACAAGTGCTGACTGTCACAAGTACTGACTGTCACAAGTGCTGGCTGTCACAAGTACTGAATGTCACAGGTGCTGACTGTCACAAGTGCTGGCTGTCGCAAGTACTGGCTGTCACAAGTACTGACCGTCACAAGTACTGGCTGTCACAAGTACTAACTGTCACAAGTGCTGGCTGTCACAGGTGCTGACTGTCACAAGTGCTGGCTGTCACAGGTGCTGACTGTCACAAGTGCTGACTGTCACAAGTGCTGGCTGTCACAAGTACTGACTGTCGCAAGTACTGACTGTCACAAGTACTGACTGTCACAAGTGCTGGCTGTCACAGGTGCTGACTGTCACAAGTGCTGACTGTCACAAGTGCTGGCTGTCACAAGTACTGAATGTCACAGGTGCTGACTGTCACAAGTGCTGGCTGTCACAAGTACTGACTGTCGCAAGTACTGACTGTCACAAGTACTGACTGTCACAAGTACTGGCTGTCACAAGTACTGACTGTCGCAAGTACTGATTGTCACATATGCTGACTTTCGTAAGTAGTGACTGTCACACAACAAAATACATATTGTTTTTCTTTCCGCCATAACTTGGCTGTATTGAAACACAATTGATTTAAACTGACATTGAAGGTTTGCATTTCTCTTAAGGTATAATTACCATAATCATGCACCTTAAGCCAAGTGATAATAGATATGAATAAAGGAAGTTGTCAATACAATCCAATAATCTTGCAGTTACTAGACTTTCATTAAATTCTGAAGAGCCAAAGGGCTGCGTTTGCGAAAATCTTGTTACTGATTAGGCAATTTACATGTATTTTACCGTTTCTGTAACATAAAATAGCTACATTATAACATGAACGCTGTCGTAACAGACTATTTGCGTTTTAGCGGCATCAACTGTAGTTGCAAACAAATACTAATTGAAATTTGACAGCAAAAATCAGTGCTGTTAATATAAATTTTAAAATAACTTACTTTTACATGTAGTTTTCATGACTGAAACTTTGCTTCGCAATTGTGTTCAAGTTGCAGCCCTGTACGTCTCTATTCTGTCAGTCTCCTTCCTGCTAAAGATCATAATCCCACATTCACTTGATCTAAGCTTTTTAATAAAATATTGTTAATTTTAATCTTTAAACATCCTGGCAGTCAGATCACATCAAACATCAAAAACAATCGCAAATGATAGAAAAATACTAGTAAGTTTTGATGAAATCTGCTAAAATTTTGCACAAATCCAATTTTAGGTTCAAAACCATAGTTATAGGCCATAAGGCTTTAATCCTAAAAATATTGGAGTTATCTTACTTTGTAGTAGATCATAAACAGTTTATTCCCCTTTTAAAGCTGAACGGCATTTGCTTGCCAAAAAATTTGAACAAATCAGCTATTATTACTAAATTTTACAAAGTTAAAAATAACCAGCAAATTTACCTCGCTTCCATACGTATTTCTGATTTTTTCTCTTTTTCCACTTCAGGCCACTTTACTCAAGTTGTCTGGAAGGACAGCAAAGAACTGGGTATCGGCAAAGCAGCAGATACCAAAGGAAGGGTATATGTCGTAGCCAATTACAAGCCGGCTGGAAATTACATCGGCAACTTCACCTGCAACGTCCTGCCAAAGTAATACACCCGAACCTTTACAAACACTTCCTGTTTACACAGTATTGATTACAAAATAAATGATTAGTTGCTGCTTACATGTCAACGTGATTATTTTTCTTAATCTTATTTCATTCCAAAATGTTTATTTATTTTTATTCCAGAATTTTAGCTTTATAGCTAATGGTGACATTCCCTTTAGAAATCTGTGGTAGTCAGCCAGCTGTGAACAATATTTTGCTAGTTGTGCTCCTTTTGTTTCTTGCCATTGTGATAGATTTGCACAGTTCTGACCATTTGAGACAATCGAGGAACTAATATATTGTCATTTTACCTTCTCACGCAGACAGTGCATAGTTTTAATTCTTATCTGAAAAGTGAGATGCTCAGAGAATCACATCGCAATCTTCAATCTTATAAAATTATGATTACAGTTGACAAGAAAAAGCTGGAAGCCATTAGCAAAAATTTCGTTAAATATTTTGTTATGGGAGTTTTGATAAAACTTCAACATGCTGACGAAACTGTTCTTACATAATTTGTAATACCGCTATGTTGTTTTGAGACAATGGTTTGAAAAGTCTCGCTTGTCAGCTTTCACTACTGTTATATAACTATGTTGAGAAAAATGCTATTTAAATCCAACAGATCAACTGGCACAAAGTTTAGTGAATTTTATCATGAAGTATCGTTATTTTCCTACCATTTGCATTTTTTTATGTTTGCATGTTTGAGTTGGTGTGACTACCAAAATGTTTTTATGATTGAAATCAGCAAAACTTGATCGCATTGAAAATGCTAAAAAAACATGGAAATTTATTTTATTAGTTGTTATCATTGCATTATTTATATAGGTTATTGCAGTAAAGCTACAGCGCTACGAGTTTCTATTTTGTCAATCTCTTTGCATGATTATATACGTCATAATCACACTTTCGTTTGATTTGATTGTTTTAACTGTAATCAAGTTTGGTCGATTTTAGTCTTGAAGCATCCTGACCGTCAGATCAACTCAAACATCAAAAACAATGATAAAAAATACCAATATTTTCTAATAAAATCAACAAAAGTTTTCTGAGCCAGTAGAGCTATTTATGTCATATTGTCAAATGGTTGATATTAACCTTCGCCGTGTAGTGATTTAGATATCTAAACAAGCTTTTACAAAAGCGATGCTTAACAATGAAACTGCAGAGCAACTTTGACTAGTTTTACAAAGTTACAAAATTTCCATGGTTTTCAAAAGTTTGGAAATTTCATCTCTAAAATTAGTTGTAATACTGCTTGGGCATTTCAGGACAAATACTACTAGGCCAGAAATACTAGAGTTAATATTGTTTTCGCTTGTCTATAAAACAGGGACAAGGATGCCCTAAGGACGCCCCTGCATTATAGCATCAAAAGCTCTTGTTCTATTTGTAACAACTCATTTGCATTTCCTTTCACTTTTGCATAAAATACATATTGTAATGCCATTTATCTAAAAGAACATTTGCTCATTTCACTTACCCACCAAAGTAGCGGAAAAGAGGCAGGAAAAACATCAAAGATCATGAAGTGAGTCTTTTTTTACATGTTGCTGCCATGTAAAAACATTAGACTCTTCTTAGAACGACCTTCCAATAACTTTTTTTATATATTCTATACATCCCTGCTTTTCAGTAAACTTAGTGCCATTTTTGTTTCATTCTAAATATGTAAATGTGAGGTTGAGACATCTGCCATTTTATAACACAGCTCTACACTTTGCACAAACAACCTGCACAAGTCCCTGTATGTTGTTCTTACTTGATATCCATATGCATTACATGAAAATAACCTCTTGTACAACTACCCGGCACATTTGCAGTATGAACCAAACCTTCAAAAGCATGTTAGACCAGCTTTACAATCCTGCACTATGACTTCTCATTCTAGCTTTCTATCATAAGAATGTCTATTTATTTTGCACTATTGCTCGCACAAAAGTTATTCGTTGAGAATTTTACCTACAATTTTACATCATAGATTTGAACAATGGCTTTGGCTAAATGTTGTAACACAATCTGATAGCATGACATTGCACTGTAACTGCTTCAACACAACTACTCGCACCTGTACTATAATTCAGTCAAGCAGCCTGCTCATACATTGTATTTCTACAAAAAATTCTTTGCAAATTAGCGAGCGAAACAATTACATGTATTTGCAATTGGTGGCTTTCCCACCTATTAGTTTTTATCATCGAACCCTTACAGCTGACACCATGTCAGCTGTAAGGGTTTGGTGGTTATCAAGTAAGGTCAATGTACAAAGGCTTGTGCAAGCCATTTGTGCAAAGTGTAGAGTTGTGTAGAGTGAGGAATGTTGTAATAGCTTGCAAAATATGATGCAAAACTGCTAAATAAAGTGCATAGCTGTGTAACATCATACAACTTTAAACCATTGTTGCACAAAGTATTGCAGAGTTATACAGGATTGTGCAAATTTGAGCAGGGTAGTGCAGAATTGTGCAGGGTAGTGCAGAGTTGTGCAGGGTAGTGCAGAGTTATACAGGATTGTGCAAAGTTGAGCAGGGTAGTGCAGAAGCTGTGCAAAAAGGGCACAGAGTTGTGCTAGCAGGGCAGAATTGACATATATGTAGGTTGTGCAAGATCGTTGCACAAAAATGCAAAATTGTGCAGAGTTGGGCAGACTTGCGTAGAGTAATGCAGTGTTGTACAGGGTTGTTCAGAGTTTTTCAGGGTAGTGCAGAGCTTTGCAGGGTAGTGCAAAGCTGTGCAGGGTAGTGCAGAGCTGTTCATGGTAGTACAGAGCAGTGCAGGGTAGTGCAGAGTTGTGCATAATAATACAGAGCTGTGCAGAGTAGTTCAGAGTTGTGCAGGGTGGTACAGAGCAGTGCAGAGTAGTTCAGAGTTGTGCAGGGTAGTACAGAGCAGTGCAGGGTAGTGCAGATTTGTGCAGAATAATGCAGAGCAGTGCAGGGTAGTGCAGAGTTGTGCAGATTAATGCAGCGCTGTGCAGATTAGTTCAGAGTTGTGCAGGGTAGTACAGAGCTGTGCAGGGTAGTGCAGAGCTGTGCAGAATAATGCAGAGCTGTGCAGAGTAGTTCAGAGTTGTTCATGGTGGTACAGAGCAGTGCTGCAGCAGGGCAGTGCAGAGTTGTGCAGAATAATGCAGAGCTGTGCAGAGTAGTGCAGAATTGCGCATGATAATGCAGATTTGCGCAGGGTAGCGCAAAGCTGTTCAGAGTAGTGCAGCATTATGCAAGGTAGTGTAAAGCTGTGTAGGGTATCGCAAAACTACGCAGGGTAGTAAAGAGTTTTGCAGTGTAGTGCATATCTGTGCAGGGTAGTAAAAAGTTGTGCAGTGTAGTGAAAAGTTGTTCAGGGTAGGGGAGAGTTGTGCAGGGTAGTGCAGAGTTGTACAGGGTAGTGCATAGTTGTGCAGGGTAGTGAATTGTTGTGCAGGGTAGTGCAGAGTTGTGCAGCATATCACCAAACTATGCAATGAAACAACTGTTGCATTTATTATATTGAAGTAGTCTTGCAAACTGACAAAAGCTATATTATTTTGGTGTGTTACACTGACTTTAGATTTTTTGATATGCTACAAAATATTTGCCCACTAATTCTTTTTGCTGCATTAAGAACTGAAATTGCTTAATAATAGTTTTTCCTGATACATGAAAAAAAATAAAACCATTAACATAATAATAACCTATAATTTACAAATTTAAGGAAATCTTGAAAAAGTGCCACGCAAACAGAAACAAATATTTTTTTAGGGCAGAAGCTGTTCCCATTTTATCTACTGTTGCTCTGGAATGGTATTTATCATGTTTTTAGTGTCTTTTTTTATAAAGTTTGAACATTCAGTTTATTGACAGCAACTTTATTAGCTGCGTTCATCTTGACATTTGGGGACAAAGAGAAAGCTTTATATGAAAAAACTACGGGTACCGATAAGCAACAAGCTACCAGAAAGCACAACGAGAAAGCAGTACCAAGACCATGAACCTGTTATAATTTCAATACTCCCACTCAGTTACATGGTTGAACCAACGACCAATTTGAGTTGCATAAAATTATAATGATCGTAATCAACGAGAAACAAAAAAATGATAATTATAGTTTTGTGTATACTAAAACTAATCTTGACTGGTCAGGCAATTAACTAGCTTAAACCCAACATGTCTTTAAGTTTAAAAAATTAATCACGTGGCAGCGATATTATCAGTTGTCAAACAAAACTCGATGCAGACTTCACCAGCTTCAATCACCTCCCGAATGTAGTGGTATTTTACTACCGTCAAGAAGCTTTTCAAGAGGCTTCCAAGTGGCGACACAACCTGATCTTTTTTGTTAACCTTAGCATTAATAGTTGCAAGTTTATCGTTATAGCTTATATGTGACATAGGTGGTCTTCAATTGATGAAAGTTCATTCATAACTATCCTAAAGTACCATTTTTTGAAAAATAATTAACTCGCCAATGTAACAAATTTCAAGTGAGCTCTCAGCTTGTTCCACACAACTGCTGGGTTTTCACATTCACTGGTGAGATAAGTAAGACTATCACTGACAGAAAGCATCATGTGGGAAAGGGCTTTGCTTGACTTCTTTTTGTAATCAACTTTAGCGGCAGCATTAGCATCATCAGTTGTTACACTGTGAGATTACTACCACACTATTGTCAGATGATTAACATGTCATTGTCAGACAAACAACATGCCAGTTTATAATGGGTGTATTATGTCAGCAACAAAACCAGTATAAATGCATGACTACAAACATTTGGAAAAAAATCAGCAATATACGATGATTGCTAAAGTTTTGCCAAATCTTACATAATAATTTGGTTCAGTGATCAGAGCCTTATAAAAATATTTAAGCTAAAAGAGTTATGACTGGATGTGTGAAAAGATAATTATATGATTATCATAGTAAGCAGATCACAAATTAAAAATTATTTTGTTCTGGCTTGGATGACTGGAAGACAATCAAAAGAGTCTAGAATTGCTTTACCATGCACTTCTATAAAGAAAGGCCTACATAAGACTAGGTGTGTGTGCAACAAGAGATTTACTCAAATCTTCAATGTTGTTGCTTGGCGCAAATACACAAAGTAACACTAATGAGTTTTTGCCAAACATTTAAGGAGTCTTAAAAAAATGTCTCTAAAACTGTTGGTGTTTTGCCCTAACTATCTCAGTTTGAAAGCCTAATCACTCGAGAGTACAAGGTAAAACTTTCAAAAGCTAAAGAAAAAGCTGGTAAATTATTGATTCTCAAACAATAAATGCACTTAGTTAGCACATCCAAAGGCTCCAAGATGTTTCATAGTTTAAGTCCTTTAAATCTTTGCATGACATTTACAGGTTTTCAACTTCTTTCAATTTACCTGATACAAAAAAAATTCGGTAGCCGTACTTCTTAGGTTGGTACAATGCGCATACAACGCATGCGCATTGTATGCGTTTTAAATTATTAGTATTATTGTGTAATAATAATAATAGTAATAATATTATATTATTATTCACTATTCTCTTTATATTTATAGTCTGTTAATAAAACATGTCAAAAACATTGCACAAAGTATTCTTTTCATTTTCTATTGACTGTTGTATGTGTGTGATGGTAGTGTATGCGCGTTGTATCCAGAATGTTTGTGCATTGCAGGTGCCTTGTATGTGCGTTGGGCATGAGTTGTATGCGCGTTGTACCGACTTAGGATGCACCGCTACCCAATTTCTTAAAAACCTGTAACAACTATTTTGAAAATATCGTTGCATGTAAAGGAACATACTTCTTGGCTAGTTTATAACTTGATCTGATTGAAAGTCTAAGTACTTCCCCAACTGCCGTCAACTTTAACCTAAAAGTACTTGCAATAATCAAGAGTAGTAGCAGTAATACGATACATATATTTGTAACTAAATATGTGATAACATAGCACATGTTTATGTTACAAGCATTAATACTTAAAAATCAATGACTAATGTGCGCTCCTTTTTATCTTAGGCTCTGTGGTAGGCTTTGCCTTCTCAAACTTGGCTGATCGTGCATCCAGCTGCCCGGGTGTAGCTCAGCCAGCTGGTTAATTGTTGATGGGTTCAGCCTGGCTAATCTGGCTAGCTTCCAGCACACCTTTTCTTTTAATAATCCCCCATCTATTATCTATTTATTTAATTTGATTGAATAACTTTGGTACTTTTTATTATTTTTAAGAAATAAGCTAAAAAACCCTTTTTGTTTAGAAATTATACCTAATTAAATGATTAAAATTATAAAAAAGCGTATCATAAGAAAGCACAGAGGTCAACAGAAGTCCACAGAGGTCAAAAGAGGTCAACTAAGGTCAACAGAGGTTAACTCTTGACTAGGAATTTGGATTTGTGGAATGACATAACTGATCAATCTTGAAGTGACACCATCTTTTTTAAATTTCGCAAATCTATTGCTAGTTAAATTATTCAAACTAAATTATTTTAAATTCTAACCTAAAATAATTAAATTCAAACTATTTGACTTGTAAATTATCGAATTTAAATAACTTAAAGTTTAAACCCAATTCATTATATAACTATGCTATGCAACAGGGTTTAATGACATACGATTTTTCAGAGCATCTCTGAAATACCTGCATAGCTCGCATTCTTATGAAAAGTAAAACTTCAAACAGAAGTTTTCCAAGTAAAAGAAACTCAAAGTTTTCAGTGATCTGACGGCAGCAGGGCTGCATTTGACAATTGAATCAAATGATCTATTATTAGTAACAGGGCTGCTTCAGTAAGTTACTTGTACTAATCTGTGAGTAACTATGATTTAATGCTCTGATGGTCAGGGACAAAAGCTAACGGGAAAATTTTACATTTATGAA
This sequence comes from Watersipora subatra, assembly GCF_963576615.1. Taxonomy (NCBI): domain Eukaryota; kingdom Metazoa; phylum Bryozoa; class Gymnolaemata; order Cheilostomatida; family Watersiporidae; genus Watersipora; species Watersipora subatra. The sequence continues at coordinate 20,030,761 of NC_088713.1, forward strand.
CTGAACGCAAACCAAAGTAAACAAAATTTCGAGCTTTAACGTTTTCTAGATATTAAACGTTAGTGGGTGTTCAACTGTTTTGCTATGGAAAGCCTTCACAACAGTTTGCCATAATACCTATACAAAAAATAGATCACGGGTCACAAAGTTAACAGACCCACTCCAAAGTCTGCCACAAAAAGTTCAGGATATTGGGTTAACATTTTGCTAACAATGAATTAGTTTTTTGTTCACAATTCACAGCATAATGTCGCAGTTTTCAATTTTTTTAATATGGTTTAGGAAGGATGAAAAAGAAATTTTAAACAAAAACCTAAACGTATTTATGCTAATAAAATCTTTCAACACTGTAGGTGTTTATGTAGATATTTCTGATAACTAAATTTTTATATTAGAAAATATCTGTCCGTGTTTTAGTAAACTGCAAAAATGATAGTGGTTTTCTTTTGCAACTATTTCACTAAATTAAAAGAATATTAAGTATTAAATTTTTTAAGTAAATTGATTCTTGTGCAGAATACTTTGCTGATTCTAAAAAAACTTAAAATCATAGCTGCATAAAAAGCCTCAACTTTTGCAATGAAAATACTAAGTTTACATCAGCAAAAGATTTAAGGTATGAGTTCCGTCGGAACAAGCAATACAATTTGTATGGAATGAGTTAATATTTGCTATTCAACCAGTGGAGAGGCTGAGGTATGGACGAGTAGTTAAGTTAGTTATTGTAGTTATTTGTTATCTTGATAACTTGCCACATTTCAGTTTATTTGTAAAAATTGTTAGAGAATTGATTTTGTCTATCAGGAAAAATTGAATTGAATTGAACCAATTGATTGAAACTAAAATATCTAAAGAATTGAATTGGTGTGTTTTGCTCTTAAATACCAAATTGGATCAGTTCTCACACTGTCTCTGAAACAAAATAATTACGAATTGACTTATTAATTAATCGATCAAATATGAATTGAATGATTATATGGCCTTATTAAAATCTACACTAGTGAGCTTGTGCATGGAATGATTACTGCTGTAGAAATCCTGCTGAGAACGTGCTTCAGGGCAACTTTCAAGCAAAGCCATGAGGCTGTTTCAAGCTTTACTCATATTGCAATTCTACTTTTCCAACTGTTCAAGTTCAATATCTATTGGCTCTTTGTAAGTAAATAAATTACATTCAATTATTTTGCACTATTTCTCATTCCGCTCTCTATATCTCTTGCGGTCTGTTGTTTTGGCAATGATTATGGTTTACGCTTTGATGTTTATTTCCATGCAGCTCTGTTTTGCGTCTTCCATTGACATCTGCTTGAGTTCAGGGTACTCTAGTTAATGTTATACTGAAGGCTGATTCACACTATATTTCCATATAAGGGCGTTGAGGTTCCGAGATCAAAACCTCTGCAATACGGATTTTTCATTGCTAGACTTTAATCGCTAGAACTCGACACAGGGTTTTACGAAAAGATGAACATTGAGATTTATATACAAGTATATTATTATTAATAGATGAAAAGAAAAAAACCTTCAAAGGTTAGTTGAACAAACCATCAAGGCTGGTTCACACTATATCGCTGTATGTCAGCACTTTTATTTTGGAGTTCATCATCGATTATGTGAATCGTAGACCGATAACATTAATGTGAATGTGTCGCAAAAGTTTGCTTCTATTAAACTTTTCTGATATTACGCCGGGCGTCAACGACCTCCTGTACAATGAAAGCAATTTTGGCGACAGTAATTTGCAGTTGCTGATACTTTCCGTCTATGATAGCCACTACGGAACTAGTATTTTTTCAAGCATGCAAAAACAGAGGTTTCTACGCGAAAAATTCAAAAGAAAAATGAGAACATTACGTTACGGAATATTTGCTGATGCAAATGTGGATTGGCTTGTAATAGTGTGAACATTGTTATCGCCGACATTCACCAAAGTATTGTGTCATCAACGCCGAAACACGGTGATGTAGTGTGAACCAGCCTCGAAAGCTGTTGTTTATTCATGTATATAACTATAAAAGCTCATCATTTTGTGGAACCCTGTGTTCGTTTATAGCAATTAAAATCTAGCAATGAAAAATCTGCATCGCAGAGGGTTTGATATCAAAACCTCAACGCTGAGATATGGCAATATAGTGTCAACCAGCTTTTTGCTACATCTTTGTATTGTAGTCTGAGCTTGTTTTGATACCTCTTTCTTTCAAGTAATTATACAATGTCTCACTATAGCATATTATATGATGCCATTTTATATCACTTTATGCTATATTACACTAAAGTTTGCTGTATTATATTATACTATACGTAACTATATATTTATATATATATTCCTCAAAGTTGGCCGTCTTTGTTTATGTCTAACTATAGCTAATGAAGTCTTGAAATGAAGAACTTGTATCACAGAGAATTTGATCCCAGAACTTCCAATTCGCCAATTTGACTGCTTTACTAACTAAGCCACAGAGCTTGACATAGTTGCTAAGCGATATATTTCGCTATATGGGAGCAAATAGGCTAGCACTTTCAGTCATGGCCTAATGTCTGGGAGTAACTCTTATTAGTAAGCTTACTCTAATTATCAATTGGCATTGTGTCAGGCTAATAGCAAGTGGCAGGCAACTCTCATTACCTTTCATTTTTTATAAGCTGATTTTTAACACGCTGGCAACACCAGGTAGCATAACTGGTTATATATATATATATATATATATATATATATATATATATATATATATATATATATATATATATATATATATATATACATATACATACTGTACTACTATAATACTGGCCTATATCGTGGTATTATACTATATTATATGTACATGCATGAGTTTAATCACATAAGGTAACTGATTAATAGGTACTGTTCATATAAATTGTGCAGGGCATCTGTAGTTACATCTATTTATCACCACATACCAAAGAAAGAGATGACAAATTTATATAACAGATAACACATATAGAGATATTGTTACATGTAAAGTTATATAAGCATAACACATAAATATATTGTATATACATAAAGTTATATAAGGAGAATGCATTTATATATAAAAGCTAGATTAGAATTAACCAAAGTTGAAAGAAATTGATATCTTAAAAATTCACTGATTGGTGAGTATTGTTATTGCACAGAGTAGTTGCAGATTGTAGCATGCATCAAACATTTTTTTCAACAATGGCAAATATAACCGCCACATAAAGTTATGCCTAGCATGACATAATCATTGCTTAGGTGTACCAGTTGGCAGATTGGCACCAAGGGACAGGTTAGTGGTTCAATCCTTACCACTGACTTTAGGTAAGAGTCTCTGGTCTTGAACACTCCTTTCTTCCAAGATACACAGTTTTTATTATAGTAAAACTAGGGGAAGGAATGGCGCTGCACCGTTTGTATAAAGTTTTTGGACAGAAAATTAATTTTTAATGAATATATATACATCATTTATTGTATATTTATGGTAAATGAAGGTATATTGATTAATTTTTGTATGCGCTGTTTCCAATTAAGTTTGTTATATGCTGCACACGTATTCATAGCATTTTGGAGAAGCCTTAGCAATACTTTCTTCTAGCATTTCATGCGCACTACGTGAAGCATGAGCCATTCGTATTCTAACTAAACAATAATGAAGATTGGCAAGTAGGATAAGTAAGTTCACAGTTATGTCATATTATATACTGATATAGTGTACTATAGAATAGCTTTGAACATATTTATTACAATTGCCAATCTTTTATTATTGGGTACTACTAGCAAACTTGCAGATCATCATCATTATTATAATAATTATTATTATTTTTATTAATAATAATATTATTATTATTATCGTGTGAGAGTTTATGACAGGTAACAAATAAAAGCACAATGTTTCTAAGCTGTGGTAAAGTAGCTGCATGGTTTAGTGGTAGAGTGTTTGGCTCAACATGGGTGCATCTGAATATATGGCCAGACTTTGGTCAGAGGATGGACTCAACGCTTATAAAAGTAGAGACTAGCAAAAAGCCTGGCTTCAAATGTGTATTAAAATCAACTTGTAAACAGTGGCAGGTAATGTTGCTGCCTGCTTTTTGTCATTAGCTTGGCACATTGCCAATGACCAATTTGAGTAAGCTATTGTCTGTATTGCTAAACTTAGTAATAAAAACTGTGAGAGCAAGCTTTACTGCTATGAGTGTTTTAACCGACATAATGACTCATAAGGTCTAATCAATGATATACAGCCCCAAAGGATAGCCGACTGCGCTCATATGGGCGGGGTTTAATGATGAAGCTCTGTTGGGATTAACCCGAACACGGCACCCGAACAAACAAATATGCTGAATAAAGCACCTTGTAAATTTACGAATATTATGAACTATAGTGGTTATTTTACTTATCTGTTGAATTCATTTTGTTGTCAAATAAATATAGTATCCCAATATTGTCACCGTTATGATCAGTCAGTTGCCATTCACAAGCATTCGTGATATTAATAGTCACAATTGTAAAATAGCTCAAATTCGGTTTTGCATTTAGATTTTGAGTATGAAAACTACACTGCACAGCTTTGCCTGCTGTCCCATCTTATTGGCAAGGTAAAACAATGTGAAACCGATGAAAGACTTTGTCATTTTATATTAGGAGTGGCAAAATATTAATCAAAAACTAGAAAAAAAATGCCGTTGTTCGGGTAATTATATTCAACTTTAGGCATATACTACGACCGTTACTAATTTTAAAATTACTAAAAGTAGGTAATTTGAAATGTTTTATTTTGAATAGATACATTATTTTGGTTAGGTATTACCCCTACATTGCAGAAATTCAATGTTTGCTATTGTGACCCGCGGGGTCTACTGGCTGAATAAGCTAATGAAACGATAACAGCGATTCGTGTTTTCTAAAACCTAACAAGGCAACACGACCGCCCCGCGAGAGTTGTGTTTGCTTTGAAACCCAGGCTAGCACAATCCTAATAAAGCTCCATCATTAAACCCCGCCATATGATAGCCGTCGGCTATCCTTTTGGGCTGTATATCATTGGTCTAATGAATGGCGTAGCTTAATTGCAAGATAATCACCTTGGGAAACGGGTTCTGAGATCAAATCCGGCATAAAGCAGATAATTCATTCCTAAATTTAAATGCTATAACTGAACAGACCGAATGAGAAACATTGAGACTTATATATATAGATTGAGCCGCTGGCAGTTTCTTGCGCCTTGGAAGGTTGTCATACGTAATAAGTATGTGAACAAGTGCTCTGGCAATTGCAAATACATTTGCCAAGTGGTAGTTCCAGATGCTTGCAACTGGAATATCTGGGCTCAACCTTTGTGTGATGCACTATTTCATCCTGACATAAGTGTGTCTTCACATCAGTGGATAGACATACTCGACTCTAATTATAGGTTTAAGATTTAAGCAAAGATGTAAGCTAATAAACATCCTAACAATGATAACCTGAAAGTCACTAGTTCAAATCTTGTTGTCAGCAACCTTTATTTCAAACTTCTAAGCTTTGGACAAAAACACGCAGCTTTTGTTATAGCAAGACTAGCTGAATACTCGGCGTTGCCCGGTGATCAAAAACATTTTTGCACATAAAATTTATTGTTTTTTCAACATTTAACAGCAGTTACAGTCTCACTTTCAAACTTCATATCAGGAGAAAAGTATTTTCTCGTCTATTAGGATAAAAAATAAAGCAACTGTCAAAGTCTCCTAACTTTTTGCAAACAACTGTAACTTTTAAACTTTTCAACATGAAAAAAGTGTTTGATTGAAATGAATTAAAAAAAACATAACTGTAAAGCTGTTTAAATGTAAATCTGAAACAATTAGCAAGTAGTAGCTAAATAAAGTCTGTTTATTATAGTCTGTGGAAAAGTATTTGGTACTCGAAAGTTACTATATAATTTTGATTTGTTTTAGTGTAGCGTTAAAAAGCAAAACTATTGTATAGAATAGTATATATAGAAACTTCATAATTATTTTTCCGGTAAATAAAGATTACATTAACTCTGAAAGAAGCCCAGATAATACAAGTTTTTAGAGTTCAAAATCTACATGATGCAATCTTTTGTACAGCCTTCAAACGCAGCTCCGAGCAGATATATTGACACTTCTTCTTTATAATTAATATTTTGGTATATAATAATATTTTATAAAAATGTATTAGTTGATATTCAACTTAGAAATGATAGCCTGTAAAGCACTACAAAAATGCTATAAGCATGAGTCGTTTGAGCTTTCAAAAATTCTGGAGATTCTAGTGAAGATAATCTAAAATTTATGTAAACGTTTTTTTTTATATTTGTAGGGTTGATGAATATTTTCCAAACAGAGCCTATTACCTACATAATAGACCACTAACGAATTGTAGCTATCGTTATTGCTCAATGGGGGAGTTACCGTACAAGAATGGTACTATAAGAAGAGGAGCAGGTGGGACAGATTGTTGGAATTCACTGTTTTTAGATTTCTTCACAGTCCCTGAAGAACGTCAATCAAGTTCTTATCAGTGGAAGGTATGAACTATTGGTTTATTCTGGAGATTTTTTACAGTAATACTAGCTGAATACCCAGTGATGAACGAGTAAAACAATATTGTGGCTAATAAATTTGAGTAACTCACCTTGTAAGCTAGTAGTCCAAATCTTTACTAAAACAACATATAAAACAGCATATATATATACATATATATATATATATACATATACATATATACATATATATACATACATATATATATATACATATATATATCTATATATATACATATATATATATATATATAAGAAACATAATTATATATTATAAATATATATAGTCTCACGACCAAACGAGCGGCTGCGAAGTTTGGGAGTTTTTATGATAAATGCATGTGCACACAACTTACAAAAATTATTCATCAACAATGAGATGAACCCTTGTATCAAAATTTCATCAACAAATTAAGCCATCGTTTTGTAGAGTCGTCAAAGTATAATAACGATACAAAACACATACAAACCTATTTAAATATGTTACCAAGTCTTTGTGAACCGTCGTTATTATCTTAAAACTTACCCATCTGATCAGATTATACACAAATAGACAGATTTATTTGGACGAAAATCATCACAAAACGCTTGAAAAGCTTGGTTTAATAAAAGTTAAGACCAAATATTGAAACGCCGGGTGACAGAAAATAGAACAATTAAATCGTGCGCATTTTGCGAAGAAATAACATGCACATTTCACCAGTCTATGGCATTGTCGACGGTTTCTGTAATTAATGTAGGAGTACTGAAATCGTTTCATTTTTGCCGATTTCTACGTGACATTTTAGACACTTGAGTACTTTGGTATTCTAACTGATGTCCAACGCAGTGTAAGTAAAGGAAATGGCGATATTTTTTCTAACGATTCTTATGAGATTATTACGATATTTAATTATAAGTTTGGATGACTACAGAACAATGATTACGTAGTACAGATTTTCTAAAAATCTATATAAATATCACAACTTCTTGATATCTCTAACTATGACGTTTTTAAATGTAAACAAAATTGTGCATTGGTGTTATATTATTACTATATTAATAATATTGATTATTCTAATAATATCAGTCCATTTTACTTCTAATATTGGCCAATATTGCATTTCTCCTATTGCAGGGGAGAGATATAAACATATAATCTTTTCCTTTCATTATTGCTGTTTGTTGTATATAATAACACCCACACCCAGTACATTACAGCTACCATTGCAGTTCTCCTATTGCACAGCAGTGCCATTTGACTGCTAAATTGCATTTCTAAACCATCAGTCCCCTTTCTTTTTTTCAATATCACTTTGGTCGTGGGCTGTATGACAGTGAAATTTCTAGTTTACATATATAGTTTATATATACAAAATAATTGTATTTATGGTCACATTGTTTATAAAAGTACTCTTAGTTTCCTGAGCTGATCTAAAATAGATATAAAAATTATCTTTAATGATTTTAACTGTTTAGCTTACCTTGGATTATCTGGTTATAATAATACATGTATATAGGAAACAACAGGCATTAATTATCATCAGTGTCTGACGAGTGCATGTTATTTTACGACCAGCACAAAACTCTAAGTCATACAGTTTTATCAAACTTTCACAATTTTTATATCTACATGTATTTTAGGTGAGTGAAACAGTATATTTTAACTGCTATGTTAATACTGTATCTGAAGATTGTCTTTTCATGAAACTTTGAGTAATACAGTTTTATAAAACTTTCACACTTTTTATATCTATTATAGTTTATATATATGTATATGTATATTTATATATATATAAATATATTTATATTTATATGTATATATATTTACATAATTATGTATATTATTTTTATATTTATATATGTATATATATTATGTAGAAAATAGTCATTTAACAGTGTTCAAAGATGACCTTACACAAAACATTTGTAGATCTTATCAGAAAGTACATCATCAGTAACTTTATATCAGCTGCGGTTGCTTTTGTTGTTAAAAGTGATCAAATTGACAGGATGGTTTAAGATTAAAGTCAATAAAACTAGATTGCTATCAAAGCGTTCAGATCGAGTGAGAGTGCGAGTATAATGCGTATGATTGCAAAAAGACAGAATAGAGAGGCATAACGCTCCTACTTAAATGTAATAGCGGATATCAACTGTTGCAACAATATTGGCTAGTGAGGTTATTCCGGACATGTTCTTTTTCCAAGTGCTTCGTTCACAAGCAAGTTTTATCAGTTTTAAATATTTCTAAATTTTTATCTTTTTAAACATCCAAACCAATGGCTAAAATAATTTCTGAAAAATTTGAAAATTATTTTGATTGAAAAATATCAAAACTTTCAGATGAAATCTTTAAAAAACATTGTGAAAGTTGTTGTTCAATTTTTTTAATTGTCGTAGTCATAGTCAAAATACATTTAAAGCTTTTTTAGTTTAGACAATAATAGAAACTCAGTGTAAGAATGATTTTAGCACACTATTTTTAAACAACTAACACACCACTATCAGATAACTAGGGACATCTTTAAAAAACTAACACACTACTGTCAGATGCTTAACATTTCATTGTTAGCCAATTAACATGCCAACATTTGGTAAGAGTGCTTAATCATTAGCAAAATCAGCTAATTAATAATGCGTGACAGCAAAAATTTAAAATACAGTTATGTTATTTATTATGATTATTAAAATTGCAAATGTAACACTCTTTTACACAAGATAAGCATAAAAGTAAAATGTTACAAGGTAACCAAAGTCTTAAAATTTTAAGTTCTATTTTAAATCAAACAAATTAAAATAAATTTTTATCGTAATAATATACTTATTAATCATCTTTTAAGGTGGTTAAAACGATAAAATTGCTTGGTTTATGTGTGTATTAAACTAACAACAAAACTAAAACTTTATTGTAATTAAATTAAATATGCTCCAACAATGGTAGCTACATTTAATCAATATTTACATAAGCAACACTAAACCTATTAAAAACTTGAAAAAAATTCAATATTTATAGTAAAGCTTCTGAACAGGTTTGCATGTTAGTTGTAACTCATTATATCTGTTGTCAGTTAGACTCAGATTTGCCATTTTTAAATGTCATGAACATCAATCTTTCCCTGAATCAAGTGTAATCAGAATATTTGGAATTAGATGGATTTATTTCAATTCTCAGTTGTGTCAGACTACAAAGTGTTTACACATAAGTTTTACTTTCCATGTGATATTTTTTCTTACATCTTTATAAACATAGATCACCTTAGCGAGATACAATTATTTTTTTCTTTTCTGCTGCTAATAAATGCTAACCATCTAAGAGAGCGTTTCTCAGCGGTTAGAATTTGTTAGCGGTTGTCGTCTTGTGAATCTCAAACAAGTCATTTTGTCTGGTGGTGACTTAGTTTATAAGATGCAAGTGTAAGAATCTTAGATGTTGCTAAATTGTTTTGTGACTGTCATTCTGTCTGAAGATATTGTTTGTAACTAAAAGGTGGTTTTTTGAACACTTTGTGAGCAGAAACATCCTATCATCGATACATTTCTGGAACTCTCTTCTCCAACAGTACTTTTACATGTTTGAATGTTTTTTTTATAGCTTTTAAATCATCTAACAGCTGAACTTTGTAAGAGGAAAAAATTGCAAGAAGTATGCGATTTCAAAACACCTAAAACGCTTTCTTGTCTTCCGGTTCAGCCATAACAGTTCAGCCATAATGTTCAGGCAAATAGCCTGCATAGGCAAATATCACAGCCCTTTGTTATATCAATTTACTCTTAGAAGGGTTCATAAAAATGGAAACATATTCTGCTTGCTCTGTGGATGCCAAAGGGATCACTCTGCAATATACCTAATCCTGCAAATATTGCAAGAAGTGAGGAGGTAAAAAGCACTAAACAAAATAATGCATAGCGACAATGCAAAGCTACTGTACTCTGTGGTAAGGTAAAGCAGCTGGTAGCTAGCTGCAAAAAAGTGAATCAGTGTTCTATCAAAAAGAATGTAAAAGGTGTGAGAAAATTATAGTAGTGACTAGCACTATCTTTGAAGAGGCTGGACAAAGGTCAAAGGTCAGAAGGTCAGACCAAAGACAAAAGTGTCTGCTCACGGCATCAGTTGTGTAGCAGCGGCAAAGGGAAATGTGATCTAACATTTCAGCATTTCACATTCCCTAGCATGTCTGTTAGAGAAATCCACTACATTCAGTACAGCGGTTTACTGAGAATGTCAGCTATTTTATTTTCAGAACTACACAATAATTGTGGAACAGAGTCAGCTCTCTCAATTGTTTCTCATGTATAGTGTGTGGTAGGTTGAATCTGTGTTTTGGTATGGCTAATTGTTTTGCCAATGTTTGTTATTAAGAGAATAAATTGGTTGTTGATATGAGTGGTAGTGCCAGCTAATTACTATTTAATTGGCACAACCATACACACTCTACCACACCACCAAAAAGAAATAGCATACAATTTAGAGAAAAAATTCAAAAATTTGAGACAAAATTTCAAGCTTGAAAGTTCATATTCACATTTTCCTGGTGTAAAGTTTTTCATAAAAAAAATTCTAGTAATATTCAATTTTGAAAAAACATTGCAAATTAAAATCACATAATATGTCATAAAATTTATTTGTAAAATCATAAAACACTAGTGGACCTACTCAACGTGAGATGGGTCAAACAAAAAATATCATTTTCCATCATTCAAAAATTCCCTGTTAGGACTTTTCTAGAATAATGCATATATATTATTATTAATATATATATTATTACTAATATATATATTAATAATAATATATATATTATTATTAATATATAATTATATATTAATATATATAATGGCTTACCCAAATACCAACAACAATCAACTCAGGTGAGTTGCAGAAAAGTGCGCTATTGGGAACAGCTAAGATCTTGAGGCGAGTGCTCAAATTCCCAGGTCTCTGGTAGAAGACCCAAGTTAGAGCAGAATTTACCACCCATGCGGAGTATCCGGGGTGAGGAAACCATTTTTTGTAAATATATATATATATATATATATATATGTATACATACATGTATATATATACATGTATATATATACATGTATATATATATACATACATGGATATATATATGTATATATGCATGTATATATTAGGTTTGCTGGTTATATTAGGTTAGTTATATATAAAGGTTTGCCTAGTCCTCAATCTACAATCCTGAAAGGCCCTCTTCATAGCCGTCAAGCAAGTCTGGGATGGGCACAAGTTGAACTTTGGCAAAACAAACTATTTTTGTAATATCAATATGAATAGATACTGTCGTATACATGTACAAGAGGCTTTCTATGATGGATTGATTGAGGTTTGTTGTTGTTATTTAATTTGACATCACACACTGCAAGAGGTGATACAGGATTGTTTTTTTTCCATATTAAATCTCCTTACTTGTTGGTGTTGAATGGCTTCTGGCTAAGAAGTAATTAAGAAAGAGCTGTCTACTCTCTCTACAGCTTAGTCTAAGTAGTGACGGGGTTCACCTAGCTTTGCCATTTTGACTTTGGCTGAGAGAGCAAAGTTCCGTTCTGCCATCTGTATTACTATATCAGGCATGTAGAGATTTTTGACGTTTTTTGCAACCATCAACTTAGAATTATCATTCATGGTATTTAAACACAGCTATTTAGAGTCTTTATGCAAAACTAGCTGAATGATTGGTGTTGTACGGAGATAAAAACAGCTTATAACTGATGGCAGGCAATGTAGTTGACATTAGCTAAATTTCTTTATTTAATTATTTTGCGCCGCTTCAGCTGCATGTATCATCTTTTACTAATCTTTACTATATTAAGATACATTCCATTTGTGCTTATAATCCATACAAGCCGTACATCATATGTCATGATCTCTTACACAAACATGATCTTCAAGCATGTTAATAGTGACCAATAATGTTTTTGCAAGCGGTAAATAAGTATGTGCAATATGGTTTTATTGTATAGAAAAGACAGTGTAGTGGATAGCTTACGTGTCTGCAGAACTGGTGGTTCCAAGTTCGAATCAACAGAGAAGTAGATTTTTCACTTTTAGATTTTATCCGGTATCACTGACCACACAAATGACATATGACAACCGAACACTGACATTTATTTATACAAATAGGCAGTGAACCGTGTTTACAACCGTATTGTTACAAGTCTACATGAAGTATAGAATATCCTGCAATAAATTTAAAAACAGTAAAATTTCTTAGATTTCATATCAAAGAATAAACTTTCAACAATTGATCTTAACTCGCTCTAAGATGCTGTAGGATTAATTTAAAAACCATTATTAAATGTCTGAAATAAAATAAAAAACGAAATTATATTACAACATAAATATAAAGTTTTTAAATTGTGTCATTTTGATACTAATTAGAACATGAAAACTCTTAACTTAATTCTTGCCTTGATCCACAACTAAAAATTAAAGCAGAATTTCAATGTTCAAATAAGGCCTTTTAAGCTTTTGTGCTTCATTGGCAAACAAAGAGTTTTTGAGCACTTGAGACCAAAAATAGTTGAAATTTGTAATTTTGGTTTGAACTCTGACTTTCTTATGCATTGGTCACAAAATACTGAAATCAAAATTAAAAAATTGCTTATGTTGTACATAATTGTTTCAGAGAAGTATAGAATGATCTGTTTTTTTAAAAGTTCATTGTTATGACAATTTTCACATTAATTCTAAATTTAACAGTTGTTAGATGAGATAATTTATTCTGTATGTTAAAAGTTGAATTGTTTTTTACAGGTTGTGATTTCTACTTGGCGTCCGATGAAAGATTTGTCAATTCTCTTTACTTGTGCACATAATAGATTTCTCAGATATGAATCATTTCGGCGTGAGTAGTAAAATTTAGAATGCTTAAATCTTTAAACCCTTCAAAACACATTTTATAGCAAACCGGCAATAAGGAAAACAATTGTCTTGCTTTGCTTGTTTTTACAAATCAATGTAGCACAGTTTTAACTGAATAAGCCAAGTAAAAACATGCTGAAGCCAAGCAATTCAATGTTATCTATGCGTTTTTGACTATATACAGCCAAACTGTCCAAAATATATATTCAATTTTAATATCTCTTGCTGCTAAATTTCTTTTGCGCTTTCACTACCATTTGTGTAAAGATTTAGCTATTGGCATACTGCCAGCCATTTTACCAAAAAAAGCCAATGCTGCTTCATGTATATGTATACAAATTTGTTTAACTTCAAACAATATTTAGAACATTTTTGTTACATATTTTATTTTGCCAACATTTCAACAAACAACACTATGCAAAAAATCCAATGTGTCTAGACTTAGTGCATTGATAAAGTTATGTGAAGATATGATCGCTACAAAGCTAAAACCGTCCTCTACAATATTCCTTACTCTGACAAAACTATTACTTTCACCACTATCAGAGTTAGTGCTGCTACTTTCATTATCTGTGTAATCACACAAATCTACATTTGAATTGGCTATAATGTCTTCAACATAAGTTATTCTCCGTTTCTAACTCTAGAGATACTTGCGAAAACCATAATAACAATAAATAGTTCGAACGCCAGAAAGAAAGAATTTCGTTTTCAAATTGTAACTTCCCAAACAAAATTGAAATTTCTTCATGATTTCAAGCTAATTATATAAAGAACTTTTCAGACAGCATGGTTTATATCTTTAAAATCTTAAGATCATCGGTTATGTTGTCAACAAATAATAACATTAAATTACTACACAATTGCTTTGAAACTGCGCTGCTAGATTTGTTTTATAAATTGAAAAAATCAAACATTCTAGAACTTAATTTTCATGTTAAATTTTTTTGTCAAGAGTCATAATAGAGAGCTATATATTTGGTTGTATATTGACTATATCACGCCAAAAGTTTGAGCATTTTGACCAATACAATTAATAAAATCACAATCATTCATCATCACGGCTGTTGACCATTCAGAGGGTAAAGGTTTAGACTGCTGGTCTTCAGACCTTGAGGTACTGAGATCAAATCTCCTGCAAAGCAGATTTTTTATTGCTAGATATTACTCGCTATACCTGGACACAGTAGTAACCATAAAAAAGGCAAACAATGACATTTATACAGCGCAGTGGAACCTCGGTTCACAAAATTTGTCTGTTGTATAAACTGTTTTGTAGCGTAAAGATCTTGCGAGGAAAATCTTTTTTTTACTATAAGTGCCTAATCTGTTCCAAAACCATAAAATTCCTTTTTAATAAATTACAGAAACGCATCAGAACCGAAAACAAGAACATTTTACAATTAAATTACAACACATTTAACATATAAAGTAAATAGGAGGGAATAAATACATAGAGCTGCAGTAAATGCTGAAAATAACTGGTAAAATACTGTATGAACATTTTATGCTTTACTAAATTGCTCTATTACTAAATTGCTCTATTACTGAATTGCTCTATGAAAAAGTCGAAGTTTTGGTGATCCCCATAGGATGATGCAAAATTATAGAATTTTTAGTACATATAGATTTTTACTACTAGTACATTTTTAGATTTGCTGAGCTCTGGAAGCTGTAACTAGCATCACATATTTTTACATGTTTGCCTTTTTATATTTTGTATATTTATATATATTGAAATATATACAACAATATATATGTAAAATATGTGTTGTTATATATATTTTATATATATTTTGCCTATCAGTTTTGTAACAAAATACAATTTTTTTTATAAGAGTTTCATAATTTAAAAATTTCTTATGATGAGCCTTTAGTAAAAATTTCCATTGTAATAAAAAATAATTATTATTACAGTGGTAATAATCATTTATTTATCAATAATTAAATTATAATCAATTATTTTTAATATGATTGTTATTTACAATAATCTTGCAGAAGCTATTATAGCTCTACAGAATTCAATTCCTTTGTAACAAAATCAATCTTTTTAATAAAATCGGTTTCGTAGTTTCTGCAAAAATCATAATAATGATGATAATATTTATTAACATTATTATTATTAAATTAATAATAATATCAAAGTTATTATTATTATCATGAAATTAAATAAGAATGTTCAATTTATTAACAATAATTATTAAATCAAATACTATTATTTTAAAAAGAATAATATAAATACATATTATTACTATCATTATTATTAATAATCTTGCAGAAGCTAGTATAGCTTTACAGAATTTAACTTTCTGTAGACACTCGAGCTCCTTATTTGGTTACCGCAAAAGTCTCTTATAACAATCTCTTGACAAAACAAGTCTCGGTAGAGATAATTGTTTATATGGAGCCTGATATCATACCAACAGCATTCAGTGTCCAGTGCAGATTTTTGGGTACAGAAGAAACAGCTGAAGGCTGCAGTAATGATGGATACAGTAAACAACTAGTATTATCAGGTATTTTGCTAAACTGTAAACCTTCGTTGAAGTGTGATAGCAATTTTTATTTTAATAGTTTTTAGAGAATATGCCGAAAATGATAAAAAAACAGATATTAGATGATTAAAAAAGAAATTAACACAGTTTTTCTCAAAAGTTTTCGATATTTTTATCATTTGCTATTTTTTAATGTTTGGGGTGATCTGACAGCTAATATATTTTAAAGTTAAAACCAACAAAATTTGATTCCAGTTAAACACACAGATAATAATCAGATCAAATAAAAGTGTGATCACAACAGACCTGTATTTCCCGGTTGCAAGCAGGGGTGGCAAATGTTTGGCAACTAGTTATGAGCACCTGGGTGTCTGGGGGGGGGGGGGGGTTGTAAGTCCCCAACAGGATTTTGGGCAGCGGGACCTTTTGAGCATCAAAAACTCTCAAAGTATGCATAAATGCAATCAATTGTAAGCAAATCTACATAAATATATTGTTTAGGGTTAATGGAATGCAAAAGTTTCTCTTTATTCAACAAACGATAATAAAATTACGATATGCAACTCATGACACTAAAGATTTAATAAAGGAATTGACAGAACAAAAGCAATTACTTTTTTTTATTGCAATAGCTCTTGTTCTGTCAATGTGTCCATGACAGAGATTTTTTCACAACTTTTTCTGTATCTATTTCAACATCTTCATATTTGTGTAATATTAGAAGATTATTAATACGAGCCTGCCCGATAGTGCTCCTCATCGATGTTTTGAATTGATTATGTTATGATAAAAAAAATACAAGTTTGGGGGCTTCTTCACATCTCTACTATAAGCAATAAAGTTCAGTTTCTAAGTCTTAACAAAGTCTCACAAGATCACTCATTTGACGAAATCATCACGGAGAAAATCTAGAAAGCTTGTTGCCGTAATATACTGTAATTGTTGAAAATTCCAAGTGAATCAGCTTAGACTGCAATTCTTAGTACTTAGCCACCAGAAATTCCTAAAACGTTAGGGGCGGCTCAGCCAGCCAGCCATCCCAAGGAATACGGGCCTAGATTGAAATATCTATAGTTGCAAGAGACTGGCAGAATAAAAATCAATGATTCAATTCAAATGCAACAGCCAATACTAGCTAAAGCAACTTGTTTCGCCATTTCGGCATAGACATTTCCTCTGATAGGTTAACAGTGATGAAGTCTTTTCAATTTAATCTTAGCACATCCTAGCAGTCAGATCACCTCAAACATTAACAACAACCGCAAATGATACAAAAGTTCTTTTTTTACTTTTGCAACTCAAAAAGGATTAAAAACCAGTTTAATTGACAGACCCGTTCAAGGCACTTGCAGTTAACTTGCAGTTGCACTAGAAGTTCTTTGCCGTTAGTTTGGTATGCAACTGAGTTACCTGCACATATGGCGTTTTACAAATGAATTTTTGAACATAGGACCTTTAAACTTGAAATCATATTAAGAGGTGTTGAATATCTCTTTACGTTGCTATGCACAGTCTGTGCCTTGAAAGATTTAGAGCGATTTACAAAAAAACAACTCGAATGTATGTGTTTTAGTAAGGAATGGCTACTGACCTGTTTATTTCTATCAAAAACTAGAAACATGACATTAACAATTTTTAATTAAATCTTATTTATGACTTAAATAATTAACCCCTACTCATAACTCCGATTTGGAGTAGTTGATGTACTTTATATAAATAGTATAAGTATGAATATTATAGATCTTACAAAGCGAAATAATACCATACAGAACATTGTTGATGCTTTTTCTGAGCTTTCTTAGTGAGTGCACTTTTAATTATTGCTGTATTACTGCTAATTGGCAAAGAAACAACACCAGTGCATGCTGGGTATACAATCAATAATACAACAGTAGACAACTTCCATAAAACCAAAGCTATGACAGGTTAAACAGAACATTTCTAGCACATCCTTTTAACTTCAGAGTTTTATAGACAAAACAAACAATGAATCAAAGTCTTGAGCTACATGTAGCCAAGTCCCAAACTGACAATCTATGCTACATCTAACAATAAGCAGAGTTCGTTATATCGAGAGTGTGGTAAAGGTATTGTGAGAATGTTTGCGGTCTACACTGCTTCTTTATAATGTCATATAGTTACCTGAGTCAAACATATTTTTTGCGGCATTAAAAACTGCTACGTACTGCCTCAGATAACGACAGAGCAACCATATTTTTTCGTTTACCTTCATACAACACAGATCCATCAGCGTATATAAATACAGCACCTGATAGAATGTGGCGGCTGTCATCATCCGCCAGCTAGGATTTGAGCAGCTGACAGGTGACTAGCTTGTTTTTGAGTAGAATATACCTAATTCAGCGCTACCCTTGAAGTAGCAGAGAAATCTCTTGGCTGCTGTCATGTTATTCTCTGTCAGAGCAGCTGTAAATTGACTGAAAACGCCTACAAAGTACACAATATCAGGATGTGTTTTGGTAGATAGACAGAGTGAACTTCTGATGAGCCACTTATATAAAGAGACTAGCTGTGCTACCTGGCGTAGCCCGAGTATTAAAAATCAGCTTATAAGCGATGGGAGATAATAAAAGTCGCTTGCCAGTTGCTATAAGCCTAAAACATTTGCTAATGGATAATTTGAGTGAGCTTACTAATAAGAGCTACCAGCTTCCCATGGCTTTACGCCATCATTTTGTGTTGTGACCAAAAGCGCTAGCGTATTTTCTCTCATATAGGGACATATATCATGCCTGATAGCATCCAGCTTGTGTGGCTGAATTGATAAGGCATCAGACTGGCAAGCAGAAAGATTCCCGATCAAGTTTACTGCCATACAGATTCTTTATTCTAAGACTTTAATAGCTATAGCTGGAATGACACACAAACTTTAAGAAATATATGTGTATAGAAATATAGATATAGATTTTTCAGCTGTCTTACTACCGTCTTTGGTACATAGTTTCACGTCCGCAGGTATGGGTGGGCTGATAGGGTTACAGTTGCAAATGCCAAGCTTCTTCAGAGTGCGGAAGATGTAGTTACACTGATACATCTTCATGGCTTCATGGTTAACTGCAACACGGATACCTAGGAAACAGCAAGTACAGTGCCTCTTTATCAAATGTGTCAGAGTTTTGATCACTGTGAGCAAATAATTGCAATGCGAAGGTGTCAGGAACTGCTTCTAATTTGCCGATCTGTAGAACATCAAGTTTGTATTTATCAAATATTATGTCTCGCCTGACCGCCACTGGCTTGTTCAACGAATCAAGCAATTTATAAGTTTTAGACTGGTCGCTGTAACCTACAGACGTCATTGCATCAGCCCTGACATTCAGATTTCAATGATGTTGATTATAGATGTGTGCATATGTTAAAAGCCAAACACACGTATTGTACTGAAATATGGGTTGATTTCACACTGGAGCTCATAGGGTGTGATATATTGTTTCGTAGTTGCAGGGAATAAGTGATTTAGTCCATAATGACTTTCCAACACCTTTGTGTATAATCATGGCTCGGGCTGACTCTCATGCCATACAATTGAATCGCTCAACGCAACCATTCTGTTGTGAGGAGAATCGAGGAATTACTTTGTGATCAATACCGCTCACTCTAAGAAAGTCACTAAATTGGTTTGAGAAGTATTCGCCGCTTGGATCATTACACAGTGTCCTTATCTTTTTGCCAGTGTAGTTTTCTGTTCTAGCTTTAAAAACACAGCTCTTTTGTTTAAAACCAAACAAACTTGAGCATGCCTCGAAAACACCTTTATGAAACCGAGAAGTTATCTACTTTCATTCAATGAATTGATCTGGATTGGACCACATACATCTGTGTGTACTAACCCTAAAACTTCAAGGCTTGATACGACTAGACTTAAAAAGGAAACCTAGATATTCTTTCTTTTCACATGAATCACACAGATCAAAGTTCACATTAGACAGGTCTATGCCATTTGCTAGACTTTTATTATAAACACCCTTCATGGTACTACTACCTGCATGAGTGAGTCTCTTATGCCATATATCTATACCTGAGACTACATTTGCAGTATGGTTAACATCAGCCAGGTCTAAGAAATAAAGTTTATTCATGAGGTCACCTTTTTGCAACAACCGAGCTTCTTTGATGTTCAGCAAACACCTGTAGCAACTAAACTTAATAATATACTTCTCTAGGTGGCATCTCAGGCTGAGAGAAAGTTGTCATTTAGAGCAGGTAAAAAAGTGCATTATTGAGAATTACAATTTATTGCTTGTTCTGATTCAACGACCGAGTTTTTGTTCCATCCACAACAGTAAAGTATTCTAAATTCTTGTGCTTTGTGTAGTCTGTGAATAATGCCATACTCATGCACATGTGACTAATTGCCCAACTGCTTGTAGCTCACAGTAGAAAATTTGATGTGGTACCCTTGTCGTCAGTAGATTTGCTTACTGGAACCATATTTCTGATCACCAGTCTGCCAAACTAGAGGCAGCTGATGCATTGTGTTGAGTCTAACCGCCTTAACCTTCATACCCTCTACCTTAGTTTCGACCATCAGTTACGTTCTAAGGACAAGACCATTGATAATGTGCCAAACTACTACATGACTAACATTTGCGAGCCTGTAAATTATCAGCAGTTTTGACTTCAACTAATAGAGTGGCACAAGGATTAGCTCAATGGCTGCTGCTGCTCAAAACGCTAGCATACAACTGTGTTCTTGGTTTCTGTTCCACATTAAGTAAATAATTTGAAACATACTCAAGAGTCAAGTTACCATTTTGAGTCTTTAATGCCATGAAAAATGTATTGTAGCTCTCCAAGAGACTGCCAAAATGAGTCACAACTTGGTACTCTTTGTCTTTGGTACTCATTTCTAGTTTGTTGGTAATCTCCTTCAGCAACAATGTTTTATCTCCTGGTTTTAGATGATTCTCAACGGGCTCCTCGTCATTCATTACAGTTCAAAAACAGTTTTTCTTAAAATTGATTTGCTGTTGTCTTTTTTGAGATAATATCGCAGTTTCTCTCATGTGTCTTTTGCAGTCTCATACTCCGTAATCAGATATGCAAGTTCAACACTCACCAAGAGTACAATGAGGCTGTGTGCTTTGGCGCCATCACTTTTGAATGTTTTCTTGTTTTTATTGGAGGCTGTTTCTGAAAGAGCTGTCTCTGATTCATCAACATGACCAAATATTCCTTTAGCTGTTAAATAGTGCTTAGTTTCAAAATTCTACATAAATAAGTTTTCCTTAGGAACCTGGAAAATACTTATTTATCACTCATTTTTGCAATAACCAATAACTCCAATAAGGGCCAATAACCCATTGATATTTTTACAGAATGTCAACTCTTTCCAATCCAATTATGAATGCATCAGCTGTCCTGCTATGGCTAATTAATTTTTTACGCAATTTGGATATCAAGATGAGTGTGCATTAAAACTTTGATTGCTCAGTTTAGGATTCTGTTGCATTAGAAAGCTGACATACTTTTCTACCAGACAATGATGTATGCCTAATTATTACTTTTTTTGAACACTACAGAACCCAGATACGACATGAAACTTTGAACATGGTTTCATTCATGTACGCTACGTTTACATCACAATTACACTTTATCCGATACCGTTTAAACATGTTCTGAGTAAGCTCACAAAAAATCACAACAAAATATATCAAGAGATACATCAAAATTATTACAGAAAACTCGATCGGAAAATTAACGGTGTTATCATATTTGACCAGAAATTATTGACAGCACAATGTTAAAAGATTAAAGTTAGTTATTTTACTTAATGACCTACTCTCAGATTCACAATGAAATACATTTACAATACAAATTACGCTTAGTAAGCCTGGGTACTAGGTCTGTACTATGTTTATTTCATGATCACTATCATGATCTTTTTGTGGTGTTGAGGCTCTTGGTCCTAAACTAGCTAAATCCTTTCCTAAATGCAATGATAAATGTAAGCGATCATTGTATTTAATCATTCCTGCATGCAACTGATTCTACTACTACTACTACTACTACTACTACTACTACTACTACTACTACTACTACTACTACGACTATTACTACTGGTTCAATGAGCAGGATTCTCCTCTCCACTTCATAAAAACAAATACTGGAATCATTTGATGGCAGAATATTCACATTACCACATTATGCAGAACAGATCATCAACCTAACTGTACCTGGCTATAAATCTTACAATTATACTTTTCACTCGGTTGACAGTTGTTGCATTGCTATGGAAACAATAATAATTTAGTCAGCTAAATTATTTTCATTTCTACTAGTTACTAGAACTTGTACTTACCTTGTTCTTCCAAATGATCACCCTAGGTGTCTTGATCTTTATATCTAAAATCATCTGAATAAGCTTCATTATCAGAGCTAATAGCAATGCTATAGGCATTAAAAATCAATTCTCTGTAATTACCGATAGCAAACAAAATGGTTGAAAACCGCTCGTAACCTGGTGCTTTTTAAAACTAAATGAAAACAGTGCAGTGCCCAATAAACACTTAGAACCTAAGGCATTCTATTCCTAAGATGTCCAAACATTGAATAAAAGTATTACTATTATTTTATGACATTACTGGACAGCCAGTAGAATATATCCAAACTGGACTCACTAGGAATTCCTATATACTGGAATCAGGGTGAAGGGAGCATAACTGCATCCCGGAATATCCGTAATCAGACGTGAAACGGTTAATAGTCTGTTGGCTTGACACAATTGCTATATTACTACTAATGAGCAAAGGAACAACAACAGTGCATGCTGGGTAGATAAACAAAAATACAAGAGTAGACAGTTTCCACAAAAACCAAAACTGCTATACATTGCACGAAACATTTCCAACCTACATGTACATACCGTAAAACCTTTATTTGAATGGCACTTTTATTTGAATGCCCCTTTTCATAATATGCCATTAGTGAAAAAAGCTTCAATAACAGTGCCACGGCATTCAAACAAGAGTTTTACGGTAAAACTTTTTAAATGTAGCGCTGCATGACTTAGGTTATGTCAACTTTTACAAAATTCCTAAAAAACGGGCATCGACAAAATGAATAGTGTTGTTTACCTGAGTATTATGGTGTTTAACAAAAGCACTTTAAACAGGTGTCCAAAGCCAACTTGGAACATTTGAACTGCAAGTCAACTTTGAACTTGCTCCTGTTAGAAGTCAACTTACAACAGGTACCCCTAAAGCCAACTTTGAACAAGTGCCCTTAAATTAATTTTGAGCACGTAACCTTTAAAAAAACTTGCAACAGGTGACTTTGAGGTCAACTTTAAGCAGATATCCTAAAAGCGTGCTATAAACATTGTGAAAATTATAAGTTTAATTCACCTTTTGTTTTAGGTTTGACTAGTTTCACCTATTTCCACCGCTACATTGATGGTGCTTCTGCTGTTTATGATGTCATAATTCATGATACTTGCAACGGATTTTGTAGTGAGAGTTATTCTCTCCCGGCTACATTAGAAAAGCCAATTGCCTTCAGTAAGCATTTATCTCATAAAACTAGATTTACCTAATTGTTTCATTATTACAAAAATACTTGGTTATGTTGTTTTTTATATTTGCATTAAACACTTTTACACAAACAAATTTTTTCAACTCCCATATAGGGTCATGATGACATGCATCTACGCAATTAAAACACTTTCTCATTGAAGAATAGACATGCATTTTAGCGAGCTGTTCCTTAAACCACAGATATTAGATGATTGCGCAATTATTCAGAATTGTCACAAGGTATTTGATTGATGAATGAGTTAAAATGTTAGACTACTACGATGAAAGTTGTGAGTTTAAATCCTATGCACCAAAATATATTTTCCCACTTCTAAAAGGTTTTTTGGTAAACAAACATGCGTCTCATTGTGGAAGAGATATATAGGAAGAAGAGAAGAGAGAATGTAGAAGAGAAAATATGTTTATTTTTTATTTTTTTTAGATATATAAAAAAATGTTTGTTGCTTTCATTTTGCAAAACAGACCTTGTCGTGTAGATAACAGACCTTGTTGTCTAGAACAAATTGGAATCTTATCGACACTCCTAGCACTCTTATTAATCACTGAGCTTTCTTTTTTATGTAAGCTTGGAGTCGCTTCCACTCTGAATCATAGCAATGGTAATATCCGAATTCATTTGACATCCTTTCACTTTAATAAATATGTATGAAGATATTCAATGTGATAGTATTTTGGCATTATATAAATTTTCACTGCTAATTCAATCAATAATCAATAATCCCCAAATCAATAAATAAACCCAAATCAATAATACCCGACTAAGCTCTACTCGGTGGAGTTGAAAAAATTTCAGCGTACAACCAAGTGCGTCTCTGCTACAAAAACGTTCTACCGTTATGCACTATTATTTCAGCTTATCTTTTTGCCTTTACAGTACCATTTACACGCCAAGGGTAGGTTGTTTGTACAAATAGCAAAAATACTTTGTTTGTGAAACTAGGTGACTATGCAAAATTGAAAAGTAACCATGACCCAACAGCGAGTCTAATTTATTATGTTTCGATTTGAGGGATACATCATGAATCTTGGAAAGATCTATATTGTGCAACTCAAAACTGTTGCAACTGTACAATACCAATTCATTGACGGCAGGCTACACCAAATGCCTTTGAACTATAAAAAACACTGTATCAGTAGAGATCAATCATAACAAGTCAATTTTCGAATAAAAAAAATTAATGGGTCAGCTATAGCAAATGTTCTAAAATCTGTGCTTGTGTGACATTTTCTTTTTTAAAACAAAACTACTCAATGTTTTTGAAAAGTTTGCAACTCATATTTAACTTTTTTTAAAAGATGTTCTTTTCAAGTTAAAAAGTATTGCTACAAATTAATTATGCTGTGTTGGGTAACCCAATTTAAAAAGTGTTTTATTTGAAATGATTTACTAAATTGTACACAATAAAGACATTTACGTTTTGCTGTTTAATTGGCTTCTTATAGAGATTTAGAAATAGCCACAAAATGATTAATAACAATAATTATTGAGAAGATTGTTCAAATAAGTTCAAATGATTCAAATTGTTCAAATTCACTGTTAAACTACTTTACTAAAAATTAGATCTGCCACAAAACTGGCCAAAAATTAAAAATTTGTGTGTAAGCTGAAATAAACTAACTCATTGTCTTTACCAAAATTTTTGCGCTGTTAGAATATGGCGTACACAACATTCACTGCAAACGAAAGCAATGCTGGGCATTCAGATTAAATCCCAGATATAATGGATAATATAAAACAGCTTATGAATAGTGTGGGCTGTGTGGTTGTCATTAGCTGACTTGGCTAATTAGTGAATAGTAAAACTGGAAAATTGGTGAATTTGAGTAAGGTAAGCAAGTAACTTGAGCTTACCTTACTCTCTAAATTTTTACTATAATAATAGTCGTAAAGCCAGCTTTTAATTGTCGCATGTGAAATTGTGCATCATGGAGATCTTTCTTACAATCATGATGTTAAAACATGCTAACAGAGTAACCAACTGTATTTCTGCAAGCATTTGAACCGCATGTATTTTAATTGATGTAATGATTGTGCCAACAGTTATTCCATTATATAGCAAGGTAGCCACCTAACCTAGTGAATAGAACATCTTTCTGCAAACCTGGAGAAGTGAAACAAAGCTTTCACTTCTAAAACTCTATTTGTTTAACTGGACACACGACTTACGGATGTACACTTGGACAAATGACAAAAATAGATTTATATATGCAGATGTGAAATTGCTATTGATCTAGATTGGTGTTTAAAACTAACCAAGCTCTGGATAAAATATTTGAATGACTTGAAATATTTTATTTAATTAGTGATTTGAGAGTTTCAATGATTGTTCAAATCTTTCAAGGAGGATTATACTACTTAAATAATAGCCTCTTTTTAGTGATGCTGATGAAACCATACTATTAACATATGTCGATATTTTATGTAAATACGTGGGTTGAATCTCAGGCTAAATATTTTGAAGAGCCTCTCGATGTGATCTTGGACAATGTGAAGCAGACAGCCTTCGATAATGAGCTTCACGTGGAACTCAACTGGACACAGCCTGGACTCGTCCAATCCTATATGATTGAGTGGCAAGGCTTCGGCTATGATGATGCAATTATTCCGGCCAAAGATGTCTTAGTCAATAAACAAGAAAAAAAATATTATTTTTGTATAAAACATCCAGCCCCACCTATCGGTAAACATGCTTCTCGTGAACTGTTTTTGACACCAGTGTCCGGCGATGAACTGGGAAACAAAATTCGAATACCAATCACAAGTGATGGCAAGTTCTTTCTCTGTTTCATTGTTGTTCCTTTTGTTATTGCATTGAGTGTACAATTATTTGCTGTGTTTCTATGCTTTGAGTGGATTCAAAGTTGCTTCCACTCTGATTCATAAAATTTGTAAAATCTGAGCACATTTGACCCAATTTCATTTCATGAAATTTTTGTGAAAGCATTCGCTGTAAGGCAGCGAGTCTACTTTGACGAGTTTGATTTTGAGGGATGCATCACAATTTTTTGGAGAGACCTATATACAGTGGAATACAACTTCCAATCATTGAAATGATAGAAATTAAATTAATTGACAGTAGGCAACTCCAAATTCATTCAAAGTATGAAAACACATTGAATGATATATTACTGAAACAAAGTGGGATAGTGATTATCTATTCATGTTGTATAAAACACATGTAAGTCTGTAGGCCATGCATGTTTTGAAGGCTTAAATGTCTCCTTCCATCTTAATGTAGGTCACAAATAAATTTCCACGTTAACATAGCCTTAGCCGGGCCGAGTCTCATAATATCGGCAGAAGACTCAGCGTGCCAATTTATACAAATACAGATCGCTGAAGATGATAAAAAGAAGACAGCGCTTTTTGCCAAAGCTGAATATAGCTTGGGCAGTCTCTCTGCATCATTTTTTTGAGTAATGCATTGACTTCACGTATAGCTACATATATTTGGAAATATATATTTTTGTGTTTGATACACTTGGTGTATCTATTTTTGCATTCCTGTAGAGATTAAAGAAAACCGACGGTTTCCTTTACATTTTTGAATTTTTCTTTAATTTTAGGTCATTTCGTGATTTTAGTAAAATTATTAGATTAAGATATATTATAATGATGAAGCAAAAGTTAACTCTTTTTTGAAATTAGTTTACTTTTGCTTTTAAAAGAGTAAATGATAAAATTTTAAATTATTTTGAGATTTTGGTAAAAATTGTAGAAT
This sequence comes from Watersipora subatra, assembly GCF_963576615.1. Classification (NCBI taxonomy): domain Eukaryota; kingdom Metazoa; phylum Bryozoa; class Gymnolaemata; order Cheilostomatida; family Watersiporidae; genus Watersipora; species Watersipora subatra. Next base: position 20,057,923 of record NC_088713.1, read on the forward strand.
AAGATATATTATATTGATAAAGCAAAAGTAAACTAGTTTTTTAAATTTCTAGGAGCTCTCGACCCGACCTCAATAAACGTAACGGGAACTCTTTATGGCTGTGCCTATATACTTACACTAACTTGGACCATCCCTACAAGATCATTCCAGGATGACTATATCATTCAACTCTGCTCAGCTAGCAGTAACTGCCTGATCAATTTGTCTTTAAAAAAGACGGATTGGCGAATTACTCGGCGCAAGGTAGAACAAGGTAGACCTGGCCAGATAGAACCAGAATTCGAATTCCAATTCACTTTTGAACCCCTCCTGTTGGCTGAGGGTTCCTACACTGTTCGGCTTCATACAAGAGGAGGCTATGGGGTTAACTCATCCATAGTGAGTGCCCAACTTGATGTTGGTACGTTTATACTTTTTACTCTGTTAGAACACTTTTAGATCTCTAAATGTGTTTTAGAGGTAATAAAATATCAAAAATATTTTCCCTCATAGAATGCAGCAAGTGATGAGTTTACTTTTAGTACTGCACATATCTATAAGTTCAGAGTTATCTTCCCATCGACATGCAATTGGCACTGTAACTGCTTTAATGATAAAATGTCTTTGGGTAATGTAGTCTGAGAACATTAGGCAACTTACATAACTATAATTGCCTCTAATGGTGCATCACTCCTTGGCTTATTCTGTTATTGCAAAACCTTGCGTATCACAATTAATGTAAAAACTATCAAGTTATATGTACTATAAGAATCTTCAATAGCCAACCTCTACTTGTATACTCATCTATAGACCCGCGAGTGTCGCTAATTAAGATAAACTTAGCCATTAGTAAAGAACTATCAGAAGGAACCATTAGTATCACCATTAAACTAAATAACAGAGAGAAACATTTGATACATGCTGCCACACCACTCTAATGACACCAACAAATAGACAATCAATATTTTATTCGTTCCTTCATTGACAGCGATCACTTTTGTAATTTCATCATAACTTTTATGACATCATTGGCTTTGTGCACTGATCGTAAATATAGTTCATATTCATTGATTCATAAATCATGGTTTTCCTACAAAGTGACTGGAGTCTTTAGACCTTTTACCTGTATACTAAGTTTCTATTGTGGGAATGATCGGAGTTTGAAATTTTGTGTACTTTGATTTACCGCTTGATAAGTGTTTTCATAGATATTCATATGCTGTGGATCAACTCTAGTGCTTTGTTAAAAAAGATAAAAAAAATTCTACCCCTGATGTAATAAATGAAATAGTTGGTGTGGCGTTTTTGGCGCATCATTCACAAGTGCCTTTTTAATCTTTTGCAAGCATGCAACATACGATAAATAATTGCAAATATTTACTAATCAGTGAGGAACAAAACTCGCTTAACTTGTGGATTTGTGCCATTTCCATATTGTGGAAGATACACGTATGAACTTGTGAACTAATGGCATCACGAAAACATAGTGACAAGAAATCCAAAAGATCTCTTAATGTATCGATGAAGCTATTTGGTAAATTAATCACCGAAATAATATTGATGTAGCTAAAAAGTTGAGTTATTCCTTTAAAATTTAAATCTACAATTGCTTTTATATGTACTTATGCACAGTTTGAAATAAGGGTATGCATAGCCGTGTACACGCAGGTTTGCAATGAGACAGGAGTTTTATTATGTGTTGAGACTGGGACTCAAATTTTCAGTTTTTCTTTACAAAGCCATAATTGTCTGGTTGTACCAACTTTACACCATTGAATCTACAAGAATAAACAAATACTTGCAAAATTACCCAGTTTTAATATAAATGTATAAGTGTAATTGCAGTTCAACATAATTAAGCTAAAACTAAATTAAAAATAAAATATTAAAAATTATTAAAAAAAGTTAAAAATAAAATTAAACTAAAAACAAACTAATTTTAGTTCAACTAATCAAACTAAAATTTAAATTAAAAATAAAATATTGAAAATTATTAAAAAAATTTAAAATAAAATAAAACTAAAAACCAACTAATTGCAGTTAATCATAATTAGCAGCAAAAACTATGTCATAAAAATCTGCAATTCTGATAAATACTTTTAGAAAATATTTTTTTGACTCTAGAGATACTAGCTATGCTACCCAGCGTAGCCCGGGTGTTAAAATCAGCTTATAAACAATGAGAGATACTGAGAGTAGCCTGCCCTTTGCTGAAATACTGAATAGATATGTGAAAGCTTAATACTGTCATACTTTGACTTACGAGCTTAATGCGTTCCGAGACTGAGCTCGTATGTCAATTTACTCGCATGTTGGTGCAATTTATTTATATATAGAACAATTAAATATATATTGATTGGTTTCCATACTCTAAAAAATGCAAATAAAACACTCAAAACAAGATACTGTAACATAAAGAACATGTTGGTTATTGTCCTAACTTACCATAAGCTTTTAAAAAGCAACAAATAAAAACTAATGCAAGGAAATGTGATTAATTAAAATGTAAAATTAAATACATACAATAGCAGCTAACGCTAGCATTTGCCAGAGAGGGAGATATCCTAGGGAGTTATAGAGAGTTATCCTTCATTACAATAGTTGACTTTGAAACAATTGGATTTTATCAAAGGCTTAAAAGACAAACTTAGAAGCAAACCTGAAAGCAAACTTTCATTTTTAATTTAATGTAGTTAAAATTTCTTCGGCGTTCATACGGTAGTTTGAAGTTTTTCGCTAGTTAGCCAATTTTTCCTTTGTTTCGCTTTCACGACTAGCCGGCCATTTTAAGATAAACCTATCTAAGGACGTTTGTCTTTGTCGCCATTTCAACATGTTGCGATTAGGACGAACACAGGTGTCGTCACAAATGGTTAATGTACGACCACTAGCCAACTTGTCCGAATGTTTATAGTTTTGATACATGTAGATCGCACCGGCCTTTTCACATACCGTAGGATCGTTCAGTTACGCTGTCATCGGCTAATTGTTTGTCTTTTATCTAATTCCTGAGCTGTCTCTCCATCAGCGGCCGTGAAGATCGCTGCGCCGTTTAGAAGCTACGGTTAATCCTTTTGCGAACTAAATAAATGCCCAGAATAAAATCCTTCTGTTTGATAATTGTGAATGTATTTCTATCATATTGCTGAGCTAGCTCAATCACGCATACACACTTCGTACATTTTTCAATAGTTTTCCGTTTAATAATTGTTATCATTTGCTTTTTATTTGCATTTCATCTTTCATTTTACTGGCAAACTTTCAGTCTACGCACGGTACTTTTCATTCACATAATTTTGCACTGAAAATCGCGCGCAAAAATCATGGTACTAAAGTATAACCTGAGCAGTTGAAAAATACAGAGTGATACTGTTCTCATAAAACACCTCCGCCTTACTTGGCAACTGACTCATGCGCTCGTATCTCAAACATGGCTCGTATGTTAGTGCTAAAACTTGCTTAAAAGCTGGCTCGTATCTCAAGTTTCTCGTACAGTAATACTTCAACTTACGAGTGCTCTAACGTACGAGAAACTTGAGATACGAGCCAGCTTTTAAGCAAGTTTTAGCACTAACATACGAGCCATATTTGAGATGCGAGCACGTGAGTCAGTTGCCAAGTATGCCGGAGGTGTTTTATGAGAACAGCATCACTCTGTATTTTTCAACTACTCAGGTTATACTTTTGTACCGTGTTTTTTTGTGCGCAATTCTCAGTGCAGAATTATGTGAATTAAAGGTACGGTGCGTAGACCGAAAGTTTGCTAGTAAAATGAAAGATAATGGAAAGAAAAAGCAAATGATAACAATTGATATTAAACGGAAAACTATTGTAAAATATGCGAAATGTGTATGCGTGATTGATCTAGCTCAGTAATATGACAGAAATACATTTACAATTATCAAACCGAAGGGTTATATTCAGGGCATTTAGTTTGCAAAAGAACTAACCATAGTTTCTAAACGACGCAGCCGATCTTCACGACCGCTGATGGAGAGACTGCTCAGGAATTGGACGAAAGATAAACAATTGGCCGGTGACAGCGTAACTGGACGATGTTTCAATAAAGGCGAAAAGGCCAGTGGTTAAACGGCGAAAGGGCTTTTGTGAAAAGGCCGGTGCTATCTATAAAAATAGACTTTCGGACAAGTTGGCTAGTGGTCGTGCATTAACCCTTTGTGACGACACCAGTGTTCGTCCTAGTTGCAACACGTTGAAAGGGCGACAAAGGCAAACGTCCTTAGATAGGTTTATCTTAAAACGGCCGGCTAGTCGTGAAAGCGAAACAAAGGAAAAATGAGCTAACCAGCGAGAAACTTCCAACTATGAACGCCGAAGAAATTTTAATTACGAAAAATGAAAGTTTGCTTTTAGGTTTGCTTTTAAGGTTGTTTTTTAAGACTGATAAAATCCAAATTTATTAAATTCAACTGTTGTAATGAAGAATAATACTTATATCTCCCTCCCTGGCAAATGCTAGCGTTAGCTGCTACTGTATGTATTTAATTTTACATTTTAATTAATCACATATCCTTGCTTTGTTTTTTATTTGTTGCTCTTTGAAAGCATGTGGTAAGTTAGGACAATAACCAACATGTTTTTTCTGTTACAATATCTTGTTTTGAGTGTTTTATTTGCATTTTTTAGAGTATAGAAACCAATTAATATATATTTAATTGTTCTATATATAAATAAATTGCACCAAGATGCGAGTAAATTGACATACGAGCTCAGTCTCGGAACGCATTAAGCTCGTAAGTCGAAGTATGACTGTAAGTTGGAGCACTCGTAAGTTGAAGTATTATTGTATTGGCTTAATGATTAGCTGGCACATTTTTTTTAAATTTTAACAGAAAGTATCGGTATTCAAGACTTGATCACAGTTCAACCACCTAAAAGAAAAGTACAGTTGATACAGTTGATACCGACAGTTGATATTGACTATTGCAGTCGAGTAGAAGCATACACATCTCTATTCTGCAACCATAGTTACACTTTTGCTTAATCTGAGTGTTTTAACGGTGATTAAATTTTATTGACTTTAATCTTGAAGCATCCTGGCAATCATATTACCTCAAACATTAAAAGTACAAGATCTACATTAAATGTAGAAGATTTTATCAGAAAGTATGTATTGTTCTATCGTTAGCAATCTTTTTGATGTTTGAGGGAATCTGACTGCCAGAATGTTTCAAGATTAAAATCAGCAAAACTTGATTGCGATTAAAACACACCGATCAAGTGAAAATGTGATTACAGTAGCAAAGAGACTGAATAGAGATGCGTAATGTTGCATTTTGGACGCATTAGCTGATATCAACTATAGCAACAATAGCAACTAGTGATGTCATCTCACAGCATTTTAACTGCAATCAAGTTTAGTTGATTTTAACATTGGAATATTCTGGCTATCAGATTACCTCAAACATAAAAAAGAATCACAAATGATAGAAAAATACCGATACTCTCTGATAAACACTACTAAAATTTTGTTAAGGTTGGCACCTCTATTCTGTCAGTCTCTTAGCAACTATAGATGCCATAATCACACTTTCTTGAATCTGGGTGTTTTAATTGTGATCAAGTTATGAAGATTTTAGTTTTAAAACATCCTGGGAGTCAGATCATTTTCAACATCATAAACAATCGCAAATAATAGAAGATACTGATATTCTCTGATAAGAACTACTAGAATTTTCTTTTTAACTGTGATCAAATTTTATCGATTTCAATCTTTTGAAACATTCTGGCAATCAGATCACCTCAAACATTAAAAACAACCCCAAATGGTAGAACATTACTGATACTTTCTGATAAAATTGACAAAAAATTTGCGAAAGTTCATCTTTATTGTAAGATCATCGGAAACAGAACTAGCCAAGCCGAAAGCAGGTATCGTTGTGTTGAAGAATAAATGACACAAAATAACACATGAAAATCTTTCTCTCTAAACTTTTTTATTCTAGGCAAAAACAAACTCATAATGAATACAGTTAAACAACATACATGCTTGAACACCATTATCAAAAGAAAGAAGATGTAAAATTGCCATTTATAATGTTTTTCAATTAGGATGATTTTGCAGTAGTGAATGAGGCTTCAGAGAATAGAAATCAAATAATTCAAAATGGCTACCAAGTCACATGATTTCAAGTAGCCAATAAAAATTTGTTTGCATGTGTTGATAGCATGCCAGCGTGATATGCGATGCATATTAACTCATTAATTCTATTTTAATAGGAAGTTTACAACTTTTTTATTACTGCAATAATTTTGTGAGACTCAAAAGATTTGTATATAAATTGTTTTAGCTGATCTTCCCATTGTCTCACTTCGAGACCTCAATTCCTTATCTGACAACGCTAGCGAAGAAGCTGAAGAAGGTAAGTAAATGATTTCTCACAGAAACTTCAAGACACTACTGTTCGTTCTCTTGGTACTTTAAAGTTGTCAATTATTAAGTTTCAATACAACGATAGTGTATGGGGACTATTTGAGGATGTGTTGATACGTATATGAGTAGCCTTGTTGCTCTGATTCTGTCCTGATTCATTGTATGTTTAGAAACAAAACAACAGAACGATGCACTATTTTTGTGTCATAGAAACGACCACAGCGACCGATGACATTGATTTTGTGCAAGCACATTGATCTCGAATTTTTGACGATTTATATGCTTCATACAACCATTATTCTGCAAAAGGGTTTTATACAAACATCATATGCTTGTTGGCTAAGTATAGTGCTTTCGCATTAATGCAGCCAGGTGTTTCTGCATTATTGCTGTTTAGAAATTTAGTAAATATATTGACAACACTACAGAAACATATGAATTTTTTTTATTTGTTCCCTTAATGCTCTCTTTAACTAAACATATATAAGTTACAAACACGTGTTTTGATAGTAACATTTAAGCAATGAAAAAAAGTTTTATTGGGATTTTTTTATTGCCAAAACTTGATTTCAAACATTTTGTATATTGTACTAGCTGAATGTCCGGCCCCACACGAGTAATAAAAAGGTTTTCACACAGAAAAGCAGCAATAGGAAAAAAATATTGCGTTTTGATCTCTCATGAAATCCTTATCATCTAATGGTAGTTGAATGGTGAAGTGAGCTACTGAAGCAAAGAAGTCATTAAAGATTGGCCCATGCATGTGTATGGTCAATTTCACACATAGTATAACGTATAGTGGCCCTGCTTGCAGAGCAGGAGATTCTGAGTGCAATTTCACTGCAAAGTGGATTTTTCTTTCCTATAGGTTTGTTGCTATAACTGGCCACAGAGACGACAGACACACACTGAGATTTATATGTATAGAAAAATAAGCTGAAATTTTGCGCGTAAAAGTGTTTCAAATAAAAAATGCTTAAAAATGCTGAAATTTTAGCTAAACAAGCCAAATTTCTGCAAGATTTACAAATGATAAAATTCAAAAAGAGATTTTTTTTTGTGGATTTTTGTTATGTACATGTATAACAAAAAAAGCAAATCTCAACAGCGAAGCAAAGCAAAGCAGAGCTGCTATAAACAGTAAAATTGTTTCTGGTCACATGAATTATTGATAGTGTTACTTTTATTCAGATTCAAGTCAACACCAACTCTTTTGCTACCAAATTAATTAATTTACTGGGACATTATTATTACATGTTCAGTAAAATGTAATATTTGGCAAGAGCGCTTCAAAGTCATGAAAATTTGTGAACCACAGTATATAAAAATGTGTGGTTTTTGATTTGTACGAAGCGAGATAAAGTCACACTAAGAGGCTTTTGGCCATATGTAAGCACTTTGCTGAGCCAAACTGTACCGCTCGAGGCAATAAAAAAGTTGAATACAAACTACTGAAATATTCTTACACTTTTTTATATATTAAATTAATATTCATGTATGATTTTTATTACAGTCAACACCTTACCGAACATTGCTCCTACTAGACTGCCAACAACTCCAATTCCGACACTGCAGGAACTACCGCAAACAACTTTTGCACAGGTTCCTGCTCTACCAGAACCAGTTACAACGCGATCAACAATAACCACATCGACAATGGCCACTAGAAGGCCATCGGTAGCCACGACTAAAGTTCCATCGACAATGGCCACCAGAAGGTCATCAGCAGGAGCGACTAGAGTTACATCGACATCAGCCACTGGAATGCCATCAGTAGCAATGACTAAAGTTACATCGACATCTGCTAGCAGGAAGACATCAGTAGCAACGACTAAAGCTACATTGACATCTACTAACAGAAATACATCTGTAGATGAAAAGGGAGAGACATCGACATCTAACATTAAGAAAAACCTGGCAGAAGCTAGTGGAGCCAATAAAATAAGTAAGTAGTACTTGACGAGAAAACCTAAGACTTTTTTTATTTGGACAACAATTCTTTGGCTTTAAAATGTGGCAAGTTGCATCATTTAAATTAAAGTCTTATTTACTATAATAAGAGCCATAACAATCTGTCACCACGGCTACAGGTTAAAAACACAGATCGCAACACAAAGGATTTGAACTCGCAACTTTTAGCATGTCAGTCCAGCTAACTAAAAATTGCACCAGTCCACCACTCTGCAGAGTCATGGAATTATTTTGCACATATTTATTACACCTGATGCTCTCTCATAGCAAAACAGACCGTTCGGGCACTAATTTTTACTATGAGAGTCGTGTCTGTTTGCCCATCTGTCGGGAGCAATGGTAAGACAATGTGCATGGTACAGTTGCGAATTGGCTACATCAAAAATTGGTTGCGATTAAAATGCTCTGACCAAATGAAAATGCGAATAGGACGTCTATAGTTGCAAAGAGACTGACAGATTAGAGACGCGTACTGTAGCAACTTGAACGAAATAACTGATGTCAGCTATAGCAACAATGACTACTAGTGACGTCTTACGACTGTTTTAACCATGATCAAGTTTGTCCATTTTAATCTCGAAACATTCCGGCAGTCATGTGACCTCAAATAATAAATACAATCCTAAATGATAGAAAGTATTTTCTGATAAAATCTACTAAAATCGTTTACAACTTAATATTAAAAATGTTTCTTCACTATAAAGTCGTACTTCAGTATGCTGCTACTACCTAGCTGTTTTGTTTACTTTACGATTTCAGTTTTTAGATTATAAAATTCAGAAGTAAATAAAATTCAGAACTAAATATAAGTTTTTGGGGTAATTATGAGTCACCTGTGGACAATATAAAGTATATTTCAAACCCAAATATTGCTGCCTCATTTAAGGAGTATCGTACTTTTTGGACTATAAACCGCACCCCTATATAAGCCGAATCTCTTTATTTTCCAAAAAACGATAATAAAACCATACATATGCCGGACCTTTGTATAGGCTGCAGAACTCAGGACGGTGCTTTTTAACGCGGCAGCAACTTTACTGTTTAAAACAAAACAGTGTCTAACGGCATTGTTTCGTATTAACCGATGCTTTTTAACCTAGTGTCTAACGGAACAATACCGTTAGGCATAGTTTCGTATTTTCTTTCTCCCCTAGAGGCACACTAACCAAAGATTCTGGTTAATGCACCCTAGTAAAAAAATAAAAAGCCACAAAATAGCCGCACCCTTATATAAGCTCAAATTGTCAGAAAAAAGTAGCGGCTAATAGTCCGAACAGTATGGTAAGTCGAAGATAAAAATTCTACTCATCAAAAAATTATCACCAAAATATCTTTTTTGCAGGTAAGACTCCTTATCTATACATGACCTTAGCTGGAGTGCTGACAGTTTTCACTACATGTCATCTGTACTAAATTGATTCTGAGGAAGAAAAAGGCTAACAGCTATATAAAGACAGAAAGTTAATCAGGAAGTCTCAATAAAACAATAATACTGCAATGCTTTTAACTGACAGAAAAACTCTTAAACACAACAATCATGACTTGTCACTAACTTCAAAATTGTGAAGTTTTGACTCATAGCATTTGTATAATAATTAAGATTGTTTACTAAAGGCATTCACAACAAAGGACAAGATATTAGTTAGTGTTACGTTAGATATTGAAATCTTTGTATAACTAGCATAATATATCATAATTATCTAGTAAAATGAAATAACAAAATCTTAAATCTAACAGCGAAAATTAAGAAAATAAATGAAAACCCAAAATCAACCTATGAAGTTCAGAAGAGTAATTCTTACTTGCTTCTCTAGTGTATGCAATCTATAGATGCCAGAGATGCTAGAGATGCCAGAGATTTCATTCATTATCAATTATATAGCCTGTTACAGTAGGTGGGTGTTTAAGAAACTAGTTTTCAGGAATCACATGGAGTTTTGAACTCAAATATTTTAGCAAACAGGCAGAAAACACAGATTATACACGTGTGAACATTGGATGAAACCATTGAAACAATTTGGAAGAGCATAGTGTTCACATGAACTGACACAACAGACACAAGGAAAAAGTAGGATTTATTAATATAAAGTTTTTAAACAGTAAATTGTTTTTATGATAATGTTAAAAAATTTGAAAAATAAATTTTTTCATTTCATTATGCAGCCTTATTTTTTGCGACAGATGGTATTTAGAAAAACAAAATGAATAAATATTATGTAAATGTCATTCAAAGCATTGATAAAGTTTGAAGTAATGACTTGTGACACAAGATTGGGCTAAAGTGAATGTTTTTAAAAAGTTGTTGCAATTTTGCTGTCACCACAAGTTCATCATACTGCCAACTCCATATGAATAATCATGTAACTTGATTGATAAGTGATAAAAAATTTGCTTCAAGCTTTTGATGATGCATGTAAGCTCTACACTCTGAGCTTTGGTTCACTGTAGATGACATGGTGAAATATGGCACCTCTTATTAGCCTTCCATAGCCTAAGAGCCATCGATGACAATATGATAACACACATGTGTTTATCAAGCAAATTATTGTAACAAAATATTACATAGATAATCAATGTATTTTGTTCCATTTATAAGTAGCAATATAACTTTAGAGATGAGAATGATTTTTCAAATGTGCTGCCCTATCCATGATGTTCCTTAGTAATCAAAAGACTATTGCTTTACAAAATGAACAAAAAAATGATGTTGGCTGCAAAAGTATTCAGCCAACTAATAAGAGCAGACATTTGCAGTGGTTCCATGGGTTTCTGAATGGGTTTGAAGTTGTGAGCTGCAAACCAAATTGCATCCTACGGCTTCAATGATTTGGAGTTGCTATATAGATCTTCCCAATATTCACAATGTATGGTAGTACATTGTGAATATTGGAATTATTGTAACTACATTGTATTCATAATGTAAGTAGGTATGCTTTTGGGTTACAGTAACTTTCCAATTCATCAACTTATCAGCTGTCTAAGAGCCGCGCAAGAGAATAGCATAAATCTTAAGAGCTTATTACCTATTATTATTAATTGCTATAACAAAATACCAGCTAATCAATGCAATTTGTTCACTTCATAGCTAACCATATAACGTAGAAATGAAAATGATTTTTAAAATGTGTTATCCTATAAAAAATAGTTCTTAGTGAGCCAAATCACTAATATTTTATAATAATAATGAAATTAAATTTTTGTGTTGTGACAAATAATGGGATTATCTAAAACGGTGGACATTGACTGTGTTTCAAAATGTCAGAGTTGGAAACGGTGAAAGTTAGAGTCAGCCGCAAACAGCATAACAAAAAATCAGCAACCGCGCTAAGATTGGCATCGCAAGAAATGCAACGCTAAAATTAGAGTGTGAAAAACTACAAGGCTAAGAATGCATCAAGGCTGCAAGCACTGACAGGTCAGTCTGAGAGTCAACGAGAGAATCAGCAGAGATCGGGATGTAGGTCAGTATGAGAAACTACAGAGATAGGAGGATGAAGCATTAGACATCACAGCTAGAAATGCATCATTGATTGAAGCGCTGACAGGCTAGCGTGAGAGACAGCGGAGCTGGGAATGCATCAGCGTTGGAGACATTGGAGTATTATGAGGACAGCATAATAGTAGCTTTGAAGCATTGTCACCCCGCTGTCACAAAAAGTGTACTAAATGATGTACTGATGAAAAAATCAAGCATATGAGCCATTTAACCATTACAACCGATGAGAGACATTAACAAGCATGATAGATGTACTCCCAATTATGATTATCAGCATTACCCATGAAGGAGATGTGTGAGCATCTACGAACCAATTATGATTTTTACCACTACATACGAAGGAGAACAATACATCACAAGAGCTACCCAATATTATTTTGGGTAGCAATATATATATATATATATATACAAAAAAAAATTGTTTCCTCACCCCGGATACCCCGTATGGGTGGTAAATTCTGCTCTAACTCGGGTCTCCTACCAGAGACCTGGGAGTTTGAGCACTCGCCTCAAGATCTTAGCTGTTCCCAATAGCGCACTTTTCTGCAACTCACCTGAGTTGATTGTTGTTGGTATTTGGGCAAGCCACATTTTATGTGCCGGTGTTATTGCGCCCAGTGCCCCAATGACTACTGGGATTACAGTTGTTCTTACATTCCAGCATTTTTCAATTTCTTCTCCAAGAGGGAGATATTTCTCTACCTTTTCTTTTTCTTTGCTGGCTATATTGTAGTCATTGGGTACTGCTATATCTATTATAGTAGCCCTCTTGTTCTCCTTGTCTACCACCACTATATCTGGTTGGTTTGCTAGGACATGCTTGTCAGTTTGGATGTAGAAGTCCCAGAGGATCTTAGCGCGGTCATTTTCATTGACCTTACCAGGAGCTTCCCACCTAGTGTTGTGGTTTATTAAGGTCATACTCATCACATAGACTTCTATACACAATACCTGCGACATGATTATGCCGTTCAGTGTATGCGTTCCCTGCTAGCTGCCTGCATCCACTGATGATGTGTTGGATGGTCTCAGGTGCATCTTTGCACAGTCCGCATCTAGGATCGTCTTTAGTGTGATAGATTTTCGTTTGGAGTTGCCTTGTTGGGAGCACTTGCTCCTGGGATGCCATGATTAGCGACTCTGTATTGGCCGTTGGGTTTCCTTTGTTCAGCCACATATATGTCTGGTGAAGATCGCCAACCTTAGATATTTGTTGGTGGTAAGCACCATGAAGAGGTTTCGTGTGCCAGTCAATTTCCTCATCATCAGGGCGTAGGTCTGTTGTAAGAGCAGCCGATTGAAATTCAGCTAGCAATTTATCTGAGATGGCCATGGAGGCTGCATATGCTTTGATGCTTTGCTCCTCCTCTTTCACTGTCTGCTGTAAATTTTTGAGTCCCCTACCGCCATCTTTCCTATCAAGATACAATCTAGTAGTATCAGATTTTGGGTGGAGTGCTCCATGCATGGTCAGCAGTTTACGAGTTGCTATATCTGTTTCTTTGATGGCTTCCTCATTCCACTTTATTATGCCTGCTGGATATCTTATTACTGGCAGTGCGTAGGTATTTATTGCCATGATTTGGTTCTTGGCATTGAGCTGGCTCCGTAAAACCTGCCGAAGGTGTTTCTTGTATTCGGCAATGGCTTTGTGACGTACCTCGGCTTCGTGGTTGATGTTGCTTTGCATAAACCCCAAGTACTTGTACCCTTCTTCTATATCTTTGATGGTACCATTTGGCATTCTTAGGCCAAATGGTACAATTTATATATATATACATACATACATATATATATATATATACATATATACATATATATATATATATATATGTATATATATATATATATATATATATATATGTATGTATATATATATATACATACAGTATATACAATATATATATTTATATATATATTTATATATATATAAATTGTATATATATATATATATATATTGCTACCCAAAATAATATTGGGTAGCTCTTGTGATGTATTGTTCTCCTTCATATGTAATGGTAACAATCATAATTGATTCATAGATGATCACACACCTCCTTCATGGGTAATGGTGATAATCATAATTGGGAGTACATCTATCAAGCTTACTGAACAAATATTTAAAAATGAGTTTTAGTATTTAGTTTTAGTGTAGCTAAAACTAAAATGTGTAGTTTTAGTTTTAGAACATACTTTAGGAAACTAAACTTCAGCTTCAACCCGGCGTAGCATGGGTGTTAACAAACCGCTTATAAACAGTGGCGGGTAATGTAGTTGTCATTGGCTAATTTGAGTAGGCCAGTAATTAATTCAGCACAGCAAATTAACTAATAAGAACCGTGAAAGCAAGCTTAAGTGATGTTGCATGTATCGCAGAGTCACTATCCGTATTTTAGCCAGACAGTTACTCATATCGCCCAATGAATCCATCGCATGCTGTGTAACTTAATTGGTTAGTTTGTTCCCTTGTGAACAGGAGGTTCTGAGATCAAACCTTTTGCGATACGGATTTTCATTGCTAGATTATAATAGACACCAAATGACAACAGATGACAAACATTGAGGTTTCTATACATGTAGATAGATTACTGAAGCTAAGGATTCTTAAGCCAGTTTTTAAAAGCTTGCGCAGCGGTTTATCGATCAAACAGTAAAAACAAACGAAAGAGGTCACGAAAGTCAGCCCAAGCATTTGTTATACGCTCTTGATTACCCATTGCTCAACATGAACTATGACTGCAGTCTTAGGAGAAGGATTGGACCTTATCGACACTAGGAAGATGTTAGAAGAGAAACTTTTTTATAGCCTGACTAGATATGAAGGAAACCTGAACTGCTCGGCGAGACGACACATGTGCATCAATAACTACCCTGGTAAGAAAGCAAGGTGTTCTTGTCTGTTATCAACTGGTGTTCTTACTTTTTGATCAAATGAGCTAACATTCCTTTTGCTGACCGATGGAAACTAAAACTACTTTGGCTATCTACTATCACTAACTAACAGTGTCAGAATTACCTCCTCTTGTTAACACAGTGTCAGGATTACTTCCTCTTGTTAACTCAGTGTCAGGATTACTTCCTTTACTTAACCAACAGTGCAAGAATTACTTCCTCTTGTTAACTAACAATGTCAGGATTACTTCCTCTTGTTAACTAACAATGTCAGAATTACTTTCTCTTGTTAACTAACAGTGTCAAGATTACCTCCTCTCGTTAAAGCCAAGTTACCAATTACAGCGGCTACCATGCCTTCCATTCGTAACAGTGAGTGTAAATTAGCTGGTTTACTCAATGTAGTATGAGCAAAGACATGAGTTGGTAGTTTTCCGTCTGACAAGGTTGAATAACTCCTTAAAAAGCTCATGCTAAACCCTTTTCTTTGTAGTACATTCTGAGATATCCCTTATTTATGGAGAGACAGATCTGCTCCTTTGACAACGAGCAAGTTGAAATACTGAACAATTATTCATGGACAAATGGTTATATGAATATAATGCCTTGCCTGACTGCACCTAGAAATTGGATGTAATACATTGTAGCTTATCAACATAACTTTTATAAAGCTGTTGAACAGTTAGTACAACCATTTGCTCTGTTAATATGAGATTCTAAATTGTAATAGAAACAACTTTTAGGAACAACATAAAAAATATCAGTTTACTTTTAAAAAGTAAACTGATATTTTTTATCAGTTTACTTTTTAAAATGTTATCAATAGACAACTAAAAAAAAAACAAGGAGGTCATGTGATCTCAAAATTATCTAATCACAGCTTGTAGATAGCTGAAAATGAGCTCTGAGACTAATAGAGTGCTGAAAGTTATGGTACATTGCAGTTCCAATATACGAGTTACACTACAAGTGCTACAAATAGAGCACCTGCAACCTTTGTCACAACCTAGTTCAATCATTCCATCATAGTTCCATCATCCAGTTACACTATTTAGCAAGTGAACTTCACTTGTATCACAAAAATAATTGAATGTTTGCAAAGGACTCTAACACAGTAAAAAAATCTACAAGCCTTAAAACCTCTAATTATACACCATTTTGCTCTATTTTCTGGTGAAGCCATATTAAACCTTTTGAGTGCAATGAATCTGATAACTTACCTCCGATTTGTCAAAGATCTATTAATAAAATTAATATGCATCAAGAAACCAAAAAATATATCTACCAGTGGATATCTATTGCTTGCAATTGACTTGCAATGATATTATAGTCTGTGTCCTTATTTGAAATTTTTTTGGCATTTTAAATTTTTATTTCATTATAATTTTTAAGATATATTCCTATTTTATATCTAAATTTAACAATTTTGCATAAAAACTCATTGCACCCATCGATATATTTGCTAGTCTGCAGTCAAAACTAGCTATTTATGTGCAATAAAAATGGAGTTATGAGCATTAATCCATTGTAAGCCGAGTTAAGATAGTCGCAAGTATGCTATTAAATAGCATGCTATAAATTTGCATACTTATAAGTTATATGATTATAATCTATCAAATAATACAAATAGGTATTCATGAACAAGTGAAATAAACGAACCATATTTATATTACATGCAGAAACAAAAATTGACGTTTTTAAAACAGAAATGTTTTGATCATTTGCTCAGATAGTTGTGTTCTGATTGTTGCTTTTGGTAGAAGAAACATCTTTTAGTTGTCCAATATCTTCCACAATATCCTCTGGCTTCAAATTTTTTGCTGTACTGCTAAACTAGTCGATATTAGCATCCAAACAACATTTTTGGCAGAGCACAACTTTTACGTGCTCAATTTAACACAAACAAAACGAGTAAAATTTTGCTCATTAAATGGAACCTTTGGCCCAAAAACTTGTTACACTTTTTTTGCATGCATGTGCTTTAAATTATTAAGACCATAGTAAAAAAGAAACTACTATTAGCCTGCAACAGTGAGTAATTATTTCTATGACATTGTTTTCAAATTTCATCTAGCATTATAAATTAAAACTGTTTTCCCACGACCAAACAAGCGGAGCGCAGTTTGAGAGTTTTTATGATAAATGCATGTACACACAACTTACGAAAATTATTCATCAACAACGTTGCAAACCCTTGCATCGAAATCTCATCAAAAAGTTTAACCAATTTTTTTGTAGAGTCGTTAAAGTATAATAACGATACAAAACACATATAGACCTATTTAAATATGTTACCAAGTCTTTGAAAGGTTACCGCAATATCATAAAACTAACCCAACTGATCGGATTGTACATAAATAAACAGATTAATGCAACCAAAAATCTTTAATAAACTTTTAACAAAATTAAGACCGGCAAACGAAACGCCGAGCGACAGGGAATAGAACCATTAAGTCGTGCGCATATCACGAAAAAATAATGTGCACATTTCACCAGTCTATAGCATTGTCGAATTGCCAAAAATTTCTGTAATTAATGTAGGAGTACAGAAATCATTTATTTTTGCCGATTTCAAAGTAATTGACATTTTGGACACTTTTGAGTACTTTGGTATACTAACTGATGTCCAAAGCAGTGAAAGTAAAAGAAATGACGATGGTATTTTTTCTAACGATTCTTATGAGATTATTACGATATTTATTTATAAGTGTAGATGGCTATTGAAGTCTTATAGTCACACTAACAACATCTATGATGGTATGCTACTGTTATTATCTTTTGTAAATAGTTTTGTTAAATATATTTTCTAAAAATCTATATAAATATCACAACTTCTTGATATTGTTAGATATGACGTTTTGAAATGTAAACAAAATTGTGCATTGGTTTTCTATTATTACTGTATTACTATATCAATAATATTGGTTATTCTAATAATATCAGTCCATTTTACTTCTAATATTGCATTTCTTCTATTGCAGGGGGAGAGATATAAACATATAATCTTTTCCTTTCATTATTGCTGTTTGTTGTATATAATAACACCCACACCAAGTACATTACAGCTACCATTGCAGTTATCCGATTACACTGCAGTGCCATTTGGCTGCTATTATTGCATTTCTCAACCATCAGTACCCTTTCTTTTTTCCAATATCACTTTGGTCGTGGGCTGTATGACAGAGGAATTTCTAGTTTTATATCTGCACATTTACTTCGAAGTAGAAATTCTGCTTAAAGCAACAAACTACTATTAGCCTGAGAACGCTATTGATTATTTTTATGGTGTTGCTTTCGAAGTCTTAACAAAAAAAGCGCGAAGCAATGGAATGGGGCAACGAAAGAATTGATTGTTATTAATGTAAACAATTCATTATTAATATGATTTTGCGGACACTTTTCTACTGATCACTTGATGTTATGGGTTCATAAAGGTCAAAGATAATCAAAGTGGTCATCAATTGGAGATGGCGTTCAAATAGAGGGTGGCATCTAATTAGAGGTTTAACGATAAACTAACTAGAACCGAGTGAGATTAAGAAACAAATGAATAACGTACAGAGTAGCAAACAGACCTGTTGAAGTAATAAAATACATGTAGCTAGATTGTTTACACAGTTTATCAGTGTCTCTGTTGTTATACCACCTCAAATCTCTATTGGAATCAGTCTTTAATGGGTTCATGATACAGTAAAGGTTTTGTGCCACCCTTTTTTACTTCATAAGACTCGATGCATAAGTTTATACATGTATTTCTTTCAATGTAGGCCTAATGCCTTACGTTGGAAAGGCGAGAGGAAATACATGCAGTTTATATAGTTTATTTTATTGATATTAAGTTTTATCAACACAACCACATTACTGGTGCACAGTTTGTATATACCATGTCAAAACACAGGCTATAGACGAAGAACCGGTGAGTCATGATTAGTGTTTTGAGCGTGTAGAAGTCTCAATTCAATAAATGCTGGCGATAGCTTAGCAGTGCAATAGCAAAATATTTGCAAGAATTTCTTAAAATACATCAAACTTTTCTATACTGCTAGTTTGAAGAACTTCAGTTTACCTAACAATGTCAATTTCATTATCAGTTCTGTGTACAAAAAGAGGACAACTCCGATTTGAGTGGTTCGAGACTGATGCATTGTAGACTAGCTGTAGAACACATTGCATATTTCCATTGGTCTCTTCAACATTATTTACATGTACGACTGCATATGTGTATGCAGTCTGATCAGCACAAAAATTTCAGTAGATTGCATATTTGGAGTTGTTTTACAGTATGAAAGACAACTCTCAATAACACTATTGCTTTACGTAAATCTGTTCCCGAACACAGGTAATGCAGCTAGTGATAACTAAATACTCCAGCTAGCGTTGTGCATAAAACCCTACCAGAAGAAAAATCCAAAAAACCATACAAGAAGAAAAATGTGTAAACTCATGTAGCCAACAAGACTATTGCAATCAGTAGGCCTATACATCTGTAGTAGGCACTGCAGCTGGTTCGGTATAAATTACACAAAAGTAAACACAGAACACATAAATAAACTAACATCTTCCTTTAAACGTTAGAATGGTAAATTTTGATGCTGAATGTGTTGATTAATAGTCTTCAAAACACTTTTCTTTGCAACCAAATTTTGATTACCCTAGCTAGTAAATATATATAACCATCTATCTAAATTTTAAGATTTGTGTGTTCTCCTGTACTTCAGTTTGTCCAGCTACAGCTATGGAAATTTTGCAATTAAAAGCTCGCAGTCTGCTAGATTAGATCTAATGAAGATCGCAACCACAGGCTGATTATTCAACTGTCTAACCTCAAGTCTGAGAAAGCTCTTACAATTCAGCTCTCACTGTATACTGTATAAACCCTTTTCTCGATTTTACATGCTGAATGACGTATTAATCGAAACTCTATAAACTCTATGAAACGCGATGGTTTTTCATGAATTTCTATTTCCAGTTTTTTGTAAGGTTCAATAGCCAATTCTTTTTACGCAAATAATGGTATTATCTCAAGTAGGAATGACCGCTACATTCTCTCTCTGTTCAGTCAGACAAAGACAGAATGATATCTTATTTTACATTTTTACCAGTGTCGAGAGGTACCAGTTTCGTTGTATTAAAAGTTTTGATGGATACATTCTGCTGGAATAGGGACTTTATACACATATATCTATGCACAAATTTTTATTAATAATTCAACATATTCAGGATTTTTTTTTGTTTTCTCAGTTCGTAATAATTGTATCATTACCGAATCATCTCTTATTGCAATCATAGCATAATAAACTTAATTTAGATATTACTTGCTGATTATTTTACATTTACATTCAAACCTTTTTATAGTTTTATTTTGTTTTTTAATTTGTTTGATCGGCACAAAAGATTTTCCTCATGATATGAAGTTTGAACGTTACAGTTGTTTGAAAAAGTTAGAAAACCGTAACAGTTTTTTTTTCTTAATCTATTCTTTATCTTTTCTCCTATATTATATATAGGTTTATATTAGTATAATATATATTATATATATAATATAATATTTTCATAATATATAATTTATATTAGCATATTATAACATATATTATACATATCATATTTAATGTATAATTTAATTTATTCTACACTGTATACATCAATGCAATTATTTGTTCATTTTAGACTAGCAAACCTTTCAATTGCTTATATGCCAATGACTTATTTTTGGTCTGTCATTCACTACAGAATTTCTGATGAAACATTATGTTGATGACCCATAAGTATTCCTACAACCAGCTGGTCTCACTCCCTCTAGTAGTGGGTGCCGGTTAGTGCAGTAAGGTATGAGAACTGCTCTCCCCTTATTTTTTCAGTCTGTTATCTCACTTTTTATGAGCACAGACCATAAAGTATCTCTTACTGATAAAGCTGTTGACTAAGCAGGCTATAACTCAGCTAGTTTTATCTGCCTGTTGCTATGTACACAATGGGGATAGAACTCAAATAATCTTAGACCTGTCTAACCTATCCTCACTTGTGACTATGAATCGAGCTGTGCTTGGGTGTAAGTTCTCTTCTCTCACTTATTGTTACAGTGACTTTTAATAAAAGTTGTTTTCCAAGTTTACGCGTTTTGAACAGTAAACTTAATGTTCTGGGATTCTCGAGCTTCAGAAAACAAGTCTTTTGGTGTAGAAATTGCTTGCAGCAGAATCTTTATTTTTTTCTATGTTCTATGGCTTATGCAAGAATGCTGTATTTTGCATGTAAGATTTAATAAAAAAGGCACGTCATTTCTCCTTTACATAAGCCACACAAATGGTGTACTTTAGTTTATTAGCCATCTGTATCAACATTAGTCTGTTTTTGGTAGTTAAAACCATGTTTAAAATAAGTGTTTTGAAAACAGTCCTAGACTGACTGTTGAACAGCAAGTTGGTTTTTCTTCTGCAGAATTGACAGCGGTCAGCCATTTCATCAGAAATGGCACCAGTCGTGACAAGAAGGTCAAGCTAATCTTAGTTTGCTTTCTAGGGTAAACCAGCTAATTCAGATTGCTCTGAAACAACATAATACTAGTGCTATTAGTAGAAATTATTAGAAATAAACTTAAAAAAGAAGAATTTATATTACGAACATCTTTATAAAAATGATTCTTTTAAATGTAACCTTAAGGGCAGATGTCTTGAGCCGCGATTCTCTTTATAAAGTTTCATTGCAAATCTGGTTGTGACAATAATAACTCAACTCTGCTGTATTATAAACCCTAGTTTATAATACAGCTTTAAATTCCTGTGGTTTTACATTTTCAATGTCTTTTTTGATATGAAAGAGCAGATGATGAGTTCTTTACAGCGAGTTTCTTGTGAAATGGGACTTTGATTTGGCACTGTGTTCTGGTATCCAACTGCCAGTCAATTTGTTAGATATACATATACTGTAGGCAAACGTTTAGAAACCTGTATATTGTATACCGTATACTTGTATACGATATACAAGTATACGGTATACAAGTATACCCTTGTGTACTCCTTATCACTGTCAAGACCATTCTAAATCTTTTATGGCTTCTCAAATGTTGGAATTTAAAATTCTACATTATGATGAATTTTAACTCACAGATTTTGCAACCAAATGTTCTATATCCAAACGCTTTAGTACAGAGCTATACATGGCATATTGATCAAATGAACTACATGTATCACACACAGTATAGCGTATGCACACACTAAATGACATATTATTTTAGCATTTCGCCCACCCGTTATGATGCCCCTGTTATAAAATATTGTTTGTTTAACTCTAGGAAGCACCATGTTTTTTTCCTAATTTCTTTGTTAGAGCTAATCTTCTCTGCCACGCGATAGCAACAATAGTTTATCTTGAAATTAAAATTTAGCGATTTGTCTACTGATTCTATATGGTATCCTTTGTTTTTTGTGATGTCATTTTATTGTTGTCGGCCATCTTTATAGACGATTTTATTGTTAAAAACATGAACCTTTTGCAAAGATATTTGAAAATGATGCTTTTGCCATTTTTATATAAAAGTATTGAAACAACACTTAAAAGTACTAGTAAATAAAATAAAAACGATCGTTTTCTACAAATATGGCGGCTTTTTCGTGAACGAGCGCATGTGCAAATGAATTGATGACGTTAAAAAAATGATGGATTAAAATATTTAAGTTTCTTGTCATGACGAGTTCAGCAAAAACTGTTATAGCAAAAATGAACATGCGAACTGGCATGTCAGTTGGCACGCCGATTGCCAAAATTGGCAAACCATTCATGTGAAAATTAGCATGCCAATTTTTGCATGCCAACACTGAAGCACCCTAACATAAAATCATATTATTGTATACCCAATAACTTTTTATTGTAAGTGTAGCAAAACAGACTTACTTTATTTTTAACCATTACTTGCTAATTATTTCACATTTAGATTTAAACAGTTTTTATTAATAGTCGTTTTATTTTCTTTCCTAATTTATTTGACCTACACTTAACATTCTCTTCAATATATGAAGTTTGAAAGTTACAGTTGTTTGATAAAGTTTGAAAATCTTTATAGTTGTCAAATATTTTCTCCTAATTTATTTGAACTGCACAAATTGCTTTTCTTATGATATGTAGTATTCGAGTACTCAAGTGCTACAGCCCCTCAGTCATACAGCGCTTCAGCTGAACAGAGCCTCAAAGCTGCTAGGTATAAAGATTTTCTCTCAAATAGTTTGTGCAGCAAACACATTAGTAAGGCTGGCTCACACTATTCTATACTACCTCGGCACTGATTCTACAATACTTCTTTGATAATCGATGGTAACAATGTTCAGAGTATCACAAACCCATATGCGTTTGCATCAGAAAGTACCCTGTAACATAGAGTCATCATTTTTCGTTTGTAATTTTCACGAAAAATATCTTTGTTTTTGTGCGCTGGACTCAAAAACTAGTCTCGCAGTGACTATCATAAATGGATATGAGTAAAACACGCTATACATGCATAATTACTATCACCAAAAAGGTTCACATTTGAAAGGCGGTTGTCAATGCTCGGAAAAACGTCAGAAAGTTTGATAGCTTCAAACTTTGACGTGTCCGCAATGCTTGTTCAATGCCATCGGTTCACGATTTACATAATCGATGATGAACTCCAAAAGGAAAAGTCTGACTAACGGCAATATAGTGTGCAGCAGCTTCAAGGGTCATTTGAAGAATAGAAGAATATTCAAGACATGCCAAGTTAGCTAGTCAACAACAATGTAACAAGGTATCTCATGCTTGTGATGTGTTTTTTTTGTAATCCTGCATACCTTGTTGCCACCGGGTAACAGAAGTCAAGATTTTCCTGTCCATTCTCATAATGAATTCTGACAATTATTCTTTGAGTGGATCTGCTGCTAGCAGCTCAACCCAAACAACTAAGCAGCTCTAGTCCAGGTTTATTCTCTGGTCAGTTTACTAACTGTCAAGGTGCTTAAAGTTAGCAGTCAGTAAAGTGGATCAGTGAAGACTCCTTTGTCGTGGAGAGCACATATGTCAGTGAGTCCGTGTAAACACTATCGTTTCCACGTTTTTGGCTGTTTTCACCCAAACTTCCCATGCATAGGCTCCGTGCCTTCCATCAGGTCTCTAAAAATATTTGGTCTCAAAATTTCATCTGGTTTTAAATAACCAGCTTCTTGAACATCTACCTGCTGGCTACCTGATTGAAAAATGCAGAAATAAGCATTGAGATCATTGCAAAATCCAAGGAAACCCCAGATGTATTGCTAGCAGATAAGATAGTATGAATTTAATGATTTATTCTAGTGAGAATGGTTGCTGATCTTCTTAATTGTCTTGAACAAGTTGTGATCAAAAACACAATAGTTGCTTTTATTTTCTTCGGGGCAAAATATGTTGTTGGGGCTAGAGTTTGTACAAGTGCTGATTGGTTATTTATTCCTTTAGCAGTAAAATTCTCACAATGAACAAGTCTATGAAGCTGCTTTGTTTGATTGGAGCTTTGGTGATTACTTCTGTTCTGTTTGCTTCATCCACCTTTAGACCTGAGGCAGATATTTACAATAAAGGTAAGAACATATGGCATAAAGTGGTACTAGATGTAGTAAATATTTTAGGTAAAAGTATACTCACAAACTTTTTGATAAATAAAAGCTGACTGAAAAGCAAAAGTAAGAGTATAGGTAGGGCTGTTAGGAATATAGAGTATGTAGAGTATACACCCCTTTGACAGCAACTAACAAACTGCTAGCATGATATTGTAAAAGTTTGTATTTGTACCCTTAAAACGGCTTCCCATCTTTAGAGTAATCTGATTCTTTTAGTAAACTTCTCCGCAAGATAGCAAACTCAATCATAAAATATTTATGCTCATAGGCCTATGCAATGTCGTAAAATATATTGTAGTCATAATGTATTTACCTGGTATCCAAAATATATTTTATAGCTAGAATCAAAACATAGAAAAAAATTCGTTCAATTATCAAACACTATGCAATTAAACTTTATGCGAAGTATATTTCTACTTTCAATTAAAACACAAATACAGTAAATTTTAACTGTATTTATTAATTAACTTGCGTTTATTCATCTTTTAAAATGTGGGTTTACCACTTTAACGCTGCATATTTCTGTAAAGTTTTAAAATACATCGTGGAGCATAGATGCCAATTATTAACTATAGTTAACTAGGCCGCTACAAAATTGTTTTGTCGGTACGCGCAAACAGGCCAAGGTCAATGGGAAGGTTGAGCTCATTGAAAATGAAAAAATTCTCGGGTGACTGCAGGCTAAATTCTAACTTACTCTAAATGGTAAATATGTTTATTTTTGGTTTGAGTTAAACGCAATAAAATGTGAAGCTGTCTGCAGCTATTGAATAACTCAGGCTTTTCTGTACACTTCTTAGTATTTTGATATCAACCTTTTACTAGGTGTAGTTTATACAACCCTTAACAACTTCACCAAAGACAAGCAAGCTGTTGAGGCTCATGTTCTTCACCTGTTAGCTAGTGTACCCATAAATAAGTCTTCAGCGCTGGTCAGGTGTAGTTACATGCAGATAACTATTAGCTCAAAGAAAAAAGATCTTATTGAATAAATAAAATTGGAGGGAGAACAATTAGTGGTGAACATTTCACGGTAGGAACCCCCCTGACACCCTGCGACATGAAACTAATTATAATCCCACGAACACACGAGCGGAGCGGAAGTGTGGGAGTTTTTATGATAAATGCATGTGCACACAACTTACGAAAATTATTCATCAACAATGAGACGAACCCTCGTCAAGAAATTTCATCAAAAAATTTAAACATCGGAATGTAAAGTCGTTAAAGTATAATAACGATACAAAACACATTTAAACCTATTTAAATATGTTACCAAGTCTTTGTAAACAGTCGGTATTATTTTAAAACTTACCCATCTGATCGGATTATACACAAATAGACAGATTAATTTGAACGAAAATTGCCACAAAAAGCTTGAAAAGCTCGGTTTAATAAAAGTTAAGACCGAAAATTGAAACGCCAATAAAGCCTCGCGACCGATTGTAGAACTATTTAGCAGTGCGCATTTCACGAGAAAACCGTGCTCATTTCATCAGTCTATGGCCATTTTTACTTGTATTCGAATTTATTCGAAGGTTTCTGTAATAAACATAGACCGTTTGAGGCGTAGACCGATTTACAGGTACGAAATTGTGGTACACAGTTTATAAGCCTGTGTTTTTTGTCCAATCACCGAAGGTTTCATTATTTGAAACGTTAGCCAAAATTCTTTACAACTTATGTACAAGCTAGGGCCGAACTACAACGCCCCTTCATGACGAGAACATTTTTTATTTTGCTACATTTTTATACGCGTGAATGCTCCTACCCGCTTTCTGTTAAAGTTCGCTTATCAAAACCATTCTACATTCAACGCAACCAACTTTCAAACTGTGTATAGTACACAGTAGCTTGCCATTTTACTTCTAATTTTGCTTTTCAGAGTTATAATAAACATATTTCTTTATTGTTGTTGAATTACATACATTACAGTAAATTAGGCCTACAGCTTTATAACACTTTTATAACAGCTTTTATTTTGCTGCAGTTTGCAGAAATCTTCGAGACGCATGAACGTTCATAGGTTTTCTATTATTGCTGTATTACTATATTAACAATATTGGTTATTTTAATAATATCAGTGCATTTTACTTATAATATTGGCCAACATTGCATTTCTCCTATTGCAAGGGAAAGATATAAACGTGTAATATTTTCCTTTCATTGTTGTTGTTTGGCATGACCAAACACTTTTTAAATAAATTTTCTAAAAACCTATATAAATACCACAACTTCTCGATATTGCTACCTATGACATTTTGAAATGTAAACAAAATTGTGTATTGGTTTTCTATTATTACTATATTAATAAAATTGATTATTCTAAGAATATCAGTGCATTTTACTACTAATATTGGCCAATATTGCATTTCTCCTGTTGCAGGGGGAAAATATAAACATCTTTTCCATTCATTATTGCTTATTGTTGTATATAATAACACCCACACCCAGTACATTACAGCTACCGTTGCAGTTATCCTATTGCACTGCAGAGCCATTTGATTGCTAATATTGCATTTCTCAACCATTAGTACCCTTTATTTATTTGCCAATATCTCTGGCCATCTCTTTGGTCGTGGGCTGTATGACAGTGGAATTTCTAGTAATTATAATGTCTGTATAAACTGATAACACAGTGTAATAGGGCTGGTCAGTGACATGTCATTACATAGTTAACTTATAACATGCTGTCAAAACGAAAATCATAAATCCAAATAAAATTAAGTCAAGCTCTTACGCACATTATAGCAGCTGTTCTTTGCTTAGATATGTTATATATAATTAGCTGTGCTACCCGGCATTGCCCATATAATAAAAAAGTCCTTGGGCATGTTTTGGATAGACAGATTGACATACAGACACTACTATTATTTTACTAAAGATACATTTTGTTTCATTTTGTTTGGTTTTAAATTTGCTTTGCTACACTTTATTTTAAACATTGAATATGGGGGCTCCAATAATCTCGCTTGCCGTAATGATGAACTCAAAACTAAGGGACAGTGATGAGAAAAAAGAGAGAAGTTGTTAATACCAATTAAAAACAGTACGGCTACTGTACAGTCATTGAATTGAACAGTTATTTAATGCCTCCCCCAGTTGTGAAATAATACAGTGAAGTTTTTAACTGATGTAAAAAGGTTAGAGTGGTTTAATTTTTATTTATTGGTTGATAGTTTATGCCATAGTAAAACCTCCTGTTAATTACACTATGAAACAGCAAAACTCAAAAGAAGGCACAAGTATATGATACAGTAGAATCAGTAATAATATTAATTAACAAATTAGTTCTATGCTTTATTGTTAATCAATATTAGTTTAATTGTAGTAACAAAACGGTAACTAGTTTATAACAAACGATAGCAAAACAAATTATATTAACAGTTCATTATAACATACCTCTGTCACCTCTCCAGGAGAGTGTCGATAGTAATGTTTTTATTTATGCTAGACAGGGTAAAATGCTACAGATATAAAGCGCAAGACCAACAGCTTGAAAAGTGTAGTAACCTCCCTGTGAAAAGACTTAAATGATACTGAACAGATGTCTAGTTATTTAAACTGTCTGATGACTAAGTAGTGATACAACTGTAACTAGGGTAATCTAAGTGTGCATAGTCATCAAGCTGCAACAGTTCTAGCACATGGAAATAATTTGATACGAGTTAAGTTTAGTTATTTTCCATTTTGAAGAGCCAAAACGGTGCATTTGGGAAAATTTTGGAATGGATTAGGCAACTCTGATGTATTTAATGTTCGTATAACATAATTTCGTATAACGTCAAAGTTTTGTGCACAGAATATTTTTGATATAGACGCATCTATTGTATACAGGTCTGTTTTTTTACATGTAGATTCCAGAGAGACTGTAATAGCTAACTATGGCTTCACTCCGCAGAAGGAACAGTTGTACAATGAAACAAGGATACTTTATGCACACATTTATCCGCAATCTGAATGTCAACAGTTCCATCTCATGACCATGTATTTCAACAGTGAGTATTGTAAATTTTATCATGTCTTCATATTCACAGACGACCTGTACGCTAACAAGGTATGTATGTTACCACAGATCGCTGTTTGTGGTTCAATTGTTTGTGGTTATATTGATAGTGTGGAGGCAGAAGCAATATAGAAAATTTTCAGAAAAACAACTTCAAGAGCGAAACCGAGAGCTTTTGGAGGTGTTGCAGTCCAACCTGAACCATCCCTGTGTAAAAAAAGTTCATCTATTTTATATCAACAAAGAAGATCTACAGGTATCCTAACTAGCTAGTTCTAACTATTGGTACCACTTTAGCTTTTTCCAGGAACATTTACATAGAGCAGTGTGCGACCTAATCAATAATATATTTTGTTATTTTTATGAACTTCTACAGAATGAAGGGAATTACTACTTTTATTAGAGATGCTTATTGTTAAGTTTTAATCTGCTTCTTAAAAACATTATCAAGTATTTGCGCAAACTCAAATTACAGCATTTTAAGGAGGCCAACAGTTTCTATACACGTAATATTTACTTGCATTATTATCCAGTTTTGGCAAAAAAGCAGAGGAGTATAAAAAGTTAAAAATGACATCATGTGGATTCGAAGCTTGTGGATAATCTCTGTTTGGCAAACTAACAGAAGTTTTGGTTTCTTGTGTTAAAATTTATGAACTCAAAAATTTGAGTTTTGACCAAGTTGCCAAAAAGTACTCATGTGGAGAAAACTTTGGGACAAAAGTTACTATAAAGAATTAATGGTAAAACTATAATCCAAGACCGTGACATTAACTAAAGCATATGAGTCCGAGATGTACCACTTTTCAAAACTGCATAAGAAGTACCACTAGTGTAGGAAATCTTATAGAGAGTGACCTTGACTTAGCTGCCTCAGCTAACAACTCGGTGTAAAGAGCATACTGAAAACTTAATAGATTTGCTAAAAATGCTAAAAAGAGAATAACCTATTCTGCTTCTTTGCCAAAACCTGCTGATATTGTTTGATTGTGACAAACCTATATGGAGCTGTCGGTTTTTAGAGCTTTTGTTTCTTTAGAGTGTGGTGACAGCAAACCTGACAAACAGCGAGAAACTTCATCCAGTGCAACAAGAGAGTCTGATAAAGATGGCAGATTACTTAATATATGCGTCTAAAACTTTGCTAAACCAACCCGCAATAGCCCTAAACGGAGATATAGGTACTTCATACAGCAAGTTAACTACTGTGTTGGATTGGAAAATATAAATAAAATTTGCAGGTTATTTTGGGTAAAACTATTTTCATGCTGCGTAGCTATATCTACATGTAGCTTATATGAGGACTTACCAGAATAGATATAGAGGCAGTTAGTCTACTGGAAATTATGCTGTGAGTTATTTCCATTCTTGATGTGTTCACATGAACAAAACTAAGGCTAGCCAAGGTTCATCTCACACTAGCACACTCTTATAGATGAACTAGTTAGATGCCTGACGCTGGACAGGTAATAAAAGGTCTATACAGAAAATTTATTTTTGTGTAACATTCACCCTTTTAAATTTCGAACTTCATATCATAAAAAAGAGTTTTGTGTAGTTTAAATAAATTTTAAAAAACAACCGCAAAGGTTTTTAAACTTTTTCAAACAACTGTAACTTTTAACCTTCATCAGAGGAAAAAACTTTTTAAAAATATATTAAGAGAATAAATAAAACGCTGTAAAGGTCTTTAAGGTATCTGTAAATTAATCAGAAAGCAATGGCTAAATAAAACCTGTTTTGCCACCACTATGTTAAAAAAATTATTTGGTTTGCATTAAAATGTTTTTAATTCGTTTCAGTGTTGTAGCGAAAATATTGTATAGTGTGGTATAAAAACTATAGTAATGATCTAATGCAAGCACTTTATAGTAAAATTCGTATAAATTTTATATACAATGCATACTGTACACATTAAAAATTAGTAACAAAACAATCTGTTAGCCTTAGTAACTGCAGTTACCTACAGTAACCTTAGTGCATTCAGTGGTTATGATCAGCAAGAACGTGTAACATTACAGTGTACTACATGTAGTGCATACCATGGAAGTACCTACCTTTGAGACAGATGTATGGTATAAAAGCTGAGTTTAACTTAAATAATTTTAGCTTAATAAACACATATTTAAAGGTGAGTTTTAGTATTTAGTTTTAGTGTAGCCAAAACTCAAAGGTGTAGTTTTAGTTTTAGAACATACTTTAGGAAACTAAACTTCAGCTTCAACCCGGCGTAGCATGGGTGTTAACAAACCGCTTATAAACAGTAGCAGGTAATGTAGTTGTCATCGGCTAATTTGAATAGGCCAGTAATAGTTTTAGTAAATCGGCTAAAAAGAACCGTGAAAGCAAGCTTAAGTGATGTTGCACATAACGCACAGTAACTATGTGTATTTTAGCTAGACAATGACTTGTATTGCCCAATGAATCCATTGCATGCTTTGTAACATAACATAAACAAAACAAAAACAAACTAACCTGTAGGTTAGTTTGTTGCCTTATGAACAAGAGGTTCCGAGGTCAAACCTTCTGCGATACAAACTTTTCTTTGCTAGATTTTAATCGCCGAAGCTGGCTGGCACCAAATGACGACAGATGACAAACATTGAGGATTCTATACATGTAGATAGAATACTCAAGCTAAGGATTCTTCAGCCAGTTTTTAAAAGCTTGTGCAGCGGTTTATCGATCAAACAATAAAAACAAACGAAAGAGGTCACGAAAGTCAGCCCAAGCATTTGTTAAACACGCTTAACTATCTGTCGCACAACAGAAACTATGACTGTAGTTTTAGGAGAAGGATTGGACCTTATCGACACTAGGAAGATGTTAGAAGAGAAACTTTTTTATAGCCTGACTAGATATGAAGGAAACCTGAACTGCTCGGCTAGACGACACATGTGCATCAATAACTACCCTGGTAAGAAAGCATGGTGTTCTTGTCTGTTATCAACTGGTGTTCCTACTTTTTTATCAAATGAGCTAACATTCCTTTTGCTGACCAATGGAAACTAAAAATACTTTGGCTATCTACTATCACTAACTAACAGTGTCAGGATTACTTCCTCTTGTTAACTAACAGTGCCAGAATTACTTCCTCTTGTTAATGCAGTGTCAGGATTACTTCCTCTTGTTAACTCAGTGTCAGGATTACTTCCTCTTGTTAACCAACAGTGCAAGAATTACTTCCTCTTGTTAACTAACAGTGTCAGGATTACCTCATCTAGTTTACTAACAGCATTAAGATAGTAATTTTGATTAACATATTTAACACGTTTGTCGAGGTTTTACCCAAACTTCTACCAATGTTTAACCCTTTGAAACAAGGCCGTTTTTGTCAACACGTGTCTGTAACCTTGGGCAATTTGTCCAACGATCCAAAGTTTTTATACTTTTGTTAAATATAGCTAAATGTGCTCATTACGCAATAATATTTGATAAAACACTGGTAAAAAGTTGGGCAACCCAAAGCAAATGTCATCAAACAGAAAAAACAATACTTCCATTATTCAGGCTAAAACTAAAAAGGTGCGAAAATTTTTATAAATTTGTAAACCCATTTACAGTAGTATCATATCTATTGAGCACATGTTCATCATCATTTAATGACTTTAAATATACTAGAAAAATATAGTTAACATAGTAAAACTCATATTTGCATCATGGTCATTGAATACCTGCCAACGAATGAGCCACATCGATTTTTTTTCGCAATACCGTCCTAATAAACATTTGTTATTATAATGGAGGAAGTCTGTTGTATAAATGTGTACACTTAACACTTACATGTATTGATGTGAAGAAGCCAAAGAGTGTCCGTCTTTTGTTACACTTCCTTATATCCTCCCCATACTGTCTTATACTCCCCAATTTACTAGCTTTACCCACTAGCTTTATCCAGCTTTATCCACTCACCGTACTTACCAAGACCACTTGAATGTACTGCCTTGAGCTCAGACACCAATATAGCTGAGCCTAACAAATTCCATAATACACCATGCCCTTTCTTTTTTTTTTTTTGGGCCACCCCTTCACCTCCAACAAGCAGACATAGTAACTTACTTTACTTGTGTTGCTCATTACCTGACTCCGTTAGGGCAGTCTCCATAGGCTATGCCTCTGGATTGTCTGACTCTGTGCCACTGTCAAAAAGACTATCCTCGTTACTGCCAGCTCCATTGCCAGTCTGTACTTGTATTTTCACCACTCTGACCTTTGCCGCTACCAATGCTTTCACCGTGACCACTGTCACTACCAACACTACTTCCACCATCTCCAACACTACTTCCACCAACCCTGACTTGCCTGGAGTCTTGTGGTTGGGTCAGTAATGACTCCTCAACCTAATCTCCGTCTCTTCCGTCTTTACCTTGCTCTCCCCAATAGGAGGCGGGCTCAACAAGCATCCTGTAGCAGGTCTCCACCTGGGCCATAATTGGCTGCACAGAGGATAGCACCACAGACCTATCTAGCTCGACCTCACCTGCCAACAGTGCAGGTCTGCTACCAGCAATTCTCCTCTAAACCTCGACTAACTCCTGCACAGCTATCCTGAATGCCTTGACATTTTCCAACTCCATAACTGCTGCCTCCTGTATGGCTTTTAGCTTAGCCAATTTTGCCTTTGACCTCCTCCGCACCTCTGTTTCCTTTCATTCAATCTCTGCTATATTTCTCTCAGAACAATCTCTGTATGACATTCCATTGCTGGATACCTCAGCTAAAAAGTGCAAACCTTTGCCATTACATCTAGTGGTTTAGCTACTTTCTTAGCACCTTCACTTACGTCAGCATGACTGTGTTTCCTATTATGTCCCATAAACACTCTCATCTCCCTGATGCCTTGGGCAGTCCTCCCTTGACTAACATTTTCTCCACCACTGTCCTTGAGCTGGTTTTCGGCATACTTTTTTATTACTGCGCATCTACTACTGGTCAATTCCTTGTCACTCCCAAGTCCACAAATGTTGACTTGTGTGACCTTTCTTAACATCGCTCTCTCTGTCAGACTTATTTGTCAGGTTTTGCAACTTGACATCATCTGAAACATAAATTGACCCTGCAAGAATGGTTCTCAGCAAAAAATGGCTAAAATGGCTTAATACATCTACACTCTTAACTGACTCAAACTTGCTTTCGCCTAACACGTTCACAACAACAAATAATTTTAGCTGCTTCAACTCTGTTATGCCCAAAAATTTCGTTTGCAATCCTTTCACCACATGAATTTCAGCATTTATATACCTGTGCTTACTTTCCAAATGAACTACTACACTTCCAACTATTTTTAACTCACTACCATCCGCAGTTTCTCAAACCTTTGACGGTTTCTTTAACCGTAGGCTCAACATATTGGCTGTTGCCTAGGTTACTATTGACACCTCAGCCTCAGTATCCAACGTAAACTCCATATCTACTCCATTAATTTTTAAAGACTGCGCAATTCTCTGGCCTAGTCATTGATCTTCACCACATTTTTCTCTAGAGCCAGCAAATTTAACGCTTCTGGCCTTACTATTATTCTGGTACCTTTCATCATACCCACTCATCTTGCACCTCTCCTTATAACTCTCTTCCTTAAGCCTATCCATACTATTGTCCCTGTACCTACTCGACTTGTCTCTCCTCTCGTGGGGCTTTCTCGGCCCTGTACCTCTCCCTACTACTATCCCGGCTACCATACCTATCACAGCTATTGTCACAGTTGCCTCCTGACCCCCTGCTGCTTCCTCATCTGTCATAATATATATCTCCCCCCTTACCCCTACAATATCGGAAAACATGTCCTTGTCGCTAACAAGAAAAACATTTAACGGAGTGACAACTCCGCATCTCGTGGCCACTACACCTGCAATTGTGGCAAATCGTTGCTACTTTCTCTTTTATTTTTTCCATATCTAAAAACATACCTCTCCCTGCTATTGTCTCTATACTTCCTACTGTCCCGGTCCTTGTTACACTCTTGACTTCTTGCCCCATACCTACCAACATCTCGCTCCTCACTACTACCAAAATTCTTTCTACCACTCCTAGGGCTACTTCTAGGAGAAGATCTACCTGCTGGGTCGTAGCTTCTATCTCTACCGCTACTCTGGTACTGCTCACGACTTTCAAACTCTGACATTTTTGCTACCTCTTTTTTTAATCTCACCTTTCAAGTCACTACCCTTACTATCTGCTCTCAAGAACTTGTCAGAATGATTCGCCATCTCACGAGCCCTCAATGCCTCAATTAACAATCCCCAAGTTAAATTAGCATTCTTCATCAGATCTCTAGTTACTTCTCTCTCCCTCAACCCGTTAATTGCTGCTATTGGGGCAAACCTTACCCTATCATCATTATTCGCTACTTCGCCATATCCGCTCAAACTCTCTACCCGTAGTAAGTACTCTTTAACACTTTCCCCAAGTGCCTGCCTAGCTGTCGGAAACTTATGCCTTTTTACAAACATAATCTCTTGTCTACCATAGTAACCCTGCAGAATCTCCACTGCCTTTTCACAAGTTGAATTTGCACCATCGACATCGAACCCTGCACCTCTTAGTACTTATCTACCATTATGCCCAATAGCTTTCAACACCGGCACTAACCTAGCTGTACCCCTCATAATAGGCACTCTGTCACCCTCTCCATCAACTTCATAGCCTCTTCTCTCCACTGCACTCTCGATACATAAAATCATTTCTTCAATGAATCTCTCTCACGAGCCATCCCGATACTCCCCAAACACCAGCTTTGGATAACTGCTCTCCATTACAACGCAATACGTTTATTTCCCGCCGCAAATTCACTCTACCCCTCTCATATAAATTTTTGTAATTCTCACCTTCTCCAAACACTAAATAAATAATAAATATCTCTACCTCTCCAACAGCGATACTTCACCACTCCGACACCTCACAGCCTCACAACTCGTCCTCTCATCACTGCACTATCACGCGTCTCTTCATCTGCACGCCCGTGAAAGGGTCCTATCAAACGTTAAACTTACACCAAAACCAGAAAACTATCACTTAACGATAACAGAAAAAAGAAAATTCTAGAACTTCATCAACTGCACCATGTTGTATAAATGTGTACACTTACATGTATTCATGTGAAGAAGCCGAAGAGCGTCCGTCTGTTGTTACACTTCTTCATATCATCCCCATACTGCCTTTTACTGCCTAATCTACTAGTTTTACCAACT
Organism: Watersipora subatra; assembly: GCF_963576615.1. NCBI lineage: Eukaryota > Metazoa > Bryozoa > Gymnolaemata > Cheilostomatida > Watersiporidae > Watersipora > Watersipora subatra. The sequence goes on from NC_088713.1 coordinate 20,093,450, forward strand.
AGCTTTATCTAGCTTTATCCACTCACCATAATTACCAAGACCAGCTGTACAACTTTGAGCTTAGACACCAATATAGACTGAGCCTAACTTATCCCAGAATACAACAAAGTCAATAAATATCTTTGAAAATAGTAAAAATGGATCAAAAATTCCTGGGCTTTCGTTTTATGCAAAAATTAAACAGATTGGCTTCTGTTGTTTCTTAGAAACGGTGATTGTAAACAGAGTCGTGCCAAGGCCGGTTTTCCGGCCACTAGAGTTTCTGACACACCCTACGTAAGGCCGCAAATGCGGCCGTTAGAGTTCAAAAGGGTTAAAGGCTAACAGACCGCATTTATTAATCAAAATTAGCTGTAACAATACATAGCACTTTTCTATTTTTTACCAGGTAAATTGATATTAATAAACACATCAAATTTAAAAACATAAAATATTGCTGCGGGAAACTTAAGCTCTGACGTAATGAAGACATTTAGTACAACACAAACTACGAAAACTCACTAAGCCAATGTTGGCTAACCAATGTACAGTTGTGAGACAATTAGCTTATTATGCCCCTCCCCCCCTTTCCCCTCTCCCCCCCAATCCCCCTTTTCCCTCTCCCCTCTTCCCCTCTCCCCCTTCCCCCTCTTTCCCTCTCCCCCTTCCCCCTCTCCCCCCAATCCCCCCTTTCCCCTCTCCCCCCTTCCCCCTCTCCCTCCTTCCCCCTCTCCCCCGTTGTAGGTAATGCTCTCTACATTCAAGTGCTGCATCGGTTGTACACTTTTACTACTTGACCTTACTCTGAATCACAAACAAATTTTGCAAAGACTTCTCAAGGAGATCCATTAGATCGAGCTTCTCGTTTTAAAAAATTTGCTTGTTAATTATAGTACTCATGCATTAGTCTTAGAGTTATGGTTACAAAATTATATTAATTGGTTTAAATCTTTTATTTTCTAGAGTGCCTAGTAACAATTCATTATTTACACAGACTCAAAAATACAAAACATTTTATAAAAAATGTTTAACATCGAAAGTGATCTTTTAAAACTTATCATAACAGCATGCTTTGATTTTAAAGTGAAGGATTTTAATTCAGAAATGTTTAGATACCTATTATAGGTTATAAAGCAACCAATCTCAGCTTATTCACACTGATATTTCACAAAATTGTGGCTAATAGTTAGTAATCAGTTGAAGTTGTCTAAAAATGTTATTGAACCATGAATTTGTCATGTCTGCCGCTACTGTTAGTGCCCTTAATCTCTATGATCTCAGCTGGTAAGCTCACATCAACTCTTTCAGGTTCCCACGATACTCACATATTTGTTCTCAAGGAAGCACTCAACGAGTCTTTCATCAAGGAGAAGCTCAATTATCCAGTCAACATGAACCAGGCAGAGAATGGTAAGGTTCTGCTCAGAGGCTTTTATCACCTACCAAAGAAGTCATTAATTATGCATTGAATAGTTTACACAAATAGTGAAATCTGTAGCTACTTGTGTATTTGGGCAATATTTGTGTTTAGTTCACCAAAGGAAATCTTTCACGAGTAACATGAAAATATCACTAGCACTATACAATACTTTATAAATATAAATAAGTGAAATTGATCTCATTTGTCAGAACACAAGATTGAACCTTGTGTTGATCATCAATTCTGAAAAAACAATTAGCAAAGTATGCCTGTGAATTCAATTTTTTTTTTAAATTACAGCATAGCTTCAGAAATGTATACACATAGGGAAAGGCAGGAGTAATTTGTGCCATGGGGTAAATAGTGCCAGAGCACTTTTTGAAAATACTATTATATTTATGACATTGTCTTCTCTCTCAAATAACAAGCATTGAATAGTGGCCATATTGTTTCCTGTTTCTTCTCTTCAAAGCGGAAATTGAGTAATTTATTTTAACTTTAGCCACCAATTTCTTAGTAAAAACTATTTTTGATGCGTGATATTTGGGAAAAGTCTTTTAAAGAATGAGCTTCAAAAATTACACCAAACCATTCATTCTTTTTTAAGATGTATGCTGGGTATAATGGCATCATTGTGTAAATTGATTCTATGTAATTTGTTTTTAGTTTCAGTTTTTGTTCAATATGGAGTCTTGGGGTAAATTGAGCCACTGATTTTGGGGTAATTTGTGCCAGCACATCTTACCCCATGCTTTTAGTGTAACATATGTTGCCTTCCTCTACTGTGTTCACCATAGCTTGCCAAGCTGTGCAAGAGCGGATAACTTCTTATCTGATACAAATAAGGCCATCAGCAAATATTTACCGTTGTGGTACAAAGTTGAACTTCAATTTTTAGCTTCCTTCCAAACATTGCTCTTTCATCTGTATAGTAACTTTAGCGTGTGCTCAAGTATTGTCATGTTTGGCAGTCTAGATATAATAGCTGTGTATGTTTTCATAATTAAATGTGCAAAGGGGTCAACTGAAAACTGTCTATCTATGGTTTACAGCCAATTGCACTTGTTCAAAAACACTCGTTCATAGCTCTACTTTTCAGCTTAGCTATTGCGAGTAAAGCATTGTTGGAAGCTAAAGTTTTCAGTCCTCAAAAATACATAGCAAAAAAATAATATTTCATGGTTATCATCAACCTGTTGCTGAATGGGAACCCTCAACATGAGAGTTCAAGCTAAAAATTCTAGTTAAAATAAAATTTATAAATGTTTATTAATAATGCTAAAATGGTACTTTTAATTTTTTAAACTAGGAGTAAGTGAAGTGTGTTTACATTATGATTAAAATTTATAGTTAATAAAAATTATATTAAAAAAGCTTATTATAATATTACTATGTTTATTTGTGACCTGTTGTGACCTTTAATCTCGCTATAACAATTATAACTGTGGTACAAATCATCATCAATTTAAGCATTTAACTTTACCAATTTATTCAATATATTATTAAATTGTTTATTATATTATTAAGTACCTAATTGGCTAAGATTATGCTATACAACTGCACATGTGGCTGTCATTCGCTAACAACCTTTTAGGTTATACCTAGATAAGACACATCGTTTGATACTTGTAGGTTTAATATACACCATGCGTTATCTTCTTGGGTTTAATGTAACAAATCCATGCAAGTCAGTCTACACATATCATCATCACTGTTCAGTTGTGCATGGAGGAGGAGAAGACACTTATACTATTTATAACCTAGGATGGAATAGCAAACAAATACATCTAGGAGAAGCTAAACCGGGAAACCTCTAGTCCCGCGGTGATTATACTTGATGTACTATGTGACAAACTGTATCCTGTTTATTAATAAAGGCAAATATCATCACCATGTTTCTATGACACGAATAATTCGCAAGTTTGTCATCCACAAGTCTAGCGAGTTTAGTTACTCACAAGATTTTACCGCCAGCTTTTCCATTTTAAACATTTTTCACACTTCGATCCCTTATTTTGATTCAAGTAGTTTCAGGTGCACAGCAATTACCTCTTTCAAAAAATCCTTCTTTATTAACATAGCATCCCCGTTATTCCGCAACATGGGAATGTCCAGTGCAAAACTTATTGCACAGTATCTCAATGTGCGCACGACTCCAAATCTGTATAATCTGCGTCACGGAAACATAGTGGATCTCAGGGGCAGATCCTTCAAATACATATACTTAGTAACAGGCTTAGTTTAGCCACTTAACCAATCACCATATGATAAGTACAAAAACTAACGTTTCAATTATAATACTATAACCGTATTTATTTAAAGTGAAGATAATGAAGGTGGAGAACAAAAATTATACAACATAGAATTGTCTGTACTTACAAAAACTGGTTAATAAGTCAGGTGGTGGAACACACTCCAAGCAATATGAGTGCTCCAAAAAACTCTATGAGTGCAAAAGTTTAAATTATCTTACCATAGATATCCTGTCATATAGCTCCAAAGATTACTCAAAGAAACTCAAGGCTGATTGGAGGTCACATGTTTATAGAACATGGAGTCACTAACATAAAATATTATGCTAGTTAAATTTAATTGTGGTGAGTTAGAAGCTCAACTGATTAAACAAAGTAATTGGTTAAACCAAACCCGTTATATTGTTTGTAAATGTAAGGAACATTAGACCTGTGTTTACTCTAACTGATAGTTACTAAAAAAAGTAATAGAACATTCATTTTATCAATTAATTTATAACAATAAATTAGATACTGTGATTTAAAATGTACCCAGCAAGCCAGAAAGCGTTTTTTGACTGCCTCACTTCTCAAATTATACTGCATTTTCATGTTTATATAATTTACCACTTAGCTAACTATTACGGTTAGTATTACCACAGGGAGTGTGTATCCCTGAGTTTACGATTATGAGAGTTTAGACAAGGACGTCATAGCTAGTTAGCTGTTGCGGTAGAAATGATCTGCCTTCAATTAATAAGAATTTACTGAGACATTGAATTTCATCTTCCAAAACCCGATTACAAAAATTAGCTAGCATTACTTAACCACAACTACTTTTCCATTCTTTACTTTCTTGGTGACTTCCATATATTGGGGGTTTTCATATCCTAGATGTTTATAAAGATAACTCAAAAATTGTATATCAAATATTTGGTAAAATCTGTTTTTTTAATAATAATTAATGTTTTAGGTGTTTTTAGAATTTAGACTTTTTTGACAGTTTACACTGATATAATAGTCTTCCAGTCAATATTTTTCTTTTTAGCACCGATTCTAAACTTCAAAAGGTGTAAAAATAAATTCAGCTCAAAGCAAGTGTATGTAAATTTTTTGAACGCACGGAATTGAGGCTTTATATAAAACGATGTTTACACGATTGTCTAAGTTTCTATGTTCCACTCAGGTGTATCCTATACATGTAGATGTGTGAGCTTATAGCGAACATGTCTCTATGTTATGGATTCAACTGGAATTATTGGCGTACATGTAACTCCAGTAGCATAGCTATAATCCGTTAAAGCCAAATTACCAATCACAGCGGCCACCATGCCTTCCATTTGTAACAGTGAGTGTGAATGAGCTGGTCTACTCACTGTAGTATGAGCAAGGACATGAGTGGGTAGCTTTTTGCCTGACAGTGTTGAATAACTCCTTAAAAAGCTCATGCTAAACCCTTTCATTTGTAGTGTATACTGAGATATCTTCTGTTTATGGAGAGACTGATCTGCTTCTGTGACTGCGAGCAAGTTGAGATACTGACCAAATAATCTTGGACAAATGTTTATATGAATATAATGCCTTGCCTGGCCGCACCTAGAAACTAGATACAATACAATGTAGCTTATTGACACAACTGTTATAAATCTGATGAACAGTTAGTACAGCCATTTGCTTTGTTAATATGAGATTATGAATTGTAATACAAACAACTTTTAATGATGTTTTTTATCAATCTGTTTTTTTAAAATGTTATCAATAAATAACTAAGAAATGAAAAAGGATGTCATGTGATCTCAAAACTATCTAATCCCAGCTTATAGATAGCTGAAAATGAGCTCTGAGAATAATAGAGTGCTGAAAGTTATTGTACATTGCAGTTCCTATATACGAGTCAAACTACGAGGGCCACAAATAGAGCACCTGCAATCTTTGTCACTACCTAGTTCCATTATTCGCTTCACTTTTCAGCAAGTGAACTTAACTTGCATCACAAGAATAATTTAATGTTTGCATAGGACTCTAACACAGTAACAAAACCTGAATAAATTAGGTAGAAACGAGTGAAATTAGAAAATGATGATCAAATAGAAGTGGCATTCAAATAGAGGGTGGCATCCATTTACAGGTTTAACGGTAAACTAAGTAGAACTGAGTGAGATTTAGAAACCAATGGATAATACACAGAGTAGCAAACACCTGTTGAAATAATAAAATAGCTAGATGGTTTATAGAGTGTACTAGTGTCTCTGTTGTCATCACATCTCAATTCTCAATTGTCATCAGTCTATGATGAGTTAATGGTATTTTATAACATTCTTTCAATACACATTTTAACCTTTGGTTCAAATAAGCATACCTGACATATTATAAAATGCAATACAATGTCTAGGATATACAGTACAAAAGCCTAAAATATATAGTACAACAAAAGTAAGTGCAGTACTAAACAAAGCAAATAAAAATATATAGTTTTTTTCAATAAATACTCGAAAGTTATATTAGAGCAATTATTATGAGTTCTTTGAGAACTGACTCTTTACTATAGCTTCTCAGTATGCTTAAATCTACATCTGTGTAAGAGATGCACTTACACAGGCTATTATTCCCAACATAGCAATTTTGTCAGCGATACAGAAGAAGGAAAGTAGCTGCAGTATATGTAAGTTGATTGTGATTATCTCCCCTTGTTCTTTTTTAATTACAACTTATTTTTTTGATAGCATCTGCAGTTCTTTTTGATGAACAGAATTCCCAAAAGAGAAAACCCGTGCGGCTGAAGATAAGTAGTGCTCTTGCCATATAAAACCTGGGGTCATAGCTCTCTGTCTTGTCATACAAACATCCTACAAAGGTTACAATTACATACAATTATAATAATAAAAGCTTGTTGTTGGGCAGCGTGAAGATAACTTCTAAATAAAAGTAATTTTTAGCCTTTTCAGCCGCCTCCGAAAAATGCTCAGTGTAAATTCAGTTGGTGGAAAAGTATTACGCCAGTCTGCATTATTTGAGTACCACAGCACGTCAGCAATACAACACTTCTGTCATACAAAACCTCACTTGTACGGAACCTCAAATGTACATGTACAGCACCTCAGACACACAGTACCTCATTCATACAGTACCTCACTTGTACAGTACCTCAGTCATACAGTACCTCAGTAATGCAGTACCTCAGTAATACAGCACTTCAGTCACACAGTACCTCAGTAATACAGTACCTCAGTAATACAGTACCTCAGTCATACAGTACCTCAGTCATACAGTACCTCAGTAATACAGCACCTCAGTCATACAGTACCTCCGTCCTACAGTACCTGAGCCATACAGTACCTCAGTCAAACAGTACCTTAGTCATACAGCACCTCATTCATGCAGTACCTCAGTAATACAGTACCTCAGTCATACAGTACCTTAGTCATACAGTACCTCAGTCATACAGTACCATAGTCTTACAGCACTTCATTCATACAGTGCCTCAGTAATACAGTACCTCAGTTGTACAATACCTCAGTCTTACAGTACCTCAGTCATACAGTACCTCAATGGTACAGAGCCTCAGTCGTATTGATGCTAAAAGTCACTAGGCATAGAGATTTCACTTCAATCAACCGGTGCACCAACCATCAGTAATGGTCATAAATGAGTACAAGAGTATCATAGCAATGTCAAAGTAGCAAGGCAATAACAATGTAATGAGGTAACTCATGCTTGGAATGTGTATTCTTTCCACACTTGCTTACCTTCTAGCTGCTTGGTAACAAAAGTTGAATTTTCTCTAAACAATCCCCCAATGTAGGCTGATCAGTCTTTCTTTGATGGAGCAAACAGTAGTTCTTGCTCACCATACGCTAAAGACCTTTGATGGAGCCAACAGTAGTTCTTGCTCACCATATGCTAAAGACCTTTGATGGAGTCAACAGTAGTTCTTGCTCACCATACGCTAAAGACCTTTGATGGAGCCAACAGTAGTTCTTGCTCACCATACGCTAAAGACCTTTGATGGAGCCGACGGTAGTTCTCGCTCACCATACGCTAAAGAACTCTGTTTGAGCCAACAGGAGTTCTTGCTCACCATACGCTAAAACCTTGAAAAACCTTAACCAACGTTTATGGTGCCCAAAGTTGAAAAACAGTGAAGTGGATTAATAAAGACCACTTTGACATAGTAGGAACGGGTGTCAGCTAGTTTATGCAAACGCTATAGGTTCCACATTTTTGACTGCTTTCATCTAAACTTTTTATGCATAGGCTTTCCACCAGGTTGTCAAAAAGTGTTTGGTCTCAAAATTTCATATAGTTTCTGATTGCCAGCTTTTTAAACATTTACCCTGCTTTATTGAAATTGGGAGAAATAGCATTAAGCTTATTTCAATAATCTAGATATAACATATAGGTATGTTATATGTTACATATAACATATGTTATATTTAACATATAACTATGAGCATAGGAAGCTATGTATAACATATTTTCTGTCACATCTTTCTAAAGTAAATGATTCCCTAATAAGATATGAAAATGGACTTTGTTCAGGTCTCTCTTTGTTTAAATTAGTAAAGACTGACCTTTTGACTTTGGACATCGTAAAATAAAGTAACCAATGACTTACGACTAATAACATGACTGTAATAAATTAATAAGTTTCTTTTTGATTGTATGAAGTTGGCAACAGAAACATGAAGCTAATTCGAGCTCAAATTATTTACTATTCAGCAATGACTGTTTTTGGCAATTGCTGGAGTCCTCATCCATTAAATATAATATTGTTTTTAATTAATTGTTTTGAACCAAAAAGCAGCTCAACTTTATAGATACTGATTAGCAGCTGAGTAATTTGATATTTTTAGTTCAGTTGCTCGTACCAGTACTTACCTCTTACCATCGTAGTAAAAGCTTTGGTATATATTGTAAAAGATCCACTGCCACCCTTTACTAATCCACAAAAAACCAAACGGCTGTGAGTATACAATGCAATATATATTTTTGCAAATATGTATAGTGAATGCAGGCTCAACAGAAAACTGCATAAAATGAGTCTTTCCAGCGTTCTGCCAACTGGTCAGATTTGCCAACGGTTGGTCAGTTTTCTCAGGGCTAGTTCTGTAGCAGATCGGTCTTTTTCTGCTGGCTCGGTAAGAGGTCAGTCTGTTATCTGCCTGCTTAGTACCGGATAGTTCTATTCTCTTGCTAACTCGGTGACTGGCCCAGCTTTCTTTACTGGCCTACTGCCGACGAGCTAAATTTTCGGCCAATTTTAAACTTTAAAATGATGGTCAATCTTTAATATCGCTCTGTTCTAGCCAATGAGATTGGACAAATAAAACAGGCGGCTGAAAGTGAATCACAGAGTTATCTTTCAAAAGTTTTATCTACTACAAAGGTTCCAGTTGATGACAAAGACATTTTGGCTTTCCCAGGATATTTGGAATACAGGCTACAACTAATTGCAGCTTCCGTACTCAATCACATGGGCAACTCTGGCCAGGTAATACAAAGTATCTAAAATTCACAAAACCTGTATTTTGCCAGTTTAAATTTATAATTTTTTTAAGTCAAGTTAAAAAAACATTCAGAATAATAGATATTTATCTAAAATTATTAACACATATTCTGATGAGATCAAAAAAAATTTTTTCTTAGACACTGTTATGATTATTGTACAACTAACACAAACCTCCAGTAATTGTTGTTCGGTTCACACATACAGATGAATAAAGTTCCGAATCAACTGACTGGCTGACTCCTTTTGAATTCGTAGTTATTCATATACTAATTAGGGTAGCCATTTTATATACTTGCATAATATAACTATCAGGTTAGGGCAAGAAGTTATGCTCAGCCATAAACTACTAGAATAATGCTACACGGTTTTGTCTCCAACGCTGTCATCAAATGACTCCATTGTTAATCTTCAGTTTTAAATACTTGAAAATTAGACCTTGATACTTTACAGCAGTTAACTACTTTTATTGCCATATATTACTTTTATGAAGGCCCCTAAAATGTGTAAAAGTAATTGGTTTTCTAATTTCAGTAACAATACTGTGATTCATACTTCATATTTTATTTATATATGGTTTAATCGTGGTATTTTTACCCGTTGCAGGAGATACCTTTAGTCACCGCCTTGATTAGCAACTGTGACGCTGTAGTTGCCGTAAAATGTGTGCTAGATGTTCTTCACCTGATCAACTTGATTTTTAGCTGATCAGGTGATCAAGCTGATCTTCAGCTGACCAGGTGATCAAGCTGATTTTCAGCTTACCAGGTGATCAAGCTGATCTTCAGTTTTGAAAACTTGAAAATCACTTCACAGCACTTGGTTATTTTTATCGCAATAGATTGCTTCAATACCGGCTCTATACAAGGGTGGAATTGGTTTCTTTAAGTAATATGCATACATCACATTTTTTGTATGTAAATGGTTTAACCATGGTATTTCACTGCTTGCAAGAGTTACCCTCACCCACTGCATTGGTCTGCAACTGTAATGCTCTTGTCGCAGTAAAATGTCTGCCAGATGTCCTTCATCTAATCAAGCTGATAAGTAGCAAGTTTCACAGTCGCTTCAGCCAAACTCCGGCTGCAGAAATAAAGATTTAGTCAATCCTAGTCAAACATGAGCAGATATTGAATGTGTCTCAAAAGAGGCTAGAGGAGATGGTTAAAAGCTTTGTAAAAGCCTGGAATATGGCCATCACCTCTCCATTGTGTATGTTGGGATAAACTTTTATGTAACCTAGAATTTATTCTAAAGAAGTTACTAAGGCTATGACTAAGCCATGACAATTTGTTATTGCTAATAAGGATAAGTTGCCATCTATTAGCAAAAGCAAAGCTATTCATAGATATAAATGATCTTACTGCGTATCCCTGCATATACGCCAGTTGTAACTCTCAAAATTCTTTTACCAAACTAAAGTTTATGCATGTGTAACTCTGATTAAAAGGAAACGAAATTACATTATGCTGTCTTAATTTCAACAGCTACCACTCAAACCGCACTAAGAATAGGGATGGTAGACTTTTACTTACAGTTCATTTTATACAATACTTGTGGTAGTACTGGCTTGCACTTGAGAAAAAGCTGTGCATAAAGACTCATTGAACTGCAACAGGATCAGTGTGTGTAGCCTTTTTCCAATCAGCTTTTGTTCTCACAGTTTGAGCGCTTGCTTACCCAACCGAAATAGGTCTTGTTTGATAATAGCACGATTTGACTGCAATAACAGCCATGGCTTGTTGGGCATACACATGCAAGTGCATTAATATTACCGCTAGTCTAAAAATTCTCTACTAAAGAAATGTTGAGTTGGTCCATAAAAAAAAAATGTTTTATACTGTTTTTTTTATAATGCTTGCAATTATCACAAACTCTTTCGTTATCAAATAAATTTTTTACAGAGACAATTAAATATTCAATCATACCAAATATTTGACATTGGTGCCTATGTTGTCATATCCTTAGACCAAATTAGTTAGCATAAATTTATTCATCAGATGATGCCATAGAAAAGAAACAAATTTATTGCAGAATGAGTTCGGACACATTTTTTGTCTTTTTCATACTACTGTGGTTGACAAGATAAGCATGTTCTGAGTCAGATAAGTTATTACTACTAATGCTTAGTAGTTGATGGTATTAATATTACTGTTAAAAATAAATAGGTCTACTCACTGTAGCTACCGCTATTGCACAATAGAGAATGGTCATAAGTCTATTGATGCACAATTGGTAAAAATTCTTTAGCTGAAATGCTAAAGAAGATCATCGCTAGGAAGAAAAAGCCATAAAAAAGTATTTTTACAAAGCGACAGGAAGCTTAGCATGCGACTTGAGCATGTTTTCCATTGGCTCAATGCCAACAGATAATTGTTTCCTTTTTATTGAGTGGAGGCACGGTAGGCTAATTATATAACTACTCACCAATAAAAAACAATTTGTACTAAGATTACAAAAGTTGTTCCATTTCTGCAGCTACTTGCTATGTTAGGAGCGTACAGCGCATCACAATTTATATGGTAATATAATTTTATTCTTATAAATTCTCTAATTTCTATGCTGTTTTTCTAAGGTCGGCTTATATACAAGATAGGCCTATATGTGGGGATAGCAATGTTTTGTTTACAAGTTTATAACGTATATTGAAAAAACTCAGTTTTAGTAAATGCTCTTATTTTATTCAATTTCACTAGTGAACAACTTCAAAAAATTAGGAAAATTTAAAAACTTTTAGTTTAAAGATAAGTTAGGAAATTAGCAAATATCCAACACATCATTCAGACCTGTTTCTAGGTAAAGGGGATGCTGAAGTCCTTAGCAGTGACCCAGCTCTTTCCACTTTCCTCCTTGACAGACATGACAAAGATAAATCCCATCCTCTAAGACTCGTGATGTTTCTGATTACGGCTCACAATGCTGTCATCTCAGCTGCCAACACTGAGCGGTTAGTATTTAGAAGGTAGTTTTCTGTAGTTCAGTGATTCATTGGGATAAAATAAAGCTTTGCAAGCTGAATGGCAAAATACATGTAGATTTCATTAAAATTAATTAGTGTTATTTTTTATTCTTTCTAAGCTGAAACTTTTGTTTATAAAATCATTTTTTTTCAGATAATTCTTAGTCCTGTTCAAAAATTGACTTTCAAGTTGTTATGTTTCTGCACAGAAGCAATTAAATAGAGTATTAAATTAGAGAAATGGTTTATTGCACACTCCAGAGACAACTGATTTGATAACAGAAAACCCAAGTATTTATATGTTTGGTCATAGAAAAGCTTTGTAAAAAGCTACAAGCATTATTAATAGCTATAATGAGACAGTACTATATAATATTAGCTTGTATAAAGCTTTAGCTAAAAAGCATAATGTTTGTTGGCAAAGTACCAATAATACTAGGCACTTGCATGACACCTCCTCACTAAGCTAAAGGTTCTTTCTGGTTCTCTTAGACCTTCGGGGTTTGTCTCTGCTATACTCATCTCCATCAGGTAGACGAGGGTTGCGTGGTCTTCTTCTAGACGGAGGTTGCTCTGTTACAGTTGTAGGGGCTGGTAGTTGCAGTTTTGTCTCCTCTGTTATATCAGGTTTATCTCCAGGGTCTTGATCTTCTTCTGTTGAGTATCTTGGTCTGAGTTGTTCAACATGTCTTCTCCAAGTAGGTCCCTTTGGTACCACTTTGACATTGAGACTACGAGTTCCATATATCTTAGTAACAATGGCTGGAACCCATCTAGGTTGTCTGTTGCGTCTAGGTCCATGATACAAGGCATAGCATGGTGCTCCAAGATTGTAGCTGTGTATCTTGCTAACTGTCTTTTCTGCCGATCGGTTGACTTCTCTGGATTGATGAAACTGTGCTATGTGTGCGGGTGATGGCAATAGGGTGTCAATCTTACATCTCATCTGTCTTCCATTCAGCAGCTGACTGGGAGAGTATCCTGTAGGAAGTGGTGTCCTTCTATAGTGCATCAGGAACTGTTGTAGTGCAGATTTAGGTGAGAGTGACGATTTCTTCATGGCTTGTTTGAAGGATTGTACTAGTCTTTCAGCTGCGCCATTTGTAGCTGGATGGTAGGGTGCTCCAGTGAGGTGAACAATGCTTCTCTCTTGACACCACTGCTGAAACTCTCCTGAGGTGAAGCTGGTAGCATTGTCAGTGACTATGGTGTGAGGGTATCCAAAGTGTGCGAATATCTCCTCTAAGATGTCTGTGGTAGCTCTGGTAGAAGTAGATGACGTCCTGTGTATGCATGGATACTTTGAGTAGGCATCTATCATCACTAGCCATTGGCTGCCCATGAAGTTCACTGCATGATCTAAGTGAAGACGACTCCATGGCTTCTCAGGTAGCATCCAGGGATGTATAGGATACTTCTGTGGAAGCTTCTGGTGTTCAGCACAGGCAGTGCACTGTCGGCTTGTCTCCTCTATATCAGAGTCAATGCGAGGCCAATAGACAGCAGTTCGAGCTAGCTTCTTCATTCTTTCCATTCCAAAGTGTCCAAGGTGAAGGATCTTTAATACTTCCTGTTGTAACTTGACAGGAATGACTACTCTGTTGCCATATAGAAGACAACCTTCAGTGATAGAAAGTGAATCTGAGATCTTGTGGAAGAGTGACAGCTGAGTCTCCTTCATCTCTTTGTTACCAGGCCATCCTTCTGCTGTGTAGCGCATTACTGTGGCTAGTGTTGGGTCTTTCTTTGTCTCCTTTGCTAGAACATTGTAGTCTGTAGAGTTGAGCTGTTGTCCAATAGTGTGAATAGTGCATACCGTATCAACATCATCCTCATCTTCTCTTGCATCAAACTCTTTATCAGGTCCAACTGGCAGTCTTGAGAGGACATCTGCATTTTGATGATGCTGGGTAGATCTGTATTCTATGGTGTAGTCATACTGATTTAGTACCAGTGCCCATCTTGCTAGTCTGTTGGCTGCTAGAGCTGGAACTCCTTTGGTAGGTCCTAGAAGTGTGAGAAGAGGTCTGTGGTCAGTTACCAAGATAAACCGTCGACCATACAGGTACTGGTGATACTTCTTTAGAGCAAATATGATTGAGAGAGCTTCTTTTTGTATTTGTCCATATTTCCTCTGTGTGCTGGTCAGTGTTTTTGAAACATTGGCTATTGGTCTCTCACTTCCATCAGGATAACGATGAAATAGTACAGCTCCCAGTCCAGTTTCTGAAGCATCACATGAGATTCCAATGTCAAGATCTGGGTTGAAGTGTGCTAAGACACTATCAGTTGATAGCATATCTTTCAGTTTGTTGAAGCTCTTTTCTTGTTCAGTGCCCCACTTCCAGGTCTCTCCTTTGCGTGTCAGTTTGTGCAATGGTCCTGTGAGTTGTGACAGATTGGGTATGAACTTGCTGTAGAATTGTGTAGCTCCTAAGAAAGATCTTAGCTGAGTTAAGTCTGTTGGGACTGGCATCTGTTGTACTGCATCTGCCTTCTTTCCTTTAGTGATTCCCTTTGAAGTGAGTTTGTGTCCCAGATACTCTACTGTAGGTTGAGCAAAACAGCACTTGTCTTTTCTACATCTGAGCCCTCTTTCTTCTAATCTTTGAAGAAGTCGACGTAAGTTTTGTAGATGGCTCTCTGCATTGGCTCCACTCACTAGTATATCATCTAGGTATACTGCTACTCCTGGGAGGTCTTGTGTCAGTTGCTCCATGATTTCTTGAAAATACCCTGGTGCTGAGCTTATGCCAAAGGGCAACCTCTTCTGTAGTAGTACTCCTCGGTGTGTTGATAGTGCTAGTCGTCGTTGACTTTCTGGTGCCAACAATATTTGATTGTAGGCATCTGCTAAATCAATCTTTGTGTAGCAATAGCCTCCACCTAGTTTTCTGATTAGATCTTCTGGTAGTGGGATAGGTTTCCTATGTGTTTCTAGCTGATTATTGATAGTCTTGGAGTAGTCTCCACATACTCTGATCTTCCCTGCAGCTTGACCTGTTGTAGATTTGCGTACAGGTACAACTGGTGTTCCATACTGGTTGAATTGAGTTGGTTCCCATATGCCTTTAGCTACACCTGCTTCGTATGCTTGGTTGAGCTCTTCTGTCAAAGCAATAGGAACTGGTCTGGGTCGGCAGAAGACTGGCTTTGTTGAAGGTTTGAAGTTTATCTCTAGTTCAAAATTCTTGAGACATCCTAGCTCGTCTTTGAATATTTCTGGAAATTCTTTGCACATCTCCTTACACTTGATTTGTAACCTCCCATCTGGCTGGTTCTCTGTGATTGTTGATACAAGGTTCTGTTGTAGCTTGTCATCAATAGAGATGCCTAGTTGCTGTATAGCAGTTCTTCCTAGTAGGTTGAGATCTTGTACAGCACTAATCACAAATGGTAGTCTGACTTCTTTCTGTGCATCCAATTGGGCAGTTAGCTCACATCTGCCAAGCGTCTCTATGAGATGTCCTGAGGCTGATTTGTAGTTAACTGTAGTAGGTTTTAGGTTTGGCTTTCCTAGCTTCTCCCATATTGATTTACAGATGAAGTTGTCACATGCTCCAGTGTCCAGTTCAAGTGTGAAGTTGTCTCCCTCCAGTTTGATGTTTTCAGCAAGTTTCACCATCTTGGTTGATGTGCATTCTATCATCTTTACTGGTTTTTCTGCTGCAGATGATTTCTTTTTCTTGCATGCTCTTTCTATGTGACCTTGTTTAGAACAAAAGTTGCAGGTGGCTGCTTTGAATCTGCAGTCATCCGCTGTATGGTTAGTTCGGTCACATCTGTAGCATAGCTTTCCTTCCTTCTGCTTGTCAGGTGTAGAGTTGTTTTTCTGGATTGGTTTGTATCTTGATTTCTGTTGAGCAACCTTGTTGACTTTAGACGAGTTTCCATAAACTGTCTCTTTGGCAACTTTAGCTGCTTCTTCTGTTTCCTGTGCTACCTGTATAGCTTTGTTGAAGTTGAGTTCATTGTCCTTGACCTTGAAGAGAGATTTGAGAACTGCTTCATTGTTTACAGAGCAGATAAATCTTGTTCTGAGAGCCTCATCTAATGGATCTGTAATGTCTATGAAGGCACATGTAGTTGCATCTTGACGAATTCTGGCAGCTAACTCTTGAATAGTTTCTCCAGGTTTCCTCTGCATGTCACTCCAATACTTGTAACGCTCTCTAACAATGAAGCGCTTAGGGTCATACTGGTCTTTGAGAAATTCCAGTATTTCATCCATGTCGAGGTCGTTGATCTGCTTGGGTGTTGAAAGCTGAGCTGCCATATTACTAAGCTGCTTGTAGAGTGTAGGCTGTTGGTTGGTGAGAAAAGTGCCAGCAATCTTGTCTTGATGAATAGAATTTGCTGCAATGAATGTGTTGAATCTGTCTATGTAATCTGTTAGTAGCTCTGCTGTTGGGTCAAAACCTGGGAAGGCTGGAACAGCGGTTGCAGCTGTTTCTTGTTTCCGTTGTAGGTTTTGTAGTAGTAGCTCCATCAGTTTCTTATTCTCCTCCATTCTTTCATCTTGCTGACGTCTGTATTCCTCTTGTTGCTGCTTGAACTCCTCATGCTGCTGTTGTCTATGCTCTTCTTGCTGTTGTCTATGCTCTTCTTGCTGCTTTCTCTGCTCCTCTTGCTGCTGTCTCTGGTCCTCCTGCTGCTTCTGCATTAGCTTGATCTGCTCCTCTTGCTGCTGTCTCTGGTCCTCCTGCTGCTTCTGCATTAGCTTGATCAGGTCTGCTACTTCTGCCATTGTAGTGGTGCAATTTTGAACAGTTACTCTTGTAATAAACTAGAACTCTTTGTATCGATTTTATCAATGATAAAATCTGAACAACACTCTTTGTAACTGTTCAAAAGAGAAATCCTTGTTGCCAATTAGCTTCTGTTATGTTTCTGCACAGAAGCAATTAAATAGAGTATTAAATTAGAGAAATGGTTTATTGCACACTCCAGAGACAACTGATTTGATAACAGAAAACCCAAGTATTTATATGTTTGGTCATAGAAAAGCTTTGTAAAAAGCTACAAGCATTATTAATAGCTATAATGAGACAGTACTATATAATATTAGCTTGTATAAAGCTTTAGCTAAAAAGCATAATGTTTGTTGGCAAAGTACCAATAATACTAGGCACTTGCATGACACAAGTTAATCTACAAGTTTTTATAATTTATGAAACTATTTTAGCTAGGCTAAACTCACTTCTATCAGCATTTTTTTATGAACTATGCACTAGTTAGTTCCAATTTCTCTAACTCTAACTAATAATAATATCTAACCCTGCTCACTCTTCAGACAACACATTGTTCATGAGTAAAGTTTATTTCTCTCTGTCCCATACTCAGCTCATCTTCACATTATGACTGTACCATATACGCTTGTGAACAATAGTGTAAACTTGGTCAAGTTTACACTATTTACATAGACGGGGCACACAATGAGTTATGATAAATACACTTTGCTAAACTTGCTCTAGTCTAACTTTAACTTGCTAAAGTCTGTGATCAACATCTTAAACCTTGTGACAATCATTCACAATGAAATTTGTAATATAATGTAAGTATGCAAACATTACTGAAATGATACGTACGCCAATGAGTTAGCACTGTTATAGAGGCATTTTAAATTTATCTATAATTCCTCAAACATTGCATCATTTTTGAAACGCTTGTAGTTGGTGTTTTGTACAAGTCAAAGGGTTTTTTAAATGGCCCCCAGTTTATGCCCTGGAAAGCCATTTTACAGACTTAGAAAACAATAAAAAACTGATGAGGGTGGACAAAGTATATAAGTACTTGGAATGACTACTAATACATCTTTCTGTCTGCCACGTTATAAATGTGTGAAACTCTGGATATATTTGGTGTTTTACCAACATCAGAGGTAATGTCTTAACATCCAGAACACAGTATCCAAAAGTGTTAATTGACACAAATGAATTTAGCATTGTCAGAAGGCGCTAGGGTTGTTGTTTAGGCTTACTGAAAAGTAACTTTATCTGAATGTTTTAGAAACCCAGTTTCTCCAAGTCACATCACTGCATCCTTGCTGGTGAGCCTTAGAAACAGAGATGAAGTATTTAGTGTCATCTCAGCTCACAGTGAGTTCTCCTCGGATGCAACCGATGACCTTCATTATGACTGGAATAGAGCTTAAAGCGAGGCTAGAGTGAAATTTATCGGGTCTCGAAGTAGAATTCTATTTTCTGACGATGACCTCTCTTTCTACATGTTTCAAGAAGACTTTTGTCTTCAAACTAAAATTGAAACTCATATTTCAAAGCAGGTAAGGGAGATGACATTAAGTATAGCTATATATTTTGGAGGTACAGTGTAACTTAGAAGTGGTTATATTCATATTGTAATCATGCAATACATAAGTACGGTATAGCTAAAGTTCAAATATTGACAGTAAGTTTTACCATCTTTGGCATATCTGTGTTAGCTTTCTTATTTTCTGGTGGCAGCATTCACATAAAGTTTATTTACAATGTAGGAATAGTTGGATGGACAGGCTTGTGATATCACAGCAAATGCAGCTTCAAATCACAGTATTCAGTTACTTCAGTTAATTTGGTTACTTGAATTTTAAAAGCAGATAGAACGTGGGAACAATGATTTATGTCTATAATAATAATGATAACCTAAAACCTCTGGTCGGGGTCAATTTATTTTATGCAGTTTTAACTTTAAAGCTAAGAATAATCTAGTCTTTTTTATGAGTTTTATGCACTAATAAATGTGAAGCATCCTAAAAATTTAAGTTTGCAAAATATCTGATAACTTACACATAATGTTGTTTAGCCTAAAATAGCTTTTAAATAACTTTATTGTTTATTTTTATTTTTTGTTTCAATTGGTTTTACATTCCCAAACCCTTTGGCAGCCATTATTTATTAATGACTTGTCTATCTATCATCCTCTGGCAACTTCAGAGTAAGTCACAGTCTTAACAGTTCTAGGGTAATTCTCGGTTTAACAACTCAATGAAGTTTCATGTTTTTGATGTGAAATACTATTTGCTACTTTAGCTACCCATATTTCATAGTATCTTAAATATTATATTTCAAAGCTGAATGTTTAATTAATATTTCAAAAAATGCTTCATTCAAATAAATCCATCTATATAAATCTAAAAGTTTGTCTGTAGTTTGATTTGTCTAGCTATAGCTATTAAAATAATGGAATGAAAATTCCATATCAAAGAAGAGTTGATCTCAGACCCTCCCGTTGGCCTCTCCATTCCTTTATCAATTAAGCCTCATGAGCTTAATAGATTTATTAGGCAATATATATCGCACTGTGGGTGCAAATACGCTACTGCTATTTGTTATGGTGTAACATCACATAGAGTGGTAGCATAGTTTTATGCGTGCTCAACCGTTAGAGCAAGCAGTTAGCACTTATTAGTAAGCTCACATAAATTAACCATTGGTAATGTGCCAGAGTAATGGTCAGTGACAGGCCACTACATTATGTCTCATTGTTTATAAGATGATTTGTAAAAACCCGTGCAACGATGGGAATTACGCTAGCTGTTAAATATTTGTAAAAATTATCTCACTCTATGAAATTATTTTGAATAAACTAAAATGTACATCTCGCACTTTCTAAAACTCGCATAATAAGGTTCTAGAGTTGTTCCAAAGCAAATTCTAGCTTTGTGGAGTTAACATTGATTGCTTGTCGCAAAGATTTATTTTAGCAAAACTCTTGGTTTATATTTCACAGTATATGATTAGAATGTTTTATACTTGTTTTCATGGTTATTTAATATAGATTTGTTATTAGTACTAGTCTTTAATTTGATATTTTGATGATGTTACTAGATTAGGCTGATGTCAATACGCGTCTTTAGCCTAAATTTTTAGCAGGTACTTTAAATAACAGCAGTAATAATGTTTATTTAATTTTGAGCAATAACGCAAAAGATTATAGATTAGCTAAAATGCATAAAAGCAAAAAAAATGAGTGTTTTGCTGTTTGATAATGTAGTTTTTTTGACATGTCCAGCTGGTTTTTTATGTCTTAGTAGAATATAAACAAAAATTTGGCAAAAAAATGAAGGTTAACTTATTTATGTTAAAGTTTAAATCATATTAATACATTATGTCTTTTTTTGCAGAACAAAAGCTTTCATAGTTATAGCAAGAGTCGAGTTAAGAAAATAATTGATTGAAGGCCTTTGAATGCAGACAAAGAAAAGTGAGTAGAACCGAAAACAAAACTAGTATTTTCTTTATGCATTAAGCTGTTTAAAATTTCTGGGTAACCAAAAGCCATTTTTTTAGTTTGACTGGTAATTCATAAATAATATAAGTCAAATGTAATTTTGGGCGTAATAACTATTTTAGGGCGTTAAAGAACTTATTGCGGGAGCATGTTCAAGATATATCAAAATTCCACAAAAGATTTTTATGCATTTTGTGAGTCGTTTAACCTTTTGAACCCTAACAGACGGTATTTTGACTTTGCATAGGGCAGGGCTGAGCAAAGTGCGGCCATAAAGCCGCATGCCGCTTATTGCAAATTTTGTTGCAAAATATAAAAATATCCTTATAATATACTGTGAAAAACTACATGAATCGTGACATATTAGGCTTATCTAAAAGTGCGCTATTACTGCATTATATATATATATATAGAAAGTTTACTGCAACATTTTCACTGGGATCTTTAGCTAGACATCAAAAGTTAGATAAACTTAAAAAATCACCAACTTTTTCAGAAAATAGGCTAGTCTTCTTCACAGCTACTGATAAACGCGCTACAGAAGCTTCTCTACGAGTCTCAAAGATTCTAGCAAAAGCAATGATTCCCTATTCTCATGCTGAGATTGTAAAAGAATGCATGGTTGAGACTATGGAAACACTTTTTCCAAATAAGCGTGATGTGATTGGTAAAGTCAAGGCAATACCGCTTTCTAGAAAAAACTGCCACTGGTAGAATTGAAAGCATTAATGATCATCTCAGAATGGCTTTGCTAACCCATATAGTCCAGGCGAATTACTTTTCAATCGCCATTGATGAATCTACTGATATAATGGATGTAGCTCAATTAGTAGTCTTTGTAAGGTATGTAGGCTACTGCGTGTACACTAACAACTGGTAATCATTTTTACCATGCATTTGCAAGCTGAAGTCATACAAATGCATTTTAAAAGAGAGTAAAGAGAGAACACAACTCTAAGTAGAACATGTTGCAGTTATTTTATGATATTTGTTTCAGTGACTAACCCACACATTTATACTACATGCTTCTTTATGAAGCATCAGTATGTTTCTTTATGAAGCATAATATTATGCTTTAGTCATATACCCTGTCTTGCAGATTCTTTGATAGTGAAGAAATGAAGGAGGAGCTTCTTACTTTGGTTGGATTAGAAGGAGAAACCATCGGCCAGGCTACCTATGATGCCCTTGTTAAAAGACATGACAAGATAAAGATACCTCTCCACAAATGCATATCTGTAACAACAGATGGTGCACCAGCCATGGTTGGAAGAGATAAAGGGCCCATAGCTAGATTGAAGAAGAATATGCCATCAATGCCAGCATTCCATTGCATCATCCACCAAACTGTTTTATGCGGAAAACTAAATCATCACTTTCAACAACTAACGTGTAAGGCTATGAAAATGATCAACTTCCTCAGAAGTGAATCAGCTCTCAGACACAGAAACTTAAGGAAGATTCTCAAAGAAAGCGATGCCACTTGTGAAGATTTACTAACATACAATAACATTAGATGGCAAAGTAAGGGAAATGCTCTATCGAGGTTGTGGAGAATTCGTCAGGAGCTAACCTCATTTCTAAACACATGCACAAGCCTAAATGCAAGACAGTTTCAAAAGATGGTGAGCTCTTCTAAAGATATGAGTGACCTTGCCTTCCTTGTTAACATCTGTGGCCATTTGAATGATCTGAACCTCAACCTCAAGAGAAGAACAAGACTCATTAATACACTACCAGTTACTCAAGCCATCTCCCATAAGTTGGAGTTGTTTCTAGTGGATGTGTAAGGTGATATGCTTCACTTTGCTACTCTAAAAGCATTTTAGATGACGATGAAGAAATGGCGTCTTGTACAGCTGAGTACACTTTATAGAAAAGCTGCAACAAGAGTTTAGAAATCGATTTAGTCAGTTTCAATCTGTGAAACATATCATACAACTCATAAAAGCACCACAGAAGGCAAAGCCTAATGAAGGGCGGTTTACTCAGTTGCCATTGAAAAGTGTCAATGTATCATCGCTGCAACTGGAGTTGTGTAACCTCAAAGGTACAGATATAAATGGAATTGAGGAGGGGTTCTACTTGAAAGCTTCAACAAAGACTGAATATCCACAGCTTGCTCAACTAGGAAGATGGTTGTACACTGTGTTTGCTGCCACATATTTATGTGAATCAGCATTTTCATACATGAATAATATCAAGATCAAGATCACTTGTGTCAGCTCCTAAGAATAGCATGCTGCAGTAAATAGCCAAGCTATCAAGAGATAATAAGCAGCCATAAACAATTCCATGTATCTCCTAAACTTTAAATTATACAAAGCCTTTTGGGCTCACTTCAACATTATTCAATGTTATTGTAAAAGTATTTAAAAAAATAAACTTAATTACAATACTACTACCAAACTTGTAGTATCAGTATGAAATGTTATAATGTAGCTCTTCATGAAAACGTATACTGTTATACAAAGCTTTTTAGGCCCGCTTCAACATTATTAAATGTTATTGTAAAAATATTTTAATAAATAAATTTAATTACAATACTACTACCAAACTTGTATTATTAGTACGAAATGTTATAATAAAGCTCTTCATGAAATGTTACACTGTTATACAAAGCTCTTTAGGCTCACTTCAACATTATTCAATGTTATTGTAAAAGTATTCTAATAAATAAATTTTATTACAATACCACTACCAAACATGTATTATCAGTATGAAGTGTTATACTGATACACATAGTATGCGGTTTCCAAAAATCTTGCAACTTTGAAATTTGGCTCTTTGAGAAAAAACTTTGCCCACCCCAGGCGTAGGGTGTGTAAGAAACCCTAACAGCTGGAATACCAGCATTCACATGATTCTGTTTAAAAATACTGTTTTTAAGTAACAGTGTGAACCAATCAAATTAACTTTTGCACAGGGCTGTAGACCAGGAAGTGTAACCATTTTTAAATATCCTTATCTACTTCTTTCATTACAATAATAATTTTTATTAGAACGATATCATGAAAAAATTGATATAACTCATTTGTTGGCAGGTCATGGTTAATTGTGATGTAAAGTAAGAACGTTGTGATACTAACTATAATCGTCCAGACTATTTTTAGTCATGCTAGGTGATACGTGTGTGCTCAGTAAATATGATGCTACCATAAATAATTTTACAAGTTTTTAAAGTCATTTATGTTTTTATGGTTTTAGCCCAAATAACTGAAACAATTTTTTTTTCTATTTGCGACATTTGCTGTGGGTTGCCAAACTTTTTTTACTAGTGTTTTACCAAAAACCACTGTATTATGAGTATATTTAGATATATTTAAAAAAAATTTATAAACTTTGAGTTCTTTGACAAATTGCTCAGGGTTACTGGCACATTGATAAAGATGACTAAGGTTCAAAGGGTTAAGGCCAATTGCAGCAATAATTTTACCATTAGCCATTGGTAGCTCACAGGTTCAACGCAATGTAAAATTGGCAGGGGAAGTAACTTCTTACTAAACACAGCTGTTACTAAGCATATATCGTAATTAGTTGGTGTATTAGTGATTGTGTTATACAGAAACCATTTGATGATATACATGTTGCCTACACTGATAATCTCTCACCAGAAGTAGAAGATGTTGTTATGGAAAAGTGTACATACAAGAGCCTGAGAACAAAAGCTCTCCTGCAACAACTTTTTGCATTCATCATTCTTTGCCTGAACAAAGAAGTTTTGTTTCAAAATCCCATCGGTCCAGGAAGAGGGTGAGAAATCTTGTTAATTTAAAATGAAAATTTTAGACATTTAACATAATAATTGTGGGTCATTATATTATGTATTAACATTTTATATATATACATATATACATATATATATATATTTATATATATACATATATATATATATATATATATATATATATATATATATATATATATATATATATATATATATATATATATATATATATATATATATATATATATATATATATATATATATATATATATATATATATATATATATATATATATATATGTATATGGGATTTGTGTCCCTTGCCTAAGCTCTGAGCTGCACTGATGAGGCTTCAATAGCCGAAACAGTACTGTCTGTAGCATGAGTATATGCTCCCTTACTTCGGTTTGGTTGAGCACTCTGTGAGAGGTGCGGCACTATTAGCCTTTGTGCAAAGCTCATCACTTTTGTGATTTGAGCACTCTGGTGCCAGCACATTGACTTTCTTAAAGTCTGCGAGGCAACTTAGTTGTTTCGTGGCAGGAAGTCAACTCTCATTGGTAATGGGATTTGTGTCCCTTGCCTAAGCTCTGAGCTGCACTGATGAGGCTTCAATAGCCGAAACAGTACTGTCTGTAGCATGAGTATATATATATATATATATATATATATATATATATATATATATATATATATATATATATATATATATATATATATATATATATATATATATATATATATATATATATATATATATATATATATATATATAGGTGTTGTGTGGTAACAGAATTTATGTAATGTGACCCAGTCTGTGCTTTCAGGCATGCATACATGTCGATATAATTTCTACTCTGCTGTTTAATGTTGATAGCTGTGGCTCGTGAAGTATATAGAATTTTTCCCATTGACAGAGGTTGCAGAGTTTTGTAGACCGATTAAATGAAGATGCATTTTTTGCATATTTCCAGCTTATGTTATAGTTAATGTCACTCTCTTTCAGCTTCCATATGTATTCCCTCAGTTTGGTGGAGTTTTTTCTTGTTGGCAGAATAAAAGGATGACTTGTAGTTATAATATATTTTCTTAAATGATGTCTCAGTCAGCCCTACGTATGACTGTTGTAGATATTATGCATTGTCTGTGTTTGCAACAGTTTTGTAAATAACACTCTCTGTTAAGCATTTCCCGTTTAGTGGGCATTGACCTGCGTTGTAGCAATTACAGTTTTTTGTTGGTGTTGAAATTGGTTTAGACACTTTCATATTGTGCTTGTTTATAAGGTTTTTTATATTAGGACTGCATTTGTAGCTGATCTTTATCGTGTTCTTGTTATACAGCTTAGGAAGCTTCTGATTCTTTGGGAATTCTGAGTTTAAGATAGAGAAGAATTTTTTGCCAATGTTTGTGGCTGTGCTCTTAGAGGTGGGTGAAACCATATAATTTTACGTTTTTGTTTTTGCTTATACTGGAGTTGGTGTTATGTTCTGTTGGTGCGTATGATAGCTGATGGTCGTAGCAGCTGTTCTTTAAGGCCTTTTGATAAGCGAAAACTGATTGTTGGAAATATAGTGCGTTGGATGAAGTTTCGCCCAATCTCTTGTTGATAGCATTTGGTATGTTACGCAATGTGCTCGGTGGGTGATTGGATTTGTTGTTGACATACAAAGTTTTATTGTTTGGTTTATTGTAAGGCTTATGCTTATTTGCTCTAATCAATCTGTCAATATTAATTAAGTCAAGAAAAACGTCAAGAAAGTTGACTATTTTCTTGTTTACCTCTATGGTGATGCATATACTGTGTTGTTGAAATAGCTTGCACAGACTTTTCTTAAAGAATAGAGAATGCATAATACTATTATGCTTTATTAGTTATCTTGAGGTGTCGACTGATGTTTTAAAAAAAGAATCAAGGAGATTGACCCACTAGAAGCTGAGATATAGCTAGCCAAACACAGGTCTACCTAATAACGAATCAGAGGAAAACCCTTCGAAAATCCTGAGAACTGTGACGTATGAAATCGATTTATTGGTCATGTGCCGGAGTTGCACACCCTTACCGCCGTTACATATAATGATTGTTTTAGGCTACGAGATGTGAAATGCTTCTCGCGATAGTAAAGAATTTACAGGCTAACTCAGGTTTCTCAGGAAAATCAAGCAAACATTGTGTGGTAAAGGCATTTGCCCACAACCCCTCGCCATGATTTTTCAAAACAGAAGAGCAGATTTTGACTATTGTGCTTCAAATTTTTACTCGATCTCCACGGATATGCTCCGAAGATCCTCTGTTCAACGAACGGCGTGTATATAGTATATATGCAATATCCGCGATATGCAGTTTGTTTAGAATAAGAAATGGGAATCTGAATTTTTGTTCATTCATCATTTTTCTACTGTGTACCTACTGCATCATTCAGTAGATTTTCATGATTATTGTCACTATTAACAGACTGTAAGTTCACTACAGCCATAATTTTAAAAAGAATAACTTGACCGTGCTGCTCCTGCTGTAAGAAAAGAAAACGATAAATTTTGATTTGATTTTTCTATTTATCTATTATCTTATCTATGATTATTTTTATGATTAATATAATAATCATAATGCATATTATACAAAATAATAATATAACTGCCTCTAGAATAAGTGATGTAACTAATATAATTTGTAGAAAATTCCAAATGATAACCGAGATTGATGATTGATTTAATTGATTCCATTTATTAGCTATAGTTAAAAAATATGAACAGCGCTAAAGATGAGTCTGAATAGGGAAGCTAAGTGAGAGAACAACAAAACTGAGCTGAACTAGCAAGATATCGACCTAACTAACTAAAGATAGCGAAATGTTGCGAAATAATAGAAGCGTGTAATTATTTTATGCTAAAACTAATCTACACGTCAGAGGGACTGGTTTGGAATTCTCAGAGCAATGATTGTTAGGCCCAATTTGATTGTTCTATACTTCCCGGGATTAAACCAATTAAAACGCCGTGATTGTTATAGGAGAGCGCATTAGTTGGCTTAATTGACCAATGGCACACAAGTCGATTTCATACGTCATATATTGATGATTACCAAAACACTTATGTTTTTTGGTAGACCTGTGTTTGGCTGGCTATATCTCAGCTTCTGGTTGGTCAATCTCCTTGATTCCTTTTTTAGAACATCAGTCAACACCTCAAGATAAATAATAAAGCATAATAATATTATGCTTTTTCTATTCTTTAAAGCATTTCAATGTTGCGAGCAGTGCCTTTCATTATGCCGAGACCATCACCTCTTTGTAGTTCTGTATAGTACTCTGTATATATATATATATTTATATATAGCATATATATTCAAAATTTATTAAAGTTTATGGTAGTAAGTTTGATGGGAATGTCTTTCAAAAGATTTGTTGTGAAGTTTGCATAATTTGCCATTCAACTCTGATATGGCCTTAGAGTTTTACCCTATCATTGTTTAAGCCACTATTTGGGTTTCAATAAATGACAGGCTTATAATGCATTATGTAAAGAGAATTATTTAAAATATATTTTCATAAAACTAAATAAAGCAGCATTTTATTTAAGCCCAATAGCAATCTAACACTTACCAGTGAATAGCTCTCACTGTCAGGTTATAGAAAGAATGCTTGGTGAATTATACAAACTTTACAAGAGCTATATATTATTAATAGTTTGCTAAATGCTTTGAAAGCTGTTCTCAATGAACTGACGGTAATAGATGGAATAAGCATACTCTCTTGTAATATAAAGGCCACTATTTATTGATCCTTGCTGTCTTAATATAGAGTCTCTTGCTAGTCTTCACAGTATGCCCACCATCAGAGTATCAACATCAAAAGACTTGTTCTTTTTTCTCACCTCTTTATTTGGAGTTGTTCTGTGTTGTGTTATCTGAGGCTAAATACAATGTGTGCAACAAAAAACTGCAAATTATATTCTCAGAAAAAAGACATGATTCAATTTAACATGCCGATCACGGACCAAAATAGGATCGGTGTAATAGTTAGGCAAAAAATTATTATAAAGGAAGAGCATGACTCACCTTGATTGTGTCTAGTCTCAAGCTATTTTAGGCTTACATGTGTGAAATATACCGCAAAAACAATGCCACAAAAACATGTCTGAGAAATTCTCAAATAAATAAGTATATCACATATAATCTTTATACAGAAGTTAAAAGTTGAAATAAGATAATTCAGATTCATTGTCATAATTTTGAAAAAAACATTTACAATCAACAGTCTACAATTAACAATCTACAATTAGCAATCTACAACTAACAATCTACAATTAACAATCTACAATTAACAATCTACAATTAACAATCTACAATTAGTAATCTACAATTAGCAATCTACAATTAACAATCTACAATTAGCAATCTACTATTAACAACCTACAATTAACAACCTACAATTAGCAATCTACATTTCACAATCTACAATTAACAATCTACAATTAACAATCTACAATTAACAATCTACAATTAACAATCTACAGTTTACATCTACGATGTTTACATCAAGAAAAATTTACTGCATCTTGTTTGTAATACCTGTTTTGTAGTCAAGTTCTTATTTTAATTTGCTTATATGCTAGTTTTTATTTTTCATATTTAAACACTGTCGCTGGCCTTTTTTGTCCTGGTAGACTCTGTACACACCGTTAGTTGAAACACAGGGGAAATAAAGTTGGATGTCTTTCCAACACAACCAAAGCTAAAGATTTTGATAGTATTCTACATGTATTTTGCTGGTTGTATCTTTGGACATTATTGATCCAATGTTTTTGATTAGGTAAAGAGAGCGAGCAATCATCATAAACTTTTATGTATAACTTCACACCTACACAATTGGGCCCAACACTTTGACTAACTGCTGTGCTACTGCCTATGTGGGCCTCATCACGCCTTAACAAGTAGGAACTGCAGTTTCATTTATTTTGTTTAACATAATCAATATTATAACCATATCTTTGTTTTGTTTATTGTTATATTTCTACTAATTAATAGAATTAATACACACATATTGCCTTAAAAGTTTGTAAATGACAGAAAATATTCGCTAAAACAATTCTTTGCTATTTATTTACATGTATTTCTCTTCAGCAGAGTTTTTGTACACAATTCCCGTCCGCCATTAACTATGAAACTCTGTGTTGTCAGCTGAAGCTGCTTTGGGAAAAACTTACATTATTTAAATTGTCTATGACTTTATGAATCAATATTCAAGCACCACCAGCAGATCATCTCACAATAGCAATATTAAATTTAAAAGTATTTCATGAATAAGTAATCATTCAAGGGTGTGTTGTGCAAAACTAAATATTTGTAAACTGTCACAACCGTAATAATAAGAACTAGGGAAGTCTCAGTGGTAATATAGCTCACATTCAAAGTTTGAATCCTTAATTTTAGGATGAATAATTGATGTATGAAATGTGCGTCATGATGTTTGAGTGATGAGGCTCCAGAGTACAGATATTGATATATATTTACTCTGAAGCCTTATTCGTGTTCTCCCTGTGCCTTATTCATTATATTAGAATGACTAGGTAAGTGCCGTACGTTTCTCAGGTGATAAAAGTCTCTGTGCAACAAGTTTATTTCTATTCAACATATAACAACAGTTACTGTTCTCACTTTCAAAACTTACATCATGAAAAAATTTTTTGTGCAGTTTAAATAAAACAAGAGAAAAAATAGAACAGCCATAAAAATTTCAAGCTTTGTAAACAACTTTAACTTTCAAACTTCAAAATATGAAGAAAATGTTTTGTGCAAGTTAAAAACTTTAAGAAAGATATTTAAACAACTATAGAACTGTTTAAAGTAAATGAAATAATTGACAAGTAAAAGCTAAATTAAGTCTGTTTCGCTAGGATTACAATAAAAGATGATTTGGTAATGATACAATTTATACAAACTGAGAAAACAAAATATAAATCCTGAACATGATGAAATGATAATATATATTTGTACATATAAGTGTGCATGTGTATAAAAAAGGTTGCTGTTTTACCAGAAGCTATCCACCCAAACTTTAAATTCGACGATTCTGTCACTTCTGGATCCTGGTACAAATGTAAAAAGGAGATATCGGACTGTCTTTGTCTGACAGAACTGAGAGAAAATGTAGAGGATATTTCTACTCGAGATAATACAATGGTCCGCATGAAAATTATTAACTTTGATCGCAATTTACCAATTGAACTTTATGAAAAACACGAAATAGAATACTGTGGAAAAGCATCGTGTTTCATAGAGTTAAATCTTTCATTACCGCAAGCCGATGTATTGCCGATGTATGGTTATCTTCTCTTTGTGGCCTGAAGCCAGTACACCAGCTTTTAGCCAATGTGTTAGTTTATTTATAATTACTCAGCTTTTGCTTCAAATAGACAAATTAGATCTGGTCTCCATGACAACAAGTTTGTTGCTAATGATATAGACTAATCAGCAGGCCTCTCACTAGCGGCTCACTGATAATTAAACCAAAAGTTCACTGCCGAAAAAGCATGGATAAAAATTAATACAACGACCGTTTACAGCTGTAGAAGCTTTTAACATTTTTAGCCATTGGGACTCCAGCAACTTTATATCAAGTGATGCTGACTCTGCTAGTGCATGTGTTTCATGTGAAAAAACTGAAATAGTAACTGACTATTGCGTCGACAGGTAAAATATGATGCATACTACAACCATCTGGTAATACATGATATATAATATATGTAATATAAATCATATACAGAGAAACATGGATAACTCGCCCTCAGATATAGCAAGCACATGGTTAACTCGAACGGATTTGCTTGGTCCATTCCCACGCAATGATAAATGGCTCTATATAACTCAAACTCAACACTGTTAATTCGAACTGTTTTTTGCCCAACGGCTACCGAAACGGTTGCTATCGCTTTAGAAAATCACTTCATTCCAAGCCATAGAGGTAAACCTCAACTTTTCATAATTCATAAGTGTCGTTATTACCACCATCGGCAAAATATTTTTGTCAACGACTTTTCTAAAGGTTTGTTGAAATTTGATTTACACCAAACATCCATGTAGCGATCGCCCTTCGGAAGTGAGGTGAAGTGAGGTAATCTTTGCATAAACTTAAAGAAAAATCGGCAAAATTGATCGTGGGTAAAATGCTTAAAAGAAAAGTATGTCTTTTATTTTGAGCATTTCAACAACGATCAAGTTTTGCCAATGTCAATCTAAAAAACGTCCTGGCAATAACATCACCTCAAACAACGAACCAATCTCAAGTGATAAAAAAATCTTTATACTTTTTGATAAAAAACGTTTTAAACTTTACATTAGAAGCATTTAATTTGAAACAAGCCATTTGTGCTTTTGATTTATATTATAGATTGTATATGTACATGTATCTACTAATAAATAAGTAAATACTCGAACTTGTGACAGTGCTCTGATAACTTGAACGCTCTAATAATTAGAACACTTTTGCTCGATCCCTTGAAGTTTGAGTCATCCGAGTTTCACTGTATATTATAAAGTATAGTATATATATAATTATAGTATATTTTAAAGTATAGGATTATATATACTGTACTTTAAAATAGTTAGTATAGTATCCTAGTATAATATACTACTATACTACCCTAATATATATATTATATAATATGTAACTATATTATATATAGTAGTATATTTAATAGCCAAAACAGTACTGTCTGTAGCATAGGTAAATATATATTAATATTATGCTACAGACATATATAATATATATATATAGCTTTATAGGTATATAAATAAAGTCTAGCAAGTCACTGGAGCTTTATTGATTGCTACAAACACTCAAAAGAAAAGTAATACAGGATAAATCAGACGGACAACAAAACATGAATGAACTCATGAACTACGGTTTGGAATTCCTATCATTGGAACTTTCACTCAGAAAGCAGAAGAGATAATGGAGATTGTTAGATTATTACAGTTAGATTAACAACACAGTTTGTCTGAGTGTTCAACATTTAATGAGCGTCTTTCATAAAAGTCTGGTGGCCACAAGGCATTTTCATGTCGTTTTTTGCCAAGGAGGCACGACAATGGGTATACTGAGTTTTAGGTTTAATAGATAGAATAAAGAATCCCATAACTTATTTACTATACCTACCGGAGATATTGTTGTCGAACAGTGATTATTCGCTATTAAAAGATGGGTAGAAATACATAAATTAGATTTTCTTTGCGCCATGCGCAATTAGTCAAATCAGCCAATCAGCTAGTTAAACATAAATCTATGCAGTTTTTTTTAATACGGGGCGTATTTGCTTTCACCGATAACATTTGTGTCCTTAGTCTGTTATATATAATATATATATGTCATTATATTATATACTTATACATGTATATAATATATATATTATACATGTACAATATATATTATATATAATATATTATATATTATATATATAATAATAATCAGTGCAGCTCAGAGCAGGCCAGGGAGATAAATCCCATTGCCAATAAGAGTTGACTTCCTGACATAAAACAACTAAGTTGCGTGTGTCATAGATTTTGAAAAAGTCAGTGTGCTGAAATTAACTTTATTAAAGTCTTAAAATTAAAATTTTAAAACTTAAATTAAAGAGTTTTAAGAGAAAGTTAAAAACTACCTTAAGTTCTTAAAATTAAACGTTGACTTGCAACAAAATTCACATTACAATTATTTGGTATCAAAAGATTCACCATGTCTTACTCTGTTTTGTTGTAAGAGCCAAATATGTGGAAATGGGATTACAAGCTCTTAAAAGCTCAAAAACGAAAAGCCACCGTAGATTGGAATCTCTTTATTTCGATGACGTAGCCACGAAACTTGGTTATCGTCTTGTCACATATGTTCTCACGTGAATTTAAAGGCCAATAAAAAGCTCAATATAAACTTATCGTAGCACTAGTTTATGACAAACACTTCGGGTTTTACCGAAGACCCCGTATAAAATATAGATGCTTGCTACTTCACAGTTTTGTTCCGGCCTGGTCTAATCGGCAAGTCGTAATCTGATCATGGGACCCAATACTTCGCAAATAATTTCTGCAGCACTTTTTGATTGTCACAAGTGACTAACAGGCTAGTCATGACTATCAGATAATGATATGTACTTCCTCAAGCTAAGGATAGAAAATTTAACAAATTTTTACGGTAAGTTATAAGATATCACTGATAAAAGTGACAACATTACGATGACGATAAAACAGACGCATAAGAACAATAGACATCACTTTATTGAATACGTGAAGTATAGTTGTGAAAATATTTCGACGAATAAGGTTGCATGAAAGTGTAAACAGAAACCATCGACCATAACTATGTCACATTTGAGCCATTTTGGACAGGGAATCCAAACTATGGCGGTCTCGAGTGGCTGCGATTTTCTGTTCATTTTTTAGCTTTTAAGAGCTTGTAATCACCTTTCCACATATTTTGCACCTACAACACAGAAGAGTAAGACATGGGTGAATCTTTTCAAATAACGGTAATGTGAATTTTGTTGCAAGTCAACCTTTAAACTATATCCGGCGTTATCATAGAATCTTAATAGATTAAAATTTTATTGCGGCTTAAAATTTTCTTAAAGTCTTATAATTAAACTTTGTGTCCCTAAAAGTCACTGTAGGCATATAATTGTGGGTTAATGTAACTTATGAAACGTGATAAACCCAAAAGAATACATCGTTTTACAAAATTAGGAATTTATTCATAGGAATTATTTATGTCTCTGTACAACTTTGCAAACAGCCCTAGCAACTGTTGTCAAAGCAGAAGGTAGAAGCTTCCATTGAGTTTTAAATTTTTATCAGATTTTAGCTGAAGCGCATTAGTTGGTGACAGATAGTCTCAACGGTGAGTCTGTATTTCACACTGTGCAGTATATTAATATAAAACAAAAATGTGCATAATATTATTGAAGAAGTTTTAACAAATGGAAAGTTTATGATAAATTCAGACTTGCTCAGATAATTTTTTAACACTACAAAAGAAATTTGTAATAAAACTTGAATAAAAAAAGGGTAACCGACCAAATTTATGTTAATTAATGTAATAATGTTCTACTATCACAGCTCATATTTACATTTCAGCGTGAAGTCTGACGTAATGCAAGTGGCTATGATGCAATTGCTACCCGCAATAATGCTTACCATGCTTACTCTTATATCTGGTAAAGAATATAAACACTATTTATAAACTATGTTAGGTAGAAATCATTTGTCCTATTTGACCTTTTAAGGATTTTTAAGTATTTTTATACTTGATTAATTATAAGATGGGTTGTTAGGCGTTATACTAAAAGTAATAAGGACTTTCCAAAGTGCAGCCTGCCTTCTAATTGATTGCTACAGTAGATATTTTAGAAATTATAGGTCTTTACGATGACCGTGCAGGGTTTTAGTTTTCAGGGGAATAAAAGGTTTTAGGCATTCAATAAACAGTTTATAATAAACAGTCTAATCAGTTTTAATAATATGATAATCGTTTTGAGGCTAGTGTTATGTTTTTATTTGTAGCAAAACAGCAATTTACAGCCTTGAACTCCTCTGTCTGCGTCACATCATGGAATGGTGTAGAAGTATTCACTGCAAGGTCAATCATTGATTGTACTCTGAGATGCCTGGAGCTCTGCCAGCCGTACTGTCAATATGAATCGTCTCACCAATGTGCAGTGATTTCAGTTGGAGGAGTAGACAACTGTTCAAGTAGCGAACACTCCCTCCGTGCTGCCACTATCTACTCCAGAGGAAAAGGAATCATTTCTGGTCAAGAGACAATTGTCTCATTTGGTAAGAAGTTCTTACATTCAAGTATATACCACGTACTTGTCCAATATTTTCACCGAGTTCCCACTGAGTCAAAGTATCACGGTTAGACAAAGATATGGTTATCATTATGTGTAAAACAGCACCATGTTACAGATAAGGATGACTTGAGTATAACAAATCAGACTACCTTTTGAATGCTAGAAGCTGACTTTTTACAGGGAAGACGGCAACATCTTCAAGTAAACACCCAGACGCTCGTCTCGCTAACGTGGTTGATCAAAGGTTTCCTTACCCAAATCATACACCATTCTGGACAAATCTTGAAGATAACCCGTGGGTGAACGTCAATTTGGAAGAAACTTATGTGATTATTTGTGTTGAATTCTTTACTCAAATAGGTGAAGCAGGTTAGAATGCAGGATTCATTTTTTTGTTTTTTGTAAGCCACTTTTACTCGACTAAGAAGGGCTTTTTGCATCAAAAGAATCGACATTATACTTTTAAAAACTGCAAGCCTTTTAAAACTAGAAGTCTTTTAATAAAAACAGATAAATCAAAAATAATATACGAGCTATAAAATGACCAAACAGTAAGAAGTAAAATTAATTAATAAAAATGTTTCAGATAAAATGTTAACAGGGATGATGGATACTAAAAAATATACAGCGAGTGAGCAATAATAATAGACACAAACAGCTGAACAATTGTCTTATTAAAAGCCAAATAACGAATGAAAAAAAGAGATAGGAAGATCAAAAGAATAATGTACATGTAAGTACAAATAGAGAAATTAACTCTTTCACTAATGCGCAAAATGCTATTTCATTCAAATTAATTCAAATGAATTTCAGAAAATCAATTTACCGCTAGTATTTGTGTAACATCTCAATAATCAAAACAGTTACTGTTTTGCTGTAAAATACATCTTATTTAGAACAAAGTTTTCTACAGGATAAGTATAAAATTGTTCAGTGAATCTGTTTCTTACAAAAAAGAAGTTATAGTATTACAAGGAACTTGGAATAAAAGTAGAAAGCAAAAGAATGAATAAAAAATAAAACAAAAAAGCGAAACAGCGAGAAACAGTAAAAAGACTAATGAGAGAAAAAGATAGGACAAAAAAACTATAAATTTTCTAAAAATAGTCTAAAAAGACTGTCTAAAAATAGAAACATAAAATTGAATGAAAAACTTTGGAAGAAAATCAAAAAGTCTTACAGAATGAGTGAATTAAATGAAAAAAACCAGAAAAGTTGGGTGATCAAGAATAAAGTTAAACTACTATATATGCATGAGTTTACCAGAGAATATAAAATGAGAGATGAGTTGGGATGTCTAGCATAAAAAATAATCATGATAGTTTGCAAAAAAACATTAAAAGTATGTAGTAAAATGCAAAAAAGGCTAAAATATACTAAAAATGGAAGAGATTGATAGAATAATTATATTGCTAACATTTTCTTACTGAAGCCCATTAC
This sequence comes from Watersipora subatra, assembly GCF_963576615.1. Taxonomy (NCBI): domain Eukaryota; kingdom Metazoa; phylum Bryozoa; class Gymnolaemata; order Cheilostomatida; family Watersiporidae; genus Watersipora; species Watersipora subatra. The sequence goes on from NC_088713.1 coordinate 20,129,780, forward strand.
TAATAAACTGTTAGTTTTATAGTTCTAAGAGCATTCCCAAATGTTTTTTTTATTTCCAGAGCCTGAAACGAAAAACATGCATGTTCTGATTGGTGAGAGTGTGGCAGACTTCTCTAGCACGTCGATACAGAACTTCTCTCTAACTTATCGTGCCAAACTTTGCAACTACTACAGCGAAGTAATCCTACACGACAGCAGTCACATGTTTGACTGCATCAGACCGATGATTGGACAACATGTTCGTGTTATGGAGATTTCCCCTATGACCCAGGTGAGGACTGTTAGTGTGGAAGTTTATGGTTTCAAACTTGTTTAAAATTATCTAAGATTATAGCAATTTTTGTGAATATCTTGATCATTTTTTGTATACCTTAACCTTGAACATGTGTGGAAAGGAGAATATCAACAGAGATTTATTTAAGATTTGCATGTTGTATCCCTTCTGAGATATGTATTCAGTACAATGTTTGACAACATCTCTTATATGCCATATGTTGTATCCCTTCTGAGATATGTATTCAGTACAATGTTTGACAACATCTCTTATATGCCATATGTTGTATCCCTTCTGAGATATGTATTCAGTACAATGTTTGACAACATCTCTTATATGCCATATGTTGTATCCCTTCTGAGATATGTATTCAGTACAATGTTTGACAACATCTCTTGTATGCCATATGTTGTGATTATTGATATTTTTACTTTTTAAGTTTAGTATATTTACCCAAACTGATTGTGCCACAACTAAATTTCAAAATATTTAGATTTTTCTCTTCATTTTCAACTATGTGCTTGTCAATTGCAAGTTAAGAAATAGACTTTGCTTGTTCAAAAAAATTTCGCTCTTTCCTTATTTAAAAGTTAATCGTAGACCTATTTAACATGTAATCAAAGTTCGAATAAGTTAGAAAAAAATTATTCATGACTTATTCAAGGTAGAAAATGTCAACAATCAGCTACTGAAACAATTAAATGCTTATCATCCAGCAACAAAACAAACACACTACTCCTCACACACAGTTTTTTGTATTCATCTCGTATCGATTATTACCAAAGATAAAGGTGCAAAATGTCTACTACCAATATTGAGTCACTTTTTATTAAAATCAATGAACTATAGTAAAAACTCGCTAAATCATGATAATAAACAATTTTAACTGTCTTTATGTGTAAGCAGCATAGAACAATAATAGCAAAGTTTGAAGCACAAGTGAGAACAGTCCTTTTTACATTTAGTTGCAGGAACTAATCTTTTTTAAACAAACTGCATTTTTTTCAGTAATCTCTAATATGCATATATTTTCAACTTTCAACTTATGAATGTGTTTTAATATCACACTTTCATTGTTAAATATTAGCTTGCACACTTTAGGCTCTAATTGTTTAAAATTACCACATAAATATATTCATTTCCCTAATTAGTTTTTTGGTTTTCAACAGATGTAACACTGTGTTTTAAGCTTGTGATGGTTACACTTTAAACAATCAAGTCTGAAACAAAAGCGTTATTAAATGAATTTACACAGAACTAACATCAAAAGAGAACAAAATTATTAAACAATTTGGTAACATCAGCTAGAAAAGCAACCTAAACACAAAATAACACGAATTGTTAAATGTCAGGTTAGGAAAAAGCACATCATTAGTATTGATTCGGTTTTTAGTTATGACACATATTTACTTTAAAATGGTGGTTATGACTCATGGGCATTTCTCACCTTTTCACCAAACTTTAGTTAAGCGGTTGTCTGTCAGCCTGGAAAGATTGTTAGTTTGGACCATTCGGCTCTATTTTCAAACAACCTCCGATTTCTACTTCATATAGGTTTGTTACCTTCTCTATGAGGAATTATGGACGGTTGGGCGACAGTCAATAGGGCGACAGACACTTAGGCGACACTTTCGGTTCGAAAGGTGACAACTTCAGACGGAAGGGCGACACAGCGGACTAACAGGCGACAATTCTGGACATTGAGGCGACAATTCTGAGGGCAGGATTAATTCAAAATATTAAGTCCTGTTATGTTGTTGTGAATTAGTAGTGAACTCTAACAAGACGCCAACTTTATTGATGCCCAGATCGGAATTCTTGCATTAGTCTTGGCATTTATTACCTGCTTATATCCTCATTAATCTGATTACATTATTCTTTTACACACAGTAGAATTTCATATTGTATTATTGAATGTACCCAATATTTATTTAATTGAGATGGTTATTATTAAAAAAAAAATGCTGAGATTAATCTGTCTTTAATCTCCCAACTATTCTTCTGTTCATCCTTTTCCACAAATTTAACTCTAGAGTCTGTCAACTCCACACACTCAGAAGTCATTTAGCCAGTCACTATTTTCTTTTTCACATCCTTCCTTGAATGCTTGGAAAAACTGGCAAGTTGCTTATCAGTGTGGCAAGAGTCTGAGATTCTTTACCGCCTAATTTATAACATCATAGAGGTACCAACTTTTTTAACCCCTTTGAAGCAATGCATTCTTGAGTCACTAGCATACCGCTGTTGATGAGTCATTATACTATCTTTGGCTCATGTATCATGTATTAGGACCCTCAGTAGTAGCTCTCAAATTAATGTATTTTCTTGTTCTGATTGCCGTATGAAAATAAATACATACATATGAGTTTAGCTTGATACATTTTAATAAATTTGCTTTTTGGTAGATTTATACAAATAGTAAAGCTGATTTTTATCATATATAACTTTCAAAAATACGTATATCAATAGTTTGCAGCATTAAGTTTTTTTACAATGCCTTTATTCTGATTGATACTATGTAGATAAACCCATCTAGTGATAGAACTTCTCTTTCCTATCTAGAATGACAAGATCAGGTTCACGGTTATAAATTGGCAACTGAATATTACTTTCTGCTAATTCTAAAACTTAAATGAAAAGATAATTTGAATTACAGGAGTATAATTATACACAGTGACTCGCAGGTACTCGAATGCACTTGCACTTCCAATCATACACAAAAATAATTGCAGGAAATTCCCTACACCACTATTTAATAAAGTTGTCATTAAAGTTCAAGCTGATGGCTGTCTATGTAATATCTTCCCATCTTTTTTGAAGTCTGTCCTTTGTTAAAATAGTCGTGTATAAAAAAGATTCACAGTGTGTGTTAAAATGCAAAATATAGTATATGATGTGGCACGTGGCAGCATTAACCTGCAACTGAGTATATATCACAAAGGTCATTGAGGTGTTGATCACTCCTCATTATCTCAAACTACAGGTTGTGTGTGCCATCGGGATCTGTGACAAGAGTAATTCGGTCAAATATCTCAAGTGACTCTAAAGGTAACATGGCATCAGGACCGGTTAATTTCTATGCTTTGGAATGGATCATTTCTCCATAAGCTTTCTGTGATGCTGTTTAGTCTTCTTGCAACAAGCTGCAGAAGTTAGTAAAATATGGATATATCTTAGACACCTATGTCAGAAAAATCCTTTATTCTTCATACTCAAATAAAATCGCGACAAACATACATCAGTGTGAACCGCCTATTGAGTCTGCATTATAATGACATTGAATTATTATCATAATTGTAAAGAAACAAGGATAAGGAAATCATTATTTCCACAAGTGAATGAGAAATCACAATAATAGGGAATTGTCTTTTCATCTCACACAAAGAGCAAACTTCTCCCAGCTACTGTGAATTTCGACGATCGAAACCATAAAACTATTTCTTCTCGAGGTAAGATAACTCTAAAATTTCAACAATCGTAGACAAGATTGTCGACATTTTAGCCGAGAACGTGACTTTTCGAACAGTTTTGAACAAACATTCTGATACAAAAACAAGTTTTGGTGTTTTAATTGAATAAGCTAGATGCATTTTTGGAAACAAAACCTTAATGTTTTGTTAACTGTCTGGGCTAGCATAATCAGAGAAATCTCACCAATGGCGCTTAAAAATACATGTTGCTATTTCGATTTATAAAAACGTTTGTGAAAAAACAATAACACTGTCAAGGCTACATTTCAAAAATATACGTAAGCATTGCACACGATGACAGCTTGTCATAGCTTGTCAGTACATTACTTCGCCTTCAACCAAACAGCAAATTTGTCGCCTTTCAGTCTGGAATTGTCGCCGGTTTGTCTGCCGTGTCGCCTTTCCGTCTGAAGTTGTCGCCTTTCAAACCAAAAGTGTCGCCTAAGTGTCTGTCGCCCTAGTGACTGTCGCCCAAAAGTCCAGTTACCTCTATGAGGTATTCATTAACATATTGGAACCATCTTTTTCTTAGGTCTTCCAGTTAATCTTGTACTTTCTACTGTGTAATTATTAGCTACTGTGGGCTAATCTGGTGGTCGTCGTCTTGCATTTCCATACCATCTGATTTGACTGTTTTTATTTTTATCTGCTATCAATATTAGGTGCATTGCCTTGCATAAGTCATTATTAGAAATTTTATCCATCTTAGTTACTCCATTGATCATTTGGACTGCCTTTATGTCTGCTGCTGTTACTTTCTTTCATGTTGTTTGGATTGATGTACGGTGCTTCACTTCCGTAGAGCAAGATCGGTCATAATATTCCAGCGTGTACTATCTTCTTCATCTTTACTGGAACATGTCTGTCTTTGAGGAGTTTATAGAGGAACTCCAGGTTCTGTGAATACTTTTTAATTCTTTTGTTAATCTGAAAGTCAATCAGCCTGCTCTCAGACAGCAGGCTGCCAAAATACTCGCATGTTTTATCCTTGGGTCTCAAAGGCTAATACTTGTTGTTTGAGATCAAAAATAGAGGAAAATAGTTGTTTGAGATCTACTCAGCACAACTATTTTCTTTTTTTCTAAATTTACATGTAGCTCAAGCCTGTGTCTCTTAAAGCATTCAAACCACATCATAAGATGGTTCCGTAGCTCTTCCTCACTTTTATTCAATTGAGCTATGTCAGCAGCATATGCCAAGACATTGGTCAATGGTTGAGTATCTGCTACGTCTTTTATTATAAGATCTAAGTACATGATAAAGAGCAGCGGAGAAAGCATGCTACCTTGTCTCACTCCGGTTGTTGTCTCAAACCACAGATTTTCTCCAGCCCCAGTACTGTACTCAAACTTGTTTGATATGTGCTTATGATTGCGCTTGTAAGACGGTAGAGGGCAATATACTGCTCCATCATTTTCCACAGCCTACCCCTGGAGACACTGTCAAAGGCTTGCTCTAGATCTAAGAACACCATGAAGAGTGGTTGGTTATACTCCTAGTGCTTGCTTATCCATTAAACGTTTTATAGTAAATATCATGTCCACAATACTTCTATCTGGTCTGAACCCATGTTGCCATACTGCCAGTTAGTTTTCTATCAGATCCTTTATTATTTTCTCCAAAATCTTTTCATAAAATTTAGCAATATGATTCAGCAAGAAGATTCTTTAACAATTTTCATAAGCTAGGTGGTCGCCTTTATTCTTGTAGGTAGGGCATACAACTGCTTGTCCCCATTCTGATGGTATCTTTCCTGACTGGTGTGCCTGTGTGAACAGTTCTGTGATTACTGGTGCAAAGGTTGTAGATCCTAGTTTTAATATTTTTTGAGCATTAGTCGCTGCCTTGTGCTTCCCTGGTTTTGATGTTTTAATTGCTTCATCTACTCCATTGATAGTGATAATTTCGGCTCTTATTTCGAGTTGTTTTTGTTGATTAGGTTCTTGTAATTGGTAACTTACCACTTCCTCTCTCGCAGTGCAGTCTAGGAGTATTGAGAAGTAGTTCTTCCATGTTTTATTCTTTCCGTTAATATTTGTTCTGTTTCAAGATTCCTGATACTGTATGCCTTTTCATTATTTCCTTTTCTGTATGTTTTTGCTAAATGAAATATTAATTTATTGTTTCCTTGCAGGTCTCTCATATCTGACATATTTGCATTCAATTTTTCTGTTTTGTGATAATCTTTGCCTTGTTGGTTGCGTTTCTCTTCTCTCCATATACCTCCCTTCTTTCATTTGTTCTTTTCTTCATCCTAAGTCTAAAATCCCCAGATTCTTGACTGCATCTTTCACAGTCCTCAGTCCACCATAAGGTATGTTTCTTTTCATTCTTCTTACTATATTGGTATCTCATGGATTTCTCAACTGCTTTGTAGATGTCTGATTTTAATTTAGCCCAGCTCTCTTATGTCTTTTTAAAATGCTCGTCATAACATTCTCCGGTTTATTGAATACCTCTAGAAATTTCTCTTTTGGTTCCTCTTGTATATTACTAACGTTGATCTTTTTGGTTCTTCATCTTAGTTGTTAAGACCTTGGTCCTCATCACCACTAGTCTTGTGATCGGAGTTCAAAGAGACTGATAGCATTGCTTAAACATCTCTCACCGTCTTATGATTCGCACACACAAAGAGGTCAATCATTGTTTTCCTGTTGTAATCACATGCCTCTCTGTTCCAACCATACCATTTGAACTTAGGACTTTCATGATGTTTAAAGTAGATGTTCATTATTTTCATGCTGTTACCGGGCACATGGATTTAGAATAGTTTTTCCCCATCATTTCTGTCCTCTATACTAAAATGTCCAATATTGTCTTCATATACTTGCCTATCTGTACCTATGTGGCCATTGAAATCTCCCTAGGTTAGAATCTATTCTTAATAGATACATGTAGCGCTCAAGTATAGTTTAAAAAGCAATAGATACATTTAGCACTCACTTTTTGCAGTATGTCATGAGAGGCGTCTTTCTCAGCCTAAAGCCTTTTTTGCTATGGTGCATATATTTAAATTATGGCTCATCTCTGGTGCTTTGTTTTCACAATGATTTTTATGATTTTGCTGTTAACATTTTAAAGCTGGTAATACATGCACAAAGGTCTTCATTCACAACTATGCCCATTTCATGTCTTCTATTATTATCTCCACTGCTGATGTAAATATAATTTCCTCGTATGACTTTAAGTTCATTAATCTTATCCCTTGTTTCGAAAAGTCCGAGTATATCAATTTGATGTTCCTTCATCATCTCTGTTGTATTTTTAAGGGTGGTCTAACCCCATGTTTATGTTGCTGTTAACCACACCCACTGTTTTGTAAGTTTACAGTGACTCATGTTCATTGGTGTGTGACTTATGAAAGACGCTCATTAAATGTTGAACATTCAAACAAACTGTGTTGTTAATCTAACTGTAATAATTTAACAATCTCCATTATCTCTTCTGCTTTCTGAGGGAAAGTTTCAAAGATAGGAATTCCAAACCATAGTTTGTGAGTTCATTCATGTTTTGTTGTCCATTTGATCTATCCTGTGTTGCTTTTCCTTAGAGTGTTTGTAGTAATTAACATAGCTCCAGTGACTTGCTTAGCCTATTCTGGCACCCTGAGCTATTAAATTAATTTTCAACAAAATGTAATTTATCATCTTCATTTATCTTCTTTATCTTTATCATCTTCTTTGTCCAATATTTCATGCCTTGACAGAAGTAGAACCTGAAAATATTTTAGATTTACGCCTAAACATTAATGAATGTGACTTATCGTTATTTGGTGTATCAAACTTTTGTTTCCGTTGTAATCTTCTAATATATTGTAATATTAATGTTGAATGGTTTATGGCTTAGATTGTTTCATATGAAATGTTTACAACTTACTTCATGTGATCTTTTGCTGAGCACATACCCAATGGTTTTGCCCACCACGCAGGCTGATCGGATAAGTAAGTGACTGTCATTAGTTAGCTTACTAAAATTTTCTATTGGCAATCTGCCAGGCTCATAGCAAGTGGCAGGCAACTCTCATTACTGCTTAGTGTTTATAAGCTGATTTTTAGTACCCGGGCAACGCCAGGTAGCACAGCCAGTATATCTGTTTTTCTTGTGTTTCAAGGTGAGTTTGGCAAATCCATTAGGTAATCATTCTATTACCGGTGCAATGCCGGGCATTTGACTAAAATCTAGTAGTTTTCAGCGAGAGGCACGTTCAAGAAGTTTAATTCAAAGAGTTGTATAAAACTAGAATGATTGTATTTTTGCTTTCATTCTGCGCTATTACCCTGGCTGCCTAGTATGTCATGAGAAATCATCAGGCATGCTGGTAAAGCGCTGAGAATAACCATTATTTTATTTGCACAAATGTTCTACACAAACATTACTGCGGCTGAGAGGGCTGTTCAAAAAAACTGATTAACCAGAGTTTGAGTCCCATGTTAAGCAATATTTTATCCTGATGTGAAACTCTGGCTTTATCAAAGACTTCATCAAACTGGCTTGACCTGCAACAATGTGGATAGTCTTCCTATTCATTAAGTAGTCTCACCCTGCATTGGTCAAGTAGTCTCATTATGCATTGGTCAAGTAGTCACAATATGCATTGGTCAAGTAGTCTCATTATGCATTGGTCAAGTAGTCACAATATGCATTGGTCAAGTAGTCTCCATATGCATTGGTCAAGTAGTATCAATATGCATTGGTCAGGTAGTCTCAATATGCAGCGGTCAAGTAGTCTCAATATGCATTGGTCAAGTAGTCACAATATGCATTGGTCAAGTAGTCTCAATATGCATTGGTCAAGTAGTCTCACTATGCATTGGTCAAGTAGTCTCAACATGCATTGGCCAAGTTGTCTTAATATGCATTGGTTAAGTAGTCACAATATGCATTGGTCAAGTGGTATCAATATGCATTGGTCAAGTAGTCTCAATATGCATTGGTCAAAGTAGTCTCAACATGCATTGGTCAAATAGTATCAACATGCGTTGGTCAAGTAGTCTCAATATGCATTGGTCAAGTAGTCTCAATACGCATTGGTCAAGTAGTCTCAATATTCATTGGTCAACTAGTCTCAATTTCCGTATTGATAATGAACCCTTAGCTAAAGTCTACTTAGACAATAAATTATTTTCAAGAATTCCACTGGACATACACAGGCACACATGTATACTTTTAATTTTTTTACTTTAGTAAACATGAAGTCACAACTCCAAAGTGTAGACAAAATACACCTCAGAAACCAACTAAATCGAAAATAGTTATTACTCATAGTTAACCAGCATATTCTATGAAAATATTTGGAAAGCTTTTATGTTTACGGTATTTTGGTTTTAACAACTTTATGTAATGTGACCAAAGAGCAGTTTTTACGACAATATAAAAAGTAGAAAGTGGAAGTAAATCATTGCATAGCGTACAATCATGCATAGCGACCTGATTGGTAATATAATGCTATAATCTAAACACACACAAACCCATGAAAACAACTTGTCAATACAATTGACTTATTGGGAATATAGTCATTACATTGGTTAAGGAACCCATGTTCAAAGCACATCAAATATATCAGTTCTTTTATCATATATTTCAATACTTCAGTCTTGGCATTCAAATGAGCCTATATTCAATACACAACAAATAATATAATTATGAAAAACAAGGTTTCAAAAATATTTTCTGCAATAAAAAAACACTTGGTTGCGGTTTTCACAATGTGGTGGCATAATTATTATTTAGCCTTAGGTAGTCAATTCCGTCCGCTGCCATTGAAGCTGCGCATTTTTGTGACAAACTTTGTGGTGCTCTTAAACCCAGTGATCGCTAATAATAAACTAGGATTCTAGATAATCAACAGTGCCCGGGGATTGTGCTTACGTCCGACCAATACAAACACAAGTTCTGGGTTAATAAATTTTGGTTAATTGTTATATTTTGCGTTTTTCATCCTTTCGTTCATTTTAAACATTTATAGTAATTATTATCACACCGGTTTATATATATGATTCTAAACGCTTTCAAAATATGATTATGCTTTTATAAATATACTATCGTTGATAAAGGTAATGAAATCACATGATTAAATTGTGACCTGCAGTAGCGTGGCCCTAGGACTATAGGTAAATTGCGCTTTCGCAAGATCATGCAATGCTTGAAATTAATTAGCCTCAGTCATGCCCTTCAACATAACAATAAAAAGAGAGAGCTAGTGCATAATATCATCGGAAAAACATAGTACGGTGCATGAAATCTGAGATACTTATCATAGAAATAATCGGTTCATGGAGAGCTAATGATACTGACTCCTTTGTCATTTTCATTGGTTTTCTGGAGTTGTGCTACCTCCGCCTGCCACTAGCATCACTATCGTAATTAGCGTAGTTGATAAATAAGCGGTAAGAACACACAACACCAAAAATGAAAATTGTGACGTTATAATTTTCGAGCCTTTGCCATTCAACATTTTTACGGTAGAGCTCTGGGGAAATCTGATAAACAACAACCAATCTCTGGTTCACCATGTCAAGCAATGGCTAATTTGAAAGCCAAGATATTAAAGAACTTGAATAAGCTGAAACAGTACTTATGTAATTGATGTACTTTAAAGCGCAGCATGAGGTTAATAACTAGGACTGTTGGCCGTTTGGGGTAATAATTGTTAAATTGGCCCAAAGCATGTATTGTTTTAGTAAATATTTTAATAAAGATTTAGCTTTCCAGGAAAGTTTTGCAAACTCATTAGGTAATTATTCTTTTGCCCAAGCAATGCTGGGCATTTGGTTAAAGATCTAATGTAACTTTTTTTAAAAGTTGTATCAAGCTGAAAGGTTTGTCTATTCTCTTTCATTTTGTGCTACAACCCAGGGTGTCGGCGGGTTTAGGCAGGTGTTGGCGGGTGTCAGCTGGTTTCAATTTATAATTCTACTAGCCGTACCACCCGGCGTTGCCTGAGTAATAAAAAGTCTTTGGACAGAAAATTGACTTGTCCTTAACAGATAACAACAATTACTATTCTAACTTTCAAACTACATATCATGAAAGAAGTGTTTTCAGTAGTTGAAATAAATTAAGAGAGAAATTAAAAACAACTGCAAAAGCTTTCAAACTTTGTCAAACCGTATTTTTCAAACTTTATATCATGAGGGAATGATTTTGTGCAGAACAGGTTCTTTTCTTTGGAGGTATTAGACAATGTGTAACTTTTGAGAATACATGTATTTAACAGATTAATAAAAAATATGACAGAATATGGTAGTATTTTGTGATTGAAATTTTATTAGAACAATGTCTGCCAAAAATGGTTGAATGAAAAATTAATATTAATAATAAAGGTTGGAAACTAACTAAGTAATAATAGGTAACAGTGATAGGACAATGAATAATGGTTAAACTTCAAACAAATATTAAACTCAAATTATGTTTAAAAAATGCAAGTTGCAATTAAAACGATAACGTAACAAACTGTAAAAACCTATATTATAAACTTCACAAGTTACACAAAGTTTATAAATGTAATATGAGAATGTAAATCTACCTATATGTATATGTATTTCTCAAAGTATGTAAATGTATGTAAATATAAGAGCGTGTGGAATAACTGATACTAACGATAAATTTTCCAGATAATCTTAAAAATGATTGTTGTAAAATGTGAAAATAGTTACGAATTACTAATTGGTTAGGTTTAGAAGGAAAGATGGGAAAGCTAATACACAAAGTGAGCACTGATAGAAAAAAATTTGAAACACGCATTTAACGAACGAAACATTTGGCTGTTGAGGAAAGGAAATAGCGCTTGTTACTATACTATATCGCTATATAAATAAACGCTAATTAACACAATGAATGACATTTATCAAAATAAAAACAACCGTAAAGGTTTTCAAAATTTGTCAAACAACTGTAACTTTCAGACTTCATATTATGAGGAAATGGTTCTCAAACCACTGTAAATTTAAAAGTTCATAACTTTCAGCTTTTAATAACTTACAGTTCAACCTATTCTAGCAAAACATTTCTAGCGTTGCTAACCAAGTTTTTCGAGATCTGAAACAATTTTTCCATTAAAATAAAATTAAGTAGATTTTAATCCATTCCAAAATGAGGAAAAACTTGGGTATATTTGGAGATATACTTCGGTAAAGTATGTTTTCAACATTTTACACCATCAGCTGTACTGTATACTGCATACTATAAATAGAAACGGGTATATATAGATCGTGCTTAATTTTAATAAAATGTTTTATATTTATGATGATGGAAAAAGAAAGCAAAAGTAAACATTTTGTACGTTTGGCTTTTAAAACATCCAAAGCATTAAAGGTTAAGATACAATACTAAAAATTGCAAAAATAGATAATGAAACAGCAAAAAATGCAACAGATAGTTGTATCAAAAATCGTAGGAAAAAGAAAATATATACAGCAATGGCCTGTTTACTTACTATCTTTAACTTAACAACTTTGCATCTTTACTTAACAACTGTAATTTTTAAACTTCATATCAAGAGGAAAAGGTTTTGTGCAGGACAACTAAAATAAAAATAAATAATACAACTGTAAATGTTTTCAAACCACTGTAAATTTAAAGTTCATAACTTTCAGCAATGTATAGCTTTTAGTAACGTACAGTGGAACCTCGGTTATCAAACAATAATTACAAAAGGTTGTTATGTGTTACCTGTTAGGTTACGCTATGTGTTAGGTTGTTCTAACGTTGCTAACCGAGTTTTTCCAGATCCAAACAATTTTTCCCATTAAAATAAAATTAAGTAGATTTTAATCTGTTCCAAGATGAGGAAAAACTTGGGTAAATTCGGAGATATACTTCGGTAAAGTAAAGTTCTAAATTTTACACCATAAGATGTAGGCTACTGTATACTGCATACTATAAATAGAAATGGGTTTATATAACCCGTGTTTAATTTTAATTAAATGTTTTATATTTATGATGATGGAAAAAGAAAGCAAAAGTAAACACTTCGTACGTTTGGCTTTTAAAACATCCAAAGCATTAAAGGTTAAAATACAATACTAGAACATATGCAACAGATAGTTACATCAAAAATCGTAGAAAAAAGAAAATATAAACAGCAATGGCCTGTTTACTTTACATCTTTAAAGGAGACTCGTCATCCAAAACAACTCGACTGTAACAACTCGAAAGTAACTCGACTGGAAGGGTCAACTCCGTAGCAAATTTCTTCAGTAGAGGAGGCGTCATCCCGCATGGTTTCTCCCTTTTTGTAAAAAATTTACCAAGCGTAAAATGCTCATTCATTTCCAAGCGTTTCCGGAGCTTTGCTAATTGCAATGCGAATGCTCCAGTTTAGTCGAGAACCGAATTTATGTTCAAGCTCCGGGGCAAACAAATCTCAAATTCTTTGGGAGAAAACCTAAGGCTAAAATAATTGGCAGGCGCATGCTATATATTTTATATGAAAACGCTTCTGATCGCTATGGTGCAATAGCTCAGTGGTAGAGCATCTGGATAAAACTCCCGTCGATGAGAGAGCCGTCGTGAGTTCGAATCTAGCAGACCGCTGACAATCAAGTATTTAAGATCTATAGCCGGATATTCGACAGACGGACTTTGAGAAATATATATATAAATTATCATGGCACCTTTGATGGAGCCATGATAATTTATTTAATCAGCCTGCATTGCACATGGTTAATTGCAAAAAATTTCTCCTTTCTCTAGCAAAATTAAACAAAAGCTCATCAGTTTAATTTTATAACAGAGGATATGGAGTTGTGTCATCATGTTATATCTGTATTAATGGTAATCCAGCTACTATAAACACCTCAATGGTTCTTTTCAGCTTGACAAATTATTACAAGAGTTGTTAAACTATTGTTGCTATAGTATCACAAAATTAATTAGATGAAAATACAATCAGCAAATAATTAGCGTATCTTTTAATTTTTGTCCAGGTCGGTTGCATACACATTTTCATTGAAAAGAATTGTCGATTGCTGCTTATTGGAAACTCACTCCCCATAAATAGTTAGAAGTTTCTGCATCCACTGGTATATGGTTTATCTAAAGAGTATTTATTGTCGTGTAACAAAAAACCAGTTTAGAGTACATTCATACCTTTACATACAAGTGCCTCAACATGCAATAAATTCGATGTGCGAGCGGAGATTTGAGTAATCTTTGAGATATGAGCATATGAGCTGATTGTCTACTGCTACTGTATGGCCAAGTTTTTGAAATGTTGCTTTTGAGAACAACATCGCTTAGTCTTTCTTCTCAAATTCGTTTGAACTAAGTTTTTAAAAGGTTGGCCAAAAGTTAGAATGAACGCTCGGCAAAACGCAGCTAACCGGAAACAGATACTAAAATGCTAAACTGACAAAATTATAGTAAGTTTAGTGAAAGATTGAAATTTAGTTTTAAGTGTGTGTTTACTAAGTAACTTGGTAAACAAACTAGAAACTAAATTTAACTCGAATGAATTTAGCTGTTAAATTCGTTCAAGTTAAATTTAAAGTTTCTATTTGGTAAAGTGACAAAGATTTAGTGTACTGAACGTGTTGCTCTCAAGTCTCTCTCAGACTGCTGTTATGTACAACATCTGTCTTGAAGGTAAAAATTCCATAAAGTAGTGTACATGGTGCTGTTACATTTTATTACAGATCATAGCAACTAAATAGGTATTTGTTACTTTCTTAATGTATGAACTGAATAACAATAATTAAAAACATGTTTTTCCACCAAAACACTAATATCCTCTGTAGGTTTTTTTTTGTAAAATGCTAACGGATTGATTTGAACTTATATATATATTTTATATTTAAAATAAAGCTTTGAGACGCTAGTGAATTGACATATTTTTACCAATTTTCTTGACTAAACACAGAATAATTGGGATCAAGATAATGAACTAGCTATTTTCAGCTTAGATGTATAACTATTTAATTTACCGGGATAAAGAGTAATACTTAATGAATATATGCTAATCTTCAACAGGAATCATTTAAAGGAGTTATCTGGAAAGCTTCAGTTAATAATCTACTAGTATTCACTAATCACAAGTTATTATTTTTATGCTTGAGTAACAAATTCTAGCTCTTCTATTTGTGTTGACGTGTTTCACTGTGTTTACGCTACAAACTATTCAATAATATCTTTATATGAGTTTGTTACTATTGAGCTGGTTATATCACTATGTAATAACCATGCAAAAAATTTTCTTGATTTTTTATAATAGCCACTAACTTTTTACAATGTATTAACTTTATTGTATAACATATCAACTTATATTGTACACACAGTACGATGGTTGATATTGTGCGGTGCAACGACTCATACAGTACAATACAGTGAGTGACATCTCAACTGTATATTACAATAACTCAAAGTGTGAACTGTTTTGGCTTATAATGTACAGTTATTGTGGGGCAGTCTTGACTGGCGTACAAACTGCTGCTATGAGATTTTCAAATCTAAATGTCATCATCTTTATTTTATGTTCTCAACCTCAGTCCTGCCTAATGGAAGAATTTTCTTTTATCAGAAACTAATGACATCGTCAAATTGAGTGCTTGGATTAGTAGTCTATGAGACACAATGAATCTGTTCTACAACCACATTAAAAGATTTCTATTAGCACAAAAAACTCAATTCAATGATTAATATCACAGGATCTTCTGAGACTACTTCTTTTAATTTAAAATAAATGAGTACTAAGAATATAGCGAAGTATCTAAAGGCTGGTTTACTATATCATCGTATCCCGGTTAATCATAGGTTACCTCAGTGATCACCGATGATAGCAATGTTCACACCATCACAAACCTAACCGCATTTCCATCAGTAAATACTCCGTGACATAGTGCTATCATTTTTCTTTTCATTTTTTCACATTTCTCTCTTTGTTTTCATGTACTTGAATCAAATACTAGTCCTGCAGCATGTATCATAAACTGAACTAATAAATGACGCAATCAGCAACCACGAATTACTAAATTACTAACGCCAAAATGGTTCACATTTGAAAGGCAGTCATTGATGCGAAAAATCTTTTGCAAAGAAAAACTTTCAATATTTCAAAAAACTTTCTCGAAATATCAAGAAATTTTGACGGCTGCAAACCTCACGTTTCTTCGTGGCTTCATCAATCTCATCAGTTAACGGTTCACATAATCGAGGATGTAAGCCGAAAGGAAAACGCCGCCATGTGGCGATATAGTGTGTACCAGCTTTTGGGAAAATGTATATTGAAAACTTTCGTACTCCGGTAGTTTAAAAGGAGTAGACAATTTGTTACTCTAACATCGGCTAAGGTAAAACAGTTAGATTCACAGTTAATTTAGTAAGTTAATTTACAGTTTAAACAGCTAATTTAGTTAGAACCAGCAGATAGAGAACTGCTATGAAGGGAGAGTTTTACTAATATTCAACAAAACTAAAAGTCACATTAAATTTTTTGAATCATTTGATTTAATGTTGAATTATGTTTGCCAAACCCAAACTAAATACTAACCTAATAATGACTAACAAGTTGTGTTTAGTTGATACTAAAATGAAATTTTGCAAAAAACTGCAGTGAAGAATTGAGAGCTTCTAAATCTTTTTAAGGGGCCTATAATAAAACATGAATATATTTTACTAGATATAAATATATTGTATTATATATAATAAAACTTGCAAAATTTCCAGCATTGCATGGGTTTTAAAAATCAGCTTATAAACAATGAGAGGTAATGTAGTTGCCTGCCACTTGCTATTAGCCTGGCACATTGTCAATTACTAAATTGAATAAGCTTACTAATAAGAGCTAACTACTTAACTAACCGCTCTCCATGACATTATGATTGATCGATACTTATTGATTGATCAGATACCAGACTGGCGAAGGGAAAGATCAGAGATCAAATCTTTTGTGATAAGGATTCTTTATTTTAAGATTTGAATAGCTATAATAACTGGACATACACAGACACATACATACACAATCTTTAAGAATTATATATAGATTGTACTATATATACATTGTACTGTATATAAATATATAATACTATAAATATATATTGTACTGCATAGAAGATATGTTTAACTATATAAAATAGAAGATATAAAGTACAAGATACAAGATATAAAATATACTTTGCCATATACAGTGAAACTCGGATAAATCGTCCTCAGATATATCGAACAGATGGTTAACTCAAATGAATTTGCTTGGTCCGTTCCCACGCAATGATAAATGGCTTTAGATAACTCGACCGAAACTCCGTTAACTCGAACAGTTTTTTTCCAAACGGCTACCGAGACGGTTGTTACTATCGCTTTAGAATACGTATCACTTCATTCCAAGCCATAGAAATAAACATCGACTTTTAGTAGTTCTTAGGCCTCGTTATTACCAACATTGGCAAAAATTTTTATTAACGACTTTTCTAAAGGTTTGCAAAAATCCAATTTTACCAAACATCTGCTTGGCGATAAGCCCTCCGAAAGCAAGAAAAGTGAGGTAAAATTTGGATAACTTTAAAGTAATATCGGCAAAATTGATAATGGGTTTTTAATAGTAAAGCAGTTTTGTAATAACTGACTTACTGCAAAATTGATCTTGGTTAAAACACTCGGTAGAAAAATACGTATGTATTTTTTCTGAGCGTTTTAACCGCAATAAAGTTTTGCCAATTTTAATCTGAGAACGCCCTGGCAGTCACATCACCTAAAGCAACAAACAAATCTCAAGTGATAAAAAAATCTCTATACTTTCTGATTAAAAATATTTAAAACTTCACATAAGAGACCCTTTAACTTGCAACAAGCAATCTATGCTTTTGATTGATATATAGTTTGTATATGTAATGTATCTACTGATAAATACGTGCACTTATAACTGTCCTAATAACTTGAACGCTATGATAACTCAAACACTTTTGCTTGGTCCCTTGAAGTTTGAGTTATCCGTGTTTCACTGTATATAAATATATTCTACAATATAATCTACTGCACAGAGATGTACTGTACTATATATAAATATATCGTACTACCAGTATATATAAATATATGTTGTAATATATATAAAATGTATTGTACTATATATAAAATATATTTTACTATATATGAATATACTGTACTATCTATATTTTATCTATATACATTTCAAAGTCAGTTATAGCTATAAGTCAAGCTATAGCTATTAAAAGCTAGGAATGCTAGATTCGTGCTAAATTTGGAACCTCCTATTCACCAGGCGATAAACTAACCCATTGAGATACCAGATAGGCAATTGATTTATTACGTAATGTTAGCGATATCTACGTTAAAACACGCAAAGTACTCTGCGTTTTAAGATAACGCCACTAAAGCTTGCCCTCACAGCTCTTATTAGTAAGTTTAGCAATACTAGCTTACTCAAATTAGCCATTGGCAATGTGCCACGCTAATGGCAAGTAGCAGGCAACTACATTTACTACTGCCACTGTTTTCTATTTTGCCAGTTTGCCATTTGCTACTGCTACTGTTTATAAGCTGTTTTCAATACTCGCACAACGCCGGGAGTTTACCTAGTATATAAATATATACTACTATATATAAATATATTCTACTATATATATACTGTATTGCATTTAAATATACTGTGCTATATATAAATATATTCTACTATATATAAATATATTCTACTATATATATAATGTATTACATATAAATGTACTGTGCTATATATAAATATATTCTACTATATATACTGTATTATATATAAATATGTTTTGCTATTTATAAATATACTAGCTGTGCCACCCGGCGTTGCCCGTGTAATAGAAGAGTATTTGGACAGAAAATTGAGTTGTAGTTAACATATAACAACATTTGCCATTCTAACTTTCAAACTACATATCGTGGGGAAAAGTTTTTTGTCTTATAAACAATGAGAAGTAGTGAGAGTTTTGCTATAGGGCCATTAGGCAGTTTAATAATGTGAACGAACAGCTTATCAGCTTCTCGTGACGTTATGCTATGACCCGCGTCATACGTGAAGCAGTTAGGTATATCTCTGATATAACGCCTTATATTGGTTGGCCAGCAACTTCGACATCCATAGTCTAGTGGGCTAGACGTAAGATAAGACCTGTGAACGGCTTGGCCCGAGATTTAATCCTCGTCGGTACGTAATATTTATTTCAAGATTTTAAGATCTACAGCCGGACTTCCGACAAACATACACACGGAGTTTGAGAAATATATATATAGATAGAAGATAGATTTGCTATATATAAAATATATTGTACTGTATATAACTATACTGTACTATATATCAATATGTGTACAATATATTATACTACAGTATATAAAATACATTATAATATATGTAAATATACAGTACTTTATACCAATATATTGAGCTATATATAAACTATATATTGTACTATATAGAAACTTACTGTCCCATTTAAAAACATATTACACTACATGTATATATAGTACAATATGTACATATGCATGTACATGTGTATTACATATGTATTGTTTCAAGGGGTCAACTTAAAAAAGAACTCTAAGCTCTAAGATTTGAGGATATTAAAACTAGATGATAGTTGGTATAACTGGAAGATAGCACCTTTGTTCAAAGATATATAAATACTTAAAAGGGTATATATATACATATATATATATACCCTATACATATATATGTACCCTATACATATATATATATATATTTTTTGAGCACTCTGGTGCCAGCACATTGACTTTCTTAAAGTCTGCGAGGCAACTTAGTTGTTTCGTGGCAGGAAGTCAACTCTCATGGGTAATGGGATTTGTGTCCCTTGCCTAAGCTCTGAGCTGCACTGATGAGGCTTCAATAGCTGAAACAGTACTGTCTGTAGCATGAGTATATATATATATATATATATATATATATATATATATATATATATATATATATATATATATATATATATATATATATATATGCCTGGCAGTGCCTTCTCCCTGGCATGCACTGCCCATTCTTTAAAATAGCCGGCTCGGTGAAAGGCCGGTAGATTTGTCGCCAGCTCAATAGTAGGCCGATACATTCATTGGGTGCAGATTTTCGTTGTCAAGTCTACTGACAATCTGATCATTTAATAACAGTAGTAACACTAATAAGTAATAATCAATTATAAAACTAACAGTAATAAAACTAAATTCCTTATGGATTGGGTGAAAACGGATGTCTACATAAATAACTGATGCAATGTCCATTATGCAATAAAGATAAATTAACAAGTCAGAGCGAACTGTTTTCAGCAGATCCATATAGCACAAATCAATAAGAATTAGTTAAACAGCTTTTTTCTCCAACCATAAAAATATTTTTGATAACAGTGAGATCAGTCTCTCTGCAGTCTCTACCATTAGCTCTATTTCTACACCTTTAACACAAAATGCAACTCAGTTCAAGAAAGCAATCTCACCCTGGTTATATAGCTGAACTCAGGTTCAGCCGCTTCTATTCAATCCTATAAAACCAGGCATGTAGCCAGCTCAACAATGCTTTCACATAGCGTCACATAGTACCGATACAAGTTCATTAATAAAACTGAATAATGAAATTACTTCAGGGTGGGTGATATTATTGGAGGTTACTTATTGAATTGAATTTAAGCTTTATTAATCACATTTCTGTCTCTGACTGTCTGTAATGTTGCTATTTTCACCCTGACTTCTTGTGCACTGCTACTCTCTCTCTCCCTGCTCTCTCCTCTATTCTCTCTTTATAGACTCTCTATGCTAACCTCAACTACCATAGACTGTTTGTACTTGTATATGGCTGATTACCACACTTTTAAAAAACTTGCAAGTTGTCCACTTTTAAAAATCATGTAGGTGTAGTATGACGTTGGGGCTCCCATGATGATCTATGCAAAATACCTGAAGTCGAGCAATCAATTTTACTAAAATAGTTATAACTCAAAAACTAATCGCATGATTATCATGAAAATCATTTACCTGTACTCCTCAGCCTATCTTGTTTCTTGTTAAATATATTGTATTTATAAATAATGATATTATATACTGACAAAAAATTATTTGTCAACTTAATATTATCTCTAATAAAGCAATGTTCTAGATAAAGCTAGAATACATGTATATAGAGTAAAAATATTATACAGTAGTTATTGATTGTGGCCGGTTGATTACTTTATGATTTGCTCCTGCGAATCTCACAGTAAATTTTGCTGGTTTCTGCAATGATGGTAATATCTATCACAATTCTCAATGCTTTGCACTTGTTGGTTTATAAATATGTATATTTCACATAATATTCATTGATAAATGCTGGAATATGTTATTCTACTTCTGTATAGCACTGATAATGCCTATCAATCCAGAACATGTTAGTCCTTGTTCTATTTTTTGGTTTCTATTGTATTGGTCAGACAACTCCCATGAAAGTGTTTCAACTATTTTACGTTGTGTTAGTGGAAGGCATCGACAGATTTGTGTCCAAACCACTTTTGTAAAAACAAAATGACTTAGATCTGATTAAAATTAAATTAGCTATTCCTGTCAAATGACAATTAACCTATCAAATCCCCTGTCTGACAAACACAATTCAATGCCAAATTACACATCAATGATTTGAGGATATTTATTTAAAAAATGAATAGAGAAACGTCTAAGAAGTAAAGCTAGACAGGCTAGAATAGAAGAGATACTCTGAGATTTTATTTTTTTCCTCAGATGATTAAATAATCATTTAATAACTGTCAATAGTAATTGACAGTTATTAAATGATGATTCTGTATATTCTGAGATTATACCAACTATTATTATTATCATTGTTATTATTATTATTCTTTATTAATTTCCTCAGCTATTCAGCCGGTGATATGTTGGTATCGGGCTACTAACCTGGGATATCTAACACCTTTGTCAGTATCCTCGCTGATGCTAGTAGGGCAGAGACTTGTACTCTATCCACTTCCTTCTTGTCTATGTCTAGCAGCTGCATTTTCCCGTGCAGGTTGGCCACTGCTCCCACTTAATAATAATAATAATATTAATACTATTGTTTTAATTGTTATTACTACAATTAACAAATAAAGTATCTGTAAATCGCAAATTAAGGAAAAATAAAAGAAGATAAAATGTCTAAATTAGTAAGGTCATAAACCTTGGCCATTTATTGATTAAAGGTATTAATGACAGATCAGGGTTACTAACATCAGGTTGACTAGTGAATATCATGGTACGAACCCAACTGTCTTTAATGACTACAAGGGCTAAGCTGGTTGGGATAACATTATTCCGAATTTATAACCCATCAATAATCCTCCAAAAGATGCAGGATAGAATGTTTGATAATACGTTGACTTGTTATCAAACAAAAGTCCTTAATCATCTCTTTTGTTTTAAAGTTAACTTCAAATCACTGTGAAATTATTCCGAATCGAATGAAATAAAAATGAACTAAAACTAGTAAAAAAGTTTAAAAAGTACCCTAAAATCTTTAATTGAATGCCACCTTTATTTGACAGCCACTTTGACATTCTTTGATCTTTATGAACCCATATCAGCAAGTGATCACTATAAAAGTGTCAACAAAATGGTATTAATAATGAATAGTTTATGTCAATAACAATTCCTTCTCTCTAACTCCAAAGCTTTTTGGTTTTTCGTTAAAACTTTGAAAGCAACACCATAGAAATAATTAATAACTGTCTCAGGCTGATAGCAGTTTATTGTTAAAGGTAGTCTTGATACTTCGAAGTATATAAAAACGGCTTATAGTTAAGATGGGGTATGAATGGGTATTGGTAATGGGAATTTGTATCTAGGCCGTGTCTGCAGAGGATGGCAGATATGTATATGCATGAGTAATCACCTGATTCGTCTCCAATGTTTTTTTGGTAGTTCTCTGGCAAAACGATCGACTTCTTATTTGTGACGGGTTCCCTACATCCCGGAGATTTTTAAATGCTTGTTGTTGCTTTTCCAATTATTGGATTTTTTGATGTTTTGGGCCTCATGTTGTTAGTGTGTATTGGGTATGTTTCTTGTAGTCTGGCTTTACACCTTAGTTGTATCTGGTTTCAATGACATTTCCATACGAAAGCCGCATCTTACAAAATTGTTTGTTTTTTTAGTTTGTGAACCATTAAAGTTTCAGACACTGACAGCACCCATCTAAATAGTTGTCCACTATATTTGGCTCGTGTGATTTGTTTAAACTATTGTTTTTTTTTATTCAAGCTACTTTGACGCAGTTAATATATTACGATTAGGTATTACAATGTATTGTCTTTCGCAGCATCTGCCTTACTTGTTTGAGCAGAGGTGAGCTGAGTTGTATGTGCCAACCGTAGGAGATTGCATAGTTGTCTCCACGTTAATTAACGAAAATGAGCCGAATCGTCTGGGGTGAGGGTTCGGGCGTGCAGGCGACATATCGCGGACACAATCACGATTTGTCAATGGGTGACAATGCGTAACAGTTTTCTAGGTAAATACGCTTTCGATAATGGCGATGGTCGTTTAACAACGACCGCAAAAGATATTTATTGCGGTATCCAGGTTAGTAATTATTATAACCTATAACTAGATATTTTTTGGGGCGAGTTTACTGCATTTAGCCAAATTGTGGTTCCACGGTTGCGCGCAGGCGAGCCCGTTTTAAGACTTCCTTTTTCTTTGCGACAACGAAGGCATGGCCTGTTGACAATAGCATAAAGATAAGTTATTGCGCTATATTAGGCTCTGTTATTTGCTTATTAAATATAGCGTTTGTGGGAAAAACCAAAATGTATGCTTTTAACGGTGCAATTTAGTAGGAACTATTTCATCGTTCAACAGGTTTACTCAACCATGTTTTAGCCAGCTGCATGTTTAAATATTATTCAATTGTGATTTGGGAATTTACTTCCTAGCTTGGTAAGAAATTGATGATCTTCCCTGAAATGACAGATATGGTATCGAAACACAAACATTTGATATTGTATTAGCTTATCATTGTCTTGTTCTGCTGACCTCACGCCGGCCAGTTTTCACACAACGCATTTTCGACATGGGCATTTGATCGAGTTTTGCAAAATGATCATTCTATCATATCGCGCTTTATGTGTCGTCATATAGCAAATTTTTTGAAAGATATTTTTGAAATGCTGTGTTTGTTTTTGTAAATAAAATTTGAACATAAACTAGTTTGTGACTGATGCATTTAGTACATCTTGTGACCCTGTTGACCGCTGCAGAGACCAACCCTCTGTATTCCAAACACAGGCTGTTTCTTGCTTGAATATTTTGGAGATACTACAAGCCAGTAGCTTCACATGATCTCTTAAGCATGCAAAACAACAGAAACCTACTGCTTCTCTTCAGCTGTCACTATGAATATAGAAGACTCGGGTAGGTTCCCTCTTGTCTCCTGTACTTTTTTTTATCTCTGCTTTTGGTTTTTACAAAATTAATAGCAACAAAAATCTTTTTCAATAATAATATTTTTTCTATCTTTAATTTCATCCTGCAGGTAGTCCCTTTACTAGCAGTGCTGTTTAGCCTCTAATGTTCAATTTGTCAGGTGTTAATGGTAATAAGTGATATTGTACTTTCAAGTGAAACTGTTAAAATTTTTAATTGCGATTAACTATGTTTAATATAGTCGTATTGGTGGTGATGCATGCAGAATTTGTGGTTCGCCAATCGTCCAGGCTCACTCATTCCTGACTTCCATATTCATCTATCTCTCACAAGCTCTATCTCAAACAAGAGGTTTTTATGTATAAAGTCAGTGATAAAAAGATAGCTTTGAAAGCAATATTGCTGCTTATGGTAAGTCTGATTATAACCCGCAAAGCAACGACACTCTGAGCTAATAATAAAAGGTTATACTCAATTTCATTACTAGCGTTCCAGTCAATCAGCACAGTTATATTATTTACAAACTAATGTAGCTGCATTACCCGTCTACAGGAAGAAATTCATGTGCGGCAAAAGGTTTATTGAGCGTTGTCTTTCATACTGTAAAACAACTCCAAATATGCAGTCTTCTGAAATTGAAGTCCTGATCAGAGAACGCATACACATATACATGCCAATGTTAGGAAGAATAATGGAAATCTGCAATGTGTCTAACAGCTAGATGCGTGTAAAATCTAGTAAATACTCTAGATTCATGTGTCTAGATTCATGCATCTGTTCACCCTCGTCTATATTTGCAGTTGACGATTGCGCACTTCTGCCGCTGAGCCCCCACCTCGGCTGACCAGTCTTTACCCGCCGAGCAGTTGACAATCGCGTTCTTGCACTCGCCTCGCAATCAATCGCTTCACACTCGCAATCAATCGCCTTGCAATCAATCGGCCCGCACCCGCCTCGCAATCAATCGTTTGCACTCTCCTCGCAACCAATCGCCTCGCACACGCCTTGCAATCAATCGCCTCGCACTCGCAATCAGTCGTCTCGCACTCGCCTTGCAATCAATCACCTCGCACTCGCCTTGTAATCATTCACCTCACACTCGCCTTGCAATCAATCACCTTGCACTCGCAACTAATCGCCTAGCACTCAATCGCTTTGCAATCAATCGCCTCGCACCCACCAACTCTTTCATCCGGAAAGCCGCGCCTGGAGACTCTCGCTGTACTCGGGGCAAAAACGGTCTCCCACGCATCCCCGAGTGGCGCCACGACCCCAAGCTTAGCTGTGCTACCCGGCGTTGCCCAGTAGTAAAAAAAGTCTTTGCACAGAAAATTGATTTGTATTTAACATATAACAACATTTGCCATTCTAACTTTCAAACTACATTTCATGAAAGAAGTGTTTTGTGTATTTGAAATAAATTAAGAGAGAAAATAAAACAACTGTAAAGGTTTTCAAACCAATGTAAATTTAAAATTTTATAACTTTCAGTGACCTATATCTTTTGATAACGTATAGTGGAACCTCAGTTCTCAAACATAATCAGTTCCAGAAGGTAGTTCGAAAACCGAGTTGTTCGAGATCCGAAACAATTTTTCCCATTAAAATAAAATAATGTAAACTTTAATCCAAGGCGAGAAAACAACTTCGGTAAAGTACTTTTTCAACATTTTACACCATAGGCTGTATTTGTACCTGGGTAATAAAAAGTCTTTGCACAGAAAATCTATTTTCATTTAACACATATAACAACATTTGCCATTCTAACATTCAAACTACATAGGTAACATGAGAAAACATGATAGGTAACATATGAGAAAAGTCATTTATGTAGTTGAAATAAAGAGAAAATAAAAACAACTGTAAAGTTTATCAAACAACTGTAACTTTCAAACTTCATATCATGAGAAAAATGTTTCGTGCAGGTCAAATAAATTTTAAAAATAAAACGACTATAAAAAGGTTTTGATGTAACAGTGAAATAATTAGCAAGTAATAGCTAAATTGAGTCTGTTTTGCTACGATTACAATATGAGATGATTCGGTAATGATACAATTAATACGAACTGAGAAAAGAAAATAAAATCTGTGAATATGTTGAATTAATAATAAAAATTCTTGCATAGAAGTGTGTGTATAAAAAAGTTACTGTTCCATCAACGGCTATCCATCAAATCTCTGAATATGGCGATACTGGTACGGCGATATGTTATGTAAAAATACAATATTGTAGTGTCTTTGTCTTATCGAAGGTGAGAGAACCTAGATGTTATTCCTACTCGTGATAATACAATCGTCCGCGTGAAAAGTAGTGACCTTAACAGCGATTTAGCAATTAAACCTTAAGAAAAGCCAGAAATAGAGGTTCACAAAAACGGCGTTGTGTTTCATAAAGTTAATAAAATTTGATCACAAAATTCTAATATCGAGAAGGTCTATTGTCGATATCGTTTTGCCGAAAACAAATTAGCCCTAATACGTCGAGGACAAAAAAGCATCGCGTGTCATGAAGCTAAAAGAAAGCCATCGAGTTCAAATTATTACGTCATTTTTGTGGGAAAACGGCAAACGATGAAGAGGTTATGTATAGAGGCGTGTACTAACCGGAGATTCCCGTTAATGCGCCCTAGATACCTAGTAGCGGGTAATAGTCCGAAAAGTACCGTACTCTATAAGGCGGACACACACACGGCGATTGCCGTTTATATAGTAGACTAGCAGCATTACCCGCCTACAGTAACAGATTCATGTGCAGCATAAGGTTTATTGAGAGTTGGCTTTCATACTGTAAAACAACTCCAAATATGCAGTTACATCTCCTTCTCTCCATCTCTCCCTCTCTCCCTCTTTTCCCTCTCTCCCTCTCTCCGTCTCTCCCCTCTCTCCCCTCTCTCCTCTCTCTCTCCCTCTCTCCCCTCTCCCTCTCTCCTCTCTCTCCCTCCCTCTTCTCCCTCTTTCTCTCTCTCTCTCCCTCTCTCTCTCCCCCCTCTCCTCCTCGCTCTCCCTCTCTCTCTCCTTCTCTCCCTCTCTCCCTCTTTCCCCTCTCTCCCTCTCTCCGTCTCTCCCCTCTCTCTCCCCTTTCTCTCTTTCCCTCCCTCTTCCCTCTCTCCTTCTCTCTCCCTCTTTCTCCCTCTCTCTCTCCCCCCTCTCCTCCTTGCTCTCCCTCTCTCTCTCCCCTTCTCTCCCTCTCTCTCTCTCCCTCTCCCCCTTCTCCCTCTCTCTCCCCCTCTCTCCCCCCTCTCCTTCTTGCTCTCCCTCTCTCTCTCTCCCTCTCTCTCTCCCTTAGTTCAACGCATCACATGCGGATAGACAACACTTTTGGTTTTTCTGTCGAGCGTATGAAGAAACAGTTTTCGGCGTGTGCCTACTTTTGAGCAGGCGACGTATAGCTGGTCATAGCTGATGCAGGGTGACAGTAAGTCGATAGCAGCTGCTCTCTTTCTTTTCACAATAGCGTATCGCAACCCTCGGAGTACTCATGAAAGTTCTGTAATAGTAAGTTACAGTAGGCCTACTCGTAGCTGGAAAAAAATTAGTAACTCGGCTGCTGAAGGAAATGAACATGACCCACTATCACGAACAGCGGCAAATCCAACGTTATTAAGTAGTGGAGATGTGGCAATTCATAGACAATACAACATCGTATAAGAAACACTTACATTTTTGATGTGGAAATTTAGTAGGTGAGAAATGCGTTTTTTCAGTGGCTCCAAGAAACAAACATTTACGTAACCTTCTCGGTACACGTTGGCAGTAAATTTTAATTGAATGTAAATAACTACTCGTTAATTTATTTTATTTAATAAATAGTACATTTGTATAGCTGTATAGACACCTTTGTATAGGCCACAGAACTCAGGAAAGGTGTTTTTTAACACGACATAAAGTTTGCCGTTTAAAAAGCGTGCTAACTGGGGATTTTGGTTAATGCGCTCGAGCGGTGAAAGAAAAACAACAGAATCGCCACACCTTTATATAAGCCGCTTGGCTCAAATCGTCAAAGAAAAGTAGCGGCTAATAGTCCATATTACGAAATTACGATATTACGAAATTACGATAATTAGTACTCATATTAATTCGATTGGCTTCGTTCAACCGAATGGAAAAAGAAAGACCGATCTATAATTTATGTACCGTTACTACACATATTAATTCAGTTCGCTTCGTACGACCGAAATTCGTACGTCGATAAAAGAAAAGACCGCTCTATAAGACGGACAATCAATCAATCACACAGATACACAGACAACGACTGCCGTTTATATAGTAGATTTAATGAACGATATTCTCCTAAAGCGAATGATCAGCAATTGTACTTTGGTAGATGGCATTAAGAATTTATAAACACTTTGGGATCTTTAGTTAACAGTTTAAATTAAAGGTTATTTTAAGTTAAATAGTTCCCCAAAATAATCATAACTAAGATGTATACTTTTACAAAATAACGAAAAGTTTGTTGATTAATGTAGGATGAAACAATGTAATGACAGTTTGGACTGCTTATTTTTATACTATACATTTAATATTTATTAGTCGTAAGTCCGACAATGCCAAAGATTACTGTAATTACATATTCAGTAAAACCTAATATTTGACTAGGTATAAATCTTCATAACATTTGAACCACATGATCTATCAAAACTTTTTGGATACCAAATTGATCAGCATGAAGTTTTACATCAGCTTATCACATAAAAAAAGACCACAAATCTGTTGCGCAAACACATTTTTGGTTATTTTCAAACCAACCTTCTGCATGTCTAAGTGGCTCGATTTATAAAGGTTTATGAATATTTTTGCAGCTTATAACATTATTATTATTACTGCTAGAAATAAAATGATTACTCTCAGTAGTACTATTGTTAAAAAGTCACCCAAAGTCCGTCTAGTGAAACCTCCATATCTGTAAATGGCTGATCATCGTTAAGAAGAAATTGCTATAAAAAATACAGTTTTTGCAAAGCAAAACAATGCTCAGGATGGGTTGTAAACATATTTTCTATTGGTTCAACACATGTAGGTAATTGTTTCTTTTGGTGTAAGTACAGATACGATAGGCTGATTAACTATCTACTCACTAACTAAAGACAATTCTAATGAAGCCTACTAAAGCTCTTGGCCATATGCAAATGCTTTGCCAGGATGTACTACACAGCTCGAAAGAGTTAAATGATAACCAATTGCATTTTTGTAAAATGACATTGAGAATTTATAATCACTTTAGGTTTTTCTTCGTTGATCTTTGATAAAAGTTTCATATTTATCCTCAAAACAAATCATAACTAGTAATAGTTATGATAAAAGTTAATAAAAGCAGTGTAATAAAAATTAACATAGTACCTAATAAACATTAAAGGTTTCTTGCAACAAATTTCACATTACAGTTATTTGGTATCAAAAGATTCACAATGTTTTACTCCGCTGTGTTGTAGGTGCAAAGTATGTGGAAATGAGATCTCAAACTCTTAAAAGCTAAAAAACGAACAGTCAAATCGCAGCCATCACGAAAACGTCGTAGATTGGAATTCATTTCTGAAATGGCTCATGTGTTACGTAGTTGAACAAGATGGCTTCTGTTTACACTTTCAAGCAACATGATTCGTCGAAATATTTTCACAAATATACTTCACGGATTCAATAAAACCATGTCTATAGTTCTTGCATGTCAATTTCATCATCATTGTAACGCTGTCACTTTGAGCCCTGATATCTCAAAACCTACTGTAAAAATTCGTTTAATTTTTTAACCTCAAATCGAAGAAATGCACATCATTCTCTGATAAACATGACGAGCCTGTTGGTCACATGTGATAGTCAAAAAATGCTGCAAACATTCGCGCTATTTGGCAAGAAGTACGGGTCACATGATCAGATTACAACTTCATGATTTGACCAAGCTGAAACAAAACTGAAACATGGCGAGCATCTATATTTGATAAGGGGTTTTCGGTAAAACCCGAAGTGTTTTCCATAAACTAGTGCTACGAGACGCTTTATATTGAGCCTTTTATAGGCTTTTCAATTCATGCGATAACACGTGAATTGAAATATTTGCATGTCGAAACAATAACCAAGTTACCTTGAGTATGTCAGCAAAATAAAAAGATTCTAGCCTGTGGCGCTTTCGTAATGGCTGCGATTACTCGTTTGTTTTTTAGCTTTTAAGAGCTTTTAACCACATCACAGCAAAGTAAGACATGATGAATCTTTTGATACCAAATATCTGTAATGTGAATTTTGTTGCAAGTCAACCTTGAAGGTTGACTTGCAACAAAATTCACATTACAGTTATGTGGTATCAAAAGATTCACCATGTCTTACTCTGTTGTGTTGTAGGTGCCAAATATGTGGAAATGCGATTACAAGCTCTTAAAAGCTCAAAAACGAAACGCCACCGTAGATTGGAATCTTATTATTTCTCTGACGTAGTCATGACAGTTTGGTTTTTGTCTTGTCACGTGATGTTCTCACGTTATTGAACGGCCAATAAAAAGCTCAATATAAAACTTATTGTAGCACTAGTTTATGACAAACACTTCGGGTTTCACCAAAGACTCTGTATCAATTATAGATGCTCGCTACTTTACAGTTTTGTATCGGCTTGATCTAATTGTCAATTCGTAATTTGGTCTAATCGGCAAGTCGTAATCTGATCATGTGACCCAATAATTCGCAAATAATTTTTGCAGCCCTTTTTGATTACCACAGGTGACCAACAGGCTCGTCTTGATTATCAGACAATGATATGTACTCCTTCGAGGTAAGGTTGAAAATTAAATGAATTTTTACGGTAAGTTATAAGATATCAGTGCTAAAAGTAACAGCATTACAATGACGATAAAACAGACGCGTAAGAACAATAGACATGGTTTTATTGAATGCATGAAGTATATTTGTGAAAATATTTCGACGAATAAGGTTGCATGAAAGTGTAAACAGAAACCATCTCCCATAGCTACGTCACATTTGAGCCGTTTTGGAGAGAGAATCCAAACTACGGCGGTCTTGTGTGGCTGCGATTAACTGTTCGCTTTTTAGCTTTTAAGAGCTTGTAATCACATTCCCACTTAATTTGCACCTCCAACACAACAGAGTAAGACATGGTGAATCTTTTCGTATCAAATAACTGTAATGTGAATTTTGTTGCAAGTCAACCTTTAAGTTTACGAAATAATGAAAAGTTCGTGTGATTAATGTACAATCAAATATCCATTGCCATAATAGCAGTTATGACTGCCTAAAACTCCTAAAAACGATTATATCTTTATTGTTTAAATACTAGATATTATATATTATTAAATACAATAATACAGTGAAACATGGATAACTCGCCCTCGAATATAGCGAAAACATGGTTAACTCAAATGGATTTGCTTAGTCCGTTCCCACGCAATGATAAATGGCTCTATATAACTCGAACTCAACACTGTTAATTCAAACTGTTTTTTGCCCAACGGCTACTGAAACGGTTGCTATCGCTTTAGAAAATCACTTTATTCCAAGCCATAGAGGTAAACCTCAACTTTTCGTAATTCATAAGCATCGTTATTACCACCATCGGCAAAATATTTTTGTCAACGACCTTTCTAAAGGTTTGGTGAAATTTGATTTATACCAAACATCCGCGTAGCGATCGTCCTTCGAAAGCGAGGTAAAGTGAGGTAATCTTTGCATAAACTTCAAGAAAAATTGGCAAAATTGATCGTGGGTAAAACGGTCAAAAGAAAAATATGTCTTTTATTTTGAGCATTTCAGCAACGATCAAGTTTTGCCAATGTCAATCTAAAAGACGTCCTGGCAATAACATCACCTCAAACAACGAACCAAACTCAAGTGATAGAAAAATCTCTATACTTTTTGATAAAAACGTTAAAAACTTTACATTAGAAGCATTTAATTTGAATTAAGCCATTTTTGCTTTTGATTTATATTATATATTGTATATGTACATGTATCTACTAATAAATAAGTAAATACATGGACTTGTGACAGTGCTCTGATAACTTGAACGCTCTGATAATTCGAACACTTTTGCTCGGTCCCTTGAAGTTTGAGTTATCCGAGTTTCACTGTATTATAATTATCTTCTTGTACAAAAAAGTGTACAAAAAAAACTTTTCTTGTTCAAAAAAGTCTCAGAACTTTCAACAGTTCATCATTTATGCTTGGTATTTGTTTCACATGGCTGGTTATTTTGCGTGTTGAATGATTTAATAAATGATACCCAAGTTTAGGAAATATCTGTCCACAAACTGTCGTCCTATAAAAAAATTTTAATAAGCGTATATTGATAAGTTTATATTTATAATTACATATTTATTTTATAACATTGCTTCAAAGGGTATCTGTGATACTATAATGTTATAGCTCTGCTAATATAATTTTATTCATAGCCAGTTACTCTAATAAACTCTGTGTAGTTTTGGTTTCGTTACTGCTAATACTGGCACTGAGCCAGTTACGGTGTGTTAAAGCTTTACTCAGTCCTTTCCGCTGCTCTCTATGTCACTCTATGAATATTTCTACAATGACTATCAGTCAGGTTGACATTAAAATGTGTTGATAAGTTTGTAATTCTGTTAGCGATACTCAGGTAGTTATAAAAGGTTTGTTTTTCAATATTTAAATTTAGGTCAAGCTGTATGATATTAGTTTGGATGAGAAATGTTCTGACGTTGTCTCACTTTGAATTACATTCGAATGTTGCTATTTTAAATAATGTTTTCGATATATCTGACGAATGCTGCACTTACACTAGCTGATAATCCGGTGGCAGCTAATCAATACCAGCCCAGTTCAATCCAACAATCAGAGCAGAGTGGAAGTAGCTTTATTTTCTCAGAGCGAACCAGCTAATAACCAATGAGTCAGAGCACTTGCACGCGTGATATTAGCAGTGTAGATAGGTCGATGCAATCATTTGTAAAGAAAATTGTTGGTCACATTTTGATCAACTAGTTTAATAATGTAGGTGATGCTCTAGTCAAAGTTTACTTTTAAAACTATTTGAAAATTAAAACTTTTAAATTAAGTAATACTTATTTTAAAATAAGTAATATTACTTATTTTAAAGCTGTTCTATTGTTTGTATGATTTACAGATTAATGAGATTCAGAATGTTGTACGATTTTTGGTTTACTTTAAATGATTAAAAATAAATGATTTGTATAAAGCTCTATAAAGTTTAAATGTTCAAGGATACAAGTTATATAAAGCAATAAATTTCTATCTGTAAACTGTCTTTGTTCTAATTTAATAAATTTTTGATAAATTGCATATCAACATCATTTAAGCTTTGCTTGTGTAATTACATAAAGTTGTTTTATATTCATAACTATTTGAAAACTTTTTGCATAAACTAATTTATAGGTTTGGATAGTTATGAATTTATGAGCAAAATTGTGTCGGAATGCAGCGGTTCGATGCACCAATACAGGAGCAGTTAAAGAGAGGCTGGTTCTAACAAGTTTCTTAGGTGAGAATGTAGAAAATCTTTAATTTTGTAAAGGAATGCTAAGAAAAAATTGTGATAAAAATAATTTCATGAAATAAAGACACTTTTTATGTTTCAAAATGAATGTCTATATATATATTAGATTGACTCACTTAATTTCATTATCGTTTTCATTTCAGTATATTCACTATGTATATAGCACCCTGGGTATGAATTGGCAGGCAGCGCGTGTATACAATGAATGTCTATTGGGAGAGATCTTTGTGTACTTATGAATGACATGGATGTGGCAGTAAATCAGCCTACTACGTTTCAGCTGGTACCCAAACTAGCTTAGCCAATAGCCGCAGAAGGTAAGATTGGTTTATTGTTCCATATTGTTACTACCCATGCCGTTATTGGCTTGGTAGTACGGTATACATATATTTTTAGCTGTCAATCTAATTGAACTATTTTCTTATTGTACATGTAGTTGCACATATGACATGCTTGTGTGGTACATTGTATACATAATGCTGTAATCAGTAAGAGATTAATGGAATGACGAACCAGGACTGAAGAGAATCAGAGACAAATCCTACTCGTTTGTGCGTGCCAATCAGTGTCAGGATAGCAAAATGATGAAATTCGCTTGTCGGTGATTCCCTGTAGATGAAGGAGAAATTTCCAAATCGAATTCAATTCAAATTCACGTTAAATTCCATTTAGTAGTTGAAAAGTATCTTGAGCTATTCATGGTTAAGATTCTATTATCGATTAGTATTATCAGCCAGCTCTTGGCATTTCCATTCATTCTCTCATTCCTTATCGACAGGATGAACAGTGTATTGCTATACGCTAGACGCTCCTGCAATTCAAATAATCCATTCCGAGAACATTTACGCTGTTGGGATTTTATAGTAAATACATGTACATGTTGATAGCCTAATCTGTTCCAAGGTCATCCCAAACTCACCCCTATGGCCCTTCAAATAAGAAAAACTAATCCTAACAGTTTAATTTATTCTTGGCTGTACAGCAACTGTGTATTTATGGTTTGTATCAATACAATTTTGGCTTGGTAGTATGCAGAGCTTTCTACTTGACTTTCAAATTGAACCGTTTTCTCATATCCATGCCCGCTCCATTTGAACTTTTTAGATGATTTTAAAGTATACAGTAGAGGCATTAAAATATTGATTTATGGTAAACCCTTTCACTTCGCAGTGGTTATGTTCAAGACTCACCTGCAAAATGGGAATTTCTGCGAAATAAAAATTAGATTTAAAGAAAATGGCTGCGACTTTTATGAAAATCTGCTTAAAATTTAGTGAGCTTTTCAAAGTTCTTAAACTTTCTTAAGTTTTAGTATGTCATAATATCACATCTTATCTATCTAAAATTTCAAACAATTTTTAACAAGACCTATTGATCTATGATATGTCGACCATTTTGTGACATCTCATCGGGATGCAAATGCATGCGACAAAAGGACCACATGATAGTCATACAACACTAATGAGTTCGGTAGCACAGCAATAATGTGACACCCTATTTTACTGACTTGCAGGGATATACAGTGCGGTCCCGGGCTAGGTTGCCTTTGTTTTATGATTTTTTTGTATTACGTTGTGGAACACGACGTTTATTCGTCACTACTATACAACTTCTTTTTTTTTCGCCAAGCGACATCAACACAAAGTTTCTCTCGAAACTCAAAATTGGCGGTCGCTGTGCTGAATACGTCAGAATAACGAAGATGCCAGTATGTTATTTGGTGAAATTCCATCCACAATGGCTGGAAGAGATACGAATCTTGTTTTCTCAGTTGAGCATTCTTCGTGTTTCGTAAATGCTTGATATTGCGTGAGTGAAATGAAAATTATTAAAAACTAAGGAACAGTGAAAATCTATCGTTCCTTCTTTTAGCATTTAATATAATATTTACTATAGTCTTTAATTCAGTATACATATTTAATTATATAACTGGGGGGTCCTACCACACAAAGTTGTCGTAATAAATAGTCACTTTTAAAATCACTGTCGTCACTTTTACAATCACTGTCGTCACCTTTTTCAAGTTGGTAACCAAAACAACCTCTTTCTTCACATTCGTTATTTTAATACGAATATCCATTCTGGTGGCACTGGGTTGCGTTGAAAACCTAAAACTTGCTTAGCTTGAACTTCTGCTAATCAACAGCATGGCTCAACTAGCCACCTTCACAAACTTATTAGTGATGTTTGGGAGCGTTGCTGATTACTCCGTGGAAAGTGACAGCCTTCTTAGGTTTTTAGGGCTACACTTCTTTAACTGAAAGTAGACCGAGATTGTCTTTAATAATCATTGTCAGTCACAGGCTTGGAAACGGATTTGCTGTCAGTGAGCCGTGGCATATCATTGCTGTTAACCTAAACTACCTGGCTGTCTATAAATGCTGGGCCAGATGCTTCAAATCGAAACTATTGAAGTTTCGTTTGATCGTGTTGATTTATGAACAAATAATAAGTTAGTGATGGTCTGGCCACGCGTAACAAATTTTTCTTTGGTTCTGACCGAAATCACGAAATGAATGAAACGCACATAATTATTCTGTGCTGCTAGAATCGTGCTAGCGAGCACGATTCTAGCAGCTCTTGCAATTAGTATAGTCCAAGACATGTATAATGACCCACAATAAAGAACCTAACACGATTCTAGCAACTTTTAAAGTGTATGTAGTCCCTCTATAAGAATAGAGGGGCAAGTCTCGACATTATGCAACTTGCCCCTCTATTCTTATCTTTAACACATGTTGCAACTTTCCCCATACCCTTTGTGTTCCAAGTAGTGCACCCCGAGATACGATGTTGATTCGTTCCAGGGTTGGCATCGTATGGTGAAAAATTTGTATGTAGGGGTATAGAGACCATTGAAATTATTTAATGCAAACATCATCCCTTGGTAAAAATCGTCAAAATTTTATATAAATGTGTATTAGCAACAAATTTAGCAACAAAATCGTATGTTGAATTTAATAATTATAGTTATCTACAGTAATTGTACTGTGTGTATTTTAATGGTTATGATTTGCAATAAAATGCAAAGTTATAATGTGTACCAAATGCAGTACGTACGATAAGGAGTTCATACCTTCAAAAGGTACGTATAACATAAACTTTGAATTCACTTCAAATAAGTTTAGCTTGCTAAAATCACACCTAAAACTAAGTTTCAGTATGTGTTTTGAACTATTTTACTGAATTTCAACTTTTTATCGGAAGTTTTTATCCTTCATCAGTTTCTGTCATCACTTTCACTATAAAACTTAGCGTGTCTGGCTGAAACCTTTTTCAACCTAAATCAATAAGAAAGGTCGAGCGATGCAGTTATCAAAAGCGGCCTCTCGCACACTTGACTATTTAATTGCTACCGAAGAGAAAAATGAAATTTTATTTACTATACAGGACGTACATAATTTTGGAGTAACGTGACTCTAGCTGGTACGTGCAGCGAGTAAAGCAGAGAAAAGGCAAAACGTATCAATGCTAAGTATGTTGCTGTACACTTAAAAATAAATTTAATAGGGGAGAGGGTTTGGGGGTCCACTGTTCTGTTAGCATTTAAAATATAAAATACATGATTAGTTGAACTCGTTTTTTGGCTTACCAGACGGTTGAGAATATTAATGAGTCATCAGAAGCACATAACATGACAAATTGGGTTCAATCTTATTTTTGTGTAACTTCAACCAAATACCAGGTTTTATCAACACGTTCAAGTCACAAAATAAAAAGAAAGATTTGCTACATTTGCAAACTATCAGACAGAACCAGCCACAACATATATAGTTATATTAATTTTGCCCAATTTTTTCAATGGGTTATCTAAAATTGGTTCAAAGTCCTTATGCATGAAAGCAGAGGCTGATATTGAGCTGTTATGATGCATTATATGTAATCTCTAATAATCTCATACTCTCACATTGCCTATTTTGCTGCAATGACATCAGCAATCCTTACATTTGTGTTTTGCCATTTGGGTATTTGGGCCTCTCAACTGCTCCTACAATGTAAATAATCCATTCTGAAAGTGTTTCCTCTACTCGGATTTTATGTTATACAAACACATATAAATAGGACACATACGAATCACAAGTAAATAGCTTAATTCATTCCAAACTTGCTTCTTAGGCCCTTCAAATAGAAAAAAACTGAGCCTAACTTTTTAATTTAATGACTTTAATTTAATTTACAATGTGAAACTGTGCTATAAAGTAACTGTGGTATTATTAGTTTGTATCAACATTTCTCATTTTTCTCATTACTTTCAACTTTCATTTGGTTTAGGGTTCATTACGGTAAATTTACATTAAGTTAAGAGAACCGCACACATTTAATACATGTACATTTAAATATGCTTTTTCAAGATGGTAAGGTCTATGCTACTAGAAAACATGCTTTGATAGACTATTTACTCTCATTCATTGATTCAGTTAAACAAATGAAGACCAGAACAAATGCACAATCCATCGAAGCCTGGATAGTTGACACCATGAAGTTTTATAGACTACTGTATTTGTAACAATCATGCTTTTTAGCTTGTCAGCTTGTTTGTAATAGTTCAAGCCAATGAAGCTAAAGTCATTAAATGCTGTTGAATTGATCAAATTCATGATAAATTGCTCTATTCACAGTTAAAAACTGGTGCTGACAAACACCTAGTCAGATGATGCTAAACAACATTCTCATCCATGAGTTGCGGGGATGTTTTAGTTGCAGGAAGTTTTAGTATGTCATAATATCACATCTTATCTATCTAAAACTTTAAACAATTTTTAACAAGACCTATTGATCTATGATATATCGACCATTTTGTGACATCTCATCGGGATGCAAATGCATGCGACAAAAGGACCACATGATAGTCATACAACACTAATGAGTTCGGTAGCACAGCAATAATGTGACACCCTATTTTACTGACTTGCAGGGATATACAGTGCGGTCCCTGGCTAGGTTGCCTCTGTTTTATGATTTTTTTGTATTACGTTGTGAAACACGACATTTATTCGTCACTACTATACAACTTATTTTTTTTCGCCAAGCGACATCAACACGAAGTTTCTCTCGAAACTCAAAATTGGCGGTCGCTGTGCTGAATACGTCAGAATAACGAAGATGCCAGAATGTTATTTGGTGAAATTCCATCCACAATGGCTGGAAGAGATACGAATCTCGTTTTCTCAGTTGAGCATTCTTCGTCTTTCGTAAATGCTTGATATTGCGTGAGTGAAATGAAAATTATTAAAAACTAAGCAACAGTGAAAATCTATCGTTCCTTCTTTTAGCATTTAATATAATATTTACTATAGTCTTTAATCCAGTATACATATTTAATTATATAACTGGGGGGTCCTACCACACAAAGTTGTCGTCAGAATAGTCACTTTTAAAATCACTATCGTCACTTTTACAATCACTGTCGTCACCTTTTTCAAGTTGGTAACCAAAACAACCTCTTTCTTCACATTCGTTATTTTAATACGAATATCCATTCTGGTGGCACTGGGTTGCGTTGAAAACCTGAAACTTGCTCAGTTTGAACTTCTGCTAATCAAAAGCATGGCTCAACTAGCCACCTTCACAAACTTATTAGTGATGTTTGGGAGCGTTGCTGATTACTCCGTGGAAAGTGACAGCCTTCTTAGGTTTTTAGGGCTACACTTCTTTAACTGAAAGTAGACCGATAAAATACAAAGTTATAATGTGTACCAAATGCAGCACGTATGGTTAGGAGTTCATACCTTCAAAAGGTACGCATAACATAAACTTTGAATTCACTTCAAACAAGTTTAGCTTGCTAAACTCACACCTAAAACTGAGTTTTAGTGAACTATTTTGAAGCATTTTGAACGATTTTACTAAATTTCAACATTTTATCACAAATTTTTATCCTTCATCAGTTTTTGTCATCACTTTCACTATAAAACTTAGCGTGTCTGGCTGAAACCTTCTTCAACCTAAATCAATAAGAAAGGTCGAGCGATGCAGTTATCAAAAGCGGCCTCTCGCACACTTGACTATTTAATGGCTGCCGAAGAGAAAAATGAAATTTTATTTACTATACAGGACGTACATAATTTTGGAGTAACGTGACTCTAGCTGGTACGTGTAGCGAGTAAAGCAGAGAAAATGCAAAACGTATCAATGCTAATTATGTTGCTGTACACTTGAAAATAATTTTAATAGGGGGGCTGGTTTGGGGGGTCTACTGTTAACGTTTGAAATATAAAGCACATGATTAGTTGAACTCATTTTTTGGTTAACAAGACGGCTGAAAAAAATTAATGAGTCATCAGAAGCGCATAACATTAAATATTGGAGTTCAATCTTATTTTTGTGTAATTTCAACCAAATACCAGGTTTTATCAGCACTTTCAAGTCACAAAATAAAAAGAAAGATTTGCTACATTTGCAAACTATCAGACAGAACCAGCCACAACATACATAGTTACGTTAATTTCACTCAGTTCTTGCGATGGACTATATAAAATTGGTTCAAAGTCCTTATGCATGAAAGCAGAGGCTGATATTGAGCTGTTATGATGCATTATATGTAATGTCCAATAGTCTCATACTCTCACATTGCCTATTTTGCTGCAATGACATCGACAATCCTTACATTTGTGTTTTGCCATTTGTGCATTTGGGCCTCTCAACTGCTCCTACAATGTAAATAATCCATTCTGAAAGCGTTTCCTCTACTCGAATGTTATGTTATACGAACACATATAAATAGGACGCATACGAATGCAAGTAAATAGCCTAATTCATTCCAAACTTGCTTCTTAGGCCCTTCAAATGGGAAAAACCTGAACTTAACTTTTTAATTTAAGGGCTTTACGGTAACTGTGTTATTATTGGTTTGTATCAACAACCTTTCTCATTTTCTCATTACTTTCAACTTTCATTTGGTTTAGGGTTCATTATTACGGTATATTTACATTAGGTTAAGGGAATCGTACACATTCGATGTACATTTAAAAATATTTTTTCAAGAGATTAAGGTCTATGCTACTAGAAAAAAAATGCTTTCATAGACTATTTACTCTCATTCATTGATTCAGTTAAACAAATGAAGACCAGAACAGATGCACAATCCACCGAAGCCGGGATAGTTGACACCATGAAGTTTTATAGACTACTGTATTTGTAACAATCATGCTTTTTAGCTTGTCAGCTTGTTTGTAATAGTTCAAGCCAATGAAGCTAAAGTCATTAAATGCTGTTGAATTGATCAAATTCATGCCAAATTGCTCTATTCACAGTCAAAAACTGGTGCTGACAAACACCTAGTCAGACATGCTAAACAACATTCTCATCCATGAGTTATTTCAGCTCGCCAAATATTTAGGTGTATAATCTAGAATGACTTACAATGTTCATGAGTTTCACATAGAAACATGATATCTTAACAAAAGCCAAACAACTTTTTACATACGCATATATGCATAAACGCTGACCGAACCTGGTTCCATTGCATTACGGCTTACATGCCTACAGCGTCGTAATAGCTTTTCAAGAGTCCCACGACAAAAACCGGAAACAAAAACGCCTGTTTCCAAACAGACCCAATCGACATATACTTATCTCTAATGGAAGATTCTTACTTCGCTCTCAATACCTCTACGACCAATACTTTAACTTTACGTTTTTACAAGAAAAGTTATTAGTAAGTTTTTGTAGGAAAGTTTGTCCTCTTCAAACAGTGTATATGATACAACAATCAATTTTAGAGCGACTGACAATGGGAGTAATTTTTATTGGTTAATGTTGCGGCCTCTCCATTATAATTTATATAGAAATAGTGGGCGCGGCCTGTTTGTTTAGAAACGAGCAAGCTCCCATATACGCTTCCGTTGATCCTGGGACTCTATGTAGCTATTTGGCTCTGCATGGGTACTAGTGTTGAGTCGGCAAGGAATTATCCGCTCTTACCGACACCGAGTGATTATCGGTATCCGGAAAACCAATAATTTTCGGTGACAGCTATTTATCCGTGGCCAGTTTGATATGATTGTTATTTATCCGTGAAAGCCTATCAGTAATTGGTTATCCGGATTGATTTTTGCATTTGACAGGCTACAGCATTACCAGCGACGTGTGGTAGGAGAATCTCCCGCACAATGAGGTGCTTATAAAAGAGCTCATTTGACATCTCGCCCACAATCGCTATGTAACGGAATGAGAAAGAAATGAGAAAAAAGAAAAATCAGGCGTCAATTTATGTTATGGTTAATAGCAAAAACGCATCTTTGAAGAGCACGCTAATCAAAAAGAGTCTCTCAGCACACATTGGCAATCAAAACTTTTTTCTCAGACA
The DNA here is from genome assembly GCF_963576615.1 of Watersipora subatra. Classification (NCBI taxonomy): domain Eukaryota; kingdom Metazoa; phylum Bryozoa; class Gymnolaemata; order Cheilostomatida; family Watersiporidae; genus Watersipora; species Watersipora subatra. Next base: position 20,171,683 of record NC_088713.1, read on the forward strand.
TTCTGAAAAGACAACACATGCAAATTATATTATAACCCTTTCTTCAACAAACTTTACCTCGCTTACCTATAGGTATCTAGTATTATATTACGTCTTACATTGATCAAATGTAAAACCTAATAAGCCTATAGGGTTTTTTATATACGTTTTAATATTTATATTTTTAATATATATATTTCTAATATACGTTTTATATTTTATCAAATATAAAACGTATAGTACGTTTTATATTGGATAAAACCCCCATTTGATATATGTTACGTTTGATATATTTATACGTTTTATATTTGATTTATCCCCACCACCTGCGTTATATAAAAATGGGCAGTAGGTAAGCTGAAGTTAAACACACTCTGAAAACCACATACCAAACTACAATACCGACAATACCGAACTTAGTTGGCAGATGATACCGAAGATGGTAAATACCGAGGATACCGACATCGGGAAAACCGATAAAAAAAGTGCAAGGATATCCTATCCGGCACTAAATTATATACTGGCCCAACACTATTGCGTACTAGTAAGGGGATTCCCAATATCTTTAGCTGCTTAGTTGAATACTAGACATGGCGTATTAGGGACAGCCGCTTACACAGAAAGTGTACTAAAAATACAGCGCTAGATCACGATGTGCCGTCTGCGCAGTGAGTGAAATTTATAAACAATCTATTTCGGCGTAGATGATGTTTAGACCGCCTATTGTTAAACCGTAACAGTCATGGTTTGATACAAGATTCTCGGGAATTTTGATAGGAGATATTGTTTAAAATGTCGGCACTGTTCTTCTCTTCATTGGAAGAGGCCAACAGCTTTATGACAAAAAAAGGGCTACAAACAAATATTCAATGGTCGACGAAAAAACAGAGAAGAAGTTCTCAGAGACTATAGCATTTGGTGGCATGTAGGTCAATGTTGGGGCAAGAATTCTTGGTTGGGGCTGGAGTAAATCCTATTCTTTAGAAAAACCAAGAAAAAAAACATAATTTCAGTATTAGTCTTGCTTGGCAGCTACCACTCGAATCATTTACTGGTCTAAATTATTTTACTGACATCTCATTGGTCGTCATTTATGCCGAAATCGATTGTTTATAAATTTCACTTGCGCAATGGCTTATAGCCAAACACCGATTTCACTTCCTTGCATATCTGCTAGCGACAGCGGTAATAAATGTTTGTATTCCGTTTACTGTGCGTGCAGTGTTGTTTCTTTTTTAGTTTATATGCATTCATTCTGTAGCTGTATTATCATATGTGATGAGATTTGATAAACACAGGTCACAGCACAAAGCGTAAACAGCTATAAAGCCAGATCAGCCAATTTGTGCTGTGGGCTTTTTTAAACATGGCAGCTTTGTTCACTCACTTTACTTTGATACTTGAGCAAAGCTGCTACCCTTTTGCCAAAGCTAACCAAGTGTAGACTCTGGAAACTTTAATTAGTATACGTCTTAACTAGTGCACTTGCCATTTTCGGAGATTCATCATTTTATTTCTCCGACAAACACCATTTTTCAGCTAAACCTTTCGGACAACCCAAGATCATCACACGAATAATGTGATTAATGCAAATGACTTGAGTCTATCTAGAATGTTGTGGCTCACTTAACTTTGCTTTTGCTCCATTGAACATGCATCTGTAAGTTCTGTCAAGCACCTTTTACCATTTCTAGTCTGGCTTTATATATTTTTATATGCAATCTGAAACTTTTCATTTCTCAAGCAAGCACCATTGCTACGAACATGAAGTGAGTACATCTTTAGCTATTTTACCTTTGATGCATACAATGGTTGTGAATGTAAAATTGCCTTTGCTTAAACATTTTTTTGAGTTTAACTGACAAAATTTCACAATTACATGTAATTATAACGGCATAATTATAATATTTCATTTTTTGCCAATGCTTTTGGTGTGAGTAAAGCAAAAACGGGTTTTGCAGCAAAAAACATTCATGAGGCTGTTCAAGGAGTCAGTGGAGAGGCTACTTTTGGCAAAATACAAATTTAAGGATTGCCGATGTCATTTCTGCAAAATAGGCAATGTGAGAGTATGAGATTATTTGACATTACATATAATACATCATAACAGCTCAATATCAGCCTCTGCTTTCATGCATAAGGACTTTGAACCAATTTTAAATAACCCATCGTAAGAACTGAGTGAAATGTCGCAGCTGGTTCTGTCTGATAGTTTGCAAATTTAGCTACCCTTTCTTGCTATTTTGTGATTTGAAAATGTTAATAAAACCTGGTATTTGGTTGGTTACACAAAAATAATATTGAACCCAATTTGTCATGTTATGTGCTTCTAATTACTCATTAATTTTTTCAGCTGTCTTTTAAGCCAAAAAATGAGTTCAACTAATCATGTGCTTTATATTTTAAAGGCTAACAGTCCTTGAACCTCTGCAACAACTATATATTATGTCAGGTGGTTGGTTGTGGATTTCATGAAATAACATATTCTTGATGATCAGTTCTTTTTGAATAATTGATATCTCGGCTATCCTTATCTCAACTACAGTGACTATCTCTTTGGGTTGTGGGTTTTTCGCTGGAAACCCAACTCAGCCAAGTACTTTCATCTGACAGTCATCTGTGCCCTCTTCCTGTGTGTCGCATCACTCATGCAATTGTTCCTTTTTAAGTTTTTTTATATATCGTTAGATTAGTTGGAATTTTTTATCATACAATTCTGGTTTTAATTCATTCCACTTATTGAAAGTATTCCAAATTTTCATTCAACATGTTTGCCTTCTCTTTGATCTGTGGTAGTACTCAAATTGTACATTCACATGATCGATAATATTATTATAATTCCTTACCTAAATGTATTTTTATTACAATGTTATTCTCTTGTTCCTGGAAATTTTCAGCTACTCTGACCTCTATACATTGTAATGGGCCTTTCACACAGAATCTTCTGTGGTTTTAACCTGTTTTTAAAAACCCAGCATGTCACTGCTCGCAGGTGTACAAAATCGTTAACCACAAATTCCACAACTGCCATCAAATTAATAAATGAAAAGCCATAGAACATGACTGATTTGTATCATTGATGCTATCTTTACTTTAAATATTATGTCTCCGTCTCCAAACTTGAGGGATCCTGGCCAAAACCTAAAATGTATGGCAGCTACATATGCTTAAGCTTGATTTTGACTAGATGCACATTCCTTAGTCTGCGGCTGTTCTTTTCACTGCCAGCAAGGTTATATTGATCAGTATTGCTATGCATTGTTGCTTTTGAATGTTCAAATGATTGGGTTATTTAAACATTAACATCTGTTGATAATGGAAAGTTCCTTTTGTCAGTAAGTTTCAGCAGCAGAACAAAAAATCCCTGATTTTAATATACTAGCACGATAGCTTTTGCAGATGACTGATAACGCTCTATTATTTTTATTACAGTCACTGATAGCAAGCACAGTTTTGAATCACTTGAGACAACTCACTGCTAAACAAATAAATTTTTGCATAAAAGGTCAGTATTTGGTATTTTTACTTTGTACTTACTTTTGCATTCCTAAGCTATTGACTGAAAATACTTTATTTAAAGTTTTAAGTAGGTATTCTATCGCTATTTTATTCTATTTATTCCATCTATTTACTTGCATGTGATTATCAAGAAAAACATAATCACTGCAATGTTATACTTTCAAGATAGCCATCATGGGATTTATTATTCCTTTCAATCTAACTTATGTGAATGATTATATTAGGATGCAATGAAAGCATTTTTTGCTGCTTTCGATATATAAAATTATATATATGATGACTTACAAAATGCAAAAAATAGACATAAACTAGAATTATGCTTCATATCATTAAACTCTTCTTCTTCGCTAACACAAATATAAAACTTTCAACTAAATGTATCGAGCTAATTCTGAATTGAAGTTGAAACAATCTGTTAACACCATGTTGCTAACAGGGTTGGCATAGTATTTCCCATGGCGGTTATTACCGCTGGTTTATTCCGGTTTTTACCATCCCGGGAAATCTCATTTTTGTCCAAAAGTGAGAAAAACTAAAAAACCTTTTTTTGACAAGTTGACTAATGCTTAAAGAATAAAGAAAGCATATTTTTATGCTTTATTATTTTTCTTGAGGTGTTGACTGATGTTCTAAAAAAAGAATCAAGGAGATTGACCAACCAGAAGCTGAGATATAGCCAGCCAAACACAGATCTACCAGAAAACATAAGTGTTTTGGTAGTCATCAATATATGACGTATGAAATCGACTTGTGTGCCATTGGTCAATTAAGCCAACTAATGCGCTCTTCTATAACAATCACGGTGTTTTAATTGGTTTAATCCCTGGAAGTATAGAACAATCAAATTGGGCCTAACAATCATTGCTCTGAGAATTCCGAACCAGTCCCTCTGACGTGTAGATTAGTTTTAGAATAAAATAATTACACGCATCTATTATTTCGCAACATTCTGCTGTCACTTTCTACAAATTATATTAGTTACATCATTTATTCTATATGCAGTTATATTATTATTTTGTATAATATGCATTATGATTATAATATTAATCATAAAAAATAATCATAGATAAGATAATAGATCAATAGAAAAATCTAATCAAAAGTTATCGTTTCTTTTTTTACAGCAAGAGCAGCACGGTCAAGTTATTCTTTTTAAGATTATGGCTGTAGTGAACTTACAGTCTGTTAATAGTGATGATAATCATGAAAATCAACTAAATGCTGCAGTAGATACACAATAGAAAAATGATGAATGAACAAAAATTCACATTCTCATTTCTTATTCTAAACGACTTGCAATCGCGGATGTCGCATATAGACTATACACGCGCCGTTCGTTGAACAGAGGATCGTCGGAGCATATCCGTGGAGATCGAGTTAAAATTTGAAGCACAATAGTCAAAATATGCTTTTCTGTTTTGACAATTCACGGCAAGGGGTTGTGGGCAAATGCCTTTACCACACAATGTATGCTTGATTTTCCTGGGAAACCAGAGCTAGTCTGTAAATTATTTACTATCGCGAGAAGCTTTTCAAATCTCGTAGCCAAAACAATCATTATACGTAACGGCGGTAAGGGTGCACAACTCTGGCACATGAACATTAAGTCGATTTTATACGTCACAGTTTTCGGGATTTTTGAAGGGTTTTCCTCTGATTCTTTATTAGGTAGACCTATGTTTGGCTGGCTATATCTCAGCTTCTAGCGGGTCAATCTCCTTGATTCTTTTTTTTAGAACAACAGTCAACACCTCAAGATAACCAATAAAGCATAATAATATTATGCTTTATCTATTCTTTAAGCAAAAAACAACAATACACTTATACCATTAGCTGTCATGGAGCTTCCTTATGGCTCTTTAAAGGTTGACTTGCAACAAAATTCGCATTACAGTTATTTGGTATCAAAAAATTCACCATGTCTTACTCTGTTGTGTTGTAAGTGCCAAATATGTGGAAATGTGATTACAAGCTCTTAAAAGCTCAAAAACGAAAAGCGGCCGTAGATTGGAATCTCTTTATTTCGATGACGTAACCGCGATATTTGGTCATCGTTTTGTCACGTATGTTCTCACGTGAATTGAAAGTCCAATACAAAGCTCAATATAAAACTTATCATAGTACTAGTTTACAACAAACACTTCGGGTTTTACCGAAGACCCCGTATCAAATATAGATGCTTGCTACTTTACAGTTTTGTTTCGGCATTATTCAATCGTCAAGTCATTCTCTGATCATGTGACTCAATACTTCGCAAATAGTTTTTGCAGCACTTTTCGATTATCACATGTGACCAACAGGCTCGTCATGATTATCAGACAATGATATGTACTCCTTCGAGCTAAGGTTAAAAAGTTTAACGACTTTTTACGGTAAGTTATAAGATATCAGTGCTAAAAGTGACAGCATTACAATGACGATAAAATAGACGCGTAAGAACAATAGACATAGTTTTATTGAATGCATGAAGTATATTTGTGAAAATATTTTGACGAATAAGGTTGCAAGAAAGTGTAAACAGAAACCATCTCTCACAACTACATGACATTTGCGCTGTTTTGAAAAGGGAATCCAAACTACGGTGGTCTCGTGTGGCTGCGATTTTATGTTCGTTTTTTAGCTTTTAAGAGCTTGTAATCACCTTTCCACATATTTGGCACCTACAACACAACATAGTAAGACATGGTGAATCTTTTCATATCAAATAACGGTAATGTGAATTTTGTTGCAAGTCAACCTTTAACAGTGCACAGGGTAAAAAAGGGCATAACCTAGGTTTAAATTAGTTAAATTTAAACTAATTTAGTTAACCTTGATTTAAAGCGTAAATTGGTTTATTTATTAAATATTGAATAAAAAGATCACAAGATGATATTCGTTTATTTACATACATTAATTAGTAGTAGTCAATGAAAAGCAAAATTCATATGTGTGAAACATGAGAGTAAGCATAATACAACAATTAGAAAATAATTGAAAAACGAGAACACATGAAAATAATGCTAAGTAGTCGAGACCGGTGAACTGAACAAACGGATTAGAGTATTGAGAATTGATTGTCTAAGAAAGGTTAATCCTTGTATTCGGCCGAATCATACTCTAAAGAAATTGTTTTTAGGTTTTGGTATCAAGCTACTAGTTTGGACGCTTTGTCCACTCCAAGCCTGTTGCGCAGCTTGGTCTGCATTAAGGAAAAAGTGCTAAACAATACACTTCAAAACAGTTTTATTTTTGGACTGTAAAAGGCTCGTCATTATTTAACGTTGGCCCGTACCATGGGTGTTGGTTTTTTTCTAATTTTTCCCACTTTTAATTTCCATTGCTATTGATTGATATTAATATGGAGTCACACAACTAATTGTTTAGTTCAATTTTCTACTTTTATTAAATTCGTTGTTTAGCAAAACATTTGGATAAGAAATTCTGGCGTTGTAATATTTCCCAGTTTTTTCCGGTTTTTACCAGTTTTTCCCGCTTCCCTGCGAAAAACAGTTTTTCCCGGGAAAAGTGCCAACCCTGGTTGCTAATTCTTATATAGAAACACTTGACTTTAGTTCATTTGAAACATCCGTTTTTTGTAACTGGCTTAAATGCACACACAACATTTAGCTGCGGTCTAAAAAATAAAAAGAAACAATGACAGTCTTGACCAGGCATTTGATGATGTGTAAAAATAATATGTTATTGTTTATGAAACGCCCAAATTCCTAAATGCTTCTATCAATCACAATATATTTTCAGGGTAGAGATATTTTGGCACAAAATATTTGAAACATTTCAGTGGTGCATTTGCATTGGCAACTATTGCTAGATTTGTGTTTCATTGTTAAATTCCACCGACACATTGTTAGCTTGTAATGGTTTAGAAGTCGAGAAATTCATTGCGAGATATGATTAAAAGTGATGAGAGAGAATGTAGATGAAGGCAATGATTTATCTGTGTAAGCTGAATCGTGGTTTGCGAGTCAGCTTAATCTGCTCCGGTTTATTGTATTACATCAACCAAACCAAAGAAAATATTCGCCCTCCGGACAGCTTATAAAAATTGGAATAAGTTGTAAAAGAATATTTTCTACAGAAGCATGTATATAACATGTAGTACTGCTGTTGCATAGCACTCCTTAGCTCGTATAAAATTGTATTACAGAAAAAGCCTTCTGCCTGTAGTATGATTGTTTATAAACAAAGAAAAAGAAGCAAAGTACGACATACATTAATATAAAAATGATGATCGTGCATTTGGTAACTATACAAGGAGGGTTGATTCATATCTGAACAATGCCAAGCAGCATGGGCAGTTGCCCCACTACCAGAAGCTACAGTCATGCGATGCAGCTAGATGGCTGTCAACAAGAACCTGGCTAAAATATCATACAAACACTGTGTTTTCATGATGCGCATAATTCACAAATTTGAGCAAATCCGCAAGTTATCCGTATCATGGAAACGGCATAAATCCGCAAGCTAAGCGAGTTTTTCGATCTGCAAATCTTTATTGAATCCATCATGCATGTGAATCATGGAAATGGCACTTTCAAATCATGTGCATTAAAATATTGCAACTATTCCATTCTAAACATTTAACGCTTCAGTCGTTTTTTGCTGCCAACCATTGCTGCTAAGCTTAATGTGACAAGACTGTGTAGCTATTTATAGAGTCATTAATTAGGCCAGGGGTCGGCAACCTGGCACCCTGCCACCCTACTGGCTTGTGGCAATCCGCATGCGGCTGGTTCCGGAGCCGCATGTGGCTCTTTAATTTCCTCGCTGGACTCCCTCTGACTTTGGATAAATTGTAATTACGGTGATAAATCAAACATTGCCGCTTGTTATTGTAAAGGACTTGCTGGTCTTCACTCAGACACATCTAGATCTGAAGAAATGTTGCATAAATGCAAGAAAAATGAGTGGGGTTTTTTGTTCGTTTTATTTCGAAGGAAATTCCATTAGTCGTGGAGCGGCGACTATTCTGCTCTCCAAGTGAGAGCTCTCCCTATATATAAACATATTCCCCCCCGACCGTATAATGAAACCGGGTAGACAGCCGTATAAGAATGATGATTAATAGAGTCGCTAACACGTTGGAATAGTTACGGCCAAACTAACAAAGTATTAGCTATATGATGCATAATTAAGAGAGACACAATATGCAAAATATATATAAGAGTAATTATATGCAAGTATATAAAACATCAGAAATAAATTCAGGGCCCGGCATCCGCCACATTATGCGTCATTATTTATGTGCCAATAAAACCACCAAAGTTAAACCAGCCGACCTGACACTTCTTGATTATTTTTACCTCAGGTAGGCAAACTATAGTGAGTACTAAGAAACCAATGACAGCACACAGAAGAAACCTAGCACATTTGCTGCAGTTAAAATTTAAGTTTGGCGTTTTGTTAAAATAAGGACTGAATTAAACATGAAGTTGCAATTTTTCTTGAAAGTAATATTAAAAACATAGTATTTTTACGTTATGTTCAAGTTATTATTAGCTATTATCTTGTTCTTTGCAAAAGTGTAATTTGGTTTTCTCAGCAGTTAAATCATACATGCCACACCTTTTCGTTTTATGGTGCAAACATGGTATAAAAGCATTTAAAGCAACACAATAACGTTACATGTAGTATTTGTTTATTTTTTAATTTAAAATAACAAAGGAGATTTGTGGCTCCCACGGCGATCTATCTAGCGAAAAACGGGTCTAAATGGCTCTTTGATTGGAAAAGGTTGCCGACTCTTGGTCTAGTACATCTTTAAATATTAGTGTTTGTCTGTTGGCCGTTTGTTCTACATGTGTCTAGTGATAGCGATCAAGTTTTCGGAATGAAAAATACGCTTCACTGTGGATTTTAACTTGGAATGTATAGGCCTGCAGACAGGCGTTCTAAACTGGTAAACCCTACAGCACAATGCTATACAATAGATTAATAATTTAAATCATTCCTATTACTGATTTGTTAAAATAATCAAGCTTCAACTCGCATGCTTTAAAAACAAGACACAATCTTTCTTCCTAATGCTGACTCAAGTTATAATAACTACTCATACTTAAGAGCTTAAATAAGAGCGACCTTTGAACCCTGGTGGTCCTTGTCAATGTTTGTCAGTATCCCTGGGAAATTAGTCCAATAATATGAAGTTTTGAAACTTAATAAATATATATAAATATGCTCATAGTTCATTGGTATTTGGTAAACACTGGTAAACCAGTCCAACAACGCAAAGCAAATGTTACCAAATATATAAAAAAAATTGTTTCACACTTTTTGGGGGTGAAACCATAAAAATTTGTACGATATAAAAAACCTTCCAAAAAGCTTAGAAGTAGCATCATATCAATTGAGCACATTTTCATTATTGTTTTATGACTTAAAATAATAAGCAAACTTATAACTAGTGTCATATAATACTCTCCATAACAATAATCTATCACACACCAACAAACGAGTTGTCTCAATATTTTCATAATATTGTCCCAGTAAAATTGCTATAATAACAAGGGAAGTAAATAGAGATATTTGAAAACGGTTGAAGATGGAAGTAATATTTTTAGTCTTAATGCCTTGTTTAAAAATTGATTTGATTTGTTTAGGCTTCTATTTGGTAGCAGAAATTGTAAGCAGCCGTGTGAATGCCATCATTCCAGTCATTAGGGTTTCTGACACACGTTGTAGAAAGCTGGAATATAGACTGTCAGGGTTCAAAGAGTTAACTTTCTCAAACTCATTTAGTAAATAAATTTGTTTATCAACTGCGCAACATCAGGCTTCCAGCTAGTACAGGGATTGGCAACCTTTTCCACTCAAAGAGCCATTTGGACCCATTTTCCACAGAAAAGAATGCAATGGGAGCCATAAACCTCCTTTCATATTTCAAATTAAAAAATAAATACCGCATTTAACTTTTTTTGTTTAGCTTTTAATGTTTTTATACAATGTTTACATCACAAAACGTTGAATTGTGGCATGTATAATGATTTAACTGCTGAGAAAACAAAATTACACTTTTGCAAAGAACAATAAAATAATCTCAGTGGTTTTATTGGCGCTTAAATTATTATAAAGTGTACTGCGTGTTGTTGTTTGTCGGGAGTGTTCTTGACGATATTGCAGACCTAAGTGGCTGGCCAGCCTTACTAGATTTCTAATTGTTTAATTAACCCAGTACATTGACATAATATCAGAAGGTATAGCGATTTGGTCTTCCGCGCTAATCCGTTTGTTCGTTTTTCGGTACTTTTATGTTACAGTCACGTGACGATCATGTGATAAGGTACTAATAATACAACATAATGTAAATAATGATGCATAGCGAGTGGCAATGTTTGATTTATCACCATTCATACAATTTTTAAAACTATATTACAAAATCTATTGATAAAGTTTCTATATTTTTATTAATTACTTGGCATATGGTATTAAGAGGAGAAAATTCCAAGAAATATTAAAAACATGCAGAAAATGTTTTGTGCAGGTCAAATAAATTAAAAACAATGAAACAACTATACATGGGTTTAATTGTAAGTGCAAAATAATTAGCAAGTAATAGCTAAATTAAGTCTGCTTTGCTACGATTACAATAAAATATGATTTAGTAATAGTACAATTAATACGAACTAAGAAAACAAAATAAAAATCCTGAATATGTTGATTTAATAATAACATTCCTTGCATAGAAGTGTGTGTAAAAAGATTACTGTTCCATCAGAAACTATCCATCAAAACTTTGAATACAGCGATACTGGTACCTCTCGATACTGGTGCAAATGTAAAAAATGAGATATCGTACTGTCTTTGTCTGACCGAACGGAAAGAGAATGTAGAGGCTCTTCCTACGGAGATGATACAATTGTCTGCGTGAAAAAGCGTATGACTCATATTCTAAAAGTAGCAAATCTCTTAGGACTAGATGCACATTCCTTGTTTTGCAAGCATAAAACTCGGAGCTAAGTACTCTCTGAGTAAAGCCAATGACAACAGCCTTACAAGAGAGAAAGTTGTTCAAGGACTTGAGAGCAGTCATCTTGTCGCAGAGGTTATACATGACAAACTAATCCTAATGCAATCTATAATCAGTTGTTTTTATACTCACTTATTTAATATCGATGAGCTCACCATTTGCAGGAAGACTGTCAGACCGTTGAGGGACAGGTTTTTGAGCCAGAGTACAGAGTAGAGCAATTGAAGAATTAGCCATTACTATTGAAGATTTGGCAGTTTCTGGAACACTGTCTATTTGGAGAACTTTCCATCATAACCTTCTCTCCATCGGATGGTCGAGTTGCTGGATTTAAATTTCTACTAACGAACAAAGGTATTGTGGTAGTTCAAGATGTAATGAAACTTGTATAAGCTGTCAATTCCTGTTACTATCATGCCTGATTTCTTGTTAGCAGTTTCACCCTTTGATTCAAATTGTATCAGATGCTACTTCAAACCTTCAATTCCCTGTATTAAGCAGTCGTTTTAAGGACAAGGTACATGTAATTGTATTGAAGCTGTGCACAAAATTGACAAATTATATACATTTTATGTAGATGATAATGTATCAAAGAAGAACTCTTTTTATTGAACTCATCAGCTGTGATATTATTAGTTACTGATCAGTTGCTAATCTAGTGTTGAATTCGTCTTATTCAGAAACTCAAAGGACATTTTTAACTCATCTCTATACCCTGCTAAGAGAACAAGATGATGCAAATGTGAGTGTGAATAAGAAGGGTGATTGGTTGAAATTTGATGCTGCCAAAGCGAGTAACATGAAGAAGCCAGAAACCATTCGGTAAGAATTGTGTTTGATGCACCATTCTGTTGTAGAAATGTCATTTTCTGTCGATAGTGAATGAAACTTACCATTTTTCTATTCTCTTGCTAAAATGTGAGCAGATATTTATAACAAGTTACTAAACTTTCCTTTGTTTGTGTTAAAAGTTTATGCTGTACTATTGCTTCAGATTGTTCAACAGATTGCTGGAAATTTAACAAACATTTAGTACATTTTCACTTCTGAAACGTCTCACGGTTATGAACATTACCGCGAGAAAGTTCATTACACAATTGAAAATTACACAACAATGAAAATTGCTTCGCACTGGTTACAGTCTTTTATCTGTAACCTTTCACATCATGTAGGTGTAGTTGATAATTCAGCATGAAGTCACACCCAAATTCCCTTAACAAAACAGTGTGCCGATTCAGTGAAGCCATAACAAATTGGCACACATTACATATGCCCAATTTATTCCATAGTTTATCCAGCTGGTCACTAATGTATTGGATAAATGGCTCTCTCCAGGACTGGGAGTTGTGAGATCAAATCTAGTTCGCAGCAGATTTCTCCTTCTTAAAACTATCGCTATAGCTGGACAAACCTATGGACGGAAAAGCATTGATCTATATATAGATAATAGCTGTGCTTTCCGGCATTGCCTGGTATTAAACATTAGCTTATAAACAATAAGAAGTGATGAGAGTTGCCTGCCATTTGCTATTAGCCTAGCACATTGCCAATGGAAAATTTGAGTAAGCTTACTAATGAGAGTTATTCGTCCCTGTGATGTTATACAATCACCTTGCGTAGTATGCAAAGCCTTTAGGTTTTTGCTCCCATATAGTGACATATATTGGATAGCGAATATATCAATCTCTGTGGCTTAATTGGTACTAATCGAGATCAAATCTTCTTCGGTACGAATTTTTTATTCTAAGATTCTATCTAATAATAGCTAGAGCTGGACATATCGAAAACAGACGACAAACTTTGAGAAATATATATATAGTTTCTCAAAATATCTGCCTTTTTTCCAACAAATCTTCAAACGTCAATCAATTGTTATCTGTCATAGCAAAATTTCAAAATTAGTGCTATCTCCCGCAACCAACTCTCAAAATAACTCATCTGCAACCAAAAAACTTTAAAAATAGTGCTAGCTTAAACGTTTCAAATTGTAAAATTTTGATAAATTTGCTTATGTGATAATTTCTATTTAATTGGGAGCTGTGATTCAGTATTAAAAAGTTATAATTTGTTACAATTTGATATGATTGTATTGCAATTTTTTAGCATTCTGGGTTCTAGGCTTTTCGAATATGTGAACAATCTGTATGATTTTATTTGTGGTTTCAGACTTGCAATCAAGGATTCGTTGGAGCGAGCATTAAGACCAGCTCTTGCAGCTATCATCGCCTTTACAGATCCCCAGCACAACCTCCAACTGTTAAATGGCTCTAAAGAAAATGTTCAAATGGTTCAACTGTGGCTGAACTTTTTCTCAAAAGCTGATGATTTTATTATTTAATAGCATTTTTGCGGCTATCTTAACACAGCCTAAAATGAATCGATGCTCATGACTCCACTTCTATATTTCACATAATAAACTAGTCTTGGCTGCAAACTGGAGCAAACATAGCGATGAGTGCAATGAGCTTTTATGCAACGTTGTTAAATATAGATGTAAAATAAAAATATGTTTTGGCATTTAGAATGCAATAAATATTGAAAATGCCAACAAATTGCAAAGGGCACAGGCTATAATATCATCGCAGGTCAATTGCAAGCAATAGATATCAACTAGTAGAGATATTTCTCTGTTTCTCGATGCATACTTGTTAGCAGGTCTTTGACAAGTTGGAGGTAAGTTAGCAGATTTATTGCATTCAAAACAAAAAATTTATCGCTCCACTGGAAGATGAGGGCAAAACATAGGCGACATTCGCTTCACCAATAATAGGGCTAAATTTATTCTGACATGGACAGAGGTGGCTTTTATTAAATTACTTAAATTTTAAGTAAGGACTAATTAATAATCAGTATTCTTATTTTGTGCTACCTTGAAAAAATTTGGTAGGTTCAGCAATGCATTGTGGGTGATAAAGCTGTATTGTGTTACTCATTTTAGCTTACACTAGTTCTAGCTCAAATCATTTTAAAATACAGCTCTCTGGTTAGTCGAATAACTCTAGAGCTGCCGCTTTTGATCTGATAAGCCAAAACAATCCAATAAAAACTCAATATGAGTGTTATCTTACCTTAATTGTTATTGTTTTATCTTTTTTTTTCTTTGAAGTTGCTTTTACTTCTAAACCTGGAAAGCATTGCAAATGCTTAGACAAAAATTTAGTCAAATTTCACAAGATGTATGAAAAAGGTTGTACATTGAGGTTGCGCTGTCTTGTTGTAGATATAGCCCAAAATTGCTAAAGTTAGTTACCTTCCGTCTAAATTCACAGAATCCTTACCCGACTAGTATGAGTATGCCGTGACCGTAGATAAATGGTTTGCAATGAAAGTGGATGACTAATACGCAGTGACTGCATATGGCTAGCACTCAGTAACAGTGAATGACTAACACGCAGTGCTAGTGAATGACTAATATGCAGTGATGGAGAATGAATAATACATGGTGACAGTGGGTCACTAACACGGAGTGATAATAGACTAATTCGCAGCGACATTGAACGAATAAAACATAGCAACAGTAGATCACTACTTAGTTGTAGCAGTGGGCAATTAATACCCAGTGACAGTAAATGACTAATTCGCATAAGAAGCCTGATATGCAGTAATAGCAGATGGCTAACACGCAGTGATACTGAATGACTAATATTCAGTGACATTGAATGAATATTACATGGTGACAGTGGGTCACTGATAAGTTGTGACGTTAGACAACTAATACACAGGTACAGTAGATGAATCACTTGCAGTGACAGGGGATGCCTAATACGCAGTGACAGCAGATAGCTAGGACGCAGTAAAAGGCGATTACTAATATGCAGTGACAGAGAATGACCAAATTACAGTGAATGACTAATATGCAGTAAAAGGGGATAACTAATTAGCAGTGGCAGTGGATGACTAACACCAAGTGACAGCTAACGGCCAACACGCAGTGACAGTGAATGACTAATATGCAGGGACGGCAGATAGCTAAAATGCAGTGAAAGGAATTATTAATATGCAGTGACATGGGACGATAAATTTGCAGTGAAAGTGAATGACTAATATGCAGTGAAAGTGGACGACTAATATGCAATGACAGTGAATGAACAATACCCAGTGACAGTGGGTCACTAATAAATTGTGACAGTGGAAATCTTGTTAGCAGTGACAGTAAATGCTTAATTTGCAGTGACAGTGGGAGACTAATACGCAGTGACAGTGAACGAATCATTTGCAGTGACTTCAAATGACTAATTTGCAGTGACAGTAAATGATTAATACATGTTGTCAGTGAATCAATAATAAGTTGTGACAGTGGACAACTTTTTCGCACTGACAGTAGGTGACTAATTTGCAGTGACAGTGGACAACTAATATGCAGTGACAGCTTATAACTAAAATGCAATGACAATGAATGAATATTACATGGTGACAGTGGATCACTAATAAGTTGTGACAGGTGGACAACGGAATATTCAATGACAGTAGATGACTAAATTGCAGTGACAGTGGACAACTAACCCGCAGTGACAGTGGTCGACTAACCCGCAGTGACAGCGAATGGCTAATATGCAGTAGCGATGAGTGAATATTACATAGGGACAGTGAATCACTGATAAGTTGTGACAGTGAACAAATACTAAGCAGTGACAGTAGATGACTAATATGCAGTGATAGTGGATAACTAATATGCAGTGACAGTGAATGAAAAACACATGGTGACAGTGGATCACCAATAAGTTGTGACAGTAGAAAACCGATACGCAGTGACAGTAAATGACTAATTAGCGATGACAACGGATGACTAATATGCAGTGGCAGCCAATAGCTAAAATGCAGTGACACTGGACGACTAATATGCAGTGACAGTGAACAAATCTTTTGCAGTGACTTTGAATGACTAATATGCAGTGACAGTGAATGAATAGGATGTGTTTTTAGTGTATCACTAATAAGTTGTGACAGAGGACAACTACTGAGCAGTGACAGTAGATAACTAGTTTGCAGTGACAATAGACAACTAATATGCAGTGACAGTGGATGACTAACACGCAGTGACAGCTAATGGCCAACACGCAAGGACGGTCAATGACTAATATGCAGTTATAGTGAATAAATAATACATGGTGACAGTGGATTACTAATAAGTTGTGACGTTAGACAGTGAATCACTGATAAGTTGTGACAGATGGACAACTACTAAGCAGTGACAGTAGATGACTAATATGCAGTGATAGTGGATAACTAATATTCAGTGACAGTGAATGAAAAATACATGGTGACAGTGGATCACTAATAAGTTGTGACAGTGGAAAACCAATACGCAGTGACAGTAAATGACTAATTAGCAATGACAGCGGATGAGTAATACGCAGTGGCAGCCAATAGCTAAATTGCAGTAACACTGGATGACTAATACGCAGTGACAGTGAACGAATCATTTGCGGGGACATTGAATGAATAACACATGGTGACAGTGGACAACTACTGAGCAGTGACAGTAGATGACTAGTTTGCAGTGACAATAGACGACTAATATGCAGTGACAGTGGATGACTAACACGCAGTGACAGAAAATGGCCAACACGCAAGGACGGTCAATGACTAATATGCAGTGATAGTGAATAAATACTACATGGTGACAGTGGATCACTAATGACTTGTGTCAGTAGACAACAGGCAGTGAGAGTAGATGACTAATTTGCAGTGACAATAGACAACTAACATGCAGTGACAGTAGACAACTAACACGCAGTGACAGATAATGGCTAACACGCAGTGACAGTGAATGAATAATACATGGTGACAGTGGATCACTAATAGGTTGTGACTGTGGACAACAGATAAGCAGTGAGCGTAGATGACTAATTTGCAGTGACAATAGACAACTAACATGCAGTGACAATAGACGACTAATTTGCAGCGACAGCTAATGGCTAACACGCAGTGACAGTTAATGAATATTACATAGTGACAGTGGATTACTGATAAGTTGTGACAGATGGACAACTAATATTCAATGACTAATAACCAATATTCAATGACCAATATTAATATATATTGATATAGATATATTGATATATATTAATATAGATAGTACACTGTCGGAGTACATTTTAAAAGGCGAAGTGAATGTCACCTATATTTCGCTCTCTTTTTCTGGTAGAGTGATGTTAAACTTTTTGGATGCAATCAATCTGCTAACTTACCTCTAAATTGTCAAATATATCTTAGTAAATATGCATCATGAAACCAAAAAATATCTCTTCCAGTTGACATCTATTGCTTGCAATTGACCTGTGATGATATTATAGCCTGTGCCTCTTTTTTGCAATTTGTCAGCATTTTCAATTTTCTTTTCATTTTAAATTTAAAACATTTTTATTTTTTACGCATATTTAACACTTTTGCATAAAGGTTCATTGCACTCATTGATATGTCTACTACAGTTTGCAGCCAAAGCTAGCTTTATATGTGCAACAGAAGTGGGTGGAGTTATGAGTATCAATCCACTGTAAGTCGTTTTAACATAGCCACAAGAATGCTATTAAATAACATGCTATAAATCTGCATATGTATAAGTTATAAAATGATAATCTATCAAATAATGCAAATATATATTCATGAACAAGTGGCATAAACGAACCAGATTTATATTACATGTAGAAACAAAATTCAATGTTTTTAAAACAAAAATATTTGTGTCATTTGCTCAGATAGCTGCAGTCTAGCCTGGGCATGGTTCTACTGGGGATTGGGAGTGAGAGCCTGGAACACATAGCGGAAAAAGGTAAGATAACTTCTGCAAAACGAGCGACACATGTTACATATGACGCTCAGACTGATACTAGTGAAAGCGTGTCGATAGATTCAGATTTCACGATGTATTAGATGTGGCGCGTTTAAAAGCCTATCGTCACAGTAACGTGACTTGATCTAGTGAAAGGCCCTGTGTTTTTGTTAGGCTGGGCAGTTATATAATCTCCCGTTTGATAACAAAACGATAAGAACCATAGGTTACCATTCTCTTGCGTTTTCACGCTTGCAGTTTCATTTTATATACTGATAAAAAATGTAGCGATTTAAAATTCATCTATCAAAGCTAGGCATAGTCACGCTGACACCAAAACAGTTTCAAGCTTTACAACATATTATCGCAGGTTTTTATTAATTTATAGTTCTTCCTACTGGCTTCGGAAAGAGTATTTGCTTTCAGATGGCACCGTTTTGCAGTGGTAGGTCCGAGTTGTTCATAATAACTGTTGCGAGTAACCACAATACTCGAGAGTAAAATAAAACAGATTACTTTTTACTAGATTCAGATTAAAAATAATACACAATACTCGCGAAGATCATAAAAAAGACCATCACATGATACTCCTTCGGCAATAAAGATTTTGATATTAGCGACTGCAGAAGTCGACTTTTCGAGTTGTCTTCCTCGCGTGTTGCTATGTGTCCCAGGCTCTCTCTCCCAATCCCCCACGAGAGCCATGCCCAGGCTAGCTGCAATCTGATTGTTGCTTTTGATGGAATGAGCATCTTCTCGTTGTTCAATACCTTCCACAATATACTGGAGCCTCAACTCTTTCTCTGCACTGCTGAACTAGTTGATATTAGCGTCCAAATATTTTTTTAGCAGAGCAAAACCTTTACTTGCTGCATTTAGCACAAATGCAACGCGTAAAAGTTTGCTTGCTAAACTCAAGCCTTGGCCCAAAACTTGTAAATCGTTTTTATATGCAAGTTCTGCAAAGTATTAAAACCACGTTAAGCAAGGAACTACTATTAGCCTAAGACTGTTAATAATTATTACTGTAGCGTCGCTTTGAAAGTTCAACTACCATCATAAATTTAAACCGTTTTTATATATGTAGACTCCTTCGAAGTAGATACATCGTGCTGAACAAATAACTACTAATAGCCGGAGACAGATACTAATTTTTCCTATAGTGTTGCTTTCAATGGTCATCTACCAACGTAAAATTGAGCCATTTTTTTATAAAGGTACATGTACTTTGAAGTATCAAGACCGCGTTAAACAAAGAACTACTATTAACCTGAGACCGTTATTGATTATTTCTATGGTGTTGCTTTTGAAGTCTCAACAAAAAAAGCAAAAAGCTTCAGAGTTGGACAACGAGAGAGTTGATTGTTATTAATGTAAACGATTCATTATTAATACGATTTTGTGGACACTTTTCAACTGATCACTTCATTTTGTAGGTTCATAAAGATCAAAGATAGTCAAAGTGGCGGTCATATGAAGGTGGAAGTCCAATAGAGGGTGGCGCTTTATTTTTCAATCTTTTTTTTGTGGTGGTGGTCAAAAGGGGTATCGTTCAAATAGAGGTGACGTTCAAATAGAGGCGACGTTCCATTAAAGGTTTTATGGTATATAGAATTAAAGTCATTTTTTTTCAATATTTCACTTAAAGCCCTCTTTGTACATATTTTAAAATTCAAACTTTAAAATATTTAATGACCAGATATTTAGGTTTTCAAAGTTCTTTGATGTTTAATTCAGATAAGACTGCCAATCAAAAGAATTTTGTACGGTTGCACAAATATTACGAGAAAAAAAAACGACAAACGATCTAAAGATCGAAGTCTGGTCGAATGCTTGATCCTAAAAATTGGATACTGGTCTACCTTTTGCTCAACTATAGGCTTGGCATGTGTGCTTTTGCTTATTAAGAAACTGTGATGCATAAATGTTAGGAAAGGTTTGCATATCTGGGAAGCCTAGCCTGTAAGCTTTCATAAACTGTGAGTCACCAGCTGTGATGTTCAAATGAATATTATCAGTTTAGTAATTGAACTATTGTAAATATTGGGTAATTGATGATAACCATTGGTTTTGTATAGTACCTCATACAGAAATCTTATACCACTCATCATACATCCACACCAAATTTATTGAAATATAAAATATATATCACACCAACGCATTAATGTATAATATGGCAAATGTTAAATAAGACGATACCCAACCCAAAATAGATCACTCAAAACTAAAGTAATTATAATGAAATTAAAAAAGTGAAAGGAATGAAGTTTATTAGTAGTTTATTAGTTGAATTAATAACCTGTTTATGTCCTTTCTTTTCAACAGAACAGAGAGCATCGATTTTGATTGTATTAAGAAGCCAATCATAAAATTAGTTGATTCGTCAATGTTTGATCGCAATCATCTAATTGATATTAAAGTTTGTCAATTTAGTCAATGTTCAATCACAATCATCTAATTGGCATCAAAATTTACTGGGTTTCTCCAGCACTGGTGAATCTGCTCCATACAGATCTCCAGAACCTTTCGGCATAGCTCACAGTTACACAAGCTGGCAGATCAGGTAGCATTTTCATTGATTCATCAACACCATCTTCATCGTATTTGTAGAGGAATCTGACCAAGGCATCGTAGAGCCTGAAACAATGGAATAAATAAAAAACTGCAAAGAGAATAAAAATGAAATTCAAATAAATTGACTTGTATTCGGTTTTGAGTAAAAAAGTACTTTTTGTAAATCTTTATGTTCAGAAAACCCAAAGTTGGTTCACCAAATAAGTTAACAAGTAAGATAACAAATATTCTCTTGAGACTGAATCATCAATAACAAATGGTAAGTTTACTTAGAAGTAGATGGTGAGTAATATAACTATTGTTAAATTAATTGCCTAAAATTTAACTTCAAACTAATAAAATTTCTTACCCTCCTTCTGGACCAATGTCATCTTGAACAACAGCTTCTTTGTTCAGGAAAAGAATGCGAAAAGTTGTTGTAGGAGAGCTTTTGTTCTCGGGCTCTTGTATGTACACTTTTTCATAACAACATTCTCTACTTCTGCTGTGAGATTATCAGTATAGGCAACATGTATATCATCAAATGGGTCCTGTACAACAAAATCACTAATACACCAGCTAATTACAATATATGTTTGATAACAGCTGCGTTTAGTAAGAAGTTACTTTTCTTGCCAATTTTAATTGGCATTGAACTTAAGAGCAGCCAACTGCTAATGCCAAAAGTATTGTTGCATACGCTGCTTACAAGAGATATCTGGCATGGAATGACTAGCAAAGATTGACTCACAAAGTCATATTAAACAATTTTTTATAAATAATAATACTCTTTTAAATGATTTTGTGGTAATTTTTTTAATGAACACAATTAAAAATGGTTATTAGGCACAAATTAAATTTTACTCATATAATTCATAGCATTACACTAAAATGCTGATCTAAAAATGGGTTTAACTACCCCGAAATTCAAAGCAACTTAATGCATGAAGAAAATATATCAATTTTGTTTCTTCTGTTACTAAACTCACTGCTCTGTCTACTTGCAAAGCTATTCAATATTATCTTTTAAATTCAAATCACGCTGGAACTATAAAAAACTTTTATTTCAAAAAAGTCAACATAATCATCAGACACATATATCATTATTACAATATTCTATCGGCTTTTAACTTGTAAGTAACAAAATGGACTACAAATAATTATGTGTGACAATCGTTGCATTAATTTACACACATGGTATTGTTATGGGCCAGAACATAAGAGTGTCTCTTAGCAAAGCACATTTTACCTTTACCATTCACATCCTTGTAATGACAAAAAACTCTCTTTAATAGGACAAGAAAAAAATACTTCAAGCCATTTTTGCATTTGAATCTAATGAGTTTTAAATAAACAATACAAAGAGAGGGTTTCGAGAAGATATGCTAATTTTCATATTGTAGCTTCATATCCTATCCTGAACTCTCCAAACTGTCGACATACCTGATTGTTTTGCATGAGTGCATCTGTTTGACAGTACTGGACAACCAGCCAGACATCCACTGTGTGCTTAACTTTAATAAATGGCTTCAAGTATCCTGGCGCAGTACCAACTGTGTTCTGCATGAAATCTGAAAGGGACCTCTCCCTGTCATGTCTGGGCATAGCTGAGAGATAGTTGACAACAATTCCAAGAGCATTCAAGTTGTTGGTCAGAGTCTGAATACTCTGATTTGAAGCTGCATTTGCTGTGATATCACGGGTTTGGCCATCCAACTTTTTCTACAATGTAAATGAACTTTGTGTGAATGCTGCCAGAAGAAAGTAAAAACACTCGATACCCACGGAGGGTAAAACTTACAGTCATTATTACTTACTGTCACAGCATATTTACTAAAATATTTGCAGGGGCAAGTACTCGTTAGATGGTTCAGCTCAAAGTAATGGTTTCAAATTTATTGGGCATCTTTAAAAATGGTTGTATAAAAACAATCAATCTCGCAAAAAAGTTAGAACACTGGTCTGTTCAGCATAAATATTTTAAAGAAATTGATATTGACTGATAACAATATAAATATAAGCACTACTAAATTACTGTCAGACTAGCTATACAACATGTCATATCACTTACTTGCTTTGAGATACGAGCTTCAATTGGATTTTGGAGACTGAAATCTTCTTGAAACATGTAGAAAGGGAGGTCAGTATCAGTAAAAGAAATGCTAGTTCGATACCCAACAAATTTTAATCTAGCCTCATGTTCAGCTCCATCCCAGTCATATTGAAGGTCATCAGTTGCATCCGAGAAGGACTCACTGTGAGCTGAGATGACACTAAATATTTCATCTCTGTCTCTAAGGCTCACCAGCAAGGATGCAGTGATGTGCCTTGGAGAAACTGGGTTTCTAAAACATTCAGATAAAGTTACTTTTCAGTAGGCATAAACAACAACCCTAGAGCAATCTCAAAATGATATATTCATTTTGGTCGTTTGAAATTTTTGAATATGGTGTTCTGGTTGTAGAGACATTACCTCTGATGTTGCCGGTTTTAAAATTATTTCAAAAAATGTGATTTTATAAACAAAAATCTCAGCTTAGAAAGAATAAAAAATAATGCAAAGTAATTATGATGATATATATTTTTTCATTAAGTTTGCAAAGCATTTTTCCGTCTAAATGAACCACTAAACTACAGAAAACTACCTGCTAAATACTAACCTCTCAGTATTGGCAGCTGAGATTACAGCATTGTGAGTCATAATCAGAAACCTCACGAGTCTTAGAGGATAAGATTTATCTTTGTCATGTCTGTCAATGAGGAAAGTGGAAAGAACTGGGTCATTACTGAGGACTTCAGCCTCAGTAATGATGTTTTTCCCTAAAAAAACATAGCTGAATGATGAGTTGAATATTTGCTAATTGCCTAACCCATCTTTAAATCTTTCAATCTTTACACCAAAAGTTTCTAATTTTTCTCAAAGCAATTTAAATTATTCATTTGTAAAATTGAATAAAGCAAGAGCATTTTTTAAAACTTAGTTTCCTCAAACTGAGTTGTAAACAAAACATATATTAAGAGGTAGAAATTCTACAGTATATCCCAGCATATACATACGTAAGCGTAATATACGTATATACGTAATACATATACATATACATAATATACATAATATACATAATATACATATACCTATACATATACGTAATACGTACATATGTAAGCTTATCTCATACATAAGCCGATTTTGGAAAGGCAGGGAATTTATAAGAATTCACGTATAAACTGGCCCTGTAAATCGTTACACACCATATGTAGCTGTCAAAGCAAACAGCTGCAGAAATGGAGAAACTTTTGTAACCTTAGTACAAAATTTTTCTGATTGGTGAGTATTTTATAATTAGCCTATCAAGTCATTGATTAATTGAAAAAAAAACCTGTTTTCCTTGAGCCAAAGCAAAACATGTTTGAATCTCAAGCTAAGCTTATTGTTGCTTTGTATAGAACACTTTTTATGGCTATTTCTTCTTCGCTATGATCAGGTGCATTGCATGATTACAGCTTATTGTGTGTCACAAATTGTTGATCAATAGACTGTTGATGATTGTCTACTGGGCAATAGCAGTGGTGACAGTATCTATTTTTAACAGTAATATAATATAACCTCGAGCTATAATAATCGTGATAACCTTTGTGACTCAAAACATGCTTAACTTGCCAATCACGATAGTATGAACAGGACAAAAAAGTGTTCGAACTCATTCTGCTACATATTTGTAGCCTTCTTACATTGGGAAAGTTTGACAGCTGCAAACATTCCCAACATGTCCGCGTTGCTTCGTCGATGCTATTGGTTTATGGTTCACATAATCGACGATGAACACCAAAAGGAAACCGCTAACATAGGGAAATATGGTGTGAACTAGCCTTAAGTTAGCATAATGCCATTTCGTTGGTTTTCGAACAAAGTTCAAGCCGAACCTTTTGGTTTAGTAAAATATTTTGCACTTCAAAATTGGTTTATGTGCAGGGATATATGGTAGGATCATTTATATTTATGAATAGCTTTGCATTTGCTATTATGATGGCAACTATTAGCAAAAACAGTTTTATGAATACTGATAATAATCCCTATTAGTAACAAAAATATTGTCATAGCTAAAAATATTTTTGCAAAAACATTTCAGTCAGCCTTGGTATACTCTTTAGAATACATTCTAGGTTACATAAAAGTTTAACTTCATCGCTATTATGTAATAGAGAAAAAAGAGATATTAGAGATAATTTATCACAACATACACAATGGAGAGGTGATGGCTGTATTCCAGGCTTTCACAAAGCTTTTAACCATCTCCTCTAGCCTCTTTTGAGACACATTCAATGTCTGCTCATGTTTGACTAGGAATGAGTTGATGCTTATTTCTGCAGCCTGACTTCGGCTGAAGCGACAGTGAAACTTGCTACTTATGAGCTTGATCAGGTGAAGGACATCTGGAAGACATTTTATTGCAACTAGAGCTTCACAGTTGTTGACCAATGCAGTGAGTAAGGGCAACTCCTGCAATCGGTGAAATACCATTGTTAAACCATTTACTAAAAGATTACGTATGAATGACACTATTGTTACTGAAATCAGGAAACTAATTACTTTTATACACGTAAAGAGCCTTCATGAAAGTAATATATAACAATAAAAATAGCTAACTGCTGCAAAGCATCAAGGTTTAATTTTCAAGTTTTTGAACTGAAGATTCACCATGAAATCCTTTGCTGACAACGTTGGAGACAAAACATTGTAGCATTATTCTAATAGCTTATGGCTGAGCATAACCTCTTTCCCTAACCTGATATTTATAATATGCAAGTAAATAAACTGGCTGCCCTAATTAATATATGAATAGCTATAAATTCAAAGAGAGTCAACCAGTCAGTTGATTCACAACCTTATCCATCCGTTTGTTTGAACAGAACAAAATTTACTGGAAGTTCGTGACAGCAATCATATTAATCATAGCAATGTCTGAAAAAAATATTTTTTTGATCTCATCAGAATACTTATTACTAATTTGAAATAAATATTTATTACAATGAATGTTTTTTAACTTGGGTGACCAAGACTATAAAATTACAAAATGCAGTTTTTGGGAATTTTAGATACTTTGTGATACCTTGCCAGAGTTGCCCATGTTATTGAGTACTGAAGCTGCAGTTAGTGGTAGCCTGTATTCCCACAATCCTGGAGAAGCCAAAATGTGTTTGTAATCAACTGGAACCTTTGTAGTAGACAAAACTTTTGAAAGATAACTCTGTGATTCATTTTCCACCTCTTGAGTTATTTTGTGCAATATCATCGGCTGGAACGGAAAGATATTGAAGATTGACTATCATTTTAAAGTTGAATGTTGGCCTAAAGTGCAGCTGGTCAGCAGTAGGCTAGTAAAGACAGCCGGGCCAGTCACGGAGCTGTCAAGATGAAATACCAATCTGGTACTGAGCAGGCAGATAACCGAGCAACTTTCCACCGACTCAGCAGAAGAAAAACTGATCTACCACAGAACCAGCCCTGAAAGAACCGAACGGTTGGCAAATCCGACCTGCTGGCAGAACACTGCAAAGACCCAATTTATGCAGTTGTCTGTTGAAAATGCGTACACCGTATCTATTTGCAAAAATATATACTGCCTTATATACTCACAGCGGTTTGGTTTTTTTATGGAGTAGTATAGGGTGGCAGCAGATTTTTTACAATATGTACTACAGCTTTTACTACGATGGAAAGAGGTAAGTAGTGGTACAAGCAACTGAATTAATCATGTCAAACTACTCAGCTGCAAATCAGTATCAAATCTATAAAATCGAACTGCTTTTTGTTGAAAACAGTTAATTAAGAACAAAACTATATTTAATGGGTGAGTCGATAGTCGGGCAATTGGCAAGAACTGTCATTGCTTGATAATAAATTATTTGAGCCAGAAATACCTGTATGTCTCTGTTACCAACTTCATCTGATCAAAAATAGATTTATTAATTTATTACAATCATGTTATTAGTCGTAAGCCAATGGTTGCTTTGTTTCGCAAGGTCCAAAGTCAAAGGGTCTTTACTGATTTAAAAAAGGAGACACTCAAAAAGCTCTGTTGTCATATCCTATTACAGAACCATTCAGTTTAGAAAGCTTTAGCAGAAGCTATGTTAAAAACTATGTGATCAAGCTGCTAGCTTAAATGTGCATGTAAGTTTTGACATGCGTGAATGAATTGTGAAACTGCTGGCAGGTATTACGTGAAAAATAAATTTGTGGTCAGCATCAGCAGTTTAGACATTCTGGGAACAGTTTTCATCAAAAAGACTTTATCAACAATATTTAATCTTATACAATAGTTAAAAGAGGACTGCTTCACTATCACAAGCCATGTATATTTCAGTAAGTCAAGAACTAGATAATGCAGCTTTAACAGGCTTTGTACAAAACATTTTTGATTGGTGAGCAGTTAATTTTAGCCTATTGCACTTTACTTCAGTAAAAAGAAACAGTTATCTACATATGCTGAGCTAATAAAATTATGTTTACAACCCATCCTGAGAGCAGTTTCACTTTGCCAAAACTTTACTTTTTATCGCAGTTTATTCTTAGCAATTACAAATTTTGTGTGACGCATAACAGCTGTAAAGGTTTTACTAATTTTAGATCGATTGATTTTGAATGAACTTTTATTGAACAATAGTACTGCTGAAAATGACGATTTTATTTTTAGCAGTAATAACAATGCTACCAGCTGTAATAATATTGATGAACCATTTGACTCAGACATGTATCTAGCAAACATAGCATCTAAGTTTGTTCTGCAACGTATTTGTGAAATTTTTATGGAAATGTGGAAAATGACAATTGTTTTTCTAGCAGAGCAACAACATGACCAACCACTGGCCAACTACCAGCCAGCAGGCATGAAGATGGCTCTACCCCCCGAACGCCAGCCCGACCCTGTCAGGACAAACAGCAGACAATGATGAGACAACTGGCTGGCTGCCAGGACAGCACTGAAATATCCCGCCAGCCCAGAAAGAAGAGAGCAGGCCCTTGCATATATTTGAAGAGGTACGATAATCAGGGTAAGGGAAGCAATTGAAAACCTCATTCTATGCAGTTGATTATATGAGCAAGCCACTGACTGCTCTCTCTCTATACATGTATATATATATATATACTCAAAATATGTAGGATGGGAGGCCCCCTAATAAGAGGCCTTCGTATATATAAAACTTATTCAAAATGTGTATAGCAAATTGATAATAGGAGGCGGAACATTTTTGCCTCCTATCGTGGATATATTTTCAATTTCGTTAGAGGTAGTTTTGAACTTGGAGTTGTCTCCTCGTTGATATGTGTCCAAAATTAATAAAATCTTTGGTAAAATTTGTACACACTATAAAAGTTAAGTCTCCTTACACCAAAGTTTGCCATAAAATGCACAACTAATGGCTGCCAGCCGAGCTTTTATAGGCAGGTTTTTATCAGACATGAAATCAAAGCGTTTTGTGATGTGAAAGAAAAACAAACCAATTATGAATTGAATTACTAAGAAGTTATTTGTGAATATAAACCCACAAAACTGATGGTTTGATTTCGATGATTGTAGTCTATCTTTTGAACTTATCTGTAAATTGGCTACTTTTCCTCAAACTACAAAAATTCAGAGCATTTTATTTATTGCACAACAAATTTAGTTTGCAATTGTGGATGTTGGCTGACTGGTTATGGTCATGGCAAAAAGGGACTGAATGGTAGGTACTAGAACAGCTGGTTTACCTAACATTTTTATCCAAAAAGTTGTAAATGCATTAAAACCAACTAAATTAGTTTGTATTTTATTACTTCCCAACAGTGCCAAACGTAATTAGCACACATTAATAAATTTATGCAAACATAGTATGATCACGCAGAACTACGCTAAGAAATTTGTCTTTTGATATTAATGTTAGTTAATCAACAACATAATGATACATAATTAAAAAAATATGATACAATAACAAATAAATTTAAAAGATAATTTCTACAAATGTAGAAACATCATTATTCAAACACATACAATATGTTCATAATGTGCTTTTATTATTTTGTATGATTCATGAGTGTCAGTTTATAAAACATAGTTATAATGTTTATAATTCGTATTGTAAAATCAAACTATTGAGCAGTATGGTTATATACCTATGTACATATACGTATGTACATGTATATAATTTAAGTGCGCATGTGACAATCATAGGATATGGAATGTTCAGCAATAGATAGAAGGTAAATTTTGACTTCACCCTGACATTCTAAATCACTGCAAAATAATTTTGATGAAAAAGTTGCAAATCTGACGCTTCTATGGAAGGAATCGTTTTTACAGGGGAGATAAATCCTAAAACATCATTTTTATTAAATCTCTCATTGAAGTGGAAATGACAGCTACGGCACTTCTTCAGCTTTGACTTATCCATACAATAATTAGTCTAAATCACTGCATAAATTTCCACTGAACAACGGTGCCAATGGAAATACAAGATAAACTGCCTTTGCGCACGGCCTATACTGCATGAAAGTGTTAATCGATTTCTTAACAAGGGTTCAGAAAACCATGAACAGGCCATTAGGCATGCCACTAATTAACAAGCTTCCACTGTTCTGTCTACAATTGAACAAACATACTGTGAGAATCGCATGCAGCTAGTTTTGCGATGAAGGCAGCAAAAGTCAGTTATTTTGTCTTAGTTCATTGGCTATTACTACAATGATGCATCAATAGTTACAAAGAAAATATTTTCTTGCTTCTACTAGCATTTTATATTTCTATAACTGTAATGAATAAAACATTGCATTTTGCAAATAAAATGCTACCTTATCAAGCAGAGAGTGTTTAAGCGCATTACTTCATCTAATGAAGAACCAGTTAAGGCATTCCTTTTCTACCTGTTTTAATAACAGCACATCAAACAGAACAGGCACTAGTCAATCATTTCTATAGTATATGGCATTTTGGTCTGGGCCTCTGAAGCCAGGGTTAGAGATTTAGAAAATGTTGTTTTTATTGGTTTCAAATGTGTAGTATACAGGTTAAGAGTCTCCTACCTTAACGCATGCAATAATGAGCTGCCTTCTTTAAGGGTAGAATAATTGTAAATATAATTATTCTCTGCACTTTATCGACACACATGACCATCCCTCATAATACAGCGGACTGCCATTGGTACTAGTAATATCAATAACAATAATAACTGTAAAGTATGAAGGTCGCAGTCTGAAGAAATACACAATGACCAGAGTGAAGAAATCATACATATTTTAAATGAACTGATAACTAACAATGAGGAAGACATGCAAAGATAGAATTTAAAGAAAAACGGAAAGTTGCTATGCTAGATAATAAACACCGAAACTGATGAATGAACAATAACAAATAAAAACAAGTAATTAGAGAGTACGGGGACACAAAAGTGGATGACAAGAAGAAGCCTTTAGAAAGGGGTAGATAGTCTAATAACAGCAGCACAAGACTAAGCACTGCAAACCAATGCCAGGAAAGCATGGATTGAGAAGAGTACAAATGATGTTAAATTCAGATGGTGTAAGACAAAGGATGTACCAGCCATATTGTAAATGAGTGCTCAAAGATTGCACAAACATAATACAACCGTCGACATGATCAAGTGACTGCAGCAGGTTGCTGGAATTTCTGTAAGAAGCATCACATGCCACACACAGCATATTGATATAACCATAGGGTAGAGCCAGTGTCTGAAAATGACAAAATGAAAGGTTTAGCACTAACCATAAAAGAAACAACAGAGGGTTAGATTAGTTGTATAACCATCCCAGGTGATGTCAGAGTAAAACAAAAAGATATAAAGAAGATGTACAAAGGGCAAGATTTGAGCTTCGAAGGCTGTAGAATGTCCAAGCGAAAGTGTTATCTGTAGTGATTGAAGTGATTGAGACATTAATCAGCTAGCTTTTCTCATATCTCTCTGAGGTCAGTGCTCAACAGTTTTTCAAACAACTTAGAAAACAGTGCTGCTAGGAGCTAGTATTCTTATGAATGCTGATGAATCTAAAATCAATTAAAATAGTAGGATTTGCAGAAAGCACTTATCAATAAGTTGTCAGAATTATCTTCTCTTTCCTTAGTTTACAAACAGGAGCCCTCTTTATGTAATGGTCCATATCAGTGACTATACTCATATAGGTATACTTTATAGGAATATTTATGTCAGATTTTAAGGAAGACTCCTCAGTAGAAGGACTCGTTAAAGTCAAATTCCTCAAGCTAAGGCCTTGGCTCACCTACTACCAGCCACTCGGTTGTGAAGACAGTTATTAGAATGATACTAAAAATATTAATAAAAGCCGTGTCTGTCCATCTGTCTAAAGCTAGATATAGAGGTTAAGAAAAACATTGTATGAATAATTGAACTCAAAATATTTGGCTGAGCAGCTGTGCACGCTAACGATGGCTCAGCTTAACCACCTTGCAGCTATGGGTAATAAATTTCCAAATTCAGCGTGCCAGACTGACAGGGTAGGCAAATAGTTTTCTGGTAATAAGAGCCCTGGACCTCCTTCGGTTTCAAGCCATGGTTGGAGGTTTGGGAAAAACATTGCGTAATAGGGAAGTCAAACCTACAACATGCAAACTGATTCTCAAGAATGCCGCTACCAGCGCCAATCATTCAGCTTCAATTGGTTTAAATTGTTTGCCTAGGCATACTCACTATACTTTATTGACACACCTGTTAGTGTAGGCTGTACTGGTATATATAAACAGTTTGGAAAAAAACTTGTTTGTTGATAATCTACTCATGACACACTTACATCTGCATAACATTACCATGGTTGACAGTTAGTTGTAAAGATAGCTTGCACATTACCTTCATAACAATATCGTTTACCAAAGTTAAAGGACATATGTGCTTTGCTATTTGCAAGCAATTATCTGTGTCGCTTAAAAAATGATACTGGTGAATAAATGGGTTGTTTGCTTAGTTTGTGTCACAAGCATGCAAAATTTAATAAATTTTTCTGTAATAGGTTAAGACTGAAAAGTTACAACAAAAAAGTTATTTTTGAAAAATAAACTCCTGCTGTGATAATTTGCTGAGATATACATGTACTTTTTAGAATTTGGTCCATTTATGAAACATTACTGCCAGAGTCAGTTAAAAGAAAAACACAAAGATAATGACAGCTGGGAAGATAAGGACAGTTGGTCATCACACTGACCAAGAACAATCCCAGCAATCTTCTACTATGGCTAGAAAATCAGCAAGGAGACACAAACATTTGTAAAAAGTATTTAAAAGAACACTACAACTGATTAGTTTACACTCTCATCGATCTACAAATAGAACTGGTTGGAATTTGTATTATGCGATGAAAAGGCTAATGAAAAGGCTGAGCTAATGAACTGCCTATACAAGCATCCAGGCATCTTGTTTGCAGTTTTTTCATATATGCAGGATGAGATAACTTGTGCTCAGAGGCCACTTATGATAGATAGTCAAAGCTGCCATGTTTTTTTCGCAAGCTTTTTAAAAACATGTGGTTCTCCTTGCTGTCTATTACACGTTAATATAACTCTCGATGTGATTCCCGAAATTTCAGCAATTATTATATGATTTAAACAGTAATTAAGATGCTTGTGACATTTTAGTCTCAATTTTTATACATAGTTCATTTGCTTTAATATCTTTAAGGCAATTTTACCTGTCAAGTATTTGAAGAGTTAATCAAAAAGTGTTGAAGTTTTTTTATCATATGAAATTTTGCTGGTGGTTTTCAGAGTTCAGACCAGCAGGATATTTTAAGATTAAAATTTGCAAAACTCAATTCCAGTTACAATGCTCACAAGAAAAGAATTGTGCCCAGACCTCAAAAATTACATCAATAGTCATGCTTGTTGTCTATTAAAATAGACATACCGTCTCATTATCAATGGTTCCTCATGTGTTCATACAGTAGTTAATGGAAAACAATGGGACTAATTCTAATCAACCTATCTTTAAAAAAATTTGAAACAGCTATAGCAATGTATCTAAGTATAAGCCTATATTCTAATTTTCATTTAAACAACCATAAGCAAACACAAAATAAGATGTGCATATGTCAATAAAGATGCATAACACTGCAACTTGGCTGCAATAGCCGATGGCATCACAGGAGGAAAAAACAGGAAGTGCAACGATTGACACAATTTTTTAAGAAATCTTTTTCTTCTGAGCCTTATAATTGCACTTAGATGTTAACAATTTTAATTTTGAAACATCCCAGCAACCAAATCACATAAAACCACATGCAGAAATTCAACAAATTGAAAAATACCAATAGTTTTTTAAATCAATTTTTAAAATTTTATGTAATGGACCCTTTCAAAATATTTGTTTCAAAAAGTTTATGGGAATTATTTGCCAAATAATGACATCAAGATTAGCTATGCGTTACACTCAATAAATAGTATGTAAAAGTTGCAACAATTTACATGTAGATGATATCAACATTTTAATATTTTCATGAAAAACGTGTTGATAACTTTAATTAGCTCGTGTCATACATTAAACTCTGCTACAGAAAGCTAAATCTCACAAAAAGTGATTATTTTTAACGCCTGTGAATTTTTTTGGTGAACTGCATCACAACTGTTGTGTCACACATGAGAGCACATCACATATTACCCAACATATATACAACGAATCATTGTTAGCTCATTTGTTTTTTAGGATATGATGCTACCTCACAACGCTGGTAGGCTTATACTGTTTTCTGTTGGTATGATTTTTACTGTTAAAGCTTTTGTAAGATATATAGTTGGGGTCTGAAAAGTGAAAACATGCTATAAAAAACACATTTACATACTTGAGCAGTAGCAACTGCTTTGCTTCAAGGAAAGCTTTTAGAAGTTAATTACTTTTCAGCCTTTCAAGTTTTTCGTGACTCTGAGGTCGGAAAGAAAATTTATAGTTTACCGACGCAAGTGTGTTACTATGCTGCATGTACATTGTTTTCATGATTGTTTATAAAAATAAAAAATCTCAGTGAGCCGCAACACTACTAATGTAAGCATTGTTTATAAACTAGATGAATACATTTACTTGCCTAGGCATTCTCATTGCGCAAAACTAAAGATTAAATTGTCTCAAGGAGTATGAACATTGTTCAGAATTTTCTAACAACAGACTTTAAACTTACGGTGAAATGTTGATCATTTGCAACATTTTATTAATTTGCAGTTTTAATAATGTCTATTCAAACAATGCAACTTTTTGTAGTGTATACTTGTACTTTTAAATATAACACTAGACAATTCAAACCAAGCTCTTGCTAATTAAACTCTGCTAAACGATTGTAATGCAATCAGAATGCTGATTTGTGTGAATGGTTCAGAGTTGTGATGCGTTAAATCTGTACTGTGTGATTGCAGCTCAGTAAGCAGTATTTTTCCACCGCATTACAGCTTTATAAGACAAATTGGACATTTTTTGTTACTTAAACCGTGCTCCTACTGTAAATTTCCTACTTTCATCCACTGCCTATTTACTTTCATGACTCATTACCTAAAACCCAGCAATTCATACATAGTACTATGCACATTCTTTAAAACTTGAAACTGCATGCATACTGCAACTGTGAATTAGGATGAAAGTGATACTATGAACCAGCTGACACTACTGACTTTCTAAGCATCTGTACTGCATTGTACAATATCGTCCAATACTATTGTTAGCACTACTGAACTTGTCTAGGAAGTCCCATATCATATTCCAGATTCCAATCATATACAATATGCTAGTGGTGATCAACTTGTTGGCCCAATTACATTCAAATTTTAATACCATCCACAACTTGGTTTGTGTTGGAATTGTCAACACTATACTTGATTTTGGAATGATATTTCATGAAAATGTACTGTGTATGTATGTACAATCAACCGTAATGCAGAGGTTTTTATTGCTTGTAGCACTACGAAATGTACCTTAGCAACACTTCCACTGTATCTAGCATTGCACACTGTGCAGAAGGTAATACTGTCACTGAATCAATACTCATTACTATGCATTAGAAAAGAACTTGTACAGCATGTATAGTGCATACTACCCATAGTAAAAGTTTGTAATGCACTTATCCTGACAGCATCATGACTGTGACACACTTACTAGTGTCACTGCACGTCTAATGCAACTATATAGATGTCTAGACTGACAATTGTTGAAATTGCAATGAATTTTATATCCAAGCACAAGTGAGTGCAGTGCTCATTAATGAGTAGTTATGTTTTCTCATAATGGTGACAACCCTGACCATGGTTTTACGTCAACTGTTAATCCGCTTAATCTGCAAGAATAACGTAATCCCCCACCAAAGCTAAGTGATTAGAATAACATAAAAATGTTTTGTGACCTTGTCTTTAAACCTTGCAGTTACATGATATTGACATGTTGGTATGAAGTTTATTTTACCGGCTAATGGAAAAATTGGTAAAAGCAAGTGATGTTGCATGGAAATAAAAGAAAAGAGCGATTATAATGACTCAAAAACTTTACAACTTTTAATAGCAAACCTTTTGTGAGATCAGTATGTTTTGTGGCATCAAAGTTGCGGCATAGTATGCAGGATAGTCTGTTGACATACTTTAGACAACAGAAATTCAAAAAACTCGAGGTACATCAAGCCCAATTCTATACCTATCAAACATCATCAATCTGAAACAAAACTTGTGTAGTGTTTCTAGCTTTTCCTAGCTCTATCTAATAAATATGAAAAAAAATTAAATGAAACAGCAAGCAGTTGCAGTGAATAACTTTGTTATATATGCATAGGACATTATATGTTATTACGATTGGCCTATGATTTACAGACTTTAGCTAGATAAAAGGGGTAGCGAGAGGGATTTTCAGTGTTATGAGTCGTTGGTTTAACATTACATAACCAGGCTTCATAATTGGTAGCTAAATAAAAGCGGTGGATGCCATTTGGAAACGACCTAGATACTGACATTTCAGTAGATGCTGTAATGCTGAGATAACATTTTTACCACATATTTTACCTTGTATCAATGGTAGTAGCAATTTGCCACTACACTGTGTCATCACAGCGCAGTACCAAGTAATATTTCAGTGCAATCAAATCTTTTAATATGAGTAGGCTTTTACTGCTACCATAATTTTGGTGCTACCGCAAACTGTCCATTGTGATCTATTACACATTTACTTCCTGGATGAATTCGCTAAAAACCCAGCAATTCATGCATACAAAAACTGGCGTTCTTTAAAACTTAAAAGTGAATGTGTATTGGAACTAAGCATTAGTTTGAAATTGGTACTCTGAACCAAATGACACTGCAGGCTTTCCAGAGACTAAAGTGATTGTCAGAAGCTACTGTATGTTGAACAAAGTCATAAACTCAGGGTCAAACTACAATATCAATTCTAAGTAAGTAGTAAAGTAGTATCACTAATTCAATAGATGAAGTTGGGTTCTCTGTAATGGATTCTCATCAACATTATTTATTAGAACTATAATAAATCCTCTTTTAACCATATGCAACATGCTGATTACGATTAACTTGTGTGCTCCTTATTCTATATCAGGTTTGAGCAGCACTTCTTTCTATTGTGTTGTGGTTGCATTAAAGTCCACTGATGTAAGTCCAATACACTGTGTTCTAGTGTTTTTTCTCTGTTTTACGATTTTTTTGCTCTGTAATGTAAGCATAATGATCTTCCACCCTTTTCATAAAAAAATATTTTTCACAATGCTAATTAACCAAAAATTTTCTCAAAGTTCAAATTTGGCAGTCATTGTACTGATTATCTCAAAATAACAGCTGCACTGATATGCTACATGTATTCAACTAAATCTCTCTAACAACATATGAAATAGATACAATGCTCGACCTTGTTCAGCTTACGGTTAATTGTTATAAGTTATTGTGAAAACGAATCCAGAAACAGGTAGGTGACAAAATTCTAGCGAGGAAAAAGTTAAAGTTCGGTATAGTAGTTAAAAATACATACTAAACCTTAGCTTTAATCCTATTATTAGTAAGCTACATTCATCTAAGTTAAATTCAACGTTTCCACTATGTTACACACCCGCTTCAAACGTAAGAAATTCCTTCGGGATACACTGCACATATAACGTAGTAATTTTAGATTTCATTGCAGACAATGACTACCGATGACACTAAATTTAATTTAGGTAACTATGTTTAACATACTATTTTGTTACTAATTTTTAGTATTTACGATATGTGTACATAATTTTAACGATTTCTACTATAGTATATTTGTATTAGATATTATTTTTGGGTTTTTGCACCCTCACTACAAATTATTTGCTTTACGGTGTTAACACTAACATGAATTAAAATAACATGGTGAGGGTCCATTGTACTTGATTCTGTGAAGAGTTTTCACGAAAATCGGCTGCACATTTCTGTAGGATGTGTGGTGCAAAAGTGATGCCTACTGTATGATGCAAAAATTCCTTTTGCATCTAGCACAAAAAATTCACTCAAGCAACACTCTCACAGCATCCAGCACTACCTAATGCGCTGTAACAAATACCACCATTGTACCGATTCTGCTCTCCACGCATCATAAAATAGTTACTGCATGTATAATGCATAATGCGCGGTAGTGAACTTTGAATTGTTGTTATACTGCATACAGCATGGCTGTATAACTGAGTAGAAATATAGACAAACATTTACGACCATTGTTAGGCATTTTATATCTGGGCACCAATAAAACTTATTAATCTACAGTAAGAATTCATTTTTTAATGGTCACATTGTAGGTTGTATTGATGTTGCAGGCTATGTATTAAATGTACCCATCAAGTTGCTATATTTTTATTAGTTGGAAGTCATGAACACTTTTATTTTGCAGTATTGCTAGATTTATGGACAATTGGTCAACACCAATCTTGCAGAACTGATATGATGACTACTTTCGCTTATACTTTATTCTCCGTACATCATCAGTAAATAAGTTAAACCATTTTTCAATGCAGAGTGTTGCAACCAACTGTTAAAAGGTTTTTCGAGGTTGAACAGCACAGCATGCATTGCAAAAGTATGACATTGATTGATGTTACAATATATAATTTTGGTAAACCTCACCATCAAGATTTCTTGTGTAGGCAAACTGGTTTTCTAGATAATACATTTTCAGCAACCTTACTCAAAAGGAGGGTCAATGAATCGGATTATGTTGCATGAAAATATTGCATTATTTTGTTGTTAACAGGGATGACTTCTGACTTTTACTGCAAAGCTCAGAATGTAGAGAATTGTAATAAAATATGTTGGTAGTTGACCGATTCTCAGTAATGTCTAGCTTGCCCAAGTCAAAACTCTAACGAAAATTAGACCAAAAGCAGACAGTATTTTGATCCTGTGTGATTCTATCTCACAAAAATGTTTCTGATTACTTTATTCAACTCGCTTATCTGGTAGTGCAAGCATGATATCAACTTTTTGCATACAGATTAACAATGGCCTAGGACAGGCAGTATATATGAGTAATGAAGAAGAAATAAAAGCTATGGCTAATCAATCATGTCAACTTTCTTCTGTTTCTTAAATCGTTTTGTCAAAACTCACTCTCTAAATGAATAAGCTGTACATCACTGTGTTTCCATGATGTGCATAAATCACGAGTTTGAGCCAGTCTGCAAGTTATCCGCGTCATGGAAACGGCATAAGTCTGCAAGCTAAGCGAGTTTTCAATCTGCAAAACATTATCGAGTCCATCATACTTGCGAATCATAGAAACGGCACTTGCGAATCATGAGCATCAGAATATCACGGCTATTCCATTTTAAACATTTTCACACTTCAGTCGTTTTTACTTTGATTTCAGCAATCTCAATGAGCCAATGTTCCGAACGATTGCTGCTACCCTAGGACACTTATATTTCGCTAGTATTTAGTTTCGTGAGTAGCACACAGACTAAAATTTCGCTGCAACTTAATTTCGCAGCTCTGATGAGTGCGAAAATATAGTGATGTGAAAATAAATACAGTGGAACAAACAAATTAGATTCCTCAGGTCCGGTCCTCTAGTAAAAAAAGTTTTTATATTTGCGACTAGTTTGTATTTGTAACCCGCAGGTATAAATGTATGGCAGAAATCAATAATTCAACGTGATCGCTTGCTGCCATTTGTTTCTTGGACTATCAATGACGTCTCGGTCCTTTCCGTCGTGACCGATATGGTACCGATATTATATCTCAAGTATTTATAGCAAGCGATGGCCATGGCACGTTTTGAGTTCACAATATTTCAAATTTAAAAATATTAAATACAGTACATGTCTCATAAAAAAGAAAATAGATAACAACCAACATCACAACCAGAACTGTATAACATGGTTGGACCTGGTGAGGGTTGTTATCGTTTTTGGTTGGCAGTAAAATTCATCACTACAATAAGTATTATTTAATTGTATGACTTCACCTACCAGACTTTCATCCTCATCAGTTACAAATTCGGTGACTAAACTGATATCATCATCTTCTTCGTTTGTCTTGGCTTTTCCAAAAAAACTTGTTATCTTAATTTGCTTTGCCATGCTGCTCATTCGGTGTATTAACGAATTTACTAGAAATTTCCCAATGAGCTCAATCACACTCAAAATTATCTGCATTTCTAATATCACGATTTTGTTGTGGATATCAATGAACTACAGGGCCGTATTCCCTTGGACAGCTGGCCGGCTAAGACGCCCCAACTTTTTAGGAATTTCATAGTCCAACGGCTATAGAAAGGTTTTTATCGCTGTAGAATATCACTTTATTCGAAGCCATAGATACAAACATCAACTTTTAGTAGTTCTTAGGCGTCATTATTATCTTCATCAGCGGCAAAATATTCTTGTTAACGACTTTTATAAAGGTTTGCAAAATATCAAGTTTTAGCAAACATCTGCTTGCCCATATCCTACTTAATGAACTTAAAATAAAATCGGCAAAAATTATCTTTGTTAAAACGCTTAAAAGAAAAAGATGTCTTCTTTCTGAGCTTTTTAACTGCATACAAGTTTTGCCTGTTTTAATTTTAAAATGTTTTGTCAGTCACATCAGCTAAAACAAAGCAAATCTCAAAAAATAGAAAAATGTTGATACTTGCCAATAAAATCTTTTAAAACTTTACGTGAGAGGCCCGGCTGAGGCCCTACATAAGAGAAACCTGTTGGGAGCTTACAGCACCCCCCCTCCTTCTCCACACCCCAGACGTTCATAACTAGTCGTCTAACATTAGCCCCCCAACTTGCAACCAGTGAATACAGGCCTGTGTAGAACATAGCTATTTAATTTCGAATTTTCGCTAGTTCGTTATGATAGTTTAGTTTCGCGCATGAATTTTTCGCGTGATGATGACTCCGCGAAAACGCGAAAGTTAGATGCCGCGAATACTTAAGTGTCCTAGGGTAAGCTTAGCTGTGACAAGACTGAATAGCTATTTATTGAGTCATTAATTAGGCTAGTACTTGACCTATGGGGTCAAGTGCTGGTGTTAAATGCTGTGGACAGGTGTTTATTGAAAAGCTCTATTGCAAAGTAATTCGACTTGCAAATCATTTGAATTATTCGAATCATGCCAATTATGCATAATATGGTAATGCTAAATAATATATTGGTATTGTCTAGTATCTAAAGTGCCTGCTAAACTATTGGAAAGGAGTAAGATGCAGCTTAAATTAAACTATCAGTATAGACAATCTCACAACTCAGGTAAAGTATTGGATGAATGGCTTTTCAAATTTCAATATACCCTTGATACTTGCATCCTTTATGTCAAACAACAACCAACGCCATTTAACTGGTTAACAATAACTGTAACTTTGCAATGAAGTAAATTAACACTTCTTTTAGTAATCACTGGCGTGGCTACAGCTAACATATGAAACAAGCATTCCAATTATGTATCAATTACTTGACTTTTATCCTGCAAAAGCAAAAGTTGTTCTTGCAAAAGCTTCAGCTTTTGTCAAATCTTGTGCTACAAAAGCAAAGCTTTTGCAGGACATGCTCTGACAAAACATGTTTGAAATTAAATACAGAAACTAGTCATGGCTAAATAAAATACTTTCTATCGACAAAGAAAACATTTAATTTAGAATGTGAGTAAGATCAATAGGGTATAGTATAGCCAATATAGGGTATAGCCAATATCAATAGGGTATAGTAGGCCTATAGCCAAGTATAGCCAATACTTATAACATTTTGTAGAAGTTATTTTATGACGTTTTTCAGGTCTAGCAATGTCCTTTTAATCTATTGCCATGCTGCTGACCAAAAATAAATTGCTTACTCATTATAAAATTACTCTGAACTAAATTAATCATAGCTTTATTAAATAACTTTATTTACTAAATTTATTAAAGAAATTGCTATAGATTATCATTTTGCAGCTAACTTTATTTTAATTGTCTACCGAATTAATTATAACAATTATAGTTGATGAATAATTTTATACAGCATATGGAATAGTAGCTACGGCTTTATCTTTCACTAAGCATTCTGAGAATTAAATATTTGTAGACCTCAATATCTCAATATCACGGGAGGTAAAAGTCATGATATATTAAATTATTACTTGCAGCTGCATGTAAACATAGCTGCATCAACGCTAAATGCTGAAGGCATTATGTAGGGCTTTATTTAGATGATACGCCAATCACCACTGGCTCATAATAGTACATGCCGGCCATGCATAATCAAAAATAACATGACTGTATAGAACGACCAAAGAAGCATTTTTGCAGTTAATTATAGAAGTATCCATCAAAATATTGATAAAAATATTTATATTTTGTAGCCCAAGTTATTATATTATTCAATTCTGTTACATAACAAAGGTAGAAAGTTATCTCAAAGGCCCTCTATTTTTGAGTTATAACAAAGTGTTGAAACTATAGGTTGTGAAATGTATATTCTTAGATACGTTTCTCAATCAAAAAACTTATTTTTCAAGTTCATACAACTGACTGCCATGGTCAGCGCAGATAGGGCAGTCCTTAGATGCATAATTAGTGCAAACAGCTGGCATACAGGGTCAGCTAAAGTCACAGGTGTGATGGCTTAATAAGCAAGAGTTGCCTTACTAAAACATTGAGTCTCTCCACAAACAAGTATGGCTCCAACATGATGTATGGTCACAGAAAAGGGGTACAGTACCATTTTCAACACAAACTATTTCAAACACACTATATCGCTGTATTTCGGCGTTGATGCCACAATACTTTGGTGATTGTCGGTGATAACCATGTTCACACTATCACAAACCCAACTGCATTTGCATCAGGAAATACCTGTGACATTTATCTTGTAAAATTTTTGCAAGGAAACCTCTTGGTTTTCGCATGCAAAATAAAAAACTAGTCTTGCAGCGACTATCATAAATGGATATGAGTCGATCACGCTATCCACGACTGTGAATTACCATCACCACAATGGTTCACATTTAAAAGGTGGTCGCCGATGCTCGGCGAAGCATTGGGAAAGTTGGACAGCTGCTAACTTTCCCGACGTGTCGGTGATGCTTCGTCAATGATATCAGTTCACGGTTCACATAATTGACGACCAATGTCAAAATGACAACACCGAGACATGGCTATATAGTGTGAACCAGCCTTTAGACAGTGAATAAAGTAAGTCTTTGCAGGGAAAAGCAGGGCACTGTGATAGGTACCCTATGGTGGCTAATCGCGGCCATTTAGAAATGTCGTAATTTCGACCCAAGATGTTCATAATCTCGGGGGAGAATTTACTGAGGAGATATGGGCCTATTCTGAAAGTGCAGAGGTTTAGCTGGTGAGAAATTGAGTCAGTAGTATATTTGTTTTGTTTATCAACATAAAGCATGTATTTTCAAGGCAAATATTTAATTAAGAATATGAAACATTTCATCAAAGTAACATAACGCATTTGCATAGCGGTTTATAATAGTTTTTTTCGTGTTAAGAAAAAATGGTAACATGCTCACGAAACGAATAAAAAATCTTCTCAAAAGTATACCAGTAATTCTTCTGTATTCGTTTATATATTATAAATTTCCAACATACGTTGTAAAATGATTGCACTTTTGTAACGCGATATTACAAAAAATACTGACTCGTTACAATTATGATCTGAACAAATGAAATGCACATTAAAACAGTTGTCTACTTTATTACCATTCTGAAAGCTTGAGAAGATTCTATTTCATTTTACTGTAACTATTTATGTTACCGTCTCGTGAGTCAATGATTGTGAAAAGGAAGGCAACAAAAAACATGACATATTTTTTATTAAAAGTTTGCCTTAAAAATGTGTGTGTTATTATGTTGAAAAAAAAACAAAATGATTACTGACTCAATTTCTCACTAACTAAACCTTTGCCCATTTGGAATAACCCCACCCTTCCTCGGTAAATTCTCGAACCGAGATTATGAAAATATCGGGTCGAGATTATGAGTTTTCTAGCTGATCGCAGTCAGCCACCATAGTACCCAGCTCTATTTAAAATGCCTGAAGGATACACACTGCAAGTCAAATACATGCTTTCAGTACCGAGTGTTTTCTAAGTATAAATTTCTAGTGGAAGTTGTAAAAACAAACTGAAGTTTGGTTTCAAAGTCAATTTATTAAAGTTTTTTATTGAATTACTTGCATTTTGAATTATCCGGAACTTTATAGGTTCATAAAGATATTGTTATGAAAATTGTGTGTGCGTGAACAAGAGCCTGCAGGATTCAGAAAACGCCTAGAATATGCCCTAGATTATGACACTGCAGAAACTCAACAAAATTGCCATTATGCAATCTAGACATAACCTGGTGGCTACTTCAAAATTGAATCATTATACCAGCTACTTACAAGTATATGTAGGAGTAAAAGCACTAGCCCTTTGTATGATGCTTTTATGATGCAATCATACTTGTGTTGCAATTAGGTAGCTTGACTATCCATCACAAACAACTAAAACAAACATATTTTGCAAATTTTAATGAAATTGTTACAGAAAATTTGGCCAATAACTTATAAGTGGGTTATATAACATCTATTCATCAGGTACTTAACTGGCTTTAATTGTTAGATGGAAATCAAACCTAAAATTTGATTTGATAAAATTTATGGGCAAGAGACGCTAATGGTATCCAATTATTAGTAATTAGGCCCTACAAGGTTGGACTAAACTAAACATCGCTCTTTCGTTTATTTGGTAGGAGCTGTTTTCACAATTTTGCAGAAGAATTAGGATTGTAATTTTCATTTTCATCTCCATTGTAATTTTGACATTTTTCATAATTTCCATATACTTCTTGGACAGTGATTGCCTGTTCATTTACAATGCCTGGCCTGTGAACTGCAAGTTACTGTTCAATTCCCAAATACACCCAGCTCAATGACAAGATCTGCATCCAATCTTGAAAAGTTCTCTTAGCC
The DNA here is from genome assembly GCF_963576615.1 of Watersipora subatra. Lineage (NCBI taxonomy): Eukaryota > Metazoa > Bryozoa > Gymnolaemata > Cheilostomatida > Watersiporidae > Watersipora > Watersipora subatra. The sequence continues at coordinate 20,215,886 of NC_088713.1, forward strand.
AATGGTCTCTGCTAATAACTCTTACTTATTATTGCTATAATAGTTCAAACCGATTGTGTTGGCAGAAGATTGTTCAATCATACAATACTGTTCCATTATTATTAATTATGTTTAATTTAGTGTTTCATAATTACCAATTTTTGTTTAGAACTAATCACTGCCGAGCAGTGATCTATTGACTCAGTGAATGCCTAATCTGGCACTTTAGACCCTCAATAAGAGAGTAATTACGCAATAGCTATGGAGTTTCTCCTGGTCAATAAAGGATGAAAGAAATTAACAGCAAATGACGTGTAGGAGTAGCGGCTCCAGGCTTTGCCAGAGGGACACTAATTAACGCAATGTCAGTTTTACTGCAACTCTGAACCTTGACATTCTTACATAGGCCTACTCCAATGCTTTTAGTAAAATGTTTTCAATGAATTTTTAAGATTTTTTATTTAATGCAAACTCATATAACATATATGTAATACATTTAAATACTTATATTATTTCTAGCCATGTCTTAAACATATTTCTCGTAAACATCAGCACCTGACTTCTATGTTTTCAGGGTGTAATAGATAATTACTTCAACAGATGTGTCATGACTATATAACAGGTACATTTTTAATAAATACTAATGATCTTTCCAGTCTTTGGTTGCTGGGATGAATAAGCTGGAGAGCTGCTGCTGCTTCTGCGGTGATTGGTATGGCTGAGACTAGGACTATTTTAGGCACCGAGATGTGTACTAATTCTGTTTAGTTTTTGGCATTCTCGGCTCATCTTGGTCTACTGTCTTCTCTAGACCTGGTCAGTAAAGCAGCAGTTGTTGTCCTGAGCAATATGGCTTAACAAGCTTACCCTATTGGGGATAAAGTCTCTAAGTTTATAAAGTTTTTTTTCTAAAGTTTCAAAGTCAACAATATTTTCAATTTTATTCTACCAAGACGAGCCACAGAAGGCAACAAGGCAATTTTTTCTCAATTATTTTGTGTATTTCATTTTTAGCAAACTGTTGAACTTTTACACACATTAAGATTTGTTACATTCACTGCCTATTTCTGATTTCATGTTTATTTCACTATTTATGGCTAATTCTATTCACTTGAGTTGCCTCTAAAAGATTTGAACCAATATGTATATTTTAAATTGTTAGAAGTATTTGCAACTGTTTTATATTGATTTACATGTCATGCAGTTCACATTTCAGACTTCACATTGAGCCAGTTGGGTTAAATAGAGTCACATGAACCACAACTTCTCATCATTAAAGCTAGCTCTCCATTACGGCTTGTCGCCGTAGATAGAGCATGTTGATACAATCACGTAATTAACCTCAAATTGACTGATTTGAAAAAATGTTTTATTGCCGCTTAATGTTACAGTGTTTTTTTAAACTTGTGCCATTGACAAGCAGTTAGTCATGATGTAATTCGCATGCCAATAGCTTGTGAATTGTGTGCTGTTTTTTAGGCATTGCAGAAAGCCCTAAGATCTTCAAATAAATCCCATAGGCATATCAGTTAGCAGAGCTTACCAGAAGGGGTTGGCAAGGCATTAAAATCACTTGTATGGTTCAAACTTGTATGTCCTAGAACATGTTATACAATACAAAAATATTGTTTTTTTTAAAATTGTGCTCAAGTTAATGCACGCTTTCATCATTGCCTTTTAAACCAATCATTTGGCAAGTCTCTCCAAGCTATTGTTTTAAACATATGTGTATATTGTCTATACATATTATTGTATGTGCTGTAGCGTATCAATTAAAACCATCAAAAATGTACATGCCTGGTAGTAAACTCTCTCTGTTATATTGAAATCATCAGAGTTACACTACTTTTTCTGCATAGGCTGAGGTAAGGCCTGCTTCGGACTTGCAGACAGCTGTGTAAACTCCGAGTCTTTGTGTATTCAACAGCCAAAAAATTAAACAAATTGTGTACCTGCGTATGGGCATCAACCTAATTTAATTGCGCTGATAACCACATTTCTTTCTGTAGGACTTAATATCGCTTGTGTGAACTCGGCGTGCATGAGGGATCGCTTGATGAGCTTCATGTTGTAGATATCAAACCTAAGGCTTCACATCTAACTCATCTAATGTCAGCAACGCTTTTTAGTGCAAGTATTATCAATGGAGGACAACCGAGCTGGCAGAAGATATATGTGGCAGCGAGTTTCTGATTTAGACCAACGTGAGTAGGATAAAACTGTATTTAAGAAATGAAACAGATAATGAAAGCAGCAGGTATGTGTGCTTTTGTTTTAGATCTTACTTTACATCGAACGTTGGAGACTACCTTAGGCTACAGGATTTGTTGTTTTCGCCCATCCAAAGTAACAAATATATACGACTTTTAATGAAAGCTTGGATGACTGTAGCCTAACATTTGCTCCATACTCATGTTTTTCAACGCAGACAATCTGACTTTATATATGTGTTAATCATATAAGAACTGAAAAGCAAAGTGGAAAAAAGCAAAGAGGCGCTGTTATGAATGCTTAGAGATAAAGTCACTGCCATGATGCTTGCGATGCTGTACGATCAAACAGTATATGCATGGACAGGAACCCACCAGACCGCACAAGCTAAGAAAGCCTCTGTAGTAATAAAAACTGAAGCAAATTATATAAATGTCAAGCGATTTTATGGAATCGAGTGTTGCGATCATTGGTAGACATTAGTAGATATGCATCACTGAATAATTTTCCATTGCTAGCGGGTTGTCGGATGCATGATTTTTACGTTAAATCATTAAAATCCCAAAGTTTTCCAACTTATCTAAAAGTTCAAGTGATTCAAAGATCTATAACAAAAGTTTAATTAAAAATGGTTTACAGAAATAGTTTTTAATCGAATTCTGAAAGAATATATAATTTATATTGTAATACTTATACAAAATTTAGTTCCGTACTATATGCTAATCAAAGCTACCGTTTCAAAGCAAAGGTTAGCAGTATTTAACTTTTCCGTATAGAAATGTGATATCTGCTCCAGTTATGTAAACATTCACTGTAGCAGATATTATTTAAGGGAAAATGAATATTTTGCCATAAGCCTTGTTTTTGTTTTGAAACATTTATTGAGGATTGACTAACCAAACATGAAACAGGTACATTAAAAATAATTAAGCTTTTTGTATACCCATTATTATGCTAGTTTGCAACGAGTTTGCGTGTAGCCTATCATCAGAAAATTCAATGACCAAAATATGCTTGATATTTCTCCAGTATCCTGCAGGACATGTATTGTCTCCAGCTAGCTTTAGCTTTCAGAGCCAGACATAGAACCCAGTTCAAGCAATAAAGGTCATAAACTAGTAACGAGCATTAATTAAACATCCCTTTGTATATAGCTTAGTGGGGGTCCTACCACACAAAGCTGTCGTCAGAATAGTCACTTTTAAAATCACTGTCGTCACTTTTAAAATCACTGTCGTCACTTTTAAAATCACTGTCGTCACTTTTAAAATCACTGTCACCTTTTTCAAATTGGTTACCAAAACAACCTCTTTCTTCACATTCGTTATTTTAATACAAATATCTATACTGGTGGCACTGGGTTGCGTTAAAAATCTGAAACTCGCTAGGTTTAAACTTCTGCTAACCAAAAGCATGGCTCAACCAGCGACCTTCACAAACATATTAGTGATGTTTGGGAGCGTTGCTGATTACTCCGCGAAGAGTGACAGCCGTCTTAGGTTTTTAGAGCTATATTTCTTGTACTGAAAATAGACCGAGATTGCCTTTAATAATCACTGTCAGTCACAGACTTGGAAACGGATTTGCTGTCAATGTCGTGGCATTTCATTGCTTTAATTATTTGGCAGTCTATAAATGCTGGGCCAGATGCTTCAAACCAAAACTAGTGAAGTTTCGGTTGACCGTGGTGATTTATGAACAAATAATAAGTTAGTAACGGTACGGCAACACGTAACAAAATTTCCGTTGGTTTTAACCAAAATCACGAAATGATTGAAACACACAGAATTATTCTGCGCTGCTAGAATCGTGCTAGCGAGCACGATCTCAGCAGCTTTTGCAATTAGTATAGTCCAATAGACGTATAATGACACACAATAGTAAAAGTATAAGTGCAAATCAACATAGTACACACGATGCAACTGCTTAGATTGCGTTATTGAATGCATTTATTGTTTGGACACTATAGCTACAATTTGTTTATTTTTTAATTATATTTCCTTTTTAGCAGCAAAAGTTTTGCGGTAGAGAATGTCGACATCTCTAGCGCAAACAAGTCAGTGGCATCGTATTTACTATGATAACTTTCTGTAATAATTTTCTTGTGTGTCGCATTATGTTTTCGGACTACATATATCTTAAAATTTGCTAAAGTCGTGTTCGCTAACTAAAAATAGCGCGACTTAGACAGTTTTATCGTGTGTTCTATGTTGAAATGCTTTCGTATTTTTATTGTGTGTCACGGTACATGTCTTGGACTATACTAATTGCTAAAGCCGCTAGAATCGTGCTCGCTAGGAATTTGTTTAATCTGTTAAAAGCGTTCGTCGACGAACTCGGTGGGCATGCACAGCTCAAATAATTCTGTGAATTTGAATGATTAATTCTACGTTTTTCGTGATTTCGGCCAGAACTCCGAACCAACGAAAAATTCGTTACGTGCAGCCGTACCTTTAGTAATCCTATTTACGCAATCCTCGTCACCTACATTGGTAAATGGTCGTCTCGTCTGTCACTTTTTAAATATCCCTGTCGTCGGGTCGTCAGAATCGTCACAAAACATGGGAGGACCCCCCTTAGTGTATGGTGTTATGTAATCTCATACCTGTTGGCTGTTTAGCTCAGGGAAAGGGCTAATCTCATCAATCACTGTCAACAGGGCTCTCTCTGTTGGCTGGCACTGGCTACATGCATTACTCATGTGTCTTTGTGTAACTTGTGATGTACTCTCTAACTTGGTCCACATAAATACATGCTAATCATCAAATGCCATTTTTTCTTGTAGAGTGTGACATTGTGTTTCGTAATAATGCTATAATGCCTGGCTTGCTCTTGATTGGGGTTATGTACTGACAAGATAAAACAATCTGACTTTTTTTCATTTTTTCTTTCCAGGTTTTCATTTATATGGTCTCTAATTTAGACAACAACTGCGACGACTTAGCCTTTAGCTGTGCGCTTTTCTTGGTGTTTTGTTACTGTTACTTATGCCAACAGAAAATTTAATATTCACATTGTTTTATATAGTAATAATAATAGCAAAAAGAGTACAATTTAAACTAGTTTTTCTCTTTAATTACCAAAAATCATATTTAGCAACCAATATAGTTCTAGTTATAACATTAAAATGGATATTTACATGGTGTAGTATCCTGGTTAGCCTCTGAACCTTGAGTTAAATGTTCTGTGTTTTGTCTAATTTGAAAGTTTTGAGCTATTGAGACATACACTGACCCTCGAATAGAAATAAACCCTGTCTTTAACAATCATGATTTCAGCCAGCTTTCAATAACCTAACCAATAGACCTTACCCATCATGCGTAGTGCTGTCCTTGTATTGTGGTTGGTTTTTGTTAGTACAGAGTAGGTGAGAAGTAGGATACTTGGGCCAATAAAAGAGTTACATTTGTATTGCGAAATAACTAAGGTTTTTTTGCATTGTTGTATTTATAATTTTGCATGCTCTTAGAGCTTGGTTAAGAGCATCGTGAACATGGTTTTACTTTTGCTCTCTCAACTGCATTCAAATAATTGCATATATTAAAGTCAATGGGCCATCTATCCTTATAGAAAAAAGATGCATGGGTCAGTATGGAGGATTCAGGGGCCACCACTTGAGGAAACTTGGGCATAAGGGCAAATTTCATGATCTTTGGCTATACATACAACTGAATGCTTTTCATTTATTATCTTATCTACAGCACTACCCATAACAATATTTGACATATAGCTTTTCGTTGTTTTCTTTTTATAAAACTATGGTATTTGCTAAAAGCGTAAATTGAATGGGTTATGATAAAATTATACTTGGCTGCTCGACCCATCTATCCGTTTATGCACTTTATTGCAGTAGATTAGTTAGGCCAACTGGTCCAACTATCCTCATCCTTAATGGCCCATGTATCCCCAGCTTATAACCTTTGTGAAGTGCCATAACTCTCAAGTTATTTAAAGATTAGTTTTACATTTGGTCTCAAATCGATTAAAATATGTTTATTTATGTTGAAAACAGAAATTTGAGTGAACGTCATTCATTTACTGCATGTTAAACCTGCTAGAATATTAAGTAAATTTACAAAACAGTACTGATGAAAGGTAACTTACCTCCATGCTTGACACTTTCACTTTGACAGGAACTAAGATGGCAGCAGTGACCTATTTTTTGATTGAACAATATTATACAAGCAATAGAAAACTAAAATAAACAATTTCTAATAATGGGGTTACCTATGTATCTCCTGTTTCCATATATCCCACTTCTCCCCTAATATTTGTCTTGAGCAATTATACTCACTAAAAATGCCAGTTTATCTTCTCTCAAATTTTGGCATTAGAAAGTTTGAGTATTTTTATTGTGTTGGCTAGAACTTTGACTTCTGAGTTCGAGTTTTGCTACATGAATTCTTGGAGCAGAATGAATAAATGCTGGGATTAGTCGCTTGAAAGATGTGCAATACTCAACAACTATGCCTGCTATGGACTAATGCATGTATGGAAATAATTATAATTGTATTTTAATATCACGATTACTATTCTGGTGTCATGGATTAAATTAGGCTGCTCAAATATAACACTGGATATCTAACATGTTTCAGTCAATGCTACTTGCTAAATTAAGTATGAGCAGGGTAGTGTTTTTAAAAGTTTACTCTCCATTCTTCAGATTTAAGATTCAATGTTTTTGTAGTTGTACCTGCAAAACGATAGAAAATGATTTTCACTTGTAATTACAATTTAAGTATATAGAACAGTACTTAAATTGTTCCATATACTTTAAGAAAGAGATAGAGATAAAGTTATAGCAATCAGAAAAGGTAGTTGTCATAGTATCGCTAGATGTGACAGAGTTGTTATTCACTGCAGCCACATTCAAGGCAAGGCCAATGTTATTACTGCGGTTTATCTAATATTTTGCAATATTATCACAGACTCATAATACACGCATTATGTGACTTTTAGCGCTAAGAGTCAGGCTTGTAGGGCAGAGTTAGCTAGAGAGTGGCAGAACACACCTGTGAATAATAAAATTCAATCTGAAACACTAGAACCAACATCTTCATACATACATAACACACTTTGCTGGGACAGGAACCCACCAGAGCACGCAAGTCAAGAATAGCTCCATAGTCATAAAAGCTGAAGCGAACTGTGAAAATGTCAAGTGATTTGCAGGAATTGATAATTTGACGGGCTTTGTGAAGCATATTAGATATGCATGACATGAGAATAACTCTTTGTCGGCGGATTTTCATATTATTGATTTTATTGAATGATATTAATTCATTCGCACCCGCCTTATTTTTAGGCAATTAGCCCCAGATACTGCTGGTTTTCAAAAAGTTCAGAAGGTTGCCGTAATTCAAATTACTACTACAAAAGACAAACTTGAGATAATTTACTCATTCAAATTTCACAAGAGCCAGTCAAGTCTACGTTTTTAAATTATATTGTATTCATACAAACAACTTGTATCCCTTTTATGTAGATTCATGCATCAAAGAAGGTATTTTCCAGAATTTTCAACTTTTCAAAAATTGTCATTTGCTGAGAGAAAGTTAGATTTGCTCCATAAAAATTGCAAAATATACAAAGTTTGACTGAAATTAATTATTTATTACAGACAATATATAGTTATAAAGAGTATTTATACATGTGTAGTTAGTCACGAACACGAAAATCATGAAACTTCGAAATTTTTCCTCTTGAGAAACTTTGAACTTTTTCTTCACACAAAAGCATAGCAAATCTATATGCCAATATAACACCAATAGAACTTCATGAAAATGTTTCAAATAATAAAACTATGTTCAATAACTCTGTTCTTGACTTTTCAGGTATCATAGACAGCTCTAAGAACCAATTTGATCCTATCGAAACTGAAATATAACGTCAGTCTGACTACAGCTGGCAGCGTGAAGAATGCATTTTTATTCGAGCATAACGATTCAAATTGGCAAAATTAAAAGTTAATAAAAACTTTGAAACATTAAAAATAATGTTTTAACTTGATTTATGCAGTTTTTCAATGTCTTACACCTTCTCAATCTGCATATTTATTATTCACACATAGAGTTGAAAAAAAATAACATGAACGATAAAATTTCAAGTCGGCGGGATGATTTCCGGTTTTGGTAGATATTGAGATAGGTGTACTAATCTGGTTATAGATTTTGCCAGAGACGTCACAGAAGCATATTTTAAAGTTTGTCTGATTGGCCAGAAATTTACCTTTATATTGAATCAAAATTATTATTTTATAATTTAAAAATAACGATGCAAGGAGTTGGTAAATTTCAGACGCGAGTTAACACGCATTGAGTGCCTAGCAACGTCATAAAAACGCATGTTAATTTGCTTTAACTCGCGCATGGGTGCGAATGAGTTTATGTGGTTATGTAAACATTCAAAGTAGCAGAGATTATTTGAGAGAAAATTACTATTTTGACTTAGCCTTGTTTTTGTTTGTGAACATTTTGTTGAAGATTGGCTAACCAACCATGATAGAGGTACATGCAAAATCATGAAGCCATTCGTATACACATTAATATGCTAGTTTGCAACGAATTTGCGGGTAGCATCAGAAAATTCAATGACTAAAATTTGCTTGATAGTTCTCCAGTGTCTTGCAGGACATGTTTTGTCTCCAGCTAGCTTTAGCTTTCAGAGCCAAACATAGAACCCAGTTCAAAACATAAAGGTCATAAACTAGTAACGAGCATTATTTAAACATCCCTTTGTATATAGCTGAGTGTATGGCATTATGTAATCTCATACCTGTTGGCTGTTTAGTTCAGAGAAAGAGCTAATCTCATCAATCATTGTAAACCACATGCTGGCACTGGTTACAACCATTACTCATATGTCTTTGTCTAACTTGTCATGTACTGTCTAACTTGCCTTGGCCAACATAAATGGAAGCTAATCATCATTTGTCGTTTTTCTTGTAGAGTCTGATATTGCGTTTCGTAATAATGCTACAATGCCTGGCTTGCTCTTGGTTGAGGATAGATATGTACTGACCAGATAAAACAATCTGACTTTCTTCCATTTTCTTTCTAGGTTTTCATTTATATTGTTTCTAATTTAGACAAAAACTGCCAGGACTTAGCCATTAGCTGTGCGCCTTTCTTGCTGTTTTATTACTGTTACTTATGCCAAAAAGAAATTAAAAAATGGTATTGTTCTATATAACAATAACAACAACAGAAAGTTACTATGTAAAATTGTTTTTCTTTGTTATTACAAAAAATCAAAGTTCGCATTCGATATAGTTCTGGTGATAATATTAAAATGAGTATTTTTATGGTTTAGTGTCATGGTTAGCCTCTGAGCCTTGATTTCAATGTATTCTGGTTTTCCTAACTGGAAGATTTTAAGCTATTGAGACATACACTCACCCTCCAATGAAAATAAACCCTGTCTTTAACTCTTTCGCTACCGTAAGCCGATATATCGGCTTTAGTGGTAATTCAAGTACAGGCCCTAAGCCTATATATCGGCTATTCAATATGGTTTCACTTTTTTTTTAATTATGAAGCCAATATAATAGCTAGACCAATCAAATTTTGTCTCCAGTAGAACAACCTTGTTACCAATCACTTGCTATCAATATAATTTTTTTTAGCTAAATATTGTCAACAAATCGCGGTGATAAATGTACCGACCGTAAAACAATATATAGGCTTATCAATAGGGTTTCACTTTTCTTTTCATTACGAAGCCTACACATTAGTTAGACCAATCTAAATTTGTCTCCAGTGCAGCAATCTTGTTGCCAATCAAATGCACCTAAAAAATTCTTTGGTTCAACGGTTCCATTTCTAATTATTTTTTAAAAAGGCGAAACCAGATCTCATGGCATTGAAAAACACACTGCGTTCGTTCGAAAACGTTGGATATTGTACAAGAGTAAAATTCACCTTGTACTTGTAGAAAATTTTGTTTTGACTTGAATGCATTTTGCAGTAAAATGATATCTGTTTTTATTCTCGAGATATTGCTTAATTACTAGCGGTATATCAGCTTTTCAAAAAATTGTTTCATCAATTTGGGCAGAATATTCATTCGGTAAGATTTTAATGTGGTAGTGAAAGGATTAAAGGTTTACTTGCATCAAAATTCACCTTACGGTTATTTAGTATGGAAAGATTAACCATGTCTTACTTTGTTGTGTTGCAGGTGCAAAATATTTTACTAACTATAACTTTCCAGTATATTTTGAGTCATGAAATGATGAGGAGCGTGTGCTGGATAGATATGATCTGTAAATTTATTTGTGAGTTTTTAAAATCGTACACAAAAATTGTAGTTTCAGCCCGAACAATGGTGAAATACCATTTTTTTCTGTTTGATGACATCTGTGGCAGGTTTTTTACTGGTGTTTGACCAAATATCATTATACAATTCTTCGGATCGCTGCAAATATTGCCCAGGTTTACTGACACGCATTGATAAGATCGGCAAAGATCAAAGCGTTAAAACACGACATATCATCAAGTCATGAATTTTTACAGGTTTATATTTATATTTAACAACTATGGTATTATCTTATTGACATGGAATTACTTAATTTATTTGAAAATTTTTGCACTTTAACTAGCAGAGGTGCTAGATGTCTACTGACCCAGGCTTGGGTAATATTTCATACCAAAGGCTAGTACAAAGCCATTTGCCCAGCTGCTTGCATTGAAAGCTGCTCATCCATAACAGCTCATGTATTGCTTTCCATTTGGCAAGCACTTTAAGTATGCTTATATCAAATTTATCAGCATGTCCACCAACATATCAACTGGTGGTGGCTCAGTAGTTTGTTATCTGTTTAGGTAAGTAGTCATTAAAGTCCTCTTTTTTGAGATATATTATAACCACTATGTTTCCATGGTGCGCAGTACTGCGATGCAGTCCCCTCAAAAGTCGAGGGGATTGTACGTTTTCATGCTGCGCAGTGGTTTTCAGCAAATTAGCAGAGAAGAGAAATTGTATAAATCGAATCGCCTGATGGAGAAATTGAATCGATCATTGATACCAAACTTCAGAAACAGTCTTTTTATGCTTCTGTCATCATTATTCTTTTATTTACAATACACATTCACAAGGTTTTACAAGCCTTATCACAATTTTTACAATGTAGTATTTTTTTATTAAATATTTTTAAGTAATATATTATTTAAACGTTTATTTACGACTTGCCACCTATTTTTCGAAAAGAGTTGGCATCGAAAACAAAGTCTAGAAAAATGATCACCTCATCGTCCTCATGGGTGCAGACCATAATTTAATATAGGTGAAAGAAGATCGGAAAATAGAAAAAAAACAAGTTTAGCGGGATAACATTTGTACTAGTTTATGGGCCTCGAAGTATCCGTCTCCATGGCATGAGAGCTATGCGCAGTCACTGCGAAATTGCTGTTTCTTTGCTGCGAATTTGCACTGGCTTCGCAGTGATTTCAGTGCAAAGACGCCGTTTCCATGATTCGGAGAGGGCGCAACTCTGAAGCACTGCTGTAGCAAATTTCTTTATGCAGTGGTATGTTAAGTTATAATTTTCCAAAGAGACTTGAAGTTATAAGTTCACTGCTGTTTATTTGCATGATGCTAAACACCGTGAAATCTGAAATGCATACATATACCGTGATAATAATGCGCAATGATACAATATGGTATAGTATGCCATAATATAACGCATGAGTAAAGACACAAGAAATAACTCAGCAAGTACAAAAAATAGCACAATAAACAGCAAATATGTGATAGCAGAATTAAACAACTGTTGTATATAATATTATGTAATTTACCTTTGCTTCTTCTTTGGATAAAATGTAGTAACATATGTAGTAGGTAAAATTATTGACTAAAATTGGTAATAAACAGATAAATTGTAGCCTTCCATTATGGGCTCTAAAAAACCTACTAACTAGGGCTGACAGAACACGCAAGACTGGCCAAAAGGTCAAAGCTGGACACGAACTCTATTGGTCAACAGGTGATGACACTACTCCCGTGTCCAATCACACCTAGACAGCACAACAACTGCCAGCAAGAAAGCCCGCGAACGCAGCAAAAAACAGCTATTCCTAATACCTAAAGACAATTAGCCGCTGCTTCTGTCAAATCAATTATTTTACTGTAGATAATGGCTATTATAAGGCGTACGATAACAAGTGTGCTAACCATAGTTTATTATCAACGAGTGCAATTCTTACACTCCCATCTAAATTTAGGATAAATTTACAGAAGATTAAAAGAAGACAAAACACATATGAAGTTATTTGACTAAATGGAAGCTAAATAATATATTTGCACATGCACTACAAGCAAGCTAGCTCAATTACAAAAGGCTATAAGCATTAATCATGTCGGTTCTCAGCGCTCATTAGTTTAATAAGTTTCTGTACTGGTCTATCTAGTGTTATCCTCGGCCGATTTGGTTTTCCAGCGTTGTTTAGGTCTTTCGTTCCGAGCATTACTGTGGTTTTCCTGACTAGTCCATCTGGTCCTTGATGTGTAGCGATTACACTTCCTGTTTTCCATTGGTTTCGCGGTTCATTGTTGTCCACAATAATGACAATGTCTCCCACCTTTATGTTCTGTTTGGGATTTTCCCACTTTGACCGACCTTCAATTTTGGTAAGGTATTGAGCCTTCCACATGGTCCAAAATTCTTCAGCTAGTTGCTGAGATTTCCTGTACATTAGTCTGCCATAAATCTCCGCACTGTCAAATTCCCCAGGGGGAGGTGGAAAGTGTTGAGATTTCATGGTTAGCAAATGGTTAGCTGTGATGATGGCATCCGTGTCACTCAATGAATCTGTGGAGATGGGTCTGCTGTTGACAGTTGCCATGATTTCATAAAAGGCTGTTCTCAGGCTCTCTGTTGTCATGCGCTTGCTGTATTTTAATGACATTCCTTGCAAAATTGATCTTATGGTTCTTATCTGTCTTTCCCATACCCCGCCTTGGTGGCTAGCTGTAGGAGTATTTGTTTCAAACTTTATTTTCTTGGTCATCAGGTAATCTTTTAGCTCCTTGCTTCTCATGTTGAGTAAGTCCTGCTCCATCTGGTTTCGTCCTCCAACAAAATTGGTGCCTGCATCACTGAAGACAGTAGTGACCGGTCCTCGGACTGCTTGAAATCGTCTTAAGGCCTGTAGGAAGCTATCCGTAGACAAGTCGTCGATGAGCTCAATATGAATGGCTCGAGTGTAGAGGCATGTAAAGATCACACCCCATCTCTTTAGCTCTGTTCTTCTGTCCTGGACAAAAAAGTGCCCAAATGTATCAATTCCTACGTGCGTAAATGGTGGACTAGGCTCAGTTCTTTCCTTAGGCAGAAGACCCATTTGTTGTTCTTCAAGTCTAGCACGGTTAATTCTGCATTTCACGCAGCGGTGAACAATGCCCTTGGCGAGTGTGGACACCCCAGTTATCCAATATCCTGCTTGGCGCAAGGCGGTGATTGCCGAGTTGTGCCCTTGATGATGTGTTATCTGATGATAGTGAGTTACCAAAAGCTTAGTTAGCCGAGACTTAGATAGTATTATGGGATTTCTTTCTCTGTAGCTCAGCGGCGATGTTGTTCTGCTAGACATACGCAGCATGTTATTCTCATCTAGGTAAGGAACTAGCTTGCGAATTTTACTGTTTTTCTGTAATGTCTCTTTCTTCTCCAGCTGACTGATCTCTTTATCAAATGCTTGCTTTTGATCTAGTTTGATGATGTGGCTTTCTGCTTGGCAGAGATCTTCCGCGGTTGTCGCAGGTCTTTTGAAGCTTTTGTTTTGTAACATAGCCTTAGCGTTTGTAATAGCTCTCACCAGTCTGGTCCATGAGCTAAACCTTTTGACGATTTCATCTAAGGTGTCATTAGTTGCCGACTGCGTGGAAAGAACTTGTTTGGGTTTCTTAACCTCCACACTGTTCTGTATAAACTCACAGTAGTCTGCTTTGTTAGCCAAATGTGCACTGAGATCTAGCTTGCGCAAGAATGCAGGCCCAGTAAACCAGTTGGATTTCTTCAAGGCTGAGAGAGTGCAGCCACGTGAGGCTAGGTCTGCTGGATTCACTGATCCGGGCACATGATGCCACTGTGTTACAGAAGAACATCGACGAATCTCTGCTACCCTGTTTGCAACGAACATGTGGAATTTTGCCTCGTTGCTGTTGATAAATCCTAATGTTGCTGTAGAGTCTGTCCAAATGTATTGGGTGTCAACTGCCATGTCTAGCTCACTTTCCAACTGACATTTCAATCTCGCAGCTTCAACGGCAGCCTGTAATTCTAGCCTAGGTATAGTCATGGATTTGAGTGGAGCCACCCTTGATTTTGCCATGATAAGAGCCGTGTGTACTTGGTCGTTACTATCGACAAGGCGAAGGTAGGAGCAAGCGCCATATCCTTCCAATGATGCATCACAGAAGTGATGCAGCTCAGTGTACTTCCAATTCTTGAAGTTTGAAGCAAGTCCTGGTGTAAGACATCTTGGAATGGATATATCTTGAAGTTCATCTAGCTGACTTTTCCACCTGTTCCAATCATTAGCGATGTCTTCGGGAACATCGTCGTCCCATTTCTGACTCTCCTTGCAGGCTCGCTGCATGATCATTTTTCCTTGTAAAAGAAAAGGAGCAAGTAGACCAAGTGGGTCATATATCTGTGACACTACAGATAAAATTCCTCTTCTTGTATTAGGTTTCTTTGTTAGGTTATTGCTGAAGGTGAAGCAATCGTCATCAGTACGCTACTCCAATCCAAGAGTTCTCTCAGCAGGCAGTTTATCCTTGTACAAGTCTAACCCTTGTGTCTCAGAAGCTCTTTCTGTAATAGGTATAGACTTTAAGACGTCTCTATTGTTGCTAGCAAATTTGTGTAATCGGAGGTTGGCATCAGCACATATCTTTGTTGCGTCTCCTATAAGCTTGATTGCCTCAGGAACGCTAGCCACACTAGCAAGGCCATCATCCACGTAGAAGTTTTCGGTGATAAAGGCACTAGCTTCTGGGTTTTTCGAACTGTTTTGTGTTGCTAGTTTGCGCAACGCAAATGTTGCTACTCCAGGTGAAGACGTCGCACCAAAAAGATGCACAGTCATTCTGTACTCCTTGACTTCAGACAGGTTTGAGTCAACCCACAGAAACCTCAAATAGTCTCTGTGTTCTGTTGTCACTTTGAAGTTGAGAAACATTTTTTGAATGTCACACGAGAGAGCTATAGGCTTTGTCCTGAATCTCAAAAGTATTCCAACCAGACTATTTATGTGGTCTGGTCCAGGAAGGAGTTCTTCATTTAGACATTTGTTTTGAAAGTGCGCACTCGCATCAAAAACAACTCGTATTTTTCCCTTTCTTGGATGGTAGACACTGAAGTGTGGTAGATACCAGACTTGACCTGTTTCTGCGGTACTTTCTGCAACTGGTTCGGCATGCCCATTATCAATCATTTCTTGCATGAAGTTGAAATATTCCTTTTTCAGTATGGAATCCTTCTTAAATCTCTGGATGAGCTGATTCAGTCTGCGTTCGGCTTGACTTCTATTGTTAGGCATGAATGGTACATCTTTGAAAGGTAGTGGAAGGGTTATTGACCCACCCGCATCTTGTGTAATTCCTTCCTCTAGTATTTTTACAAACTTGATGTCGTTTTGGGATGCCTTCCTTCTGTCATCGAGGTCATCAAACTCACCCTTTTGTGCAAGATGAGTTGTAAGCAAAGTGTTTTTATGCCTAGAGTTACCACCACACAATGTCCATCCAAGGACTGTTTTTACCGCGAAAGGTTCATCATGTTTTCCGATGATTGTTTCGTGTGGTGCTAACAGGTGAGAAAAATCTCTCCCTATCAGCAAACCAATAGGTGCATCAAGAGTTGGAGGTAGTAATTTGGCAATTTCCTTGAGATGATGCATGTTGTTTGCGATTCTAGACGTTGGGATTTGTGCAAGGTTGCATGGTATGGTTTCTTGTTCATAAGCCTGAACAGAGTGTATCTGTCTTTCTGACGCTGGTTCAAAACATCGCAATGTGATTTTGTACTTGTTGATGAGCCCAGTTTTATCTCCATTGAGTGTTGTCACAGTAACTTTCTCAGATGTGCTGGGAGGCCTAATTTGGTTAGCTATGTCTCTGGTTATGTATGTGCTGTCTGATCCACTATCAAGCAGTGCATATACCAGCACCTCATCTACAGAGTCATTTGCTGATATATAGACAGGCACCACCATATTCAAGAGTTCAGCTGTTATATTTCTCCTGCAGCATGAACGATTTGCTGTTTTGTCTCCCTTTGTGTCGGCTCACTTGATGCTTCTGGCTTGTTTTCAGTTTTATTTCTCTCAGTCCTAGCTGTGTGGGAGTGAGAATTCGGTTTGCCATTTTCCCAATCTTGGGCTGTCTTGTGTAGACATTGAGGGTAGTCACCTTTGCATTTTCTACATTTTACTTTCTCTCTACATTGAGAGGTCATGTGACCTGATTTGGTGCAGCTGTAGCAAAGCCTTTTTTGATTGAAGAAGGCAAGTGTGTCAATGTATGACATGGCTACTAGTTTAGAGCATATAGCCGTATCATGATTATCTTTTTCACAGTAGGTGCAGTGTCTTTTTGGCCCTTTGCTAGTGGACGTGGAGAAAGAATGCAGTGTTTTTCTTCGGCTTCTATTCTGAGGCTCCTCTTTTGAAGGCTTATCTTGAGCCAGGAGAGGTTCACACTGAATTTCTGCCTGGTCATTGATTAGGTAGAAAAACTCAGAAAAGACTGCATTTCTATCTTCATCTCTCTTGATCTGTCTAGCCTGGTTTACCCATTTAGTTTTCAGCCAGCGTGGCAGTCTTGCTGCTATTTTGTCAATTTCTTGACTGTCATTGAGAATTTTCAACTCTGGTACAGATGACATAGCGCCCTTTATCTGTGACAAGAAATCAGCGAACTTCTGTAGTTCTTTGCCATCCATTGGGTTGATTTTAGGCCAATTTTCTAGTTTCTCTCTCATAGCACGAGAAACACTGCTATTTCTGCCATATCTTCTACGTAGTTGTCTTCGGGCATCAAGGTATGCTTCTTCTGAGTTCAAGGTGAAGTAGCCAGATATGCAATCTTTTGCATCTTTATCCACAAACTTCTTTAGGTAGCGGAGAGGAGCTTTGCCTGTTAAACCTTCTGCCTCCACATAACCGTCAAAGTCGATCTCCCAGTCATTGAACTCTAAAGGGTCACCAGCGAAGACACTGGGTTCTAAAGAAGTGCGCTTTGTGCTTTTCATGGTGGTGACTAGACACTTTGTTAACTGCTGAATCGCTCCTAAGTCTTCCACTGAGCTTCTATGTGTGTATATGGAAAGGTTGCTCTCATTTCCATCATCTGCTTTTACTTCATTCTGTTGTATGGGTCTGTCTTCTTGCCGTTTCAATGTTAACCCATCTGTGTGAGATGTAACAATTGCCGCCATGTCTGGCTGTGATGGGGTTTGCTCTGTATGTTGGGCTGCATCTTCTATCACACGTGGCTTGTTGAGTTTCTGTTGCAGTCTGGCACGTCTGGCTGCCATACGAGTTTCGAGCTCTTCCATCTCTTCCTCGAGTTTCTTTTTGGCTTCCTCGAACACTCTTTCTGCTTCTATCAGCTCTTCTTCTTGTTTGAGCTCAGTTTCTTTACATTGATTATAATAGTCATGAACGAGTCGCACATCAGCCATGAATTCATTAAAGAAAGCTTGTGTTGTTTCACTAACTTTATTTTCAACTAAGGTTTCAATCTCGTCAAATATATCAGAAACAGTATGAGTGCAATTCTCCACTAAAGACATAAAAGTGCTAACATCTTTATCTGAAAGTGTGTCAGCCTTCTCTAAAAAACCTTCGTTCTGCTCAAATTGTTTATCAATAGTTTTAACAAGCTGTTGTGTTAACTGCAATGTTTTGTTCTCTTTAGCTTTCAGCGCTAGCTTTTTATCTCGCATTGACTTTCTAAGCGCTGCTGTGTCAGACTCATTATTAATGGCTTGTGAATTTTCATCAAGTGGCACGGCACTAACATCACTATTTGTTGCGCTATCGGTATGTAGCTCAGCTAATTTAGACTGGTCCTCGCTACTCCTACTTGCTAAAGGTTCATCATCTTTATTTGGCATTGCGAGTGGAAATTATAGCTGCACCACTATATAAATTAGCTTATATTGCTATAAAGGTGTCTGAACACACAATATAATTTTACTAACAAAATTGTGTATATTTTAGGTACCGTAATGAAGGATGTTGTGAGACAATGACAGAATAGTTAGAGGATGTAAATACAACTGCGCGCCACCGCCGCAGACCGCTAAACCAACAGCACGAGTGCAGCCGAAGCGTAACGAGACACAAGGAAAGGCCCACCCCGCCAACCGAGCAAGAACGAAACCAGCAATCAACCAAATTGGCTATTTCGAGTGTTCTGTCAGCTCTAGTAAGCGTACAACAAGACAAAATGTATCCTATGACAAAATTATCTCATTAAATAACACTTACTTATAAATGAAACCAATGCTCTATACTATATTACACTGAATAATGCAAGTGATGACTTATCAAGGTTGTTGCCATATAGGTAGGTCAATGACCTGTGTAAAGACTGCTTATTGATATAAGTACTGATGAGAAAAACCTGAATTACTAATTGCAACCAGGAACTGTAGTGTAGCTATGAACAATGTTCAATATGACTGCTCAATTTTGAGCTGAGGCTAACTGAGATACAGCTATGGTTACTTAGCTGGTGAGATTTACAGGCTTTCTTTACCCTCTGAGCTCCTATAGAGTGATAACTCCAAATAGAGATACTACTATTGTTCTAGTAGCTTAGAATGTTACTGTGCCGTCTTAGTTCAGCGTCCTATATGAGGATCATAGTCTTCTCTTGTATGAAGATGTGAGTTCTTTTAACCTTTGTCAAGTCTTTGTTAGACAAAGATTTCACTGTAGCAAATTTCTTTATGCCGTGGTATGTTAAGTTATAATTTTCCAAAGAGACTTGAAGTTATAAGTTCACTGCTGTTTATTTGCATGATGCTAAACACCGTGAAATCTGAAATGCATACATATACCGTGATAATAATGCGCAATGATACAATATGGTATAGTATGCCATAATATAACGCATGAGTAAAGACACAAGAAATAACTCAGCAAGTACAAAAAATAGCACAATAAACAGCAAATATGTGATAGCAGAATTAAACAACTGTTGTATATAATATTATGTAATTTACCTTTGCTTCTTCTTTGGATAAAATGTAGTAACATATGTAGTAGGTAAAATTATTGACTAAAATTGGTAATAAACAGATAAATTGTAGCCTTCCATTATGGGCTCTAAAAAACCTACTAACTAGGGCTGACAGAACATGCAGGACTGGCCAAAAGGTCAAAGCTGGACACGAACTCTATTGGTCAACAGGTGATGACACTACTCCCGTGTCCAATCACACCTAGACAGCACAACAACTGCCAGCAAGAAAGCCCGCGAACGCAGCAAAAAACAGCTATTCCTA
The DNA here is from genome assembly GCF_963576615.1 of Watersipora subatra. Classification (NCBI taxonomy): domain Eukaryota; kingdom Metazoa; phylum Bryozoa; class Gymnolaemata; order Cheilostomatida; family Watersiporidae; genus Watersipora; species Watersipora subatra. The sequence goes on from NC_088713.1 coordinate 20,235,594, forward strand.
ATACCTAAAGACAATTAGCCGCTGCTTCTGTCAAATCAATTATTTTACTGTAGATAATGGCTATTATAAGGCGTACGATAACAAGTGTGCTAACCATAGTTTATTATCAACGAGTACAATTCTTACAACTGCCCATCATGGAAACATAGTGAATGATGAACAGATCACCAATGCTAGTTCAACGCTTTTTTCCCAGTCATAGGATACGTACCCAACCTGATTTTCAAGGGCTGGTAGGTCATCCTTAACTAGTTCACTTAATAAGCTTTTTACGCAATGACCTCGCATAGACCTTTCAACACATTAGTTTCAACACTTGTTGCCATTTGTCTGTTGCTTTGAATTTCTTTGCGTAATGTAAACCTTTTTGCAGTATAATTTTAATTTATTTTAGACTCGATCGATACCCAAAACATTTTTTTTTAACTTTTGATAAACGCGATAATAATACCTAAGAAAATACCATAACACATCTCTTTTGATGCAACAACGCTCTATCTTTCAGTCCTACCCCTATAGCAGTGGTCAAATAGAGGTAATCTTGAAATAGAAGCTGGCATTGTATTTTTTAAATAGCTCATCAGAATTATGAGAAGATAAATTGAACCATTTTACAGGCAAAGTGGTGTTGCCTATATTTTGTACTCTCCATTTGTAGGAGCGACATGAACCTTTTTAGTTAGAAAAAGAAAATTTGCTAACTTACATCCAAGTTAGAGGTAACTTAGCACCATTATTTGAGGAGGTAAGTTGTTACTTCTTTTTGAAGAGGTAACTCCCATCCTTAAATAGAGGTGGCGTTCAATAAAAGAATGACCCACAATTTTTCAAACAATTGCCTAAAGTGGTCTCAAATAGCAGTACCATTAAATAAGAGTTAGCATTCAAATATAGGTTTAACGGTAGCCCACTTTCAACATGTCTGCAAATACCAAATGGACGGTGGTAAGAGGCCCAATGCATAAAGTGGTCATCAACTTTCTTACTTAATATTACATTACAAACATTCCACTTTTGTAGAAGTTGTCTGATCTGGAGAACGAAGATGAGCTCTCCACACCGAACTATAGTCCCTCAATCATGTTCCCATTGAACCAATCATATTGGTCTACAAGTGTTTAAAAAAGCTAAGGGGTAAGTTGATGAGCCCTTGTTTTTTTTTAAGTCTTGATCCTCTGATGATTAAAGTTGGCTCTGGAGACTGCAGTCATTAATTGCATTGGGCAGTTGGCTAAACCAGAATACCATAGCACTGGCAATCAAAAAAATAACCAAAACAATAGCTAGGATGTGAAATACTAATGTATGGAGTTGTATGTACAATTTATCACGCTTTTTTTATATTTATGTACAGTATTTCAACTTTGTATAAATTTAATATCAAATTTATGAGTTTAATTTGGAGTCTCAGAATGGAAACGTTCTAAAACACAAGCAGGTTTGTGCATAGTCCATTAACTGAGTGCATACAACAGGCTGTGCAGTGCAGCTCGGCACAACGTACGCATATAGCCAAGATCAATGTTCTATGGCTCTTGCAAAATTTTTTGTACAAAACACATCTTTTTAGTGAGTAGCTGATTAATTAGCCTGTCATACGTGTACCTATTTGAAAGAAAAGAATCATCTGCCTGCATTGAACCAATAGAAAACATGTTAACAACCCTCACCAACCTGGAACTTTCCGCTTTACGGGAGCACTATTTTTGTTCTCGCAATTTCCTTTTTTACAGTAACCAGCCGTGTCCGACCATTAAAGTTACCAAGGTTTCAAAAATTGGCAATCAATAGACTTCTAAAAATGGATTACTGATTGGTGCCTATTAATTAGCGAAAGAGGCTGAGAACACGGCCGAGCTCATACTGCAACACACTTTAAGCTTTTTTGTTGGCATCATTACATGTAAAATTTTCTGTTGATGGATGATGTATATAAAAATCTCAAAGGCGGCGTAGTTCAAAAATAGGGGCCATGCTAACCCGAGGGCACACTTCATTCTTTGGTGGAAGTTAGGTCTTTAACAAAATCCATTACATTTATGAGAATAGCGATCTGTATACCAAAATATGTTGTATTCTCGAATAAATAGTGTATTACGTTGTTCTATATAGAACGATATGGTAATGATGCTACCATATCACTGCCAGGTACACTGACTTTTTAGCTATAACTAAAAAAACAATTTGTATTAACCGTTTTAGGCAACACTTTTGCTCACCTAAATTCTTGAGTTGTCTGTTCATGTAATAATATTATATTTTTCCAAACTATGATACAATTAAAAGTGCTCTTGTGAATCCTGGTCATCAAATATTTTTAGTAGTTTTTTATAACATCAAGTGGCAATTCAAATTTCTTCTCTTCCAACAAGATCAATAATTTTTTAACCTGTTTTAGCATGTTCAACATATTGAAGAGTGAAGTAATAATTTGTTCAAAAATCATGAACTTGTGGTATGACTCTTACTCTGTTTTTTACATCAAGCCTGGTTATAAACATGCTATCAAAATGCAGCTGCATTTAAAGCTCTACTTGCAACACAATTTACATTACAGTTATTTGGTTTCAAAAGATTCACCATGCCTTACTCTGCTGGGTTGTAGGTGCAAATTTTCTAAGATTGTGATTACAAGCTCTTCAAAGCTCAAAAATGAACAGTCAAAAATGAAAAGCTCAAAAATCGCAGCCATCAGGAAAACGACGTAGGTTAGAATCCCTTTATATTGATTACGTACTCAACTCAGTGTAGTTATTGTTTTGACATGCAATGTTATCATGGAAAATTAAAGGCCAATCACAGCTTCAGTATTAAACGTCTCGTAGCACTAGTTTACGACAAACACTTCGGGTTCTACCGGGAAGCTCTCATCAAATATACATGTACATGCTCAATTATAGATGCTCGCTACTTTACAATTTTGTTTCATCTTGGTCTAATCTTTTTGTCGTAATCTGATCATGTGACCCATAATTCCTGTCAAAAAGCATGAACATTTTTTTGCAGAATCTTTTGACTATCGCAGGTGACCAACAGGCTCCTCATGTTCGTCAGAGGATGATATACATTCTTTTGAACTAAAGTTAAAAAATAACATATTTTTAGGCTAGGTTTTGAGAAGTCAGTGCTCAAAGTGACAGCATTACAATGATCAGGAAATAGGCACCTAGGGACAATAGACATGATTTATTGAATGCATGAGGTATATTTGTAAAAATATTTCGACGAATGAGGTTGCACGAAAGTGTAAACAGAAGCCTTCATTGTGCAACTTACATCCCATTTGAGCCGTTTCGTAAAGGGATTCCAACCTACGATGTTTTTTTGTGATGGCTGCGATTAACTGTTTGATTTTGATCTTTTAAGATCTTGTGATCACTTTTTCACATATTTTGCACTTACAACACAACAGAGTAAGATACGGTAAATGGTTTGAGACTAAATAACTGTAATGTAAGTTTTGTTTCAAGTCCACCTTTAATTTACGCATAAATTGTCTCAATTGTTTTTTTAATCATCTAATAATTAAATTAGCTACAATAATAATTAGCTCGATTAATATTAATAGCTTGAAAGCCTTTGGTCCTGCATTTTTCTGAATTATACGCATATGCAATATGATTCTCAAATACAACAAAGCATGACGTAAAAGTAATACAAAGCAGATTTTGCACTGATTGCTTCTGTTTCCTTTTGACGAGGCTGTTTCAGTGCAAATCAAATTGTTCAACTCCTGAGCTACTGTGAACCTAGTAGTACAGTAAAGCTAGTCAAAGTGTTTTCGTATGGCCAAGTGCTGCATGATGTGGCTTTGTCAAGCTTTTGTATGAATGGGTCGCGATCTCAGAAACCATGGTCAAGTCGCAAACCACGAAGTTGAGTTATCTGACTATGAAGCTGCACTAACTGAATAAGTAATACATTTTCGTATAGATATACAGCTATTTATATGACAACCAGCTACAATCTGTTTAGATTTTTAACTTCAGCATAAGTTTCTGGATTTAAATTCAGAAATCTAGATAAATATCACAACATCTTGATTAATATTGGTTGCTATGATATTTTGAAATGTAAACACGATTGTGCAATAGTATTCGTTTCTCTAACTTCAACACCTGTTTTCTCGGAACTGTTATCGCATTAATGGTGAACATGCATTCAGTTTATTGACCATAAAACCTGCTGTAATTAATGTAAAATCAAATTTTTTTTGCAAAATAACTGAGAACTTACTCTTTCTGCTAGTAGTGTAGATAACTCCAAATCTCAAACCCCAGATTTAACCATGGTTTTTGAGATCATGACCCAAATTGTTTATGATTAGTGAGTAATTGACTAATTACCTTTTTGCATATATACCTGAATGAAAAAAGAAATTGTTTGTATATGTTGAACCAATAAAAATATGTTTACAACCCAAGCGTAGTTTCGCTTTGCGAATACTTGTTTTATGAAAATTTTTTCCTAGAAATGACAGTCATGTCGGAAGCATAACAGCCACAAATTTTTACTAGTTTTACTTATATGAACTGGATAATTTTATTGAGCAATAGTGCTAATGAGAGTAATTATTTTTATCAGTAATAATATATTGTAAACTAATAATATTCATGAATCGTCCGAATTGAGTTTTATGCTCACTTCACGGTAATTTCAAAATGGACGAAAAGCATTCCCTCTCATTCTACAACGCATTTTTGATAGTTTTTGCTGCATCAACTAACATAATATTATACTGATTAACTTGCTATAAAAATACTGTATAGATCATGTGGTTTAAAGTTATAACCATTTATACAGACTCATTTTATAAATTACATGTAGGTGCCAGTGATTACTTATGTCACAGTGAAGAAATTCCTTTAATAGTAAAGGAGCTGAAGTTATCGATAAATGCATCATGTAGTTACCACACTGTTTCAAACAAATAGTGCTAATGTAAAACTACAATAAAAAATATGTCATCGCTAACAAAAAATTTCTACCAGTTTTAATTTTATATTATATTATATATTTTATAAAAGTTTCACTTTTTCTATTAAAGGTTTTTAAATGTTCCCAGGACAAAATGAAGCAACTGCAACAGGTTTTTTAGAGAAATGATTTTAAACTCTATCTTAATATGATAGATATTTCTGTAACAAGTATTCATGCGGCTAATTGTGCCTAATACTTTTATACGCTTTTTACTAAGTCGAACAAATCTAGTTGGTTTCATTCTTACCACCTGCCTCAAGCCGGTGTAAATGGTCATCAAAAATTTGATTTCTCTGTGCCGCTAAGAATGGCATATTGAAAAAAATTTAATTTGGTGAACACTCAAATATTGCTTAATTATTTGCCTTGCTAAAACTGTAATAGACTCACCTGGATTACATGTACAACTTAGCTGCTTAGGTTGCCAACTCGTAGTTCCATGGCTTGTTATAGTTTTGCTTGTTAGGGAGTAGTAATCTTTTAGAAAAAATGAACCCGCTTTTCTTTGGAAACATACCATTCAAGCAGCAAATGTATGTCAGTGCTACTGTGCATTATGCTGGTTAATATTCTCAGCTTTGTTAATCATTCTTAGTATTGAATGAATGTTGCTGCTTTTTGGTTTGTCTCTTTTTCCATATATATGTAACTATTATGTATGACTATTTAGCTTCATGAAGCTGGTGCAAAGTTCTTATTTACAAAAATTTGATTGAACATCAGGTTCTAGTTATTATGTTTTAAAAATTGGACTATGCCCTGTGAATAACTCCTTGATTTCAATTATGTACACAGCTTTTATTCACCCTTGCATGTTTATAGTTGTCGTGTTCTTGCATTCCTGTTACCTGTTCACCGGTGATAGCACTTGTACAAACTATAGGTTAGCGTAGCGTCTGGGACAGGAACAGAAACTTGCAGTTAACACTCATGGTGACGAGCTCTAAACTTTACCTTACAATAATATCTAAAAGCCAAGTCCAAATTAAGGTCAGACAACTGAAAATCAATTTCATGACTTCGCGATCGCTTTTGAAATTTTGTTCACATTGCTTAAGTCATGCTCTTCTATTGCCTAAAGACTACACTGGTGAGAAATATAAAAGTTGTGATTGAATGTCAGGGGCTAGAATACCAAATACACTTCTACTTGCTCATGTTTTCTTTTTATGCAGCAATCAATGAACTTGCAAACGATTAGCTGTAAATGTATGATGTAAACGTTTAGTATAAATCGGAAAAGATTCTAATAAAAAAAACTTGTTATTTCTAGTTTGTTATGAATCATTGCAGGGTGTTGCCATAACCTGTCCTGCATCCACCTTGATGCTAGTCAAGTTATCTAAAGAACTGGCAATTTAAGGTTCCAACAGCTTACATATTTGGGATGTTTCTGGTCAGAGGAGAGTGGACACAGGAACTTAGTGAAGGCAAATCACGGTGTTTATAGAATAAAATATTGAGCGACGTAGAATGAGCGTTAGTGAAAAAAACAAATTTTTTTACATGTATTTTACAATTACGGAGATAAAAAATCACTTCGTCTTTAAAATTAAATATATGATTTTTGGCAAATACATTCAGCACTTTTGCTACCACATTAATTTCTGACCGAACAACTATTTTGCCCAAATTAATTCAAACAAATTTTCAAAAAACTGATATACAGCTAGTATTTAAGTAACATTCCGAAAATCAAAAACTACCGTTTCACTGTAAGATGCATTTTTTCCAAAAACAAATTCTACAAAATAAGTATGAAACTGTTTTGTGAGTCCCAATCTCAGAAATGTTCTGACGCTTTCTTCGCGTTGAATGAACGCAGTGTGTTTCTTATTGTCATTACGATAACTATCTGGTTTTCCCTTTTTGATAATAAGTAGAAATGAAACTGTTAGGCCAAAAATTCTTCTATTGGTTGCGTGTCATTAGCAACAAAATTGTTTAGGTTGAGACTGAGTTTGATGTGTCTAGCTAATGCATGGGCTTCGTAGTGAAAAGAATAGTGAAACCCTATTGATAGGCTAATACATTGGCTTACGGTCTGTACTTATATTACCTCGGAAGCCGTAACATCCACTTATGGTAGTGAAAGAGTTAATAATTTGCCCCATGCTATAGCCTTTTTAACTTTTAATGACATTCATGTTGATTAAAGGATTGACTCGCATATTAGTATTACTTACAATCTGTTTGTGAGAAATCCAATTTTTGCTCAAAATCCCGTTCTGCTTGTCATAGCTATCTTTTGCAGTTATCTATCATTTTTCGTGATATACAGGAACATTGGTTCTTCGTGAAAAGTGAATACGCAAAATAAAAAGCAGTTTCTTTTCGAACTATATATACATGACCCAAACTTTTTTTTTTCAAAACACTTGCATTGCTTTCTAAACATAATGCATTTGTTTCCTGTATAATAAGTAAATTGAAGTTCTCTCGATTGACTGTTATGTCGTATTTCAACTTCAAACCCAGTATGGTAATTCAAAGAACGAACTTCAAGTGTATGGGCATAGTTTGGACATTTTCTGGTTGGAATATCTGTCCAGTAAATGCTCTTATAATGTATACCTCTTATAACGGGAACTCAACCTAACATTAATAATTTATGTAAAGCTTTTGTTTGATGCAACATAAATACTTTCACACGAATTAAAGTGTCAAGTTGGTGCAAATTCTCAAATTCAATGACGAGAATTTCATAGCTGGCCTTAAAAATATAGTTTACATTCTTGCCGAACTTGAGCAATAAGAGTATGTATAGGGTTGCTATTATAGATTTTAGTACATTGTTAACTCTTTCGCCACCACAAGTCGATGTATCAGCTTATTAATAGGGTTTCACATTTCTTTTTATTCGGAAGCCCACACATTAGCTAGACACATCAAATTATGGCTCCAATGAAACAACTTTGTTGCCAAGCAGGTGCAACCAATACAATTCTTTTGCAGTTCAACCATTCCAACATTTCACAGGAATATACAGTAAGTACAGACAGTAAGCCGGTGTATCAACATTTCAATAGGGTTTCACTTTGCCTTTCATTACGAAACCTACCCATTAGCTAGACTAATAAAATTTAGTCTCCAACGAAACAATCTTGTTGCCAGTCACGTGCCACCAATTTAAACTGTTTTGGCTCAATTATTCCATTTCCAATCATTTTTCAAAATGGCAAAACTAGATCGTTATCGCAAATAAAGCATCAGAAAAATTGTGAGAGTGAGATTCACCACACAATTTTAAGCTTAGCTCGTAGAGAACTTTTTTGTAAATAAGATGCATTTTACAGTAACATAATATCTGTTTTCATTCTTGAGTTATTGCTTAAACAATAACGGTATATGACTTTTTTTCGAAAAACCGTTTAAATTAATTTGGGCAGGTTAATCGTTCGGTCAGAATTTCATGCAGTAGCAAAAGAGTTAAACTAGTTTGCCAATAGAAGATGTCAATTGTGTCGAAAAACAGAAAAAAGGATTAGCCTCTCATAAATTCACAAAAATTTGAAAGCTACCTATTGGTGCAAGCATTGGAGTATTGATATACTCAGATGAATGTTATGAGCTCTAGTCTCATCAAAAGATATATTGGTCCTAACTTTATCCCGTCGATGGATAAATGAAAAGTCAGACAGACACTGCATTCACCTTGTTAGTTAGCAACAACAAGTATCAATCAATATTTTGTTGCTTTTATTTACTTCACCTTCTTTTTTGTTTCCAAATTCATGTCTACTGCCTTTTAACCAGAACTTTTTTAATTGTTTAATCAGTTGATATGAGCATTAAAGTGGAAATTTTAGCTGAGCTAGTAATTATTTCAGTTTTCTTGAATAGTGTTACAAAGGCGAACTGCAACTAACAGGCGCAGTGACTTTTGCATGCCAATTGGAGAGTAGCTTTATTATAGAAGCACAGGCCATAATTGTGTAAATCATGGCTGAAAATCTGTTCTACTAGAAACTTCTGAGCTATTTAAAGGACTTTAATAATGCCGATATATTCTCAGATTTTTGGAAATTTGTTTAAAGTGCTCAAGAGGGCAACTTCATTTTTTTTGTCCCATCATTGAACCTTCTTCACATAGATTACAATTTTTTGAAGAAAAGCCGTTTGCACAGCAATTGAAGCATTATGTTGTTCGTTGGAGCTTAGGACGTACTATTTTAGTGTTAGTTGTGTTTTAGTTGTATCATGCGTATTTTGGAAGAAAACATTAAACCTAGAAAGAGTAATTAAAAGTGGTCTAAAAAACATGCGAGTTATAAAAACGCTTACTTATTTTTAATGATCCTAGCTTAGACAATTGAAAACATTATTTCTGTAAGAAATGACATCTGAAGCATATTTGTTAAAAAATTATTTGCTTACAAAATATGTTAGTTTAAACTTTGCTTGATTTTGCTGGACTTGATGGACGTACTATTTTAGTGTTAACCCTTTGGCAGGGAAATGACCAAAATGTCATTTACCGGTTGCGTGGGAAAACGAAATTTATGTCGCTTTCGGTAGTCGTTTATAAAACTGTCGCCTAGTAATGTTAAACAGAGGATATGAACACTGGTAAGTTTTAAATATCATCAACAGGATATCGGTTTAGGATTTACAATATGAAACGATTATCTGAGAGGCGTTGCTTTGTGCTAAAAGCTAAACAAATTGCGCCTCCTTGAAAAAGTATAAAATTTGAAAAAACCAGTCAACATCAGCTCAATTCTCAAAACGGTAAAATAAAAGATTATTTGATCCGGCGATCGTTAGTGACTTTTTGTCTGATCAGAATAAAAATAATTCAAATGGTAAAAGTGATGTAAACTTTTTAGATTTTTAATATACTTGGAATATATAGGGAAAACAATCGTTGTGGTGTCAAATGCCTTCTAACGCAAAGTCGGTTCCTAGGCATCTGCAATGTGAGATTTCAAAATTTGATTACTGGCCATTTGAGAAGAACTAAATGGTTTTAGTGTAATCAGTATTAATAATACAAATAAAATCCACATTGCTCGAAAAGCGTGCGTGAGGATCTCGTCTGTTTATGTTTGGCTCCAGTGTCACCTGCCTACAATAAATGATTTTAGTTTACATAAAACCTGTTGCTATTCAATAAAAGCACTGATTCAACTTATGCTACTTCTATTTTAGCTCATCAAAAACTGGCAAATTTGCCATGAATCAACAAACTTATTTTATATATTTAGCTCTTCATCTTAAGCTTTCTTATATTGCAATTGAGGTCCGAAAAAGTTGACGATAATTTTTTGCGATAGATGTAAAAAATAGAGTAAGAGTCATACCACAAGTTCATGATTTTTGAACAATTTATTACTTCACTCTTCAATAAGTTGAAAATGCTAAGACGGATTAAAAAAATTATTGATCTTGTTTGAAGAGAAGAAATTTGAATTGCCACTTGATGTTATAAAAAACTACTAAAAATATTTGATGACCAGGATTCACAAGAGCACTTTTAATTGTATCATAGTTTGGAAAACATAATATTATTACATGAACAGACAACTCAAGAATTTAGAGTGTTGCCTAAAACGGTTAATACAAATTGTTTTCTAGTTATAGCTAAAAAGCCAGTGTGCCTGGTAGTGGTAGCATCATTACCATATCAATCTATATAGAACAACGTAATACACTTTTTATTAGAATACAACATATTTTGGTATACAAATCGCTATTCTCATAAATGTAATGGCTTTTGTTGAAGACCTAACTTTCACCAATGAATGAAGTGTGCCCTCGGGTTAGCATGGCCCCTATTTTTGAACCACACCGCCTATGAGATTTTTATAAACATATCAATCAACAGAACTTTTTACATCTAATGATGCAAAGAAAAAGCTAAAAGTGTGTTGCAGTGTGAGCTCGGTCGTGTTCTCAGCCTTTTCCGCTAATAACATAAGAAGCAATCAGTAATCTATTTTCAAAAGTCTATTGATTGCCCATTTTTGAAAACTTGGTAACTTTAAACGTCTGACACGGCTGGTTAAGTAACCAGCCGTGTCAGACCTTTAAAGTTACCAAGGTTTTTTTACTACACTTGTAATAAAAAATGAAATTGCGAGAACAAAAATATGTGCTCCCAAAAAACGGAAAATCCCAGGTCGGTGAGGGTTGTTCACATGTTTTCTATTGGTTCAATGCAGGCATATGATTCTTTTCTTTCAAATAGGTACACGTATGACAGGCTAATTAATCAGCTACTCAATAAAAATGTGTTTTGTACAAACAAATTTGTAAGAGCCATAGAACATTGATCTTGGCTATACGCGTATGTTGTGCCGAGCTGCACTGCTTGTTGTATGTAAATGTTGTTTCAACCTGTTGCAAGTAAATATTGTTTCTTTTTTAGATCAGCTGTCTCAATGAAGTTCTGCTTGGCTTTTAAATTGGTATCCCACTGTGTGGTCGTGTTTCAGTCAGTTTTTTTCACCTCCGTGTTTCAGGTCGCAAGCAGAATTTTGCGATAGTAAAAGTACTTAGATGATACACCCCAAGATGCATTCAAAACAGTATTGTACAATAGCTTAGTGCTATAGACTACAACCCTATTCTGGTGTTTCAAACTATTGCCAGTTAGGAGTGTGGTAAGTAGCAGCTAAAGCTAAATGTCTTTATTATATAAAATACCTAAATACTGGCAAGGCAGAAGCGCATGGAAAACATGTAACTAGAGAAACTGTTCATAGCAAGATATCCCTTTTGCTGCCATATGCGCATTTATGCAAAGTGTATGGCCAACTGTCATATGCACACTATAGCAAATTTTCAAGCAGTCGCATAGTAACTTAATTTTATTACTTGTTGATAACATAACCAACGACCTTTAGTACTTTTATAGTATTGACAGTGTTGTCTAAATATTTTTCTATGAAAGTTGCATAAATTCGCAAGTCTGTTTTAAGTCTTTGTTTGGAAAATTTCAGCTCGGAAACGCTCATCTTTTTTTCAACATTTGAACTATTTAGCGTTATTATGGCCTTCGCAAGTACCTCGCGACTTAAAAAACAAAGAATTACATATGTTGATGAAATTGCAGCCAATTCAAAATCTGGCTTAGTAATTAGAAAGATAATGAAAAACGCAGCACTAACTCTGACGGTAATCTGCAAAGTTCTGACGGAAATAATAGTTTTGTAAGTGTAAGTAACATTGGAGATGATCATTTTAGTTTCATTGCGATTGCAGCTTTACATAGGTTTAGTAATGCACAAAGCATAAACATGTCGATTTGGTGCATAGCTCTGGTAACACGTTTGCAAAATAAAATGTTACAAAAATGTTTTAGAGTTTGAAGTTTAAAAAACCTGTGAACATACCATGAAGTAAAATCACGATCTTTCAGTAAAATGACTGACAGTAAGCCGATGCTTAATTGGTACATGGATGGCAGCAATAGGCATATCTAAACACACCAACCTTAGAGTGTTAAAGGCCAACTGATTAATAAGGGATTTTTATACAATTAAATAGTCAATCTGTGCATGAAAAAACATTGACTGTTAGACAGTTAATAATTTTATTCAGCTCAAGAGTTGGACTAAACTTGGTTTGTACCAAAAATACCATGGCAGTCTAGAGTGCGGTAAAATATTGTCAGTTGCAATAATTAAACATTCAATTATTGCAAACTATTGCAAGAAGGTCAATTAGCACAATTGTTATTGTGTCAGTCTAACGCGTTGAATCTTGCAAGTTTAAATCCCATGTGACACAATTTTTTTTTCTTATTTCCAACTGTGGCTTTAGATGGACATATACTGTTCTCATAATAGTACAGGCTGAATGTGTACAACGTTGTTGATTTTTGTGCGTTTTGCTTAGAAGGGAAAGGAACAGTACCGCTGTAATTGTTGGTTTGTAAAATAGAGCTTTTCTTAATCCAACTATTTATTACATATTATATTTCAATGATACCATTCTTAACTAAGATTTGGACAAAGAAGCATTAGCTTGAAATAAATCACTGATGATAATCATTGTTTTTAATTTTACTGAGCGAAATGATTTGTGTTAACCACAACATTAAAACAAACTTTTTCAAAGAAAGGCTTATTGATTAAAGTTTTATTGTTAGGCGGAACACCAGCATACTGAGAATTGCAATATCTTTAGGAGAAATGTAATTATGCAGTTTCAGTAAGAAGACATCTTCTGTGCCACACCTACATGTAGTAGTGCTGCCAAAGTAACCCGCTGCAAGAGCTTCCTTTTAAAGTTTGGGTCAATTTCCTAAGTATTTCGAAACAACGTGATGGAACACACTTTTTAGTAATTAATGTTAGAGGACCTCCTTGATATTTTGGGAAAGTCTGTAAAATGGGTGGTGTTCAAAATTCTCCTAATTTTTAACTATACAAGCGGGTTACTAAATGGTTTCTTTGCAGGAAAAGCAGCAACTCTACCCGTTGAAGCATAGTGGTCTAGAATGCCTGACCTTCAAACGACAGGTTGTTGTTCAATTTCCAAAAAGGCCTCCAGTGACAGGAAAGACATCCAAGCTTGAAGTTCTTTCTGCAACTGGGCGTGTCTGCAATCAGCAAAGTTCCCTTGCCAATTAATTTAGAGATGTCTTGCTAGAATATTATTGTAAAAAATTGTGCCTAGCCGTTGGTTACACTAGCCATAACATATTGCACTATACTCAACATGCAAGGGACTGCTCACACAAATTGCAGGACAATTATTGTAGCAGCAGTGTTTTGAAGGTCTAAAACCTTATTTGACAGAAATAAATCAGATAATCCACTTTTGTTGACAAAAGGTTTGATGCTATGCTTTGTAAATCTTTCAATTTTCAATATTTTGGTATTGCAACAACTGTTTGGGCTGCTTTTGATGGTTGGCTCCAATTTCACAAAAGACCTTCAGGTTCATACAAACTCATTGTTTGTAATAATATTGTCTTTGTCATCGTTGCACTCAATTAAACTATTTGTTGGACACGCCTATATTAAGCTTATAACATCTCTAAACTCCACTCCCTAAAGGGGCCGCTTATGAATCATTTTTTTCTTTTGACTAAGAATGATATTTTGAAATGAAAGTGTTGACCAATGTTGATAAATGCGAGATGAATATCTATGTAATCTTCACAGTGTGTTCAAAGTTACTCCTTGGTTTCATCGAAGGCTCCTATCGTAAATCTTTTTATAATTCAAAGGCCACCACATGCTATCTTTTCCAGTTTTGTCTGCTAGTAGCAATGATTGGATTTGATGAACATGTTTTAGTAACGAAAGTGGTCACAGTTCATGTTTGAAATTTATGTTTTGAACATTTTAGCTCTGTGAATGTAACCAGCATATTTGCAGCATGCTTGAATATATGCGATGCTTTAATATATGATCACAAAGTGTATTTGTTTCTATGTGAAAACTATGATGATCTCGATAACAATCCAATCATTATTGCAACTTGTTTAAAACTAACAAAATGCTAGTTCTTGTGTTGCTTAAAACGAACAAGCTATAAAGGGTGAAACAAAATTTTCATGTGGATAAACAATATGACAAACATTTGATCAAAGCACAAAATATTTGTCAATAAGTCTTTTTTTTAGCAATAGTTGACCAAAGTCCTGAAAACCGAATTAGTTGGCTTTTGCAACCTATTATTAAAACATTTTATCTTACAATCAAGGTTCATTGCAACTAAAATCCTTAAAATTAAATATCATATGGAATTTAGCTAAATTCATATAAAAAGAAGTAATGTAGACCTTGACACTCAGACTATCTAATGCTAGACATAAAAAACCTAATAGGAGTCCATGAAATTAAAGAGAAGATAATTGCTTGTGCAAAAGAGAAGACAACTCCAAATTTTGTATAAAAAAATTCTATTTGTGTGCTAATGGGAGGCCCTCCAATTCATACTACAGAGCCTCCCAACCTGCAAAATTTTCCAAAATGTTGCATTCTCCGGCAAAATTTTTGCAAAATGCAAAATAGATACGTATGCGATCAGCATGACGAGTAGAGTTGTTTTAGCATGTTTTTAGCGAAGCCTCCTATCAGAAGCCTCCTATTATCCAAAAGCCCTATATCGTGGATATATTTTCCAAAGTGGCCTCCTATTCACTACAATTTGACTATATATATATATATATATATATATATATATATATATATATATATATATATATATATATATATATATATATATATATATATATATATATATATATATATATATATATATATATATATATATATATATATATATATATATATATAGAACTATATTTCCCAACTAGGAGGCTTCTATCAATATATAATCCATGTTAGGAGGCTCTGAAAAATTAGGAGGCGTCCAGGGAGCCTCCTAATTCTAGCAGTGTTTATAGTCCTTAACAACCCTATAGAAGTATTTTAAACATGATTCCCATAATTGCCTTATATATCTATATTCATATATATGGAAAAGAGGAGACAACTCCAACAAAAATGTGTAATTTTCTATCAATAAATTATAAACTCTAGGAGGCTCTTATATATGGAACTAGGAGGCATATATCAATTTTAAAATATTCTTACTTTTAATTGTTTTGGTATCGTTTCAGTTAATAGCACAATCTATTTAAAAACACATTGCAATAAGCTTATGACTAAGCATCAACCAATACAAGGAATTAGCAGCTATGTTGGATACAGTCAGTTTTGCTAATATTCATGATAGCTTTATTAGATTTGAGAAATAAAGTTGTATATTAACAAACTACAATACATTACAATTTATTTGCTGACCCTCTTTATGGTTTTCAAGACTGCCATTTAAGCACTCCCTTTTTTTGCAAGGTTTCCCATTGATCAGCTCTTTTTTGTGAAAATTCACAATAATTGCACATTATGGTTTCAACTGATGTTTAAGCATAGCTGTAGTAAAAGTTTAAATAAGTCTATAATCAGTACAATTCATATTTTCGCTGCCGTTGCATTCAGCCACAGAATAAATCTTTTTTTAAAACTTTGCATCCAAACGCAATACCTGAGAGATGGTTTTCTAGTCGAAGAATTGATTTTTTAAATTTATTGAAGTAAAGTGGCAAAAGTATAACCACAGTATATAACAGCTAGAGAGATGTGGCTGTTATAATGTTGCTGTGGCTGTTAGGACTATTAGCTCTTCACTCATGTAGTCTACTAGAGCTTGGTAGCAGCAGAATAACTACATGTAAGGGAGCACGTCACATTTGGTAAGTTGATCATGTTATTTTAATCAATTTACAGTTTATTTACTTGAAACATACAGTTGTAGAAAAACAGTATAAATTTTATTTAAAATTGAAATAGGACTAGCGTGAAAAAAGTATGTTTCAATTATTATAGCTTTTAAGGAATGTAGCATAGAACACGTTTGATATATATTTTTACACCCGTTTATGTCATCCAACTGCTGATATTGTTCTGCATAGAAAAGTCAAGAAAGGTCAGCATTATAATACCATAAAGGAGAATATCAAATATTTTTGTAAAATCCTAATTTTGGACTTTATTATTGTTACACAAGTGTTCAGTTTTGTAACATCAACACAGACACGCCAGCTGACAATTAATAGTTATTTTAGTTAATCAGTTAAGTCTCCAACTTTAATCTATTTTCAGTTATTATTATAATAATTTTTGATGCTTTTTTATAATGATAAGTAAAGTTATTAATGTGGTTCTACCAACAGTCAAAACTGTTATTAGAATAACATGATCATTATATTATTGTATTATTGTTATCATGAATAGTGAGAGTTTGCGTATTTTAGTTATGATTTTGTAAGTAATAGTAGTACATGCATAGGCATAAGCGAGTAAGTGGGGTATATGCAGCCTTTGAATTTTAAAACTTTTAGTATTTAGTTTGAATCTTGTGTAGTAATTGTGTAGTAATTAGGAGCTTAGCTGTTTTATAGAGCTTCAGTAGTAGGAGGCAGATATTCAAGTTTGCCAAAAAAACCTAACCAGTGAACTAAAATGTGTATTTTGCATTCATTTTGGTTTGTATATCTGTTTACGCTATTTGAATTATCTTTTCATTTTTTGTAGAAACTTGGTAAGCATTATTGCCAGTATATTCATCAGATGGCAGAGAGTATTAGACAAAGTTGGATGTTCTTTTCTAGAAATGGTATGTTGCTAATTACACGTTGGTTTGCATAAAAAATATGTCAAAATAATCAAGGTTTCATCTACCAAGTTTTATAATATTTTTGAACATATACATAATTATAGATTAAAAACTATAAAACATTATATCAGTAAGGTTGTATTTTGAAATGTAGTAATGGTTGACGTTTTGGCAGAGTTACTATGATAAGCAAAACTTTAAATTCACCAACAGAAAAAATACTGTACAAAGTTTTACTGTAACTAGCAAATGCATACCTGACGTAAGAATGTAACAGCATGCCCAAAAGTAGTTTTTCTTTGTATAGTTGCAAATAATCAATGACGCTTTAGTTATAGATAACTGCCGGATGAGAAGCATTGATGGCCCACACCAAAGACTGATTTGCAGACATCAAATTAAAGGTATGCGATATTGCAATAAGTTGCTGTAAAATAGCACATTATACATGCGAGCCAAAAATTAGTGTGATAATTTGATATAACCATAGCATCAGTAAGAAAAGTTGACAATTTTTATAGGCATTGTATTATTTCAAACGCTTACATAAACCATTATGCCACTTTTGTGTTCTATTCATCTATTATTGGCAGATTACATAATACAGATAGTGCAAACCAATCAAAGGAATGTAGCATAGCATAGAGATTTAGTATTACTCTTCTTAGTCTTTATGAGTCATGGTAGCAATTGCTTAGCAATTGCATAATTATATAAAATGAATAGTTTTCTATGGTTACCCATTACCACTTTTAGTTACTCAGCCAACACTGAGAGTAATTATCAGATTTGAGTTATCATGTTTAGGGGCAGGAGATTGACAAATATTTTGTTTGTTTTTACTCTTACCCTACCGTATGCGAATTTATGCTAAATCTATCAGCGACTGCCGTATGCACATTTATGCGAATTTTCCAACAATTGCGTGGTCACCTAATTTTATTATCCGTTGAAAACATAACCGATGATTTAAAAACTTTTATGGTATTGTCAGTGTGGTCCGAAGATTTCTCTAAAAGATTAGTCTAAGATAACCAAGCAGTTTCAAATTTTTTTTGGGAATTTTCAAAATAGAAATGGACATTTTTTGTGTAAGTTTTGTTAAGTATCGCGCAAGTCAGAAAACAGATAATTACTTATGTTGATGACATTATAGCCAATTCAAATTCAGATTTTTGTGATTTCACAGATAATTAAAGTAGCAGCAGTGACTCTGATGATAGTGAAAGTAATAGTTTTGTAAGTGTAAGGGACATTGTAGAGGATCGTTTTAGCTTCGTAGCGATCGTAGCTTCACATAGCTTTAGCAATGCACAAAGTGAAGGTACATTGATTTTTGCATAGCACTATAATAGCTACTAGCATTGAAATATGTTAACATTTTAACAAAATAAAATATATTACAAAATGTTTCTAGATAAACTTTGAAGTTGAAACAAAATTGTATACATATCATGAAGCTAAATTGGCAATTTTCGGTGAAATGGCTGGCAGTAGGCCGGTAGCTTAATTTGTACATGGGTGGCAGTAAAAGGGTAAAGCTATAGAAGAATTAGAGATACAAATGTATGTATTTCCTTTTGAATGATTTAGTGAACTTTGATGATTCAAGACAATGAGTTTGGCGAATGATATATATATATAAGATGCTGCTGAAGTAGCGCAATGACTTGCTTTTAATAGTTTGTTAGAAATTCAACTCATGGCTATTAATTATTACCTCAAAATGTTGAAAACACGCAATAGGAAGGGTCAGAACACTACTAAAAGTCATAGTTGCTCAAACCTGAAATACAGTAGGTTTTATACAATTTGCTATACAATAACAAAACTGCAAAACTATTGGTAAAAATATAAATAGCAATATATATTATTATTTTTGGCCTTCGGTATCGGGCAGCATGTATGCAGTTTGTTTGCTGATTTTAACAAAAGTTTTACTAATAAGCTACATAATTTGCTCAATTATTGGTGTCAACTTTAAAATTTAAAACAAATATAGTGTTAGCACTTTTAGAATATACTACAAACAACGCAGAGGAATTTTTTGTGGCATATGACTTGAATTGAAGAGTTCTCTGAAAATGCAACTTGTATTTGCCCACTTTAATATTTAAAATGTCAAAGGGAGCTCATAATGAAAGCAACTTTAATATAATTTCAAGATGCTCAAAGCGGTATGGATGTTATGTTGACAAACATTAAAAGGTCACTCTGTACTATGGCTAGTAAGTATTTACATGTATTTAGATTTTGCATTGATGCTTTCAATTAGGTAGTGTAGGAAATCTATTTACATTAGCTAAACTACCAGCATGTGCAATACCCAGCTTTGTTTCCTATCCATCACAAACATTTTGTCAACGCTTATAATAATTCATTGCTCTTTTTAAATCTGATTTTTGAACCAAAGGTAGTTTCAGCGGTATAAGAACATATACTTCTCTTCCTATGGGTCTACTCACTGTTTTGTAGCAGCAAAGGCCATTGTTTTTAAAAGGTCTGTAAGAATTGTATTACTTATTTTGACTTCCATCGGTGCTCGTAGCAAATATAATTTCAGTACCACTTGCATCAATAAAGTTATTATTACTTGTTTCGTAAAGTATTTAGAGCAAAACAATATTCTATGTGCACAACAAACATTTTTGCTGCAAGCTTACCAAAACAAACTAAAACGTTTATTTTTATGTTACATTTTAGTTAAAGAGCATGTTCTATTCAGTTATTGCTGTCAGTACTATGCAGTTATTGCTGTCAATGTTCTTTGTGCATTCTTGGCACACTTTTTATGTTAAACTGCCAATGCATTAAACAATTTAGAAATAAAGTGTCCAAACAAGGATGCATAACATGAAATTTGTCACTGGCTTGTTTTGACCTATATCTAGCACTTTTTAGCCAAAGGTGTCTAGCTTTACTAAAAAGTTTGGTAGTAAAATTGTACATAAATTCATTGCCTGCATACACGTCAATCATGATGCCTATGCTCTTATTATGTGTGTTCTACTATTGCCTGCTTAGCTAATTCACTTTCTACTTCTCAATAGCCTCAGCCTCCGAATGAAAGCTATTGTTGTTATTCCTATTCTTTGTAACTTTATAATGAAGGAGGTTGTGGTTGGGCAGCTCATTTGCTTTTCACTCTATTAGAAGTATTGCAGCACAATTATAACTGCAGTAATAAAATCTGCACAGAATTGCATAATGTGGTCTTATTCTCCAAGGTCTTCTCACTAGCAGAAATCACCTATGTACTTATGCAATTGTGGTTTGTGCTTAAAGTGACTCATTCTCCTAATGTGGCATGGCTTGCTACCCCTTCTCGCATGCTAGTCAATTGATTAAATAGATTGTAAGAAACCAGTCAACCTCTCATTCCTACACAACCTAAAGACTCATCACATAAGTTCAACCTTCTAGCGAGATTGTAGCTGCTAAAATTTTTGCTTTTTTCACGCGTCTAGCCATTTAGGGTTTTGCAGCAGCAGAAGAACAGACTAAGCATGTCACAATTGGTATATTTGTTTGTCACAATTGTTTTATATTACTTTTGCCAATTTTGTCACTGAATTAATTGTACCATAATTATTATGGTGAAAAGTCCTCATGAAAAGTATTTTACTTCGCCTCAATACCAATGCAAAAGGTTAGACCGGTAGTGGCCTATTTTGATATTTAGGGCGAGCCACTTTAAATACTATTTCTAAGCAACTTACTCATGTCATCAAATTGCGACGGCAAACAACAATGCATAGGTTTTCGCAGCTATTTTGGATTTGGATTTTACTGCCTTAATTGCAGGATCGTAATATTGTCAAGTTAAAAAGGTCAAGAAACCCCAACTTTATAATGCTAAAAGAATGAAATTATTACTAATTTTCATAAAATGATAACATTGTAATTATACACGAGGGTAGCTTTGTGAGATTAACCGACACACATTAAAATAATTATGGTAACATATAGCATGGTAGCCAGCAATTGATGAATATTTGTGACTCTGTCGATGCTCCTAACTTTTGTAACTTTTTAAAAAGCATTAAAATAATTATGGATGCTTTTTTATTCTGATTAGTAGTGTTAGCTGATTGATAGCACCAAACAGGCAGAATTATTAGTATACTATACTGCCCTGAGCAAGCAAAACACCGTATCTTGATATTCGTAAATTGTTCAGCACAAGCACAAACGCGTTTTGGTCGAGCCTGGCATCAGTATTAGCAGTATTTTAGTTGTTTTTTTATTTATTATGGTGAGATATCCAACAATCTATAGTGAAAAACTTTTTTCGTGAAACTTTAAAATCAAAGGAGTTATTTCACTTAGGGCATTTTGTTTGCTTAAATTGACAATTTACTAAGCTGGCACTAGGCAATCAAACGCCCTATCACAGCAGATAGGGCCTTTTGATAGCTTAATTGGACTGGTTTCTCATTGTTAGTTTGCCACAAGACCATTTGCCATGACTGGATTATCAAAGGATTACAAGTTTAAATTCTGATATTAATCCGCAATTAGTCAACAAAATGATATATGTTGCAATTCCTATTACTCATCCAGTCAACACATGGATTAAAGCCCTGTAATAGCCATATTCAGCTCAAAAGTTAAGAGATGATCAAAGATCATGGTATCCTTCAAACCTGATGTTATGAAATGAAAGGAATAAGTAAAATAGTAGTTTAAAAAAGATCAAACGCTTTTATTGAAAATAATTTAAAACAAACAACTGAGTGCAATAATGGCAGTATTTTAAAAAAGCAAAACCTTCCAATGGACATGTAATTAAAACAAATTTTTCATCAACTCTCTGAGTCGGATTTTTAAATCGAGACTTTTGTCACTTAGATATCGTCCTGTCATAATAAATATATTATGATAAAAGATATAACAATAAGATTGAGCACTTAGAAGTGCACTAGCTTGTATGAGCTGCCTTAAAACAACCAATTATATATGCTTCAGTTATGCTTCCCTTTGTTTATATACTCTTTGATTACATAATGCTGTTCATAATGTCCAACTTTGTGTATGTTCAGGCCAATCAAAATGCTGTATCTGCAGATAGAGCGCTTTGGTTGCCACTTTATGTGTGGTAAATGTGGATAGGGCGTTTTGCACATTGTGAAAAGTGCTATTTCTGGTGGTTTCAGATATATGAAATTTCGAGACATGTTAGATCTCAACCTAAATTACATTAAAACACAAAAAAGTGAATTTTGAAAAACTTGTCAAATAGGGCGTTTTGCTTGCTTAGAGCAGTATAAAGTTATTATAATGTATTATTTTCATTGTAATTAACAAGTTGATGCATTTTAGTTGTAATTTGATATGGATTTAAACTAGAGGCTGAGTCATAAGTAAGTGACTGGAGTAAATGAAACCCTTTAAATTGTTGAAGCTTTAAAATCTATGTTTCAATGTTGTAGAAGAATATCGCATGAGATAAATTATTACTGCTTCATGGAATTTTAGTAATGGGAGGTATGGACACGGATTTTCTGAAAAACCTAAAAACATCAGGCATCTTTTTCATCAATTTTTAATCTGCATAACATCTGTTTGGGCTATTCAAATTGTTTTGCTTATTTTGGTAGAAACCTGGTCACCGCATCCAAGCACTATATCCACCAGATGGAAAATGGTACGAAGCACAGCTGGACGCTTTCTTGAAAGGGGTATGTTGCTGATTAACGGTTAATTTACACAAGAGCGTGTCACATTAATAAAAGTTTTATTTCACAAAGTTTATAAGAAATAAGATTACTGTAAAACCTTTGTTTGAATGCCATGGCACTGCAGTTTTTAACCCTTCTAATTATAGTGGCAAAAATTGTCGATTGCGCTTCATAGTATATGTTCAACTTTTATTAGCTTCAAATTCTATCTAAAACACTTTTGTTATAGATTTTATTTTTCCAACACGTTTAAAAATAGTACTATTCAAAAAACTTAATGCATTCCTACTTCGTGCATTGCTAAAGCTATGTGAAGCTACGATCACTTCGAAGCTCGAAAAACGATGCTTTGCCA
Source organism: Watersipora subatra (assembly GCF_963576615.1). Lineage (NCBI taxonomy): Eukaryota > Metazoa > Bryozoa > Gymnolaemata > Cheilostomatida > Watersiporidae > Watersipora > Watersipora subatra. The sequence goes on from NC_088713.1 coordinate 20,258,748, forward strand.
TGTTCCTTACTCTTACGAAACTATTACTTTGACCACCATTGGAGTCACTATTGGAGCTGCTACTTTTATTATATGTGTAATCACTAAAATCTGAATCGGTCATCAACAATCATCAATACTGTCATCAAAATAAGTAATTCTCTGTTTTTCAATTCTGGATGTACTTGCGAAAGCTATAATAGTACTAACTAATTTGAGAATCAGAAAGAATCTCAAATTAGTAAATCAAGAAACCTAAATGTTTCTTTTCAGGTTGAAAAGTCCTAAACAAAAATTTCAAATTGCTTTGTGAGTTTAGAGTAATTTTACAGGGAAATCTTCAGACAACACTGTCAATACCACAAAAAGTCTTGTACTACAACATAATATTATTATGCTTTACTATTTATCTTGAGGTGTTGACTGATGTTCTAAAAAAGAATCAAGGAGATTGACCAACCAGAAGCTGAGATATAGCCTGCCAAACCCAAGTCTACCAAAAAACAAGCGTTTTGGTAATCATCATTATATGATGTATGAAATCGACTTGTGTGCCATTGGTCAATTAAACCAACTAATGTGCTCTCCTATAACAATCACGGCCTTTTAATTGGTTTAATCCCTGGAAGTATAGAACAATCAAATTGGGCCTCACAATCACTGGTCTGAGAATTCCGAACCAGTCCCTCTGACGTGTAGATTAGTTTTAGCATAAAATGATTACACGCATCTATCATTTTGCAACATTTCGCTATCTTGCTAGTTCAGCTCAGTTTTGTTGTTCTCCCACTTAGCTTCCTTATTCAAACTCATCTTTAGCGCTGTTCAGATTTTTTTAACTATAGCTAATAAATGGAATCAATTAAATCAATCATTAATCTCGGTTATCAATTGAACTTTTGTACAAATTATATTAGTTACATCATTTATTCCATACGCAGTTATATTATTATTTTTTATAATATACATTATGATTATTATATTAATCATAAAAATAATTACAGATAAGATAATAGATAAATAGAAAAATCAAATTAAAAACTATCGTTTTCTTTTCATACAGCAAGAGCAGCACGGTCAAGATATTCTTTTTTAAAATTATAGCTGTAGTGAACTTACCGTCTGTTAATAGGGACGATAGTCATGATAATCTACTGAATGCTGCAGTAGGTACACAATAGAAAAATGATGAATGAACAAAAATCCACAATCCTATTTCTTATTCTAAACAAACTGCAAATCGCGGATGTCGAATGTAGACTATACACAGGCTGTTCGTTGAACAGAGGATCTTCGGAGCAGATCCGAAGAGATCGAGTTAAAATTTGAAGCACAATAGTCAAAATCTGCTCTTCTGTTTTAAAAAATCATGGCGAGGGGTTGTGGGCAAATGCCTTTACCACACAATGTTTGCTTGATTTTTCTGAGAAACCAGAGCTAGTCTGTAAATTCTTTAAAATACTATCGCGGGAAGCGTTTCACATCTCGTAGCCTAAAACAATCATCATATGTAACAGTGGTAAGGGTGCACAACACCGGCACATGACCAATAAGTCGATTTAATATGTCATATATCTCCGGATTTTCGAAGGGTTTTCCTCTGATTCGTTATTAGGTAGACCTGTGTTTGGCGGGCTATATCTCAGCTCCTAGTGGGTCAGTCTCCTTGATTCTTTTTTTAGAACATTAGTCAACGCCTCAAGAAAACTAATAAAACATAATAATATTATGTTTTCTCTATTCTTTAAGCTATAGAATATTTAGCGGTACAAATATTTGTATTTCTTTTTGAATGATTTGGTGAACTTTGATGATTCAAGACAATGAGTTTGGCGAATGATATATATAAGATACTGCTGAAGTTGCGCAATGACTTGCTTTTAATAGTTTGTTAGAAACCTCAAAATGTTGAAACCACCTGATAGGAAGTGTCAGAACACTACTAAAACTCATAGTTGCTCAAACCTGAAATACAATAGGTTGCATATAAAATGCAATACAAAGACAAAACTGCAAAACTATTGGTAAAAACATAAATAGCAGTATATATTATTATTTTTGGCCTTCGGTATTGGGCAGCATTTATGCGGTTTGTTTGCCGATGTTAACAAAAGTTTTACTAATAAGCTACATAATTTGCTAAATTACTGGTGTCAACTTTAAAAATTAAAACAAATGTAATGTTAGCACTTATAGAATATTCTACAAACAACGTAGAGAAATTTTTGTGGCATATGACTACAATTGAATAGTTCCCTAAAACTGCAATTTGTATTTGCCCATTTCAGTACTTTGAAATGTCAAAGGAACTCATAATGAAATCCACTTTAATAGAATTTAAAGATGCTCAAAGCGGACGGATGCTACGTGGACCAACAATAAAAGGTCACTCTGTACTATGGCTAGTAAGTAGTTACATGTATTTAGATTTTGCATTGATGCTTTCAATTAGATAGTGTAGGAAATCTATTTACATTAGCTAAATTACCCTCATGTGCAAGACCCAGCTTTGTTTCCTAGCCATCACAACATTATGCCAATGCATATTATAATTCATTGCTTTGTTCAAAACTGATTTCTGAGCCAAAGGTAGTTTTAGCAGTATAAGAACATGTACTTCTTTTCCTATGGGTCTACTCACTGTTTTGTAGCAGCAAAGGCAATTGTTTTTTAAAAGGTCTGTAAGAATTTTATTACTTATTTTGGTTTCCATTGGTGCTCGTAGCAAATATAAATTCAGTACAATTTGCATCAATAAAGCTATTACCACTTGTTTCGTAAAGTATTTGGAGCAAAATAATATTTTAGGTGCAAAACAAACATTTTTGCTGCAAGCTTACCAAAACAAAATAAAACATTTTTTATGTTACATTTTAATTAAACACCATGTTCTATTCAGTTATTGCTGTCAGTACTCTGGCCTATGTTGGTAAAACTAGTTACCAAACCAAATTTTAGTTTTTCCGCTCGCCGCTCCAGAGTATTTAATCAACTGAGCTAGCTTTTACAACAGACCTGTATTACAAGACAAAGAATGTTCATATTTATTTTGAATGATCAAAGTAAAACCTAATCCTCAATAATCCCATTGAACTAGTTATGCAAGCAAAATGTTGAGTAATTATGCCAGGTATTCTGCTGGATTAACTAAAAAAATCAGAAATTCACTACACAATAAGAAATAACTTTTTTTGGGCCATTTTCCAATTTTAAGTGAATGTGTCTGAGTAGAATGTTTTATCAATTTCTTGACAGTTCATGGCATTATTATTACTGGTAAAATGTGAATAATAGGACTCAGTATTACTATTGATCAATAAAACCACCCAAAGTCGAGAGATCTAAAGTTAGAAAAAATTTGGTGCCGTGCTAGGTTCAGCCCGACTGATCATCGCTAACAATGAATTGCAGTCAAAAAGAAGTTTTGAACAACGAAAATGCCCTCAAGATAGAATGTTATTGTATTTTTATTGGCTCTCTAGGTGACATTAATTTTTTCCCTGGGTTCTACATAGACACAATGGGCTTGTTTGGAATCTACCCAATTTATGGTGTTGTGGTATTGTGCCGGTTTTGCAACCTGACTCTCCAGGTTCCATCCCCGAGTGGGAAAATGTTTTTACTTAACGTTCTAAGAGTGGCTTAAGATGAATAGAAAGAAATTGCTGTTATTGTATGTTAGATTGAGTAACTAAGTATGTTGTGCAAGTAAATCATATTATTACTGTAGATAATATGCACAGCAAGGAAAAATGTGTGAGTTTCATTTTAGCAATCACAGTAACTGAGTTGTGTCCATGCATTGTTTCCAACTAATTTTTTTAAGTTTTTGTATGCAGTGCAGCAGCGATATGTGACTGAATAAGAAACTATAACATAGATCATATTTATAAATATTGAGTTACATTATTTGTTTATTTTAGTGAGTAGAAAGTTATGCAGCCTAAAAGAAAATGGAGCGTTCAAAAAGCCATGATCGGATGATTTATGCAAACTACCAACAATGTCAGAGCTGTATACTGTTAAAAGAAATTGGTGTTTGAAAATTATAATGATGACTTATGCCCGAGCCCACAACTTACTCAAGAAGCTGCAAAATTAAACTGGCAGCAGGGTCTTCTTGTCGTTGAGGCTTTTGTAATATCACATTGAACTTGACGTCTGAATAAATTTACTCCGTTTGGCGACTAAGCAACAACCATTCTATGGTACTTGACTAGTTGAATTTTTTGGTATCAAGCATGGTGGCTGTTGTTGTTTTATATACACATTTATGGAATCCTACCTTAAAGTTTAACATACTATACAATATGTAAGTTTTAACAACAATTAAATTATTTCAGAAAAAAATACTTGGAAATGTGCAACAGAGGCCGGTTTGCCCACAACTCATGATCGCACCAATAGGCAAAAAGATATAGTAGATTCTATAGTAAAATGTTGTGAGGGTTTTTAGATAATTTTGTTACCTTTCTGATATGTCATAAGTCAGAGAAGTTATTATGCGTATAAGTTGCTAAAAGAGAACAAGGTTTTATGGCCTCTTAGCTAATGTGTGCAAGTTATGTTACCTTCTTAACATAGTACATAATCGATCATAGCCTTTTTGAAGTATGTACACTGTATACGTCATAGGTACCTCTAGAACCTATATTTAAGTTAAATAGCTTTTTACAAATGTGAAACGTATATCGCTATAAGATACAAGTTGTATAGTTTCATGCAACCTTCTGACTAGTACATAAATTATGTTTGTTAAGTAATAATAACAGATAAATAAGTTATAGCAACCTACTAAATGATATATAAATAGCAGCAACCTCTTAAATAATATACAACTCATAGCAGCCTCCTAACTGATATATAAATAGTAGTTACCAACTAAATGAAATTCAAATTATAGCAAACTCTTACGTGATCTATAAGTCATAGCAACATCCTAAATTTTATGTAACCCATAGCAACCTCTGCAATGATATGTAAGTTATAGCAACCTCCTAAATGATATATAAATAGCAGCAACCTCTTAAATAATTTACAATTCATAGCAGCCTCCTAACTGATATATAAATAGTAGCTACCAACTAAATGAAATTCAAATTATAGCAAACTCTTACGTGATCTATAAGTCATAGCAACATCCTAAATTTTATGTAACCCATAGCAACCTCTGCAATGATATGTAAGTTATAGCAACTTCCTAAATGATATATAAATAGCACCAGCCTCCTAATTAATATATAATTCATAGCAGCCTACTAACTGATATATAAATAATTGCTATCAACTATGGAAATTCAAATTATAGCACGGTCTTAGGTGATCTATAAGTGATAGCATCATCCTAAATTATATGTAACTCATAGCAGCCTCTGCAATGATATGTAAGTTATAGCAACCTCCTAAATGATATATAAATATCAGCAGCCTCCTAATTAATATATAATCCATAGCAGCCTTCTAACTGATATATAAATAATAGCTATCAACTATGGAAAAGTCAAAATATAGCAAGGTCTTAGGTGATCTATAAGTGATAGCAACTTCCTAAATTATATGTAACTTATAGCAGCCTCTGCAATGATATGTAAGTTATAGCAACCTCCTAAATGATATATAAATATCAGCAGCCTCCTAATTAATATATAATCCATAGCAGCCTCCTAACTGATATATAAATAATAGCTATCAACTATGGAAAAGTCAAAATATAGCAAGGTCTTAGGTGATCTATAAGTGATAGCAACTTCCTAAATTATATGTAACTTATAGCAGCCTCTGCAATGATATGTAAGTTATAGCAACCTCCTAAATGATATATAAATATCAGCAGCCTCCTAATTAATATATAATCCATAGCAGCCTCCTAACTGATATATAAATAATAGCTATCAACTATGGAAAATTCAAATTATAGCAAGGTCTTAGGTGATCTATAAGTGATAGCAACATCCTAAATTATATGTAACTCATAGCAGCCTCTGCAATGATATGTAAGTTATAGCAACCTCCAAAACAATTTATAAATAGCAGCAGCCTCCTAAATAATATATAACTTATAGCAGCCTCCTCACTGATATATAGATAATTGCTACCCGCTTTGTGAAATTCAAATTATAGCAATTTCTCAAGTGATCTATAAGTTATAGCAACATACTTTATTATATGTAAATCAGAGCAGCCTCTAAAAGAAACAAGTTATAGCAAACTCCTAAATGATATAAGTTACGGCATCTTACTAAAGGGTATGTAAGCTATGCCATGCTATGTAATGTTTCCATTGTAACTATTACATAAGTTACAATGGTAACATTCTAATTTATGTGTAATTTGTAGCAATCTGCTAACAGGTAATCATTATTTTTGCTTACTCATTGAGGTATGAATTAATTTACCTTCAAATTGATATGTAATTTACAACAACCATCTAGACATTCTCCAAGTTTTGACAGTTTTTCTAGTATGTATATATACAAAGTATGATAAGGCGATGAATATATATTGTATGATACCATATTCTCCTAAAATTTCCATAAAAATATATAATAATTAGGAGGTGAATAAATATATATATATCTACAATGTAGATAAATTAGACCATATAGGAGGCTTACCCATATATATTTGCGTTAACTCCTAATCCCTTATATTCCGAAACCTCCTAACTGGTATATATTTATTCAACTCCTAACTCGGAAATATGGGTATATTTATATATATATATATATATATATATATATATATATATATATATATATATATATATATATATATATATATATATATATATATACCCTCTAAACAATATGCTGGAGAAGACTCAATATTGGTACCAGTTTAAAAGGGGCACCAAGATAAACCACCTCTTCTACATGGATGACATCAAGCTTTACGCTAACAAAGAAAGGAACATTGATTCACTAATACACCTCACTCAGGTGTACAGCAAAGACATCTGGATGACTTTCGGTATTGAAAAATGTATAAGGCCATTTCTTAAGAAAGACCATTCTATGCTCACAGATGGCCTAAGAATGCCAAATGGTATCATCAAACATATAGGAGAAGGGTAAAAGTACTTGGGGATTGCAAGGCAACATCAACTACGAAGCCGAGGTACGCCACAAAGCCATTACCAAATACAAGAAACGCCTTCGGCAGGTCCTACGGAGCCAGCTCATTGCCAAGAACCAAGTCATGGCAATAAATACCTATGCACTGCCAGTAATAAGATATCCAGCAGGCATAATAAAGTGGACTGAAGAAGCCATCAAGGAAACAGATATAGCAACTCGTAAACTGCTGACTATGCGTGGAGCACTCCACCCAAAATCTGATACTACTAGATTGTATCTCGATAGGAAAGATGGTGGTAGAGAACTCTAAAGTGTACAGCAGACAGTGAAAGAGGAAAAACAAAGCATCAAAGCCTATGCAGCCTCCATAGCCACTTCAGATAAGTTGCTAGCTGAAATTCAATTGACTGCTCTGAAAATAGTGCTTCGCCCTGATGATGAGGAAATTGACTGGCACATGAAACCTCTTCACGGTGCTTACAACCGACAAATATCTAAGGTTAGCAATTTTCACCAGACATATATGTGGCTGAACAAAAAAAACCTAACAGCCAATACAGAGTCGCTAATCATGGCAGCCCAGGAGCAAGTGCTCCCAACAAGGCAACTCCAAACAAAAATATATCTCACTCAAGACGATCCTAGATGCAGACTGTGCAAAGATGCACCCGAGACCATTCAACACATCATAAGTGGATGCAAGCAGCTAGCAGCAAATGCATACACTGAGCGGCATAATCATGTTGCAGGTGTTGTGTATAGAAGTCTATGTGATGAGTATGGCCTTAATATACCACAACACTGGTGGAAGCTCCTGGTAAGGTCAATGAAAATGACTGTGCTAAGGTCCTCTAGGAGTTCTACATCTGGACTGACAAGTATGTCTTAGCAAACCAACCAGATATAGTGGTGGTGGACTAGGAGAACAAGAAGGCTACTATAATAGATATAGCAGTACCCAATGACTACAATATAGCCAGCAAAGAAAAAGAAAAGGTAGAGAGATATATCCCTCTTAGAGAAGACTTTGAAAAATGCTGGGATGTAAGAACAACTGTAATTCCAGTAGTCATTAGGGCACTGGGCGCAATAACACCGGCGCATAAAATGTGGCTTGCCCAAATACCGACAGCAATCAACTCAGATGAGTTGCAGAAAAGTGCGCTATTGGGAACAGCTAAGATCTTGAGGCGAGTGCTTAAACTCCCAGGTCTCTGGTAGGAGACCCGAGTTAGAGCAGAAATTACCACCCATATGGGTGATTCGGAGTGAGGAAACAATTTATATATATATATATATATATATATATATATATATATATATATATATATATATATATATATATATATATATACATGTATATATATATATATATATATATCCTTCTATATCCTATATACTGAAGGACTATGACAAACTTCGAGATTTATATATATATAAATCTCGAAGTTTGTCATAGTCCTTCGGTATCTGTCCAGCTATGGCAACTCAAATGTATTAATGAAAAGTTTGCATCGCAAAATATTTGATCTCGGAGCTTCTCACTCACAAGGCAACAAACTCACCCATTGTTACCTTGCGAACAAGCTATAGAGTGAACAAAGAAACTAACATGCAGCGTATTTAGTTAAAACAACTTGAAAATTACTATTGACCTAAACAAGCGATCTGTAAACTTCCTTGACGTAATTTTAAATCCTCAAGATGGCAGCTTCAAACCTTTTCAAAAGCCAGGTAATACAATTATACTGCATGTGCACAAATAGAGCAGTCATCTGCCTTCTATATTAAAAAATTTACCCGGCAATATCAACAAACGATTAAATGCACTCTCATCAAATGAACCACAATTTAACAGCACAATGCAACCATAACAAGAAGCCCTCTACAAGAGTGGATACAACAGCAAACTACAATATAACACTGACGTGAAAAAATCCAAAAAACGTAGCAGACAAAAAGAAATCACACGGTACAGCATCCCTATTCATCGCCAATGTTGCAGCAAATATCAGCAAAAAGTTCTTTAACATAAATACAACATGCTTTCAAAAGAAACACCCACTCCACGCGATATTTAATAGACAAACCATAAAACTGAGCTACTCAATGAAGTCAAACATGAAGGCCATCATTGGTGTAAGCAACGGAAAGTTTTCTAAAACTATTGAACAACATAAAGAAGAAAACGACAAAAGTGGCAACTGCAGACAAACAAACAATTGCCCTCTGAAGGAAAATGCAGAGCTAAGAATGTGATATACCAGGTAACAGTGAATAACCATACAGACAACTACGTAGCAACCTACGTAGAACTTTGCTCAACATAATTTAAAACCAAATACAGCAATCATAAAACCTCGCCTAACCACCACAACAAGCAGCACCACACAGAACTGAGCAGGCACATTTGGAAGTTGAAAGACAACAACTCAGCATAACATGGGAAATATTAGCTCAACACAACCATATGCAAACAAAACAAAATAATGCAAACAATGTTTAATAGAGAAATACTTCTTAATATGCGAATCCCACTTGATCACATTGATTAAAAGGAATGAGTTTTCAACTATTTGCAAACACGCTAGGAGTTATCTTCTTGGTCACACTTAACACTAAATCACTTCATTAAAGCATTGAGCCCATTTCTAGCATTTTGGCTCAGCTTGTCATTTTAGTCAAAGCGCTCCTGAGGAGTGCATCGCACGAAACAGATAGGTAGCGCTTTTACTGAAAATTTTCTTTCTTCTTAATATTTTTGCCACCATATATAAATAAACCTATATACACACACATATATGTATATATATATATATATATATATATATATATATATATATATATATATATATATATATATATATATATATATATATATATATATATATATATATATATATATATATATATATATACATATATATACATACATACATATATATACATACGTATAAATATATATATACATCTATATACATATATATACATCTATATACATATATATACATATATATATATCTATATACATATATATACTGTATATATACTGTATATATACTGTATATATACTGCATATATACTGTATATATGTATATATATATATATATATATATATATATATATATATATATATATATATATATATATATATATATATATATATATATATATATATATATTTGTATATATACACATATAAGAAGTGGTATACAAGATCTGTTTAGGCTGCTGTCTCTAATTAGTCTTTAACAATAAAATTATCTACTGAAAATTTAAACCCGCAGACTCCTAACCTCAATTTCCGTCTTTAACAAATTTGCTTACATACATGTACATTCGTGTTAACCTTCAACTTGGTCTGCTGTGTTTGAAACTGTTACACAACGGTGATTGCTATGAGCTCTTTTAATACGCGATGAACAGTTGATAAAATGTAAATATATAGTACAGTGCATACCAGTACCAATTTTTCTGCAACTTGATGGGTTATAAATAGGACAAAGTATTACAACTCTATCAATCAATACCTTTCTTCATTCGACTGAAGACATCATGGAGCAGATAAATGCAGTTATCAACGTTTTCTCCACAGCAATCCGATATCTGTTGGAAATCTAGCTGTATGTGAGCCTCAAGAAATGAAGCTAAATCTCTCAGATTGCTGACTCGAGGGTTTACAAGTGGAATCATCTGTGGAAAAACAACATTGCTCAATTATTCATGTGTAATGGCAGCACCCAACATCAAATTTGTTTTTCTAAACGGGGACTGCCGTCAGGTGATGTATGATGGATGTTATTTCTTGGTTTACTTGATTTAATTGATTTAGTTATTCTTGAAGTGGATTGCCTTAAAGTAAAGTATGATTAATGATATTTTTTGATTTTGTTTATATAAGGAGACCATTGCTAGTCAAAAGAATAAAACTCGCAATTCAGCCTGTACTCTTACTTTTCCCACCATTAAACCCATTTTGTTTTGGTTCATACTAGGAGAATACCCGGCATTGCATGGGTATTAAAAATCAGCTTATAGGCAGTGATAGCAATGGCCCACTGATAAACTAAGCTTATAAACAATGCCACTTGCCATGAGCCTGGCACATTATCAATGACTCATTTAATTAAGCGAGTTACCGTATCTACAGCTCTTACTGATACATAGAAAGATGTTGTGCCATAACAAAGAACGATAGCGTGTTATCACCCAAATTGCGACATAAATCGCCCAATGATTCCATCAATCTTGCATGGCAAAATTGGTAAGACATTTGTCTGGCAAACTGAAGGTCCCAAGATCTAATCTTCTGCAATACGGAATCTTCATTCAAAAGTTTTAATAGCTATAGCTAGACAAATTAAACTATGCAACTAAACTATTTATGTATGTACTGTACATGTATATGAAATGGCATTACATATGCAGCACATACAAACGTGCGGCTCATGCAAAACTACAAAGCATAGTGGCATACTTTGCACATAACGCGACACTATATTACCACTTTACTTATTGTAACGTTACTCTATTTACACAATATAGTAAAAATCGAACACAAGTTGGATTTTGCTGAACTTACAATGTAAGTTGGCATAATTTTCCCTACTTTTTTGTGGACTCACATAAATTAACCAAAAAACTTGTTTATAATAGGCTGTCTAGAGCCATAGAAAAATATTGTGACAGGCACGCCGGCTTAATGCCCAAGCCGACTCTCAACTCAGCTTGCCTCAATCCAAATAGCTGAACTTCTATCAAAGAGAACGATTCGGTACGATGCTTAATCACAATTGAGATAATTCGGAGCTTAATCAAGAAATCTACATACATGTATAATGAGGCTGACACTGAAAACAAAACAGAGTATCTTTGCGTCTAGCTTATAACTGTGAATGTCCTATAACATTATACACATATACATAATGTATATCCATCTTGATTACAACCTAGCTGTTGATCGCGATTCTGCATAGTAAAACAGTTTAACCTGGGCACCAAGGCTAACAAACACGGCAATGGGGCAGTGCAGTTCAGAGAGGTAGGAAAAGAGGCTGAAAGCATACTTCACTAAAAACCCTGAGACTAAATGAGCGTAGCTATTGCTCTATGCTTAGCAAACTGCTGTCAGTAATTAGAGTCGTAAAAGACTTCAGGCCATATTTTCATTGCTAGGAGTTTCTTTTATTGATGGATCACACTTCTCATTAGTGGTTCTGCAGGAGAAGCAAAGAATTCAACCAATTTGCTTGATGGCTGCAGATTCTGACTAAATTTCAGTATGCGTTAAAGCGCAGGGCGGGGCAGAACTCAAAAACACAGATGGTGTTAAAATGCAATGCAATGAGAAATGCCTAGAGACCAGATGAAAGGAGTTGGCAGAAGAGGACCAAACAGAGTCAACTCACATTACCTGTTAAAACTTTTATTGACCCCTGGCACTGCATGAAGCCTAGTATGGCCAGCAAGATTCAACTCAAGATACCTGGAGATAAGGTGCTTAAAGGTTTCTCCCACCTTCGAAATAACAGGAATGACTTTTGGCACACTCAAGGATATGATCAAGTTGGATCCACAACAAGTTTTGCTGACACCTCCAAACACAGCCCAGGTGTTGGCCAGGTTTGCTGGCTGAGACATCAAACCAGTAAGGTTTACCAGTTTTATCTAGCATGGTAAAGGAGTCTTTCCATTTTTCTTTACAATATAAGGTAGTTTTGAATAACTGCTGTGATTTATTGATGTGTCAAAGTGTAATATTGCATAAGTGTTATTGAAAATTATTTTTGCAAAATTGAAAAAAACTTCGTTCAGCCAAAATTATTTATATTTTGGCAGCACGAATTGTAATTAGGCGAAGGTTTTCAATTATATTGCTTCATAGCAACAGAAGTACAAAGCTTTATAGTCAACAAATGGTATCATAGTAAGATATGTATCAAAAGATTACCTATGCAATACAATAATATATGTTATAAATAGTGTAGTTTTCCAATTAAAGCCTATTAAGAAATATTAAGCAGAATGAAGAAGAAATGACCATATCTATTAGTGTTTACAATTTCTGAATATTGTGGTATATTGGCTTTCTGTCTGTCGCTTTCGACAATGACTTGCATCTTAGCAATACATGTTTGGGTCGAGCAGTATGGTAGAGAAGAGGTGATCCAGTTTTCAGTATCTAACACATTCAGAACTGTCAGATTAACCTGAAGGGATACCAGTGAGACATGTCCAGTCTGACATAGCCAGGTAGCCATTTCACTTTCCTAGTGAAATATGTACCTGTGCTACATATTACCTTATACAACTCAGCATCATGTAGAATTACTAGTATTGAACTGGCTGATCTCAGTATATGTAAACTTTGACTCTTCAGTTATGCAAACAACAGTATTGAATGACACTCTTTCAAGAGTGACAATTCTGATCTTTACACATTTTTAAGTAAAGTTGTCTGTCCAATTCTGAGCTGCAGAAAAATTCTACCATTAGACCCAAGTCATTACACTTTTGTGACACACACTTTAGGCTCAAGCTACCGTTATGACACTCGGTATGGCATGGCTAAGTTCATGAGGAGTTATCATATCCTAAGACAGATCGTGATCTACAAAATAAGTACTTTGAAAACTTATATAAGACTAGTTTGAGTGGGAGCCAAAAAGATGACAGTGCATGTTCTTTGTGGTCATCCCTCTTTTTACTTACAAAGAGGGATGATGATTTTGCAGGTAGAGACCTATTCAACCTTATCAGCAATACTATTTTTAAAATACTGCACACTCTCACAAATAACTACACGTATGAGTGATGAAGTCAAGTACAATAGACGCTCCTATAAAGTATAATTTTTGTAACATAAACTCCGGTTAACATAAAAATTTTATGTGAAGGTTTTGCTTCGCTCTACGTAAAAAATCCATATAATGTAAAGGGTCAATTTGGTCGAGTCTTAAATATCGATTTGATTGTTTATTTATTTTGCCGCACTTGTGGAAGCAAAACGCTGTGCATTCAGCATTATACTGTTGTGGAATGTGATCTACTGAGAGCTGAGCCTAGGGCTGAGCTAAGCCGAGCCTGGCTGTGCTCAGTCAGGCAGAATGACGAGGTCAGAGCATAGCCGCATCAGAGCTGTGCCGAGTCAAGACCGAGCGGTGCCGAGTCAAGACCGAGCTGAGCTGTGCCGGGTCCAGTCAAGTAGAACGGAGGCGGAGCTTACTAGCTATATGAGCTCCAACATTTGTGTAGAAGAGCAGAGCTGTTCTGAGCCTGTTCATTGCCTGTTACTTAATCATTCTTGTACAACTTATTAACTAAGCAGAAATATTAGTATAAACTCATGCACCGAGTCTTTTACTAGTGGAAAAAAGTGAAGGTCGCACAAACCTTCACAATACATATTATATATAACTTCCGCGGCATTCTAGCTTGTAATAGATCGTTAAATGTGTCAACAAAAAGACAAATATGATAGCTGTGAAATTGTTCATGAATACAAAAACGTTCGATTGGTGCAGGTGTTATAGCATTGGTCTAATGTCATGAGCTGGAGTATCGACAAAAATTATTTTAATTCTAAACTTGACCCTTAGATAGTGATAGATGATGAACAGGTAAAAATGCTTTTTACTATAAAAATATTTTGTTTCTTTGTCTTATTGCAGATGTACAAAATTATTGTTATTAGTTTTAATTTGTAGAATAGACTTTGCTGTTTAGAAAAATAACCCAATCAATGTAAATGAGCGTCAAAAACTTGCAGTCCCTATTAACTTGTTGTAAATTTACCGCAATCATGGTCTATAGAACCAGTGATATCGATAATAAAAATAGAAAAGTCATCGATGCATACCAATAGTTCTGCAGTTACAGTACAGGGCAAAAATTAAAAAAGTTAGGTAATTTTTTTTTCTTTTTGCATGGCCAAAAGGGTAAGTTTGGAAAGATCTTGGAACATATTAGGCAATTTACATGTATTTTACTATTCTTATATATAAATTCCCTATAACGTAAATGTTCCTGGAACGGATTATTTACATTGTAGGAGCGTCTACTGTATGTCTTCTGTTTAGTAGCCTTTTTTGAAAATTGAGAAGCAATATGCAAAGTGACAAAGTATTTGTGACCTACAACTAAAAACCTATGTGATTTAGTAAAAACTTTGTGGTGAGACCCTTAGGGAGGTGTGGGTGGAGACTCGGCAGGCAGACCAAAAAGAGCCACCCCTCTTCGCACCTGGGGATTGAGTGGAGTTGGTGAACAGGGGCGCCAAAAGAGGGCAAACGCTAAGCTACAAGCTAAGTTCGTGGGCCCTTACCAAATCATAACCGCTTGGCTCAACCAAACCTATGTAGTGGAAAGACAGAGCTCAATCTCGACTGAACATGAGTCAGGTTGAAACCCAATCGTGCCTGCCCGGGGAGCTCTGGTCGTGCTTTGACAACGCTTGAGCCTCGAATAGGGCCAAATATGATAGGAGCCAGGAAGGCTCGGCCCTCACAAAGAAACTGCTTGCAACTTGATGAATAATTAATGGACTTCCCTTCCCAAAAGCGTCTAGCTGATAAGCTCGAGAAAATGAAAAAGGCAACTTTAGAGACCAATCCCGTAAAAGAAAACTCGCACGAGGGTTCGAACTCCGGACCTTTTGCAGCACTTCCCCAAAGCGAAGTTAGAGAGGAAATAAACCCTTCCTCCCTCCCTAGCTAACTCATCGGGGCTTTCTAGAGAGGAAGGGTATATCTCCTCTTTAGAAAGCCCCAATGAGTTAGCTACGAAACTTGATTCCGGACACTTGGCGATGTCCCCTCAGGCCGTGAAAAACCCCAGCACTGCTACAAAAGATCTAAATCATTGTTCGTCCCGTACTAGAAAAAAGCCGGAATGATATGATGATTGGGTCCACGAGACAACGAGAGAATACAACGACCTAGCCCCAGGCCAAATGACCCGGAAGCCTATTCCAGACCGCCGGACCACTCTATTAAGACAGCATCTAGCTGGTCACCCGTATTCTGGCCATGCCGCGATAACTTCAGGAAAAAAAAGACAGTTCCAAAAGGCAGCCCGCAGTACCGGAAACAAAATACACCAGTTACTGACGACAAACCTTTAATTGACTAAGTAAATAGCTGCCTTGTACACCGTGTTAAGCAGCTTGAGACGTGGTCCCTGCTGGTTCCTCCAAGCTTTTTGTATTAGTTAGACACGGTCTCTAATGGAGGGAAGTGTGTGGTGGATGCCGGGCCATGATATTTTTATTCATGTAGATATTTTTACATGTTATATCTTGCAGGCTGTATTTTTCTTTCTATTATATCGTTATTATTCATTCCATATATTACATAGCTACTATGTCTTTGTTTATCGCTATATTATAAGCATGCCAACGGATTAGCCTTCCGTTTATTACTAATGTTATACGGTTTTTACTCGGTTCCGTTAGCCGGAACGGGTGAGTTTATTGTATATAAGGGAGCGCGCTCACTCAGTTAGGCAGAGCAGATAGCTGTACACTCTTTGGATAGTGGAATTGTTTTCTGTAATAAAAACTGAACGAAACTACACGCATTCTCTTTTCTTTATGTAATAGTCTAGATCGTGCTAAGTAAAGGCCAGCAAATTCCTTTACACTATTAAGTAAATATAAACATAAACAAAACAAATCACCCAAAATATTCGAAAAGCCATAAGCCTTTTTGTGAAAAGAGAAGATTGAATGTCAACATTTAAAACCTGCTCATTTTAATTGAACACTTTTAAACTTTTTTTTAAATATTAGAGAGTCAAAACATTTTTTTGGGTTCTCAAAGTTACGTTAATGCAGTAGTTATTATAACTTTAAACTTGGTTACCTGCTGTTTGTTGACAATCATGGATGCACACATGGCAATATGTGTTAGACAACGAAGCACGGCGCATGAAAAAGCTGTCAGCTTTCTTTGAGGGAAAGATCTGTTGCTCCTGGTCTTGGCGTCACCAAGGATATGACCAGGTTTTGTTTTCATGTCTTCGCTGCATGAGAAAAACTGGTTCAGGTAAATTTTCTTCAACAAAAAGTAGTGAAATCAAATGAGGGATGACTGAAATGACTTTAGACATTGTAGAGAGTAATTTGGTAGGGAGATTAACGTTAAATTATTTCTTTAAGGGTCAGTTCTAAATAAACTTTAAAGATGTTGATAAAACGTAATCAAGTGACGAAGAACAGTGAACATAAGGGATTAATTAATCACAAAGCTAAAAAAGGTGCTTCCTAGACATTGCTCACATATACTTCAGATATATGTGAGCAATATTAAGCACTGTTAATATAGCACTATTAAGCAAATCACCACATAAATGAAAAAAAATCACTACAAATATTACAGATGAAGATAACCCACAATTATGTTGGTTTCAGCAGCCAAAAGGGGCGTTTCTTTCAAGGATATTATTAACTGCTAGATGACTTGTTAAATGGTCAGCCTGGCAAAAACTGTGCAGCCATAATTTTAAATGTTTCAAGGGTAAAGAAAAATACATTTTGTAGAAAAATTACAAAGAATTGTTATTTAAAAACCTAAAGAAATTACAGTGCAAAAGCAGTACTTGAGAGAGAAATTGTTAAAGTTAGTAGCACCAACAATTTTAATATTTTATGGCACCGAAAATTTCTCTTTTACTTAAAGGTTGAATTGCAACCAAAATCACATTTTAGTTATTTGATATCAAAAGGTGCATCATGTCTTACTCTGCTGTGTTGTAAGTTCAAAACATGTAGAAATGTAATTACAAGCTTTTAAAAGCTAAAAAATGAACAGTTAATCGCCGCCATCATGAAATTGCCGTAGGTTAGAATCACTTTATTCCGATGAGGCACTCAACTTAATGTGATTATTGTTTAGACACGTGATGCTATCACGTGAATTGAAAGACAAATAAAAGGATCAATATAAGTATCTCATAGCACTAGTTTATGACAAACACTTCGGGTTCCACCGGAAAGCCCTTATCAAATATAGATGCTCGCTACTTCAAAGTTGCACTTCAGCTTGGTCTAATCCTCTAGTCGTAATCTGATCATGTGACCCATACTTTTGACCAAATGGTATGAACATTTTCTGCAGCATCTGCGGCTTTTACAGGTGACCAACAAACTTTTCATATTTATCAGAGGATGATATGCCCTCCTTTGAGTTAAGGTTTAAAAATTATACTAATTTTTAGGTTAGAATTTGATATATCAGTGCTCAGTGACAGCATTACAATGATGATGCAACAGACGCGTAAGGACAATAGACATGGTTTTATTGAATGCGTAAAATGAATTTATGAAAATATTTTGACAAATGAAGTTGCATGAAAGTGTAAACAGAAGCACATTGTGTTCAACTGAGTCCCATTTGAGCCGTTTTAGAGAAGAATTCCAACCTATGATGTTCGTTTTTGAGCTTTTTAGAGCTTGTAGTCATATTTCTATATATTTTTCATGTACAATACAGCAGAGTAAGACATGGTGAACCTTTTGATACCAATTAACTGTAATATAAGTTTTGTTGCAAGTCAAACTCTGTTGTGGGCGAATTCGTAGCAGATGCAGGTTGTCTTACTCTGTGAGAGGAGTGAGATTGGATAAAAGCATGTTGTATCTAGCTTGACCAATTTGACAATGACATCGCGGGCATCTTGAACTCATGCATGGAACTCCACACTGCAAAGGTATAGTGGAAAACAGGTATACTGCAAATATTTTTAAAACGGATTACTGAAGGGTATTTGCATTAATCAAAATTGTTTTGCATTACCAACCAAACAGATCTTAAATTCACTTACATCCCCAACTGTATATATCTCCCCACAATTGCATTCTACAACATAAAACATATGCCATTATGAACATATAAATTCATTTTCTATAGAGCATAATTTTTAAGCAACAATCTGCAGCACATGAAATACAAAGAAAACCACTCTTATTAAAATGACATATCGTACTGAATGCTTTAGAGTGATCCGAATAAAGCCGTTCAATTGAGACGTTCTCCTGTAGCACTTTTAGCACCATTGCTATTTCATTGTCTTCTATTGTTGGAAATAAATGATCCTACAACAAAAATAACTATTTATTACAATAAGTAGGACTCACCGATATCTGTTTGCAAAGTTTTAGAAGTTAGTTTTGTGTATGTGTGTAGATATGCATTAAAAACTGAATAACAAGCGCTGATATAAAACACTTTTTCCTTAATCAATCATTAACACTTAAATTATTGCTTCAACCTTCTTTTAAAATTTCCTAAATTATTATATACACGTAAATAAATACATACATAAGCTAGGAGACTGCCTGGCAATACATGGATATTAAAAATCAGCTTATAGACAGTGAGAGGTAATATAGTTGCTTGCCACTTGCCATTAGCTTGGCACATTGCCAATAGCTAATTTGATTGAGCTTACTAACAAGAGCTAACTACTTGCTTTCATGGGAGAGCAAACATAAAATGACGTTGTGCCGTAACAAAGAGCCGTAGCTTATTTTCACTCACAGAGTGACATATATCGCCAAATGAATCTGTCAATCTTGTGTAGCTAAATTGGTAAGGCATTTGCCTAGTCAAGGGGAGGTTTCAAAATTAAATATTCTTTGATGAAGTTTGTTGATCCCAATATTTTAATTGCTTTATCTGAACAGACTGAACTACATACACACAGACTTTGAGATTTACATATAGATATAAAAATAAATGTTATTAAATTCACCAAAAAACTCTTTACCAGTGAAAAGCGTTATTGTTGGTTTCGAAACCATTAGAAGAACGTACTGTATATTTGCTCATACAAGCCAACTTTAGAGGACAACATGAAGCTACCAAACTAAGGGGCCAGCTTATACACGCATAACTTTGATTGACAGCAAATGAAATGTCATTATGTTGGCTTAATTTTTAACGAATTTCAAGGATTTTGATACATTTCTTACTGTTGTTAATAAAAGCAAAACAACACAGTTAATGTTACTGTTTACCAACAACATTAACTCTTTTCCTATCAAACCTTTTTTTACCGAAGTAATTATTCGCTAAAACCAAATTCTTGACATTGCCACATTTAATTTGTCGTAACATTTGACCAACTAAATTGGCGTAAAATTTATATTTTACCTCATCTGTACTACAAACGTGTTACAGAATGAGTTCAGATACTTTTTTTTAATAATATCATGGTTGACAGGTTGAGCATGTTCTGAGTCGGACTAGTCACCACTACATGCAGTCATACTTTGATATACTAGCTTAATGCGTTCGGTGACTGAGGTCGCACACTGTCATTTTACTCGCATCGCAAGGACTTATTTCTTAATCAAAATAATTGAGTACAAATTAATGCATAACCTTATTATGAAAAATAACCTAAAGAAGATATTAAATTGGAAAATGGGTATTTAACTATTATATATCGGTACCTACAGTAAAAAGTATCAAATACCTATTTAGTTGTTACGATCTGCAATGTAACATCGATATGTACACAACAAAATAGAGTTTGCCTTCGAGACATACATGCATGTTATGGATAACGGCAGTTTGAGAGACTTGAGATTAATGTGTTTGGTACTCTAAACCTTTGTGGCGCTATGTAATAGAAACTTTAAATTTAATGTTAATGAATTTAGCTTAGTAAACAATCACTTGAAGCTAAATTTTAGTAAATATTTTACTAAACTTACTTTATTTAGTCGCTTTGTTTTTAGTATTTGTTTTCAGTTATACTCTTTGCCTCGGGTACTCAACATCTTTTAGCTAACCTTTTGAAACATTTTTCAAATGGATTCAAAATGCAATACCGAGCACGCTGTTCTTAAAAGCGGTCTCTAGCACACTTGGCCATATACAGTAATGGCCATCGAGAACTGGCCCATATGGTCGTATCTAAAAGATTACTCGTAGCTCAAGGAAAAAGCTTGCTATAAAGTCAGCTCGTATCTCGAGCTTCTCACATTTTGAGGCACTCGTATAGACATATGACTGTATTACGATAGCTTACTGCTTTAATCTTACTGTGAAAATAAACACTCACTGTTTCTATTACTAGTCCCAGATAGATGATCATCAGAAATTCATTGATGTACAAATTGTGACATCTAAATAGCTGTAATGCAGCTGATCATCGGAAAAAATATAGCTATCAAAAAATTATTTTGGCAAAGTACAACTATGGTCAGCGTGAGATGCGAAGATGTTTTTTATTGGCTCAATGGGAACAGATGAGGTTTCTATCTGATTAGGCAGGGACGGGATAGGTAAATTATACAACTACTCACTAATCAGAAACATTTTGCACCAGTCCCACAAAAGCTTCTCTATTTCGGCAATCTATTACTTTGATAGCTGTGTACGATGTGTTGCAATTTATAGGGTCAGCTTTTCAGGGTTCTGATTTCACAGCTGTTTTTTATACTCGGCGTACATGCGTGATAGGCTTTAATGTAAAGATATATGGTATGTTCAGGATTTTTTGCTAAAATTTTTGTTAGATTCTCCGTCTAAATATGGCTAGATGAAAAGACAATAATTTCTCACAAAAATGGTTCCGCTGATTCAACCAATATGAAATTACATCACAAGCTACGTGGCGAATGCAAGAGCTACAAATTGGTTGACAAATGGTCAAACATTGATAGTTGATCTAGATGAAATTGTACACTATCTAATAGAAATTTTAAATGACCTGCAAATGCTGCCTCCTTATAATCTTGATTTGAATGAACGAGCCACATTTATGCTTCTGAGAGACTTTAATTTGCAAACTGATAACTATATATATACTCATATACTAGCTGAATGCCTGGCATTGCCCGAGTAATAAAACCGTCTTTGGACCAAAATTTCTTTTAGGTAACATATTTGATCGTTCTAACTTTTTAACCTAATATTATGAGAAGTCTTTTTGTGCAGTTCAAATGAATAAATAGAAAAATAAAATAACTGTAAAGGTTTTCTAACTGTTTCAAACAACTGTAAGTTTAAATTTCATATTGTGAATGTGTCTTGTTAAAATAAATTAGGAAGAAGAATAACTCTGTAAAGGTGTTTACATGTAAATGTAGAATCATCAGCAGGTAATAGCTAAATATTTTCTGTGTTGCTAAGACTACAATAAAAAATTGTTTGGTGTACAATTTTATATCGTAGTCTTAGCAACACAGACAATATTTTATAATTTTGGACAATATTATATGATTTTAGTTCGTTTTAGTTCGTTTCGGCATCAAATACGAAAATATCGTATGGAGTAGTATTAGAAACCCATTGTGATTATTTAACGTAACCGCTTAGTGAAAATCATGAAAATTTTATGTATGTATTACATGTACGTACATGTATGTATGTACAACTATGTATACATGTGAAAGATTAGTAACAACCTATTATGTAAACCTTAGTAACTATAGTTATCTAGAGTAACTTGAACGTATTTAGCGGCTATGATCTTGAATAAAATGTAGCATTACAATATACTACGTGTATTACATACTGTGAGGAGCTTTCAGCTTCGAAACAGACTTTTACCATAAACACCGAATTCAACCTACATGTAAACAAATTTAGCTTACTAAACACATACTTAGAGCCAATGTTCAGAATGCATAATATTAAAGTGGCATTCAACTTTGTCCGCTGCTAAAATTTTATCGCCTATTCGCTTTTTTTTACAATAGCTTATACCGAATAACGCTTAACTGAAATGGAGAGCAAGCATCGCACCTATTTCAGCCGTTGTGAGAAAGATTTCAGCAAATTGCATATCAGCAACTTTCCTATTTCAACATAATCAACACATTGACTGCAAAATTTCAACTTTGAGTGAATTATATGATGTTGTATGGCGGAAAGTAATCAAAAAAACCTCCGCCCTCTGATGTTGAGGTCGAAAAAACATCCTGTTCTGCTCCATGAAGCAAAAGATTCAGAACAGAGACATCATAACCTGAAGGCAACTGTATTAAGTAATAATGAAAAGAGCACATTTAAAATTTGCAATAAAAATATTGTATACGGTATATGGTAAGATCAATGGATGTGATAAGCCTTCAGGTTGCGTGAGCTTGTTAATAGGCTTGCGATGTGAATGTCGCTAGTTTAAATAAAAGATAGTGGGGAATTTTTGTTGCTAAAACTATATTGTCATAACTAGACAGACCAACAACTGTTACAGATGATAGACAAACACTGATATTTATAAATTAATGTTACCTTTGGCATTTTTTCTGTTAAAAGTGTTTGAAGGCTCTTAATCATTACCGATATTTTTGATCTGTCATTTTCATTGTCACCATCTCAATTTGGAACGTGCAGTTTCATGTTTTCAATTTCCAGTTCTACAGAGCTGGAAACTTTGTGGAATGAAAATTCAGATTTCAAATCCTGTGACATGCAGTTTTTTTTCCTAAAACTTTATCTCTATAACAGGTCATAAAAAATACAGATGACAGAATACAGACAAACATTGAGTTTTACATACATATGTCTACAAACATCTATATACATGAATAGATTTCTAACAGTTTGTAGGTATGTGTGTAGTTCAAGCTATAGCCACTAAAATTTTTGAAATAAAGAATCCATATCGCAAAATCCTTTATCTCAAACCCTCCGGTTCACCAGTTCAACCTCTTACCACTTCGGCCACATTTTCTTGATGTATTTATTAGGTGAGACATGTTGCCAAATAAAAGCAAATATGCTACAACTCTTTGTCATGACATTATGTGATGGCGTTAATTCATGAGAAGCGGTAGCTCTTGTTAGTAAGCTTACTCAAACTATCTATTGGCAAAGTGTCAGGCTAATAAAAAGTGGCAGGCAACTCTCATTACATCTTATTGTTTATAAGATAATTTTTAATACTTGGGCAACATCGGGTAACACAGCTAGTATATATTTATACATATATACTGATGAATAAAAGGCTGCGGTTCACTAGGAGCAGAGTGAGTGTTCAATATTAAAATAGGGAATTATTATAAAATATATTAGGAACTGTAAACTTTAAAAACTATTTATTACTTAGTTTCGTGATTGTGTTCATTCATCAGGTAAAACTGAAACTATTTGGAGCTCATGTGACTGTATGCAACAACACACCAAGTAACTTAAATATTTTGTCGACATAACATTGCTAATTCCAAACCATAAAAAAGCACAACAGTGAAGATTTGTTTTATCATTATCATTATGTTGCTGAGTTTACCTCTAGAACCGTGCTAAGCCTTTGAATTATTTCCTAACTTGTTCAGGTTTTCTGGTGATGCACTCACTACTGGTCTTAGTCTCCCCAGAACTCAAACTATGAGGATGTCTGGGCGCAACAGAATCTGGAGCAATACTAACACATGCCTGAGTCTAATAACTCATCTCTAGAATTTCCCCATAGGCTAGTCTAGTGATGCGACCCTAGCATACTGAGACCTGTTATCAGTAATCATTTTGCATATAGTTTTATACTCAGGAAACACTGGTGTAGGAGTTTTAGGCAACTCAATATACGCTAGGCGAATACCACCATACGACAACTTATGTCACATGAATGTCAAGTTCGATTTGGCCATAACACTTTTTTCAGCACTAAGTGTTAATCTAAATGACAAACACCTATCTAGAACCTGCTCTAAGCGACTATCTCGTCATTTTATTGTGTTACCCACCACAAGAAAATTATCAATCAATGTATGAACACCTTCTATACCCACAAATAGATTACTCACAATGCTGTGAAATATTTCTGAAGCTCTCTTGATTCTCATCATTATTCTTATATATCTGAATTTACCAAACTGTGTCACAAAACTTGACAGCTTTGAAGGTTGTGTATTAGTAGAGACCTAATGGGAACCCTTTTCGTCATCTAACTTGATAAAATACTTTACCCCGTGCTGCCCATTTTTGGTAAAACCTGGTACAGTTTCTATCTCTAAGTACTGCTAAATGAATGGTAGATGCAATGTCTTCAAATTTTTTGTCGTTGATCCCTTCGTGCCAGACAACAGACACAGTCTTATAGCTTTTGCAGTAGACTCCCACTGGCGCTAACGTATAGTGAAACGCAACAAACCGACGCGTAAAACATGCAGATTTATAACTTGGAAGGCGAGGTAACATTGTTACCTTTTTAAAATCCACACTTCTTACACATTTCCTTTTTCTGCAATCTCACCCTCTACCTTATATGCCTTTCTGGCTTCTGCTACATATGCCAAGCATTTTTTTTCTTTTCGTCACAAACTTTGCAATGGGATGAGCATTGCCGATATACACACTCATGCGACTGCTGACCAAATTTTGGGCATAGCTTGAATTCTTCTTGACCTAACTGTTCAAAACCAATGTTCAGAACAGATACCCATCGAGTATATGAGCTATAATGAGCTCTCATTCCCGGATCTTTTGCCTTAAAGTCATTGTACATATCTTTAATTGACAGTTCATGGAGTAGGTAAGCTTTTTCAGGGGTGTGCTCTATACGGTAATGATATATCCCCGGGTTAAAAAATCTTATATGCTCATTTATTTTTTGATGAAAGCGATTTGTGTCATCTTTCTTGTTTTTCCGCTTGTCTGTGCTAGCCATAACACCCCTCAATGACTTTGCAACCGCTACAACACTTGAAATTTCAGCATATCCAGCAGTTGCCAAGAAAAACTTTTTGCAGACAACTCTCTCACATTTTTCATCGTCCATCAAGCAATAAATGTAGTAAACCTAAAATAGCCATTACAACTTTTACTCTTGTTATAGCTTAAAAGTGAATGAGGCATAAAGTAAAACCAAAGTCCGCCAAAACCGAATCATTGATTACTTTTCACCTATTTCAAATAATGGGAACATAACACCGACTTTTGCAGCAAACATAACATTTAACTTTGTATTTGAGGAGAACAGCTACTAACTGTATCTAAAAAAGCATTTCAATGTTTCATAAAGTACTAAATGATTTCGTACTAGAGTTTGAATACTCACTCTTCGTTGGCGTGAAGAAAAACGTTTCATGTTGGCATCTCGACTTTGAACCAGACGGTGTATGAATTTTTTCTTCTCCAGATAGCTAACACTCCAGTATTGCAAATAAATTTTAATGCGTTGTTTTTGATTTATATGTGTGATGCAGCTCTTAGAGCAGCGATAAGGTTCACGCAATGGATGTTTTGCGCGCTCCTGTGGAAGCTTTTCATCTAGTGTGCATCGTCTTTTGTTGGTTCGCGGATGTGTTGAGGTCTCCAAAAAAGTCTGCACATCTACATGTATGTCAACTCGCTTTGCCATATTCACTTTTGATTGTAAATTGGTAAGTGCACTATTGAAAGTTTTATGATTTGAGTGCAGCACATAATTCCATCGAGTTCATGTGAGACGTCAAGTAATAGAGCATTACACACAATGGACCATCAGCATTGTTGAGCCAAGTTGCAGACAAAACCTATTAGCAGCTGATAACAAATTTATTCATCAAATTCCACTGCTATTGTTAATATTCAGTGTGATGATATAACAGGTTAACAAAAGATTACTAAAGATTAATAGAATAGGATTATCACAAATTTTCATACCAGTCAGGTTACAGGTTTAGAAATACACCTACAAAATTTCAAAGCCTTCGAATGAAAATCTTGGAGTGGCAGGCACAAAATGTGAAATTATCAGAGATAACACGTTTTACCAACAGTAGGCAGCATGTGTGCTAGCAAATATCCCAGCCATAGTTGGTAACTCACATCTATTCCTAATCGAACATTCGTTCTGTGGATTTAGACAAATTCTCAAAGAACCATTAGGCCTTTTTGACCCTAACTGATTGTGATAACTATTCACATGACTCATAATCTCGTACAATTACACCAGCTTTTACTTATCTTTTTAGTTTTTTGGTAACAGTGTATCTTAGGTTGGTAACATGCACATACAACAAGCATATAAGGCACTAGCAATGCACATACAAGGCACTAGTAAAGCATACACTAGCATCACAATGGGAAAAAACCGCACTAAAGAGCTCAGGGTTGCTATAAACAAAAGAGTTGTAATGATTTAGACTTGTTTTAAAACAAACAATAAGCAGAATACTTTGTGTAATGTTTTAGACCTATTTCATTAACAGACTATTAATATAAATATTTTGTTGTTAATGCGTTGTTAATTACTTGTGTAGGCGTTGTATCCACAATGTATGTGCGTTGCAAGTGACTTGTATGCGTGTTGCATGCACGTTTTATCGACCTAAGATGCACCGTTACCGTTTTTTTGCAACTATCTGCTAAACGGATGTGTCCGCTAACAAATTCTTACGGCTTAAATTTTCTCTCATTTTAACTTAATAAAATTTCCCATGATGCCTAAACTGGTAAAAACTGAAAGATACATAGCAACCAAATCTCCAGCTTCACACCGAGAACCAATCTCATGCGGAGGTACTGATTTATTGAAAATAGTACCCAAACCATGTAACGTAGGTAAACCAATAAGCGCCAATAACCCAACATAGCTATTACCAACCAGCTTTCCACAGACATAAAACCTGCCCACAGCCATTCCACTCCTATATTCTAGCTCTATATCAACTCATCCCACAAGCGGAATCAAAACAGTAGCATAGCCAACCAAACACTGTTTGGTACATTACATTTCAGTGACCCCTAATGACTTGACTAGTTCTATAGGCATCACATTTACCTCTGCACCTGTGTTGACTTTCACATGTACCATTTTGTCAAACACTTTAAACAAAACAGGTAAAATCAACTTAGCAGAATTCACAGATGCTACTTTAGAAACAGTGTCTAAAAACAAATCATAATTTGAATCAAAACCTTTTCCCTAGCCCTAGTGGTGTCTATTCCAGTGTTACTGACAGAGCTAGTTTTAGTGTTCACTTGCTTGTTGCTCTGACAGTTGCTCTAAAGTTGTTCATCACCAAACACAAATTAAATTTGTTTCCATATGCTGGAAATCTGCCATACTCGTGTGTATATGTACAAAACATACAGTCAGCTACCATGTGCTTACTGTAGCTCTTACCTCGTCCTGTACCCCCTCTGTTATCACTTTGTTATACAAAAGCGCTGATCTTTTGATCCAGTACAAAGGAAATCACATGTATGCTCAATAAAAAAGCTGAAACTGAAAGTGGCCTAACCTGAGCATTCTCTGGCTGATCTATAATCTCATACAGTGGGTACAAGTCATGAGTTTGAGAACAGGAAAAGAGGCTTGTGAACAAGTGAATGACAAGTATAGACAGGTGAATCCCTTTTGCTTGACTGACATCCATCTCAGGTGGTAAAAGATTTTGGTCCAAAAGTACCTCTAGAAACTTCTAAAACCAAAAATAACTTCTTCAGACTGTTCAACTTCTGCATGCTAATCACAAAGGCCCAAATAGAGTTTTTGTATCTTGCAGCTTGTCTAGTCAGCTAACCAAAATGTGTTTTAAATATATCAAGACAGATCTAATCTATTTGCAATTCATGAGTTTAGCAATGTAAACTACATTTAAATTGATGACCCAACAACTTTTCAAATAACTCTGAATAACAGTAAATATTTTTTGCTTGCATAATTGACTTTGGAACTTGTAGTCGAGATTCAAAAGAGTTGTGCGGATCTGGGGGCACTATCAAAAGTTAGTTATGACTTACATATTCTCATATTGACATATTCATACTAATATATGTATAATAAAAACTAACCAGCGGTAAAAACAACTAAAATGTCAGTTGAGTTTGCCAATTGCTTTAATGCTTACTATGGTAAACTGTTTATAGAGGAGAGCAGGGCGCACTAGGACAAAATCAGCTTTTTACCACAATTGAGCCAATATGAACTTTTGTTATAATTTGCCATAAAAAGGCAGCATATGTTGCATACATCTACACAAAACAACCAGAGCAACACAGTATTTTTTGCTAAAGTATATGCATTTTATATTGTAACTTTTTTCCCAGTTTGCCCGGACTTTAGGTTGGATTGGGACTCTACTATTGTTGTTACCTGACTGCTTTTGGTCTGACACGAGAGGGTTTTTAGCAACTTCTCTGAAACCTTGCTGGAAACTGGCACTTTATCAGCATGTGATCGGGTTACTCGTGTGAAGATTGCTTGGAGGATGGTTGTATCATCTCTCGTGTATCTCTAACAATGCATTCATAGGTATATCATTTGCTCGCTATTTGTCCAAAACTATATGACAGCATCACTACCACTCTGAAATTAATTATTTTTGACCTAGATCTTCCTTCCATATGTATTGAGAAGTTTTCACAAAATGAACATATCAGTATTACATAACAAATAAATATAATGAAGTTTTAATAAAAAATATATGAATACAAGTAAAACATTTTTGTGAACTTTGGTAAACTTTCTGGTTTACCAGGAAACAATTCCAGCATACAAGTTGACCTGGCATGTACTGTAAATCCAACTGTATGGTTTGCTTTAAAATGTCAGTTTTGGCAAGTACCTGCCATATAAATCGAACCTGCTGCTTTGGCTCAAAATGCATGATTGCTAGTAGCTCAACCAAAGTCATTGATGTATTGCTGAATAAATCACATTAAAAATGTCGTAAAAGAACGCCCATGTTTTTTGTATCGTCGGCAATACGAAAAACAAAATAATGAGAGAAGACGGTGCTATCGAAATTCACAGAGCACAAAAAACATTACTTCACCATTGTATAGGCCCGCCTTGCCAATAAAACAAAACTGCCACTTCTGATAATATGTATTTAACAAAAAAGATATGCAGCAAGACAAATGGAGGTTAGTGGATAGATCAAATGGATTACCAAAGTGTGGGCTTGTAAGAAAATACTACAAAAAGAAACATGCAATTCGAAAAAAAACAAGTTATTCCAGGAACGAATTATAGCGATGACAATTTGAATGGTGAAAATTAAACTTGATGTTTGACCCATCTCATGTTGAGTAAGAGTTTTAGTATTATGCTATTTTATAAATAAATCCTAATGTGACATGTCATGTCATTTTGCTTAGAGATGGTTTTTTAAAGCTGAATTTTACTAGAGTTCAAGTGATGAAAAATTTGACAGTCGAGGGTAAATTTTTATGCTTAAAATTTAGTGTCAAATTTTTCACATTAATTAATATACCCTACATGATGAAAATATTCAATGGATTTTCATGGATTTAATAATTCAATGGATTTAATAATTATTTAGTTCGCATACAGCCAAATCCCCAAAATATTGAAATCCGAAAATAATTAGTTTTATTTTTAACACAAGGGAGAATAACTACAAATTAAAACTAGCTGCTAGGCAGAGTTAAACAACATAGTTGAGTTCCAAATTCTTTTTAAATCATCACTGGGGCATTGAGTTGAGCCCACTGCCACTGCATCACACATACGCTAAAATATATGGTGGTTATTAATATTCTGAATCTACAAAAGATAAGTACTGCTTCAACATTTGGTCAAACAAAGCTTGAATAATTTTAGCCCTACTGATATAACTAGTAATGATTTGTAATATGTTGTTGTAGCTGAGAATCTGAGAAGACAAGACATTTCGCTAGATTTTTCATGATCAGGTATTACTCATATCACCTGAAAGAAGGTTTTAACAGCTGATTCTAGTCCATTGTCATCAGCAGTGATGATGTCATCAATGAGCAGGAAGGCTTGCTTATATCGATCCCCTCCATACAGGCGAAACACATCAGGAACAGCAAAGAAAGACAAAGCTTCCTGTACACCATGAGGAACCAGGAACTTGTCAGTAGTGTTACAGAGGTCTTTAATATAACCACTGCCATTGAGACTAAACATTTGACGAGCAACAAAGTACCTACAAATCCAAATTAATTGAGTAAAAAAGCTTTGAATCAACCATGTGTTGTAGTACAACATTATAAATTTAGCGTGAATATCCCTACTATTTTGGCTTTCGGTTTTGAGTACAGCATTGTGATAACTGACAACATTTTCAACATAAAAATTGATGAACTCAAGGTCTAAATAATGTCTGCTTGTAGGTTATGACGTTAACAGACAATATGAATTGTAGGGTGATAAAAGGAAAATATTGTGTGACAATCCATATAATATTAAAACCTAAGCCGATTATTAAACAGATGCTAGTATTTTGAAAGCAATGGCAAAATATTATGAAGGCTGACCATCCGTGTGACCAACAAAAGAAGTAAACCGATGTTGAGTGTGGTGATTAAAACAAGGAGGTAAATGATTTGAAGCAAACATAGAAACCATTTACAGAAATTGTTTAATTGAGTGCAGGATAAAAGCCCATCGTTTGGTTTACTGCGCATAGTAATCATGTCAGAGATTTTGAAGGCAACAAATCAAATAAGCTTATTTACATTCTTTCTGTCGCATTAACAAACAAAGTAGCAAAAATTCGTAAGCATTAAACTGCAGCAGGTAGAATATACATAAAAGTGTTTTACAAAAAAAACGTTGAACAAAAGAAAATGTTTGTACCAGCAAATAGGATTAGCAAAAAATTGAGATCTTATTGTAGTACAAGGCTACAGGAAAGAACAGAATTTTGCGCTAATTACCTTACTACTATAAACAACCTCACTTAAACACATGTTGTTGTAATGCTGTTTTACTTTGGTAGGCATGTGCTAACCATTAACTTGATTCAGTATGGATCACGACATTGGCATTAAAATTAATAAATATCCTGGTAGATACAGTGTAGTTATTGAAAAAGAAAGCATGTCAACCTTCGGAGATACCCGCAGTAAACGCCAATCAATCTGTCATCAATTAGACTTACACAGGATGGTATCAGATGAGCCAACAAGAATATTTACGTGGACACTGCTCAAGCCTACACATGGTAGGAGCTTTACAGACAATACCTTATACTAAAACCCCAACCCACATCAGGACCCATAACCAAGGTGACCTAAAGACCTCTGCGGAAACTACCCTTTTCCATTTTTACGGGTCATCGCCGCTTTTGGCTCATGACAAATAGATTTTGTTACCATATTTTAATATTTTTATCATGAAACCTTTTTGGCATCAGCCTGATGCTAGCCAATAAGTTTACAAGCTATTTTTAACCAGCTATATATAGATATAAAGAATACTTACCATTATTATAAAAGCGAGAAGTTTATCATTTTCCTACACAAGAAACTTAGAACGCACCCTCGCTGACACACTTGCACTCATATCTATATTTACACTTGCACACCCCAGAATCTCTACCAGACCAATTCACGGTTCAGGCAAGTAACTCTTTGTGTGAATCAGCCTATGGGCAGAGTATTGTAGTTTTTCTATAGTGGTGGGAGTCTTCTTTTATATTTTTATGCGACGCTTTGCAACTGTTTTAGTATCTTTTGCGCATTTCTTTCTCCGCTTTAATAGATAAAATTTGATAGGTGGGCACATGCCACCAACCTCATCTGGTTTTGTTACTTGGCATAGTAAACAGTTGAAAATAGTGGTTGTAGAAGCAACTTCAATGGTTAGGATTTGTCAAAAGATAACTTAGCATACTTAGCCAAAATTACTGACTAATTTTAAAGAGAAAATATCCTGGGGCTCATTGTTGCCTTGCAAACTAACTCGCATGACTTGGACTCAGTTTGCTTGCATTGTAAGTCTAGACATTACATCTAAGACCCAGATTCTCTTTTCAGCACACATGGTCAAATCTTAACAAATTGGGCACCCAACAATTGAGCAAAATATTTCTATTGATGTGGTAGCAACAAATCTGAAGTGAAAACTTACTACAATACCAAAAAACCAGCTTGTGCAGAAGTCCGCTCTCAATGCATGGATGAACAAAATGATATGAATGAGCTCATATCTGCTATTAATAGCTTGCTGCAGGGTAGGTAGGCAGCTAGCAGAACGATATACCAATAAAACTTTGGAAGCATTCTGGCTAGAAATCGACAAACTGTTTGGACTAAATGACACAGTGGGTTTAGTATGCTCAGACAGAACCTAAATATTGGAGAGGCTCAACAGGCTTAATAATTTTTTGACTAACAGGAGGGCATAGCTTTCCAATGTAGCTCAATTCATATAAAAAAGCAAAAATGTTTATATCGATCATGTAAAACCACAATCTAGAAATATACACCAAAACAAATGCATAATTTTTAATGATTTCGAAAGTACCATAAGTGGCTGGAGCATTGGGTAAAAACTTGAGAATTAGGCTCTAGAGCAACCAACATGTTTCAGCCAAAGTCCGGTGGTAGGTATATCAGTCTTCACTTCATTCTCAAGATCTATAAGCCAATTCTATCAGCAAAAAAACTTAATGATGCTAATAATGTCATTGACTGTTTTCAACTTCATTGTACATGTTAATCAAAGAGTGAAATTTTATGTTAGGTCATAGCCAAATGTATCCCTATTACTTAAAAAGTTTTTGACTTTCATTACACTTAGAAATTTATCTATTTATTACACTAGTAGTAACCTTGCGGCTATACATATGCAACTGTTCAATAAGCAAACAGGGTAAAAAATCGCTTATACACACTGATTGGCTGATAGAGTAACTCTTTATGATTTTTGATGGTTACTGAAATCTTTTGAAAAACAATATTCATTGTAGGAAACATATTTTGAATACATTTGTTAAAGTTTATAATACTAAAAAGCTGTGTGGTGCTGAAATGTGTCTACAGATACAAACTGACAATTTACTAACATGTGTGACGAAACACTGATGATCAATTTAGGCTGCATCATAGATGAATGAGATTAATAAAAAGAGAAAACTAAAATTAGCTGAAATAACTTAATTCAAAACTATATTTTTTAGAAATTGTTGGAATGATTTGGTCATCATTGTCATCTGTGAAGACTGTGTTGATCACACTTTAAAAAAGAGGTTCAATCAGGAAGGACTAAGTTAACCTTCAAACGCTGTGAACATGAAGAAAGTTGGTATGACACATGGTGTATGGTAGATACAAACAATTTTTAGGTTAAGAATTTTAGGTTAGAGTAAATTGAAGGCAGTCTTTGGCAGAATAGCAGAACAGACCATGCAGAGATTAGTAAACGTTGTATAGAAGCTAGTATTTTATACTTGTACACAGAGAAAAACTTAAAGCTTTCTGGGTAAAATATGGCAAAGCGTAATTTTAGGCTAACCGAAGTTGGGGGTTGTCTTTGAGTTCATCAGCAGAAAGAAATTCTTTCAGTATGTCCAACATTTGAGTTTTATACTGCCGGCTGTATAGAATCTCGTCAACAGTTCTCATCAAAGCAGACTGTATGTCTCCAATTGCGGTGAGAGCCAGAAATGATGCTTTTGTTGGGTCTGGGCAGAACTGAGAATAATCTTTCACAAAGCCAGAGAAGAGTTGTCGGAGTTGTTGAACAGAATATTGCTGAATATCACTGCCACAGAGATCCTATAAGTACTTATAAGCATTAAGACAGTTTCTATCAGAGCTAATAAACACTGGAGAGAAATAACATGAATAAACCTTTTTCTAACGATACCGAGAAGTATTAGCGTGAATTCCGTAATATGATGATATAAGGGTGGTAGTAATTCACATTATAGTTTAAAACTCCTTAGTGGTATTTAAAAAGTCTTCATTGTATCATATAACTACTTAGTAATATTAACATAGTCTCTATTATATTATATAACTACTTAGTGATATTAACAGTCTCTATTATATTCTACATATGTTATAGAATATACTGTAAGTACTTAATGGTATTAAAATAGCCTTTGCTTAATCTTCAAACTACATATTACTATTAAAGCATTTTCATTTTTTATATAATTTTAGTACAATTTACCTCATGTTTTTATGTTTTGCAGTTGACTAAAGACATCTCTAAAAGGAAGCATTGTATGTTTTTGTACAATGAATTTCATCATTTTTAGTTATTACTTTTAATTGTATTATGAACCCAATTCTATAACATTTTTGAAGATACTGTAGTAGATATTTAGACCTATAATTAACTATACTGACGTATCTGTCAAATTTTTGCTACTGATATTTTTTAACTGTGAATTGTGAATTATTGGAATGATTAAAAACTATTCCATAAATCATTAATCAATAGAGTATAGTTGTTTGTCAGCTGTTGTTTAGTAATGAACATCGTTTCTTGAGCAAGCGCTATAAATTAAACGCGTGAGGCAAAATTTTGTGAGAGTTGAAGTTCCAGCAAATAGATTCCAATGTATATAGCAACACTAAATAAAGCTGTTTTATAAAAAAAACTTACACTCATGAAACCATGGCCGTTAAACCAAACCAAAGCTTCTATAGTTTTACCAGTGAGCTATTATCGGCAATCCTGAGTTTGTAATTTAACTATTTCTCAGCAGGATAGGTGCTAAAACTCAAACTAATAGTTCATTAATTAGAAGTTTTCTAGTCTTGCCGATTTTAGCTCTTATAGTGCATAATTTTATTCCTAGATCGTCATTGATAATAATAGAAATGTACATGTTCTGGTCCAAAGTGTATGCATATTTTAGCATTTTCCATTCTTTTTATCTATTTTACATAATGCACATCGCTTGCAAATCAACTAGGTTAAAACTAATAAGCTGATGAAGCTTATTAGTAATATAAACTTATTTTTTGATTCCTTTAAACTAAACTGAAAGAGCTGCACCTAAATTGTTAGCGTATCACGGCGTTATCCTAACTGCATGTATTAATTGATCTTTGCTTCACTAGTGAATGTAGGAGTGTCTTAATACAAATAATACATTGACTGCTGTTCATAATTGGCATAATAAATTGTCAGAAATCTGAGAATTATTTAGGTGATACTTAATATTAACACTTCCTGTTTAGTAGAACAGCACAGTGTAAAGTCCAAAAAAATTGCTGCTTTTCTACAGAGATTTAGTTTGCACATTCTAGTTAACTCTATTTGATGATCTCGTATATCCCGGATATCGCAGATGTGTAGTGTGTGTAATGTGTGTCAAGTGTGGTTTGTGGTGTGGTGTGTGTGCGTGCGTGTGTGCGTGTGTGTGCATGTGTGCGCCTGTGTGTGTGTGCGCGCGCGTGTGCGATGTGTGTGCGGTGTGTGCGGTGTGTGTGCATGGTGTGTGCGGGTATGCGGGGTGTGTGTGGGTATGTGTGTGTGTGCGTGCGTGTCCGTGTTTGTGTGTGCATTTGTTTGCAAGCGCACGTGCACACAGCCAAACTTCCTCTTCTTTATTATTCTACATACGAAGTGTACTTGAAAATCATAAAAATAACAGATGCAAAAGTGATCTACAGTAAAGTAATACTAGTCTATTGTTAAATGCTTGTTCTAAACTCTGTTCTAACAAAAACTGTGTTACAAATTTATAACTAAAAAGTGTATTGACAAATACCAAGAAACTAATTAAAATATATGGACTATATATAGCAATGAGAGTTGACAATAGATTTCCTTTACTCTACCTTGTGGCAGTTGATAATTATCACCATCTTAGAGATCAGATCAGATGAATTCGTATCATCAGTCCAACTTTCAATCAACTCATTGAAGTAACTTTTTATTGCGTGGCGCTTTTGGCGCTGCAGAAACAGTTTGACCAGAAAGGAGCAGAGTATAGAAGTTGGTGCTACAGTGTCTTCATGTTGAAAAAGTGAAAAAACCCTCTTGCAATCACGAAAAGTGATGCGATTCAGCAACCACTTCAGCATCAGGGTTCCTTCTGGGCAAAAAAACCAGGTTTGACACAAAGTGCACAAAGAAGTTGCTGATGCCATTTCGAAAGTCTTCAAAATCCTGTTTTCTCTTGATGCTGCAAAAGATTTTGTGCATTATAGGTTAGAAATATTTGATCTACAATAATCTGCTTGCAATACAAACTACTTGGAATCTCACTAAGCAAAAGTGTTAGACTTAGAGCCCTTACTCAATTGTCTTGTCATTTTCTATATCGTACACATAGTTTGGAGGAACTCTCTCTTCACATGATGGGCACAAGTCTAATTGCGGTACACAAGATGAACAGAGAAAGTGGCCACATTCTGGTAGCTTGGAAGGAGACCCAATCGCCTTATTGCAAGCAGGACACTTTCTTGGGCAATTGCTAAAACAAAGGTGATAGCTTTAAAAACAGTAAAGTTGTTGTTGTCACAAAAATACAAGTAACATATTACAATGATCTTTTTCACCTAAATAGTTATCGGAAAACTTTTTTTTTTTAAATTGAAATATTATTTCTGTATGTATTTGTCTTTTCCTATTTGCTCCCAGTCCATATAACTTAGATACACTCATATCTACATGTGACAATCACATAGCTATATCCATCATCGATCTGTACTACAAGACACCTGATTGAATGGTGACATGTTTCGACATAGGATGTATATCGAGTGCGTAATGCACTGCTTAGCTAGGTACATAAAAATGTACAGATGAACTTATAGTAACAAGATCACTATTTGGGGATACTTTTAGATATGCTTTATTATGTAAACAGATCGGTCTGGTTATGAACAGCCATGTCATAGCTACAGTTTGTTCTGTGGGGCTCCATAGGAGAATGACATATGTATGTGCACACAACCGAAGTACATCTTCATTGTTATTACACCTACCAAGTGTAACTACCTATGAAGTCATTATAAATAGCAGGTACAAGAGTTATCTAAGGCAGAGTGGACTATGATGCATTATAGAACATATGAATAATGAACTACAGGTATGTATAGCCATACTTGAAAAGACCACAAATGCTGTCTCCAACAATCTTTTGCAGAGATTGAATGATTTGGTCAAACTCTTGTTTTTTGTAGTAAGTTGCTTTCATTCCAGACTTCTGTAACATGAAAAATATTTAAAAAATGTTATCAAACTAATGTCAAATTAAGCAAAGTTTTTAATTTGACTCTAAAACCAAAGCAAAGTTTTTAATTTGACTCTAAAACCAAAGCAAAGTTTTTAAGTGTAACTCTAAAGCCAAAGCAAAGTTTTTAAGTGTGACTTTAAAACCAAAGCAAATTTTTTAAGTGTGACTATAAAACCAAAGCAAATTTTTTAAGTGTGACTCTAAAACCAAAGCAAAGTTTTTAAGTGTGACTCTAAAACCAAAACAAAGTTTATAAGTGTTACTCCAAAACCAATGCAAAGTTTTTAAGTGTACTCTAAAACCAAAGCAAAGTTTTTAAGTGTGACTCTAACACCAAGACTATTTAGTAGTTTGTTAAACGCAGACTTTATTTTATGGAGCAGTATGCCAAAGTACAGCCATGAGAATTTACGCTTAAAACATCACCTCAGTCAAACAACTCTTGAAGCTGCATAATAATTCTTGCTTAACTCACCTGGAAAAACATGGGACTTGTCTGTAAAGAATGGTACCCGTCGTGTACCTTTCCTGGCATTATAACATGCTCAACATACAACTTCTTCAACTCTAAGCTTGACCAGAGCTCCCTGAAAATATTCAAAGAGACAAAAAAAACTGTAAGCAAATTTCATCAGACCGTTGGGGTGTCTGTTGGGTGCGTGAAAAAATAACAGAATAATAAAGCAATCACTTTATATTCTTTACTTAGCAGACAGATCTAGCGGTTGCATGTAAAGTGCCAAATACTATATCTGAACGATATTTGCGAGTTCATATACTCATAATAAACTGCTACCTTCTTTGAAACAGATAATCATACAAAGTTACCTGAAACTGTTCAATTGATCCTCAGGAATTTGAGGAGCGGAAGGGCCAATGACCTTCTCCATCAGAAGCTTACATTGATTCACCATGTCAACCCATTCTTCTGCATATTTTTGTATTTCTGTCAAGGGTGTTTGTGAGAACACCTTCATCAACTGTTTAGTTCCAATCATGCCAAAGTTTGGCATCTGAGAATTATCATATAGACAGTGTAATGAATTATTATTAGCTCAAGGCTAATTCTAACAGCCATTGTTTGTGTAGATAACAAAAAGCCCTATGATAAAAATAATTAAATTTTTGTTATCATAGTTATGATAATACAATAAGAAATAAAAGAAAATTGGTTTTGGTATACCATAAGACTATTATAGGAATGACCATTTATATCATCTTTGAACTTTACAGATTAAATGCTAATTGCCAAAAACATTGTATTTATCATAAAGAGAATAAGATCGGCCACTTTTCAGTATTAAACTAGTTCAAGAAGTCGTGAGCAAATCAGGAAATTTGGTTCACTCTATGATGAGCAAACTACAGACTAAGTTTATCAAATGGGTGAAATATTCTGGGAAAAAACTATCATCAAAATGTTTTCTGCATGATTATTGGCTATCAAAACATAATAAATTATTGTAATTAAATCACTGCCAAAATCACTGAGCAAAACTACAAATATATAAATGCATATTCAAACATGTGCTATGCGATGGAAATAAGTTGTCTTTGTTAAGCCATAAATTTTATTTAAGCATGTAATTGTCTAACGACTACCAATGATTGGTGAAAAAGTATAAAATGTAAATCATTATACTTGTCTAAACAGACGCGATGATGATATATTCTGACTGTTTTTAGAAATCCATTTGAAGGCATAGGATTAATAAAGCTCCCTGCAAAACAGTTATATTGCTTGTGATGAGGTCTAATAGAACAGAGCCGTCAGTGACTATTGATACATGTAATAAGTTATGGTATGGTAGTTAATACAATGACTATTAATATATGCCATAAGTTATGACAAGTTAGTTAATACAATAATTACTAATATATGCCATAAGTTATTATAAGTTAATTGATACAATGAATATTAATATATGTAATAAGTTATGGTTAGTTAGTTGAGACAATGGCTAATAATATATGTAAAAATTTATGATAAGTTATATGATATAAAGACTTTTAATAAAAGTAAAAATTTATGATAAGTTAGTTAATACAATTACTATTAATATATGCCATAAGTTATTATAAGTTAGTTGATACAATAACTATTAATATATATAATAAGTTATGATAAGTTAGTTTATTCAGTGGAAATTAATATATGTAATAAGTTATGATAAGTTAGTTGATACAATGACTATTAATATATGTAATAAGTTATGATAAGTTAGTTGATACAATGACTATTAATATATGTAATAAGTTATGATAAGTTAGTTGATACAATGAATATTAATATATGTAATAAGTTATGATAAGTTAGTTGATACAATGACTCTTAAAACATGTAATAAGTTATGGTTAGTTAGTTGATACAATGACTATTAATACATGTTATAAGTTATGATAAGTTAGTTGATACAATGACTAATAAAATATTTAATAAGTTATGATAAGTTAGTTGATACAATGATTATTAATACATGTAATAAGTTATAATAAGTTAGTTGATACAATGAATATTAATATATGTAATAAGTTATGATAAGTTAGTTGATACAATGATTATTAATACATGTAATAAGTTATAATAAGTTAGTTGATACAATGAATATTAATATATGTAATAAGTTATGATAAGTTAGTTGATACAATGACTATTAATATATGTAATAAGTTATGATAAGTTAGTTGATACAATGACTAATAAAATATTTAATAAGTTATGATAAGTTAGTTGATACAATGACTATTAATACATGTTATAAGTTATGATAAGTTAGTTGATACAATGGCTATTAATATATGTAATAAGTTATGATAAGTTAGTTGATACAATGAAAATTAATATATGTAATAAGTTATGGTAAGTTAGTTGATACAATGACTATTAATATATGTAATAAGTTATGATAAGTTAGTTGATACAATGAATATTAATATATGTAATAAGTTATGGTAAGTTAGTTGATACAATGACTATTAATATATGTAATAAGTTATGATAAGTTAGTTGATACAATGAATATTAATATATGTAATAAGTTATGGTAAGTTAGTTGATACAATGAATATTAATATATGTAATAAGTTATGGTAAGTTAGTTGATACAATGACTATTAATATATGTAATAAGTTATGATAAGTTAGTTGATACAATGAAAATTAATATATGTAATAAGTTATGGTAAGTTAGTTGATACAATGACTATTAATATATGTAATAAGTTATGATAAGTTAGTTGATACAATGAATATTAATATATGTAATAAGTTATGGTAAGTTAGTTGATACAATGAATATTAATATATGTAATAAGTTATGGTAAGTTAGTTGATACAATGACTATTAATACATGTAATAAGTTATGATAAGTTAGTTGATACAATGACTAATAAAATATTTAATAAGTTATGATAAGTTAGTTGATACAATGACTATTAATATATGTAATAAGTTATGATAAGTTAGTTGATACAATGAATATTAATATATGTAATAAGTTATGGTAAGTTAGTTGATACAATGAAAATTAATATATGTAATAAGTTATGGTAAGTTAGTTGATACAATGACTATTAATATATGTAATAAGTTATGATATGTTAGTTGATACAATGAATATTAATATATGTAATAAGTTATGGTAAGTTAGTTGATACAATGAATATTAATATATGTAATAAGTTATGGTAAGTTAGTTGATACAATGAATATTAATATATGTAATAAGTTATGGTAAGTTAGTTGATACAATGACTATTAATATATGTAATAAGTTATGATATGTTAGTTGATACAATGACTATTAATATATGTAATAAGTTATGATAAGTTAGTTGATACAATGAATATTAATATATGTAATAAGTTATGGTAAGTTAGTTGATACAATGAATATTAATATATGTAATAAGTTATGGTAAGTTAGTTGATACAATGAATATTAATATATGTAATAAGTTATGGTAAGTTAGTTGATACAATGACTATTAATATATGTAATAAGTTATGATATGTTAGTTGATACAATGACTATTAATATATGTAATAAGTTATGATAAGTTAGTTGATACAATGAAAATTAATATATGTAATAAGTTATGGTAAGTTAGTTGATACAATGACTATTAATATATGTAATAAGTTATGATAAGTTAGTTGATACAATGAATATTAATATATGTAATAAGTTATGATAAGTTAGTTGATACAATGAATATTAATATATGTAATAAGTTATGGTAAGTTAGTTGATACAATGACTATTAATACATGTTATAAGTTATGATAAGTTAGTTGATACAATGACTAATAAAATATTTAATAAGTTATGATATGTTAGTTGATACAATGAAAATTAATATATGTAATAAGTTATGATAAGTTAGTTGATACAATGACTATTAATATATGTAATAAGTTATGATAAGTTAGTTGATACAATGAATATTAATATATGTAATAAGTTATGATAAGTTAGTTGATACAATGACTAATAAAATATTTAATAAGTTATGATAAGTTAGTTGATACAATGAAAATTAATATATGTAATAAGTTATGGTAAGTTAGTTGATACAATGACTATTAATATATGTAATAAGTTATGATAAGTTAGTTGATACAATGAATATTAATATATGTAATAAGTTATGGTAAGTTAGTTGATACAATGAAAATTAATATATGTAATAAGTTATGGTAAGTTAGTTGATACAATGACTATTAATATATGTAATAAGTTATGATAAGTTAGTTGATACAATGAATATTAATATATGTAATAAGTTATGATAAGTTAGTTGATACAATGAATATTAATATATGTAATAAGTTATGGTAAGTTAGTTGATACAATGACTATTAATATATGTAATAAGTTATGATAAGTTAGTTGATACAATGAATATTAATATATGTAATAAGTTATGGTAAGTTAGTTGATACAATGAAAATTAATATATGTAATAAGTTATGATAAGTTAGTTGATACAATGAATATTAATATATGTAATAACTATGATAAGTTAGTTGATACAATGAAAATTAATATATGTAATAAGTTATGGTAAGTTAGTTGATACAATGAATATTAATATATGTAATAAGTTATGATAAGTTAGTTGATACAATGAATATTAATATATGTAATAAGTTATGGTAAGTTAGTTGATACAATGAAAATTAATATATGTAATAAGTTATGGTAAGTTAGTTGATACAATGACTATTAATATATGTAATAAGTTATGATAAGTTAGTTGATACAATGAATATTAATATATGTAATAAGTTATGATAAGTTAGTTGATACAATGAATATTAATATATGTAATAAGTTATGGTAAGTTAGTTGATACAATGACTATTAATACATGTTATAAGTTATGATAAGTTAGTTGATACAATGACTAATAAAATATTTAATAAGTTATGATATGTTAGTTGATACAATGAAAATTAATATATGTAATAAGTTATGATAAGTTAGTTGATACAATGACCATTAATATATGTAATAAGTTATGATAAGTTAGTTGATACAATGAATATTAATATATGTAATAAGTTATGGTAAGTTAGTTGATACAATGAATATTAATATATGTAATAAGTTATGATAAGTTAGTTGATACAATGACTATTAATACATGTAATAAGTTATGGTAAGTTAGTTGATACAATGACTAATAAAATATTTAATAAGTTATGATATGTTAGTTGATACAATGAAAATTAAT
Source organism: Watersipora subatra (assembly GCF_963576615.1). Taxonomy (NCBI): domain Eukaryota; kingdom Metazoa; phylum Bryozoa; class Gymnolaemata; order Cheilostomatida; family Watersiporidae; genus Watersipora; species Watersipora subatra. The sequence continues at coordinate 20,302,399 of NC_088713.1, forward strand.
ATATGTAATAAGTTATGATAAGTTAGTTGATACAATGACTATTAATATATGTAATAAGTTATGATAAGTTAGTTGATACAATGAATATTAATATATGTAATAAGTTATGGTAAGTTAGTTGATACAATGAATATTAATATATGTAATAAGTTATGATAAGTTAGTTGATACAATGACTATTAATACATGTAATAAGTTATGGTAAGTTAGTTGATACAATGACTAATAAAATATTTAATAAGTTATGATATGTTAGTTAATACAATGAAAATTAATATATGTAATAAGTTATGATAAGTTAGTTGATACAATGAATATTAATATATGTAATAAGTTATGGTAAGTTAGTTGATACAATGAAAATTAATTTATGTAATAAGTTATGGTAAGTTAGTTGATACAATGACTATTAATATATGTAATAAGTTATGATAAGTTAGTTGATACAATGAATATTAATATATGTAATAAGTTATGGTAAGTTAGTTGATACAATGAATATTAATATATGTAATAAGTTATGGTAAGTTAGTTGATACAATGACTATTAATATATGTAATAAGTTATGATATGTTAGTTGATACAATGACTATTAATATATGTAATAAGTTATGATAAGTTAGTTGATACAATGACTATTAATATATGTAATAAGTTATGATAAGTTAGTTGATACAATGAATATTAATATATGTAATAAGTTATGGTAAGTTAGTTGATACAATGACTATTAATATATGTAATAAGTTATGATAAGTTAGTTGATACAATGACTATTAATATATGTAATAAGTTATGATAAGTTAGTTGATACAATAACTATTAATATATGTTATAAGTTATGATAAGTTAGTTGATACAATGACTAATAAAATATTTAGTAAGTTATGATAAGTTAGTTGATACAATGAAAATTAATATATGTAATAAGTTATGGTAAGTTAGTTGATACAATGACTATTAATATATGTAATAAGTTATGATAAGTTAGTTGATACAATGAATATTAATATATGTAATAAGTTATGGTAAGTTAGTTGATACTATGACTATTAATATATGTAATAAGTTATGATAAGTTAGTTGATACAATGAATATTAATATATGTAATAAGTTATGGTAAGTTAGTTGATACAATGACTATTAATATATGTAATAAGTTATGATATGTTAGTTGATACAATGAATATTAATATATGTAATAAGTTATGATAAGTTAGTTGATACAATGACTATTAATACATGTAATAAGTTATGATAAGTTAGTTGATACAATGACTATTAATATATGTAATAAGTTATAGTAAGTTAGTTGATACAATGACTATTAATACATGTAATAAGTTATGATAAGTTAGTTGATACAATGACTAATAAAATATTTAATAAGTTATGATAAGTTAGTTGATACAATGAAAATTAATACATGTAATAAGTTATGGTAAGTTAGTTGATACAATGACTATTAATATATGTAATAAGTTATGATATGTTAGTTGATACAATGAATATTAATATATGTAATAAGTTATGATAAGTTAGTTGATACAATGACTATTAATATATGTAATAAGTTATGATAAGTTAGTTGATACAATGAATATTAATATATGTAATAAGTTATGGTAAGTTAGTTGATACAATGACTATTAATATATGTAATAAGTTATGATATGTTAGTTGATACAATGAATATTAATATATGTAATAAGTTATGATAAGTTAGTTGATACAATGACTAATAAAATATTTAATAAGTTATGATAAGTTAGTTGATACAATGAATATTAATATATGTAATAAGTTATGATAAGTTAGTTGATACAATGACTATTAATACATGTAATAAGTTATGATAAGTTAGTTGATACAATGACTATTAATATATGTAATAAGTTATGGTAAGTTAGTTGATACAATGACTATTAATATATGTAATAAGTTATGATAAGTTAGTTGATACAATGAATATTAATATATGTAATAAGTTATGATAAGTTAGTTGATACAATGACTATTAATACATGTAATAAGTTATGATAAGTTAGTTGATACAATGACTATTAATATATGTAATAAGTTATGGTAAGTTAGTTGATACAATGACTATTAATACATGTAATAAGTTATGATAAGTTAGTTGATACAATGACTAATAAAATATTTAATAAGTTATGATAAGTTAGTTGATACAATGACTATTAATATATGTAATAAGTTATGGTAAGTTAGTTGATACAATGACTATTAATATATGTAATAAGTTATGATAAGTTAGTTGATACAATGAATATTAATATATGTAATAAGTTATGATAAGTTAGTTGATACAATGACTAATAAAATATTTAATAAGTTATGATAAGTTAGTTGATACAATGACTATTAATATATGTAATAAGTTATGATAAGTTAGTTGATACAATGAATATTAATATATGTAATAAGTTATGATAAGTTAGTTGATACAATGACTATTAATACATGTAATAAGTTATGATAAGTTAGTTGATACAATGACTATTAATATATGTAATAAGTTATGGTAAGTTAGTTGATACAATGACTATTAATACATGTAATAAGTTATGATAAGTTAGTTGATACAATGACTAATAAAATATTTAATAAGTTATGATAAGTTAGTTGATACAATGAAAATTAATATATGTAATAAGTTATGGTAAGTTAGTTGATACAATGACTATTAATATATGTAATAAGTTATGATAAGTTAGTTGATACAATGAATATTAATATATGTAATAAGTTATGGTAAGTTAGTTGATACAATGACTATTAATATATGTAATAAGTTATGATAAGTTAGTTGATACAATGACTCTTAATACATGTAATAAGTTATGGTAAGTTAGTTGATACAATGACTAATAAAATATTTAATAAGTTATGATAAGTTAGTTGATACAATGAAAATTAATATATGTAATAAGTTATGATAAGTTAGTTGATACAATGAATATTAATATATGTAATAAGTTATGGTAAGTTAGTTGATACAATGACTAATAATATATGTAATAAGTTATGATAAGTTAGTTGATACGATGAATATTAATATATGTAATAAGTTATGGTAAGTTAGTTGATACAATGACTATTAATATATGTAATAAGTTATGATAAGTTAGTTGATACAATGAATATTAATATATGTAATAAGTTATGGTAAGTTAGTTGATACAATGACTATTAATATATGTAATAAGTTATGATAAGTTAGTTGATACAATGACTATTAATATATGTAATAAGTTATGATAAGTTAGTTGATACAATGAATATTAATATATGTAATAAGTTATGATAAGTTAGTTGATACAATGACTAATAAAATATTTAATAAGTTATGATAAGTTAGTTGATACAATGAAAATTAATATATGTAATAAGTTATGATAAGTTAGTTGATACAATGAATATTAATATATGTAATAAGTTATGGTAAGTTAGTTGATACAATGACTAATAATATATGTAATAAGTTATGATAAGTTAGTTGATACAATGAATATTAATATATGTAATAAGTTATGGTAAGTTAGTTGATACAATGACTATTAATATATGTAATAAGTTATGATAAGTTAGTTGATACAATGAATATTAATATATGTAATAAGTTATGGTAAGTTAGTTGATACAATGACTATTAATATATGTAATAAGTTATGATAAGTTAGTTGATACAATGACTATTAATATATGTAATAAGTTATGATAAGTTAGTTGATACAATGAATATTAATATATGTAATAAGTTATGATAAGTTAGTTGATACAATGAAAATTAATATATGTAATAAGTTATGGTAAGTTAGTTGATACAATGACTATTAATATATGTAATAAGTTATGATAAGTTAGTTGATACAATGAATATTAATATATGTAATAAGTTATGGTAAGTTAGTTGATACAATGACTATTAATATATGTAATAAGTTATGATAAGTTAGTTGATACAATGAATATTAATATATGTAATAAGTTATGATAAGTTAGTTGATACAATGATTATTAATACATGTAATAAGTTATAATAAGTTAGTTGATACAATGAATATTAATATATGTAATAAGTTATGATAAGTTAGTTGATACAATGAATATTAATATATGTAATAAGTTATGGTAAGTTAGTTGATACAATGACTATTAATATATGTAATAAGTTATGATAAGTTAGTTGATACAATGACTCTTAATACATGTAATAAGTTATGGTAAGTTAGTTGATACAATGACTAATAAAATATTTAATAAGTTATGATAAGTTAGTTGATACAATGAATATTAATATATGTAATAAGTTATGGTAAGTTAGTTGATACAATGACTAATAATATATGTAATAAGTTATGATAAGTTAGTTGATACAATGAATATTAATATATGTAATAAGTTATGGTAAGTTAGTTGATACAATGACTATTAATATATGTAATAAGTTATGATAAGTTAGTTGATACAATGAATATTAATATATGTAATAAGTTATGGTAAGTTAGTTGATACAATGACTATTAATATATGTAATAAGTTATGATAAGTTAGTTGATACAATGAATATTAATATATGTAATAAGTTATGGTAAGTTAGTTGATACAATGACTATTAATATATGTAATAAGTTATGATAAGTTAGTTGATACAATGACTATTAATATATGTAATAAGTTATGATAAGTTAGTTGATACAATGAATATTAATATATGTAATAAGTTATGATAAGTTAGTTGATACAATGACTAATAAAATATTTAATAAGTTATGATAAGTTAGTTGATACAATGAAAATTAATATATGTAATAAGTTATGATAAGTTAGTTGATACAATGAATATTAATATATGTAATAAGTTATGGTAAGTTAGTTGATACAATGACTAATAATATATGTAATAAGTTATGATAAGTTAGTTGATACAATGAATATTAATATATGTAATAAGTTATGGTAAGTTAGTTGATACAATGACTATTAATATATGTAATAAGTTATGATAAGTTAGTTGATACAATGAATATTAATATATGTAATAAGTTATGGTAAGTTAGTTGATACAATGACTATTAATATATGTAATAAGTTATGATAAGTTAGTTGATACAATGACTATTAATATATGTAATAAGTTATGATAAGTTAGTTGATACAATGAATATTAATATATGTAATAAGTTATGATAAGTTAGTTGATACAATGAAAATTAATATATGTAATAAGTTATGGTAAGTTAGTTGATACAATGACTATTAATATATGTAATAAGTTATGATAAGTTAGTTGATACAATGAATATTAATATATGTAATAAGTTATGGTAAGTTAGTTGATACAATGACTATTAATATATGTAATAAGTTATGATAAGTTAGTTGATACAATGAATATTAATATATGTAATAAGTTATGATAAGTTAGTTGATACAATGATTATTAATACATGTAATAAGTTATAATAAGTTAGTTGATACAATGAATATTAATATATGTAATAAGTTATGATAAGTTAGTTGATACAATGACTATTAATATATGTAATAAGTTATGATAAGTTAGTTGATACAATGACTAATAAAATATTTAATAAGTTATGATAAGTTAGTTGATACAATGACTATTAATACATGTAATAAGTTATGATAAGTTAGTTGATACAATAACTATTAATATATGTAATAAGTTATGATAAGTTAGTTGATACAATGAATATTAATATATGTAATAAGTTATGATAAGTTAGTTGATACAATGACTAATAAAATATTTAATAAGTTATGATAAGTTAGTTGATACAATGACTATTAATATATGTAATAAGTTATGGTAAGTTAGTTGATACAATGACTATTAATATATGTAATAAGTTATGGTAAGTTAGTTGATACAATGACTATTAATACATGTAATAAGTTATGATAAGTTAGTTGATACAATGACTAATAAAATATTTAATAAGTTATGATAAGTTAGTTGATACAATGAATATTAATATATGTAATAAGTTATGATAAGTTAGTTGATACAATGAATATTAATATATGTAATAAGTTATGATAAGTTAGTTGATACAATGACTAATAAAATATTTAATAAGTTATGATAAGTTAGTTGATACAATGAAAATTAATATATGTAATAAGTTATGATAAGTTAGTTGATACAATGAATATTAATATATGTAATAAGTTATGATAAGTTAGTTGATACAATGTCTAATAAAATATTTAATAAGTTATGATAAGTTAGTTGATACAATGACTATTAATACATGTAATAAGTTATGATAAGTTAGTTGATACAATGATTATTAATACATGTAATAAGTTATGATAAGTTAGTTGATACAATGAATATTAATATATGTAATAAGTTATGGTAAGTTAGTTGATACAATGACTAATAAAATATTTAATAAGTTATGATAAGTTAGTTGATACAATGACTATTAATATATGTAATAAGTTATGATAAGTTAGTTGATACAATGAATATTAATACATGTAATAAGTTATGATAAGTTAGTTGATACAATGATTATTAATACATGTAATAAGTTATGATATGTTAGTTGATACAATGATTATTAATACATGTAATAAGTTATGATAAGTTAGTTGATACAATGAATATTAATATATGTAATAAGTTATGGTAAGTTAGTTGATACAATGACTATTAATATATGTAATAAGTTATGATAAGTTAGTTGATACAATGAATATTAATATATGTAATAAGTTATGATAAGTTAGTTGATACAATGACTATTAATACATGTTATAAGTTATGATAAGTTAGTTGATACAATGACTAATAAAATATTTAATAAGTTATGATAAGTTAGTTGATACAATGAAAATTAATATATGTAATAAGTTATGATAAGTTAGTTGATACAATGAAAATTAATATATGTAATAAGTTATGATAAGTTAGTTGATACAATGAATATTAATATATGTAATAAGTTATGGTAAGTTAGTTGATACAATGACTATTAATATATGTAATAAGTTATGATAAGTTAGTTGATACAATGAATATTAATATATGTAATAAGTTATGGTAAGTTAGTTGATACAATGACTATTAATATATGTAATAAGTTATGATAAGTTATTTGATACAATGAATATTAATATATGTAATAAGTTATGGTAAGTTAGTTGATACAATGACTATTAATATATGTAATAAGTTATGATAAGTTAGTTGATACAATGACTATTAATATATGTAATAAGTTATGATAAGTTAGTTGATACAATGAATATTAATATATGTAATAAGTTATGATAAGTTAGTTGATACAATGAAAATTAATATATGTAATAAGTTATGGTAAGTTAGTTGATACAATGACTATTAATATATGTAATAAGTTATGATAAGTTAGTTGATACAATGAATATTAATATATGTAATAAGTTATGGTAAGTTAGTTGATACAATGACTATTAATATATGTAATAAGTTATGATAAGTTAGTTGATACAATGAATATTAATATATGTAATAAGTTATGATAAGTTAGTTGATACAATGATTATTAATACATGTAATAAGTTATAATAAGTTAGTTGATACAATGAATATTAATATATGTAATAAGTTATGATAAGTTAGTTGATACAATGACTATTAATATATGTAATAAGTTATGATAAGTTAGTTGATACAATGACTAATAAAATATTTAATAAGTTATGATAAGTTAGTTGATACAATGACTATTAATACATGTAATAAGTTATGATAAGTTAGTTGATACAATAACTATTAATATATGTAATAAGTTATGATAAGTTAGTTGATACAATGAATATTAATATATGTAATAAGTTATGATAAGTTAGTTGATACAATGACTAATAAAATATTTAATAAGTTATGATAAGTTAGTTGATACAATGACTATTAATATATGTAATAAGTTATGGTAAGTTAGTTGATACAATGACTATTAATACATGTAATAAGTTATGATAAGTTAGTTGATACAATGAATATTAATATATGTAATAAGTTATGATAAGTTAGTTGATACAATGAAAATTAATATATGTAATAAGTTATGGTAAGTTAGTTGATACAATGACTATTAATATATGTAATAAGTTATGATAAGTTAGTTGATACAATGAATATTAATATATGTAATAAGTTATGATAAGTTAGTTGATACAATGATTATTAATACATGTAATAAGTTATAATAAGTTAGTTGATACAATGAATATTAATATATGTAATAAGTTATGATAAGTTAGTTGATACAATGACTAATAAAATATTTAATAAGTTATGATAAGTTAGTTGATACAATGAAAATTAATATATGTAATAAGTTATGGTAAGTTAGTTGATACAATGACTCTTAAAACATGTAATAAGTTATGATAAGTTAGTTGATACAATGACTATTAATATATGTAATAAGTTATGGTTAGTTAGTTGAGACAATGGCTAATCATATATGTAAAAATTTATAATAAGTTATATGATATAAAGACTTTTAATCAAAGTAAAAATTTATGACAAGTTAGTTAATACAATGACTATTAATATATGCCATAAGTTATGATAAGTTAGTTGATACAATGACTATTAATATATGTAATAAGTTATGGTTAGTTAGTTGAGACAATGGCTAATAATATATGTAAAAATTTATGATAAGTTATATGATATAAAGACTTTTAATCAAAGTAAAAATTTATGACAAGTTAGTTAATACAATTACTATTAATATATGTCATAAGTTATTATAAGTTAGTTGATACAATAACTATTAATATATGTAATAAGTTATGATAAGTTAGTTGATACAATGACTATTAATATATGTAATAAGTTATGGTAAGTTAGTTGATACAATGACTATTGATACATTTATTAAGTTGTGGTAAGTCAGAGGATACAATGACATTTAATATATGTAATAAGTTATGGTTAGTTAGTTGAGACAATGGCTAATAATATATGTAAAAATTTATGATAAGTTATATGATATAAAGACTTTTAATAAAAGTAAAACTTTATGATAAGTTAGTTAAGACAATGACTATTAATAAATGTAATAAGTTATGATAAGTTAGTTGATACAATAAATATTAACACATGTATTAAGTTATGATAAGTTAGTTGATGCAATGAATATTAATATATGTAATAAGTTATGATAATTTAGTTGTTACAATGCCTATTAATATATGTAATAAGTTATGATAAGGTAGATGATACCATGATTATTAATACATGTATTACGTTATGGTAAGTTAGTTGATACAATGACTATTAAATTGTTAAACTATCTATAAGCTTGTTGAAACATTGATTATTACTGTGAGGAAACTTTGAAGAGCTAAAATCCAAAATATTTATTTCATTGACATGCTAGAAAAATTACAAACAAAAATTATTTATGTAGTTCTATGCAAAAACAGTAATCATTAACTATAAGCAATGATGAGTTACTGACTATAAGCAATGATGAGACACTGGCTATAAGCAATGATGAGTCACTGACTATAAGCAATGATGAGACACTGACTATAAGCAATGATGAGTCACTGACTATAAGCAATGATGAGACACTGACTATAAGCAATGATGAGACACTGACTATAAGCAATGATGAGACCCTGACTTTAAGTGGGTAATCAAACTGGCATTGTTTACTTTATCATCTTGGAATGCGACTCACGGGCTACGAAAGAACCAGAAAAGTAGATACAACTGATCTAACTTTACCGTCACGATTGAAAGAGCAGGATCGTTGTCGAGTTCATCTTTTGGGTTTTCTTGGGCTACCGCTGTTGCATCATCAACCACTTTCTCCATAAAACTTTCTCCAACTTGGCTAAAAACAGGATTTTCAGCCAATGAGCGTTGTCTCTGCTTGTCAGTAAGTTGTTGGTACTTCTCTAATGCGTTGGTGACTTGTTCTTCAATGTCCTGAGCTAAAGTTTTAGCCCTGTCACCAAAGTGTATGTTACAAGACTCCAAGTCGAGCTTGAGAACAGCTGATAAGTTTTGAAGCTGGAAGGAAAGCGCATTGTAAGCATAATGCACCTGGATTATACTGAAGTTGTCACTCCTTTCAGTCAGCTTGGCTAACATCGCTCTAGTGACAATCTACAAATTATAATAACTAGTACACTGGCAGTACCGTGTGCCATGAGTTATTGTTGGGTGTACTAACTATGGTAAACCGCTGTTTAAACTGATACATGTCTCTTCCAGTTGGTACCCATTGCTTTGAATTAACCTTCAATGATCTTGTAGCTTTCTTTACAATTTGCTGGAACTTTAAAGTTTTTTATTTCTCTTTAACTTTGTAAGCATACTTTCCTTTTGAAATGATATTCAACAAGTTTTCATAAAAAAACATATCCTTTATCGATATGTATGCTACAGTTTGCAGACAAAAGTAGTTTTTTATGTGCAATAGAACAAGAGTTGAGATTCACTGCAAGCCGAGTTCGGATTACCGCAATTATGTTATCAAATAATATGCTAGAAATATGCAAATTTTCAGGTTTTATAACAACAATAATATATCAACTGCTACAAATGTATATTCAAGAACAAGTGATGTAAAAAAACTATAATTGTCATATATGCGGGAACAAATTCTAATATTTTTGAAACAAAGATATTTGCATCGTTTGATCTGCAAGATGCATTCTAGTTGTTGCTTTCATATGGAACCATGTTATCCTTTTCTAGCTTTTAAATACTTTTCACAGTGTCTGCTGACCTGAACTCTTCTTCTGCACTGCCGAACCAATCGAAATTAGTATCCAAACCATTTTTAACCAGAGCAAAACCTTTACGCATTGCTACCGGAGACACTTTGCGCAAAAATAATGATAAACTTTTAGCTGGATGTGTGCTTAGAACAAGTCATCTAAAGCATCGTAATTGCTGAAATGTTTTTTTCTAATACGTTGAAGTATCAAGACTAGCTGAAAAAAAGTTACTATTACCCTGATACAGTTACTAATTATTTCTAAGGTGTTGCAATAAAAATTTTAACTATAAAAACTAGACTTGGAGTTGGAAAACAGACTTTGCTACAAACAGAAACAATGAACTAATTAATGAACAATGAACTTAATTGTTATTGATGTAATCGAGCTATTATTAGCACACTTTTGTATACACTTTTCTACTGATATCTCGCTATTATAGGTTTGTGAAGAATTATGAATGTCAAATAGTGGCAGTCAAATAGAAGTGGTGAGTAAATAGAAGTAGCGTTCAATCAAAGGACGACATTCTATATTTCAACCCTTTTCCCATAGTGGCGCTTAAATATAGGTGCTGTTCAAATACAGGTGGTGTTTAATACAGGTTTTAAGGTATAGGTACAATAGTTCTCCATTTTGTGAAGGTGGGTGAGTGGTGCAATTGGCAGCGTGTCTGGTTTGAATCCAAGTATCCGACTTTAACTCCTAAAAAGTGTTTGCCAGAATCTAGATCATTTGATGGATTCTGAGAAATCTTTCTCTTTGGCTTACTAAAGCTAATGTAAGCAATCCACTGATTTGCAGATAAAACCTTTTCTAATTTGCAGGCAATGAATTAGTCATGAAAACAAATCAAAGCAGAGTGAGCAAATGACTTATTTGAACAAGACTCACTCACTATGTAGAACAAATGCTGAAGTTGCAATTGGTGTGAAACTAATAAACTCGAGATACAACAAAATGCTACAAAGTTATTTGGTGTAATAGCAATGAAGAAGTAATTTAGATGTATGTGTGCTTTACTTCTGAATGGAATGCCATTTGTGAATAATACACATACATAGAAAACAAACTGAAAACATGAACTGGCGGCTCCTTACAGAACTGAGCTGTTTACATAGTTTATTTTACAATGATTTCATTACTAGTGTATATGTATATAGCGATGCAATGTTTAGTACAGTTATGTTTTCTGTTCTTTTGCTACACATCCCATTGGATTTCTATATGTCTGACAGCAGCATAAGCAGTGATAAAAATGTTCCAATGGCTGAGATAGCACAACCATCCACAGCACATTGCAGTAGACAAAGAGTTTACAATTGGAGACAAAAATAATTCACTCTAAAGGACAGCAGCACATATCTTTGTCGAGAGATACAACCCTCCACAGATATTGCATTTATGTCTCCATTCCAGTATTTTGGAGACATTGTTACAAACAGCATGGTAGATAAAATTGTTCCTAACACCAAACTTTACAACACTCAGAAACCAGGAAAGTTGACAAATACTACTGTAAAAGAAGTTGATCAAATGGTGGGAATGTACTTCTGCATGGTGCTTGTAAAAATGAGTGGTATACACCAATACTGAGAAAGTGGTACAGCCTACCCACCAGTATCTACTGTGATGAGAAAAAATCGTTTCAAGTTCCTAGTTGCAAATTCACACTTTGTATGCAATCTGCAAGTTTCAGGTGTTGAAAAAAAGACAAGCTCTGAGCAATCCAACCATGGGTAGATGCTATACGGAACCAACGTCTGCAAATGTAAACTGAAGAATTTGACTCGATAGATGAAATGATGTGTCAATACACTAAAAAGACCAGCCCTTGCCGACAATACATAAAGAGTAAGCCCCATCCATGGGGCTTCAAGAGCTGGGGTCGAGTGAGAGTCGGTGGCATTTTGCATGACTTTGAAGTATACCAAGGTGGTGAGGGTAAGGGGACGGAGTTGGGCCAAGAAGCTAATGTTGTAATCAAGCTAACATCTACTCTACAAGAGAACTGGAGGTACAAAATGTTTGTGTGGCAACTTGTTTATTGTCTTTCCTTCATTTTTGAGTTAAATAAAGACGAGATTTTCTATAAAGGTACTGTTTCAACTAACAGGGTTTTTCATGGTTTGTCAGGGTCTAACCATGATGTAATGACGCAACGTCATGGAGAGCGGTAGTATATTTGCACCAATTAAACGGCATATATCGCCTACTAATCCATCAATCTTAACTGGCTTAATTAGTAAGAGATTGGATTGGCAAACAGGAGAATGCAAGATTTGATATTCTGTGTTACAGATTTTATATTTCAAGGTGTCAATAGCTATAGCTGGACAGACACAGACACACAAAATTTGAGATATATATGTACAATTACCATTTATTGATTCAAAATACTTTTTTTTTACTGGCTCAAATACTTCATAACACTAATGCGGTAATTGCTTATTGTGTAATGTATATTAAAGCAGATATCGAGTATTGCAATAATGGTCTAACAAAAAACTAAGCAATGCAATGTTCTTACTTACCTGGTGTTCAGTTTTGCTAGAGCAGGGATGTGCCATGTAAACAAAGTCTTGCACATAGGCAATTCTCAGCTTTTCCATTGTTTCCACATCTAGCTGACTGATTACTTTACCAGCAGTTGTTTCTTGAAACCAGTTGTCTCCTTTATAAAGATATAATTCATGTGCATTTATTTCAACAGTCTATATACAATGAAGAAATGTCCTTCTACTACCTTTTATGGCATAAATCATAACCTAAACTTAAAAAGTATTTTTTGTATAAACATTTAGTCAGTTTTTGTGCCTAAGCAATACGAGCCATAAAGCTTATAAATTCACACTAAAAACTGCTGCACCGATGAGCAACTTTTATGAATAAAAGTTGGTTGCACATTTAAACAAATTTAGTAATAATAGCATTTTATGGCCAGAAATCAATTTACAAAGTACTATAAGCAATGCAATAGATTTTTTATTGTTCATTTTAACATATTGTGGAAAATTATTCAAGACACGAAAACATCTCACCCGCAAAGCATTTTAGCTTGTTGAGCAAAGTTTGTGAAACACCTTTCAACTCGGTGATTATCGATAAGTTGTTTATTAGTTGGCCAAACACAGATGTATAGTTAAGTCAGCTTCCCAAATGGCATTAGTAACATACTGCAAAGCTAAGCAGCGAATGCAGTATTAATTATTGATGAACCTATGACCCGTTTCATAATTAGTTGATTTGAAGAAGCCAATAAATGGCCAGAACCAAACATGTTCTTCTGCAAAAAAATGGACAGACTTGAATAGGAATAACTTTAACCTGCCTCTAAGTGCCTTTTAAAACATCAACACTAACTGCGTTTTCAACTCAGTTTTACTAATTGTATCCACCTAAATGGTTTTAAACATTGCTTTATAGCCTCAAAACTCTGTGTAAAAAGGAGTTGACATATCTGACTACTTTAACCACTATGTTTTCTCTTTGGTCAATGATTCTAGACGAACAATAGTGTTTTCCAATCTCACTATGGTCTCATTGTCATTTAATTTATCATCCAAAGATCTGTTACTTCTGCTGGACCTTTATCTACATGAAGCTCTTCTTAAATACAGTAATAATTTTAAAATAGCTTAAGTGTTTCCTTTACCTTTTACAAATGACGTGTGAGTCAATGCTGTGATCACCCGTTCTATTGTGTCCTTTACGATCCAAGAGAAGGGAAACTGTGCTTCGAAAACTTGAAAATTTCCAGAGCCTGCCTTATGCACTTTGTAGGACTTTGGCAGTTTCTAGCAAAACGTAAACAAAAATAAACAAACTATATAAATATCTTGTTCTATTATTTTTAACACACAACAGTTATTTATGTTGAAAAAAATGCTATCTTTTTTAAATGTAGCCACACACTGCAAAATAGAAAAACACATCAACTTTGTTGAAATTGTGTGAACTTTAGACTAACAAACGATCAATTCAATTTCCATTTTACAAAATAGAACACCGTGAGCCATCACTGAAAATTGCAAAATATTACAATTACATAATTTAGTTGCAGAAAATGTAAATTTAATAAATAATTAAATTGCTGTTTAAACAAATTTAGCTAGACATTGGGGCCAAAAGCAAGCCCAGTAGTATTGTAGGAGTAAGATATTACACACCGAACTAGGAGTCTGGTTGGCCACAACCTTGGTTAAGCTTTCAAAGTTGAGCCCCAAATCATCAGCTTTTGAGAAAAAGCTCAGCCACAGCTGAACTATTTGAACATTTTCTGTAGGGCTATTTAACAGCTGGAGATTGTGCTGGGGATCTATAAAGGCGATGATAGCTGCGAGAGCTGGTCTAAATGCTTGCTCCAATGCATCTTCGGTTGCATGTCTGAAACCACAAACACAATTGTCAAAATTGTTGACATATTCAAGAAACCTGCATTGCAAAGAGAGTTGTAATACAATCATATCAAAGTTTAACTTAGACACACAGACTTGTGACTGGAGTATTTTTAAACATGGATTAAATTTAAATATTTAATCAAGTTTAGGGTGAGTGCATTTTAGCTAATGGAAACAACTTTTTCAAACAGAACCAGAGTGCTCAGTTAAATAGAAATTATAAAAACGCATATTCACCAAACTATTAAAACTTAAATATTTAAGCTAGCGCTACTTTTAAATTGTTTTGTTGCCAAAGCAAGTTATTTCGAGGTTTTGTTACAGCTGATAGAAGTTATCTCAAGGTTAAAAATTTGTTAAAAAAAGTAGATATATTCTGAAGACATCTATACATAGATGCACTAAAATCTCACTATACGAGAATCTAACATACAAAATATTATAACCAGATACAAAACAACATTAAGACACCAATTTAGAGACAATGTTTTCAAAATTATTTTAAATATTTAGCAAGCTGATTAGATGGCTGTAGAATATTTTAAAATGTTCTTTATTGATATAAAGACCATTTTAAAATATTCTACAGCCATATTACTTGAAATTATATTTATGTGTCAATATACCCTATTGTTTTGTATATACAAACGTATTAACACATACATATCTTACTATACACGCTATCTATCATTTATGTATGTAAACTCAACTTTAAAGCATGTTCAATATTCAGCATAATTTTCTTGTTTTACTTAAAGCTATTGGAGAAGATATAGTTGGTGAAAACACATAAACTGGTCATCAATTCCAAAACTTGTAACATCAATTGTAAATTGACAACTGTAATTGTTGCTGTTGTTACTGTCACAAAAGTAACAACAGCAAACAAAGTTACAGCAAAACACTAATGAAGTTCCAATGTCAAACATCCATTTTCTATTGCTTGTTCTGTCATTGCACAAAACTAATCTCATCTTCAAAGATTTTTTTAAAGCAAATACAATAAATTTCAGTGAATGCTTGAGTTGAATGTTTGTAACCACCTTGGTGGTTTTTTATAAACACATGTATTCAGTCAAACTAAAAATAATGACAACTTTTCATTAAATATTGTAATTACTAAAAGCAAGTGTGAAATTCAAGAAAATTAAGTAAAATTCAAAATCCTAGAATAATTCTTTAAACAATATAAGAACCAATTTTAATCCAGATCAGGAAAATTATTTTTATTAGGAATTTAATAAGTCACTTGCCATGCTTGTCTGTTAGTTTTTCACAAAATTTAATATCAGCAGACAGGTAATAACTATAGGTACTAACCTTTAAAAGAAACATTAGCAGATATTAAATAAATTAGAACCATTCTTTTAGAAAATAATTTTAGCTAGAACTTCCAAAGATGACAAAGAAATTATTACAAGGTTGACTTGTTAGGAAATATGATCACGATGATTATCTTTCTGTAGACTTCAAAGTTTTTTAGCAAGCATTAAAGTTATGTAGAGCACTCACATTAGCAATATGTTTTTAGTAACGTATTATGTTTTTCGGTAAAGTAACACTTTAAGATAAATTCCAGTTAATGTTTACAAATATGCGAAATTTGAAAAATAAAAAATATCAAATGTTGCAAAATTTCTAACAAATATTATTCTCTAGCTGTGCTACTCGGTGTTGCCTGGATAATGAAAAGTTCTTTTTTTGAAATTTGACTTGTATTTAACATATAACAACATTTGCTATTCTAACTTTCAGACTAAATATCATGAGAAAAGCATTTTGTGTAGTTGAAATACTTTAATATAAAACTGAAACAACCGTAAAGATTTTCAAACTGCCAAACAACTGTAGCTTCCAAACTTCATATCTTGAGAAAAAGGTTTTGTGTGGGTCAAATAAATTACAAAAAATAAAACTATGGAAGGGTTTAGATAACAATGTGAAATAATTTGCAAATAATAGCTAAATTAGGCGTTTTACTATGGTTACGATAAAGCATGATGTGATAATGATACAAAGATTACAAACTAGGTAAACAAACTAAAAACCGTGAATATTTTGAATTAATAATAACAACACTTGCATAGAGGTGTGTGTTTAACACTTTCTCTGCCATTCATGTACAAGTTTAGCTATCAGCCTACGGCCAGCCAAATTATCGAAAATTGCAGATATTACTTCATGATGTGTAAACAGTTTTTATTCAATTTCAAACTTTATCTAGAACATCTTCGCCACATATTTGATTTTTCCAATATATTAAAAAACACTGCTATCCAATAAATTCATTGTATCTATACTTTGTGTATTGATAAAACTATGTGAAGCTCCGATTGCTACAAAGCTAAAACGGTCGTCTACAACGTTCTTCACTCTTACAGAATTATTACCTTCACCACCATCAGAATGAGTGCTGCTATTTTTATTATTTGTGTAATTACGAAAATCCGAATCGGCTATAATGTAATCAACATAAGCAATTATTTGTTTTCTAACTTTGGAAGTACTGACATAAAACTTACACAAGAAATGTTCGTTTTTTGTAATTGTAATTCTTGCATAGAAGTGTGTGTGCATGCGGGCTTGTGCCCTCGTGTGCTCTTGTCTGCCAGTCTGCGCGCTTTCGTGTCTGCGTGTCTACGTGTCTGCATGTTTGAAAAAGATTACTGTTCCACCAAAATAAATCCATCAAACTTTGAATATGACGATACTATTATCTCTCAATACTGGCACAATTGTAAAAATGAGATATCATACTTTGTTTGACCGAAAAGAGGGAGAATTTAGAGGCTATTTTTTTGAAAACAACATATGTGTCGGCATGAAAAGAATTGATTTTAACCCCAAATGTAGTAATTGAATCTTATAAAAAATATTTTCAACAGGGGCGCCATAATGCATAGCTGCATTGTTAAAATAATCCGTGTGCGCTGTAGCTAAAGCCGGAGCGACACACATACAACGGGCGCACCAATTTTGAGAATTATATTCGTATAAACAAAGACATCGTACTGAGTGGATGCTACTCTAAAATAATAGCTTTAGCTAAACAATCAATATGACAGATACACGAATACACACACAAACTTTGAGAAGTATATATAAAGATTAAACATTCTGAATCATCAGTACAGCTTAAATTTTATATGAAAGCAAAACAAAGTTTTTTGACTTATTATAAAAGTTTGTGTTTACATTTTAGCCACAAAATAGATAAACGGTAAATTAGGTTGTACACAAAAGAATAATATTTTTACAACAAAATGGTGCATCCAACATTCTTACCGAGTGGTTTCTGACTTCTCTATATTACTCGCTTTGGCAGCATCAGACTTCAACCATTCGCCTTTCTTATTCACACTCACATTTGCATCATCTTGTTCTTTTAGCAGGGTATAGAGATGAGTTAAAAAGGTTTTTTGAGTTTCTGAATAAAAATAATTCAACACTAGATTAGCAGCTGATCAGTAGCTAATAATACAAATTTATGAGTTTAATACAAACGGTTTTTAGAAACATCATCTACATAAGAGGTCAATAATTGATCATTATTGTATCAACTTGTCACTAAGACATGTTCATGGTGTCACAAACTAATTTTTTTGTAATTTTGTTCAGAACGAAAATATGAGAACTTTATAAATATATATAGTAACTCATAATTTATAGTTCAGCTATTTTATCAACTATTAAAGTAAACAGAGAAGCAACATTCTCTGCAAGTCAATTCAATCAGTCAAGTCAATTCTTAAAGTCATTTTTCTGCAGATCAAAGTAGAGTGCCAGGCAATGGTCACAATGTAGCTATTTTGTAGCCTCTATAATTAATTCATAAAAGCTTTTAAATGCAGTCTGAAATGCTCATCACAGCTTAAAACATAACCTATATTTTGACACTTTTTATAAATAGCTTAAAATATTTTTTTCAATATGTATTTGTTATCTGGTTTTTATCATGATAAAACCGAGTTTTATCAAACTTATAGCTATGTTATGATACAACATAAATAAGCCTATGCAGTATAGTGACAATTTACCAAAAGCTGCCTCAACTTTTAGTTTTCATTTAATGTATTTATAGACAATGCCTAAGTTTTATACAAATGCTGTTAATTTTGATATCTGTCCAGCTTCACTACCATTAACCACTCATTAAAATAACTGCATCAAACAGAGTCACAATTTTTGAAGTTTCATTCAAACTACTGTACTTTGAATTAAAGCGTGAAATGGCTAACAAAGAATTAGGAAATGATAGCAAAAGATAATATCAGCTTATACAAGTTTCATTACAGCAGTAATCTTGAACTACTACAATACCTTTGTTTCTTAATAGAAATTTCAATCCAGCAACTCGACCGGACGATGGAGGAGAGGTTATTATGCAAAGTGCTCCATATAGACAGTGTTCCAAAAATGCGACCAAATCTTCAACACCCATGACAGGTTGATCAACTGCTGTATTCTGTACTAGTTCCAGGTCGAAGACCTCTTGCTCAACAGGCAGATAACCTTTCTAAAAAGGGTGAGCTCAGTGATATTCAATAAGTGAGCAGAAAAACAGCTGATTATAGATTCCAGTAGAATTAGTTTGTCATGTATAACCTTTGCATCAAGATGAATGCTCTCCAGGACCTGAACATCTTTCTCATTATATAAGGCTGTTGTTATTGGCTCTCTTGTCAGAGAGTACGCAATTCAAAGTTTATGCTTGCACAACAAAGAATGTACAAGAGTCACAGGAGATTGGCTACTTTCACCCTGTAAGTTACTACATTATTATTGTGAAAAGGGTAGCTAACCGGTAAACCTGTGGTCAGGTATCAAGAATCACTGCATAGTAATCCCTACAGTTAGTTAAAGGCCAATCGTTGCAATAATGTTTGCCATATATAAACCCATATACGAGGTCTGATCCAAAAGTTCTTGGAATGGAATTGTATAAACTTGCATATTTGCACGATAAGAAAACTTATTGCAGTGTTTGTTGAAAAATGCCTTCGAAGTGTTGTCACAAAATTTCGGGTCGCCATGACAACGCCTTCTCACGTGAGCCCACGGTATGTCAAGGTCTTTCGGGTGCATCCAGCGATTTTTAATAAATTTATCGTCTTGTTTAATTTATCAGAACAGCGTATTTGCATTAAATTTTTGGTGAAATTAGGGAAAACAAGTACTCAAACAATTGAAATGGTAAATATTGCTTTTGGAGATGCTGCTCTAAAAAAAACTCAAGGTTTTGAGTGACACAAACATTTTCGTGAAAGTAGAAACAGCACTGAAGATGATGCAAGGTCTGGCAGACCAGTTTTGGCAAAAACTTGCTGGTCAATCGACTGTGTGAGGTCACTAGTTATGGCAGATCGTTGTTTAACTATTAGAGAAACATCTGGAGAGACTGGACTTGGTTTTGGAACTGTTCAAAGAGTTTTAACTGATGATTTGAACATGAAAAGAGTCGCAGCAAAGTTCGTGCCACGTTTGCTAACTGATGACCAAAAGGAGCTCAGGATTCATGCTTGCAACGATTTCAAAGAAGCCTTAATGAAAAAAAGTTTCTTTCGAAGGTAATAACTAGAGATGAGTCTTGGGTGTATGGTTATGACCCAGAGACTAAATTCCAAAGTAGCCAGTGGAAGTCTCCAGGCTCTCCAAGACCAAAAAAGGTGAGGATGTCTCGGTCAGGTGTAAAGACCATGATGATCGCGTTTTTTGATATTCATGGAGTAGTACACGATGAGTACTTACCAAAAGGTACTACTGTGAATCAGTATGTTTACATTAAAACTTTGAGGCATCTCAAGAAAAAAATTAGGCGCAAAAGACCTGAACTGCGGCGTACAGGCTCATGGATGCTGCACCATGATAACGCACCCCCCATACTGCATTCTCTGTGTAGCAGTATTGCACTAAAAACAACATGGTCGTTTTACCATATCTTCTATATTCACTAGATCTGGCTCCCTGTGACTTCTGGCTATTTCGTAAGTTAAAACTTACTATGAAAGGAACCAGATTTGACAGTATTGAGTCAATTCAACTAGCAATAACAAGAGCAATTCGACATTCGATGTCGAATGTCGAATGTCGAATCGACATGTCGATTCAACAAGAATAACAATAACAGCATCGACGCCGACGGCTTTCAGCTCTGCATGTCATCATAGCAGAAGAGGTGGGACAATTGTATTGGTAGCCAAGGAGAGCACTTTGAAGGGGACTAACTAAAAAGGTAAATAGAAGCAACGCGTTTTGAGTTATAGCTCCATTCCTGGAACCTTTGGATCAGACCTCGTATATAAGTAACGCTTTAACATTTTATCTCATGCCATCTGCAGTATAGCTTCAAATGAGTAAAAAGTTCATACTAAAGCACTCTTATCTATCTGTTTACTGTATTATGTTCTACTGAAAAAGTGAAACCATCTCAACCAAACCACAAATAGCATTCAGTCTAAAAGATATATTTATAACTATACAAGTTGTACAGGTAATTTAGCACACGCAGACAGTAAAAATTATTTCAAAATACATTGGGAAACTCTCTGTGCCATTACAATTACATTATATATAACTATTAAAAATTACAGGTTAAAATATATTACAAGTTATTAGTATATTTCTGTTCATTTATACTGCAACTCCATGATTTTTGAAGTTTGAGTGATTTGTAAAAATAATAATGGCTGGAAGATGAAACTTGGCTATTTATAAAATCAGGAAAAAGAGAAGCATAGCTAAAAGCAAATGTTTTGCCAAAAATGATAAAATCTACAAATTATAGCAGGCGGATGAAATTTACTTCAGACTAACTAACTAGAAATTCCTCTGTCATACAGCCACCGACCAAAGTGATAATGCAAAAATAAAGGGTACGGATGGTTGATAAATGCAATATTAGCAGTCAAATGGCACTGCAGTGCAATAGGATAACTGCAATGGTAGCTGTAATGTGCTGAGTGTTATTATGTACAACAAACAGCAATAATGAAAGGAAAAGATTATACGTTTATATCTCTTTCCTGCAATAGGAGAAATGCAATATTACAAGTAAAATGGCAAGCTGCGGTGTAATATAGACAGGCTGGAGGGCCTATATATCATTGGTCATAGCAACCAATATCAAGAAGTTGTGATATATATCTAGATTTCTGTACTTACATGTATATCTAAAAATTTATGCTGAATTTAAAAATCTAAACAGATTTTAGCTGGTTGTCATAGAAATAGACATATATCTATAAAAAGGTGTAGGCCGATTACTTAATTTTGCAGATATTAAAAGTGGCTTTGCAGTACCGCGATATTGGGCACAGCCGCAGTATCATCAACAAAATCTTTAGAAAAATAATAACAGTAACATATTGCACACCATGGGTCACTATATAATTCAATCTTGTAAATTCGAATGATTATTCTTATAACTAAATCTTATAATAATCGTATAAAATCAAATAATTATTCTTAAAGTTGAATATTGTAACCATCTTATAAGAATCGTTAAAAAAATATCATTGCCATTTCCTTTACTTTCACTGCTTTGGACATCAGTTGGAATAACAAAGTACTCATTATAAGTGTCCAAAATGTCAGAGTCCGGTAGAATCGGCAAAAAAGAAACGATTACTTTTCAGTACTTCTACGTTAATTACAAAAATCTTCGGCAGTTGCACAATGCTATAGACTCGTGAATTGTGCACGTTCTTTCTCGTGAAATGTGCACGACTTGATGATTCTACTCTCTGTCGCAGGGCCTTATCGGCTTTTTGTTGGCCGGTCTTAATTTTGAGTTAAAAAGGCTAAAGACTTGTTAAATTTATTATTTATTTATTTTGTATTCTCGTTCTTTGAACGAGAATAAAAACTAAATCAAGTATAAATTTCAAATAAATATCGCAATATGACAAAAGAAATGTTTAAGTGTTGAAACAAACATCTAACCTCAGCTGCAGCTTGTGGAGAGATGCTTTTCAATGAGCTCCTAGATAATCTATAATCAGTGTCATCTCTGTCACTTTCTGATGAGATTGTGGGAACTCTTTGGCTTCATTTTGGTCACCTTCTAATAACCTTAAAGGCTGTACATATGTGGTACTCAGAACACGTCCAATCAAATCTCTTGGGAGAATCTGCATGCAATAGCTTACAGAAGGAAGCTTGAAGGCTGGAGGCTTTGAATCATCAATGTGTACACACTTCAATTTTCCACCTGTACAAAGAAAAATCACCATTCATTAAAATCGCAAATCGACAAGAACGTGACAGCAAAAGCAATCACAGCAAAAGCAGTTTGTACCTGCAGACAAAATATGTAAGAAAATAGATGACGAAACATATATGTAAACATAAACAAGTATTATACATGTATAGGTAGTTGTATATACAAATATGTATGTATATAATGCATACAGATATATATATATATACATATATATATATACATATATATACATATATATACATATATATATATATATATATATATATATATATATATATATATATATATATATATATATATATATATATATATATATATATATATATACTCATGCTACAGACAGTACTGTTTCGGCTATTGAAGCCTCATCAGTGCAGCTCAGAGCT
Organism: Watersipora subatra; assembly: GCF_963576615.1. NCBI lineage: Eukaryota > Metazoa > Bryozoa > Gymnolaemata > Cheilostomatida > Watersiporidae > Watersipora > Watersipora subatra. The sequence continues at coordinate 20,326,196 of NC_088713.1, forward strand.
TAGGCAAGGGACACAAATCCCATTACCAATGAGAGTTGACTTCCTGCCACGAAACAACTAAGTTGCCTCGCAGACTTTAAGAAAGTCAATGTGCTGGCACCAGAGTGCTCAAATCACAAAAGTGATGAGCTTTGCACAAAGGCTAATAGTGCCGCACCTCTCACAGAGTGCTCAACCAAACCGAGGTAAGGGAGCATATACTCATGCTACAGACAGTACTGTTTCGGCTATTGAAGCCTCATCAGTGCAGCTCAGAGCTTAGGCAAGGGACACAAATCCCATTACCAATGAGAGTTGACTTCCTGCCACGAAACAACTAAGTTGCCTCGCAGACTTTAAGAAAGTCAATGTGCTGGCACCAGAGTGCTCAAATCACAAAAGTGATGAGCTTTGCACAAAGGCTAATAGTGCCGCACCTCTCACAGAGTGCTCAACCAAACCGAGGTAAGGGAGCATATACTCATGCTACAGACAGTACTGTTTCGGCTATTGAAGCCTCATCAGTGCAGCTCAGAGCTTAGGCAAGGGACACAAATCCCATTACCAATGAGAGTTGACTTCCTGCCACGAAACAACTAAGTTGCCTCGCAGACTTTAAGAAAGTCAATGTGCTGGCACCAGAGTGCTCAAATCACAAAAGTGATGAGCTTTGCACAAAGGCTAATAGTGCCGCACCTCTCACAGAGTGCTCAACCAAACCGAGGTAAGGGAGCATATACTCATGCTACAGACAGTACTGTTTGTAGCATGAGTATATGTAGCATGTTTGTAGCATATATATATATATATATATATATATACTATATAAACGGCAATCGTTGTCTGTCTGTGTATCCGCCTTATAGCGCGATCTTTCCTATTATCGTCATACGAATTTCGATCGTACGAAGTGAATTGAATTAATATGAGTAGTAACAGTAAATAAATTATAAAGCGATCTTTCTTTTTCCATTCGGTCGTACGGAGCCAACTGAATTGGCATGAGTAGTAAATATTGTAATTTCGGACTATTAGCCGCTAATTTTGTCTGACGATTTGAGCCAAGCCTCTTACATAAAGGTGCGGCAATTCCGTTGTTTTTCTTTCATCGCTAGGGCGCATTAACCGAAATCTTCGGTTAGCACGCCTCTTTACAGTGTCCAATGGCAGTGCTCTGTTTTAAAAAGCAAAGTTGTTGTTGTGTTAAAACGCACCGTCCTGAGTTCTGCTGCCTATACAAAGGTGTCTATACAGCTATATAAATGTTCTACTAATTAAATAAAATAAATTAATAAGTAGTTATTTACGTGCAATTAATATTTACTGCCAACGTGTACTAAGAAGGTCACGTAAAAGTTTGTTTCATGCGGATACAGAAGAAAACGCAGTTCTCAGTTTTCAACTACTAAATTACCACATCAAAAAGGTAAGCGTTTCTTATTCAAAGTGTATTGTCTATGAATTGCCACACTTTCAATACATAACCCTTTCACTGGCGTCCATATACTAATTTAGCTATCAGCCTATTGCCAGCCATTTTGCTGATATTCCTTCAAATGTATACAATATATTTCAATTTCAAACTCCATCTAGAACGTTTGTTTTGGTTATATATTTCCTTTTGCCAACATGTTAACAAGCACTGCCATGCAAAAATTCATTGTATCTATACTTTGTGCATTGATGAAGCGATGTGAAGCTACAAAGCTAATACGATCCTCTACCAAGTTCCTTATTCTTACAAAACCACTACTTTCACCACCATCAGAGTCAGTGCTGCTATTGCTATTTTAATTATCTGTGTAATCGCAAAAATCTGAATGTCACCAACATAAGTAGTTATTTGTTTTCTAACTCATTTAATCATTTAACTCTTTTTAACTCATTTAATGAACTTGCACAAACAATGTTCGTTTTTACGTTGGATATTCTCAAACAAAGATTTAAAATTAAACTTTAGGCTAATTTTATAGAGAACTCTTATGGCAACACTGTCACTACCATAAAAGTTCTAAAGACTGTTGGTTATGTTATTAATGAATAATAAAATTCAGTTACTAGCAATTGCTGGTAAAATCGCAAAAATGCGTCTACGCGGTCGACCATAAAAAACGCATAAATGAGTCTACTTTAGTGAAGGGGTTCATTTCCTTCCGCAGCCAAGTTACTTTTACTTTTTTTCAGCTACGAGTACACAGTACTACAGCTACTACAGAACTTGTATGGGTACTGCTAATTCGTTTTACCTACTAAATTTCTACTTCAAAAAGGTAAGTACTTCTCATTCAATGTTGTTGCGTATTGTCTATAAATTGCCACACCTCAACTACTTAATTTCGTTGGATTTGCCACCATTCGTGATAGTGGGACAAGTTCATTTTTTTCAGCGGCTGAGTTACTAATTTTTTCTCCGAGGGTTGCGATAGGCGATGGTGAAAAGAAAGAGAGCAGCTTGTATTGACTTACTGTCACCAAGCTTTAGCCATGACCAGCAATCCTTTGCGTGCACAAAAGTAGGCACAAGCCGAAAACTGTTTGTTCATACACATTTTTGTTTCTACAAACAAAAGTGTTGTCTATTCGCAAGTGTTGTGTTGAACTACCATTGTGTTATTGTTATGTAATGATATGTTCTTTATGTTCTGCTATACCACATGCAGCATTTTCTAACATATTTTCAGTATATATATATATATATATATATATATGTATATATATATATATATATATATATATATATATATATATATATATATATATATCTTCATGCATTTGTTTTCCTTATTGCATTTCATACAAAGGCTATCATTTTGACACTATGTTTTATTATTGTAAGGTGCTAATGCTGTATCTGCCTTGACATCATACTGTCTGTGCTGCTATACATATAAATTTAATCGATACAACCTCATTACTGTTCGTATATACTGTAGTGGATGGCGTCCCCTCACATTTAGCCAAGCCGTTGTACATCCGAGTCAAGCATAGCCAAGCCAGAGCCGTACCGTCTGAAGACCGAGCCGAGCTGGACCGAGCTAAGCCGGCCCGAGCCGTGCCGAGTCTAACCAAGCAGAACAGGGGCGGAGTTTAGCAGCTATATAAGCCCGAACATTAGTCTAGTAGAGCAGAGCTGTTCTGGGCCTGTTCATTGCTTGCCACTTGATTCATTTCTTGTACATCTTGATGAACTAAGCAGAAATATATGTATTGTACTCATGCACGAGTCTTGTACTAGTGGAGGAAAGTGAAGGTCGCACAAAACCTTTACAATACCATGTCAAAACACAGGCTATAGATGAAAAACTGGTGAGCTATGAGTAGTGTTTTAAGCATGTAGTCTCCATTCAATAAATGCTGGCGATAGCAAAATATTTTGTATAGTTTTTTAAAAGATGCAAAACTTTAATAATGTTAGTTTGAAGAAGTTCAGTTTGCCTAGCAATGTCAATTTCATTATCAGTTCTCTGTACACAATTAGTGCAAATCCGATTTGTATGGTTTGAGACTGATGCATTGCAGAGTAGCTGTAAAATGTATTGCAGGTTTCCATTGTTCTCCCCAACTTTAATGACATATATGACTGCATATGTGTATTCATAGTGTGATCAGGGCAAAGAATTTCAGTAAACTGCATCTTTGGAGTTGTTTTGCAGTATGAAAGACAACTCTCGAAAAACCTTGTGCTGTACACGGAACGGGTAAAACGTTTATTGTTATGTCATGCTTGCTTGAAGTAACATAATATTATTGTTATGCTATGATATGTCCTTCATGTTGCGCTATACCTACATATTATCTACATGCAGCATTTCCAACATATTTATTCAGTATATATATATATTTTCATGTATTCCTTTTCCTTTCTGTATCTTGTAGAAAGGCTATTATGTTGATGTTATGTTTTATTTTTGTAAGGTGCTAATGCTATATCTGCCTTGACATCATACTGTCTGTGCTGTTATACAGAACAGACAGTATGATGTAAATTTTACTGATAATAAATTTTATCAACACAACCACATTACTGTAGCACTGTTTGTGAACACCATGTCAAAAAAGAGGCTATAGACAAAGAGCTAGTGAGCCATGATTAGTGTTTCAAGCGTGTAGGAGTCTCCATTCAATAAGTGCTGTTGGTAGCTCAGCAGTGCAATAGCAAAATGATTTGTAGAATTTTTTGAAAAACGCAAAACTTTTCAATACTGCCAGTTTGAAGAAATTCAGTTTGCCTAGCCATGTCAACTTCATCATCAGTTTTCTGTACAAAAATAGAACAAATCCAATTTGAGTGGTTCGAGACTGATGCATTGTAGACTAGCTGTAAAAAACAGTGCAGATTTCCATTGTTCTTCCCAAGATTATTGACATGTATCACTGCATATGTGCATGCATAATCTGATCGGCGCAAACATTTCGGTAGGCTGCATATTTTGAGTTGTTTTGAGGCGATTGAGGGCGAAGGGATTGATTGCGAGGCGAGTGCGAGGCAATTGATTGCAATATGATTGAGTTCAAAGCAAGTTCAAGCAAGCGATTGTCAACTGTGAGGCGGATAAAGACCGATCGGTCGAGTCGGGGACTCAGCAGCGAAAGCGTGCAATCGTCAACTACTAATATAGGCGGGTATGAAGGATGCATGAATCCGTTAATGGATTACATGCATCTAGCCGTAAAACGCATTGTAGATTTCCATTGTTCTTTCAAACATTATTGACATGTATGACGGCATATGTGTATGCTTAGTCTGATCAGCACAACAATTTCAGTAGGCTGCATCTTTTGAGTTGTTTTACAGTATGAAAGAAAACTATCAATAAACTTCTTGATGTACAAAAACCTGTTCACCTGGACGAGGAATGCAGCTAGTATATATATATATATATATATAAATACATATATAAATATATATATAAATATATAAATATGTATTTAAATATATATATAAATAAAAATATACATAAAAAAAAAATATATATATATATATATATATATATATATCTAGTGGAAATCTTTTGACTAAAAAAGTGCTCAATGCCGTAAAGGTACGCCAACCACAAGTCACTTTCATCAATAGCAATAAAAAATCAGCAACCAGGTTAGGCGAACATGTATGGTCCCTCAAAGATAAAAACATCATGCATACCATCAACTGGAATATTATCCACAGATCAGCAGCTTACAATAATGGTGCCAAGAAGTGCGAACTGTGCCTGTGGGTAATATTCTAAATTAGGTACAAGCCACATATGGCGACGCTGAACCAGAAATCCGAAATGGTATCTAAGTGTAGACACTCAAGTAAATTTTTGCTAATAAACAATTAATAGATTAGCTTTTCTCAACCCATTTATTGTTTAAAATTTTATTACTTTGCCTTTGTACTTTTACTACTGCCATCAATTTGTGAATTTACAGTGCTTGCATGCGTCATTATAAGATCACTGCCTAGCTCAGGCATGGGCAAACTACGGCCTGGGGGACACATGCGGCCCGTTAAACTTTTTAATCCGGCCCGCTGAACTTGAAGAAATTAAATAAATTAACTTTGAAATAAATAAGCCATAACTGTCACGAACCACTTTTATCGTATTAACTAGGTATATCAAACACGTTGATTCCGATTTTGTATTCAAAATAAAGAATAGTCTACTTACTTTCAGTGTAGTGAAGGCTTTTTACAGCGTTTTAATTTTGGTCTCGAAAACAACACGATCGCCATAACAAGCTCCGTCCAAAATTACGTTACGAAACCTAGCTTTATAGGAACAAAAGTTGCGTAGGGATGTTTAGACCGATTTAGAATAATAGAGATGGGTGTTTTAAATACCATTAATATCTAAATTCAGCCTTAAAAATAATATCAGTCTGAAAGGTAGATACGCTATTTAGCATTGCATATTTTAAAAAGCATGATACCAACGCTAGCTTGTGATAAAACCGCGCTTTTTGAGCTCATTTTTTTCGTCGTTCAGCCCATTTAAACATCATGTAACAAGCTACGAGCAATTTTAAATAGTTTATATACCTTTCATAAAAAAAATGAAATTATTTTACAGGCTGGATTTAGATAATAATGGGTTTTAAGACACCCATCTTTATTATTCTAAATCGGACTTGTAATTCTAAATGGGCGGAGCTTGTAATGCCGATTGTGTTGTTTTCGAAACGGATATTGAAACGCTTTATAAAAGCCTAAATGACTTTGAAGGTTAGTTGCCTAATCTTTATTTTGAGTACAAAATCGGAATCAGCGTGTCTGATTTACCTAGTAAATACGATAAAAGTTGTTCGTGACAGTTATGGTTTAATGTTTTATTTTCCCTGCAATTCTAATGTGTTCCCACTAGATGGCGCATTCTAGATACATTGACTTTGTTGAGGTTCTGCATATTACGGTTTATATCTATATTACGGTATATATACTCCACGTTTGCTTTTTGACCCCTCAGCCCTTCTGTAAAAATGAGCGGACCTAAGAAAAGGAAAGTGGACAGAGAATGTCGAGTGTTCAAAAAGGAGTGGACAACTAAATATCTTTTCACTGAACACCGATCATCTGTTGTATGCCTGATATGTCAGGAAACTGTGGCGGTTTTTAAAGAATATAATATTAGCCGTCACTTTACTACAAAGCATGCTAACTATGCTAGCAAGCTATCAACAAAAGAACGGGAAGCTACTGCTCAGAAGTTGGCGGCTAATTTACAGGCTCAACAAAACTTTTTTCACCGCCAAACTGCCATTCAGGAGTCAAGTACCAAGGCCAGTTTTATGCTTTCATTCAAACTGGCAAAGGCCAGCAAGCCTCTGTCTGAAGGCGAGTTTGTAAAAGAGTGTATGGTGGAGACAGCAAGTGTCGTGTGCCCAGAGAGCAAAGACAAGTTTGAAAAAATCAGTTTATCGCGCAGGACAGTGACTCGCCGTGTGGAACTAATAGATGAAGATATCACCAGCAACTTAAATAAAAAAGCGGAGTCATTCACATTATATTCATTAGCACTGGATGAAAGCAACGATGTCAAAGACACTGCTCAGCTCCTCATTTTTATCCGAGGGATTAACGACACTTTTGAAATAACAGAGGAGTTTTTGACAATGGAGTCTCTGAAAGGACAAACACGGGGAGAAGACTTGTATGACCGGGTGTCTGCTGTCATCGAAAATATGAAGCTCCCTTGGAGCAAACTTATCAACGTCACCACAGATGGATCTCCGAATTTAACGGGGAAAAACGTTGGCCTGCTGAGGAGAATCCAGAATAAAGTCAAAGATGAAAATCCTGACCAGGATGTTATTTTTCTCCACTGCATCATCCACCAGGAATCTCTATGTAAATCGGTATTACAGCTGAATCATGTTGTAAATCCTGTCGTGAAACTCGTCAACTTTATTCGTGCAAGGGGACTTCAGCACCGTCAGTTCATTACGTTTCTGGAGGAAACTGATGCGGATCACCAGGACATGCTTTATCACTCCCGAGTCCGCTGGTTAAGTTTGGGCAAAGTGTTTCAACGAGTGTGGGAGCTCAAAGAGGAGATTGGTGCATTTTTAGAGTTACAGGGAACGGTTGACGAATTTCCTGAGCTGAGCAACAAGAGCTGGCTGTGTGACTTTGCGTTTGCTGCAGACGTATTTTCACACATGAATGAGCTCAACATGAAACTACAGGGGAAGAATCAGTTTGTGCAGGACATGTACACAAACGTGAAAGCCTTCAAATCCAAGCTGGTTTTATTCTCCAGGCAAATTTTAAATAAGTCGTTCACACATTTTCCCACACTAGCCACGCTGAAAGAGGCTCGCGCAAAAGTGAAGAAATACGGCGAGTCACTAGATGCGCTGCACAGAGAATTCTGCCGTCGGTTTTCTGATTTTGAAAAAATTGACAAGTCACTTCAGTTGGTGGCCTGTCCCCTGTCACAAGACTCTGAAGCAGCTCCAGAGGAGCTGCAGCTCGAACTGATCGACCTTCAGTCCGACCCAGTCTTAAAAGAGAAGTTCAACTGTCTGAAACTGAATGACTTTTATGCTTCACTCAATGAAGCCGCATTTCCAAATCTCCGGAGGACAGCGCAGAAGATGCTGGCGTTGTTCGGCTCGACCTACGTGTGTGAACAGACGTTCAGCATCATGAACATCAACAAGGCCAGCCACAGATCCCAATTAACAGACCAACACCTCAGATCCATCCTGAGAATTGCTACAACTAAACTCACTCCAGACTTTGATGCGCTGGCTAAAAAGGGAGACCAACAGCACTGTTCCCACTGAAAGTAAAAGTTTCTCTTTTGTATTATGTAAAAAATGCTTTGGAAAATAATTAGTTCAGTAAGCCTTATATGTTACATGTCATTTCTGTTAAAGAGCGCACATAAGTGGTGCGCAAATGAACGCACTTTCTCAAAACAAACAATGTGCACCAGATCAAATATAACGCTTTCCGCAGTGGCGCATTATCAATGTTCCGTCCTTGCGTTGATCGTTGTTGACTTTTGGCACTGGAGACACAAACTGAATAAAAGGAGCAGGATAAGTACACCTGAATCTCTTACTGTTTTTGAAATAAATACAGTCAGGAGGAGAGTGATGATGATATCCAGAAGGTAACAGAACTTGCAGTGCTTTAAAATGGAAATTGTTCGTAACAAAAAGATTATTTTTTATTCATTTAATTTTCAGTGTTTTAAGACTCATTTCAATAAATAGCTAAATACTGTGGGGCTTTAGAGACGGATCTTTTGTTGTAATGCTTTTGTTCATTATCATTTGAAATTAAAGCACATGTTTTCTCCATATTCCATGATATATATTTTTTTCTCCTGTGAGGTGGGGTTACCAAAACACTCCATCTATCTGCTCCTGGTCCGGCCCCTCTGTCAAAATTTAGAACCCATTGTGGCCCACGAATCAAAAGGTTTACCCACCCCTGGCCTAGCTTGTATGTTCTTACGTATATATAAGCTTCTGAGCATAAATTAATGTCACCTGATGAGTGTTTTTAAACACGAAACAATTAGTAGTGTACATCTAATAGTCAAAACTCTTATCTTCTTATAAATTATTCTATATATATATATATATATCTATTTTTTTTGTCCTCCATCGATGTATTTGTCCATCTATATCTATTAAAATCTTAAAGAAAAAATCTGTAAGGCCGAAGATTTGATCTCAAAACCCCCCGTTCACCAGGCCAACACCTTACTAACTAATCCACATGAGCTTCATAGCTTCGTGTGGCAATATATTTCACTCTATGGGTGCAAAAAGGTTACCGCTTTTGGTCACAAGGCAAAGTGATAGCATAACGTCACAAGAAGTCAAATGTCTTATTAAGCCTATATAGTAAGCCTACTCAACTTATCCATCGGCATTTGGCCAGGCTAATAGCAAGTGGCAGCAACTATCATTACCTCTCACTATTTATAAACTGTTTTTATTACCCCGGCAACACTGGTTAGTTAGTACATACACATATATATATATATATATATATATATAATTTGTTTCCTCACCCCGGATACCCCGTATGGGTGGTAAATTCTGCTCTAACTCGGGTCTCCTACCAGAAACCTGGGAGTTTGAGCACTCGCCTCAAGATCTTAGCTGTTTCCAATAGCGCACTTTTCTGCAACTGACCTGAGTTGATTGTTGTTGGTATTTAGGCAAGCCACATTTTATGCGCTGGTGTTATTGCGCCCAGTTCCCCAATGACTACTGGGATTACAGTTGTTCTTACATTCCAGCATTTTTCAATCTCTTCTCCAAGAGGGAGATTTTTTTCTACCTTTACTTTTTTTTTGCTGGCTATATTGTAGTCTTTGGGTACTGCTATATCTAGTATAGTAGCCCTCTTGTTTTCCTTGTCTACCACCACTATATCTGGTTGGTTTGCTAGGACATGCTTGTCAGTTCGAATGTAGAAGTCCCAGAGGATCTTTGCGCGGTCATTTTCATTGACCTTACCAGGAGCTTCCCACCAGTGTTGTGGTTTATTAAGGCCATACTCATCACATAGACTTCTATACAGAACACCTGCGACATTATTATACTGCTCAGTGTATGCGTTTCCTGCTAGCTGCTTGCATCCACTAATGATGTGTTGGATGGTCTCAGGTGCATCTTTGCACAGTTTGCATCTAGGATCATCTCTAGTGTGATAGATTTTCGTTTGAAGTTGCCTTGTTGGGAGCACTTGCTCCTGGGCTGCCATGATTAGCGACTCTGTATTGGCCGTTAGGTTTCCTTTGTTCAGCCACATATATGTCTGGTGAAGATCGCCAACTTTAGATATTTGTTGGTGGTAAGCACCATGAAGAGGTTTCGTGTGCCAGTCAATTTCCTCATCATCAGGGCGTAGGTCCGTTGTAAGAGCAGCCGATTGAATTTCAGCTAGCAACTTATCTAAAATGGCCATGGAGGCTGCATATGCTTTGATGCTTTGCTCCTCCTCTTTCACTGTCTGCTGTACACTTTTGAGTCCTCTACCGCCATCTTTCCTATCAAGATACAATTTAGTAGTATCAGATTTTGGGTGGAGTGCTCCATGCATGGTCAACAGTTTACGAGTTGCTATATCTGTTTCTTTGATGGCTTCTTCAGTCCACTTTATTGTGCCTGCTGGATATCTTATTACTGGCAGTGCGTAGGTATTTATTGCCATGATTTGGTTCTTGGCATTGAGCTGGCTCCGTAAGACGTGCCGAAGGCGTTTCTTGTATTCGGTAATGGCTTTGTGACGTACCTCGGCTTCGTGGTTGATGCTGCTTTGCATAATCCCCAAGTACTTGTACCCTTCTTCTATATCTTTGATGGTACCATTTGGCATTCTTAGGCCATCTGTGAGCATAGAATGGCCTTTCTTAAGAATTAGCCTTCCACATTTCTCAATACCGAAGGTCATTCCTATGTCCTTGCTGTATACATGAGTGAGGTGTGTTAGCGAATCAATTTCCCTTTCTTTGTTAGCGTACAGCTTGATGTCATCCATGTAGAAGAGGTGGTTTATCTTGGTGCCACTCTTAAACTGGTACCCATATTGAGTCTCCTCCAGCATATTGCTTAGAGGGTTTAGGCATTTGCAGAAGAGCAGCGGTGATAAGGAGTCACCTTGATAGATGCCTCGCTTAATTTGTACACTCGCCAGCTTTTTGCCATTAGCCTCCAGTTCCGTCTTCCATTTGGTCATTGACATTTTGATGAATGCCACAAGAGCAGGGTGAACATTGTACATACTGAGGCACTCAAGTATCCAACTATGGGGAATTGAGTCATAGGCCTTTTTGTAGTCAATCCAAGCCATGGCAAGATTGGTTTGCCTTTTCCTGCTGTCTTGACAGACTGTCCGATCCGCCAGTAACTGATGTTTGGCTCCTCGGGTGTTGCGCCCAATTCCTTTCTGAGCACTGGTCATATAGTGACTCATGTGCTCTTCCAGTTTGTCTGCAACTATTCCTGAGAGCAGTTTCCAAGTGGTGGGCAAGCATGTTATTGGTCGATAGTTTTTGGGAATCGGCCCCTGCTTTGGATCTTTTATCAGAAGTACAGTTCGTTCTTTGGTCAGCCATTCTGGATGGTCACCTTGTTCTATTAGGCATTCTATCTGCTTAGCCATTCTAGTGTGAAGTGATGTCAATTTCTTTAACCAGAAGGCTTGAATCGTGTCATGGGCAGGTGCTGCCCAGTTCTTCATACGCTGCACTCTGCACTTGATGTCCTCTTTGCTGATGGTGAGTCCTTGCTGAGCCACAGTGTGTTGATGGCTCTCTCTAAGCCTCTTCAGCCAATTTGCAGTGGTGTAATGAGTAGTCTCTTTCTCCCAGATGTCCTTCTAGAACTTTGAAGTGCTAGATTGGGGAGGCTCAGACAGTGGCCTCTGCAGTTCACCTTTGAACTGGGAATACACTCTAGATGGATTATTAATGAACAGTTTGTTCATTCTCTTGTTATCCCGCTCTTTGGTGTACCGCTTCAGTCGTGCCGAGAGTGCTACTAGCTGCTGTTTGGCAGATTCTAAAGCTTCTATTGTGGCTTCCCTTTTTGGACGCTCCAAACTGTGGTTAGATCTCTCACTGAGCCTACTAACTTTCTTGCGCAAGTCCTTGATCTTATCTTGTAGCCTCAGCTGCCAAGATGGAATGGCTTGAAGCCTTCTTGGCAGTGGCTTAATATCCATCTCCTCCAAGATGACGGTTGCTGTACTGTAGATTAAGGCATTAGTCTCACTGATTGATCCAGTTGAGATTGACTCCAGTGCCAGCTTAATGTCTTCTAACAGCTTCTTAGGTATGGCCTTGCTAACTCTTCGTAGTGGTACCCTGCTTCCATAATCATTAGCAGCTGACATCTTGTTGATGATATTTTCCGCAAGCTCTCTCATCCTTGGGTCAAGGTCCAAGTGCATGTCTTCTTCAACCTGTGAGTCAACACATGATCGTGTATGCGTGACAGTGTGTGTTGACATGCACTCCTCGTTGGTTGAGGTTACTTGGATGAACTGTTCCCTAATTTCATCTACCTCAAGTTCCGATATGAGGTGCCGCTTGATTATGTTACTCCTCTGAGCTACAAGTTGCTTAGCGGTTAGTGGCAATTCAGGGCGCATGTTTATCCACAGTTGACGCATCCTTCCCATGTAGCCCCTCTTTTGAGGTACACTCATAAAATAGCACTGCATAAGGTCCGTGTTATCAGTCCGAGTCCATTTCATCCGCTTTTAACCTGTAGCCCATTCTTCATTGCCTTGTCCTGGTTCAGCTACAGGCAGCGCGGCCCTTGTTTGATCGGGCGACGTCCAAGCCAGCATTGCTTTGGTTATATCACTCATCATCATAGAGGTTGTAGACATTATACAAGCAAGGGTCTTGTCTAAGGACCACCAGAAAAGTGCAGTTGTTGGAGTTTGAACCGAGGACCATCACGGTCCCGATACCTTACCAACTGCGCTATCTGTCCTGTATTTTATATATATATATATATATATATATATATATATGTATATATATACACACATATACATGATCATACATGTAACCAGTTTAATAGTGTTGGCTTTACGTACAAAGCGTTCAACTCAAAAAGAGGGGCTAGAATAAAACAAGTTATAGAGTGACTAAACTTTTATTAAACTTTTACAATATGGTTTAATAATGACTGGCAATAAAATTAAACTCACAGCTACAGAAAACCACAAATCCAATGTTGTAAAACAGTTGATACATATATATATATACAATGTATATATATACAATGTATATATATACAATGCATATACATAAAGGACAGATAGCGCAGTTGGTAAGGTATCGGGACCGTGATCATTAGGTCCTCGGTTCAAACCCCAACAACTGCACTTTTCTGGTGGTCCTTGGACAAGACCCTTGCTTGTATAACGTCTACAACCTCTATGGTGAGTGCAATAACCAAAGCCATGCCGGCTCGGACGTCGCCCGGTCAAACAAGGTCCGCGCTGCCTGTAGCTGAACCAGGACAAGGCAGTGAAGAATGGGCTACTGGTTCAAAACGGATGAAATGGACTCGGACTGATAACATGGACCTCATGCAGTGCTACTTTATGAGTGAACCTCAAAAGTGGGGCTATATGGGAAGGATGCGGCAACTGTGGATAAACATGCGCCCTGAATTGCCACTAACCACTAAGCAACTTGTAGCTCAGAGGAGTAATGTAATCAAGCGGCACCTCATATCGGAACTTGAGGTAGATGAAATTAGGGAACAGTTCATCCAAGTAACCTCAACCAACGAGGAGTGCATATCAACACACACTGTTACGCATACACGATCATGTGTTGACTCACGGGTTGAAGAATACATGCACTTGGACCTTGACCCAAGGGTGAGAGAGCTTGCGGAAAATATCATCAACAAGATGTCAGCTGCTAATGATTATGGAAGCAGGGTACCACTACGAAGAGTTAGCAAGGCCATACCTAAGAAGCTGTTAGAAGACATTAACATGGCACTGGAGTCAATCTCAACTGGATCAATCAGTGAGACTAATGCCTTAAGCTACAGTTCAGCAACCGTCATCTTGGATGAGATGGATATTAGGCCACTGCCAACAAGGCTTCAAGCCATTCCATCTTGGCAGCTGAGGCTACAAAATAAGATCAAGGACTTGCGCAAGAAGGTTAGTAGGCTCAGTGAGAGATCTAACCACAGTTTGGAGCATCCAAAAAGGGAAGCCACAATAGAAGCTCTAGAATCTGCCAAACAGCAGCTAGTAGCACTCTCGGCCCGACTGAAGCGGTACACCAAAGAGCGGGATAACAAGAGAATGAACAAACTGTTCATCAATAATCCATCTAGAGTGTATTCCCAGTTCAAAGGTGAACTGCAGAGGCCAATGTCTGAGCCTCCCCGATCTAGCACTTCAAAGTTCTAGAAGGACATCTGGGAGAAAGAGACTACTCATAACACCACTGCAAATTGGCTGAAGAGGCTTAAAGAAAACCATCAACACACTGTGGCTCAGCAAGGACTCACCATCAGCAAAGAGGACATCAAGTGCAGAGTGCAGAGTATGAAGAACTGGGCAGCACCTGGCCATGACATGATTCAAGCCTTCTGGTTAAAGAAATTGACATCACTTCACACTAGAATGGCTAAGCAGATATAATGCCTAATAGAACAAGGTGACTATCCAGAATGGCTAACCAAAGGACGAACTGTACTTCTGATAAAAGATCCAAAGCAGGGGCCGATTCCCAAAAACTATCGACCAATAACGTGCTTGCCCACCACTTGGAAACTGCTCTCAGGAATAGTTGCAGACAAACTGGAAGAGCACATGAGTCACTATATGACCAGTGCTCAGAAAGGAATTGGGCGCAACACCCGAGGAGTTAAACATCAATTACTGGTGGATTGGACGGTCTGTCAAGACAGCAGGAAAAGGCAAACCAATCTTGCCATGGCTTGGATTGACTACAAAAAGGCCTATGACTCAATTCCCCATAGTTGGATACTTGAGTGCCTCAGTATGTACAATGTTCACCCTGCTCTTGTGGCATTCATCAAAATGTCAATGACCAAATGGAAGACGGAACTGGAGGCTAATGGCAAAAAGCTGGCGAGTGTACAAATTAAGCGAGGCATCTATCAAGGTGACTCCTTATCACCGCTGCTCTTCTGCAAATGCCTAAACCCTCTAAGCAATATGCTGGAGGAGACTCAATATGGGTACCAGTTTAAGAGTGGCACCAAGATAAACCACCTCTTCTACATGGATGACATCAAGCTCTACGCTAACAAAGAAAGGGAAATTGATTCGCTAATACACCTCACTCAGGTATACAGCAAGGACATAGGAATGACCTTCGGTATTGAGAAATGTGGAAGGCTAATTCTTAAGAAAGTCCATTCTATGCTCACAGATGGCCTAAGAATGCCAAATGGTACCATCAAAGATATAGAAGAAGGGTACAAGTACTTGGGGATTATGCAAAGCAACATCAACCACGAAGCCGAGGTACGTCACAAAGCCATTACCGAATACAAGAAACGCCTTCGGCACGTCTTACGGAGCCAGCTCAATGCCAAGAACCAAATCATGGCAATAAATACCTACGCACTGCCAGTAATAAGATATCCAGCAGGCATAATAAAGTGGACTGAAGAAGCCATCAAAGAAACAGATATAGCAACTCGTAAACTGTTGACCATGCATGGAGCACTCCACCCAAAATCTGATACTACTAAATTGTATCTTGATAGGAAAGATGGCGGTAGGGGACTCAAAAGTGTACAGCAGACAGTGAAAGAGGAGGAGCAAAGCATCAAAGCATATGCAGCCTCCATGGCCATCTCAGATAAGTTGCTAGCTGAAATTCAATTGGCTGCTCTTACAACGGACCTACACCCTGATGATGAGGAAATTGACTGGCACACGAAACCTCTTCATGGTGCTTACCACCAACAAATATCTAAGGTTGGCGATCTTCACCAGACATATATGTGGCTGGACAAAGGAAACCTAATGGCCAATACAGAGTCGCTAATCATGGCAGCCCAGGAGCAAGTGCTCCCAACAAAGCAACTCCAAACAAAAATCTATCACACTAGAGACGATCCTAGATGCAGACTGTGCAAAGATGCCCCTGAGACCATCCAACACATCATCAGCGGATGCAGGCAGCTAGCAGGTAATGCATACACTGAGCGGCATAATCATGTCGGAGGTATTGTGTATAGAAGTCTACGTGATGAGTATGGCCTTAATAAACCACAACACTGGTGGGAAGCTCCTGGTAAGGTGAATGAAAATGACCGCGCTAAGATCCTCTGGGACTTCTACAGTGAAACTGACAAGCATGTCCTAGCAAACCAACCAGATATAGTGGTGGTAGACAAGGAGAACAAGAGGGCTACTATAATATATATAGCAGTACCCAATGACTACAATATAACCAGCAAAGAAAAAGAAAAGGTAGATAAATATCTCCCTCTTGGAGAAGAAATTGAAAAATGCTGGAATGTAAGAACAACTGTAATCCCAGTAGTCATTGGGGCACTGGGCGCAATAACACCGGCGCATAAAATGTGGCTTGCCCAAATACCAACAACAATCAACTCAGGTCAGTTGCAGAAAAGTGCGCTATTGGGAACAGCTAAGATTTTGAGGCGAGTGCTCAAACTCCCAGGTCTCTGGTAGGAGACCCGAGTTAGAGCAGAATTTACCACCCATACGGGGTATCCGTGGTGAGGAACCAATTTTTTTTAAATATATATATATTTATATATGTATATATATATTTATATATATATATATATATATATATATATATATATATATATATTAGCCTTTGTGCAAAGCTCATCACTTTTGTGATTTGAGCACTCTGGTGCCAGCACATTGACTTTCTTAAAGTCTGCGTGGCAACTTAGTTGTTTCGTGGCAGGAAGTCAACTCTCATTGGTAATGGGATTTGGGTCCCTTGCCTAAGCTCTGAGCTGCACTGATGAGGCTTCAATAGCCGAAACAGTACTGTCTGTAGCATGAGTATATATATATATATATATATATATATATATATCTGCTAGCTGAATTTCCAGTGTTGCTTCGGTATTAAAAATCATCTTATTAACAATAAAAGCTAATGTAGTTACTTGCCATTTACCATTAGCCTGGCACATTGCCCATGGATAATTTGAGTAAGCTCACTAATAAGAGCTAACTACTTGCTCTCATGATTGAGCACGCATAAAATTAGGCTTCCGCTCTCTGATGTTGTGCCATAATGAAAAGCGGGAGGGTATCTGCAACCATATAACAACATATATTACTTAATGAATCCATCAAGCTTTTGTGGCTTAAGTAGTAAAGGATTGAACTGACAAACAAGAAGGTATGTAGTTAAATCAAAATTTTAATAGCAATAGGTGAACATACACAGACACAAAAACACACACAAAAAAGAAACACACAAATTTTGAAAAATTTAATTATAAATATTTATATAGAGTGGAACCTTGGTTCTCATAGATAATTTATTCCAGAAGGTTGTTGAAGACCCGAAACAATTTTTACCATTAGAATTAATGTATGTAAATTATACTCCATTTTCGACCGAGAAACCCCCTTCGGTAAAGTATTTCTTAAAGTTTTAAACCATAAACAATACTGTAAACTGTATACTATAAAAAAAACTTAAATCAATATTGTGTTTAATTTTAATAAAATATTTTTTATCTATGGTGATGAAAAAAGAAAGCCATTGGAGGACCCAAAGGTCAATGAGGTGTAGCCAGGAAGAAACAAAGCTTATAAAGGTGTCTTTTGCATGTTGTACTGCTGTATGCGCAAACACAGAATCCCGTGTGTTCATATATATTTATCAAATATATATTGGTTTCATTGCCTTGCACTTAAAAGCTTTGATTGTTGTGGAGCAGTAAAGGAAACCGGCAGATACTTTTCCAGGATTGTTTTCTTTCACGGTAGAATATTCTCATGGAGTAAATAAAGCAAGCAAACCTACATGAGAGAATTGGCTACAAACCTCCAGTAAGACATGAATATTTGCATTTGCCACAGAAGGAGACAAACTTTTCAATCTTGTGCTTTCGGAGGGAGCCACAGTCAGGATATTTTTCCAGTCCTAACCAAGAGGGCAATCCGTCTCCACACTGAACACAGTTTTGTTCAAAAGTTCCATCATCCTCTCTATTGAGCTCTTCTTTACAGAAAAGACATGATGCTGTGCTTGGAAGAGCCAACTTTTCGTCTGCACTCATCTCACATGCTATTTACATGCATTCCTAAATTGCATATATATTAGGATTAACATTTTACAGTGCTTAAAACATCCCGTTAAAAACTCTAAAAAGGCTGAGTACATATCGCCTAGATACATGCATCATTTGAGATCAATTAAAAAGATATGCAAAAAGAGCAAGTTGAGAGCAAAATCTACCCTAAGTAACGAAGAGTTATTAAACTAATTTATATGTAGTTATAAAATGGTAAACTTTCAATAGTTCATAAAATTCAATCAGTAGTTGATTAAATAAAAATGATGTTAATTTCAGATAACTGACAGTTTTATATACATGTATTACCTATACCAGGGGTCAGGAATCTTTTTGACTGAGAGCTAAAAAACCCACATGTTTCAAATTTCAATTCTAGGAGAGCCATACTTATATTTTGAATCTCAAAAACATAAAATGAAAAGTGAGGATAAACAAATTTAGGTAGAGCATTCTTAGAGTATAAAAACTGGGTTTATTTCGAACTATAATGCTATAACAAAAATATTATGAAAAGTGCTTTTCATCATTAATGCTTATTAAAGATGTGGTTGCGCCAAAAATGTCAATATAATGAAATTAAGACCCATAAAATGCTAAAACATCAGCTACAAGTTGATGCCATTTTTGTCTTTCTAGACCAACCTTGTCCAAAGATATTTGTGTTTGAATAAATCCCTCTTTTAAAAAGCTTACATTCCAGTGGGTGCTTCTTTTGTGACGTCACTAGTGATACATCTGAAAAGAAACCACGATCGATAAGTATAAGGTCGCTTCATTAGCCAATCATCAGCGCGGATTTTTGATATAGGTCATAATAAATGTTATCACTCGTGAAACGCGTTGTCTGTGATCTCAAATCTAGGGATTTATGCTCTATAGTTTAATCGCATGGACATCGATATTTACTATATTAATTAACATCGTTACTCTAATAAATTACTCGATCGACCCGTTTTATTGGCGAACAACATCATTGTAAAAATTGCTGTGAAAGTTACTGCGAAGGTGACTCTGAGTTTTCTGAGCATCAGTTTTCAGTGCTACGGAGGAAAATCGGAGAATGGAGGTAAATTTATCTTTTACTTTGAGCCTCCTATAGATATACTGTTGAGTTTACATTCAGATTATATTTCTCTGTTTGCGACTAAAATGTAATTTCCTGCGCGTGCGATATACGTATGTACAGTGAGTTCTTTACGGCTTCTTTTTAATTCATAGCATCTAGCAATACAATGGCTTAGATTGATAAATATACTAAAGGTAATATTTTTAGTACTCATTAATACATGTACTAATTATTAAAATTATAACTTTTTGCTATCACTAATCATCGTTTTATAATTCTTTATCGGTTCACCTAGCAACATTTCCTTCAAATTTTCTGTGGCAGTTTTATCTAGTAAATAAGATTCATGATTTGACTTTAGATGTTCACTTCTCACTTGTAGAAAGTGAAGAATATCGATTGATCAATGCAAATATTTAACTTCCAGAACCAAAGCTTCAAATCGTTGGCTTGGCGTACTTATGCCTTTGTTAAACATTTATTTGTTTTTAAAATTACACTCGCAATCTACTGTATCTAACTCCCAATTTAAAAGATTTCAGTAAATTCGCCTTAGAATGACATATCTATGAATGACATATATTTATTGCATTTGTTTTACTGATTAAAGGATGTTCATGTGGTCCCACCAGCCAAAGTAGCCGTGTCAGTGAGGAAACTGCCATAAATGGGAGAGACTTGAATGTGTGCTGCATAAACTATGATGTTTTGTTTGAGTTTGCTGCAGTAGATGAATTTGTCTTATCGGATAAGCTAAAACTATGTGAGTGGCCACGACTTGATGAATATTTTTAATAAAAGCTTTATGCTGAGATGAAAAATTTTTTGCTTGTAAAATTTATATAATAAAATAATATTGTTGAAGATAATGCAAAACATGATTTGCAGAATATTGTAGTGAATTGGATACGGTATATGGATGTCTGCAGAACTGGAGAATCTGAGTTGAAATCCAGTTTGCAGCAGTTTTCTCATCCTTAAAACTATCCCTATGTATATTCTTTTGAAAGACGCAGCTTGCTTATTTTACTTACGGTAGTAAAAAACTAGTTTTCGGTGTGGGCATTGGTATACAGCCCAACCCCCAGAATAGGCGACGCGCATAATGTGGGCAGCGTTTTTAGGAGGTTGTATATCGTTAGCGTGGGTAGCGACGGAACTGGGCCGATACAAAGACCTTATTCTACATAATTTGTTTGAAAGAATTTTCGTAGACCGGTAGAAATAATATTCGGTACTCGAATGTTTACACAGCATTTGGAAAAATTGAGTAAGACAAATTGTCAATTTTTCATTATTTGAGGCCTTTGAAACATTCATAATAATGTATCTGTAGATGCATTTAAAATTTTATTCTAGCCAACATGAGCAAATACAAAATAAAATATATGACAATAGAGCCGCGTAGAACTAGACTTTTATCACAAATAGCCGATTTGAATACGAGATATATTGAAAGGTATATCAAACGTGACATCATTTTGGGCCAGTCTGGGCATGTTTTTTTGGCTTGAGCATTTTTACTGCAATCAGATTTTTTCGATTTTAATTTTCAAATACCTTGGCAATGAAACTGCCAAACACAACAAACAACACATCAACTGATAGAGAAAAAATGCTTTCTTTTAAGATCAACTCAAATTTGACGCAACCACATATTTAAGTTTCCAAAGCAATTCACACTGCTGTATTTCTATTTAGCAGAAAAATACAAGATAAAAAAAATAAAAGTAAACAAAGTTAAAAATATGTTTTGTTTCCTGATATGGATCAAACTAGACAAAAACATTGAGTTTCAACAGACTTATTCATCAACCGAGTTATTTAAACAACTTTTAGGTAGTTCAAATTTACATCAACACCCTTCAAATATATTTTAAAAACAAATAATATTTTTTCTAGGAATGTTTGTTTGTGATCTGTTATCGTTTCATTTTTAGATCATTTCATTTCATTCTCAAGGAGGAATTGTTCAGTATCGTCCAAAAAATGACCACTTCAAAATCGGGTGCTGTTGCAAGATAATGGACACCACTGCTTCAAAATCTTAATAAGTAGAAATAGCCAGGGGAACACATCTGTCCTGTTGAGAGGGTCTAGGAGACTACTAACTCAGCTCCTAATACTTGCTTGCTGATGAAATATGTAAAACTACCCTGATACTTGGTTGTGGGTGTAATCTAAAAAAGTAACTCATTACTTGATACTTGCTTCTGATGCAGTATACAAGATTCCTAGACAGAAGGAGTGTTTTTGAATTTGTTAGAAAACTCTTGATTGAAGTTTCATGTATGGAGTTTAGTACCTATTACGCATGGGAATTACTTTCTACTACAGTAGATCTATGTGAAAAAACAGTGGGTGGGGTTTAGAGGGAGTTAAAGATATGTAACAACACTGATTACTTGCTGAGGATGTGGTGATAGTATAAGCTAGCTAAATATAAAACATAATCATACCAAATGGTATACACAGCCAATAGTATATTAACTGTATCAAATTCTTTGTCTGCAAATATGCAAAATTAGACACTCATAGGTACAATATAATTAAATATATTGTACCTTTAAAGTTTAAAACCACATAACAGGGATTTAAAGCTGTACTATCAACTAGGGTCATACAGAGTTGAGTTATTATTGTTCAGGGCCAGCTATGCATTTAAACTTTAAAAGAAAAAGTGCAGCTCACGACATGAGAGATATCTGTCCTTAAAGATTGACTTGCAACAAAATTCACATTACAGTTATTTGGTATTCAAAGATTCACTGTATCTTACTCTACTGTTTTGTAGGTGCAAAATATGTGGAAATGTGATTACAAGCTCTTAAAAGCTCAACAACGAACAGTTGATTGCAGCCATCACAAAACCGTCATAGATAGGAATCAGTTTATTTCTCCGACTTAGTCATTACATTTAGTTATTGTTTTGTCATGTGACGTTCTCACGTAAATTGAAATGACAATAAAAAGCTCAATATAAAACTTCTCGCAGCACTAGTGTACGACAAACACTTTGGGTTTAACGGAGGACCCTGTATCAAGTATAAATGCTCGCAACTTTACATTTTTGTTTCGGCTTGGTTTAATCGTCTAGTCGTCTAGTTGTAATCTGATCATGTGACCCAAACTTTGCAAATAATTTCTGCAGAGTTTTCTGATGACTATCACAGGTGACCAACAGGCTCGTCATGCCTATTAGACAATGATATATACTCCTTCGAGCTAAGGATAAAAAATTAAACGACTTTTTACGGTAGGTTTTGAAATATCAGTGCTGAAATTGAAGCATTACAATGACGATAAAATAGACGCGTTAGAACAATAGACATGGTTTTATTGAATGCGTGAAGTATATTTGTGAAGATATTTCAACGAATGAGGGTGTGTGAAAGTGTAAACAGAAGCCATCTTGTACAACTACGACCCATTTGAGCCGTTTTGGAAAGAAATTCTAATCTGCGGCGGTTCTGTGATGGCTGCAATTACAATTGTTCGGTTTTTGAGCTTTCAAGAGCTTGTAATTACATTTTCACATATGTTGCACCGACAACACAGCAGAGTAAGACATGGTAAGTCTTTTGATATCAAATAACTCTAATGTGAAGAATAATAATTTTTGTTGCAAGTCAACCTTTAAGGGTACCTAGAAAAATAATTTTGATTAACACGCTTGTAATATAAGTAGACTGTTTTTAGTGTTTATTTTTAACAACTTTCACTAATGACCCCGGTATTATGTTGTTAACTGTTGTTAACCCTTTTGCAGGTGAGTTTTTGAGCCTATTTCAGCTCGTCCTGGGTGAATTAATTTTTCAAAAATATGAAAATTTTGAAACTTTATTGAAATGATATTTTTTGCTACACTATGGTTGTATGATAGGTTTGTATCATATAACTGTTGTTATAATAACTTGTAATGACATGTGATCTCATTTGTCCTTTTATGTCCTTGTCCTGTTTATCCTTTGCCTGTACTTATTAACCTATGAGTTAGGCCTTACTGTCTGAGTTCCCTTTGTGACGTTACGTTACGCCTTATGTTATGCTAGTCAGTCAGTTGTTCAGAATATATGCAAGCAGCAACAACACAGTACACTGAATTCACGTTTTAACAGGTTATGGGCCCAGAGCCTCCTGATAATATCGTTACATAAGAAACTTTTGATTAGATTATCATGGCAGCAACAGATGAAAAGTGGACTATAGACAAGCTCGATGGACAGAACTGGAACACATGGAAATTTTAGATGAAGCATATGCTGCTGGCAAAGGGGCTGTGGGGTTATGTGAATGGCAGTATAACCTTAGGTGAAGATGCTGGAGCAGATGCGAAACAAAAATTTCAGACAGAATCCCAGAGAGCATTTTCATCTATTGTAATGGCTGTAAGAACATCACAAATTTATCTCATCACATTACACAAGACACCAGATAAAGCATGGGACACCCTGTGCAAACATTTTGAGCGCAACTCGCTCGTGAATAGACTTTTTTTTAAAACAATATTTTCGACTGCAAATGACTGAAGGAACGCCACTTGTAGAACATATGAAGACCATGAAGGAGATGATTGACAGACTAGCAGCTATAGGAACTGCCGTTGATCTTGAGGACCAAGTTGTGACACTTTTGGGGAGCCTGCCAGAGAGCTATGCCACTATTGTCACTGCGTTAGAAGCTCGAGTTGACGATATAGACATAAGTTTTGTTCAACAAGCTTTACTTAATGAGGAATTAAAGCGAAATGCTAGTGGCAACAAACTTGAACAAAATACTGCTTTAGTGGGAGAACCGAAGTCAGCACATGAGTACAAAAGTCAGAAACAACGCAGGTGCTTTGTATGTAATTCTTCACTTCATCTAAAGCGTAACTGTCCTCAACGAAATGCTGAATATAGAGGCAACCACCAAGCTAAGTTTGCAAGAAATGATGAAAACAGTGGTCAGGATGATTGGCTATTCGTTGCTGGTAATAACGTTGTCAATGATAATCGATGGCTGATAGACTCAGGAGCCTCATCACACATGACTAATCAGATGACCATGATAACCGAATATATCAACTTTGAGAAACCACAACTAGTGAGACTGGGAGATGGCAGATCGGTAGAAGCTGTAGGATGTGGTAAAGTGCGTCTCCAAATGCTGTTCGATGTAAGTGATGCCAAACCCGCAGTGTTGACAGATGTATTGCATGTTCCAAAACTGTCATGTAACCTTTTCTCTGTACGTGCATCTGTAAAAAGGGGAAACACTGTCGAGTTTGGAAATGAAAGATGCTGGATCCGCAGCAGAGATGGGCGATTGTGCGGTATGGGTAAAGTGTGGGACAAACTTTACGAACTGAGGTGTAGACTTGCTACCACTACGAGTAAAGAGGAAGTACACCTCACATACAACATCTTCTAATAGCAACATAGACCTCTGGCATCGACGCCTTAGACACTTAAATGATCAGCAGATTCGTTCCCTTATACGAGAGTAATCAGTTACTGGACTAAATAGTACCCTGACTGGAAAAGATACACTCTCTTTCTGCGAGAGCTGCATAAAAGGTAAAATCACGCGTAAACCTTTTCCCCATTCACAAGTCGGAAAGTCTAGACATAGGCTACAGTTGATACCTAGCGATGTCTGCGGACCAATGCAAACACAATCACTTGGTGGAGCTAAATACTTTGTAACTTTTATAGACGACTATTTTTGTTGTTGTGCTGTCTACTTTATTAAACACAAGTCTGAAGTGTTTCAGAAATTCAAAGAGTTTGAGGCAGCTGCTGTTAATAGTACAGGAAACCGCATTGCAACGCTTAGGTCCGACAATGGGGGTGAGTACATGTCATCTGAATTTGAACAATGTCTGCTGCACAGAGGTATTAAGCACGAACTGAGTGTACCGCATGCACCTGAACAAAATGGCACTGCTGAAAGGCAAAATCGAACACTTGTAGATGCAGCCCGTACAATGTTGCAGCATGCTAGATTGCTTAACACTTATTGGGCAGAGGCCGTTGCCTCTGCTGCCTACATGTATGTGCATAATCGTGTTGTAACATCAGCCTTGAGCTAAGGCATTACACCGTATGAACTCTGGTATGGCAAAAAACCCGATGTGAACAATCTCAAAGTATTTGGTTGTATTGCATATGCACATGTGAACGATAGCTCTAGACAAAAGCTAGATAGTAAGGCATTAAAAGTAAGGTTTGTTGGCTACAGTACTAGATCAAAGGGCTATAGAGTGTTATATGCGAATTCTGGTAGACTTTTTATTAGTCGTGACCTGGTGTTCAATGAATGTATGTTTCAATTCGATCATACTGATGTTTGTTGTAGCAACTCAGTTCTCCTTGCAAATAATGAAACCTGCAAACCTGATGTAAGCATGGAAACCACTAGCACCCAACATGCGACTATGGAGCCGACAGCAGCACACCCACGCCGGTCGCAGCGAGAGAGGCAGCCAACAGTTAGATATGGTATCGATGAACACATTAGCTCTACCGTATTAAGACACACCGCCTGCTTTGCAAATGACATCACAGAACCAAAAAGTTTTGCCGAGGCTATAGGTAGTGAGCACGCAAATGAGTGGAGAGCAGCAGCTGATGCGGAGTTTCGCTCGTTAACGACCGACCAAACTTGGAATTTAGTGGAGCTACCCGAGGGAGAAAAAGCTATAGGATGCAAATGGGTCTTCAAAATAAAAAGTAAAAGCGATGGAACAGTTGAGCGTTTTAAAGGAAGACTGGTGGCTAAAGGTTACGCACAAAGGTATGGAATAGATTACTGTGAAACATTTGCGCCAGTAGTTCGATACTCCTCAATCCGTACAATTCTAGCTAATGCTGCACAAAAGAACATGCATTTACATCGAATAGATGTTGAAACAGCCTTTTTAAATGGAAACCTGGACGAAGACATATACATGCTTCAACCTGAGGGGTATGAGCAACCTGGCAAAAAAAAGTTGGTTGGTAAACTAAGGAAATCGCTTTATGGATTGAAGCAATCTGCTCGATGCTGGAATAAAGCTTTTCGGTCAGTTGTTGAATCTATAGGATTCAAGCATTGCGATGCTGACTACTGTGTATATATCCATCCAGATATGCATGCAGTAATAGCTGTGTATGTAGATGACCTCATTTTGACCAGCAAGACAGACAAGGAAATGTCCCAGCTCAAAAACAAATTCAAGAATAAATTCAAAATGAAAGACATGGGAGAAATACACCATTGCCTTGGGATATCGATAGCAAAGAAAGAGGGAAATATAGAGATGCATCAGAAACAGTACATACAACAAATACTGAATAAATATGGACTCCCTGATGCACATACAGCCTCAACACCTGCTGATGTCAATGTAACACTGTGTAAAGATGATGGCGTCAGCCAGGAAGTAGATGCAAAGATGTATCAATCCATGACAGGAAGTCTACTTTACCTAGCAATTGGCACAAGACCTGATATTGCGCAAGCAGTGGGAGCTGTAACCAAATTTAATGCCAAGCCAAACAGCACACATCTTACAGCAGTAAAAAGGATTTTTCGCTACTTAAAGGGGACTGCAGACAAAACATTACAATACAATGCTGTGGGCAACAATGAACTCATTGGATACGCAGATGCTGACTATGCCGGTGACATAGATGATAGACATTCTACGACAGGTCAGATTTTTGTGTTAGCAGGGGGAGCTATTAGCTGGCTCAGCAAGAAGCAGCCTGTAGTGGCATTATCCACGGCAGAGGCTGAATACACAGCGCTCTGCTCAGCTAGCCAAGAAGCCATCTGGCTCAAATGACTACTGAACGAACTACGCCCAAAGGAACATTTGCATTATGTAATATTATATGAAGACAATCTAGGAGCTATTGCTGTATCAAGTAACCCTGTGGAACATGCAAGAACGAAACATATCGATATAAAATTCCACTTTGTCCGAGAGGCTAAAAAGAGTGGTCAAGTCGAAATTCGGTATTGCCCTAGTGACAGTTTGATTGCAGACATATTGACTAAACCCTTACCACGCGTGAAATACGAAAAACTAAGACCGGCGATGGGTGTTGTCTGATGGCTTCATGCTGCAGTTCCAAGTGCTCAATGGTACATATGTACATTAAATTTAGTGGGAGTGTTGTTATAATAACTTGTAATGACATGTGATCTCATTTGTCCTTTTATGTCCTTGTCCTGTTTATCCTTTGCCTGTACTTATTGACCTATGAGTTAGGCCTTACTGTCTGAGTTCCCTTCGTGACATTACGTTATGCCTTATGTTATGCTAGTCAGTCAGTTGTTCAGAATATATGCAAGCAGCAACAACACAGTGCACTGAATTCACGTTTTAACAATAACAAGGCATTGTACAAACAGTTTTACACCCTTTGTGCCTATTTGAGCTATTTAAACTACCCTTACACATGTAAATTTTTAATAAATTTGAAAAATTTGATTGTTGTTGCGATAATGTCATATTGTTGAATAATACATATTCTGTATTTATATTACAAATAAAGCATTTTACAAGTAGAACCACACTTTGTAATGCATATTAGCCACTGTTTAGACTTAGTCCATAGCACATATCCATAGTCCATACAGTCTATTTGTGGTCTATAGTCCATATTGTCTAATTGTGATAAGTGACAACAGAAGTATCGTCATCACTAGACTCATCACTTATATCAAAATCCATTAGATTGACATCAGA
The DNA here is from genome assembly GCF_963576615.1 of Watersipora subatra. Taxonomy (NCBI): domain Eukaryota; kingdom Metazoa; phylum Bryozoa; class Gymnolaemata; order Cheilostomatida; family Watersiporidae; genus Watersipora; species Watersipora subatra. The sequence goes on from NC_088713.1 coordinate 20,354,233, forward strand.
AAAATTTGAGTCATTGTCTGAGTCATCAACTATAGAATCTGCCAAAACAAACTGGGCCTTTCGAGTTGATCTAGCAGTTCGTTGGGAAGATGAAGCCATGATTATAAAATGTTTTTTGTGTTCTCAAAAGATCAATGCTTGGATCTCACTAAGTAAAAAAGGCACAAAGAAAAGGCATCGACAACGATCGTAAAGCATAAAAATCATTTTGGGGAAAAAAGGCTTAGTATCTTACTGAGTAAAAAAACATCGATATTGATAACGATCACCCAAAACGAGTTGAAATGAAAAGATGTCTAAAATGTCTAAAATTTAGTTATTCAAGTCCTCACATGTGTTCTTTTACTTTAGAATTATTTAATTTGATAGAAAAACCAACACAGACCAATAGCAAGTTCTTTTGTTCACATAAAAGCAAAAAATTCGATTCGGGGAAAAAGGCATAGTATCTTACTGAGTAAAAAAAAACATTGAAGGACGTTTGATAACGATCGCCCCAAAACAAGTTGAAATGAGAAGATAATTGTCTAAAATTTAGTTATTCAAGTCATCACATGTGTTCTTTTACTTTATAAAGTATTTAATTGAATAGAAAAATGAACACAGACCAGTAGTAAGTCTTAATACGTAGTGCGTACGATATCGACATTAATGTCGCACCACCCACTAGGATCGATATTGCAAAACAACATTAATGTCGCACCACCTGTAAAAGGGTTAACTGTTAAAATGTTGTTAATTAACTGGTTTAGCCAAGATCGCAAACTAAGATCAGAGCTTCTTGTCATGTCACAACTGGTGTCATTGCTGATGAAATGACCGCTGCCATTTCTGGAGAAGAAATACGAACTCGCTGTTTAACAGCCACAACATTAAATAAAAAAAGTTTAAATACGATAACAACTACAAACAACAGATTAATGCTGATACAACCAGCCAATAAAGTAAGCAAACCATTTGCGTGGCGTATGTAAGAGAGACAAATGACGTGCCTTGTTCAGTAAATCTTCTATGCACAATACAGCTTTCTGGCATGAGCCATAGACCAAATAAATTTTTGCCGCAAGCAATTTTTACACCAAAATGCATATTTGCTGAAACTCGAGAAACCCAGAGCAAGAAGTTTACTGTTCAAAACCTGTAAACTTGGAAAACAACTTTTATTAAAAGTCACTGTAAAACTAATAGAGAATAGAGAACTTACACCCAGGCGCAGCTCTGTTCATAGTCGCAAGTGATGTTAGGGTAGACAGGTCTAAGACTATTTGAGTTCCACCCCCTTGTGTACATAGCAACAGACAGATAATGATAGCTGAGTTACAGCCTGCTGAGTCAAAAGCTTTATCAGTAAAACATATTTTGTAGTCTGAGCACCTAGAAAGTGAGATATCAAACTAAGAAACTACGGGGAAAGCTGTTCTCATACTTTACTAGCCTACATTTACTATTAGTGTGAGTGAGACCAGCTGAAGTGTAGGAATAATTATGGGTCATCAACAAAAATGTATCAGCATAAACTTTGTGGTAAATAACAGATCAAAAATAAGTCTTACCGTGTTCGCAATGGAAAAATTTGCTTGACCAAAACGGTCAATTATTGTGTATTGCATTAATCTATGTGTATATTTTTCAAAGTGCGTGTGTATGTGTCTGTGTATGTCCAGCTATAGCTATTAAAATCTTAAAGTTGATTTTCCGTGTTATGTTGGACTGTAACTCAGGGAGATTGCTCTGCGGCTAAGCTATACAAGGAATATTGGTCAATGACGTTATATATTATACATATGGCTATTTCACTCGCTATTCTTTGAACATTATGCCCACGCGTTACGACACCCTGTTATAAAATTTTTTTTTGTCCAACTCTAGGAAACATGATGCTTTTTCGTTAGTTTTTTATTACGGCGAATTTTGTCTACCGCACTACATCAACAATCACTTTTCTCGAAATTAAAATTTGGCGATTTGTGTACGAATTATATGCACTATTAAAAGATATACGTTGCTCGTTATGGTAAGTTCAGCGGTATCTGTTATGAAAAAGCGGATTCACAAACAAATATCTGATAAAACTTTAGATGAAATTTTGAAGTTTATTAAAATGCATACATAACTTTCTTAAAGTATGTTTGTTTGTTTGCTTTATTTCATCATTAATATACGAATATATACAAAAGAAATGAAAACTAGACAACGAGCATCCAGAGCTAATATTTAAGTGGCAGATTACAGATGGTGCCAGGTGTGTTTAGTAAACTAAATGCAGTTATGTTACGTAGATTCAGCATTTATGTTACATGACTGTTTCGAAATTAAGAACTCTCTACACAGTACATTGTAATGTTATATTATCTTGCAGATCATAACCACAAAACACACTATAGTCATTGTAAGTACTTATAGTTACTAAGGTTAACATATTGTTTTGTTATTATTAATCGATGATCATGATTTTCACCAAGAGGTGACTGCATTAGTTGATTACTATGGATTTCTATACCACTTTATGTACGCCTATAGCCTACGGTATTTTTGCATGTCAATACTGAAACAAACCAAAGTCATATTGTTGTATACCAAATAATTGCTACTAGCTATATTGCTATTGCTATAACTACTACTTGTTAAAAATTTCACATTTACATTTAAACAGCTTTAAATTTGTATTTTTCCTCCTAATTTATTTCAACGAAACACTTCTTTCAAGTTATGAAGTTTAAAACTATAAGTTTATAAGCAGTTTGAAAAAGTTTTAAAACCTTTTTAGTTGTTTTATTTTCAATAAATTTGAACTGCACAAAACTACTTCCCTCATGATATGAAATTTAAAAGTTAGAATGGTCCAATTTGTACTTGTTTATCAAAAATAAATTTTCTGTCCAAATACTGTTTTATTACTCGGGCAATGCCGGGTAGTACATCTATATATATATATATATATATATATATATATATATATATATATATATATATATATATATATATATATATATATATATATATATATATATATATATATATATATATATATATATATATATATATATATATATATATATATATATATATATATATATATACATGTATATATATATATATAAATGTACTACCCGGCATATATACATGTAAATATATATATACATATATATATATATATATATATCTACATGTATATATATATATGCATACATACATACATATATTATACATAATACGGCTAGTAATATATATAATATATAATACTACCTGTAATATATATAATACAAGCAGTATTACATATATAATATATAATACTACCCATATTATATATATTACGGGTAGTATTATATATATAATAACACCCGTATTATGTATATAATATATAAATAGTAAGAACTAAGTAGTAAGAACATCTGATTTCCAATTTTTTTAATGATCTGCTCCAGAAAAACTAGAGAGAGGGTGACAGGGATGAATGTAAAGAGGGAAAGAAGGGGACTAGGTGTATCATTATTTCAGGGCCAAAATGTGTGTACATAGTGATAGGCAGATAACACTAATCCATGATAAAGTTAGCCAAAGGCGCCAACAACAGACAATAGATAATGTGATATTGTGCTGAATGGTGCTAATCTGCTCTAGATTCTGCTGGGCGAGTTGATCTTGACTGATAAAGCTACACTTGCTCAATCGCAACTTTACCACATGCAAGGTGTACTTTGCTCATTTCTCTCAGAATGCAATGATTTGGCTGTAATTTTTTACATTGCAATAGCCTCTTTATGAAGTTTTTTTTGTAGAGTTGAAAACGATTACTTTGTTAATAGTTATTTTATATCGAAATGAAATTACTGGTTAAGGATAAAGAGAAGTGACATACAGCGCAGTCTTGGAACATATTAAGCTATTATGTCAAGGCATGACTGTATATATATATATATATATATATATATATATATATATATATATATATATCTAGGCATTCTCCATTTAGAATGCCTTTCGGACTGCATTGCCCTCTAAATGAAGAATGCCTTTCGGACTGCATAGTATATCAGGCAACCGTAGAGTCTGAAGAACGCGATGGGCAAGAGACACAAACGTATGTAGGCCTCATCGAAACAACTTTTAAAACAAGACTAGCCAACCACAGAACATCCTTTAAATATCCTACTAAAAGGCACCAAACAGAATTGAGTAAATACATATGGGACTTGAAAGACTAGAACATTCGCTATAATATAACCTGGAAGATCATCAAAAGAGCACGGTCTTACAACACATCGACAAAATCTTGCCAGTTACATTATGTCTATGGGAAAAGAACTTCATCATATTCAAACCGAAGTTAGCCACCCTTAACACTAGAGTGAGCTGATATCCACATGCCGGCATGCCAGAAAACACCTAATGAGCTCAATAACATAATTTGACTACATAATTTGCTGTATACTATAATATATATATATATATATATATATATATATATATATATATATATATATATATATATATATATATATATATAAACCCTATAAAAGCATGTGCAAAAAGCAAGTATATGCTTTTTATATGCTTTTGCAGTTCTCTTTTTATATGCTTTTGCACTTGCTTTTAGTTAATATATATATATATATATATATATATATATATATATATATATATATATATATATATATATATATATATATACTGATGAAGAAGAAGGTTGCAGTTCACTAGAAGAGAGTGCTCAATATTAAAATAGAGCATTTATATAAACTATATTAAGAACTGAAAACTTTTAAAACATTTTAAAATATATATATATATATTTGTGATATATATATATACCACATATATATATATCACGTATATCATGTATATATATCACACAATAGTATTAAGGCCTCAGCTTTATTAAGTAATTTTATAGCTTGCACATTATACATTTCAGTCATTCTACCTGAAGATTGCAATACGATTGCATGAAACTATTAGTAGTTATGATTTTAACCTGTAGTTTTTAATAAACTTCATATATATATATATATATATATATATATATATATATATATATATATATATATATATATATATATATATATATATATATATATATATATATATATATATATATATATATATATATATATATATATATCCTCAGCGATAAGCTTTCAAGTGATAATGCATCATAGGCTTATTACTAAGAAAGGGGAGGCCTTAAAAGTACTTTTCCAAACTAGTTGATAAATCCAGTGTACAGTCATACTTCGACTTACGAGGTTAATTCGTTTCGAGACTGAGCTCGTATGTTAATTTACTCGCATGTTGGTGCAATTTATTTATATATAGAACTATTAAATATATATTGATTGGTTTCCACACTCTAAAAAATGCAAATAAAACACTCAAAACAAGATATTGTAACAGAAAGAGCATGTTGGTTATTGTCCTAATTTACCAAATGCTTTCAAAAAGCAACAAATAAAAACTAATGCAAGGAAATGTGATTAACTAAAATGTAAAATTAAATACATGCAATAGCAGCTAACGCTAGTTTTTGCCAGAGAGGGAGATATAAGTTATTCATCATTACAACAGTTGAATTTAATAAATTTGGATTTTATCAAAGTCTTAAAAGACAAACGTACAAGCAAACTTTCATTTTTAATTTAAAGTAATTAAAATTTCTTCGGCGTTCACAGTTTGAAGTCTTTCGCTGGTTAGATAATTTTTCCTTTGTTTCCCTTTCACGACTAGCTGGCCGTTTTAAGATAATCCTATATGAAGACGTTTGCCTTTGTTGCCCTTTCAACATGTTGCCATTAGGACAAACGCAAGTGTCGTCACAAAAGGTTAATGCAAGACCACTAGCCAACTTGTCTGAATGTCTATTTTTATAGTTTTGCTAGATAGCCTCGGCCTTTTTCATATGGCATCATGTCAGTTACACTGTCACCGGCCAATTGTTTATCCAATGCCTGAGCAGTCTTTCCATCAGCGGTTGTGAAGATCGCTGCGCCGTTTAGAAACTATGGCCAGTCCTTTTGCAAACTTAATGCCCTGAATATAATCCTTCGGTTTGATAATTTTGGATGTATTTCTGTCATATTGCTGCGCTAGCTCAATCACGCATACACATTTTGCATATTTTTCAATAATTTTCCGTTTAATATCAACTGTTATCATTCGCTTTTTCTTTGCATTATCTTTCATTTTAGTGGCAAAATTTCGGTCGACGCAGAGTACTTTTAATTCGCATAATTCTGCGCTGAAAATCACACAAAATAAACACGGTACAAAAGTATAACCTGAGCAGTTGAAAAAAAGAGAGTGATGCACTTCCCATAAAACACCTCCGGCATACTTGGCAACTGACTCACGTGCTCGTATCTCAAACATAGATGGTATGTTAGTGCTAAAACTTGGTTAAGCGCTGGCTCGTATCTCAAGTTACACATACGTTGGAGCACTCGTAAGTTGAAGTATTACTGTAGTGTTGGGGTCACCTTTCAATGACAAAGATAACGCTCAAATATTTCATTACTCTCAGACAAGCCAAGATGCTCACCCACTCAGGGAACAGCTATTTTTAGGCAACAAATAAGAAAATATAGAAATTACAGTTTCATGTAGTGAATTAAAGGTTGGATGTCCCAGCTAATTCTAAATCGGGTTGGATATTATTACAATGACGAAGCAGAATGTACATCAATGTAACTGATCCTTTGAAAAATCTGCTTACCAGCAAGGGCCCATTTAGACTGTATACACATAGATATTATTTGCATGAAACTTGTGTATAGAGTACGCTTATGGAGTACATGCATGGAGTGTATCCCTTTAGGTTTCTAATCGTGTATATTCAAAATAGTCGAGCAATTACTATAGTTGGTGAAAAGATAGTGGTAAATGATGACGTAAAAGGAAAGTACTTGTAAATTAGTCCAAGTAACCCTTAAAGGCATAGAAGACTTAGAATTGTTTTCACAGTCATTAGGAGTGCACAACGGTAACCATGTACACCGCATACTTGTATACCGTTGCGTATTAGTAAATCGTATACTTGTATACTGTATACTTGTATATCGTATACAAGTATACAGTATACACTATACAGGTGTTAACATGTTTACTTACAGTATATAATTATATTTCCAACGAATGACTGACAGTTGGATTCCAAAACACAGTGCTAAACCAAAGCTTCATTTCACCTCCTTGCAATAAACTCCTCATCTGTTCTTTCATGTCAAAAAGCTGTAAAACAGTAACAAAAAGAAGCATAGACCAGGTAATGTATGAATAAAAACCATGGCCATGTAAATAAGTTAAACTTGTAGGTCATGATACATGGTACTTGACATTAACGACTTCTGTTAAGTGCAAATTATAATAATTCTACAAAGACATCTGTCTACCATCCTCTAACTGAAAGAGTAATTGCTATGATTACAACCAGCCAGCCGTACTAAGACCTAAAAGAGAGTTTGGCACTTTCGAGCTGCTAGGGACTCGGACAGGCCTCACCGGACTGAGGCCAGGTGAGAACCGGCTTGCTTAGAGCCAGACTTGTTGGAAGTGTGGCTTGACAGCAACTGGCCAGTAAAGACAGCCAGACTGACCACCGAGCCAGCCAGTGAGAGACCAACCTGTTGCTGTGCTGGCAACTAAAATGCTACCAAGTCGGCAATGAATGGACCGGCGTGCGACCAAGTCAGCACTGAATAGACCGACCTGTCACTGAACCAATATTAAGTAGATCGACTTTCTATCTAGTCCACTCTTCAGAATAAGATGCAAAGCCTTCCAGTAACAATGATGTATGAAGAGCCCAGCCAGCAAAGGTTGGCAGATCAGGAAAAAAATATCATTATATGTAATTACTTGTTACGCACACATTGACGGTATATATATTCGTGCAAATATATAAATATATTGCGTTTTATACTCTGTGTCGTTTAGTTTCTTGTGGAGCAGTCAAGAGTCACAGCGGATTGTTTACATTTGTCAACTTATGTTACAAAGCTTCAAATTTAAAGCTAAAAACAATCAAATATTTTTGATAAATTTTATTCACTTATAAATGGGAACACTCTTAAAATCAACACAAGTTAGCTTTGCAAAATTTCTGAAAACTTCCATATAATTTTGTTCTGCCTAAAATAATTTTTAAATGAATTTTTGTTTATTTGTATTCTGTATAAAGATTTTGAAGTAAAAATATTATAGCTGCTAAAACGATGTGATAATTTAGCTACTTGTAATTTATGACAAAGTATCCTAAATTTTTTATTTCAAATGTGAATGTTAAATTTGAAAAAATTCTTCATTTTCATCCATCGTTAAAGATTAGTAAAAAGGTTATCTAGCTCAATAATCTTGTTGATGAAATATAATGTACATATTGCAATTTCTAAATCACACATAAAGTTCTAGAATCGTTCTAAAGCAAGTGCTAGCTTATGATTATATTGATCACTTGTAGCAATGAAATACGTTGACAAAATCCTCGGTTTGTATTTAACGAAATATTACTAGACTATTTTAAAACTGTTTTTATGTACATCAATATAGGTTAGTTCTGAGTTTTTATTTAATCGGATGTCTTTTTATACGCACTTTTAGATGAGGCTGAGGGTAAAACAAGTTTTTAGACCAAAGCCTTAGCAGGTACTTCAGACAACAGCAGTATTATTGTGTAAAAATATTTAGATTAAGACTGCATGGAGGTATACTGTAAATCACCTAAGAAGCACAAATTCAAGGAAAAATAAATGTTTTGCTGTACGATAATTTAGGGAGATCTTTCTTGACAAATCCAGTTTGTTCTTGTATCTCTAAGTAAACTATGAACAAAAGTTAGGCTATAATATTGAAGCGCGACTTCTTTTTGTTAAAGCACATCAATTACAAAAGTGCTGTTTCAACTTATTCACGTTCTTCGATATCTTGGCTTTTAAATGAGCCATTGTTTGACATGGTAAAACAGACATTGGTTGGTGTTTATAGATTTCCCTAGAGCTCTACCGCAAAAATCTTAAGTGGTATAGGCTTGAAAATTGTGCCGTCACAACTTTCTTACTTGGTGTTGTGTGCTCTTACAGCCTATTTTTTTACTTACCGCTTATATTTATCAACTACAATAATGACGCTTGTGGCAGGCGAAGGTAGGACAGCTCCAAAGAACCAATGAAGATGACAAAGGAATCAGTGTCATTAGCTCTCCATGTACATTTTCTTTCTATGATAAATAACACAGTTTCCAAGCACCATACTATGTTTTCCCGATGATATTATGCACTAGCCCTCTCTTTTTATTGTGATGTTGAGGGGCACGACTGAGATTAATTACTTTCAAGCATAGCGTGATCTCTCAAAAATGCAATTGTCATAGTCCTAGGGCGACACCACTGCAGGTCATAATTTAATTGATGAGATTTCATTACCTTTATCAACAACAGTATATTTATGAATCATTATTAATTAACCCAGAACATATGTTTGTATTGGTCAGGCGTTAGCAAGATCATTATTAGAATCTATTAGAATCTATTGATTATTTAGAATCCGAGTTTATTATTAGCGCTCACTGGGTTTAACAGCACCGATTATCACAGAAAGGCGCAGCCTCAATGGCAGCAAAAAGGATCGATGACCTAAGGCTAAATAATAATTATGACATCACATTGTGGGAATCGCTACCAAGTGTTTTTTTTTATTGCAGGACATACTTTTGACACCCTGTTTTTCCTAGCTCTATTATTCTTTGTGTATTGAATATAAGCTCATTAAAAAGCCAAGAGTCTGATGTATTAAACTATATAATAAAAAAATATAATTAATGTGCTTTAAACTTTTAATCAATTTACTACATCATGTTGTTTTTTTTCACAAGAAAAGTTTCTTCATACTTGTAGCATGATTTGAATTTGAAAAAATAATATTGAATCACTTTGCGAGGAGACAGAGTACAGTGAATGATATATTTTCATTATGCATTAAGTTGCTTTGAATTTCAGGGTAGTTAAAACCCATTTGTGGGTTAGCGTTATATTGTAATGTCAAATTCAAAATAATATAAGTAAAATGCAATTTTGTGCCTAATAACCATTTTTAGATCATTAAATAACTTATCACAGGAGCATTTTAAAGAGTATCAACATTTGTTCGAGTATCAACAAAAGTTCGTTGTTATACAACTTTGTGAGTCATTCTTTGCCAATGGCAGCAATATTTTTGTCATTATCAGTTAGCTGCTTTTAAGTTCAACATTAATTAAAATTGGCAGAGAAAGTAACTTCTTACTAAACATGGCTGTTACTAAGCATATATCGTAATTATTTGGTGTATTAGTGATTGTGTTATACAGGAACCATTTGATGATATACATGTTGCCTACACTGATAATCTCACACCAGAAGTAGAGGATGTTGTTATGAAAAAGTGTAGATACAAAAGCCCAAGAACAAAAGCTCTCCTACAACAACTTTTCGCATTCATAATTCTTTGCCTGAACAAAGAAGCTGCTGTTCAAGATTACATTGATCCAGAAGGAGGGTAAGAAATCTTATTATTTTGAAGTGAAATTTTAGGCAATTAAAATAGCAATAGTTCTATTACTCGCCATCTACTTCTAAGTACACTTACCATTTGTTACCGATGATTTTGTCTCACGAGAGGCGTGATTATTTGTTATCCTACTTGTTGACTTATTTGGTAAACTAACTTTGTGTTTACTTAATTCGAAGATTATAAAAAGTAGTTTTTTGCTCAAAACTGAATGCAAGTCAATTTAGTTGATTTTAATTTTTCTTTTCTTCGCAGTTTTCTTAATTTGCTCTATTGCTTTAGGCTCTATGATTCCCTGTTTAGATTCCTTTACAAATACGATGAAGATGGTGTCGATGAATTGATGGATATGCTACCTGATCTGCCAGCTGGCGTAACTGTGAGCTATGCCGAAAGGTTCTGAAGATCCGTATGGAGGAGATTTACCGGTGCTGTAGAAGCTCAGTAAACTTGGATACCAATTAGAAGATTGCAATTTAACATTGACAACATAACTAATTTTAATGACTAGCTTTTTAATACAATCAAAATCTATACTCTCTTTTGATTTAAAAAGAATGGACATGAATTACTAAACTGCTGCTTTCATTCCTTTCACGGCTGTAAAGTTTTGCTCTCATTAAAATTACTTTTGTTTTGAGTGATTTATTTTGATTTGGGTAACTTCTTATCTAAAATGTGTTGTATTTTCCATTAATGCTTTTGTGAGTAACATAATTTATATTTCAATAAATTTAGTGTGGGTGTTTCATGACTGGTATAAAACTTGTATATGACGTTATATACAGAACTAGTAAACCAATGACTATCATTAATTACTCAATATTGACAATAGTTTGATTACAAAGCTGATACTATTTAATAGAAAATCATTATAGTATGTGACTCTCAGGCTATGATGACTTACAGGGCGGGCTTACCTAGAATTCTAAACTTATCCAAACATTTATGCAGCACGATCTTTTTATAAGCAACACGATACACACAAAGGCTGTAGTTGTGTGAGAGGTATACCATTATCCAGTTTTTATGATCCAACATTTGACTAGAGATCAATCTTTAGATTGTCTGTATGTAAGCTTTTTCTTACATCCTTTAAAAGCGTCATACAAAATTCTCTTCATTGGCAATCCAATTTAAAGTAGACATCAAAGAATTTTAAAAACTTGACTAGCTCGTAATTGAAAATTTAAAGTCGTGAATTATGAAAATCTGTACAATGAGGCCATTGAATAAAGTATTAAAACAAAAAAACGTTTTTCATTATAAAAAAAATATTTTACATGCAATATAATTAGACACAAAATGTTCAGATCCAAAATGTAATTGATAGCATGTTTTTATCATATTACTTGTTACTAATTGCTAAAGCTCATTGTTCAAGCTGTGAGCATATAAATACAATCAGATATAGGCAAGTTTCAAATGTTGGCTTCATTATACTTATTACTTTTGCATATCAAAAACTTGAACTACTGTATTTCATTCTCTAAATCCTCTCTAAAAAACCCGTTGCTAGTAAACTTCATATTCCACAAGACAACTCAGCTTTTCTCTAACCGAATAGAATGCCAACTTAAATAATCAGTGTAGTTCTGCTAAGTTCATTACATACAGCAAATGTACAGTTAAAAAAACTCACCATTTATTGTAGAAACTTCAGCATAACAATTGGATGACTGGTTAGATATAAAGAAAGAATCATTGCTTTATCCAGAACCCTTTATAGCAAAACTACTGGGTTTGTTTTTAAAAAAACTAATATTCTTCTTATTCCATACCAAATAGTAAAACTTTGAAATCATTTTTATATTGACTACATTTTATAAATTATGTTACTAACTCCAAGTACAAAATCTAGTTGCAGTAAGAAAAAATACTAAAAACGATCCATTTGCTGACACAAAGTTATCATCAAAGCTTACATAAGTATATTGAAAGGAATACATGTTGACCACCAACAGAAAGGAATTTAGAACAATAATATAATGCTACTTTGCAAACATTTATGATGAACATAAACAGATATTTTGGGATCAGAAAAAGCTCCATAGTCTGCCACAATCAACTGCTTGGTAAAAACAGATGTGGTTCTTCAGTGTTGTTCCTCATTTAGACGAAACTATGATTATTTATCATTATGATGACTTTTTGTTAGTTTGTCCATATAATTAGTCCTGAAGGATTAGTGATGACATTCTTAAGCACGGTTTCTAGACTGGCTGGGAGACCTGGTGGCAATCTCACACAGAAAAACACTTGTGACGCTAGGCTCAACAGCTTGTGTTTACATAAAGCCGCGTCACTGCTAATCGGATAAAAATGGCCACTCACCTAGCTGTTTCCAAAGTGCTGAACTTCATCTGTATGGTGCATTTTGGCAAGGTTTTGCATGTGACTCCTTGCTAAAGTTAAACAATGCTGAACTCTTGCGTTGGCCATAGGCTCCCATTTTACAGCCAATAGCCCTTGGATCCCGCCACTGGTGCTTGCAATATCAAAGGGAGCCAATAATTGACTGTGAGTGCTACATAAAACGTAGTTTCACATTGCACCAGCAATGTGAAACTACGTTTCAATTAGTAACTTTAGCATCTGACATCGACTGATGTCAGAGAGCTGAAGTTCTTCGATGTCAGTCAAGTAAAATAAACAGTGTCCTTAGACATAAAAATGGACATCTCTTTATTTTACTACATGTTCTTCATTTTACTAAATGCTTCTACAAAGAATAAAATTTCCAATAAAAAAGATCTCTATTGGTGGCAAATTGAACTACTGCTTGCAAATTTTTGTTGCAACGTTCACTGACTATCTTATCATGTATTGCAAAACAACACTAGTTGTGATGTCAGATTACTGTTAAACCCAGGGCCAAGGAAAGCTATTAAAAAGACCAGTCATACTGAAAGCAAAAAGACGGCTCAGCCTTTTCAAGCTGCTAGCTGTTAGGGACTCAGACAAGCCGTGCCAGATCGAGGCCACAAGAGACTAAGCCTGCTTTTAACCTGGTAGTGCTCAATGTGACTGACCACTGTCTAGTAGAGACAGCTATGTAATCCACCGAGCCGGCAGATGAGAGAGAAACCTGCTCACACGTTGGTCTTAAAGGGACCGGCCTGCTACCAGTTGTCACTCAAGGGACCGAGTCACGTGCTACCGAGCCGGCACTAAATAGACTTACCTGCCACCTTGTTGGCCTTCCAAAAAAAAGGCGAAGCCTGCCGCACAAATGATATATAAAAAGCTACCAAACAAATGTTGGCAGAGTAAAGGAAAGCCTCATACTATGTAGTTAATTGTTGCACACACATTGACCGTATTTTATTATATATTTACACATATATATTTGCAAGTATAGAATAAAGCCTTTTATACACCAAGTAGTTTTGATCATTGCAGAGCAGCAATGGGTTACAGTGGATCTATTACATAATGACCAATTATAACCAAACTAGAGTCCTCCTAGAGCAATAGAAAATGAATGGTTACGTAAACGGCTGATGCAATGTCAGGTATGCAGGAGATAAATCAACAAGTCAGAGCAAACAACTTTCATCAGGTACATATAGCACAAACTTATAGGACTAAGTTATACAGCATTTTTCTCCAGCCATGTAAATCTTTTTCCATGACCAAATACGAGCAAAGTGATTCTTTGAGAGCTTTATGATAAATGCATATGCGCGCACAACTCCTGAAAAATTATCCGTCAACAGCCGTTACCAACCTTTGTACTGAAATCCCATCAAAAAACTTAACCATTTTTGTGTAGAGTCGTTTAAGTATAATAATGATACAAAACACATATAAGCCTATTTAAATGTGTTACCAAGTCTTTGAAAAGTTGACACAATATCCTAAAACTACCCCATCTGATCGGATTATACATAAATAGACAGATTAATTTGGCCTAAAATAACTATTAATACTTGACAAGCCTTTTTTAATCAAAATTAGGACCGGCCAACAAATTGCCGATGAGGCCGTGCGACAGAAAGTAGAAACATTAAGTCATGCGCATTTCACGAGAAAAACGTGCACATTTCACCAGTCTATGCGCACTGTCGTATTGCCGAAGGTTTCTGTAATTAACGTAGTAGTACTGAAAAGTAATCTTTTCTTTTTGTCGATTCTACCGGACTACCGAAAGTTTTAAAAAAGTATAATGAGTACTTTGGTATTCCAACTGATGTTCAAAACAGTGAAAGTAAAGGAAATGACGATGATATTTTTCTAACGATTCTTATAAGATTGTTACAATATTTAATTGTAAGAATAATTATTTGATTTTATAAGATCGCGGTACTGCCAAGCCGTTTTTAATATCTGCAAAATTAGGAAATAGGCCTACATTTTTTTATAGATAGACATATATTTCTATGCCAGCTAAGCTAAAATTTGTTTGAATTTTTAAATTCAGCATAATTAGTTAGATATAAATACAGAAATCTAGATAAATAGCACTTCTTGATATTGGTTGCTGTGACCAATAATATACAGCCCCCAGCCGTGTATATTACACAACAGCTTGCCATTTTGTTTCTAATATTTCATTTCTACTATCGCAGGGGAGAGATATAAACATATAATCTTTTCTTTTCATTTTTGCTGTTTGTTGTTCATAGTAACACCCAGTATGTTACAGCTACCATTGCAGTTCTCCTATTGCACTGCAGTGCCATTTGACTGCTAATATTGCATTTCTCAACGGGCAGAACCCTTTATTTTTATATAATCATTTTGGTCGTGGGCTGCGAGACAGGGGAATTTTTAGTTAATAACAGTGGGCTCCGTCTCTGCTATGGGTAGTTCAGGTGTTAATCTTATGACTCATCAGTACAGATTAAGCAGCTTAGCTGCCTTACCCTATGTCTGTTGATACATGTACATTCATACAATAAACCACTTTGTAAAACTCCACACTAGAACTGCTTTAAAGGCATTTGTATCATTTGTATATATGTTTAATATTTTTTAAATCCCTGACACTGCATTTTAACCATTCCCTGTCATTGCACTTTAGCTATACACTACTGAATATAGTCATCCACTGTTACTGCATATTAGCCATTCCATGTCACTGCAAATGGTTCTGTCACTGCGTATTAGTCATCCACTGTCACTGCAAATTAGTCGTTTACTGTCACCGCATACTAGTTTTCCACCGTCACAACTTTTTAGTGATGCACTGTGACGATGTATTTTTCATTCACTGTCACTGTGTGTAAGTCGTCCACTTTCAATTCATATTAGTCATTACCTGTGACTGCATATTAGTAACTCCCCTTTAATGTGTTTGAGCTATATGCTGTCACTGTCATGAACATAGCCATCCACTGTTACTGCGAACTAGTCATCTACTGTCACTGCATATTAGTTGTCTACTGTCACAACCTATTAGTGATCCACAGTCACCATGTATTATTCGTTCAATGTAACTGCGTCTTAGTCGTCCACTGTCACTACATATTAGTCATTCACTGTCACAGCGCGTTAGCCATCAGCTGTCACTGCACATTCCTCATCAACAGTCACTGCAAACTAGTCATCTACTGTCACTGCTTAGTAGTTGTCCACTAGTACGATTTATCAGTGATTCACTGCCACCATGCATTTTTGATTTACTCTTATTACATAATAGTCGTCCATTGTCCCTGCAAACTGGTCATCTACTGCCAGTACAGATTAGATGTCCACTGTCACAACTAATTAGTGATTCACTGTCACCATGTATCATTCATTCACTGTCACTGCATATTAGTTATTCACTGTCACTACATGTTAGTCTTTCCTGACAGTGCATCTTAGTCATTCCCTGTCTTTGCATGTTAGCCATCATCGCTCATTGTGTATTAGTCGTCCACTGTCACAACTTATCAGTGATCCCCTGTCACCATGTATTATTCATTCACTAGCACTGCGTGTTAGTCATTCACTGTTACTGCAAACTATTCATATACTGTCACTGTTTAGTAGCTGTCCACTGTCACAACTTAACAGTGATTCACTGTCACCATGCATTATTGATTTTCTTTAACTGCGCATTAGGCCTCCACTGTCTCGACAAATAGGTCATCTACTGTCAACGCGAATTAGATGTCAACCGTCACAACTTATCAGTGATTCACTGTCACCAGGCATTAATCTTTCACTGCCATTGCATAATAGTTATTCACTGAAACTACATGTTAGTCATTCTCTGACACTGCATCTCATTCGTTTCCTTTCATTGCTCTTTAGCCATGTGCTGTCACTGAATTTATTCGTCCGCTGTCACTGCAAATTAATCATCTATGGTCAATGCAAATTAGATCTGCAATGTCAGAACTTATTAGCAATTTGCTGACAACATGTATTATTTATTCACTGTGACTGCTTATTAGTCATTCAATGTCACTGCATATTAGTTGTGCAGTGTCACTGCATTTTAGCTATCTGCTGCCACTGCAAATTAGGCATCTACTGTCACTGCAAATAAGTCATTTACTGTCACTCCGCATTAGTTTTCCACTGTCACAGCTTATTAATGATGCGCTGTTAAAATGTATTTTTCATTCACTGTCACTGCATATTAGTCATTCATTGTAACTGCAAATTATTCATTCCTTTTCACTGCATATTAGTAATTCTCTTTTAGTGTGTTTTAGCTATCTGATGTCACTGCAAATTAGTCATCCACTGTCACTGCATGTTAGTCATTTGCTGTCACTACGTGTTAGTCATTCACTGTCACTGCGTGTTAGTCATTCACTGTCACTGCGTATTAGCCATCTGCAGCCACAAGGTACTAGTTGTCCACTGTCACTGCAAATTATTTATTTACTATCACTGCATATTAGTTGGGTAAGAATTATGTGGATTTATGCGCAAGGTAAATATCCTAGCACTTTGAAGCAAATTTTGGGGCTATATCTACAACAATACAGTGCAACCTCAATGTACAATTTATTAGCACATCGTGTTAAATTAGAGTAATTTTTCTGTCTGAACATTTGAAATGCTTTTCAGGTTCAGAATTACAAGCCAATTCAAAAGTAGAAAAAAAATGAAATATTACAAATTAAGGTAAGATAACTCTCTAATGGATTTTTATCATCAGATTGTTATGGCTTATCAGATCCAAAGCAACAGCTCTAAAGTAATTAGACTAACTCAAGAGCTGTATTTTAAGATGTATTGAACTATAACTAGTTTAAGTTCAATTGACTTACACAATACAGTGTTATTACCCATATTGCATTGTTATTACCCATATTGCATTGTTATTACCCATATTGCATTGCTGAACATACATTTCGTTTCAAACTTCTTTAAAGTAAAGTAAAAATAAAAACCCTGATTTTTTTTATTAATCTCTAGTTTCCTGGCAGTTTGGTGTGCCGTGAGAGATCGTCAGGTGTCACAAAACAAAGTGAATAACTTTGTGCACAATTAGTAATAATATTACTATGTGAAAAACTGGAGCAAGTGATGGCATATGAGCTGTTAGGCTGAAAGCGGTAAATTTGCAACTTCGGGCTAGTTCGAATCCCATACGATGCAATCATTTTCTCAACCTTTAACCGAGGCTTTGAGCTGATGCGTTGAGGAACCTGGCTTTTACAATAGATTAACTGATGGAATGCCTGGCGTTGCCTGGGCGTTAAAAAGTCTGGACAGAAAATTAATTTTGATTTGACATGTGCAACATTTACCCTTCTAACTTTTAAACTTCATAGAATAAGAAAAGTGTTCTGTGCAGTTCAAATAAATTAACGAAAAAAAAAAAAAATGTAAACGCGTTTAAATATGAAATAATTAGTAAGTAATGGCTAGATAGTCTGCTTTGCTACAATGATTGCGATGAAAAATGATTTGACACTGATACAATTATTGCGAACTGAGAAAACAACACAAAAGTCATGAATATGTTCAATTAATAATAACGCTGATTGCATAGAAGTGTGTATAAAAAGGTTAATGTTGTAAATGGAGATCTCGTGGAGAACCCAACCTTTGAATACAACAAAACTGGTACCAATCGATACTGGTACAAACCAAAAAATGAGATATCAAACTGTTTTTATAGGATGCATTATCTGACCAATGATATACAGCCTCCCTGTATGTGGCACTGTATATCATTGATCCGACTAAATGGAAAGAGAATGTAGATATAATTCCTACTCGAGATAATACAATCAAAGTTTTAAACTTAATAGTTCTCAGCGACTATGAAAAAGAACCAGAAACGAGCTGGTAATACAGCGTTTAAAGTTGAAATGTCCAACTGGAAAACTAAAAATTAAACACTAAGTGATGAATTTGGAAACTGTTTTTGAAATTCTTTAAAGTCAAAACAAACGCAAATGATAATATTAATTAGTAATGAAAATGCATCCTCATTTAGCAATAAACACACCATAGATAAAATAGATAACCATGCAAAAAGTCGTCTTAGCCTTGTGGTTAGGTGTGCATACATGCAAACGTGTGGTTCCAAGCCTTTCAGTTCAAATCTAGTACAAATAGCACTCTTGTTTTTAAAACTTCATCCCTATAATTGAAAAGGCGAAAAACATTGAGAGCTATATATATATATATGTGTATGCATATATATGTATATACAGATTTAGGTTAATAAATATCATAAAAATGATAGTCTGGATAAGTGTGGCAAGGCGTTAATAGGTGTGGGTAGTAGAGTGTTGGTCTATCAAAGTGACAGTTGTGAGTTCACACCCTGTTGAAAGCAATCTTTTTCTTAACACCCAAAGCCTGACCTTGGAAGGATGGATATGCCCCTCATTACAGTAAATATTACAAGTAAAGGCACTGACATTTGCTTGTTCCCCTAGAAGCAAATCACTTGAGGAAAAGTCAATAAGAGCATATGTTTTGCAGCAAACATATATAAAGATACTCAAATATGCCATCAACATATAATTAATTGCAGAGAATGGGACTTGCAGGTGATCGGCTCTTGGTCACTTCTCCGACGTCTTATATAGCTTGAAGTTGGGCTTGTCTCTGACCCTCGATTGTAAGCCGACTCTCGACCGGCCCGAAGTATTGCTGAGGGCCGTGTTGTCTCTGGGTTGAACTAAGGCTTGACGCAGTCCTGGCATTGGTCGGATCAACATCAGCTGTTCTCCCGCTTCTTGGCCCGATGATCGGCTACCACAACTTCATTAATATAGTTTTAAACATAGTTTTTTACATGTTTTTGTTATGCATTAGTTTTAATGCTGTTTGTATTTACCTGCAGTATGTTTTGTTTTTAGCTGTGAAATGATTTAAACGAACCACTATTATATTCTTAAAAATGTTTGTTGTACCATATGATTGTTTCAACATAGGAAAATCTTGAAAAAATTGCAACTTGATTTTGTATTGAGATAATGAAATCTTGCTCTACGGCTTCTTTGTTGAGGTAATTTTACCTGAATAAAATAGCAGTCTGACTCCACATAAAATATCCATGTTCCAACATTTATATTATATGTTAAGTCTACCGTATGGCAATGTTAAAATTTAGTAAGAATATGAACATTGTGCTTTGATTCGTCCCACAACTAAAAGGAAGACATATTAAAATATGTTCCAACATTTGACACAAACTTTAATACATATTAATTATAATGAGCATTGGACTATTATTTTATTTAGATATAATTACCTCAACAAATATGCTGTAAAACAAGATTAAATAAATTCTGACCAATTTTTTTTTCAAGCTTTCCGAACTTGTTTAGCTAGATAGTGTGGTACTAAAAAAATAGCTGAGGTTGAGGAGTCATTATTGATAAAGCAAATATGCTCTGGGCTAGTCATTAGTGTTGGTAGTGACTGTGGTCACATGGATAGACAGGAAAGCACACACTGGCAATAGTGTCGGCACTAAGAAAGTGTTTTTGGCAGTGTTGCAGGGAAGAACAAGCTGAATGCAGAGCCTATGAAGATGACCGGAGTTGGGTAACAAGCAGCACGATTAAGGTGAGTAACCGTGCAAGCCCATTAATAGTTCTGGTGTAGCACAAAAAAGAAAGGGCATTGGGTATGATGGAATTTGTAGGGCTCAGGCTACTTTGACATCTAAGGTCGGGCAGTCGTAGTAGTTACATGTATGGTGAAGGAGAAAGCAAGCAAATTATGTAGTACGCACAGTATATCAATAAGTGAAAAGGAATGCAGAGACTTTTTTCTTTGCAACCCATGTATGTACCAAC
This sequence comes from Watersipora subatra, assembly GCF_963576615.1. NCBI lineage: Eukaryota > Metazoa > Bryozoa > Gymnolaemata > Cheilostomatida > Watersiporidae > Watersipora > Watersipora subatra. The sequence continues at coordinate 20,374,980 of NC_088713.1, forward strand.
TTTCATAGACAACAGAAACTAAAATAGGCCTAAGGCAGGAAATAATTTTAAACATCATCATGGTGAGCACCACATCATTGTCTTCTAGTTAGAAAAAACTTTAATGGATCTGTTGAAATAGCGTTAGTAAGTTGAATGCAAAAAGATGACTCAGAATTTATCAACTGATCAAGGTTAGTAGATTTTCACTAGGGAACTGTTAGCCAAGTTTGCTGAAAAGAGTGACAACTTCAGTATCATCCAGGCACGCAATACTTACAACGAGCTCTCTTCCTAGCTTCAAAACTTATCAGCGGTTCTCAAGGTCGACTTGGCGCCTTGTAAGATAAACCTTGGTGACAGCGGTAAATTTAAGGTGCGAACTTAGCAGAACAAGTCCCTAACGCTTTAAAACTGTACTAATGGGCTGATGAAAAACAATGGCAACATTCTTGAATTAAGGAACTATGAGCGAATTTCAATGAAGAATATTGATGAAAGACAATTGTATCCTCAGATAGCCTGCAAAATGAAATTGATAGTAATCCTACTCAATCAAATGTTACAATAAGTTTAGATCAGCTTTCCTAAGGTTTCTAATTTTGATGGCCTGTGAGTAACAAACTATGATGGTAAATGAATAGTATCAGTTTTGTGATTGAACTATTGTCAATATTGGGTAATTGATAGCCATTAATTGACTGGTTTTGTATAAAACTTCATGCACAAATCTTATACAAGTCATTACTCACCCCCAACAAGTTTATTAAAATATGAAATATGTTTCACACAAAAGCATTTAAGTAAAATATGACAAATTTAAAAAGAATTTACTAAACCCATAATAAATCACCCAAAACTAAAGTAATTATAATGAAACGAATGCGTTAAAGCAGTGAGAGGAATGAAATCAGCAGTTTAGTATTCAAGCAAATTACCTGTTCATGTCCATTCTTTTTAAATTGTTAAAGATTACAGATTTTGAGTGTATTAGAAAGCAAGTAATTAAATGTACTTAATTGGTCAATGTTTGATCGCAGTCATCTAACTAGCATCAAAATTTACTGAGTTTCTACAAGACAGGTAAATCTCCTCCATACGGATCTCCAGAACTTTTCGGCATAGCTAACAGTTACACAAGATGGCAGATCAGGTAGCATTTCCATTGATTCATAGACACCATCTTCATCATATTTGTGGAGAAATGTGTCCAGAGCACCATACAGTCTGAAACAACGGAATACATAATGCGAAGCGAATAAAAATGAAAAATAAATAAACTGACTCGCTCTCAGTTTTGAGTGAAATAATAAATTTTTACAAACTTTGAAATCAAAAAAACAAAGTTAGTTAACCAAATAACAAAATAACAAGTAATCACGCTTCTCTTGAGACTGAATCCCTAATAACAAATTATTCTTAGAAGTAGACGGCGAGTAATATAACTATTATTATGTTGATTGACTTAAATTGAACTTCAAAGTAATGACAGTTCTTACCCTCCTTTTGCACTGATGGGATTTTGACCCACAGCTTCTTTGTTCAAGCAAAGAATGATGAATGCAAAAAGTTGTTGTAGGAGAGCTTTTGTTCTTAGGCCCTTGTATGAACACTTTTCCATAACAACATTCTCTACTTCTGATGAGAGATTATCAGTGTAATCAACATGTATATCATCAAATGGTTCCTGTATAACACAATCACTAATACACCAGCTAATTACTATGGTGAAGTTGTTTGGTAACAACTGCGTTTAATAATAAGCTACTTCCTTGAGAACCTGTGAGCTGCCAATAGCTAGTGATAAAAATATTGCTGCAATTGACATTAACTCTTTGAACTCTGGCTGTCCTTGTCATTAGGTACCAGTAAACCTGGGCAATTTGTCATAGGACCTTTCGTCCTATGACAAATTATTTAAACTTTTATTGAATATGTCTAAATGTGCTCATTGTACAATAATTTCTGATAAGACACTAGTAAAAAAAATTTGGCAACACACAGCAAATGTCACAAAACAGAAAAAGTAGTGTTTCACAGTTATTCGGGCTAAAACCATAAAAATCTGCATGATTTTAAAAACTGTAAATGTTTTTACAGTGGCATCATATTTACTGAGCAGCCTTTCATCATTATTGCATGACTCAAAATAATCTGAAAAATTTTAGTTGATATCATATAGTTCTTCATTTGCATCACAATCAACCATGACCTACCAACAAACAAGTTTTATCAATCTTTTCGCAATACCGAGCCCATAAAAGTTGTTATTATAATGAAGAAAGTAGATAAAGATATTTGGAAATGATTAAAATTTCTGGTCTATAGCCTTGAGCAAGAGAAACAGCTTAGAAACCGCGTTTGTAAACAGAACCTTGTGAATGCTGGTATTTCGGTCATTAGGGTTTCTGACACACCAATGCATTGCCGAAATACACAAAAATTGCATGAAAATTTTTTTGGCAACTTTTATTTATCTTCAAAATGCTCCTATAACAAGTTCTTTAACAATGTAGAAATGGTTATTAAGCATATAATAAAAAACTAAAGTTTACTTATATTATTTATGAGGTACCAGTATGTCAAAATGAAAAAATGGCTTTTAGCTACCCAGAAATTTAAGACAACTTAATGCATAAGGAATATACCAGTTTTGTTTGTAAAAGTGAAAACAAATTAGGCAATATTTAGCGCGATATTGCGCTGCATGGCGCTAGAACTAGATCAGCGAGCTCATGCAGAGTGATAATACTAGACATTCTCATCACAACTTTATCGCTAGCGAGATGCATTTAGATTGGTTGGTTTTTTTCAGAATGCAGTTTGATGGCAGGTAACTATTTCATGTTGACTTTTACCTAAGTACAGCAGCAACATTTTGCTTTTTTGTTACAATTTGAAACATTATCTGAACGAACACTGGATTGCTCATAAATTTAATAAAAGCATTTCTGTCGTGTATGACATTACCCACAAAAGTTACAAAAAATCATAGTTGAAAACCAACATTTGAGTCAATCGTTGCACAGGTTGATCATCTTGAGATTGGTAAATATTAAATATAAAAAACCTTCTATAAAGTAAACTATTAATGAAAATCGTAAAATATTACTGTTAAAAATACAAGAAACATTTTTTCTTATGTCTTCTTGTAATGTACAATCCGTGAAAGTGAGATAGGCCTAATAACAAGGCGGAAGTTGTTTACGTCGTTGCCTAGACGGTGCCACATTACCTAAATTTATTAACAACTCTGAAGAAACTAATGATACAGAATTTTGTTGGCAGTTTGTGAGCGTTTATCGCTCAAATATATTTAGGCGCACGCCAGCGATATCTTCACCCTCCTCATGATGCACGCAATAAAATCGCTCAGTGTGTTTTGATCCTTTACACTCATTGTTTTTTGTCTACATGCAAAGGCCTTCAATCAATTATTTTCTAAATTCCTGTCTTGCTATAACTAAGTATACTCTTATTCCGAAAAATATGACATGGTGTTGTAATTTGATTTAAACTTTACCATAAATAAGTAAACTTTCATTCTTGTTGCCAATTTTTTGTTTATATTCTACTAAGAGATAAGAAAACAAGCTGGATGTGTCAAAAAAGATCTTCTACATTCTCATACAGCAAAACACTCATTTTTTTTCATTTGCGCGTTTGTCCATTTTAGCTAATCTATAATCTTTTGCATTATTGCTCAAAACAAAATAACATTATTACTGTTGTTATTTACAGGACCCACTAAAGCTTTAGGCTATAAATGTGTCTTGACATCAGCCTAATCTAGTAAAAGCATCAAAATATCAAATTAATGACTATTACAAACCTATATTGAATACACGGGAAAACAATTATAAAACATTCTAATCATATACGCTGAAAGATAAACCAAGGGTTTTGCTAAAATAAATCTTTGCGACAAGCAATCAATGTTAACTTTACGAAGCTAGAAATTGCTTTGAAACCACTCTAGAACCTTATTTTGCAACTTTTAGAAAGTGCGAGATGTACATTTTAGTTTACTCAAAATAAGATCATAGAGGGATATAATTGTTTACAAATAATTAACAGCTGGCGGAATGCCCGTCGTTTCACAGATTTTTACAAATCATCTTATAAACAATGAGACATAATGTAGTTGCCTGTCACTTGCCATTACCCTGGCGCATTACCAATAGTTAATTTATGTGAGCTTACTAATAAGTGCTAACTGCTTGCTCTGATGATTGAGCACCCATAAAACTATGCTACCACTCTCAGTGATGTTACACCGTAACGAAGAGCTGTAGCCTATTTGCACCAACAATGCAACGTATATCGCCTAATGAATCAATTGAGCGGGTGTGGCTTAATTGGTAGAAGAATGGACTGGTCAACGGAATGGTCTGAGATCGAACCTTCTGGGATACACAGTTTTTATTCCATTATTTTATTGGTTATAGCTAGACAAATCAAACCACAGACAAACTTTGAGATTTATATAGATGGCTTGATGAGAATAAAGCATTGTTTGATATTTTACTTGAACATTCAGCTTTGAAATAAAATATTTAAGACACCATGTCATGAAATTTAAAAAGCTAAAGTAGCAAATAGTAATTCACATCAAAAACATGAAACTTCATTGAGTTGTTAAACCGAGAATTCCCATAGAACTGTTAAGACTGTGACTAACCCTGCGGTTGTAAAGGGATGAGCAATCTTACATAGAGCATATACAAGTCATTAATAAATAATGGCTGGCAAAGGGTTTGGAAATGTAAAACCAATTGAAACGGAAATTTAAAAGTAAACAAAAAAGTTATTTAAAAGTTATCCTAGGAAGAACAACATTATTTGTAATGTTGCAATGCTTCACATTCATTAGTGCATAAAACTCATCAAAAAGACTAGATTATTCTTAGCTTTAAATTTAAAGGTGCATAAAATAAATTGACACTGACAAAAGGTTTCAAGCTATTATTATTATTATAGACATAAATTTTTGTTGCACATTTCTATCTTGTTTTAACCTTTGAGCCTAAACGGCCGCTTTTCCAGCATTGCGTAAGGTGTGTCAGAATCCCTAAAGGCCGCTATTGCGGCATTCACATGGCTTTGTTTACAAATGTGGTTTCTAAGTAACAGCAGAAACCAATCAACTTAATTTTTGTGCAGGATGTTAGATCGGAATTTCTACATCCATTTGTAATAGTTTTCAAATATCTTTACCCACTACCTTCGTTTTAGTCACAAATTTTATTAGAACGATATCGCGAAAAAATAGATATGACTTTAAGCTGGTAGGTCATAAATGATTGTGATGCAAATAAAGAATTTTATGATACTAATTATAATTTGGTAGTATATTTTGAGTCATGAAATGATGATAAAGAAGTGCAAAATAGATATGATGCCACGGTAAATGTTTTTACAAGTTTGATAAAATCGTACAAGCTTTTATAGTTCTAGCACGAAAATTGTTAAATGCTGTTTTTTTCTGTTTGATGACATTTGCTGTGGGTTGCCAGACCCTTTTACTTGTGTTCTACAAAATATCATTGTATTATAAGCATGTGTAGATATATTTCATAAAAATTTAAAAACTTTGGATCGTTAGACTAATTTCCCAGGGTTACTGACATGCATTGACAAAATGGGCTTCAAAGGGTTAAATTAAAATAACCAAATTGACTACGAATAAGTGTGATAACCATTGAATGAATTTAGACATATCATAATGCAATGGGCCTCAAAATCACGATATCATCTAGCCAAACATAATGCCTGAACCACCACTGCTGCGGTAATGTCAAAAACTGTCTTTAATAAAACGGGAAAAAATACTTTAAGTTATTTTTGCATATGCACAACATGAGAAAGAGTTTCAAACAGACAACACATTGAAGAGATAGTTTTGAGAAGATATGCTAGGCTTCATATCATATATGCTAGAACTCTCTTCATTGCCAGCTAACCTGATTGTTATGCATGAGTGCATCAGTTTGACAGTACTTGACAACAAGCCAGACATCCACTGTGTGCTTAACTTGAATACATGGCCTCAAGTATTTTGGCGCGCCATCAACTGTGTTCTGCATGAAATCTAAAAGAGACCTTTCTCTGTCATATCTGGGCATAGCTGAGAGATAGTTGACGACAATTCCAAGAGCATTCAAGTTGTTGGTCAGAGTCTGAATACTCTGGTTTGAAGCTGCATTTGCTGTGAGATCACGGGTTTGACCATCCAACTTTTCCTACAATGTAAATTAACTTTATGTGAATGCTGTCACCAGAAAATACAAAAAGTTAACTCAGACATCTGCAGATGGTTGAAACCGAGCACCAATGTCCAATTTTATTTTACCAATGCTAAAGAATTTACCATATCCAAATTATCTAAAAATATCCGTGCTTCACTCCATGTCAGTTACCTGTTTTGAGATAAGTGTTTCGATTTGATTTTGAAGACTGAAGTCTTCTTGAAACATGTAGAAAGAAAGGTCTTTGTCAGAAAATAGAATTGTACTTCGAGACCCGACAAATTTCACTCTAGCCTCATGTTGTGCTCCCTCCCAGTCATAATGAAGGTCATTGGTAGCATCCGAGGAGAATTCACTGTGAGCTGAGATGACACTAAATATTTCATCTCTGTCTCTAAGGTTCACCAGCAAGGATGCAGTGATGTGACTTGGAGAAACTGGGCTTCTAAAATGATCAAATAAAGTTACTTTTCAGTAAGCCTAAAAAATAACCCTAGAGTATGCTGACAATGCTATATTCATTTGTGTCAATTAATACTTTTGGAACCAGTGTTCTGGATGTTGAGATGTTAATATTAGTTGGTATGACACCTCTGATGTTGGTGTAATACCAAATATTCCAGTGGCGTATTTGGTATTACAACTCACACATTTCTAATATGGCACACAGAAATATGTATTGGTATTCAGAGTATGGTATTCAATGTATTCAAAGTACTAATATACTTTGTACACTCTCACTGTATATTTTTATTGTTTTTTTGTCTGTAAAATGGCTTTCAAGGGCATGAAATGGTGGCCATTTAATGTACGCTTTGATTTTGTACCAAACATTAAATTCGTGCATTTCAAAAATGATGCAATGTTTGAGGTATTATAAATAAATTTGAAATGCTTCCATAACAGGGCTAATTACCTGAAGTACCATTTCAGTAATGTTTGCTATATTTTATATTACAATTTTCATTGTAAATGATTGTAACTAGGTTTAAGATGTTGATCACAGACTTTAGCAGGGTAAATTTAGAGTAGAGCAAGTTTAGCAACATATATTTGTCATATCTCATTGCATGCCTCATACATCTTCCTTGAACAAGTTTACACTTTTATTCATGGGCTCATATAGTAAAGTCACAACAAAAACAATTTTTATTGTTAACTCTTGAAGGAATCAAGGTGAACGTAATTTGAATATGGAACAGAGAAGAATAAAATGTATTCATAAACAAGGTGCTAGGTTAGGAGTGATCAGGATTATAGAGACAGGACCTAACTAGTGCATAGTTCGATATCCATGCTGCTGGAAAGGACTTTAGCCTAACTAAAACTACTTTATGAATAACAGAAAAAATGTGGGCGAGCTTGAAAGTCAATCTATGAGCCAGTCTGAAAACTAACAGAAGAGGTAATTTGAAAGAACAGCTCTGCTTAAAAAGAATCAATGATAGTGGTAATTATGATGAAATCTATCTTGCCAATTAATTTGCAAAGTATTTTTTTCTTCAAATGAGCTTACAGAAAACTACCTTCTAAATACTAACCGCTCAGTTTTGGCAGCCGAAATAACAACATTGTGAGCCGTAATCAGAAACCTCACAAGTCTGAGAGAATGAGACTTATCTTTGTCATGTCTGTCGATGAGGAAAGTGGAAAGAGCTGGGTCATTATTGAGGATGTCAGCTTCCCCTTTCCCTAAAAAAATGGCTGAATGATGTGTTGGACATTTGCTAACTTCCTATCACATCTTTAAACCAAACGTTTCTAAAATTCATTAAATCAATTGAAATTATTGCTTAACGAAATTTGCTAAAAAACAGTATTAACGAAAACTGAATTTTATTAAATTGAGTTATAAACTTGTCCACAAAACATTGCTTAAAACATATATATTCTACTGTGAATTTTGCCTATAAGCCTACATCGCATATAAGCCAACCCTGAAAAAACAACATTGAAAACAGGGAATTTATATGAAATTTGCAAATAAGCCTGCCCTATAAAACGTAACTCACTGTATGTATCTATCAAAGCAAAATGGAGAAATGAAGCAGCTTTTGTAAACTTAGTACAAAATGTTTCTGATTGGTGAGTTGTATAATTAGCTTGTCAAACCATTGGCTAATCAAAAAGAAACAATCAAACCATTGGCTAATCAAAAGGAAACAATCAATCCATTGGCTAATCAAAAAGAAACAATCATGTGTTAGTGTCGAACCAATGAAAAACATATTTGCATCTCATGCTTCACTCAGTTTTGCTTTGTACAAACACTTTTTATGGCTATTTCTTCGTCTTGATGATCAGAGTAATTACAGCTACGTAGGTTTAACAAATGGTACACAAATGAACATATGGCAATTACCTACTGGTCAATAGCAGAAGTGACAGCAAGTATTTATTTTGGATAGTAATAATAATGCCGTGAGCTACTAAGCTATAGTAATAGTGATAACTTGCGTGACTTGGAACATGCACCATCTGTCAGCCACGGTAGTATGAAAAGAATAAAAAAAACGTGTCTGAACTCATTCTGTAGCATTTTTTTGGTTTTTTATGTCACCAGATGATGTAAAAATTAATGGTAATTAATTTGGGCAATGGTTATGACAACATATGCTTCGAGTTCACAAATATTTTTGTTTACTGAATGTTTAATCGTCTGGGTAAATAATTTTATTTTACAGTGAAAAAGTTAGAGATAGTTGTAAACGTTATTATAGAACCAGCATAAAACATTTGTTTAGTTTTATAGATAAATTCGACATTTCTTTTGTAGAATATTTTTAGATAGAGGTACTGTTAATGCAGTTTCATGTGGCACGTGTAAAACGCATGCGATCATGTGTCTATGACTATAACTGTTATTGCAGCCAAAGCGCGCTATTATTCAATAAGAGCTGCTTCGGTTGGGTGAGCAAACGCCCTTTCATATTTTGTTTGCTTTTGATCTGAGTATAAGCTGGACCCTTAGTTTGGTAAAAGGTTTTTTGCGCAGAAGAATTGGCTCATGCGCGAGATATACAGTGAAACCATTTATATTTATAAATTTATAGCTTCGCCATTGCTAATAGATGGCAACTTATTCCTATTAATAGCAAAAACATTGTCACGGCTACAAATATTTTTGTAAAAACTTTTCAGTCAGCCATGGTAAACTATTTGAAATACATTCTAGGTTACGTAAAAGTTTAAAGGTTGGCTTGCAATAAAATTCATACTACAGTTATTTGGTATCTAAAGATTCACCATGTCTTACTCTGTTGTGGTGTAGGTGCCAAATATGTGGAAATGTGATTACCAGCTTTTAAAAGCTCAAAAACGAACAGAAAATCGCAGCCGCACGAGACCGCCGTAGTTTGGATTTGTTTTCCAAAATGGCTAAAATGTGACGTAGTTGTGCGAGATGGTTTCTGTTTACACTTTCATGCATCCTTATTCGTCGAAATATTTTCACAAATATACTTCACGCTTGCAATAAAAACCATGTCTATTGTTCTTACGCGTCTATTTCAACGGCATCGTAATGCTGCAACTTTGAGCACTGACATTTCAAAACCTACCTTAAAAATATGTTTAATTTTTTAATCTTAGCTTGAACGATTGCATATCATCCTCTGATAAACCTGATGAGCCTTTTGTTTGCTGTGATGGTCGAAAAATGCTGTAGAAATTGTTCGCGCCATATGGTGGGAATTGTATGTCACATGATCAGATAATGTAAGTTTCAGTTCAAGCTTGATCTATCGCAAATAGCAGACACGTTTTCTCGTATTAAACTTGTTAATTTCAATTTGTCACAATGTCTAAAGCTCCACATCATGTTTGTGCAGCTGCCAAGCTGAGAAGCACCTTTTTTCTTGGCCAAGAGCAGAGAAAAGACCAGACCTTCACCGAGCGTGAAGCAAATGGGTGAAGCTGGATGTGACAAACTTTATTTATTCGCCTGCTTACTCTTACCTTTGTTTTCGCCATTTCAAAGACGACATGTTTTTCAACCTGTTTGCATAGTCCACATGTCACCAAAGCACGTGAGTAATTTATTTTATGGACTACTTGTATCGGTAGTAGTAACTCGGGTTATTTTCTAGTATTCTCCTAATATTACTGTATTAATCTATATTTAATATTACAATATTAATGTCATTTAATCGTAATATGGTATTATTAGTATTTTATCTTTTTAATTACATGTATTATTCTTATTATAATAACAAAACTAATTCATACTGCATATCTATCCATAAAACGTAATACATTAATCTATAATTGATAAAATAATGTTATAAGTTTCACGATTAATTTCGCCAAATTTCTTAACCCCACTCACTTATAGATATGTTATATAAAATAGTTATTGTCATTTTCTGGTATCATCGGTAATAGCATATTAATATTATTAGATGATTATTATTAGTATTAGATGATGAAGAGTTTGTGCCAGCCACTGAAGACTGGGAAGAGTTGAGCGCTATGTTGGCCAACGTCAAACGCTCTCCAATTACATGTAAGATAGAGCTGAACTTAACTAAACTTGACAAAATATAAAGAATATCCATAGAGTTATTACTCACATTTTAATGTTTACAATATCATGGATTCTGATAAGGTTTTGTAAAATCTGTGTCATGGTTGCATGGCTGTATATTTATTCTTTTTCTGATCAAGCAAATATGATATAATAACAGGAAATGATGTTGTACAAATCTTATTGCAAGTCAACTATTGTGTTGTGATTTCAGACCCGAATCCTCCTTCAAAGAGGAGAAAATAATAGTAAGCGTGACAGCATTCCAGCGACTATTTCACTGTCACATCTGCGCCCTCCCCTGCTCATTCACGATGGTGCGAGCAGGCGGATGGGTAGAGTTCAAGGTTACATGTGCCTCCTGTCACCAATCGTACACTTGGGAAACAACTGCCAGAGTAAACAGAGCTCACATCATCAACCCCTGCTGGCAGCTGCATCACTCTTTTCTGGCGGATGCGTTACGCAGAACCTCGCTCCTGAACATCGCGATACCAAGCCACAGCGTTTGCCTCTACCACCAAAGAGAATACTTACATGGTGTGAGTGTTAGTATTTACCCATAAACTTGAAAAATGTGAGTAAAAGCTTGGCACACTAATTGAATAACGACATTTAAAAACAATTTTTTTCTTGAAATGAAAATATGTCATCCTTCAAGCGAAATATATTATAAATTTAAATTTCTGATTCTTCACCATAATATAGCACAAAAGGGGGGAAGGCGATTCTACATTTTTAGACTAATGATAATGATACAAATTAATCTTGTATAATGAAGTTTTACAATATTTTACAGTGTATTGCTGAACAGTACACCCTGCATAACGAGGGATTGATGGCAGCAATCGATTAGGAGCTTGATTTGGCAGGTGACGGTAAATGCGATAGTCCGGGGCATTGCACACTATACGGGGCCTACACTATGATGGATCAGAGCTGCGGTTTAATAGTCAGCAGCCATCTTGTCAAGGTAAAACTTTGACAGTTTTTACTTCACAGCCTGACAAAAACCCCAAATTTTTAGTAGTTATCAATACATAAACATGAAATTGCTGATCTAGCTAAATAATTCATTCAAATAATGTGAAAGTGATTGTTGGTCGTAACTTTCTTTACTTTGCAGTCAGCGGAGACCACCAGCTCTAACGCCATAAAGCTGGAAGGCTTCAAGCAATAACAGTCTGATCTAATTTTCCACGGCCTGAGAGTGAGGTCCATTACAACGGATGTTGTTACAAAGGTTGTGTGCATACCGCAAGCTTGAGTTTTGGCTTATGCTGCAAATTCATCGCGGTGAGCGACAGCCTCTACCTGTCTGCTTGGTGTCTAAGATTCGGGCTCTTTTCCCACCAACGCATGATGAAGAAGAGTTTGCAGACTATGTGTTCAAGGTCTTCTGCTATGGTGATGAAGAGACCCAACAACTTTGATTGAGAATTCTAGATCAACTCTATATCATAGGTGGTACTCATTTTTATTGCATTGTCATTTTATTATTTTACTTTTATTCAGGCTAAGCCACATGGTGACTACACACCATGTGGCTAACAAACTAGCTAACAAAAATTAGTTTGTTAGCTACATGGTGTGTAGTCATCATGTGGCTTAGCCTGAATAAAAGTAAAATAATAAAATGACAATGCAATAAAAATGAGTACCACCTATGATATAGAGTTGATCCAGAATTCTCAATCAAAGTTGTTGAGTCTCTTCATCACCATAGCAAAAGACCTTGAACACATAGTCTGCAAACTCTTTTTCATCATCCATTGGTGGGAAATGAGCCCGAATCTTAGACATCAAGCAGACAGGTAGAGGCCATCGCTCACCGCGACGAATTTGCGACATAAGCCAAAACACAAGATTACGGTATGCACACAACCTTTTCCGAGCATTTGGCAATGGCTCTCCAAATGGGAATAGATTATTTACCAAAACAATTATTGAAAAAACAATAATTGCCGATCATCAAAATAATCTCGATCTTTATATAATAAAATCATAAAACTAATACACTTTTTACTGTAGTAAGTGTACAAGCTAAGTATAAAAGTTCTTGTGTTCCACGAGTTCAGAATATGTGTGTTCAACCGATGCATTAACGTTTAACACAAGAATTGTATATAATGCTTGACACATTAGCATAGCTTTGGTGTTGTTGGCATTAAATGAAAATCCAACTCACTATGTTATCGCAGGTAATTATTCCACCCCAACCCAAGGGGTGCAGGCGCCACAAGTTCGTCCACACCAGGATGCATACATAGGCATTCATGCTCCCCGCGGTCATGGAGACGATGCGCAAACTCAGCATCATGGCAGCACAAACATTCAGGAAGAGATGGCATGTCTTGACAACGCTTGCAGACACACCACTCTGTAGCCGGTGGTATTAGCTCCTAAAGAAATGAACAGATATGTCTATGCAACCATAGCTAATACATCAGGTCGATGTTATCCAACAGTATATCAGTGCAGCACTAGATTTAAATATTAAAATTGTTAATGTTGTCATTCGAGAAAAATCTGTAATTATTTTTTCGCAATATTGAAGCGATAATTATCATCATTAAAATCATATATATGAAATTATATTCGTTCTATCATTCTCAAGCTAAAACTATTACTACTAGCTAGCTTGGCACATAAGAGCTGGCTAGTGGCGGTGCTTACTTGCTGGGAGGTTTGATTCTGTTGAGTATTTTCTTCAGATAGAGCGTCAGGCTACAAACGCCAGGGTCTTAACTCTTCAGAATTTGACATTTTTTATGATCGCAACTCGGACATGTACACGTATGTTGAATAGCCGGACGAAATGGCCAAGCTGAAACTGTAAAGTAGCGAGCATCTATATTTGATATGGGGTCTTAGATAAAACCCGAAGTGTTTGTCATAAACTATTGCTACGATAAGTTTTATATTGAGCTTTTTATTGGCCTTTCAATTCACGCGAGAACATCACGTTACAAGACAGTAACCAAAATCCGTGGATACGTCATTGAAATCAAGAGATTCCAATCTGCGGCGGCTTTTCGTTTTTGAGCTTATAACATCTTGTAATCAAATTTCCACATATTTGGCACCTACAACACAACATAGTAAGACATGGCAAATCTTTTGAAACAAAATAAATGTAATGTGAATTTTGTTGCAAGTCAACCTTTAACTTCATTGCTGATAAGTAGTAGAAAATAGGACAGCTGGAAAAACAAGTTTTTACACAACATACACAATGGAGAGGTAATGACCATATTCCAGGCTTTCACAAAGCTTTTAACCATCTCCTCTAGCCTCTTTTGAGACACATTTAATGTTTGCTCATGTTTGACTAGGAATGAGTAAATCTTTATTTCTGTAGCCTGAGTTCGGGTGAAGCGACTGTGAAACTTGCTACCAATCAACTTGATCAGGTGAAGGACGTCTGGCAGAAATTTTACTGCGACTAAAGCGTCACAGTTGCTGACCAATGCGGTGAGCAAGGGTAACTCCTGCAAGTGATGAAAATACCGTGGTTAATCCATTTACATAAAGATGATGTATGCATGACATAATTGTTACTTAAAGAAACCAATTACTTTCACACATGTAAAAGGCCTTTATTGAAGTAATATATGGTAATATAGATAGCTAAATAACTTGAAACATAGAGCTCAAATTTTGAAAGTTTCAAAGCAGAAGATTTCCCAATACCAGTGATGATGATTAACTCTTTCGCTACCATAAGCCGATGTATTGCCTTATCAATAGAGTTTCACTTTTCTATCCATTATGAAGCCTACACATTAGCTAAACCAATCAAATTTGATCTCCAATGAAGCAACCTTCTTACCAATCCTTGTTACCAATCACATGCAACCAATCAAAAATCTTTTTGCTAAGCAAAAACATTTCTAATTATTTTCTCTGTTTCTAATTATTTTTCAAAACGGAAAAAACCAGATCGCTATCATCAAGGCAATACAATGTTCGTCATGTTCGTTTAATGCAAGTGAAGCATCATAAATTTTGTGTGAGTAAAGTTTACTGAGCAATTTTATATTTATTTAGTAGAGGTTTTTTTTGAATAAGATGGTTTTTACAGTAAAACGATATCTGCAATGATTTTCGAGATATTTCATAAATACTAGCAGCATATCAATTTTTCGAAAATCTGTTTGAATTAATTGGTCAAGATAGCAATTCTAGCATTCTCTACAAAATAGCAGTAAAGGGATTAAGGATACTTGGTAGAGATAGAGAACTTTTATGGGATGCACTGATTTGGTACAGCAGTGTTAGAGACAAAACATTGCAGCACGAATCTAGTGGCTGATTGCTGAGCATAACTTCTTGTGTGAACCTACCAGTTGTATTATGCAACCCTATTAAACTGGCAGCCCTAATTTTCATATGAAAAACTACAGAGTCAGTTTAGTCAGTTCATTTAAAACCTTATCCGTTTATATATGTTTGGCCAGAACAAAATATACTGGAGGTTCGTAGTGGTTGTACAATAATTATAGCAATTCTAAGAAAAATATTTTCCTGATTTCATTAGAAACCTTGTTCCCTAGGACACCTATATTACGCTAGTATTTAGTTTCGTGAGTAGCATACAGAGTAAAATTTCGCTGCAACTTAATTTCGCAGCTCTGATGAGTGCGAAAATATATTGATGTGAAAATAAATGCAGTGGAACAAACATCATTAGATTCCGCAGGTCCAGTTCACTGGTACGAAATATTTTTCAATTTGGGACTACCGTAATTTTTGGACTATAAAACGCACCTCTATATAAGCTGCATCTGCTTTATTTTCCAATAAACGATAATAAAACAATACATAAGCCGCACCTTTGTATAGGCCGCAGAACTAGGAGTGTGCATTTTAACATGGCAGCAACTTTGCCGTTTAAAACGGAACAATGCAGAACGGCACAGTTTCATATTATCCGACGCTTTTTAACTTATTGCCTAACGGGACAGTACCGTGAGGCATTGTTTTGTATTTTCTTTCACCGCTAAAAGCGCACTAATTAGAGATTCCCGTTAGTGCGCCCTAGCGGTAAAAGAAAAAGTCGCAGATTAGCCACACTCTTATATAAGCCGCATGGCTCAAATCATCAGAAAAAAGTAGCGGCTAATAGTCCGAAAAGTACGGTAGTTTTTATTTGTGAACCGCAGGTAGAAATGTGTAGGCGAGATCAATAATGCAATTTGATGGCTTGCTGCCATTGGTTTTCTAGACTATCAATGACGTCAAGGTCCCTGCCGCAGTGACCTATGTGGAACCAATATTAGAATTCAAGTATTTATAGCACGCGGTGGCCATGGCTCCGGGTTGTTATTGCTTTTGGTTGGTAATAAAATTCATCACCACAATAATTATTATTCAATTTTATGACTTTCCCTACCAGACTGTCATCCTCATCAGTTACAAATTCAATGACTAAACTAATATTATCATCTTCCCAATTTGTCTAGGCTTTTCCAAAAAAACTTATTATCTTAATTTGTTTTGCCATGCTGCTCAGTCGGTGTATTAGCTATAACGAGTTTAGCAAAAATTGCCCAATGAGCCAACCACACACGACACTTGCCTGCATTTCTAATATGATGATTTTATTGTGAATATCAATGAACAAAGCCATTTAATTTCGCGTTTTCGCTCGTTCGTTATGATTGTTTAGTTTCGATCATGAATTTTTCGCGAGAGGATGTTGCCGCGAAAATGCGAAAGTTAGATGCCGCGAATACATAAGTGTCCTAGGGTACTAATTAAAAATAAATATCTATTACAATGAATATTTTTTGACCCAAACTATAACCATAAACCAGCTAAAAAAGTTAGTTTGGTGAATCTTAAATACATTGTGATACCTTGCCAGAGTTGCCCATGTGATTGAGTACAGAAGCTGCAGTTAGTGGTCGCCTGTATTCCCATAATCCTGGAGACGCCAAAATATGTTTGTCATTAACGGGAACCTTTGTAGTAGATAAAACATCTAAAAGATGGCGCTGTGATTCGGCCTCCAGTTTTATTTTGTGCGATCTCATCCTCTATAAAAAGAGATATTGAAGAAAGATTCGCCATTAGTTTAAGGTTAAGGCTATCTATACCAAAATTTGACGGTAGATACCAAAAGCTACTGAAGATTAAAGATAAGCCACTAGGTTTAATGAATGAGTGGTCCAGCGATTGGCAAAAATCTCCTGGTTGTATAGAAAATGATTTGAGCCCCAAATATCTTTGTTTCTGTTTCTAACGTCGTACTATTCAAAGTAGTCTAATTAATTTCATTACAATAGTGTTATTCATTGTAAGCTATGGGTTACTTTCTTTTATGAAGTTCAAATCGCAAAGATCAGTATTTGAGGAGAAAGAGGAGAGACAATAACAAGGCTTCATTGCCACCAGCTCATGAAATAATTATAGTTATAAACTATTTGATCCAGCTGCTACCTTAGGTAGCATGTAAGTTTGGACACATGTGAGCGAGGCATGAAATTACTGACAGGTATTAACATAGAAGAGAGATTTTTTTGTCAGAATCACCAGTTTAGACATTGTGATCATTTTTCTTTCTTATTAATATTATGTAATCTTATATAATAGTTAAAGGTTAGCTCTTTTGCAACCACGAGTAATGCATAGCATGGCTCTGCTAAGCATTTGCGTTTAGTCAAGAGCCACATAATGTGGCTTTCGTAGGTTTTGTACAAAACATTTCTGATTCGTGAGTAGTCAATAATTTAGCTTAATTCTTCATATTCA
Source organism: Watersipora subatra (assembly GCF_963576615.1). Classification (NCBI taxonomy): domain Eukaryota; kingdom Metazoa; phylum Bryozoa; class Gymnolaemata; order Cheilostomatida; family Watersiporidae; genus Watersipora; species Watersipora subatra. The sequence continues at coordinate 20,392,488 of NC_088713.1, forward strand.
GGCGGTTTAAACTTTAACTTCTGAAAGTAGGCAAGTCACTCCATGTGGCTTTCTGACATTGCGCAGTACATTTTTGCTTGTTGTATGGCAACCGCTAACAGTAGCTAAATAATTTTAGCTGTGTTCTCCACAAAATTCTCCACCAGATACAACCTATTTAAAATCATGTATCACCTAATTGGGTGATTCTAAATTTTCCCAAAATTGATAATAAAAAATATAAGGCTGAATTACCAGAGCAAAATATCTAATTCAGTTTTCAATGTTTTGTTGCGACAAAACAAGTGACACAATCAACGAGAATTTTGTTACAAAAACATTTTAGCAAAGTTTTTAATTAATGAATTTGATTGGCTAGTTACCCAGCTACTGGTTTTACAGACCCCTTCGATTTTAAAAGTTTCTCTGTAAGTGTCTACAAACAGTTTTCTGCCTTGTACAGAAGATTTAGTTCTAGAACATAGACTTAGCTTCAACCACAAAAGCAAGCTGTGTGCTTCACTATAAATTTTCCATTGCTGCTTTTCATCGAAGTAAAATCACCTTTTTTTGACATGCCTAAACATGGACTCTGTAGTGCAAAATAATAATGCTTTGTACATAAAAGATAGTTGTAGTTTTTTAGCAATTCTCAGTTTTAAGATGTACTAATTACGTCTTAAGTTATAAAATGCTGTGTATGGCCATGATGACTTGAATTCTTTTGAATATTTATTCAAACTTTAAAGAGTTAAAATGGTAGCCAAAACGACTTGCATTCGTCTTGCATTCATTGTGATTCATTTCTGTTTTTTTAACAAAAAGCATATTCAGATTGAGCTTGTGTAATAAGTTGTTTTGCCTCCACAACAGAATGGTTGTTCTCCTATCATTAAAGTAGTTGCGGAAGAACAAGGTATCATGATTATATTGGTATAAGAAGATGTAAATTAAAAATGCTCTCAATTACTTTTCACGTTATACGAGGCCAGCCAATTGACCGCTAGTAAGTTGAGTTTTACCAAACCAAATGAGTTCCGTTAAAGCCCTCGATAACTTGAAGATGTGACCACATCAAACTCTATTAGTTTCTATCAGAAAACTTATAGTTTTTTAACATTTGAATTTTTTTCTTAGTTTTAGGTGATCTGAATGCCAGGATGTTTCACGGTTAAAATAAAAAAAACTTAATTACAGTTAAAACACTCATGAGAAAACATCACAACCAAAATTTTAGCAAACTTCATCGGTTAGTAGATCATAATTTTTGACTATTTGAACCAGAAAAATTACAAATAATAGAAAAATATTTATACTTTCTGATAAATTCTACTAGAGTTAGGTGTGACCACTTAAAGCACTTCTTACCGCCTAGAATTTCACTTACTGCATGGCTAAAAGTAGGGCTGATGTATATCTTCTGAAATCGTTGCTCCCACTCATCTCGTGAGTCGGGAGTAGTAAGAATGCAGTTTCCTTCTTTGCCCCACACAGCGTTTTCTATGCAATGAAGAAATAAGGAATGGTATAAGCGCAGACTGACTCAAAACATTACAAGCAGCATATATACACACAAATATATACATCTATATATGTATTTCTCAAATATGGTTGTGCGTATGTAGGAGCGTACAGCTATAGCTATTAAAACTTTGAAATTACAATTTCACATTATGCTTGATTTGAAATCACGAAGAATGCAATCACAGTTTTGCAATCCATTACTCTAACCACAAGACCATGGAAGCTGATTATGATACACGGCTTATGTTACATACCGTATACATCCTTGCCGTTTTCACACCCAAAATGACGTAGTTGTTGTAATTATATGATCTCAATAAAACGTGATGCTTTTTTCGCGCTTTCGTGAACGTCTATTTCCAGTTTTTCGTAAGGTTCAATTGCTAAATTGCGGAGGTCAATACTTTCGCGCAGACAATTTTATTATCTTGAGTAGGAATAGCCTCTACATTCTCTCTCTGTTCAATCAGACAAAGTTCCAGACAACGATAGTCCGATATATCTCATTTTTACATTTGTATCAGTGTTGAGAGGTACCAACATCGTCGTATTCAGTGTTCTGATGGAGATTTTCTGTTGAAACAGTAACCTTTCTTATATACACACACGCTTCTATGCAACGAATTATCATTATTAATTTAACATATACATAATTTTTATTTTGCTTTTTCAGTTTGTATTAATTGTATAATTAACAAATCAGCTTTTATTGTAATCATAGCATAATAGACTTAATTTAGCAATTACTTGCTAATTATTCCACATTTACATTTCAACCGTTTTATAGTTTTTTTTTCTTAGCTTATTTGATTTGCACAAAACAATTTTTTCATGATAGGAAGTTTGAAACCAGCTGTAGCTAAAGTTACAGTTGTTTGACAAGTTTAAAAAGCTTTACAGTAGTTTTTATTTTATTTCCTAATCTATTTTCATTACACAAAACACTTTTCTTTTGATAGGTAGTTTGAAAACAAAAATTACAATTGTTGTTATTTGTTAATTGCATATAAAAGATTTATCGATATACTTTTTTGTTACACCTGCAACGCCAGGTAGTTCAACTAGTATACATATATATTTACAATTTTAAAAGACTGTGCATAAATGCTTAGAAAGTAGTGTGTTTGCTACCGACAATTATTTAAGTTTTTAAAAATAATGTTCTTCACTGATAATGTAGATCAGCAGACTTGTTTATTTATGTTTATTGTGCAGACGTTATTTGAAACTGTTACACAGAAGAGATTGCACTAAACTATTTTAAGTCAAAGTGAACAGTCTACAAAATATAAACAATTGGTACCTGCACATACATTACAGTACTAATTGCTCTGCAACTTAATAGGTTATACACAAAAGAAAGTAGTTCCACTCTACTAATCAATACCTTCCTTCATTCGATTGATGACATCATGGAGCAGGTAAAGGCAGTTATCAACATTTTCTCCACAACAATCCGATATCTGTTGCAGGTCTAGTTGTATATGAGCATCAAGAAATGAGGCTAAATCTTTCAGATTGCTGAGTGGAGGGTTTACAAGTGGAATTACCTATTGGAAAACAGCATAACTCAATTATTCATGTGTAATGGCAACACCCAACATCGAATTTGTTATTCTAAAAGTAGATTGCCTTTAGGTAACGTGTTATGGATGTTGTTTCTTAATTTTGTTTATATAAGGGGAGTAGTGTTAGTCAAGAAAGTGAAACTCTCAATTTTTGCTTTTCTCTTGCTTTCTACCTCAGATGAAACAGTTGCCGTTACTAATAAGTTACATACATGTAATTTATCAAGGGCTACTAATAAGTTACATGTCAGTTAATAAGCATCAATCCAAATAAAAACCTATTCAGATTGCTGAATTAAGAAAAGTTATATATTATCTAATGGTGATAATTTATTAGCATCTTAGAGCCTCAAATGTAATATCAAGTCTGATTACAATATAATTAATAAAAATTTATTTGCTTATTTTACACCTGGTGATAAATGGTTAGAGTTAATAAGTGTTTAAATTGTGACAGAACTATATATTACCAATTCATATTAGTATTGAGTGAGCTTAGCTGAAGGAGTCGATGACTTAGTTACAGATTGACTGATCTGTATTTACTGGTCTTAAAATTATATATGGCTTCAATAACTGTTTATTGTAAATACAGTTGTAGAATAATTAATGAGTAAGTTAAATGTTTTTAGGATAAACAAAATGATAAAATGAGACAAAATTTCAGTTCATGAGGAGTTATCATATCTCAAGACAGACTGTGAGCCACAAAACATGTACCTAGAAAACCTAAATAAAACTAGCTTGAGTGAGAGCCAAAAATGTGAACTTGCTGTGGGTGAAAGTGCTATGTGAATTACCAGGTGCTACATACTGTTATATCCAAAGAAGGATTTTGACTTTAGTGGCAGAGGTTTTTAAACTTGGTCAGTATTGTTGAATTTAAAATGCTGTACACTCTCACAAATAACTATGAATCATAGAACCAATTATTGCTTTTATTTAGCAGCCTTTTATAAAAATTGAAAGATTATATGCAAATGGAAAAAATTGTTGTAACTTGATATTATGACTTTATTTTAATTTATTAAAATGTTGTTGTAAAATTTTATGATAACACAAGCATGCAATTTGCGAAGGTTTTTAAAATTCTATCTGCGGAAACAGAACTATGCAACAATCTTTGCATTTAATAGATAAAGACAATTAAGAGCTCAAAATTCTATAGTTGTCATGTAGGATTATAATAAGGCTATATAAACATAAGCTGGATATACAATAGCAATAAATATGTGTGGTAAAATATTTGCGGGGCTTCTATGCTTTGAATGGATTTGAGTTGATCTCTGCTAACGAGTTTGCATCCTACCGTCTCAACGATTCGGAGTTGCACTTTAACGATCTTTTCAAAACTAGCGATGTACGCTTCAAAACAGAACTTGTAAAAGCAGACTCACTTTTGGGTTCCTTTTCAATTCATGCTTCAGACACTTGTTGCATTAACTCAGCTACACTGACCAATCAGAATGTTTTTTTTGTTTTCTATTGGCTGCTCTCTATTTTAGAAATTAGCAATCAAATTCACTACTTGCTATACAATTATTGCGTCCAAGGTTGCATGAACGACAACCGCTTTTAGCAAAAAACCTTTTTTATCCTAGAAGAGTTAAGCCTAGAAAAATGTCAGCATCTATTGCGGTAGAAATCTGCACAACCGGTAGGTTCAGTTATTTAATGAAAAAGGTAATAAAATAAAAAAATAATTATCTCATCATCAACATATGAGCAACATATCATTGGCAATAATAGTTAGAATACATCCGCGTGGTAGAGTGATGAAATGCGATGAACCTTTTACCTACACTGGGGAGAGCTTAGCCAAGTATCAAAGATTCAAATTCATCACGAATTCAAATTTTTGTGACATCAAACAGTAGCCTCACTGCAAATGTCTTCGCACAAATTTAACGAAGCGAAATGGTGTCAATATAAAAACTCTATAGTTATCACTTAGCATTATAATAAAGCTATACAAATATTAGCTAGATATACAATAGCAAAAAATATACACGGTTATATTAACAGTCTTAAGTTATAATTAGGATTGTAATTTTCAAAGGGGTAGCACCTGGCAGAAAGTACAACCATTTTCATTGATGATTGTGAAGGTTTAATCAAACAGAATTTCTCACAAACTTTTTGAATTTTTGTATTTATTGCAGAAACGCAGTTAAATAGACTTTTAGAAATCCACAACTGTAAATATTATTTTTCAAAATCCTTGAGTTTTAAATAAGTTGAACATCAGTTTATGTCAAGGTCAAACTATGGTTAATGGTCAAGTTGATGCATTCTACCAAGTGAGAAATGATGTACGCTTTTTGTGAAATGAGAAGATTAAATTTTAACATTGCAAAAGTTATTTTAGTTGAACACTTTTAACTTTTAAAAAATATTGATGAGTCAAAACTAGACAGTTTGTTAAGTTTTTCAAAGTAAATTCATTGTGATAGTTACTATAACTTTAAACATGTTTACCTGCTGTTCGTTGACAAGCATAGATACACACATGGTGACATGTGTTAGACAGCGGAGCACGGCACAAGACAAAGCTGTCAACTTTCTTTGAGGGAAAGATCTGTCACCCCTGGTCTTAACATCTCCAAGTATATGACCAGGTTTTGTCTTCAGGTCTTCGCTGCATAGAAAAAAACTAGTTTATGTAAATTTTCTTCACCAACAAGTAATGAAATGAAATTAGGGATGACTAAAATGACTTACGGACAATAATTATGGGGAGTACTTTGGTAGAGAGATCAACACTAAAATCTCTCTTCAAAGGCAAGTTTTAAATAAATTCTAAAAATTTTGATGAAACGTTATTTACTGACACGGAGCAATTAAATACAAAGATTTACTAATCCCAACCCTAAAAAAATTGCAGTATTTACTAACTAATGCTTTTGGACATAAAACTTTTAAGCAAATCACCACAAAACTGAAAAGCCAATGTTTTGAACAAATTCATGCAAATATCTCTCACAGAAGAGTGTTATAAATTGTCATACAACATTACCTTAGCATGTAGTATGACCATTGCAAGCAAAAGAGTTACTTACTCTGTGAGCTTCTTGCTCGTGGAGACAAGTTTATGGAAGCTAGCTCCACCAATTGAAGACTTGCATCCTGGACATTTCATATCCTTCCCCACCACTGGATTACCACACTGAAAGAGATTATAAATGACATGTAAATTTAAAGAACCTAAACATCACTGAATCAATCATATTTACTCCGAGAGAATTTTTTTCGGCAAATATACATAAGTGTTAAAATCACTTACATCTCCAATTGTATATATCTCTCCACAATTACATCCTGCAACATAAGCACATGCCAATCCACCAATGTAAAATAAATTATCCAAGAACGCACTTATTAAAATTAGAAAAAGAAAAACTCAAATTAAATATCTTACTGTAAGCTTGTAATTGGTCGAAAAAGCCACGATGGATTAAGTAGTGTTCCTTCAGCTGCTTTGCTACTTCATTATCTTCCATAGTAGGAAATAAATGCTTCTATAATAAAAGATTAATAACTTTACAACATTATCTTAACATAATGTTGTGTATGCGCTGCATCAACAAAAATATTTGTATCATCCAACTCATCACCAGTGTCAGCTGATATACCAGCTCTATACTGACTCAAGCAATTGTTGTTAGACATACTATGACTAACAGCATTTGTTATGACTAATAAATCGCCAACAGTTGAATACTCTTTATATGTTCTGAAATGTTATGAAGTTACAAATAAGAAGCATATAAACTAAACTCAAAACTAAAAAACACTCTGAAAAGCAACAAACAGCTACAGTTGGTAAGTTTTACTCTAATATCCTTTGCTGATAGAAATATAATTTTCATAAGATCAGTTAAAACTTTTGTCCAAACTAGTACATAATAGTATGCTGAGTATGTGAAATACAAATTTATTTGCCGCAAACTGTCATAAAGGTAATATTGTAGAGCAGATGTTTACTGTACAGTAGACACCACTACTCAACCTTATTACTTCGATTCCACTTAACATAAGAAGAACTTGACATGAAAAATTATGTAAATAATAATTCAGAAAAATAATTCAGCATTACTCAAAAATGATAAATTGGCGCAGATGTGTTAAAATGTGGGTCTACCAAGCTAAATGCCACAATTTGGATTATCGTTAAAACCGATATTTTATTTTAACCTTTAACCTTTAACCCTGGTTTCTGAGAAACAGACTGACAGACAAACACAGCTCTTACTGTAGTAAATTTTTATTTTTGTTTTACTTTATTGGATACCTATTTCATGTTTTTATTTATTTTCTTTGCAGAATACATATAATTGGCTAAAAAATTGGTTTATATTGTCATTGAAGGCAAACGGTCTCCTTCATCTAACATGAAAATATCATAAGCTTAAGTACTAAAACCAGATAATAAGTGAAAAGAAAAAATGGGAAACGTTGTCGATGTAAACTCATAATTTAACAGGTATTAGTCAATAATCATGCTGTCATTAAATAAAATAAAAAGGTTAAGTTTAGTTTTTTTTATTTTGAAGAGCCAAAGGTGGGAGTTTAAGAAAATCCTAGAACGGCACCCAAATCCTAGATTAGGCAACTTAATGTTAATGTATTCAAAATGGATTATATTCATCGTATGAGTATCTACTGTATTCTAGTTTTATGTTTACATTGAAAACATACTTGGTACTCTGTCAAAAATTGATAGCTGAACTCACACTTGGGCACTCAATTCACTCAATTCTGTTATATATAAATGCTGAGCCATTGTTCCATGGCATATCAACTCAATAAAGGAGCTGAAACTAAAAGTGGCCTAACCTGAGCATTTTCTGGTTTATCAATAATCTCATACAGTGGGTACAAATCATGGACTTGAGAGCAAGATGTGAGGCTTGTGAACAGGTGAATGACAAGCATAGACAGGTGAATCCCTTTTGCTTGACTGACAGCCATCTCAGACGGTAAAAGATTTCGGTCCAAAAGTATCTCTAGAAAATTCTAAAAGCAAACATATAAACTATTATTTATATGACATGACACCTTTTCAAATAACTCAATCACCGCATCAGAGCATGTTTTACACTTGATATTCCTTTACTTGTATAATTAACTTTGGAACTTTAGTTGAGATTTAGGAAAATTATGCAAATTTAGAAACACTACCAAGAGTTTGTTATAATCGACATATTCTCATTAACTCTTAGTTTCCTACCATAATAATTACCTTTGATTAATAAAATACCACTAGAGGCTTGCCTTTGCTAATTGCCTCAAGTCCAGATACGCTATGTATAGAAGAGAGCAGTAAGTTAAGAGAAGAACTAAAGAGAAACAGTAATTAAGGCATTATGAAACCAAATCTTCCTTTCTAAATCTTTTTACATAAAAAGTTGTCATATATCGCACACCCATCACACAAAACATTGCACACAAAACATCCAGAGCTACCAACTACTTTTAGCCAAGTTATATGCATTTTTGCCTTGCAACTTCTTTTTTGAAGTATGTTCTGTCCTTGGGATAATTCAGGACCCTACTGTTGTGTTACCTGGCTGTTTTTGGTCTGGCAAAAGAGAGCTTTTATCAATTTTTCTGAGACTTTGCTGGAAACTTGCACTTCATCAGCATGTGAACGGGTTACTCGGGTAAAGATTGCTTGCAGGATTGTAGTATCATCTCTGTTGTACCTCTACCAAAATATTCATAGGTATATAATTTACTTGCTATCTATTCAAAATTATGTGAGAGCATCACATTATTACTGTTATTACCTTTGAACTAGGTCTTCGATATGTATTGAAAATTTTCACAAAATGAAAATATCAGTATTACATAACAAATTAATAAAATAAATTTGTGATATATATAAATCTCTGTTTGTTTGTCTGTCAACTGTCTGTGGTGCGTCCAATTATAGTCATTAAAATCTAAGAAAAAAAAATTGGTTCGCACTGGATTTAAACTTCGAACCTCCAGTTTTTGCAACACAGGCATGCTTAACTACATGTACTACACTTCATTATCTTGGCCTTACTATGGAACACTTTTGCACATACTTATGCAGCGCTTGCAAAATTATTATTGGCCAGCTTGAAGTTGCCCAGTAAGACTATTACTTAGGTATTACTATTATTACTATTTTAGGTAATTTCAAGATGGCTTCACGACTCTTATTATAGTAAAGATTTAAACTAGCACAAGTTACTTGCTCAAAACTGCTCAAATTCACTGGGTAATCAGTTTATTACTCATGCAATGCTGAGCATTCAGTTAGTAAATAAATATATGAGTACAAGTAAAAAATTTTGATGAAATTATACTTCACAACTTAAATGTAAAAGTTAAGAAGCTCTATCAGCCAAGTAATACTTTACTTTTCAAGCAAATGAAGCTATAATTAGTAGTACTTGTGAAATAACAAGTAATGCTTTACTCTATATTATTGAATTTGAGAACAAGAAAAGACATGGCTAATCTTTTGTGATTTGGTGTTACTTTTCATTACCTGAAAAAGTGTGTCAACAGCTGCGTCAAGTCCATTGTCGTCAGCGGTAATGATGTCATCAATGAGCTGGACAGCTTGCTTATATCGATCTCCTCCATACAGATGAAACACGTCAGGAACAGCAAAAAAAGACAAAGCTTCCTGCACATCCTGTGGAACCAAAAACTCGCCTGTGGTGTTACAAAGGTCCCTTATATAGCCGCTTCCATTAAGAGTATATATTTGACGAATGACAAAATACCTACAAAACCAAATTAACTGAGAAATAAAGCCTTGAATCAACTGTGTTATATTACATTTGTAAAATAGTGTGTATGACATGGACCTCGGTTGAATTGCGTGATGTAACTCAGCAGGCAATGTGGTGTACAGCAGCTAATTGATAGATAGAGCAGAGATGGCTAAAATGTTTTAAAGTAGTAAGTAACTGCGCTCTTAGAGAATGGCAAACTTAAGTCTATCATGATAAAACATAGCAAAGCTTAACTCTGCCCTAACCGAAGTTGAGGGTTGTCTCTAAGTTCATCAGCAGAAAGAAATTCTTTCAGTATGTCCAACAATTCAGCTTTATCTTGCCGGCTATATAGAATCTCATCGACAGTTCTCATTAAAGCGCACTGTATGTCTCCAACTGTAGTGAGAGCCAGCAGTGATGCTTTAGTTGGGTCTGGGCAAAGTTGAGAATAGTCTTTCGCAAAGTCAGAGAAAAATCGTCGAAGTTGTTGAACAGAATATTGCTGAATATCACTGCCATAGAGATCCTACAAGCGCTTATAAGCATTAAAACAGTTTCTATTAAATCTTACAAACACTTAACATGAGTAGATCTTATATTAATAAAACTAAAAACTGTTAGCACAATTTTCATAACATACTATATCAATGCAAATATAGTAATAATTCAGATTATATCTTATAACTTCTTGGTTATATTAACATAGTCTCTATTAGATTATATAACTACTTAGTGATATTAACATAGTCTCTATTATATCATATAACTACTTAGTGATATTAACACAGTCTATATTATATCATATAACTACTTAGTGATATTAACACAGTCTCTATTAAATCTGATAACTACTTAGTGATATTAACACAGTCTCTATTATATCCTATAACTACTCAGTGATATTAATAGAGTCTCTATTATATCTTATAACTACTTAGTGATATTACCACAGTCTCTATTATATATTATAACTACTTAGTGATATTAACATAGTCTCTATTATATCCTAAAACTACTTAGTGATATTAACATAGTCTCTATTATATTATATAACTACTTAGTGATATTAACATAGTCTCAATTATATCATATAACTACTTATTGATATTAACATAGTATCTATTATATCCTATAACTACTTAGTGATATTAACACAGTCTCTGTTATATCCTATAACTACTTAGTGATATTAACACAGTCTATATTATATCCTATAACTACTTAGTGATATTAACACAGTCTCTATTATATCATATAACTACTTAGTGATATTAACACAGTCTCTATTAAATCTGATAACTACTTAGTGATATTAACACAGTCTCTATTAAATCATATAACTACTAAGTAATATTAACATAGTCTCTATTATATCATATAACTACTTAATGATATTAACATAGTCTCTTTTATATCATATAACTACTTAGTGATATTTACACATTCTCATTATATCCTATATATCCTGTAAGTATTTATGGGTATTAAAACATTGTCAGCAATCTCAGTTGACATGTTAACAGTTGACAGAACATCTCAGGTTGGTACATATTACATAAGGAAGCTTTGAATTTTAATTTTGTAATTTTTAATTATTACTTTCAATTGTACTATAAAATCTATTTACAAACTTTTCTAAAGGCATTGCAGTTGCTATTTAGACTTTTAATCAATGACGCATAAGTATGTGGCGGATGAGCGTATGTTAAGTTTTTGCTACCAAGTTTTTTGGCTGCTTTGCTTCACTAGTAAAAACTGAATTAGTGAATTGATGAATTAACAAGCATTAACAAATAGACTATTGTCTGCTGTTAGCTGTTGTGCCGTAAAAACCACATTTATTGAACAAGTGTTACAAGTTGAATGCATTACAGTCAACCCTAGATATTTGATTTTAGTTATTTTTTGTGTTGGCATCGTAAGGCAAAAAACTCATAGAAAGAGTTATAGAAACCCATAAGTAAACATCTAATGCAAACAACTTCTGGTAAAAATTATCAAAACCCTATATACATACTTTACATATTATAATTAACAACAAAATAATTTGTTAACTTTAGTAACTAGAGTTACAGTAACTTTAGTGTATTTAGTAGTGATAATCTGCAATAAATGCAACATCACAATGTACTACACGCAGTACGTAACCTAGGGAGTTCTTATCTTTGAGTCAGATGTATAACAACAATGTTGAATTTGACTGAAATGAATTTAGCTTACTAAGCACATACTTTAATCTAAGGTTTAGTATGTGTTTTTTTAATATTTTCCTGAACTCGAACTGTTTCATCGCTAAAATTTTATCATCGGGTTCTGGCTTTGTTTGCATAATAACTAATAACGAATAATTCCGAACAGAGCAAAATTTAGCATCGTATCTCATTCATTCGTTGTTAGAGTGATTTTGGCAAATAGCATATTGGCGTATTTGGTATTTAAATGGCAAAAAATAATTTGTATGGAGATGGCGAGAAATCAGCGTGTTCTAATTCGCTTGGCAAAAAAAATGTATAACAAGTTCATCGTTACGTGAGGGTGTACTGTACTCATAAATCCTTCGAGTGTTAGAATCCCATTAAATAATCTTCAAAGTACATATATATGGTAAATAATGAAGATACATAAAATACTTATGCTTACAAAATAATGGCAGTTCAACAAAGCGAAAGTTTCTATATTTTACTAACGAGCTATTATCAATAATCTGCAACTGAGGTGCAATTAAAAAATACAATTTATCAGTGTTGCTTCAGTCCGGAGAGAGTCAGAATGGCTTTTAGTTCGATGATGATTTGAAATACGTTTTACAAAGACAGATACATTGCAGTTTTCATTGTAATTCTTATATTACCTAGTAATTACAAAGAACAATTTAGATCATCTAACATAGGTTTTTGCAATAATTAAACAGAACAAATGATCCGGATGTGTGTGATTAAAGATCAAAAATATTTCCTGATATTCAGTAATTAGTTGCTCAGTATGTATCTATTTTAATGTCAATCTAAACTGATCCTTTGGAAGAAAAGGATATATCGCCGCTTACTTTGCTTGTATTTTTGTGCTATTGCAATACAGTAAACGCTTTTATGATGTATACCTCTTATAATGTAAGTTCCATCTGATGTAAAAAAATTATGTGAAGTAGTTGCTTCCTATTATGTGAAATTTTCATACAAGTTAAAGTACCAAGTTGGGCGTGTTCTCAAATTTGATTCAACCATTAATTTATTTTGCAGCATTTACAAAAGAAAAACTGACATGCATAAAGCGTTATACTTGATATATATATATATATATATATTTGAAAAATTATTGCGAAAAAAGTAAACTTTTAGTATTTGCGTTACAAATTTGTTTCGTGCGAAGCACTCCTCAGACGCAATTGTACTAAAATGAAAAGCTTTACCAAATGTGCCAAAATATCAGAAATGGGCTCGCTGTGTTAATCATGTAATTTAGTGCTAAGTGTAACCGAGAAGATAACTCCTAGCATGTCTGCAATTAGAAGTCAATTCATTTCTTTTATTTCATGTGCCTAAGTGTGGTTTGCATATTATGAAGTATTTTTCAAGTAAACATAATTTGCATCGTTTTGTCTTGTTTGTATATGGTTGTGCTTGAGCTAATATTTTCCATGTTATGTTGTATGTTGAGTTGTTTTCTTTCAACTTCCAAATGTGTTTGCTCAATTCTGTGTGGTGTTGTTTGTTTTTGTGGTTAAACGAGGCTTTATGGTTGCTGTATCTAGTTTTAAATTCGGTTGAGCAAAGTCCTATGTAGGTCGCTACGTGGTTGTATATATATATATATATATATACTCAAAATATGTAGGATGGGAGGCCCCCTAATAAGAGGCCTTCGTATATATAAAACTTATTCAAAATGTGTATAGCAAATTGATAATAGGAGGCGGAACATTTTTGCCTCCTATCGTGGATATATTTTCAATTTCGTTAGAGGTAGTTTTGAACTTGGAGTTGTCTCCTCGTTGATATGTGTCCAAAATTAATAAAATCTTTGGTAAAATTTGTACACACTATAAAAGTTAAGTCTCCTTACACCAAAGTTTGCCATAAAATGCACAACTAATGGCTGCCAGCCGAGCTTTTATAGGCAGGTTTTTATCAGACATGAAATCAAAGCGTTTTGTGATGTGAAAGAAAAACAAACCAATTATGAATTGAATTACTAAGAAGTTATTTGTGAATATAAACCCACAAAACTGATGGTTTGATTTCGATGATTGTAGTCTATCTTTTGAACTTATCTGTAAATTGGCTACTTTTCCTCAAACTACAAAAATTCAGAGCATTTTATTTATTGCACAACAAATTTAGTTTGCAATTGTGGATGTTGGCTGACTGGTTATGGTCATGGCAAAAAGGGACTGAATGGTAGGTACTAGAACAGCTGGTTTACCTAACATTTTTATCCAAAAAGTTGTAAATGCATTAAAACCAACTAAATTAGTTTGTATTTTATTACTTCCCAACAGTGCCAAACGTAATTAGCACACATTAATAAATTTATGCAAACATAGTATGATCACGCAGAACTACGCTAAGAAATTTGTCTTTTGATATTAATGTTAGTTAATCAACAACATAATGATACATAATTAAAAAAATATGATACAATAACAAATAAATTTAAAAGATAATTTCTACAAATGTAGAAACATCATTATTCAAACACATACAATATGTTCATAATGTGCTTTTATTATTTTGTATGATTCATGAGTGTCAGTTTATAAAACATAGTTATAATGTTTATAATTCGTATTGTAAAATCAAACTATTGAGCAGTATGGTTATATACCTATGTACATATACGTATGTACATGTATATAATTTAAGTGCGCATGTGACAATCATAGGATATGGAATGTTCAGCAATAGATAGAAGGTAAATTTTGACTTCACCCTGACATTCTAAATCACTGCAAAATAATTTTGATGAAAAAGTTGCAAATCTGACGCTTCTATGGAAGGAATCGTTTTTACAGGGGAGATAAATCCTAAAACATCATTTTTATTAAATCTCTCATTGAAGTGGAAATGACAGCTACGGCACTTCTTCAGCTTTGACTTATCCATACAATAATTAGTCTAAATCACTGCATAAATTTCCACTGAACAACGGTGCCAATGGAAATACAAGATAAACTGCCTTTGCGCACGGCCTATACTGCATGAAAGTGTTAATCGATTTCTTAACAAGGGTTCAGAAAACCATGAACAGGCCATTAGGCATGCCACTAATTAACAAGCTTCCACTGTTCTGTCTACAATTGAACAAACATACTGTGAGAATCGCATGCAGCTAGTTTTGCGATGAAGGCAGCAAAAGTCAGTTATTTTGTCTTAGTTCATTGGCTATTACTACAATGATGCATCAATAGTTACAAAGAAAATATTTTCTTGCTTCTACTAGCATTTTATATTTCTATAACTGTAATGAATAAAACATTGCATTTTGCAAATAAAATGCTACCTTATCAAGCAGAGAGTGTTTAAGCGCATTACTTCATCTAATGAAGAACCAGTTAAGGCATTCCTTTTCTACCTGTTTTAATAACAGCACATCAAACAGAACAGGCACTAGTCAATCATTTCTATAGTATATGGCATTTTGGTCTGGGCCTCTGAAGCCAGGGTTAGAGATTTAGAAAATGTTGTTTTTATTGGTTTCAAATGTGTAGTATACAGGTTAAGAGTCTCCTACCTTAACGCATGCAATAATGAGCTGCCTTCTTTAAGGGTAGAATAATTGTAAATATAATTATTCTCTGCACTTTATCGACACACATGACCATCCCTCATAATACAGCGGACTGCCATTGGTACTAGTAATATCAATAACAATAATAACTGTAAAGTATGAAGGTCGCAGTCTGAAGAAATACACAATGACCAGAGTGAAGAAATCATACATATTTTAAATGAACTGATAACTAACAATGAGGAAGACATGCAAAGATAGAATTTAAAGAAAAACGGAAAGTTGCTATGCTAGATAATAAACACCGAAACTGATGAATGAACAATAACAAATAAAAACAAGTAATTAGAGAGTACGGGGACACAAAAGTGGATGACAAGAAGAAGCCTTTAGAAAGGGGTAGATAGTCTAATAACAGCAGCACAAGACTAAGCACTGCAAACCAATGCCAGGAAAGCATGGATTGAGAAGAGTACAAATGATGTTAAATTCAGATGGTGTAAGACAAAGGATGTACCAGCCATATTGTAAATGAGTGCTCAAAGATTGCACAAACATAATACAACCGTCGACATGATCAAGTGACTGCAGCAGGTTGCTGGAATTTCTGTAAGAAGCATCACATGCCACACACAGCATATTGATATAACCATAGGGTAGAGCCAGTGTCTGAAAATGACAAAATGAAAGGTTTAGCACTAACCATAAAAGAAACAACAGAGGGTTAGATTAGTTGTATAACCATCCCAGGTGATGTCAGAGTAAAACAAAAAGATATAAAGAAGATGTACAAAGGGCAAGATTTGAGCTTCGAAGGCTGTAGAATGTCCAAGCGAAAGTGTTATCTGTAGTGATTGAAGTGATTGAGACATTAATCAGCTAGCTTTTCTCATATCTCTCTGAGGTCAGTGCTCAACAGTTTTTCAAACAACTTAGAAAACAGTGCTGCTAGGAGCTAGTATTCTTATGAATGCTGATGAATCTAAAATCAATTAAAATAGTAGGATTTGCAGAAAGCACTTATCAATAAGTTGTCAGAATTATCTTCTCTTTCCTTAGTTTACAAACAGGAGCCCTCTTTATGTAATGGTCCATATCAGTGACTATACTCATATAGGTATACTTTATAGGAATATTTATGTCAGATTTTAAGGAAGACTCCTCAGTAGAAGGACTCGTTAAAGTCAAATTCCTCAAGCTAAGGCCTTGGCTCACCTACTACCAGCCACTCGGTTGTGAAGACAGTTATTAGAATGATACTAAAAATATTAATAAAAGCCGTGTCTGTCCATCTGTCTAAAGCTAGATATAGAGGTTAAGAAAAACATTGTATGAATAATTGAACTCAAAATATTTGGCTGAGCAGCTGTGCACGCTAACGATGGCTCAGCTTAACCACCTTGCAGCTATGGGTAATAAATTTCCAAATTCAGCGTGCCAGACTGACAGGGTAGGCAAATAGTTTTCTGGTAATAAGAGCCCTGGACCTCCTTCGGTTTCAAGCCATGGTTGGAGGTTTGGGAAAAACATTGCGTAATAGGGAAGTCAAACCTACAACATGCAAACTGATTCTCAAGAATGCCGCTACCAGCGCCAATCATTCAGCTTCAATTGGTTTAAATTGTTTGCCTAGGCATACTCACTATACTTTATTGACACACCTGTTAGTGTAGGCTGTACTGGTATATATAAACAGTTTGGAAAAAAACTTGTTTGTTGATAATCTACTCATGACACACTTACATCTGCATAACATTACCATGGTTGACAGTTAGTTGTAAAGATAGCTTGCACATTACCTTCATAACAATATCGTTTACCAAAGTTAAAGGACATATGTGCTTTGCTATTTGCAAGCAATTATCTGTGTCGCTTAAAAAATGATACTGGTGAATAAATGGGTTGTTTGCTTAGTTTGTGTCACAAGCATGCAAAATTTAATAAATTTTTCTGTAATAGGTTAAGACTGAAAAGTTACAACAAAAAAGTTATTTTTGAAAAATAAACTCCTGCTGTGATAATTTGCTGAGATATACATGTACTTTTTAGAATTTGGTCCATTTATGAAACATTACTGCCAGAGTCAGTTAAAAGAAAAACACAAAGATAATGACAGCTGGGAAGATAAGGACAGTTGGTCATCACACTGACCAAGAACAATCCCAGCAATCTTCTACTATGGCTAGAAAATCAGCAAGGAGACACAAACATTTGTAAAAAGTATTTAAAAGAACACTACAACTGATTAGTTTACACTCTCATCGATCTACAAATAGAACTGGTTGGAATTTGTATTATGCGATGAAAAGGCTAATGAAAAGGCTGAGCTAATGAACTGCCTATACAAGCATCCAGGCATCTTGTTTGCAGTTTTTTCATATATGCAGGATGAGATAACTTGTGCTCAGAGGCCACTTATGATAGATAGTCAAAGCTGCCATGTTTTTTTCGCAAGCTTTTTAAAAACATGTGGTTCTCCTTGCTGTCTATTACACGTTAATATAACTCTCGATGTGATTCCCGAAATTTCAGCAATTATTATATGATTTAAACAGTAATTAAGATGCTTGTGACATTTTAGTCTCAATTTTTATACATAGTTCATTTGCTTTAATATCTTTAAGGCAATTTTACCTGTCAAGTATTTGAAGAGTTAATCAAAAAGTGTTGAAGTTTTTTTATCATATGAAATTTTGCTGGTGGTTTTCAGAGTTCAGACCAGCAGGATATTTTAAGATTAAAATTTGCAAAACTCAATTCCAGTTACAATGCTCACAAGAAAAGAATTGTGCCCAGACCTCAAAAATTACATCAATAGTCATGCTTGTTGTCTATTAAAATAGACATACCGTCTCATTATCAATGGTTCCTCATGTGTTCATACAGTAGTTAATGGAAAACAATGGGACTAATTCTAATCAACCTATCTTTAAAAAAATTTGAAACAGCTATAGCAATGTATCTAAGTATAAGCCTATATTCTAATTTTCATTTAAACAACCATAAGCAAACACAAAATAAGATGTGCATATGTCAATAAAGATGCATAACACTGCAACTTGGCTGCAATAGCCGATGGCATCACAGGAGGAAAAAACAGGAAGTGCAACGATTGACACAATTTTTTAAGAAATCTTTTTCTTCTGAGCCTTATAATTGCACTTAGATGTTAACAATTTTAATTTTGAAACATCCCAGCAACCAAATCACATAAAACCACATGCAGAAATTCAACAAATTGAAAAATACCAATAGTTTTTTAAATCAATTTTTAAAATTTTATGTAATGGACCCTTTCAAAATATTTGTTTCAAAAAGTTTATGGGAATTATTTGCCAAATAATGACATCAAGATTAGCTATGCGTTACACTCAATAAATAGTATGTAAAAGTTGCAACAATTTACATGTAGATGATATCAACATTTTAATATTTTCATGAAAAACGTGTTGATAACTTTAATTAGCTCGTGTCATACATTAAACTCTGCTACAGAAAGCTAAATCTCACAAAAAGTGATTATTTTTAACGCCTGTGAATTTTTTTGGTGAACTGCATCACAACTGTTGTGTCACACATGAGAGCACATCACATATTACCCAACATATATACAACGAATCATTGTTAGCTCATTTGTTTTTTAGGATATGATGCTACCTCACAACGCTGGTAGGCTTATACTGTTTTCTGTTGGTATGATTTTTACTGTTAAAGCTTTTGTAAGATATATAGTTGGGGTCTGAAAAGTGAAAACATGCTATAAAAAACACATTTACATACTTGAGCAGTAGCAACTGCTTTGCTTCAAGGAAAGCTTTTAGAAGTTAATTACTTTTCAGCCTTTCAAGTTTTTCGTGACTCTGAGGTCGGAAAGAAAATTTATAGTTTACCGACGCAAGTGTGTTACTATGCTGCATGTACATTGTTTTCATGATTGTTTATAAAAATAAAAAATCTCAGTGAGCCGCAACACTACTAATGTAAGCATTGTTTATAAACTAGATGAATACATTTACTTGCCTAGGCATTCTCATTGCGCAAAACTAAAGATTAAATTGTCTCAAGGAGTATGAACATTGTTCAGAATTTTCTAACAACAGACTTTAAACTTACGGTGAAATGTTGATCATTTGCAACATTTTATTAATTTGCAGTTTTAATAATGTCTATTCAAACAATGCAACTTTTTGTAGTGTATACTTGTACTTTTAAATATAACACTAGACAATTCAAACCAAGCTCTTGCTAATTAAACTCTGCTAAACGATTGTAATGCAATCAGAATGCTGATTTGTGTGAATGGTTCAGAGTTGTGATGCGTTAAATCTGTACTGTGTGATTGCAGCTCAGTAAGCAGTATTTTTCCACCGCATTACAGCTTTATAAGACAAATTGGACATTTTTTGTTACTTAAACCGTGCTCCTACTGTAAATTTCCTACTTTCATCCACTGCCTATTTACTTTCATGACTCATTACCTAAAACCCAGCAATTCATACATAGTACTATGCACATTCTTTAAAACTTGAAACTGCATGCATACTGCAACTGTGAATTAGGATGAAAGTGATACTATGAACCAGCTGACACTACTGACTTTCTAAGCATCTGTACTGCATTGTACAATATCGTCCAATACTATTGTTAGCACTACTGAACTTGTCTAGGAAGTCCCATATCATATTCCAGATTCCAATCATATACAATATGCTAGTGGTGATCAACTTGTTGGCCCAATTACATTCAAATTTTAATACCATCCACAACTTGGTTTGTGTTGGAATTGTCAACACTATACTTGATTTTGGAATGATATTTCATGAAAATGTACTGTGTATGTATGTACAATCAACCGTAATGCAGAGGTTTTTATTGCTTGTAGCACTACGAAATGTACCTTAGCAACACTTCCACTGTATCTAGCATTGCACACTGTGCAGAAGGTAATACTGTCACTGAATCAATACTCATTACTATGCATTAGAAAAGAACTTGTACAGCATGTATAGTGCATACTACCCATAGTAAAAGTTTGTAATGCACTTATCCTGACAGCATCATGACTGTGACACACTTACTAGTGTCACTGCACGTCTAATGCAACTATATAGATGTCTAGACTGACAATTGTTGAAATTGCAATGAATTTTATATCCAAGCACAAGTGAGTGCAGTGCTCATTAATGAGTAGTTATGTTTTCTCATAATGGTGACAACCCTGACCATGGTTTTACGTCAACTGTTAATCCGCTTAATCTGCAAGAATAACGTAATCCCCCACCAAAGCTAAGTGATTAGAATAACATAAAAATGTTTTGTGACCTTGTCTTTAAACCTTGCAGTTACATGATATTGACATGTTGGTATGAAGTTTATTTTACCGGCTAATGGAAAAATTGGTAAAAGCAAGTGATGTTGCATGGAAATAAAAGAAAAGAGCGATTATAATGACTCAAAAACTTTACAACTTTTAATAGCAAACCTTTTGTGAGATCAGTATGTTTTGTGGCATCAAAGTTGCGGCATAGTATGCAGGATAGTCTGTTGACATACTTTAGACAACAGAAATTCAAAAAACTCGAGGTACATCAAGCCCAATTCTATACCTATCAAACATCATCAATCTGAAACAAAACTTGTGTAGTGTTTCTAGCTTTTCCTAGCTCTATCTAATAAATATGAAAAAAAATTAAATGAAACAGCAAGCAGTTGCAGTGAATAACTTTGTTATATATGCATAGGACATTATATGTTATTACGATTGGCCTATGATTTACAGACTTTAGCTAGATAAAAGGGGTAGCGAGAGGGATTTTCAGTGTTATGAGTCGTTGGTTTAACATTACATAACCAGGCTTCATAATTGGTAGCTAAATAAAAGCGGTGGATGCCATTTGGAAACGACCTAGATACTGACATTTCAGTAGATGCTGTAATGCTGAGATAACATTTTTACCACATATTTTACCTTGTATCAATGGTAGTAGCAATTTGCCACTACACTGTGTCATCACAGCGCAGTACCAAGTAATATTTCAGTGCAATCAAATCTTTTAATATGAGTAGGCTTTTACTGCTACCATAATTTTGGTGCTACCGCAAACTGTCCATTGTGATCTATTACACATTTACTTCCTGGATGAATTCGCTAAAAACCCAGCAATTCATGCATACAAAAACTGGCGTTCTTTAAAACTTAAAAGTGAATGTGTATTGGAACTAAGCATTAGTTTGAAATTGGTACTCTGAACCAAATGACACTGCAGGCTTTCCAGAGACTAAAGTGATTGTCAGAAGCTACTGTATGTTGAACAAAGTCATAAACTCAGGGTCAAACTACAATATCAATTCTAAGTAAGTAGTAAAGTAGTATCACTAATTCAATAGATGAAGTTGGGTTCTCTGTAATGGATTCTCATCAACATTATTTATTAGAACTATAATAAATCCTCTTTTAACCATATGCAACATGCTGATTACGATTAACTTGTGTGCTCCTTATTCTATATCAGGTTTGAGCAGCACTTCTTTCTATTGTGTTGTGGTTGCATTAAAGTCCACTGATGTAAGTCCAATACACTGTGTTCTAGTGTTTTTTCTCTGTTTTACGATTTTTTTGCTCTGTAATGTAAGCATAATGATCTTCCACCCTTTTCATAAAAAAATATTTTTCACAATGCTAATTAACCAAAAATTTTCTCAAAGTTCAAATTTGGCAGTCATTGTACTGATTATCTCAAAATAACAGCTGCACTGATATGCTACATGTATTCAACTAAATCTCTCTAACAACATATGAAATAGATACAATGCTCGACCTTGTTCAGCTTACGGTTAATTGTTATAAGTTATTGTGAAAACGAATCCAGAAACAGGTAGGTGACAAAATTCTAGCGAGGAAAAAGTTAAAGTTCGGTATAGTAGTTAAAAATACATACTAAACCTTAGCTTTAATCCTATTATTAGTAAGCTACATTCATCTAAGTTAAATTCAACGTTTCCACTATGTTACACACCCGCTTCAAACGTAAGAAATTCCTTCGGGATACACTGCACATATAACGTAGTAATTTTAGATTTCATTGCAGACAATGACTACCGATGACACTAAATTTAATTTAGGTAACTATGTTTAACATACTATTTTGTTACTAATTTTTAGTATTTACGATATGTGTACATAATTTTAACGATTTCTACTATAGTATATTTGTATTAGATATTATTTTTGGGTTTTTGCACCCTCACTACAAATTATTTGCTTTACGGTGTTAACACTAACATGAATTAAAATAACATGGTGAGGGTCCATTGTACTTGATTCTGTGAAGAGTTTTCACGAAAATCGGCTGCACATTTCTGTAGGATGTGTGGTGCAAAAGTGATGCCTACTGTATGATGCAAAAATTCCTTTTGCATCTAGCACAAAAAATTCACTCAAGCAACACTCTCACAGCATCCAGCACTACCTAATGCGCTGTAACAAATACCACCATTGTACCGATTCTGCTCTCCACGCATCATAAAATAGTTACTGCATGTATAATGCATAATGCGCGGTAGTGAACTTTGAATTGTTGTTATACTGCATACAGCATGGCTGTATAACTGAGTAGAAATATAGACAAACATTTACGACCATTGTTAGGCATTTTATATCTGGGCACCAATAAAACTTATTAATCTACAGTAAGAATTCATTTTTTAATGGTCACATTGTAGGTTGTATTGATGTTGCAGGCTATGTATTAAATGTACCCATCAAGTTGCTATATTTTTATTAGTTGGAAGTCATGAACACTTTTATTTTGCAGTATTGCTAGATTTATGGACAATTGGTCAACACCAATCTTGCAGAACTGATATGATGACTACTTTCGCTTATACTTTATTCTCCGTACATCATCAGTAAATAAGTTAAACCATTTTTCAATGCAGAGTGTTGCAACCAACTGTTAAAAGGTTTTTCGAGGTTGAACAGCACAGCATGCATTGCAAAAGTATGACATTGATTGATGTTACAATATATAATTTTGGTAAACCTCACCATCAAGATTTCTTGTGTAGGCAAACTGGTTTTCTAGATAATACATTTTCAGCAACCTTACTCAAAAGGAGGGTCAATGAATCGGATTATGTTGCATGAAAATATTGCATTATTTTGTTGTTAACAGGGATGACTTCTGACTTTTACTGCAAAGCTCAGAATGTAGAGAATTGTAATAAAATATGTTGGTAGTTGACCGATTCTCAGTAATGTCTAGCTTGCCCAAGTCAAAACTCTAACGAAAATTAGACCAAAAGCAGACAGTATTTTGATCCTGTGTGATTCTATCTCACAAAAATGTTTCTGATTACTTTATTCAACTCGCTTATCTGGTAGTGCAAGCATGATATCAACTTTTTGCATACAGATTAACAATGGCCTAGGACAGGCAGTATATATGAGTAATGAAGAAGAAATAAAAGCTATGGCTAATCAATCATGTCAACTTTCTTCTGTTTCTTAAATCGTTTTGTCAAAACTCACTCTCTAAATGAATAAGCTGTACATCACTGTGTTTCCATGATGTGCATAAATCACGAGTTTGAGCCAGTCTGCAAGTTATCCGCGTCATGGAAACGGCATAAGTCTGCAAGCTAAGCGAGTTTTCAATCTGCAAAACATTATCGAGTCCATCATACTTGCGAATCATAGAAACGGCACTTGCGAATCATGAGCATCAGAATATCACGGCTATTCCATTTTAAACATTTTCACACTTCAGTCGTTTTTACTTTGATTTCAGCAATCTCAATGAGCCAATGTTCCGAACGATTGCTGCTACCCTAGGACACTTATATTTCGCTAGTATTTAGTTTCGTGAGTAGCACACAGACTAAAATTTCGCTGCAACTTAATTTCGCAGCTCTGATGAGTGCGAAAATATAGTGATGTGAAAATAAATACAGTGGAACAAACAAATTAGATTCCTCAGGTCCGGTCCTCTAGTAAAAAAAGTTTTTATATTTGCGACTAGTTTGTATTTGTAACCCGCAGGTATAAATGTATGGCAGAAATCAATAATTCAACGTGATCGCTTGCTGCCATTTGTTTCTTGGACTATCAATGACGTCTCGGTCCTTTCCGTCGTGACCGATATGGTACCGATATTATATCTCAAGTATTTATAGCAAGCGATGGCCATGGCACGTTTTGAGTTCACAATATTTCAAATTTAAAAATATTAAATACAGTACATGTCTCATAAAAAAGAAAATAGATAACAACCAACATCACAACCAGAACTGTATAACATGGTTGGACCTGGTGAGGGTTGTTATCGTTTTTGGTTGGCAGTAAAATTCATCACTACAATAAGTATTATTTAATTGTATGACTTCACCTACCAGACTTTCATCCTCATCAGTTACAAATTCGGTGACTAAACTGATATCATCATCTTCTTCGTTTGTCTTGGCTTTTCCAAAAAAACTTGTTATCTTAATTTGCTTTGCCATGCTGCTCATTCGGTGTATTAACGAATTTACTAGAAATTTCCCAATGAGCTCAATCACACTCAAAATTATCTGCATTTCTAATATCACGATTTTGTTGTGGATATCAATGAACTACAGGGCCGTATTCCCTTGGACAGCTGGCCGGCTAAGACGCCCCAACTTTTTAGGAATTTCATAGTCCAACGGCTATAGAAAGGTTTTTATCGCTGTAGAATATCACTTTATTCGAAGCCATAGATACAAACATCAACTTTTAGTAGTTCTTAGGCGTCATTATTATCTTCATCAGCGGCAAAATATTCTTGTTAACGACTTTTATAAAGGTTTGCAAAATATCAAGTTTTAGCAAACATCTGCTTGCCCATATCCTACTTAATGAACTTAAAATAAAATCGGCAAAAATTATCTTTGTTAAAACGCTTAAAAGAAAAAGATGTCTTCTTTCTGAGCTTTTTAACTGCATACAAGTTTTGCCTGTTTTAATTTTAAAATGTTTTGTCAGTCACATCAGCTAAAACAAAGCAAATCTCAAAAAATAGAAAAATGTTGATACTTGCCAATAAAATCTTTTAAAACTTTACGTGAGAGGCCCGGCTGAGGCCCTACATAAGAGAAACCTGTTGGGAGCTTACAGCACCCCCCCTCCTTCTCCACACCCCAGACGTTCATAACTAGTCGTCTAACATTAGCCCCCCAACTTGCAACCAGTGAATACAGGCCTGTGTAGAACATAGCTATTTAATTTCGAATTTTCGCTAGTTCGTTATGATAGTTTAGTTTCGCGCATGAATTTTTCGCGTGATGATGACTCCGCGAAAACGCGAAAGTTAGATGCCGCGAATACTTAAGTGTCCTAGGGTAAGCTTAGCTGTGACAAGACTGAATAGCTATTTATTGAGTCATTAATTAGGCTAGTACTTGACCTATGGGGTCAAGTGCTGGTGTTAAATGCTGTGGACAGGTGTTTATTGAAAAGCTCTATTGCAAAGTAATTCGACTTGCAAATCATTTGAATTATTCGAATCATGCCAATTATGCATAATATGGTAATGCTAAATAATATATTGGTATTGTCTAGTATCTAAAGTGCCTGCTAAACTATTGGAAAGGAGTAAGATGCAGCTTAAATTAAACTATCAGTATAGACAATCTCACAACTCAGGTAAAGTATTGGATGAATGGCTTTTCAAATTTCAATATACCCTTGATACTTGCATCCTTTATGTCAAACAACAACCAACGCCATTTAACTGGTTAACAATAACTGTAACTTTGCAATGAAGTAAATTAACACTTCTTTTAGTAATCACTGGCGTGGCTACAGCTAACATATGAAACAAGCATTCCAATTATGTATCAATTACTTGACTTTTATCCTGCAAAAGCAAAAGTTGTTCTTGCAAAAGCTTCAGCTTTTGTCAAATCTTGTGCTACAAAAGCAAAGCTTTTGCAGGACATGCTCTGACAAAACATGTTTGAAATTAAATACAGAAACTAGTCATGGCTAAATAAAATACTTTCTATCGACAAAGAAAACATTTAATTTAGAATGTGAGTAAGATCAATAGGGTATAGTATAGCCAATATAGGGTATAGCCAATATCAATAGGGTATAGTAGGCCTATAGCCAAGTATAGCCAATACTTATAACATTTTGTAGAAGTTATTTTATGACGTTTTTCAGGTCTAGCAATGTCCTTTTAATCTATTGCCATGCTGCTGACCAAAAATAAATTGCTTACTCATTATAAAATTACTCTGAACTAAATTAATCATAGCTTTATTAAATAACTTTATTTACTAAATTTATTAAAGAAATTGCTATAGATTATCATTTTGCAGCTAACTTTATTTTAATTGTCTACCGAATTAATTATAACAATTATAGTTGATGAATAATTTTATACAGCATATGGAATAGTAGCTACGGCTTTATCTTTCACTAAGCATTCTGAGAATTAAATATTTGTAGACCTCAATATCTCAATATCACGGGAGGTAAAAGTCATGATATATTAAATTATTACTTGCAGCTGCATGTAAACATAGCTGCATCAACGCTAAATGCTGAAGGCATTATGTAGGGCTTTATTTAGATGATACGCCAATCACCACTGGCTCATAATAGTACATGCCGGCCATGCATAATCAAAAATAACATGACTGTATAGAACGACCAAAGAAGCATTTTTGCAGTTAATTATAGAAGTATCCATCAAAATATTGATAAAAATATTTATATTTTGTAGCCCAAGTTATTATATTATTCAATTCTGTTACATAACAAAGGTAGAAAGTTATCTCAAAGGCCCTCTATTTTTGAGTTATAACAAAGTGTTGAAACTATAGGTTGTGAAATGTATATTCTTAGATACGTTTCTCAATCAAAAAACTTATTTTTCAAGTTCATACAACTGACTGCCATGGTCAGCGCAGATAGGGCAGTCCTTAGATGCATAATTAGTGCAAACAGCTGGCATACAGGGTCAGCTAAAGTCACAGGTGTGATGGCTTAATAAGCAAGAGTTGCCTTACTAAAACATTGAGTCTCTCCACAAACAAGTATGGCTCCAACATGATGTATGGTCACAGAAAAGGGGTACAGTACCATTTTCAACACAAACTATTTCAAACACACTATATCGCTGTATTTCGGCGTTGATGCCACAATACTTTGGTGATTGTCGGTGATAACCATGTTCACACTATCACAAACCCAACTGCATTTGCATCAGGAAATACCTGTGACATTTATCTTGTAAAATTTTTGCAAGGAAACCTCTTGGTTTTCGCATGCAAAATAAAAAACTAGTCTTGCAGCGACTATCATAAATGGATATGAGTCGATCACGCTATCCACGACTGTGAATTACCATCACCACAATGGTTCACATTTAAAAGGTGGTCGCCGATGCTCGGCGAAGCATTGGGAAAGTTGGACAGCTGCTAACTTTCCCGACGTGTCGGTGATGCTTCGTCAATGATATCAGTTCACGGTTCACATAATTGACGACCAATGTCAAAATGACAACACCGAGACATGGCTATATAGTGTGAACCAGCCTTTAGACAGTGAATAAAGTAAGTCTTTGCAGGGAAAAGCAGGGCACTGTGATAGGTACCCTATGGTGGCTAATCGCGGCCATTTAGAAATGTCGTAATTTCGACCCAAGATGTTCATAATCTCGGGGGAGAATTTACTGAGGAGATATGGGCCTATTCTGAAAGTGCAGAGGTTTAGCTGGTGAGAAATTGAGTCAGTAGTATATTTGTTTTGTTTATCAACATAAAGCATGTATTTTCAAGGCAAATATTTAATTAAGAATATGAAACATTTCATCAAAGTAACATAACGCATTTGCATAGCGGTTTATAATAGTTTTTTTCGTGTTAAGAAAAAATGGTAACATGCTCACGAAACGAATAAAAAATCTTCTCAAAAGTATACCAGTAATTCTTCTGTATTCGTTTATATATTATAAATTTCCAACATACGTTGTAAAATGATTGCACTTTTGTAACGCGATATTACAAAAAATACTGACTCGTTACAATTATGATCTGAACAAATGAAATGCACATTAAAACAGTTGTCTACTTTATTACCATTCTGAAAGCTTGAGAAGATTCTATTTCATTTTACTGTAACTATTTATGTTACCGTCTCGTGAGTCAATGATTGTGAAAAGGAAGGCAACAAAAAACATGACATATTTTTTATTAAAAGTTTGCCTTAAAAATGTGTGTGTTATTATGTTGAAAAAAAAACAAAATGATTACTGACTCAATTTCTCACTAACTAAACCTTTGCCCATTTGGAATAACCCCACCCTTCCTCGGTAAATTCTCGAACCGAGATTATGAAAATATCGGGTCGAGATTATGAGTTTTCTAGCTGATCGCAGTCAGCCACCATAGTACCCAGCTCTATTTAAAATGCCTGAAGGATACACACTGCAAGTCAAATACATGCTTTCAGTACCGAGTGTTTTCTAAGTATAAATTTCTAGTGGAAGTTGTAAAAACAAACTGAAGTTTGGTTTCAAAGTCAATTTATTAAAGTTTTTTATTGAATTACTTGCATTTTGAATTATCCGGAACTTTATAGGTTCATAAAGATATTGTTATGAAAATTGTGTGTGCGTGAACAAGAGCCTGCAGGATTCAGAAAACGCCTAGAATATGCCCTAGATTATGACACTGCAGAAACTCAACAAAATTGCCATTATGCAATCTAGACATAACCTGGTGGCTACTTCAAAATTGAATCATTATACCAGCTACTTACAAGTATATGTAGGAGTAAAAGCACTAGCCCTTTGTATGATGCTTTTATGATGCAATCATACTTGTGTTGCAATTAGGTAGCTTGACTATCCATCACAAACAACTAAAACAAACATATTTTGCAAATTTTAATGAAATTGTTACAGAAAATTTGGCCAATAACTTATAAGTGGGTTATATAACATCTATTCATCAGGTACTTAACTGGCTTTAATTGTTAGATGGAAATCAAACCTAAAATTTGATTTGATAAAATTTATGGGCAAGAGACGCTAATGGTATCCAATTATTAGTAATTAGGCCCTACAAGGTTGGACTAAACTAAACATCGCTCTTTCGTTTATTTGGTAGGAGCTGTTTTCACAATTTTGCAGAAGAATTAGGATTGTAATTTTCATTTTCATCTCCATTGTAATTTTGACATTTTTCATAATTTCCATATACTTCTTGGACAGTGATTGCCTGTTCATTTACAATGCCTGGCCTGTGAACTGCAAGTTACTGTTCAATTCCCAAATACACCCAGCTCAATGACAAGATCTGCATCCAATCTTGAAAAGTTCTCTTAGCCAATGGTCTCTGCTAATAACTCTTACTTATTATTGCTATAATAGTTCAAACCGATTGTGTTGGCAGAAGATTGTTCAATCATACAATACTGTTCCATTATTATTAATTATGTTTAATTTAGTGTTTCATAATTACCAATTTTTGTTTAGAACTAATCACTGCCGAGCAGTGATCTATTGACTCAGTGAATGCCTAATCTGGCACTTTAGACCCTCAATAAGAGAGTAATTACGCAATAGCTATGGAGTTTCTCCTGGTCAATAAAGGATGAAAGAAATTAACAGCAAATGACGTGTAGGAGTAGCGGCTCCAGGCTTTGCCAGAGGGACACTAATTAACGCAATGTCAGTTTTACTGCAACTCTGAACCTTGACATTCTTACATAGGCCTACTCCAATGCTTTTAGTAAAATGTTTTCAATGAATTTTTAAGATTTTTTATTTAATGCAAACTCATATAACATATATGTAATACATTTAAATACTTATATTATTTCTAGCCATGTCTTAAACATATTTCTCGTAAACATCAGCACCTGACTTCTATGTTTTCAGGGTGTAATAGATAATTACTTCAACAGATGTGTCATGACTATATAACAGGTACATTTTTAATAAATACTAATGATCTTTCCAGTCTTTGGTTGCTGGGATGAATAAGCTGGAGAGCTGCTGCTGCTTCTGCGGTGATTGGTATGGCTGAGACTAGGACTATTTTAGGCACCGAGATGTGTACTAATTCTGTTTAGTTTTTGGCATTCTCGGCTCATCTTGGTCTACTGTCTTCTCTAGACCTGGTCAGTAAAGCAGCAGTTGTTGTCCTGAGCAATATGGCTTAACAAGCTTACCCTATTGGGGATAAAGTCTCTAAGTTTATAAAGTTTTTTTTCTAAAGTTTCAAAGTCAACAATATTTTCAATTTTATTCTACCAAGACGAGCCACAGAAGGCAACAAGGCAATTTTTTCTCAATTATTTTGTGTATTTCATTTTTAGCAAACTGTTGAACTTTTACACACATTAAGATTTGTTACATTCACTGCCTATTTCTGATTTCATGTTTATTTCACTATTTATGGCTAATTCTATTCACTTGAGTTGCCTCTAAAAGATTTGAACCAATATGTATATTTTAAATTGTTAGAAGTATTTGCAACTGTTTTATATTGATTTACATGTCATGCAGTTCACATTTCAGACTTCACATTGAGCCAGTTGGGTTAAATAGAGTCACATGAACCACAACTTCTCATCATTAAAGCTAGCTCTCCATTACGGCTTGTCGCCGTAGATAGAGCATGTTGATACAATCACGTAATTAACCTCAAATTGACTGATTTGAAAAAATGTTTTATTGCCGCTTAATGTTACAGTGTTTTTTTAAACTTGTGCCATTGACAAGCAGTTAGTCATGATGTAATTCGCATGCCAATAGCTTGTGAATTGTGTGCTGTTTTTTAGGCATTGCAGAAAGCCCTAAGATCTTCAAATAAATCCCATAGGCATATCAGTTAGCAGAGCTTACCAGAAGGGGTTGGCAAGGCATTAAAATCACTTGTATGGTTCAAACTTGTATGTCCTAGAACATGTTATACAATACAAAAATATTGTTTTTTTTAAAATTGTGCTCAAGTTAATGCACGCTTTCATCATTGCCTTTTAAACCAATCATTTGGCAAGTCTCTCCAAGCTATTGTTTTAAACATATGTGTATATTGTCTATACATATTATTGTATGTGCTGTAGCGTATCAATTAAAACCATCAAAAATGTACATGCCTGGTAGTAAACTCTCTCTGTTATATTGAAATCATCAGAGTTACACTACTTTTTCTGCATAGGCTGAGGTAAGGCCTGCTTCGGACTTGCAGACAGCTGTGTAAACTCCGAGTCTTTGTGTATTCAACAGCCAAAAAATTAAACAAATTGTGTACCTGCGTATGGGCATCAACCTAATTTAATTGCGCTGATAACCACATTTCTTTCTGTAGGACTTAATATCGCTTGTGTGAACTCGGCGTGCATGAGGGATCGCTTGATGAGCTTCATGTTGTAGATATCAAACCTAAGGCTTCACATCTAACTCATCTAATGTCAGCAACGCTTTTTAGTGCAAGTATTATCAATGGAGGACAACCGAGCTGGCAGAAGATATATGTGGCAGCGAGTTTCTGATTTAGACCAACGTGAGTAGGATAAAACTGTATTTAAGAAATGAAACAGATAATGAAAGCAGCAGGTATGTGTGCTTTTGTTTTAGATCTTACTTTACATCGAACGTTGGAGACTACCTTAGGCTACAGGATTTGTTGTTTTCGCCCATCCAAAGTAACAAATATATACGACTTTTAATGAAAGCTTGGATGACTGTAGCCTAACATTTGCTCCATACTCATGTTTTTCAACGCAGACAATCTGACTTTATATATGTGTTAATCATATAAGAACTGAAAAGCAAAGTGGAAAAAAGCAAAGAGGCGCTGTTATGAATGCTTAGAGATAAAGTCACTGCCATGATGCTTGCGATGCTGTACGATCAAACAGTATATGCATGGACAGGAACCCACCAGACCGCACAAGCTAAGAAAGCCTCTGTAGTAATAAAAACTGAAGCAAATTATATAAATGTCAAGCGATTTTATGGAATCGAGTGTTGCGATCATTGGTAGACATTAGTAGATATGCATCACTGAATAATTTTCCATTGCTAGCGGGTTGTCGGATGCATGATTTTTACGTTAAATCATTAAAATCCCAAAGTTTTCCAACTTATCTAAAAGTTCAAGTGATTCAAAGATCTATAACAAAAGTTTAATTAAAAATGGTTTACAGAAATAGTTTTTAATCGAATTCTGAAAGAATATATAATTTATATTGTAATACTTATACAAAATTTAGTTCCGTACTATATGCTAATCAAAGCTACCGTTTCAAAGCAAAGGTTAGCAGTATTTAACTTTTCCGTATAGAAATGTGATATCTGCTCCAGTTATGTAAACATTCACTGTAGCAGATATTATTTAAGGGAAAATGAATATTTTGCCATAAGCCTTGTTTTTGTTTTGAAACATTTATTGAGGATTGACTAACCAAACATGAAACAGGTACATTAAAAATAATTAAGCTTTTTGTATACCCATTATTATGCTAGTTTGCAACGAGTTTGCGTGTAGCCTATCATCAGAAAATTCAATGACCAAAATATGCTTGATATTTCTCCAGTATCCTGCAGGACATGTATTGTCTCCAGCTAGCTTTAGCTTTCAGAGCCAGACATAGAACCCAGTTCAAGCAATAAAGGTCATAAACTAGTAACGAGCATTAATTAAACATCCCTTTGTATATAGCTTAGTGGGGGTCCTACCACACAAAGCTGTCGTCAGAATAGTCACTTTTAAAATCACTGTCGTCACTTTTAAAATCACTGTCGTCACTTTTAAAATCACTGTCGTCACTTTTAAAATCACTGTCACCTTTTTCAAATTGGTTACCAAAACAACCTCTTTCTTCACATTCGTTATTTTAATACAAATATCTATACTGGTGGCACTGGGTTGCGTTAAAAATCTGAAACTCGCTAGGTTTAAACTTCTGCTAACCAAAAGCATGGCTCAACCAGCGACCTTCACAAACATATTAGTGATGTTTGGGAGCGTTGCTGATTACTCCGCGAAGAGTGACAGCCGTCTTAGGTTTTTAGAGCTATATTTCTTGTACTGAAAATAGACCGAGATTGCCTTTAATAATCACTGTCAGTCACAGACTTGGAAACGGATTTGCTGTCAATGTCGTGGCATTTCATTGCTTTAATTATTTGGCAGTCTATAAATGCTGGGCCAGATGCTTCAAACCAAAACTAGTGAAGTTTCGGTTGACCGTGGTGATTTATGAACAAATAATAAGTTAGTAACGGTACGGCAACACGTAACAAAATTTCCGTTGGTTTTAACCAAAATCACGAAATGATTGAAACACACAGAATTATTCTGCGCTGCTAGAATCGTGCTAGCGAGCACGATCTCAGCAGCTTTTGCAATTAGTATAGTCCAATAGACGTATAATGACACACAATAGTAAAAGTATAAGTGCAAATCAACATAGTACACACGATGCAACTGCTTAGATTGCGTTATTGAATGCATTTATTGTTTGGACACTATAGCTACAATTTGTTTATTTTTTAATTATATTTCCTTTTTAGCAGCAAAAGTTTTGCGGTAGAGAATGTCGACATCTCTAGCGCAAACAAGTCAGTGGCATCGTATTTACTATGATAACTTTCTGTAATAATTTTCTTGTGTGTCGCATTATGTTTTCGGACTACATATATCTTAAAATTTGCTAAAGTCGTGTTCGCTAACTAAAAATAGCGCGACTTAGACAGTTTTATCGTGTGTTCTATGTTGAAATGCTTTCGTATTTTTATTGTGTGTCACGGTACATGTCTTGGACTATACTAATTGCTAAAGCCGCTAGAATCGTGCTCGCTAGGAATTTGTTTAATCTGTTAAAAGCGTTCGTCGACGAACTCGGTGGGCATGCACAGCTCAAATAATTCTGTGAATTTGAATGATTAATTCTACGTTTTTCGTGATTTCGGCCAGAACTCCGAACCAACGAAAAATTCGTTACGTGCAGCCGTACCTTTAGTAATCCTATTTACGCAATCCTCGTCACCTACATTGGTAAATGGTCGTCTCGTCTGTCACTTTTTAAATATCCCTGTCGTCGGGTCGTCAGA
This sequence comes from Watersipora subatra, assembly GCF_963576615.1. Classification (NCBI taxonomy): domain Eukaryota; kingdom Metazoa; phylum Bryozoa; class Gymnolaemata; order Cheilostomatida; family Watersiporidae; genus Watersipora; species Watersipora subatra. The sequence goes on from NC_088713.1 coordinate 20,427,141, forward strand.
ATCGTCACAAAACATGGGAGGACCCCCCTTAGTGTATGGTGTTATGTAATCTCATACCTGTTGGCTGTTTAGCTCAGGGAAAGGGCTAATCTCATCAATCACTGTCAACAGGGCTCTCTCTGTTGGCTGGCACTGGCTACATGCATTACTCATGTGTCTTTGTGTAACTTGTGATGTACTCTCTAACTTGGTCCACATAAATACATGCTAATCATCAAATGCCATTTTTTCTTGTAGAGTGTGACATTGTGTTTCGTAATAATGCTATAATGCCTGGCTTGCTCTTGATTGGGGTTATGTACTGACAAGATAAAACAATCTGACTTTTTTTCATTTTTTCTTTCCAGGTTTTCATTTATATGGTCTCTAATTTAGACAACAACTGCGACGACTTAGCCTTTAGCTGTGCGCTTTTCTTGGTGTTTTGTTACTGTTACTTATGCCAACAGAAAATTTAATATTCACATTGTTTTATATAGTAATAATAATAGCAAAAAGAGTACAATTTAAACTAGTTTTTCTCTTTAATTACCAAAAATCATATTTAGCAACCAATATAGTTCTAGTTATAACATTAAAATGGATATTTACATGGTGTAGTATCCTGGTTAGCCTCTGAACCTTGAGTTAAATGTTCTGTGTTTTGTCTAATTTGAAAGTTTTGAGCTATTGAGACATACACTGACCCTCGAATAGAAATAAACCCTGTCTTTAACAATCATGATTTCAGCCAGCTTTCAATAACCTAACCAATAGACCTTACCCATCATGCGTAGTGCTGTCCTTGTATTGTGGTTGGTTTTTGTTAGTACAGAGTAGGTGAGAAGTAGGATACTTGGGCCAATAAAAGAGTTACATTTGTATTGCGAAATAACTAAGGTTTTTTTGCATTGTTGTATTTATAATTTTGCATGCTCTTAGAGCTTGGTTAAGAGCATCGTGAACATGGTTTTACTTTTGCTCTCTCAACTGCATTCAAATAATTGCATATATTAAAGTCAATGGGCCATCTATCCTTATAGAAAAAAGATGCATGGGTCAGTATGGAGGATTCAGGGGCCACCACTTGAGGAAACTTGGGCATAAGGGCAAATTTCATGATCTTTGGCTATACATACAACTGAATGCTTTTCATTTATTATCTTATCTACAGCACTACCCATAACAATATTTGACATATAGCTTTTCGTTGTTTTCTTTTTATAAAACTATGGTATTTGCTAAAAGCGTAAATTGAATGGGTTATGATAAAATTATACTTGGCTGCTCGACCCATCTATCCGTTTATGCACTTTATTGCAGTAGATTAGTTAGGCCAACTGGTCCAACTATCCTCATCCTTAATGGCCCATGTATCCCCAGCTTATAACCTTTGTGAAGTGCCATAACTCTCAAGTTATTTAAAGATTAGTTTTACATTTGGTCTCAAATCGATTAAAATATGTTTATTTATGTTGAAAACAGAAATTTGAGTGAACGTCATTCATTTACTGCATGTTAAACCTGCTAGAATATTAAGTAAATTTACAAAACAGTACTGATGAAAGGTAACTTACCTCCATGCTTGACACTTTCACTTTGACAGGAACTAAGATGGCAGCAGTGACCTATTTTTTGATTGAACAATATTATACAAGCAATAGAAAACTAAAATAAACAATTTCTAATAATGGGGTTACCTATGTATCTCCTGTTTCCATATATCCCACTTCTCCCCTAATATTTGTCTTGAGCAATTATACTCACTAAAAATGCCAGTTTATCTTCTCTCAAATTTTGGCATTAGAAAGTTTGAGTATTTTTATTGTGTTGGCTAGAACTTTGACTTCTGAGTTCGAGTTTTGCTACATGAATTCTTGGAGCAGAATGAATAAATGCTGGGATTAGTCGCTTGAAAGATGTGCAATACTCAACAACTATGCCTGCTATGGACTAATGCATGTATGGAAATAATTATAATTGTATTTTAATATCACGATTACTATTCTGGTGTCATGGATTAAATTAGGCTGCTCAAATATAACACTGGATATCTAACATGTTTCAGTCAATGCTACTTGCTAAATTAAGTATGAGCAGGGTAGTGTTTTTAAAAGTTTACTCTCCATTCTTCAGATTTAAGATTCAATGTTTTTGTAGTTGTACCTGCAAAACGATAGAAAATGATTTTCACTTGTAATTACAATTTAAGTATATAGAACAGTACTTAAATTGTTCCATATACTTTAAGAAAGAGATAGAGATAAAGTTATAGCAATCAGAAAAGGTAGTTGTCATAGTATCGCTAGATGTGACAGAGTTGTTATTCACTGCAGCCACATTCAAGGCAAGGCCAATGTTATTACTGCGGTTTATCTAATATTTTGCAATATTATCACAGACTCATAATACACGCATTATGTGACTTTTAGCGCTAAGAGTCAGGCTTGTAGGGCAGAGTTAGCTAGAGAGTGGCAGAACACACCTGTGAATAATAAAATTCAATCTGAAACACTAGAACCAACATCTTCATACATACATAACACACTTTGCTGGGACAGGAACCCACCAGAGCACGCAAGTCAAGAATAGCTCCATAGTCATAAAAGCTGAAGCGAACTGTGAAAATGTCAAGTGATTTGCAGGAATTGATAATTTGACGGGCTTTGTGAAGCATATTAGATATGCATGACATGAGAATAACTCTTTGTCGGCGGATTTTCATATTATTGATTTTATTGAATGATATTAATTCATTCGCACCCGCCTTATTTTTAGGCAATTAGCCCCAGATACTGCTGGTTTTCAAAAAGTTCAGAAGGTTGCCGTAATTCAAATTACTACTACAAAAGACAAACTTGAGATAATTTACTCATTCAAATTTCACAAGAGCCAGTCAAGTCTACGTTTTTAAATTATATTGTATTCATACAAACAACTTGTATCCCTTTTATGTAGATTCATGCATCAAAGAAGGTATTTTCCAGAATTTTCAACTTTTCAAAAATTGTCATTTGCTGAGAGAAAGTTAGATTTGCTCCATAAAAATTGCAAAATATACAAAGTTTGACTGAAATTAATTATTTATTACAGACAATATATAGTTATAAAGAGTATTTATACATGTGTAGTTAGTCACGAACACGAAAATCATGAAACTTCGAAATTTTTCCTCTTGAGAAACTTTGAACTTTTTCTTCACACAAAAGCATAGCAAATCTATATGCCAATATAACACCAATAGAACTTCATGAAAATGTTTCAAATAATAAAACTATGTTCAATAACTCTGTTCTTGACTTTTCAGGTATCATAGACAGCTCTAAGAACCAATTTGATCCTATCGAAACTGAAATATAACGTCAGTCTGACTACAGCTGGCAGCGTGAAGAATGCATTTTTATTCGAGCATAACGATTCAAATTGGCAAAATTAAAAGTTAATAAAAACTTTGAAACATTAAAAATAATGTTTTAACTTGATTTATGCAGTTTTTCAATGTCTTACACCTTCTCAATCTGCATATTTATTATTCACACATAGAGTTGAAAAAAAATAACATGAACGATAAAATTTCAAGTCGGCGGGATGATTTCCGGTTTTGGTAGATATTGAGATAGGTGTACTAATCTGGTTATAGATTTTGCCAGAGACGTCACAGAAGCATATTTTAAAGTTTGTCTGATTGGCCAGAAATTTACCTTTATATTGAATCAAAATTATTATTTTATAATTTAAAAATAACGATGCAAGGAGTTGGTAAATTTCAGACGCGAGTTAACACGCATTGAGTGCCTAGCAACGTCATAAAAACGCATGTTAATTTGCTTTAACTCGCGCATGGGTGCGAATGAGTTTATGTGGTTATGTAAACATTCAAAGTAGCAGAGATTATTTGAGAGAAAATTACTATTTTGACTTAGCCTTGTTTTTGTTTGTGAACATTTTGTTGAAGATTGGCTAACCAACCATGATAGAGGTACATGCAAAATCATGAAGCCATTCGTATACACATTAATATGCTAGTTTGCAACGAATTTGCGGGTAGCATCAGAAAATTCAATGACTAAAATTTGCTTGATAGTTCTCCAGTGTCTTGCAGGACATGTTTTGTCTCCAGCTAGCTTTAGCTTTCAGAGCCAAACATAGAACCCAGTTCAAAACATAAAGGTCATAAACTAGTAACGAGCATTATTTAAACATCCCTTTGTATATAGCTGAGTGTATGGCATTATGTAATCTCATACCTGTTGGCTGTTTAGTTCAGAGAAAGAGCTAATCTCATCAATCATTGTAAACCACATGCTGGCACTGGTTACAACCATTACTCATATGTCTTTGTCTAACTTGTCATGTACTGTCTAACTTGCCTTGGCCAACATAAATGGAAGCTAATCATCATTTGTCGTTTTTCTTGTAGAGTCTGATATTGCGTTTCGTAATAATGCTACAATGCCTGGCTTGCTCTTGGTTGAGGATAGATATGTACTGACCAGATAAAACAATCTGACTTTCTTCCATTTTCTTTCTAGGTTTTCATTTATATTGTTTCTAATTTAGACAAAAACTGCCAGGACTTAGCCATTAGCTGTGCGCCTTTCTTGCTGTTTTATTACTGTTACTTATGCCAAAAAGAAATTAAAAAATGGTATTGTTCTATATAACAATAACAACAACAGAAAGTTACTATGTAAAATTGTTTTTCTTTGTTATTACAAAAAATCAAAGTTCGCATTCGATATAGTTCTGGTGATAATATTAAAATGAGTATTTTTATGGTTTAGTGTCATGGTTAGCCTCTGAGCCTTGATTTCAATGTATTCTGGTTTTCCTAACTGGAAGATTTTAAGCTATTGAGACATACACTCACCCTCCAATGAAAATAAACCCTGTCTTTAACTCTTTCGCTACCGTAAGCCGATATATCGGCTTTAGTGGTAATTCAAGTACAGGCCCTAAGCCTATATATCGGCTATTCAATATGGTTTCACTTTTTTTTTAATTATGAAGCCAATATAATAGCTAGACCAATCAAATTTTGTCTCCAGTAGAACAACCTTGTTACCAATCACTTGCTATCAATATAATTTTTTTTAGCTAAATATTGTCAACAAATCGCGGTGATAAATGTACCGACCGTAAAACAATATATAGGCTTATCAATAGGGTTTCACTTTTCTTTTCATTACGAAGCCTACACATTAGTTAGACCAATCTAAATTTGTCTCCAGTGCAGCAATCTTGTTGCCAATCAAATGCACCTAAAAAATTCTTTGGTTCAACGGTTCCATTTCTAATTATTTTTTAAAAAGGCGAAACCAGATCTCATGGCATTGAAAAACACACTGCGTTCGTTCGAAAACGTTGGATATTGTACAAGAGTAAAATTCACCTTGTACTTGTAGAAAATTTTGTTTTGACTTGAATGCATTTTGCAGTAAAATGATATCTGTTTTTATTCTCGAGATATTGCTTAATTACTAGCGGTATATCAGCTTTTCAAAAAATTGTTTCATCAATTTGGGCAGAATATTCATTCGGTAAGATTTTAATGTGGTAGTGAAAGGATTAAAGGTTTACTTGCATCAAAATTCACCTTACGGTTATTTAGTATGGAAAGATTAACCATGTCTTACTTTGTTGTGTTGCAGGTGCAAAATATTTTACTAACTATAACTTTCCAGTATATTTTGAGTCATGAAATGATGAGGAGCGTGTGCTGGATAGATATGATCTGTAAATTTATTTGTGAGTTTTTAAAATCGTACACAAAAATTGTAGTTTCAGCCCGAACAATGGTGAAATACCATTTTTTTCTGTTTGATGACATCTGTGGCAGGTTTTTTACTGGTGTTTGACCAAATATCATTATACAATTCTTCGGATCGCTGCAAATATTGCCCAGGTTTACTGACACGCATTGATAAGATCGGCAAAGATCAAAGCGTTAAAACACGACATATCATCAAGTCATGAATTTTTACAGGTTTATATTTATATTTAACAACTATGGTATTATCTTATTGACATGGAATTACTTAATTTATTTGAAAATTTTTGCACTTTAACTAGCAGAGGTGCTAGATGTCTACTGACCCAGGCTTGGGTAATATTTCATACCAAAGGCTAGTACAAAGCCATTTGCCCAGCTGCTTGCATTGAAAGCTGCTCATCCATAACAGCTCATGTATTGCTTTCCATTTGGCAAGCACTTTAAGTATGCTTATATCAAATTTATCAGCATGTCCACCAACATATCAACTGGTGGTGGCTCAGTAGTTTGTTATCTGTTTAGGTAAGTAGTCATTAAAGTCCTCTTTTTTGAGATATATTATAACCACTATGTTTCCATGGTGCGCAGTACTGCGATGCAGTCCCCTCAAAAGTCGAGGGGATTGTACGTTTTCATGCTGCGCAGTGGTTTTCAGCAAATTAGCAGAGAAGAGAAATTGTATAAATCGAATCGCCTGATGGAGAAATTGAATCGATCATTGATACCAAACTTCAGAAACAGTCTTTTTATGCTTCTGTCATCATTATTCTTTTATTTACAATACACATTCACAAGGTTTTACAAGCCTTATCACAATTTTTACAATGTAGTATTTTTTTATTAAATATTTTTAAGTAATATATTATTTAAACGTTTATTTACGACTTGCCACCTATTTTTCGAAAAGAGTTGGCATCGAAAACAAAGTCTAGAAAAATGATCACCTCATCGTCCTCATGGGTGCAGACCATAATTTAATATAGGTGAAAGAAGATCGGAAAATAGAAAAAAAACAAGTTTAGCGGGATAACATTTGTACTAGTTTATGGGCCTCGAAGTATCCGTCTCCATGGCATGAGAGCTATGCGCAGTCACTGCGAAATTGCTGTTTCTTTGCTGCGAATTTGCACTGGCTTCGCAGTGATTTCAGTGCAAAGACGCCGTTTCCATGATTCGGAGAGGGCGCAACTCTGAAGCACTGCTGTAGCAAATTTCTTTATGCAGTGGTATGTTAAGTTATAATTTTCCAAAGAGACTTGAAGTTATAAGTTCACTGCTGTTTATTTGCATGATGCTAAACACCGTGAAATCTGAAATGCATACATATACCGTGATAATAATGCGCAATGATACAATATGGTATAGTATGCCATAATATAACGCATGAGTAAAGACACAAGAAATAACTCAGCAAGTACAAAAAATAGCACAATAAACAGCAAATATGTGATAGCAGAATTAAACAACTGTTGTATATAATATTATGTAATTTACCTTTGCTTCTTCTTTGGATAAAATGTAGTAACATATGTAGTAGGTAAAATTATTGACTAAAATTGGTAATAAACAGATAAATTGTAGCCTTCCATTATGGGCTCTAAAAAACCTACTAACTAGGGCTGACAGAACACGCAAGACTGGCCAAAAGGTCAAAGCTGGACACGAACTCTATTGGTCAACAGGTGATGACACTACTCCCGTGTCCAATCACACCTAGACAGCACAACAACTGCCAGCAAGAAAGCCCGCGAACGCAGCAAAAAACAGCTATTCCTAATACCTAAAGACAATTAGCCGCTGCTTCTGTCAAATCAATTATTTTACTGTAGATAATGGCTATTATAAGGCGTACGATAACAAGTGTGCTAACCATAGTTTATTATCAACGAGTGCAATTCTTACACTCCCATCTAAATTTAGGATAAATTTACAGAAGATTAAAAGAAGACAAAACACATATGAAGTTATTTGACTAAATGGAAGCTAAATAATATATTTGCACATGCACTACAAGCAAGCTAGCTCAATTACAAAAGGCTATAAGCATTAATCATGTCGGTTCTCAGCGCTCATTAGTTTAATAAGTTTCTGTACTGGTCTATCTAGTGTTATCCTCGGCCGATTTGGTTTTCCAGCGTTGTTTAGGTCTTTCGTTCCGAGCATTACTGTGGTTTTCCTGACTAGTCCATCTGGTCCTTGATGTGTAGCGATTACACTTCCTGTTTTCCATTGGTTTCGCGGTTCATTGTTGTCCACAATAATGACAATGTCTCCCACCTTTATGTTCTGTTTGGGATTTTCCCACTTTGACCGACCTTCAATTTTGGTAAGGTATTGAGCCTTCCACATGGTCCAAAATTCTTCAGCTAGTTGCTGAGATTTCCTGTACATTAGTCTGCCATAAATCTCCGCACTGTCAAATTCCCCAGGGGGAGGTGGAAAGTGTTGAGATTTCATGGTTAGCAAATGGTTAGCTGTGATGATGGCATCCGTGTCACTCAATGAATCTGTGGAGATGGGTCTGCTGTTGACAGTTGCCATGATTTCATAAAAGGCTGTTCTCAGGCTCTCTGTTGTCATGCGCTTGCTGTATTTTAATGACATTCCTTGCAAAATTGATCTTATGGTTCTTATCTGTCTTTCCCATACCCCGCCTTGGTGGCTAGCTGTAGGAGTATTTGTTTCAAACTTTATTTTCTTGGTCATCAGGTAATCTTTTAGCTCCTTGCTTCTCATGTTGAGTAAGTCCTGCTCCATCTGGTTTCGTCCTCCAACAAAATTGGTGCCTGCATCACTGAAGACAGTAGTGACCGGTCCTCGGACTGCTTGAAATCGTCTTAAGGCCTGTAGGAAGCTATCCGTAGACAAGTCGTCGATGAGCTCAATATGAATGGCTCGAGTGTAGAGGCATGTAAAGATCACACCCCATCTCTTTAGCTCTGTTCTTCTGTCCTGGACAAAAAAGTGCCCAAATGTATCAATTCCTACGTGCGTAAATGGTGGACTAGGCTCAGTTCTTTCCTTAGGCAGAAGACCCATTTGTTGTTCTTCAAGTCTAGCACGGTTAATTCTGCATTTCACGCAGCGGTGAACAATGCCCTTGGCGAGTGTGGACACCCCAGTTATCCAATATCCTGCTTGGCGCAAGGCGGTGATTGCCGAGTTGTGCCCTTGATGATGTGTTATCTGATGATAGTGAGTTACCAAAAGCTTAGTTAGCCGAGACTTAGATAGTATTATGGGATTTCTTTCTCTGTAGCTCAGCGGCGATGTTGTTCTGCTAGACATACGCAGCATGTTATTCTCATCTAGGTAAGGAACTAGCTTGCGAATTTTACTGTTTTTCTGTAATGTCTCTTTCTTCTCCAGCTGACTGATCTCTTTATCAAATGCTTGCTTTTGATCTAGTTTGATGATGTGGCTTTCTGCTTGGCAGAGATCTTCCGCGGTTGTCGCAGGTCTTTTGAAGCTTTTGTTTTGTAACATAGCCTTAGCGTTTGTAATAGCTCTCACCAGTCTGGTCCATGAGCTAAACCTTTTGACGATTTCATCTAAGGTGTCATTAGTTGCCGACTGCGTGGAAAGAACTTGTTTGGGTTTCTTAACCTCCACACTGTTCTGTATAAACTCACAGTAGTCTGCTTTGTTAGCCAAATGTGCACTGAGATCTAGCTTGCGCAAGAATGCAGGCCCAGTAAACCAGTTGGATTTCTTCAAGGCTGAGAGAGTGCAGCCACGTGAGGCTAGGTCTGCTGGATTCACTGATCCGGGCACATGATGCCACTGTGTTACAGAAGAACATCGACGAATCTCTGCTACCCTGTTTGCAACGAACATGTGGAATTTTGCCTCGTTGCTGTTGATAAATCCTAATGTTGCTGTAGAGTCTGTCCAAATGTATTGGGTGTCAACTGCCATGTCTAGCTCACTTTCCAACTGACATTTCAATCTCGCAGCTTCAACGGCAGCCTGTAATTCTAGCCTAGGTATAGTCATGGATTTGAGTGGAGCCACCCTTGATTTTGCCATGATAAGAGCCGTGTGTACTTGGTCGTTACTATCGACAAGGCGAAGGTAGGAGCAAGCGCCATATCCTTCCAATGATGCATCACAGAAGTGATGCAGCTCAGTGTACTTCCAATTCTTGAAGTTTGAAGCAAGTCCTGGTGTAAGACATCTTGGAATGGATATATCTTGAAGTTCATCTAGCTGACTTTTCCACCTGTTCCAATCATTAGCGATGTCTTCGGGAACATCGTCGTCCCATTTCTGACTCTCCTTGCAGGCTCGCTGCATGATCATTTTTCCTTGTAAAAGAAAAGGAGCAAGTAGACCAAGTGGGTCATATATCTGTGACACTACAGATAAAATTCCTCTTCTTGTATTAGGTTTCTTTGTTAGGTTATTGCTGAAGGTGAAGCAATCGTCATCAGTACGCTACTCCAATCCAAGAGTTCTCTCAGCAGGCAGTTTATCCTTGTACAAGTCTAACCCTTGTGTCTCAGAAGCTCTTTCTGTAATAGGTATAGACTTTAAGACGTCTCTATTGTTGCTAGCAAATTTGTGTAATCGGAGGTTGGCATCAGCACATATCTTTGTTGCGTCTCCTATAAGCTTGATTGCCTCAGGAACGCTAGCCACACTAGCAAGGCCATCATCCACGTAGAAGTTTTCGGTGATAAAGGCACTAGCTTCTGGGTTTTTCGAACTGTTTTGTGTTGCTAGTTTGCGCAACGCAAATGTTGCTACTCCAGGTGAAGACGTCGCACCAAAAAGATGCACAGTCATTCTGTACTCCTTGACTTCAGACAGGTTTGAGTCAACCCACAGAAACCTCAAATAGTCTCTGTGTTCTGTTGTCACTTTGAAGTTGAGAAACATTTTTTGAATGTCACACGAGAGAGCTATAGGCTTTGTCCTGAATCTCAAAAGTATTCCAACCAGACTATTTATGTGGTCTGGTCCAGGAAGGAGTTCTTCATTTAGACATTTGTTTTGAAAGTGCGCACTCGCATCAAAAACAACTCGTATTTTTCCCTTTCTTGGATGGTAGACACTGAAGTGTGGTAGATACCAGACTTGACCTGTTTCTGCGGTACTTTCTGCAACTGGTTCGGCATGCCCATTATCAATCATTTCTTGCATGAAGTTGAAATATTCCTTTTTCAGTATGGAATCCTTCTTAAATCTCTGGATGAGCTGATTCAGTCTGCGTTCGGCTTGACTTCTATTGTTAGGCATGAATGGTACATCTTTGAAAGGTAGTGGAAGGGTTATTGACCCACCCGCATCTTGTGTAATTCCTTCCTCTAGTATTTTTACAAACTTGATGTCGTTTTGGGATGCCTTCCTTCTGTCATCGAGGTCATCAAACTCACCCTTTTGTGCAAGATGAGTTGTAAGCAAAGTGTTTTTATGCCTAGAGTTACCACCACACAATGTCCATCCAAGGACTGTTTTTACCGCGAAAGGTTCATCATGTTTTCCGATGATTGTTTCGTGTGGTGCTAACAGGTGAGAAAAATCTCTCCCTATCAGCAAACCAATAGGTGCATCAAGAGTTGGAGGTAGTAATTTGGCAATTTCCTTGAGATGATGCATGTTGTTTGCGATTCTAGACGTTGGGATTTGTGCAAGGTTGCATGGTATGGTTTCTTGTTCATAAGCCTGAACAGAGTGTATCTGTCTTTCTGACGCTGGTTCAAAACATCGCAATGTGATTTTGTACTTGTTGATGAGCCCAGTTTTATCTCCATTGAGTGTTGTCACAGTAACTTTCTCAGATGTGCTGGGAGGCCTAATTTGGTTAGCTATGTCTCTGGTTATGTATGTGCTGTCTGATCCACTATCAAGCAGTGCATATACCAGCACCTCATCTACAGAGTCATTTGCTGATATATAGACAGGCACCACCATATTCAAGAGTTCAGCTGTTATATTTCTCCTGCAGCATGAACGATTTGCTGTTTTGTCTCCCTTTGTGTCGGCTCACTTGATGCTTCTGGCTTGTTTTCAGTTTTATTTCTCTCAGTCCTAGCTGTGTGGGAGTGAGAATTCGGTTTGCCATTTTCCCAATCTTGGGCTGTCTTGTGTAGACATTGAGGGTAGTCACCTTTGCATTTTCTACATTTTACTTTCTCTCTACATTGAGAGGTCATGTGACCTGATTTGGTGCAGCTGTAGCAAAGCCTTTTTTGATTGAAGAAGGCAAGTGTGTCAATGTATGACATGGCTACTAGTTTAGAGCATATAGCCGTATCATGATTATCTTTTTCACAGTAGGTGCAGTGTCTTTTTGGCCCTTTGCTAGTGGACGTGGAGAAAGAATGCAGTGTTTTTCTTCGGCTTCTATTCTGAGGCTCCTCTTTTGAAGGCTTATCTTGAGCCAGGAGAGGTTCACACTGAATTTCTGCCTGGTCATTGATTAGGTAGAAAAACTCAGAAAAGACTGCATTTCTATCTTCATCTCTCTTGATCTGTCTAGCCTGGTTTACCCATTTAGTTTTCAGCCAGCGTGGCAGTCTTGCTGCTATTTTGTCAATTTCTTGACTGTCATTGAGAATTTTCAACTCTGGTACAGATGACATAGCGCCCTTTATCTGTGACAAGAAATCAGCGAACTTCTGTAGTTCTTTGCCATCCATTGGGTTGATTTTAGGCCAATTTTCTAGTTTCTCTCTCATAGCACGAGAAACACTGCTATTTCTGCCATATCTTCTACGTAGTTGTCTTCGGGCATCAAGGTATGCTTCTTCTGAGTTCAAGGTGAAGTAGCCAGATATGCAATCTTTTGCATCTTTATCCACAAACTTCTTTAGGTAGCGGAGAGGAGCTTTGCCTGTTAAACCTTCTGCCTCCACATAACCGTCAAAGTCGATCTCCCAGTCATTGAACTCTAAAGGGTCACCAGCGAAGACACTGGGTTCTAAAGAAGTGCGCTTTGTGCTTTTCATGGTGGTGACTAGACACTTTGTTAACTGCTGAATCGCTCCTAAGTCTTCCACTGAGCTTCTATGTGTGTATATGGAAAGGTTGCTCTCATTTCCATCATCTGCTTTTACTTCATTCTGTTGTATGGGTCTGTCTTCTTGCCGTTTCAATGTTAACCCATCTGTGTGAGATGTAACAATTGCCGCCATGTCTGGCTGTGATGGGGTTTGCTCTGTATGTTGGGCTGCATCTTCTATCACACGTGGCTTGTTGAGTTTCTGTTGCAGTCTGGCACGTCTGGCTGCCATACGAGTTTCGAGCTCTTCCATCTCTTCCTCGAGTTTCTTTTTGGCTTCCTCGAACACTCTTTCTGCTTCTATCAGCTCTTCTTCTTGTTTGAGCTCAGTTTCTTTACATTGATTATAATAGTCATGAACGAGTCGCACATCAGCCATGAATTCATTAAAGAAAGCTTGTGTTGTTTCACTAACTTTATTTTCAACTAAGGTTTCAATCTCGTCAAATATATCAGAAACAGTATGAGTGCAATTCTCCACTAAAGACATAAAAGTGCTAACATCTTTATCTGAAAGTGTGTCAGCCTTCTCTAAAAAACCTTCGTTCTGCTCAAATTGTTTATCAATAGTTTTAACAAGCTGTTGTGTTAACTGCAATGTTTTGTTCTCTTTAGCTTTCAGCGCTAGCTTTTTATCTCGCATTGACTTTCTAAGCGCTGCTGTGTCAGACTCATTATTAATGGCTTGTGAATTTTCATCAAGTGGCACGGCACTAACATCACTATTTGTTGCGCTATCGGTATGTAGCTCAGCTAATTTAGACTGGTCCTCGCTACTCCTACTTGCTAAAGGTTCATCATCTTTATTTGGCATTGCGAGTGGAAATTATAGCTGCACCACTATATAAATTAGCTTATATTGCTATAAAGGTGTCTGAACACACAATATAATTTTACTAACAAAATTGTGTATATTTTAGGTACCGTAATGAAGGATGTTGTGAGACAATGACAGAATAGTTAGAGGATGTAAATACAACTGCGCGCCACCGCCGCAGACCGCTAAACCAACAGCACGAGTGCAGCCGAAGCGTAACGAGACACAAGGAAAGGCCCACCCCGCCAACCGAGCAAGAACGAAACCAGCAATCAACCAAATTGGCTATTTCGAGTGTTCTGTCAGCTCTAGTAAGCGTACAACAAGACAAAATGTATCCTATGACAAAATTATCTCATTAAATAACACTTACTTATAAATGAAACCAATGCTCTATACTATATTACACTGAATAATGCAAGTGATGACTTATCAAGGTTGTTGCCATATAGGTAGGTCAATGACCTGTGTAAAGACTGCTTATTGATATAAGTACTGATGAGAAAAACCTGAATTACTAATTGCAACCAGGAACTGTAGTGTAGCTATGAACAATGTTCAATATGACTGCTCAATTTTGAGCTGAGGCTAACTGAGATACAGCTATGGTTACTTAGCTGGTGAGATTTACAGGCTTTCTTTACCCTCTGAGCTCCTATAGAGTGATAACTCCAAATAGAGATACTACTATTGTTCTAGTAGCTTAGAATGTTACTGTGCCGTCTTAGTTCAGCGTCCTATATGAGGATCATAGTCTTCTCTTGTATGAAGATGTGAGTTCTTTTAACCTTTGTCAAGTCTTTGTTAGACAAAGATTTCACTGTAGCAAATTTCTTTATGCCGTGGTATGTTAAGTTATAATTTTCCAAAGAGACTTGAAGTTATAAGTTCACTGCTGTTTATTTGCATGATGCTAAACACCGTGAAATCTGAAATGCATACATATACCGTGATAATAATGCGCAATGATACAATATGGTATAGTATGCCATAATATAACGCATGAGTAAAGACACAAGAAATAACTCAGCAAGTACAAAAAATAGCACAATAAACAGCAAATATGTGATAGCAGAATTAAACAACTGTTGTATATAATATTATGTAATTTACCTTTGCTTCTTCTTTGGATAAAATGTAGTAACATATGTAGTAGGTAAAATTATTGACTAAAATTGGTAATAAACAGATAAATTGTAGCCTTCCATTATGGGCTCTAAAAAACCTACTAACTAGGGCTGACAGAACATGCAGGACTGGCCAAAAGGTCAAAGCTGGACACGAACTCTATTGGTCAACAGGTGATGACACTACTCCCGTGTCCAATCACACCTAGACAGCACAACAACTGCCAGCAAGAAAGCCCGCGAACGCAGCAAAAAACAGCTATTCCTAATACCTAAAGACAATTAGCCGCTGCTTCTGTCAAATCAATTATTTTACTGTAGATAATGGCTATTATAAGGCGTACGATAACAAGTGTGCTAACCATAGTTTATTATCAACGAGTACAATTCTTACAACTGCCCATCATGGAAACATAGTGAATGATGAACAGATCACCAATGCTAGTTCAACGCTTTTTTCCCAGTCATAGGATACGTACCCAACCTGATTTTCAAGGGCTGGTAGGTCATCCTTAACTAGTTCACTTAATAAGCTTTTTACGCAATGACCTCGCATAGACCTTTCAACACATTAGTTTCAACACTTGTTGCCATTTGTCTGTTGCTTTGAATTTCTTTGCGTAATGTAAACCTTTTTGCAGTATAATTTTAATTTATTTTAGACTCGATCGATACCCAAAACATTTTTTTTTAACTTTTGATAAACGCGATAATAATACCTAAGAAAATACCATAACACATCTCTTTTGATGCAACAACGCTCTATCTTTCAGTCCTACCCCTATAGCAGTGGTCAAATAGAGGTAATCTTGAAATAGAAGCTGGCATTGTATTTTTTAAATAGCTCATCAGAATTATGAGAAGATAAATTGAACCATTTTACAGGCAAAGTGGTGTTGCCTATATTTTGTACTCTCCATTTGTAGGAGCGACATGAACCTTTTTAGTTAGAAAAAGAAAATTTGCTAACTTACATCCAAGTTAGAGGTAACTTAGCACCATTATTTGAGGAGGTAAGTTGTTACTTCTTTTTGAAGAGGTAACTCCCATCCTTAAATAGAGGTGGCGTTCAATAAAAGAATGACCCACAATTTTTCAAACAATTGCCTAAAGTGGTCTCAAATAGCAGTACCATTAAATAAGAGTTAGCATTCAAATATAGGTTTAACGGTAGCCCACTTTCAACATGTCTGCAAATACCAAATGGACGGTGGTAAGAGGCCCAATGCATAAAGTGGTCATCAACTTTCTTACTTAATATTACATTACAAACATTCCACTTTTGTAGAAGTTGTCTGATCTGGAGAACGAAGATGAGCTCTCCACACCGAACTATAGTCCCTCAATCATGTTCCCATTGAACCAATCATATTGGTCTACAAGTGTTTAAAAAAGCTAAGGGGTAAGTTGATGAGCCCTTGTTTTTTTTTAAGTCTTGATCCTCTGATGATTAAAGTTGGCTCTGGAGACTGCAGTCATTAATTGCATTGGGCAGTTGGCTAAACCAGAATACCATAGCACTGGCAATCAAAAAAATAACCAAAACAATAGCTAGGATGTGAAATACTAATGTATGGAGTTGTATGTACAATTTATCACGCTTTTTTTATATTTATGTACAGTATTTCAACTTTGTATAAATTTAATATCAAATTTATGAGTTTAATTTGGAGTCTCAGAATGGAAACGTTCTAAAACACAAGCAGGTTTGTGCATAGTCCATTAACTGAGTGCATACAACAGGCTGTGCAGTGCAGCTCGGCACAACGTACGCATATAGCCAAGATCAATGTTCTATGGCTCTTGCAAAATTTTTTGTACAAAACACATCTTTTTAGTGAGTAGCTGATTAATTAGCCTGTCATACGTGTACCTATTTGAAAGAAAAGAATCATCTGCCTGCATTGAACCAATAGAAAACATGTTAACAACCCTCACCAACCTGGAACTTTCCGCTTTACGGGAGCACTATTTTTGTTCTCGCAATTTCCTTTTTTACAGTAACCAGCCGTGTCCGACCATTAAAGTTACCAAGGTTTCAAAAATTGGCAATCAATAGACTTCTAAAAATGGATTACTGATTGGTGCCTATTAATTAGCGAAAGAGGCTGAGAACACGGCCGAGCTCATACTGCAACACACTTTAAGCTTTTTTGTTGGCATCATTACATGTAAAATTTTCTGTTGATGGATGATGTATATAAAAATCTCAAAGGCGGCGTAGTTCAAAAATAGGGGCCATGCTAACCCGAGGGCACACTTCATTCTTTGGTGGAAGTTAGGTCTTTAACAAAATCCATTACATTTATGAGAATAGCGATCTGTATACCAAAATATGTTGTATTCTCGAATAAATAGTGTATTACGTTGTTCTATATAGAACGATATGGTAATGATGCTACCATATCACTGCCAGGTACACTGACTTTTTAGCTATAACTAAAAAAACAATTTGTATTAACCGTTTTAGGCAACACTTTTGCTCACCTAAATTCTTGAGTTGTCTGTTCATGTAATAATATTATATTTTTCCAAACTATGATACAATTAAAAGTGCTCTTGTGAATCCTGGTCATCAAATATTTTTAGTAGTTTTTTATAACATCAAGTGGCAATTCAAATTTCTTCTCTTCCAACAAGATCAATAATTTTTTAACCTGTTTTAGCATGTTCAACATATTGAAGAGTGAAGTAATAATTTGTTCAAAAATCATGAACTTGTGGTATGACTCTTACTCTGTTTTTTACATCAAGCCTGGTTATAAACATGCTATCAAAATGCAGCTGCATTTAAAGCTCTACTTGCAACACAATTTACATTACAGTTATTTGGTTTCAAAAGATTCACCATGCCTTACTCTGCTGGGTTGTAGGTGCAAATTTTCTAAGATTGTGATTACAAGCTCTTCAAAGCTCAAAAATGAACAGTCAAAAATGAAAAGCTCAAAAATCGCAGCCATCAGGAAAACGACGTAGGTTAGAATCCCTTTATATTGATTACGTACTCAACTCAGTGTAGTTATTGTTTTGACATGCAATGTTATCATGGAAAATTAAAGGCCAATCACAGCTTCAGTATTAAACGTCTCGTAGCACTAGTTTACGACAAACACTTCGGGTTCTACCGGGAAGCTCTCATCAAATATACATGTACATGCTCAATTATAGATGCTCGCTACTTTACAATTTTGTTTCATCTTGGTCTAATCTTTTTGTCGTAATCTGATCATGTGACCCATAATTCCTGTCAAAAAGCATGAACATTTTTTTGCAGAATCTTTTGACTATCGCAGGTGACCAACAGGCTCCTCATGTTCGTCAGAGGATGATATACATTCTTTTGAACTAAAGTTAAAAAATAACATATTTTTAGGCTAGGTTTTGAGAAGTCAGTGCTCAAAGTGACAGCATTACAATGATCAGGAAATAGGCACCTAGGGACAATAGACATGATTTATTGAATGCATGAGGTATATTTGTAAAAATATTTCGACGAATGAGGTTGCACGAAAGTGTAAACAGAAGCCTTCATTGTGCAACTTACATCCCATTTGAGCCGTTTCGTAAAGGGATTCCAACCTACGATGTTTTTTTGTGATGGCTGCGATTAACTGTTTGATTTTGATCTTTTAAGATCTTGTGATCACTTTTTCACATATTTTGCACTTACAACACAACAGAGTAAGATACGGTAAATGGTTTGAGACTAAATAACTGTAATGTAAGTTTTGTTTCAAGTCCACCTTTAATTTACGCATAAATTGTCTCAATTGTTTTTTTAATCATCTAATAATTAAATTAGCTACAATAATAATTAGCTCGATTAATATTAATAGCTTGAAAGCCTTTGGTCCTGCATTTTTCTGAATTATACGCATATGCAATATGATTCTCAAATACAACAAAGCATGACGTAAAAGTAATACAAAGCAGATTTTGCACTGATTGCTTCTGTTTCCTTTTGACGAGGCTGTTTCAGTGCAAATCAAATTGTTCAACTCCTGAGCTACTGTGAACCTAGTAGTACAGTAAAGCTAGTCAAAGTGTTTTCGTATGGCCAAGTGCTGCATGATGTGGCTTTGTCAAGCTTTTGTATGAATGGGTCGCGATCTCAGAAACCATGGTCAAGTCGCAAACCACGAAGTTGAGTTATCTGACTATGAAGCTGCACTAACTGAATAAGTAATACATTTTCGTATAGATATACAGCTATTTATATGACAACCAGCTACAATCTGTTTAGATTTTTAACTTCAGCATAAGTTTCTGGATTTAAATTCAGAAATCTAGATAAATATCACAACATCTTGATTAATATTGGTTGCTATGATATTTTGAAATGTAAACACGATTGTGCAATAGTATTCGTTTCTCTAACTTCAACACCTGTTTTCTCGGAACTGTTATCGCATTAATGGTGAACATGCATTCAGTTTATTGACCATAAAACCTGCTGTAATTAATGTAAAATCAAATTTTTTTTGCAAAATAACTGAGAACTTACTCTTTCTGCTAGTAGTGTAGATAACTCCAAATCTCAAACCCCAGATTTAACCATGGTTTTTGAGATCATGACCCAAATTGTTTATGATTAGTGAGTAATTGACTAATTACCTTTTTGCATATATACCTGAATGAAAAAAGAAATTGTTTGTATATGTTGAACCAATAAAAATATGTTTACAACCCAAGCGTAGTTTCGCTTTGCGAATACTTGTTTTATGAAAATTTTTTCCTAGAAATGACAGTCATGTCGGAAGCATAACAGCCACAAATTTTTACTAGTTTTACTTATATGAACTGGATAATTTTATTGAGCAATAGTGCTAATGAGAGTAATTATTTTTATCAGTAATAATATATTGTAAACTAATAATATTCATGAATCGTCCGAATTGAGTTTTATGCTCACTTCACGGTAATTTCAAAATGGACGAAAAGCATTCCCTCTCATTCTACAACGCATTTTTGATAGTTTTTGCTGCATCAACTAACATAATATTATACTGATTAACTTGCTATAAAAATACTGTATAGATCATGTGGTTTAAAGTTATAACCATTTATACAGACTCATTTTATAAATTACATGTAGGTGCCAGTGATTACTTATGTCACAGTGAAGAAATTCCTTTAATAGTAAAGGAGCTGAAGTTATCGATAAATGCATCATGTAGTTACCACACTGTTTCAAACAAATAGTGCTAATGTAAAACTACAATAAAAAATATGTCATCGCTAACAAAAAATTTCTACCAGTTTTAATTTTATATTATATTATATATTTTATAAAAGTTTCACTTTTTCTATTAAAGGTTTTTAAATGTTCCCAGGACAAAATGAAGCAACTGCAACAGGTTTTTTAGAGAAATGATTTTAAACTCTATCTTAATATGATAGATATTTCTGTAACAAGTATTCATGCGGCTAATTGTGCCTAATACTTTTATACGCTTTTTACTAAGTCGAACAAATCTAGTTGGTTTCATTCTTACCACCTGCCTCAAGCCGGTGTAAATGGTCATCAAAAATTTGATTTCTCTGTGCCGCTAAGAATGGCATATTGAAAAAAATTTAATTTGGTGAACACTCAAATATTGCTTAATTATTTGCCTTGCTAAAACTGTAATAGACTCACCTGGATTACATGTACAACTTAGCTGCTTAGGTTGCCAACTCGTAGTTCCATGGCTTGTTATAGTTTTGCTTGTTAGGGAGTAGTAATCTTTTAGAAAAAATGAACCCGCTTTTCTTTGGAAACATACCATTCAAGCAGCAAATGTATGTCAGTGCTACTGTGCATTATGCTGGTTAATATTCTCAGCTTTGTTAATCATTCTTAGTATTGAATGAATGTTGCTGCTTTTTGGTTTGTCTCTTTTTCCATATATATGTAACTATTATGTATGACTATTTAGCTTCATGAAGCTGGTGCAAAGTTCTTATTTACAAAAATTTGATTGAACATCAGGTTCTAGTTATTATGTTTTAAAAATTGGACTATGCCCTGTGAATAACTCCTTGATTTCAATTATGTACACAGCTTTTATTCACCCTTGCATGTTTATAGTTGTCGTGTTCTTGCATTCCTGTTACCTGTTCACCGGTGATAGCACTTGTACAAACTATAGGTTAGCGTAGCGTCTGGGACAGGAACAGAAACTTGCAGTTAACACTCATGGTGACGAGCTCTAAACTTTACCTTACAATAATATCTAAAAGCCAAGTCCAAATTAAGGTCAGACAACTGAAAATCAATTTCATGACTTCGCGATCGCTTTTGAAATTTTGTTCACATTGCTTAAGTCATGCTCTTCTATTGCCTAAAGACTACACTGGTGAGAAATATAAAAGTTGTGATTGAATGTCAGGGGCTAGAATACCAAATACACTTCTACTTGCTCATGTTTTCTTTTTATGCAGCAATCAATGAACTTGCAAACGATTAGCTGTAAATGTATGATGTAAACGTTTAGTATAAATCGGAAAAGATTCTAATAAAAAAAACTTGTTATTTCTAGTTTGTTATGAATCATTGCAGGGTGTTGCCATAACCTGTCCTGCATCCACCTTGATGCTAGTCAAGTTATCTAAAGAACTGGCAATTTAAGGTTCCAACAGCTTACATATTTGGGATGTTTCTGGTCAGAGGAGAGTGGACACAGGAACTTAGTGAAGGCAAATCACGGTGTTTATAGAATAAAATATTGAGCGACGTAGAATGAGCGTTAGTGAAAAAAACAAATTTTTTTACATGTATTTTACAATTACGGAGATAAAAAATCACTTCGTCTTTAAAATTAAATATATGATTTTTGGCAAATACATTCAGCACTTTTGCTACCACATTAATTTCTGACCGAACAACTATTTTGCCCAAATTAATTCAAACAAATTTTCAAAAAACTGATATACAGCTAGTATTTAAGTAACATTCCGAAAATCAAAAACTACCGTTTCACTGTAAGATGCATTTTTTCCAAAAACAAATTCTACAAAATAAGTATGAAACTGTTTTGTGAGTCCCAATCTCAGAAATGTTCTGACGCTTTCTTCGCGTTGAATGAACGCAGTGTGTTTCTTATTGTCATTACGATAACTATCTGGTTTTCCCTTTTTGATAATAAGTAGAAATGAAACTGTTAGGCCAAAAATTCTTCTATTGGTTGCGTGTCATTAGCAACAAAATTGTTTAGGTTGAGACTGAGTTTGATGTGTCTAGCTAATGCATGGGCTTCGTAGTGAAAAGAATAGTGAAACCCTATTGATAGGCTAATACATTGGCTTACGGTCTGTACTTATATTACCTCGGAAGCCGTAACATCCACTTATGGTAGTGAAAGAGTTAATAATTTGCCCCATGCTATAGCCTTTTTAACTTTTAATGACATTCATGTTGATTAAAGGATTGACTCGCATATTAGTATTACTTACAATCTGTTTGTGAGAAATCCAATTTTTGCTCAAAATCCCGTTCTGCTTGTCATAGCTATCTTTTGCAGTTATCTATCATTTTTCGTGATATACAGGAACATTGGTTCTTCGTGAAAAGTGAATACGCAAAATAAAAAGCAGTTTCTTTTCGAACTATATATACATGACCCAAACTTTTTTTTTTCAAAACACTTGCATTGCTTTCTAAACATAATGCATTTGTTTCCTGTATAATAAGTAAATTGAAGTTCTCTCGATTGACTGTTATGTCGTATTTCAACTTCAAACCCAGTATGGTAATTCAAAGAACGAACTTCAAGTGTATGGGCATAGTTTGGACATTTTCTGGTTGGAATATCTGTCCAGTAAATGCTCTTATAATGTATACCTCTTATAACGGGAACTCAACCTAACATTAATAATTTATGTAAAGCTTTTGTTTGATGCAACATAAATACTTTCACACGAATTAAAGTGTCAAGTTGGTGCAAATTCTCAAATTCAATGACGAGAATTTCATAGCTGGCCTTAAAAATATAGTTTACATTCTTGCCGAACTTGAGCAATAAGAGTATGTATAGGGTTGCTATTATAGATTTTAGTACATTGTTAACTCTTTCGCCACCACAAGTCGATGTATCAGCTTATTAATAGGGTTTCACATTTCTTTTTATTCGGAAGCCCACACATTAGCTAGACACATCAAATTATGGCTCCAATGAAACAACTTTGTTGCCAAGCAGGTGCAACCAATACAATTCTTTTGCAGTTCAACCATTCCAACATTTCACAGGAATATACAGTAAGTACAGACAGTAAGCCGGTGTATCAACATTTCAATAGGGTTTCACTTTGCCTTTCATTACGAAACCTACCCATTAGCTAGACTAATAAAATTTAGTCTCCAACGAAACAATCTTGTTGCCAGTCACGTGCCACCAATTTAAACTGTTTTGGCTCAATTATTCCATTTCCAATCATTTTTCAAAATGGCAAAACTAGATCGTTATCGCAAATAAAGCATCAGAAAAATTGTGAGAGTGAGATTCACCACACAATTTTAAGCTTAGCTCGTAGAGAACTTTTTTGTAAATAAGATGCATTTTACAGTAACATAATATCTGTTTTCATTCTTGAGTTATTGCTTAAACAATAACGGTATATGACTTTTTTTCGAAAAACCGTTTAAATTAATTTGGGCAGGTTAATCGTTCGGTCAGAATTTCATGCAGTAGCAAAAGAGTTAAACTAGTTTGCCAATAGAAGATGTCAATTGTGTCGAAAAACAGAAAAAAGGATTAGCCTCTCATAAATTCACAAAAATTTGAAAGCTACCTATTGGTGCAAGCATTGGAGTATTGATATACTCAGATGAATGTTATGAGCTCTAGTCTCATCAAAAGATATATTGGTCCTAACTTTATCCCGTCGATGGATAAATGAAAAGTCAGACAGACACTGCATTCACCTTGTTAGTTAGCAACAACAAGTATCAATCAATATTTTGTTGCTTTTATTTACTTCACCTTCTTTTTTGTTTCCAAATTCATGTCTACTGCCTTTTAACCAGAACTTTTTTAATTGTTTAATCAGTTGATATGAGCATTAAAGTGGAAATTTTAGCTGAGCTAGTAATTATTTCAGTTTTCTTGAATAGTGTTACAAAGGCGAACTGCAACTAACAGGCGCAGTGACTTTTGCATGCCAATTGGAGAGTAGCTTTATTATAGAAGCACAGGCCATAATTGTGTAAATCATGGCTGAAAATCTGTTCTACTAGAAACTTCTGAGCTATTTAAAGGACTTTAATAATGCCGATATATTCTCAGATTTTTGGAAATTTGTTTAAAGTGCTCAAGAGGGCAACTTCATTTTTTTTGTCCCATCATTGAACCTTCTTCACATAGATTACAATTTTTTGAAGAAAAGCCGTTTGCACAGCAATTGAAGCATTATGTTGTTCGTTGGAGCTTAGGACGTACTATTTTAGTGTTAGTTGTGTTTTAGTTGTATCATGCGTATTTTGGAAGAAAACATTAAACCTAGAAAGAGTAATTAAAAGTGGTCTAAAAAACATGCGAGTTATAAAAACGCTTACTTATTTTTAATGATCCTAGCTTAGACAATTGAAAACATTATTTCTGTAAGAAATGACATCTGAAGCATATTTGTTAAAAAATTATTTGCTTACAAAATATGTTAGTTTAAACTTTGCTTGATTTTGCTGGACTTGATGGACGTACTATTTTAGTGTTAACCCTTTGGCAGGGAAATGACCAAAATGTCATTTACCGGTTGCGTGGGAAAACGAAATTTATGTCGCTTTCGGTAGTCGTTTATAAAACTGTCGCCTAGTAATGTTAAACAGAGGATATGAACACTGGTAAGTTTTAAATATCATCAACAGGATATCGGTTTAGGATTTACAATATGAAACGATTATCTGAGAGGCGTTGCTTTGTGCTAAAAGCTAAACAAATTGCGCCTCCTTGAAAAAGTATAAAATTTGAAAAAACCAGTCAACATCAGCTCAATTCTCAAAACGGTAAAATAAAAGATTATTTGATCCGGCGATCGTTAGTGACTTTTTGTCTGATCAGAATAAAAATAATTCAAATGGTAAAAGTGATGTAAACTTTTTAGATTTTTAATATACTTGGAATATATAGGGAAAACAATCGTTGTGGTGTCAAATGCCTTCTAACGCAAAGTCGGTTCCTAGGCATCTGCAATGTGAGATTTCAAAATTTGATTACTGGCCATTTGAGAAGAACTAAATGGTTTTAGTGTAATCAGTATTAATAATACAAATAAAATCCACATTGCTCGAAAAGCGTGCGTGAGGATCTCGTCTGTTTATGTTTGGCTCCAGTGTCACCTGCCTACAATAAATGATTTTAGTTTACATAAAACCTGTTGCTATTCAATAAAAGCACTGATTCAACTTATGCTACTTCTATTTTAGCTCATCAAAAACTGGCAAATTTGCCATGAATCAACAAACTTATTTTATATATTTAGCTCTTCATCTTAAGCTTTCTTATATTGCAATTGAGGTCCGAAAAAGTTGACGATAATTTTTTGCGATAGATGTAAAAAATAGAGTAAGAGTCATACCACAAGTTCATGATTTTTGAACAATTTATTACTTCACTCTTCAATAAGTTGAAAATGCTAAGACGGATTAAAAAAATTATTGATCTTGTTTGAAGAGAAGAAATTTGAATTGCCACTTGATGTTATAAAAAACTACTAAAAATATTTGATGACCAGGATTCACAAGAGCACTTTTAATTGTATCATAGTTTGGAAAACATAATATTATTACATGAACAGACAACTCAAGAATTTAGAGTGTTGCCTAAAACGGTTAATACAAATTGTTTTCTAGTTATAGCTAAAAAGCCAGTGTGCCTGGTAGTGGTAGCATCATTACCATATCAATCTATATAGAACAACGTAATACACTTTTTATTAGAATACAACATATTTTGGTATACAAATCGCTATTCTCATAAATGTAATGGCTTTTGTTGAAGACCTAACTTTCACCAATGAATGAAGTGTGCCCTCGGGTTAGCATGGCCCCTATTTTTGAACCACACCGCCTATGAGATTTTTATAAACATATCAATCAACAGAACTTTTTACATCTAATGATGCAAAGAAAAAGCTAAAAGTGTGTTGCAGTGTGAGCTCGGTCGTGTTCTCAGCCTTTTCCGCTAATAACATAAGAAGCAATCAGTAATCTATTTTCAAAAGTCTATTGATTGCCCATTTTTGAAAACTTGGTAACTTTAAACGTCTGACACGGCTGGTTAAGTAACCAGCCGTGTCAGACCTTTAAAGTTACCAAGGTTTTTTTACTACACTTGTAATAAAAAATGAAATTGCGAGAACAAAAATATGTGCTCCCAAAAAACGGAAAATCCCAGGTCGGTGAGGGTTGTTCACATGTTTTCTATTGGTTCAATGCAGGCATATGATTCTTTTCTTTCAAATAGGTACACGTATGACAGGCTAATTAATCAGCTACTCAATAAAAATGTGTTTTGTACAAACAAATTTGTAAGAGCCATAGAACATTGATCTTGGCTATACGCGTATGTTGTGCCGAGCTGCACTGCTTGTTGTATGTAAATGTTGTTTCAACCTGTTGCAAGTAAATATTGTTTCTTTTTTAGATCAGCTGTCTCAATGAAGTTCTGCTTGGCTTTTAAATTGGTATCCCACTGTGTGGTCGTGTTTCAGTCAGTTTTTTTCACCTCCGTGTTTCAGGTCGCAAGCAGAATTTTGCGATAGTAAAAGTACTTAGATGATACACCCCAAGATGCATTCAAAACAGTATTGTACAATAGCTTAGTGCTATAGACTACAACCCTATTCTGGTGTTTCAAACTATTGCCAGTTAGGAGTGTGGTAAGTAGCAGCTAAAGCTAAATGTCTTTATTATATAAAATACCTAAATACTGGCAAGGCAGAAGCGCATGGAAAACATGTAACTAGAGAAACTGTTCATAGCAAGATATCCCTTTTGCTGCCATATGCGCATTTATGCAAAGTGTATGGCCAACTGTCATATGCACACTATAGCAAATTTTCAAGCAGTCGCATAGTAACTTAATTTTATTACTTGTTGATAACATAACCAACGACCTTTAGTACTTTTATAGTATTGACAGTGTTGTCTAAATATTTTTCTATGAAAGTTGCATAAATTCGCAAGTCTGTTTTAAGTCTTTGTTTGGAAAATTTCAGCTCGGAAACGCTCATCTTTTTTTCAACATTTGAACTATTTAGCGTTATTATGGCCTTCGCAAGTACCTCGCGACTTAAAAAACAAAGAATTACATATGTTGATGAAATTGCAGCCAATTCAAAATCTGGCTTAGTAATTAGAAAGATAATGAAAAACGCAGCACTAACTCTGACGGTAATCTGCAAAGTTCTGACGGAAATAATAGTTTTGTAAGTGTAAGTAACATTGGAGATGATCATTTTAGTTTCATTGCGATTGCAGCTTTACATAGGTTTAGTAATGCACAAAGCATAAACATGTCGATTTGGTGCATAGCTCTGGTAACACGTTTGCAAAATAAAATGTTACAAAAATGTTTTAGAGTTTGAAGTTTAAAAAACCTGTGAACATACCATGAAGTAAAATCACGATCTTTCAGTAAAATGACTGACAGTAAGCCGATGCTTAATTGGTACATGGATGGCAGCAATAGGCATATCTAAACACACCAACCTTAGAGTGTTAAAGGCCAACTGATTAATAAGGGATTTTTATACAATTAAATAGTCAATCTGTGCATGAAAAAACATTGACTGTTAGACAGTTAATAATTTTATTCAGCTCAAGAGTTGGACTAAACTTGGTTTGTACCAAAAATACCATGGCAGTCTAGAGTGCGGTAAAATATTGTCAGTTGCAATAATTAAACATTCAATTATTGCAAACTATTGCAAGAAGGTCAATTAGCACAATTGTTATTGTGTCAGTCTAACGCGTTGAATCTTGCAAGTTTAAATCCCATGTGACACAATTTTTTTTTCTTATTTCCAACTGTGGCTTTAGATGGACATATACTGTTCTCATAATAGTACAGGCTGAATGTGTACAACGTTGTTGATTTTTGTGCGTTTTGCTTAGAAGGGAAAGGAACAGTACCGCTGTAATTGTTGGTTTGTAAAATAGAGCTTTTCTTAATCCAACTATTTATTACATATTATATTTCAATGATACCATTCTTAACTAAGATTTGGACAAAGAAGCATTAGCTTGAAATAAATCACTGATGATAATCATTGTTTTTAATTTTACTGAGCGAAATGATTTGTGTTAACCACAACATTAAAACAAACTTTTTCAAAGAAAGGCTTATTGATTAAAGTTTTATTGTTAGGCGGAACACCAGCATACTGAGAATTGCAATATCTTTAGGAGAAATGTAATTATGCAGTTTCAGTAAGAAGACATCTTCTGTGCCACACCTACATGTAGTAGTGCTGCCAAAGTAACCCGCTGCAAGAGCTTCCTTTTAAAGTTTGGGTCAATTTCCTAAGTATTTCGAAACAACGTGATGGAACACACTTTTTAGTAATTAATGTTAGAGGACCTCCTTGATATTTTGGGAAAGTCTGTAAAATGGGTGGTGTTCAAAATTCTCCTAATTTTTAACTATACAAGCGGGTTACTAAATGGTTTCTTTGCAGGAAAAGCAGCAACTCTACCCGTTGAAGCATAGTGGTCTAGAATGCCTGACCTTCAAACGACAGGTTGTTGTTCAATTTCCAAAAAGGCCTCCAGTGACAGGAAAGACATCCAAGCTTGAAGTTCTTTCTGCAACTGGGCGTGTCTGCAATCAGCAAAGTTCCCTTGCCAATTAATTTAGAGATGTCTTGCTAGAATATTATTGTAAAAAATTGTGCCTAGCCGTTGGTTACACTAGCCATAACATATTGCACTATACTCAACATGCAAGGGACTGCTCACACAAATTGCAGGACAATTATTGTAGCAGCAGTGTTTTGAAGGTCTAAAACCTTATTTGACAGAAATAAATCAGATAATCCACTTTTGTTGACAAAAGGTTTGATGCTATGCTTTGTAAATCTTTCAATTTTCAATATTTTGGTATTGCAACAACTGTTTGGGCTGCTTTTGATGGTTGGCTCCAATTTCACAAAAGACCTTCAGGTTCATACAAACTCATTGTTTGTAATAATATTGTCTTTGTCATCGTTGCACTCAATTAAACTATTTGTTGGACACGCCTATATTAAGCTTATAACATCTCTAAACTCCACTCCCTAAAGGGGCCGCTTATGAATCATTTTTTTCTTTTGACTAAGAATGATATTTTGAAATGAAAGTGTTGACCAATGTTGATAAATGCGAGATGAATATCTATGTAATCTTCACAGTGTGTTCAAAGTTACTCCTTGGTTTCATCGAAGGCTCCTATCGTAAATCTTTTTATAATTCAAAGGCCACCACATGCTATCTTTTCCAGTTTTGTCTGCTAGTAGCAATGATTGGATTTGATGAACATGTTTTAGTAACGAAAGTGGTCACAGTTCATGTTTGAAATTTATGTTTTGAACATTTTAGCTCTGTGAATGTAACCAGCATATTTGCAGCATGCTTGAATATATGCGATGCTTTAATATATGATCACAAAGTGTATTTGTTTCTATGTGAAAACTATGATGATCTCGATAACAATCCAATCATTATTGCAACTTGTTTAAAACTAACAAAATGCTAGTTCTTGTGTTGCTTAAAACGAACAAGCTATAAAGGGTGAAACAAAATTTTCATGTGGATAAACAATATGACAAACATTTGATCAAAGCACAAAATATTTGTCAATAAGTCTTTTTTTTAGCAATAGTTGACCAAAGTCCTGAAAACCGAATTAGTTGGCTTTTGCAACCTATTATTAAAACATTTTATCTTACAATCAAGGTTCATTGCAACTAAAATCCTTAAAATTAAATATCATATGGAATTTAGCTAAATTCATATAAAAAGAAGTAATGTAGACCTTGACACTCAGACTATCTAATGCTAGACATAAAAAACCTAATAGGAGTCCATGAAATTAAAGAGAAGATAATTGCTTGTGCAAAAGAGAAGACAACTCCAAATTTTGTATAAAAAAATTCTATTTGTGTGCTAATGGGAGGCCCTCCAATTCATACTACAGAGCCTCCCAACCTGCAAAATTTTCCAAAATGTTGCATTCTCCGGCAAAATTTTTGCAAAATGCAAAATAGATACGTATGCGATCAGCATGACGAGTAGAGTTGTTTTAGCATGTTTTTAGCGAAGCCTCCTATCAGAAGCCTCCTATTATCCAAAAGCCCTATATCGTGGATATATTTTCCAAAGTGGCCTCCTATTCACTACAATTTGACTATATATATATATATATATATATATATATATATATATATATATATATATATATATATATATATATATATATATATATATATATATATATATATATATATATATATATATATATATATATATATATATATATATATATATACAACATTCACAACAATCTAGTTCATGGTGATAGATCACCAGATATGTCAACAAAACAGAGAATAGGGTAGATGCGTATGGTTCATAAATACAAAGGTAAATGAATAGTGCAGGTGTTACAGTGTCGGTCCACCAATCCGAATGTCATGTGTTGGAGTATTGTCAAGTTTTTTTTATTTTAACCTTGAGCCCTGGATGCAGATAGATGACAAACACGTTTTACCGCTTTTTTGTAAAATATGTCGTTGCTTTGATTGGTTGCAGACGTATAAAATATATGTTATAGTTTTACTTTGCAGGATAGACATTGCTTATTTAGAAAAAATAAACAAATCAATGTAAATGAATGTCGAAGATGCTTGCTTTTTATGAACTTATTGTAAACATTGCTCAAATCATGGTCAATATAACTAATAAGAGCAATCAGAAAAAGGAAACAAGTCGTTGATGCAAACCAATAATGCTGCAGTTACAGTACAATCCTCAAATTGAAAGAGTCAAATCAAGTTTTTCCTTTTTTATGGTCAGAGGGGTGAGTTTGAATGATTTTAAAATGGATTAGGAAATTTACATGTATTTTACTGTTCTTATAATGTGAAATCCCTATAACGTAAATATTCTAGGAATGGATTGTTTTTAATTGTAGGAGTGCGTACTATATATGATTGATCAATTGATTGTTGTACTCAATCAATGATGGGAATCAAAAATGAAAAAACAGCATGCAGCATTTCACCGATCTTGTGTTGGTGACTGAGACAAAGCAGTTTTTAAAAGCGATTTTACGTAAACTGGCTTTAGTTGAGAAAAAACAAATCCAACAAATCGTCCTTGAGTAAACGCACCATAGGTTGCTAAAACCCTCTCATTCTGGAGTTTCTTACTCCTGTCTTTGTATGGCTTTTGTTTAAAATGTGATTTTATATATTAAATATGTGATTGCGTCAAAAAATTTGATCACATAAAATTAAAGGCCAATAAAAGGCTGAAAGCTCAGCTACAAGTTGATATCGTTTTTGTTTTTGTAGACCTGGTAACCTGGTAGACCTGGTAGACCTTTGTCTTTGTAACATGGTGCAGGATTGTGTATATTGAAGAAAAATTCATACGAAACAAGAATCAATGGATTATTTTGAATACCATATTCTTGTTCAGTGGCCTTGAATTAGTGGAGATAAATGATATAAAGCCACCATGGCTGTATATTGGAGAGCTGTAAATCATTCCCAGGGGTGGGACAGTCTCTAGAACAGGCACCATGTGCACACCAAATTTCACGTCTTAAAGATGTGGTTGCATACAAACATTTGATTTAATTAAATTAAGACCCATAAAAGGCTGAAACATCAGGTACAATTTGATGCCATTTTTGTCTTTGTAGACCAACCCTGTCCAGAGATATATGCGTTTGAATGAGGCCCTCTTTTAAAAAGCTCACGTTTCAGCGGGTGCTTCTTTCGTGACGTCACAAGCGATATATCTGAAGAGGAACCACGAGCGATAAATATGAGGTCGCTTCCTTAGCCAATCATCAGCGCGGAATTTTTATATAGGCCGTAACAAATGTTATCACTCGTAAAACGTGTTGTCTGTGATCTTAAATTTAGGGATTTTACTCTATTATTAAATCGCATGGACATCGATATTTACTAAATTACTTAACATTGTTACTTTAATGAATTGCTCAATCGACACGTTTTATTGGCAAACAATATATATGTAATTGTAAAATTGCTATAAAGTTACAGCGAAGGTGGGTCAGGTATAATTGCAGTGGCTCAAAACCTGGTCAGTTTCTGGGTCGTTTTGTAGGGGGTGGAGCTTAATCCAGAAATACAAAAGCTTTAAAATTAGTCGTACCCGAGCCGCAGCTAGTCGTTTTAAGCCACTGCAAACGTTTAGTTGTTGAGAAATCGAGTAGTTATCTTTTTGTTTAACAAAATATCACGTAAGCATCTTTTTTAAGCAAATTTTCAATAACAAATATGAGTTTTTTTAGCAAAATAACATAGTATTTCCATAGCTGTTTATTGTAGTTTTTCTTGTTAAGAATAAATGGTATCATGCTCACGAAACAGAAAATATCTTCTCAAAAATACACCATTAATTATTCTGTATTCGTTTATATTTGAAAAATAGTTTTATATTTTTTAATATGAATACACTTTTGTAAAGCGGTATTACATGAAATATTGAAAAGCTACGAGTATGTTCTGAACAAATAAAATGCACTGAAGAAAACTCGCAAAAGTGGGATGGGGACAACCCTTAGCTCTAGATCTCTGGGCTTTAACCAACGCTACAACCTGCTGAACCCAACAGGAGGAAGCTGAAACCAACTCATTTATGCTCTGCTGAACCCAACAGAGTGCGCTGAACCCAACGCTGCTGACTGTACAACCTGCTGAAACCATCAGGAGGGAGCTGAACCCAACTCGCTTCCGTTCTGCTGAAACCAACAGAGTGCGCTGAAACCAACGCTGCCAACTGTACAACCTGCCGAACCCAACAGGAGGGAGCTGAAACCAACTCACTTCCAACTCACACCAACTCACAAAAATATAAGATCTCTTCTTTAGCCAATCATCAGCACGAAGTTTTTATATACGTCATAATAAAATTAATGTTATCACTTGTAAAACGTGTTGTCTGTGATCTTGAAATTAGGGGGTTTAGTCTATTCTTACAAAGCATCGACATAGATATTCACTAAATTAATTAACATTGTTAACGTTATGAATAACTCGATCAACACATTTTATTGACAAACAACAGAATTATAACGATGCTTCCAGTTCCTGATAAGGTGACTCTGATTTTTCTGAGCATCAGGGGGTTAAAGTTTGGGAAAGACAGCTTATAGTTAGAGCTGACAGGTGTTATGCTGCAGAGGAGAATAGTGGAATGGAGGTAAATTTATCTGTTACTCTGAGTTTCCTATAGATCTAATTTTGTGTTTGTATTCAGATTATATTTCTTTGTTTGAGACTATAATGTAGTTTCCTGTGCACACGGGATACGGATGCACAGTGAGTTCTCAATGGCTTCTTTTTAATCTATAGGAATACAATGGCTTAGATTGACGAAGAATTGTTAAATATACTTAAGGTAATAATTTTAGTACTCTTGAATACATTCCCTAATTAATAAAGTTTTAACTTTTTGCTATCACCAATCAGCATTTCACAACATTTTTACCATTTCGCGTAGCTGAAATATTTACTTCAAATTTTCTTTGGCAGTTTTAACTAGTAAATTAGATTCATGATTAGACTTTATGTTCACCTCTCACTTGTAGAAAGGGAGGAAAACCGATTGATCAATGCTCCTATTTAACTCACAGAAACAAAGCTTCAAATTGTTGGCTTGTGGTACTTATGCTTTTTAAAACATTTATTAATTTTCAAAATTACAGCCGCAATCTGTCTAACTCCCAATTTGAAAGCTTTTAGTAGATACCCGTTAGAACGACATATCTATGAAAGACAAACTTATTGCATTTGTTTTATTGATAACAAGATGCTTATGTGGTCTCACAACCGAAACATCTTTGTGAGCGTAGAAACTGCCATAAATGGGGAAAGAGAGAAATGAATGTGTTCTGCATCAACAATGATATGTTTTGTTTGAGTTTGCTGCAGTAGACTGATTTGTCCTATTATATGAGCTGAAACTATGTGAGTGGCCACGACTTATATGAATGTTTTCAATAAAAGCTTTATGCGGAGATGAAATATTTTTGCTTGTAATTGTTATATATTAAAATCATATTGTTGAAGATAATGCAAAACATGATTTCAGAATATTGAATAGATCATAGCTCCGTTGCCACCTGTGCTGAAATCTTGTCTGATAGATAGATTTGCAAAGTGTAACTAGAGCTGTATTGACAGGTACTTTTGCATAGCTCGACTCAATTCCAATGAACCAAATAAATGACGTGCAAAAAAAATTTGCTCAAAAAAAAACTCAACGCTACTAAGTGAAAACAGGTGGGTCTACAAACTGCCAACCAGTTGCGAAAATAGCTTTATTAACCCTTTGCCAGAATCTGTAGGTTGATTTATTTCAAAGAAATTGAAGCTTTACGTTCACTATTTTTCTCAACTTATTACACCATTTAGTTAGTACATGAATTACCTAATCAAGAGTGACCAGTGAAATTTTCCTACAAATTGATACCATTAATGACTCGATAACGTTGGCTATACATGACTTTTTAGGGATGCAGTTGGTTTTGCCATATATTCGAACATACTCTTTTCAAGCAGGCAGCTTGCTTATTTTACTTAGTAACTACATTGTAGTTTCCTGTATAGGTAGCACCAGAACTGCGCCAATATAAATACCTTATTCTACGTAGTTTGCTTGATTTGATTACCGTAGACCAATAGCATTGGTAGTCGGTACTCAGATGTTCACACAGGATTTAGAGTAAGCTAATGTGACAAGTTTTGGATTTCCTTTATTTGATGCGTTTGGAAAATTTATAATAATGTATCTGTAGCTGGATTTAAAATTTTATTCTAGCCAACATGAGCAAATAAAAAATAAAAAATATATATAGCCACATAGCACTAGACTTTTTTAGCGATAGCCGACGTGAATACAAGAGATAGAGACAGGTTGTATCAGTTATTACATCATTTTAGGCAAGTCTGGAGATGTCATTTTTTCCTGAGTGTTTTTACTGTGATCAATTTTGGTCGATTTAAATCTTCAAATACCTTGACAATGAGTTCGCAAAACACAACAAACAACATCTCAACTGATAGACAAAAAAAAGTATTTTCTTTAAAAATTAACGAAAATTTGATGCAATCACATCTCTTTTTAATAAAAATATTAGTAGAAATGTACCTCTGGTCAAAACTTTACGTATGTTTTAGCATTTTATTTTTATCTACTGTACACAGCTAGCAAGTTAGCAAACAAACCGCACTAACACTAATAAGCTGACACAGCTAGGTGATATATACTCACTGTAAATACCTTTAAACTGAATTGAAAGAAGTAAACTAATAATCTTGCCATATGACGAGTCTACCATAACTGCATGTATATATTTTCTTTGTCTCACTGATGAGTGCAATAGTGCCTTATTACAAATAATACAATGACTGTTTTCCACATTTGACCTAACAGATTATCTGAAGTCTGAGAATTATTGAGGTGATACTTGAAATGAACAATTTCTGTTCAGTTGTAAAGCTTTGTACAAAGCCAAAGAAGACGTCTGACTTCACACCGAGTTAGTGTACCTTATTCTAGTTAAGACTGTTTTATGATTTCATCTATCTTAGGATCTAAGAGAGAAGATGACGAAATGCATGCAGATGTTCTACTTTACCTTGTGGCAGTTGATAATTAACACCATCTTAGAGATCAGATCAGATGAACCCGTATCATCAGTCCAACTTTCAATCAACTCATTCAAGTAACTTTCAATTGCGTGGCAATCTTCGTACTGCAGAAACAGTTTGACCATAAAAGAGCGAAGTATAGGAGTTGGTGCCACAGCGTCGTCAGATTGAAAAAGTGAAAATACACTTTTGCAACCACGGAAAGTGATATGATTCATCAACCACTGAATGATTTCAGAATCAAGGTTCCTTCTGGGCAGAAAAACCAGGTTTGACACAAAGTGCCCAAAGAAGTTGTTGATGCCATTTCGAAAGTCTTCAAAATCCTGTTTCTTCTCAGTACTGCAAAAGGTTTTGTGTAATATCGGTTAGAAATATACCATATACAACTATTTGCTTGCAATACAAACCACTTGGAATCTTACTAAGCCAAAGTGTTAGACTTAGAACCCTTACTCAATTGTCTCGTCATGTTCTATATCATAGACATAGTTTTGAGGAACTCTCTCTTTACATGAAGGTGATGGGCACATAATTAAATGCTGTACACAAGATGAACAGAGAAAGTGGCCACATTCTGGTAGCTTGGATGGAAGACCAATCCCCTTTTGGCAAGCAGGACATTTTCTTGGGCATTCGCTATAAAAAAGGTGATAGCTATAAAGACAGTAAAGTTGTAGTATTTACACAAAAAACACAAGTAAAATATTTTAATGATATTTCCACCTAAATCGTTATAGAAAACATTTTTCAAATTTGAAATATGATTTTGCTCCATATCTGTCCTTTCCTGTTTTTTACCAATCTGGGTAACCCTAAAGACCCTTACTTCTACATGTGACAATCACATAGTTATATCCATCAGCAATCTTTACTACAGAGCACCTGATTGAATAGTGACATGTTTCAACATAGCGTGTTCATCAAGTGCGTAATGCACTAGTTAGCTCGACACATGGAACCTGACAGATGAACTTATGAAAACAAGATCACTAATTATAAAAACTTCTTTATATAATTTACTATATAAACAGATCAGTTTAGTTTTAAGCAGCCAGTTCGTAGCTGCAGTTTGGTCTGTGGAGCTTTATACGGTAATGAAGTACGCATGTGCACGCAACTGAACTGCATCTTAATTGTTATTACACCTACCAGGTGTAACTATCTTTAAAATTTTATAAATAACATATACAAGATTTATCTATGCCAGAGTGCACTATGAAAAATGATAGAACATATAAAGAATGGACTATGTATAGCCATACTTGAGGAGACCACGAATGCTGTCTCCAACGATCTTTTGCAAAGATTGGACAATCTGGTCAAACCCTTGTCTTTTGTGGTAAGTTGCTTCCGTCTCAGACTTCTACAACATGAAAAATATTTAAAGAAAGTTATCAGGCGAAAGACGGTTTAGGCATAGTTTCTTAAGCGTGGCTTAAGAATTCATACTATTGAAGTACAGTGCACCCTCAGGATACGATGTTGATCCGTTCCAGGGTTGGCATCATTTGGTTAAAAATTTGTATGTAGGGGTTTAGAGACTACTGTAATTAGTTAATTGTAGATAGTTAGTCAACTAATTTGAGTAGCTAGCTATATATGAGTTACATACATACGATGATTCATATTTACGTAGTAGAAAACAGGCTCACCTGCAAAAACATGATTACACAAGAAACTAAAACACAAAATCAAAATGAAACAAAACAATACATAAAATTATAAAACATGGAAAAAATGCCACACAAAGGAGATAAATATTGATACCCATTATAAATGCATTGTACAGTATTGTTTTTATGTACCAGTCCACAACAGTTAATTGAAGATTTAAAAATTTTCTGCCGACGTAAGTTTTTCTGAATGGCTGCTCCTCATGAATGCTGATCTCGTGCATGACCTCAAACTCCTTCAAGTTGTCAGTCGTAAGCTCATCCTTGTGCATGCTTAAATGCATTTCTTGTTTTCAATAATAATTGCAATTGCTTATTGGTTGCGACTATATTCCTTGGCAATATTAGCAATACGGGCGCCTCCTTTCTAATTGTTTATGACTTTCAACTTTGTTGTCATGGAAATTAATTTTCCTTTGTCTTGTAACAGTCTCAGATTCCATAGATAACGAATTAAATATAGACATTTGTAGTATGCGGAAATAAAATTTATCATAAAAAAGAGTAAAACGCTAAAAATGAATATTTGCTTTTGCTTATGTACTTTTTACAAAATTTCCCCACATGGAATGCTGACCTGAGAGAAGTTGGTCATTGTGTCTCTTCTAAACGTTGTAAAAATGTTGTGAAAATGTTTTCGGCAAACTGAGTTTATGCGTCTTTGTTATTTCGACGTACGTAATAGCACTGACTGCCAAATTTGAACTCAGACAAAATTGTCCTTGAATTCATACGGTGAAATAAAATTTGTATAATGATGTGAAAATCTCATATGCTCAACTTTGTAAAGTGAAAAAATCGTATATAAGGGTAATCGTAACCTGAGGGTGCACTGTAGTATAAATAAATGCAGATTTCAATTCAAAGGGAAATATGTTGAAATACAGCCATGAGACTTTATGTGTACAACATCCCCTTGTTGATACAATTTTCTAAGCTAAATAACATTTCTTGTTAACCTACCGGGAGAAACATTAGAATTTTCTTTGATGAACGTGACCCGTCTTGTTTCTTTCCTGGCATTATAACATGCTCGACGTACAACTTTTTCAATTCTAATCTTGACCAGAGCTCCCTGAAAATATTGACAGAAACAAAATGCTCTGTGAGTAAATTTCATCAGATTGTTGGGGTGTCTGTTTAATACAGGACAAAAAAAAACAAAATAATACAATTATTACTTTATATTTTTTACTTAGCCAAAGTAAAGTGCCAAATACCATATCTGAACATGCTTAGTAATGTGCATATTTGCAAGTTCAGATAGTGGTGATAAATCACTACCTTCTTCAAAAACAGATAATAATACAAAGTTACCTGAAACTGTTCAACTGATGAGTAGTCAACTGACGAGCAGAAGGGTCAATGACTTTTTCCATCAGAAGCTTACATTGATCCACCATGTCCACCCATTCTTCCGCATATTTCTGTATTTCTGCAAGGGGTGTGTTTTGAAACACATTAATCAACAGCCTAGTTCCAATGATGTCGAGGTTTGGCATCTGCAAATTATCAAATAGACAGTAGAATTAAGCATTTCCAGCCTAATGGTAACGATGCTACTTCTACCACTTTGTGAGGCTAACAAAAACTCTATGATAACAATAATCAAGTTTTTGTTATCATAGAGCTTATTAATTTAAATCATAGAATAAAAATAGAAGAAAATTGGTTTTATTATGTCACAGTACTATTACTGGAATGGCAGTTTATATCATCTGTGAACTTTAAAGCTCAAAGGCTAATTGCCAACAACATTCTATTTACTGTAGAAAGGATAAGATTAGCCTGTTACGCTTAAGTATTAAACTAGTTCTGGCAGTTTAGACAGGAGCCGGAAAATTTAGTTTATTTTATGACGAACAAAATATTAATTTAACTTTATGAAATAGGTGCAATTTTCTAGTAGAAACTATTATCAAAAGGTTTTTGTTCACCATCATTGGTTATTGAAATACTATAAATTGTTGCAATTACATCACTGCAACATAACTGCACAAAATTTAAAATATATAAATGCATATTAAATAAGGTGTTATACAATTGAACTTGGTTGTTTTGTTCAGTAAACAATCACATGCTATCCAAATTTGATTGTCTAACCTTTATCAATGATTGGTGGAAAATAAAAGACAGAGACAATGCATTCGAGTCTGAATAATTCTGACTAGGATAATTTGAATTTTTGTTTAATTCATACACTTTTGTCTTTCTATATAGGGTAACTCATCATTGTAAGTGGTCTGACTAATTTGAATTAACTCTGGCCAGTTCAAACTAGAAAATAATAAAATGTTAAAGATTAACAGAGCTGAATACATGAGTATTAGGGGAAATTAAAGAATCCAGCACATTTGCTGTGACATATACTCCTTGACGATTGTAATAGATGTGTCAATTAAATAGGTCAAACTCTAGATTGCCGGCTAACACATTACCTTTATCTAACACATTATCTTTAGATAACATACTAAAGGTACTAACACACAGCTTTACCATGTATTAAGTTATGATTTGTTAGTTGAAATGATAACAATTAATATATGAAGTAAGCTATAAGTTGGGTGAAACAATGATCATAAAAATGAGAAAACTTAAAAAAAACTCTAAACCCAAAGTATTTCACTCGTTTTCATGCTAAAAAAGTTAGAAACAAAAATTATTTATTTAGTTCCATACAAAACCGGCAAACCATTGACTAGCAGCAACTATTATAGGACACTGACAATAGTTAAATTACCGACTGACATTATTCAGTTGATCCTTTTGGAGTGGGCTTACAGACTATAAAAAGATCAGCAAGGTAAATACAATTAATCTAACTGTACCGTCACAATTGATAGAGCATGATCAGCATCAAGTTCATATTCTGGGTTCTCTTGGGCCACCGCTCTTTTTTCATTAACCACTTCTTCCTTAAATTTTTTTCCTTGTTGGCTAGAAACATGATTGTCCGTCAATGAACGTTGTTTCTGCTTGTCAGTATCTGATTGGTACATCTCTAATGCTTTAGTGGCTTGTTCTTCAATATCCTGAGCTAAAGTTTTAGCTCTGTCACCCAGGTTTATCTTACAAGACTCCAATTCAAGCTTGAGAACTGCTGATAAGTTTTGAAGCTGGTAGGAAAGGTCATTGTAAGCAGCATGCACCTGGATGAAAACGAAGTTGTCACTCCTCTCCTTGGTCAGCTTGGCTAGTAGCGCTCTGTTGACAATCTACAAAGTACCATGCGTCATGAGAGACCATCATGTGAAATAGCTATATATACAATAGTTATTCACTTTGTGAAGGCAATCAAATGGTACAGTTGATAGTGTGCTTGAATTTGAGTATTCAGATTACCATTCCAATGCTCGGTGATCCTGGATGGACAGTCACGGCCTTTGTTAAAATAAAGATTGTTTGTTTAATTTAGATCAATCATAAATAACTGCTGATGATAATCAAAAAGTATTATGAGTAAAAACTTCAATACAAAAGAAAACCTTGAGCGACTTAAATTTTATTCATGTAATCGAGTCATTATTAGCACATTGTTGTGGACACTTTTCTACTGACCGCTTGCTATTATGAAGAGCAATAAGCAAATATTGCTGTTTGCTATTACTCTTGATTTGCGAAGAGTTATGGATGTCAAATAGTCGTGGTCAAATAGAAGTAGGATTCAATTGAAGGATAACGTTTTATTTTTCAACACATTTTCCATAGCTTAAATAGAGGTCACGTTCAAATAAAGGTGGTGTTCAAATGCAGGTTTTGCAGTATATGTACAGTAGTTTTTCACTTTGTAAAGCTGAACGCTGGCAGCATGTCCGGTTTAAATTCAAATATTTGGTTTCGATTCCCAAACAGTGTTTGCCAAAATCTCGATCAGTCAATGAATTCTTAGAAACCTTCTTTTTTGACTCACTAAAGCTATTACAAGCAGTCCACTAATCAAAAAATGTATTTTTTAATTTGCTGTCCATATCTTAGACATAAAACCAATCAAAACAGAGTGAGCACATGGCTTATTTGAATAAAACTCGCTCACTCTGTAAAACCAATGCTAAACTAGTAACTCGTGCAAAACTAATAAACTCGAGATAAAAAAAGGATGCAAACATTGTTGGTGTAATAACATTGGAGATGTAATTTAGCTGTGTGGGTATGTTTTATTTGTGTATTGAATGCCACTTGTGAACAATGTCTAAAAAACAAACTGAAGATAGGAACTGCCAGCTCCTAACATAACTGAGTTGTTTTATGAGGCAGTACTGAAGCGTATCAAAAGACTTCCATGAATAGTGAACTTGTTTCAATAAATCTCATCACCTAGTTCATCATCAAGTGCATCTATAAGCTTTCATGTTACATTCTAATCAGTACTTTACGTAATTGATACACAGGCCAGTTAACCCTTTCACTGCCATCCATGTACAATTTTAGCTACCGGGCTACTGTCAGCAACTCTATCT
This sequence comes from Watersipora subatra, assembly GCF_963576615.1. Lineage (NCBI taxonomy): Eukaryota > Metazoa > Bryozoa > Gymnolaemata > Cheilostomatida > Watersiporidae > Watersipora > Watersipora subatra. The sequence goes on from NC_088713.1 coordinate 20,468,838, forward strand.
AGAAAACTTTAGTTAAATATTTTATTTTGCCAACATGTTAACAACTACTGGCATGCAAGAACTTCAATGTATCTATACTTTGAACATTAATAAAGCTATATGAAGCTAGGAGTGCTACAAAACTAAAGCGATCCTCCACAAAGTTTCTTACTCTTACAAAACTATTACTTTCACCACTATCAAAGTCAGTGCTGCTAATTTAATTATCTGTGTAATTACTAAAATATAAATGGGCACATTGTCATTAACATCAGTAATTCTCTGTTTTCTAACTCCAAAGGTACATGTACTTACAAAGGCCATAATAAGACTAAATAGTTCGAATGTCGGAAAGAAGAAAATGTTCGTTTGTAAGTTGGGAATTCCCGAGCAAAAATTAAAAATTGCTTTGCTAATTTTATAAAGAAATCTACAGACAATAGTGGCAATATCATAAAAAGTCCTGAAGATCATTGGTTATGCTGTCAAAAAATAATAAAATTAAGCTACTACTCAATTGCTGGGAAATTCGCATAAATGCGCGTACGGCAGTGAGTCGGTTAACATATATGTTACAATATAAACAAAAAACCTGATATTGCCCCCTAATGTAAAGAAAAAGAGAAATTACTTCAAAAAGTTTTGAATGAACTTAATTCAAACTTAATTAAATAGAACTGTCATAAGACAAAATGTATGAAAAAATTACCGTAATACATTATGCAATTGCAAACAACTAACAGCTTGCTAATTTCTTTCAGCACACTAAATATATTTTTAAAAACGATTAAAAGGTCACCTTGTTAATTTTAAAATAGTTGCAAATAAATAAATGATGTGACCTTAAAAGCAAAGAAACAAAATATGTGATTAAAAATTAATGTAAATTACTGCTATTTAACATTGTTTCTTGGGGAACTTCTAGAACTTAAGAAAAATTACTCAATGCATATTTTTTTTGCAATATTAATAAAAAATATTGCAATGCGAAATGTAACATAATAAGACAGTTTAGACAAAAAAACATGCAAACAAAAAACTTAGGAATCAGTAAAATGCATGTAGGAATGTTTAGAATCAACGCTAAATTATGAAAAGCAAGCAGTTAGCTTTATAAACCAATTTTTGAAAAGTTAAAATTTCAAAACATATATTAATTATTGCAATACAGTAGATGTCCTACAACGTAAATAATTTGTTCTCAGAATGTTTACCTAAGTTGGATTTTAGGTTACACAAACAGTAAAATACATGTGAATTGCCTAACCTGTTCCAAATTGTCCAATACTCACCCATTTGGACCTTCGAATAAAAAAACTAAAATTTTATCTTCAATTGAATGGCTTACAGCAACCATGGTATTTTTGGTTTTAACTGTTCTCTTTTATGGTCTGTATGGTTCTCTTTGCATCGTTCATGGTTATAGTAATTTTACATTATAGAGATATGCACACATTGAATGACAATTTAACTTAGTTTTTTCATCTTTTAGACTGCAAGGTTTAGGCTAAAAAGAAAAAAATTGTGTGTTTCTAACAGTAGGTAAAATAAAAAAATATATTTCCTATTGCAAAAGCGGTGTCTGTCTGTCCATCCGTTTGTCCAAACCCACGGTTAAAGGTTAGGATAAAAGATTGACTTCAACACGTCACAAGTTGAGACTCTAATTCATGACATTCAGATTGATAGACAGACATTCTAATACCTGCACCAATCGACTGCCTTTAGGTATTTCTGAATAATTGTGCACCTACTTATTTCCTTCATTTTATCAACACTCTTGACAATCTCTCATGGCTAGACTGTGAGGGTATGACAAAGATACCCCTATACATACCCAGTGTTCTCTTCAAACTTTTTTATTAATTTCGAATTTGTGACCTTGCACTGACTTGCACTGAAATTTTACATTCCCGGTATATAGATTTTTTTTACGAAATACAAGCAAAAACTTCACAAAGATATTTTGTGTTAAGTGTAATTCATGGAGTCGAGTAGAATTTAACCAGCCTTTGAAAAATGAAGGATTTAAGAAGATATTGAAAATAGCAATAATGGGCTAACAAATAATTAAGCAATGCACTGATCTGACTTACCTGGTGTTCAGTTTTGCTAGAGCAGGGATGTGCCATGTAGACAAAGTCATGCACGTAGTCAGTTGTCAACCTTTCCATTGTTTTCACATCCAGCTGACTGATTACTTTACCAACAGTTGTTTCTTGGAACCAGTTGTCTCCTTAGTAAAGATATATTTTAAGTGTGATTAGTTTAACTGTCAATATACAGTAGAGAAATTATAAACTAGACCTAAAACACATTTCTGGTATAAAGACTTAATAATTTCATCTACCTAAGCAGTAAGGGCCATAATGCTCTATAAATTTACTTCGAAAACTGCTGCACTATTGAGCAACTTTTATGAATTGGTTGCACTTTTATGAAAGATTGGTTGCACTTTTCATGTTGCAGATCCAAACATGTTCTTCTGCAAGAAAGTGAACAGAATTGAATAGGAGTAACTATAACACAAGGAGAGTCAATTTGAGTCTTCCTATCCAGCTATGTAGGTCAAGTGTTTTTTTTAAATATTGACAATAATTTTTATTGACAATTGCTTTTAATTATTGACAATATAAATTGTCAATAATATTGACAATTTCTAAACTACATGTAAATTCACCATATGTATTTATTTAAATGGTTGCACTAAACACTGTTTCAAGACAGTTTTAAACACCAATTTGCAGCAAAATAAATCTGTTTCAAAAGGAGTCAACATATCCATCTACTTTAACCGCTAGATTTTCACTTTTGTTAACGCTTCCACACAGACAATAATATTTTCTGTCTAATTAAAGTTTTATTATCGTTTGAATGATCATCAGAAGATCTGTAACTTCTTCTAACTTCTTCTTCTGAACTTTTATCAACAGGAAGCTCTTCTTAAATACAGTAATAATTCTAAGGTAGCCTAGGTGTTTTCTATACCTTTCATAAATGATGTGCGAGTCGATGCTGTGATCACCCGTTCTATTGTGTCTCTTACTAACCAAGAGAAGGGAAATCGTGCTTGGAAAACTTGAAAAGTTCCAGAGCCTGCCTCATGCACTTTGTAGGACTTCGGCAGTCTCTAGCAAAATGTAAATTTCATATTAACAAATTATATAAACGTCACTTCTTGTTCTATATTTATAGAAATATATAAATGACACTATAATAATACACTAATAAATAATAATGCTGTGTTTTAAGTGTAGCCATCAATGACAACATAGAAAAACTTATTAACTTTGTTGAAATTTACCTTGTGTCATATTTAGGTTAACTAACAATCAATTCACTTTTTATTTCACAAAACAGAACACATTGAGCCATTACTGAAGACTGCAACAAAACATCTTTACATAGTTTAGTTGCAGAAAATGTAAACTAAACAAACAAATACTTTGCTGTTTAAACAAATTTAGCTAGACATTGGTCCCGAAACCAAGCACAGTAGTATAGTATGGTAACAATATCACACACCGAACTAGGAGTCTGGCCATCTGCAACCTTGGTTAAGCTTTCAAAGTTGAGCCCCAAATCATCAGCTTTTGAGAAGAAGCTCAGCCACAGTTGAACATTTTCTTTAGAGCCATTTAAGAGCTGGAGATTGTGCTGGGGATCTATAAAGGCGATGATAGCTGCAAGAGCTGGTCTGAATGCTCGCTCCAACGAATCCTCGATTGCATGTCTGAAACCAAAAATATCACCGTACAGTTCGTTCACATATTAAAAAACCCAAAATGCTAAAGAGAATTGTGATACAATCACATTAAATTGTAATGAATTATAAGATTTTAATATTGAATCAGAGTTCCCAATTAAATAAAAATTATCAAAATAACCAAAATTATAAAATTTTTAACTTTTAAGCTAGCATTACTTTAAAAATATTTTTGTTACAGATGACAGTTATTTTGAGATTTTGCTATGACAGAAAACAATTATTTGAAGTTTGAAAACTTGTTGGAAAAGAAGCAGACATTTTGAGAACCTATATATCTATTTCTTAAAGTTTGTGCGTGTGTGTTTAAAATCATACAATGAAGAATCCGTATTGCAGAAGATCTGATCTTGGACCCTCCCATTCACCAGTCCAATCCCTTACTAATTAAGGCTCATGAGCTTGATAAATTCCTTAGGCGATATATATCGCTTTGTTGATGCAAACACGCTTCCACTCTTTATTACGGTGCAATGTAACAAAGCAGTGAAAGTAAAAGAAATGACGATGATATTTTTCTAACGATTCTTATAAGATTATTACAATATTTAGTTATAAGAATAATTATTCGGTTTTATAGGATTATTGTAAGATTTAATTATAAGAACATTCACTCAAATTTACAAGATCAATGTATATAGTGACCCATGGTGTGCAATATGTTACTGTTATTATTTTTCTAAAAAATCTTTTGATGATACTGCGACTGTGCCCAATATCACGGTACTGCCAAACCGTTTTTAATATCTGTACAATTTATTAATAGGCTTGCATTTTCCTATAGATATACATCTATTTCTATGACAACCAGCTAAAATCTGTTTAGATTTTTAAATTCAGCATTATTTTTTAGATATAAATACAGAAATCTAGATAAATATCACGACTTCTTGATATTGGTTGCTATGACCAATGATATACAGCCCACCCAGCCTATGTATATTACACAGCAGCTTGCCATTTTACTTCTAATATTGCATTTCTCCTATTGCAGGGAGAGATATAAACATATAATCTTTTCCTTTCATTATTGCTGTTTGTTGTATATAATAACACCCAGTACATTACAGCTACCATTGCAGCTACCATTGCAGTTCTCCTATTGCACTGCAGTGCCATTTGACTGATAATATTGCATTTCTCAACTGGCAGTACCCTTTCTTTTTCCATTATCACTTTGGTCGTGGGCTGTATGACAGGGAATTTCTAGTTTATAACTAAAAAATAACCTTATTTTATACATAAAATAAGGTTATGTTATACATAAAATAAGGTATGCATATGTAAAACATGTTTCCCTGAACCTGGGTCAATCGAACCATATTCAGGAGAAACAATGTTTCAAGTTGTCTTGTATGTAGAATCATCAAATTTCAACTTAATAGAAACTTGTTGTTTTCATGAATAGCATAAATAATTAACAAAATGATTCACCAATGAGAAAAATCTCAAAATATTCTACGGTGATATTACTTAGAGTGATATTATCTGTTTTTGTATACCCTATTGTTTTTTTCTATATGTACATATGCTTCAACATGTTTCTCCTGAACATGGGCTGCGCTGAACCATGCTCTGGAGAAACAATGTTTCAAGCCGTCTTGAATGTAGAATCGCCAAATTTGAGGCTATTAGAAACACCAGTTCTTTTTATTCTCCTAAAATGTAAAAGACTATTTATTAACTAAAGGGTTAATTAATTAACTATGAAGAAAGTTGCAAAAGTTTGCAGTTCAACTTATGATTATAAATTTGTAAGAAAACATTTATTATATTTATTTCGCTGCTAAAAATATCAAGTTTTAAGCATAGAAAATAACAGACCATGCAAATTCTTCCGCATTTTTAATTGTAACTGCAAAAGCTAAACAGCAGCAATGCTCATAAGTTTATATTTTGCCAGATGCTTACATTTTAGTTTGACCAAGACAATATTGACGATCGAGAAGGTTCCATATGAAATGTTTGTCAAAATATTTTATAAAGTACAGCAAGTAGCATATTACTAGATATGAAATCTAAAAAGTTATTCTATATCCTATTCTATAGTACAAGTAAATAGTATCAAAACACGCACAGACCTGAGAATATATTTCAATATTTATGTATTGAGATGAAGTTAACTGTCTCATTTTCTACTACTAGTACATAAACACCTTTCATGGTAATTAAATTATTTTACATACATTGTAGTGTTTTCCATAGTTGCTAAAATTCAGTATAAATTTCACTTAGCGCTCAGAATAATTGGATTTGCCAACTGCAACAGCAAGCAGTGCTATCCCTGAGCTACTTTACAAAAAGCACATAAAACTATTGCTTCAAAATAGCACTGACCGCCTGCAGCCACTTTTAATAGCAGTGAGACATTTTAATAGCGAAAAAATGTTAAATGTTAGTTTTAATTTCCAACAATCTGTTGAACAATCTGAAGCAACAGTGCAACGTAATTTTTAAATGCAAACAAAGGAAGGTTTAATGACTTTTTATAAATATCTGTGCTCTCACATTTTAGCATGAGAACAGTGAAATTGTCAGTTTCATTTGCTATCTACAAAAACCGACATTTCTACAACAGAATGGTGCATCAAACACAATTCTTACCGAATAGTTTCTGATTTCTTCATGTTACTCGCTTTGGCAGCATCAAATTTCACCCAATCACCCTTCTTATCCACACTCACATTTGCATCATCTTGTTCTTTTAGCAGGGTGTAGAGATGAGTTAAAAATGTCCTTTGAGTGTCTGAATAAAAACAACTCAACACTAGATTAACAGCTGACCAGTAGTTAATAATATTACAACTGATGAGTTCATTATTAAGGGTTCTTCTTTGATACATTATCATCTACATGGAGTGTCCATAATTTGTCAATTTTGTGCACAACTTTAATACACTTATATTTAATTTGTCCTTAAAATGACTGCTTAAAATAGCAGAACAAAAGTTTGAAGTATCATCTGGTATAATTTTAATCTGGGGTAAAACTTCTTACACGCAACAAAACTATTATTACAAGCTTGAGACTAAAATATGTTCACAAAGTCAAAAAGTAACTCGAATGTTGTTATGTGCAGAATTAAAATATGACAATTGTGTTGATTCAAACGGCTTAGCAGTTTTATCAACTACTAAAGTGAACAGAGAAGTGACATTTTTGATAGTCAATTAAACACTGTTGATAAGATTTTGCTCAACATCAAAGTTTGCTGCCAAGCAAATTATTACAATAAAGCTGTTTTGTAGCATTTCTAATTAATTTAAACAAATCCTTTAAAGCAGTTCAAAATGCCAATTACATATCGAAAACATATGGTACAACGTTTTTTCATGAATGGCTTGAATTTTTTTCAATATTTTTTTGCTATTTAATTTTTATTATGATAAAACAGGGTTTTATCAAACTTATAGCTATGCTATGATACAATACAAATTAACTTACGTGGTATAGTGACAATTTATCAAAAGCTGCCCAAAACCTTCAGTCATTATGTGTACTCATAGTAATGTCTAAGTTTCTTAGAAATGTAGTTCATTTTGATTTGTGCACAACTTCAATACATTTATATTTACTTTGCCCTTGGACTGCTTAACGCAACAGATCGAACGTTTGAAGTATCATCTAGTGTAATTTTAATCAAATGGTAAAACTGCTAACTAGCAATTAGGGCTGAAGATGGCGACAGGTAACTTCAGCTTATACAAGTTTCATTACAGCAGCTACATGTATTTTGAACTACCGCAATACCTTTGTTCGTTAATAAAAATTTCAATCCAGCAACCCGACCATCCGAAGGAGAGAAGTTTATGATGGAAAGTGCTCCAAATAGGCAGTGTTCGAGAAATTTAGCCAAATCTTCAACAGTCATGGCTAGTTCATCGATTGCTTTACTCTGTACTGGCTCTGTGTCAAAGACCTCTTGTTCAACTGGCAAATATGTTTCCTACAAATGGTGAGCTCATCGATATTAAATAAGTGACCACAAAAGCAACTGATTGTAGATTGCAGTAGAATTAGTTTGTCAAGTATAGCCTCTGCAACAAGATGAATGTTCTTAAGATCTTGGACAATTTTCTCTCTTGTAAAGCTGTTGTTTCTGGCTATTCTCAGAGAGTACCTAACTTCGACTTTCATGCTTGCACGACATGGAATGTGCATCTAGTCATAGGATATTTGCTACTTTTATTGCATGAGTCATTACATTAGGTATATAACTGGTAGATCTGTGATCGGGCAGCCAGATCATCTGCATAGTAATCACTACAGCTTGCTAAACGTTCATCAGTGCTGTGCACAATGGCTCAGCTGTAAAGGCATGGCTATCAGCACCAACAGCTGATGAATTGCTAATGAGTCAACTTGCTTGTTAATGAGTCAACTTGATTGTTAGCAAGAATGCTGAAGACTACTAGCTAGAGAGTAAGGGCTGAGACCACTAGCAAGAGAGCTTGTGAGGCTCGTGCATTACCTAAAGGGATACAGAACAGAATTTACTGATAAAAGCCAACTTTTACCCTATTTTTGTGCAATTTACTATTTTAACAAAACATAAATTATTTCTTACAACAGATAAATGGTCAGAGTAAGTTTTTAAAACAAAAAATGCCCGTGCATCTTTTTATGGCTCGCATTGACTACAAAAAAGATCTATGACTCAATTCCTATAGTTGGACCCTTGAGTGCATAAGGTTGTGCGATGTTCACCCTGCCCTTGTGGAGTTCTTAAATATGTTTTTGACTCACCGAAAACAGAACTGACAGTTAATGGTAACTAAGTTTGCATAACTAAATAATGGTATATACTAACATACATAAAGGTGGCATAAGATACGTATACACACATGTATACATGTATTTGTATCTCATGCCACCTTTTATCTAACTTCAGATGAGTAGAAGATTTAATGCACACCAAAGCAATCTATTATAGTATAGCTGCGGGATATATCGAATCGACATGTCGATTCGCGTCGATGTTAATGCCATATCAACATGGCCATGTAATGCTAAGATTGTATCGATATAAAACTTATTTATGGCCAATTTGTTTATATTGTAATAACCCACTATTTATCATTAGATAATAAATATTGACCACAAAGAGTTTTAAAACTACATTTTGAAACACTTTGAGCCTTTATAGCTATATTATTCACAGCAATTATATAGTTAAGTTTAAAAAAAATGTCTTGAAAGATTTCACATGTTTTTGTCAATATAAACTGCACTTCCTTCTTTTAGAAAATGTGAAGGTTTGTAAAGAAGATAGCTACATGTACGTATTTGCAGGAATAAACTTGGTGATTTTTATATTTACTACAGTAGATATCAAAAGTGAAACCACAAGATTTTTGTCTATGATTGAGAGAGTAAAAAGTCAAATGCATTTTGAACTAAAAACTAGCAAGTAACTGTGCAAAAAATAAAGAAAAAATGATAAATACAGAGAAACTCAAGTTTTTATGGGCATAAAATGGAATAATAAAACATCCTGGTCTGACTTAAGCCTGACTTAAACCATGGTTTGCTATTATTATATGCTACAAAATATATTTAAAAGCATCACAAAACTCCAAGTACATACTGTGAATACTTTTGAAAACTATCTGCTATATTCACAACACACTGAGGCTTTAAAAGTATTAAAAACTACTTTAAATGATGAACTATTTGCAGACAGAATTAACATTATATATGATTTCAGATAAACTGGTTACTTGGTTTCTGTTTCACAAGTAGCTATTGTAACATCAAAATCAAACTAAATGATGAATTCTTGAAATTAACAAAACGATACATTAAAAGTAAAGCTTGAAAAATATGCAAATACATTTTTTGACTGTTGAAGCAAACATCTAACCTCAGACCCAGCTTGTGGAGGAAAGCTTTCTGATGAGCTCCTAGATATTCTATCATCAGTGTTATCTCTGTCACTTCCTGATGAGACTGTGGATACTGGATCTTTGGCTTCAATTTGATCACCTTCTAATAACCTTGAAGGTTGTTCATCTGTGGTACTCAGAACACGTCCAATCAGATCTTTTGGCTGAATCTGCATGCAATAGCTGACAGAAAGAAGCTTGAAGGCTGGAGGCTTTGGATCATCAATGTGCACACATTTCCATTTTCCACCTGTAAGATGGGAAAAACACAACGGTTCGAAATCATAATTCGACAAAAGCGTGAAAACCACAACAGAAACAGCTCGCACCTGCAGAAAAAATATGTAGAAAAGTATATGACAAAACATAGGTGTATACATAAACAATTAGAGCCTATTATAAAAGTTTATTTGGTTGTATATATAATCATGTATGTAAATATGCATATACATGTATATATAATAGATAAGTGGTCAGGCCTACTGCTAACAGCACTCTACGCTCTAAAAAATATATATATATATGTATATGTATGCTCAATATATATATATATATATATATATATATATATTGAGCATATATTATACATATATATATATGTATATATATAGGTATATATATATATGTATATATATAGGTATATATATATATGTATATATATAGGTATATATATATATATATATATATATATATATATATATATATATATATATATATATATATATATATATATATATATATATATATATATATATATATATATATATATATATATATATATATATATATATATATATATATATATATATATATATATATATATATATATATATATATATATATATATATATATATATATATATACACACATATAATATTCATATAAAGTAAAATCCTTATAATTTAAACATTTTCGGAACAGACTTTTGGATTTTTTACATTAAAAGGGCATCCATTATATCCTGTTTTTTATCAATTTTCAACTTAGGCATTTATTGAAAAACTCCTAACTGAAAGACTTATCAAAAATTAATGTAAGACTCAAGGAAAGTAATTCATATTTTGCTCACTTGATGAATAGCTTGTCCAGGGGTCTCCTCAGCAATTTTTAGTGATCTTGTTGCAAAATCCTGCAAAGGCATAAACTTATTGATTACCTAAAATTATTCACGATTGTTCTGCCAGTTCTCTCTAAATAATCTGTAATCTGTAGAACATTTTCTATTAACACCAACCAATGCTCTATTTTAGACAAAATATTTATAAATCTGGAATATTTATGCTTTTGTTGCAAATTATGCCAATTGTATTGAACATATTACCAAAAGTAGTCAATTTTGTAAAACGTTTGTACTTATAAATTATAACTGGCAATTAAATGTTTATATATAGTATCAAAGTGCATTTGTCGTGCTCCTTTAGTATGAACTAACTTGTATGTTTTACATTGCATTCTATTAAAATGACAGCATCTTTAATAAAGCATTTAATATTACTTTTGTAAACTAGCTATTTCACAACTCAATTTTTTTGTTTACAAAGAGCTCGTACTTGCTTGGGGTTTGTTTGAATTGTTTGTTACAAATAGCATAATTTATCTTGTTCATATTCTATACCGCAGTCAGACTAAGCAAGCTAGCAAAACCACTATGTTTCTTGTTGAGCCTTACAAGCCTACCAAATCAGCCCATACTTCTATAATATCCATTCCTGAAATGATATGGTTATGAAGCAGATTTCACCTTACAAAACATTACAAGCGCTTTGAGTTGATGATTCTTACATATATATTCCCTATTAATATACGTAGGTTAAGAACCATATAGAAAGAGTATTTTACTAAATTCATTGGGTTTCACAGAATTATCTGAAACAACGGAACGTACCTGAGCCAATTTAAGCATGAAATTAATCACAAATGTCTTGAATCCAGGCAACGCTCTTAAAGAAGCTGGCCCACAAAATACTGACTCCAGAACTTTGGTCAGCTGGTTGCTCAAAAAATAGACATAATGACGCAACTCCAACCAAGTGGGATCAGTAAGTCCGCAATTCCTAAAAAGCATTTTTGGTAATTCGCACAGAGTAGAAGGATATTGATGTTTTGTTAAAGAGATTTCTGCAGAAAATGATTCCAGTTTCACTATAGTTGTAAAAATACAGCTAAGCAACCAAGATATATAGAGAGAATAAAATAATTGTGGTTGGCATTCTGTTTACTTCAGCATAACACATTAAGTGCACAGCTTGCTTGACCAGCATGCGGAATATCACATAGATAGAGAAGAAAAGAAAGAGAGATAAAGAGGAAAAAGAATAGAAAGATGGAGGAAGGGGAAAATAATGGTGAAGGAGAAAGAGAGGGATAGAGCGATAGGGAAAGAAATAGAGAATAGAGAGAGGGGAGAAAGCAAGACAAAGGAGAAGGAGAAAGGGAAGTGGGAGAGCGGGACAGAGGGGTAGAGGGGCAGAGAAGAGAAAAAGGAGAGAGGGGAGAAAGAGAGAGCAAAGGGAATATAAATAAGGGAAGAGGAAAACAGCAAAAGAAAAAACAACAGAAAAAGGGATAATAAATACAGAAAGGAGAGAAAGAGCGAGTGCTTATTCACAGCTCGTTAATCCAGCAGAAAAGGTTATTTGCCAAGCATGTTGGACTAGCACAAAGATCATTACATTGATTGACTTTATAGTTTCAGGTTGATCAAATAGAGCTGAGGAATAGTCTATCATTAAAATACCAAAATGATAAATTCTTCCAAGCTTCATCAGTTTTGTGTGAAAAAAATTGTTTTTGAATACTTCAAACATTTACATAATGTTTGTGGTCATTACTCTATTCAAGTGTGCAGAATGTGTAAGAATGAAAAATAGCTATTATGGAGACTAGCAATTTTTTGAATCATTTAAATACTATTTTGGGATGTAAAAGGTTATGTGAAAATTTAACCTTTGTATGCATATACAACGTTATATACATACACACACACACACACACACACACACATATATATATATATATATATATATATATATATATATATATATATATATATATATATATATATATATATATATATATATATATATATATATATATATATGTATATATATATATATATATATATATATATATATATATATATATATATATATATATATACACATATATATATATATATATATATATATATATATATATATATATATATATATATATATATATATATATATATATATATATATATATATACATATATCCATATATATGTATATCCATATATATGTATATCCATATATATGTATATCCATATATATATATATATGTATATGTATATCCATATATATATATATCCATATATATAGACCAGAAATTCATCACAAGATCATTAACACTGCAACATATAAATGTCATATAAATATAGTTTATGCTCACTCAACCAGCAGCTTTATGGCATATTTTGGATCACTAACAGTAGCGTTGCCTGAAAATGAATCACTCAACACTCCTTTGGCTTTGCAGTCGAGGTGGTTGAGAACAAGCTGCCAATGCTCGTTCTTGAGAACAGCTTCATCAAAGCCAATAAAGTCTGCTGCTAAAATTGTTAGTGCATGTTTATTTGAAAAGTGTTATTGTTCAATTACTAAACGTGAGTGGTCTGTAAATAAAAATAATGTGAATAATTCTGCAGTCATCAAAAGATTCTGTATCTTGAATAATATGTTATTTGAATAAAAGTATCAATGAAACATGCTTATATGTTATCTCCCCGTTTATGATATCATCATTAAAAGTTTATAAAAAACATAGAAACATAAATTAGTACATACAAAAATACATAAATCTATATATTAATATCAAGGTTTGTCTGTGTATAGTTTGGTTTGTCTTGCGATAGCTATCGAAATTTAAGAATGAAATATCCATTTCATGCTGGATATGAACACTCTGAGATTGCAATCGCAAGTCTCAAACCACACCTTTAACTACTGAGCTATACAGTCTTTAGCGTTCAATCGCTCTTACCATATATCGTATATCATATGCACAGGCTAAATGCGCACTTGCTTTTTAACTAATATTACTTTTTGAGTTGTTACTTTTTGAAACTGTTTAAAAGCTATTTTTCCTTACTTTTACCTATCTTTTTAATTTGTAATGTTTAAATCTGCCATTTTAATTTTAAACGTGCCATTACACATCTATTTTTCATTCGTTGTAAGGTTCAATTGGTAAACTGGCAAAGGCTAGAACTTTTCATGCAGACAATTGTATTATCTCGAGTAGAAATAGCTTCTACATTCTCTCTACATTCGGTCAGACAAAGTGCCAGACAAAGACAGTCCGATATCTCATTTTTCTATTTGTACCAGTATCGAGAAGTATCAGTATCGTCATGTCATATTCAAAGTTTTGACGGATAGTTTCTGCTGGAACAGTAACATTTTTTATACACACACACTTTAATGCATGAATTGTTATTATTAATTCAACACATTCAGGATTTTTATTTTGTTTTCTCAATTCGTATTAATTGTACCATTACCAAATCATATTTTAGTGTAATCACAGCAAAACAGACTTAATTTAGCTATTACCTGCAAATTATTCTACATTTCCATTTAAACACTTTTATAGTTGTTTTATTTTGCTTGCTAATTTATTTGACCTGCACAAAACATTTTCCTCATGACATGAACTTTGAAAGTTATAGTTGTTTGACAAAGTTTCAAGACCTTTATTTTGGCACGGCCATCGGCCATCATAAAAATTTACTAGATGAATTTCACTAAATTGCTGTGACAGTGGAACCACACCCTGATGATGAGGAACTTGGCTGGCACTCGAAACCGTTTCAGGCTAACTACCACCGATAAGTTTATGAGAATAGCAACCTCAACTAAACATATACGTGGCTGAATAAAGTTTATCTAACAACCAATACAGAGTTTGTTATCATTTCAGTAGATGAGCAAAAGCTCCTAATTAGGCAACTCCGAGCACAAATCTATTACCGCTAGAAATGATCCTAGATACATACTGTGCAAATATGTCCTATAGACCTTCTAACACACCATCAGTGAATGCAAGCGGGTAGCCAAAAATACATACACCAAGCGATATCGCCATGCCACAGGTGTAGTGTATAGATGTCAATGCAATGAGTGTAGCCTCAGTTAACTACAGTTGGGAAGCTCTTGGTAAAAAAATGAGAATGACCATGCTATGCTCTTGTGGGACTTCTACAACCTGACTGATAGGAACGTCTTAGCAAATCAACCAGATAATGCAGCGGTAGTCAAGGAGAATACAAAGGCTACTAGAATAAATATTTCAGCACTGAACAACTAAAACATAGCCATCAAACAAAAGCAAAAGTAGGGAAATATCTCCTATTGGGAGAAGAGAATGAAAGGTGCTGGCATGTAAGAACAAACTTAATTTCAAAAGTCATCGGAGCATTGATTGCAAAAACATGCGCTAACACCGACTCATCATATTTGGTTTCCCTAGATACCAGCAACAACCAACACAAGTAAGTTGCAGAAAAGTGCAGTATTGGGTGTGGCTCAGCTCTTGAGTTACATGCTCAAACTCCAGGGTCTCTGGTGGGAGACCGGAGCTTGAGTAGGCATTGCCACCGGCTTCGATTAATCAGGGT
The DNA here is from genome assembly GCF_963576615.1 of Watersipora subatra. Taxonomy (NCBI): domain Eukaryota; kingdom Metazoa; phylum Bryozoa; class Gymnolaemata; order Cheilostomatida; family Watersiporidae; genus Watersipora; species Watersipora subatra. The sequence continues at coordinate 20,484,128 of NC_088713.1, forward strand.
TAATGAACAATTCTTAAATGCATATATTTATACCCGTCCATATACAAATACATACATGTATAATAACATATAATAACAAGGTAAATACATACAATGTATTTACCTTGAGTTTGAGTGTTGTAAAACTTGTAGGCTTCTTGAGGTGTGATACAATCTATAGTCGGCAATAAATCAGCCATTTCATGTGCAGATTTGGGTGGTTGGTTATCGTCAATGGAAACATTCTGAAACAAAAGCAGTAGCGCTAAACATTATAAAAGCTCTATTCAAAATTGGAGCATAACTTTTTTAAGTCCTCTCATTTTTATAAGCTGAGAAGTCACAAAAATATTGACACCAAGGGACTTAATGAAGCATGAAAATTTGTTCAATTACTAAATGATATTTTGAACCTAAGCGCTTAAAATTTATGATGTAGCAGACTCATGGACATAATAAAACTCGCTGTCATAGAAACCTAAAAAAGCACTAAAGCTGCATTTTCTGCCAATAATCTGCTGCCAGGTTTAACTACGTGCTGCAATATTTGGCAATGAAAGTGATCAGTGGAAAGACTTTTGGGTTGGACCACAAGTGTTGAGTATTAAATGGGTTATTTTTATTTAGTCTCATCTACTATTTAAACAACAATATTTCTGTGTGCGTGTGTGTGTTTGTCCACCTTATAGAGCGGTATTTACTTTCTTCGATTCGGTCATACAAAGCGAACTGAATTAATATGAGTAGTAAAATTAAATTAGTAGTAAATTAATAAAATTTGCTACTCATTAAATAAATTAAGTACAGGGAAGATCATGTGAATGTTTGTTTCTTCCGGCCATGGGAAACATTGTTTTCACGTCGAAAATTACCTACTAAATTTCTACTTCAAAAAAGTAAGTACTTCTCATTCAATGTTGCATTGTCTATGAATTGCCACACCTTCACTACTTTACCCTTTCACTGCCGTCCATGTACAAATTTAGCTATTGGCCTACCGCCAGCACTTTTGCCGATATTGCTTCAAGATATGTAGTACAATATTTATCAATTTCAAACTCTTGAACTCTTGAACTCTTCAAATCTTGAACATTTTAGTTATATATTTTATTTTGCCAACATGTTAAAAAACACTGCTATGCATAAAATTCAATGCATCTATACTTTGTGCGATGATAAAGCAATGTGAAGCTATGCTCGCTACAAAGCTAAAACGATCCTCTACAATGTTCCTTATTCTTACAAAACCATTAATTTAGCCACCATCAGAGTCAGTGCTGCTATTGCCATTTTAATTATCTGTGTAATCATAAAAATCTCAATCTGAATCAGCTTTAATGTCATCAACATAAGTAGTTATTGGTTTTCTAACTTGGGAGACACTTACAAAACTTACACAAAAAATGTTTGCATTCAGGTTGGAAAATCCCAAACAAAGATATAAAATTAAGCTTTAGGCTAATTTTTCTTTAAATCTTCGAACAACACTGTCACTAAAAGTCTTAAAGATCATTGGTTCGTTATGTTATCAACAAATAGTAAAATTAAGATACTACGAAATTGCTGAGAAAGTCGGAAAAATGTGGCAGTAGACCATAGAAAACGTATAAATGCATCTACGGCAGTGAAAGGAATAAAAACATTGCATCTGCCACTGTTCATGATAGTAAACATGTTCATTTCCTTCCGCAGCTGAATTACTATTTTCTTTCAGCTACGAGTACTGTAACGCTCACCTCTTCTAACGATATTGTAGCAATACAATGCCTCCTAAGAAGCCTACCGCCAAAATGCAAGAATGGATTGATTCTCGTAGAGAAAAGGACCAAATTTACAAAGCAGCAGCTAGACGAGCAAAAACTGCTGAGCAAATCAGGCTATGACTAGAACAGGCCAGAATAGCTACTGCAGCTGCTAGAAGAGCAGTAACTGCCGAGCAAACACAGCTACACCTACAACAAACCGAAACAGCAACTGCAGCTGCTAGAAGTGCAGAAACCACTGAGCAGATGCAGCAGCAACAAGAACATGATGCACTAGCTGCAGCAGCTGCTCAAAGAACTGAATTTCAAGAGCAGATGCAATGGCGACAACAGGAAGATGCTTTAACTACAGCAGCTGCTCGGCCGCCACAATCTACCAGACACCACGCATGGGCAGAAAAGTTCGCACTTGACTACAATCTTGCAACATGGTATAAAAAAATCCCGTCAGAAATTTTTAATAGGACGTATGTCTAAAAAATGCTCCAGATGTAATGCGTTACGTTGGAAATATGAGAGGCCAGGCATTTGTTGCAACGATGGGAAAGTTCGCCTATGACCACTTTCTGAGGATATTTCACCTGTATTGACTCACTTATTCCAAAGCGAAAATCCTGATTATGAACATTTTTAGGGAAATCTGTGACAGAGGTTCCAAGATGTTGATTGGTTATCTGAGGGAGTTAATCTTTGCCCCGGAATAAGTCAGCTGCTGCCATAAACTCGCAGCTTTTAGCTCAATTACTTGACAATTCAAAAACCTTTGCTTCTGTCGGTACGTCAAAGAATGATGACGCCGCTGTAGAATATCCTGTGGAATTCTTAAGCTCATTGGACTTGCCCGGACTGCCTGCTCAAAAGCTGCATCTAAATATAGGAACACGAATCATGCTTCTTTGCAACCTCTATTTTCCAAAGTTTAATAATGGCACCCGACACATTGTTACGCAAATGTTTTCGCATGTAATTCAAGCCAAAATCATTTCAGCATCTGGTAGAGGAAAATCTGTTTTTATTCTAAGGATCCCCATTATTCCAACGGACCTACCATTTGAATTTAAAAGGATTCAGTTCCCCATCAGGACCTGCTTCGCTATGACCATCAACAAGTCGCAAGGTCAGTCCCTCAAAACAGCTGGTATCAAATTACTGTCACCCTGTTTTAGCCATGGCCAGCTGCACGTTGCCTGCTCAAGAGTAGGCACAAGCCAAAAACTGTTTGTTCATATATTTACACCGGACATAAAAACAAAAAAAGTTGTCTATCCGCAAGTGGTGCGTTGAATTAACTTTGTGTTATTGTTATGTCATGCTTGCTTTGAATTAACACTATGTTATTGTTATGCCATGCTATGTCCTTTATGTTCTGCTATACATACATATTACCCACATGCAGCATCTTCTAACATATCTTTCAGTATATAGATATATTTTCATGCTTTCGTTTTCCTTAATGTATCTCATAAAAAGGCTATCATGTTGGCGTTGTTTCATTATTGTAAGGTGCTAATGTTGTATTTGCCTTGACATCATACTGTCTGTGCTGTTATACATGTAAATTTTGTTAACAGCTAATTTTATCCAAACAGTCACATTACTGCAACACTGTTTGTATATACCATGGTAAAACACAGGCTATAGATTAAGAACTGGTGAGCCATGATTAGTCTTTTAAGCTTGTAGAAGTCTCATTCAATAAATGCTGGCAATAGCCCAGCAGTGCAATAGCAAAATATTTTGTAGGATCTCTTAAAACATGCAAAAATTTTCAATACTGCCAGTTTTAAGAATTTCAGTTTGCTTAGCGATGCCAATTTTATTATCAGTTCTATGTACAAAAATATGACAACTCCAATTTGAGTGGTTTGAAACTGATGTGTTGTAGACTAATTGTAAAACACATTGCAGATTTTTATTGTTTTCCCCAACATTATTGACATGTATGACTGCATATGTGTATGCAGTCTGATCAGCCCAACAATCTCAGTAAACTGCTTATTTGGAGTTGTTTTACAGTATGAAAGACAACCCTCAATAGACCTCTTGCTGTACGTGAATCTGTTTCCGTGGTAGGGTAATGCAGCTAGTTGATTACAAAAGCACTTTTGGGATTATATTTGGGATTGGGAGTATATGTTTTCAGTGTAAATCATTCATTTTAAGCCTATGCTGTGGCAGTAGAAATTAAAAATAAAGTTTCGATTAAATTTTGTCAATGTTTTACAATATCAAATAAGAAGCAGTGATGTGGCAACAACCACATTTAACAAGTAAAGTAAGCAACAGTACCAAATGTAACCATGTCCAGGCCCGTATCCAGGTCCGTAACCCGTGTCCAGGCCCCACGAGGTTAGCTTGAACAGATTTGTTTGGTCTGTTCCCATGCAATGATGAATTTCTTCAGATAACTCGACCTCAACATCATTTACTTGAACAGTTATTTGACCAACGGCTATGAAGACGGTTTTCATTGCTGTAGAATATCACTTTATTCCAAGCCATAGAGACAAACATCAACTTTTAGTAGTTCTTAGGAGTCATTATTATCATCAGCGGCAAAGTATTCTTGTTAAGGATTTTTATAAAGGTTTGCAAAAGGTCAATTTTTACCAAATATCCGCTTGGCCATGTCCCATCGAAAGCGTGGAAACCTCCGGCTGAACTTAAAATTAAATCGGCAAAATTGATTTTTGTTAAAACGCTTAAAAGAAAAAAATGTCTTTTTTTTCTGAGCGTTAAAACTGCAGTCAAATTTTGCTTATTTTAATCTAAGAACATCCCTGCAGTCACATCACATAAAACTAAACAAATCTCAAAAAATAGAAAAATGTCGATACTTTCCGATAATTTTTTTAAAAATTACACATGAGAGGCCCAGCTGAGGCACGACATGTACATGAGAGAAACCTGTTGAGGGCTTAAACTGCCCCCTCTACACCCCATGTGTTTATAACTAGTCGCCTATCATTGGCCGCCCCAACTTGCAACCCGTGAATACAGGCATGACCATGTCAAACCATGTTGCAGACTTGCTAATGATATTCAGCCATCATCTTAACATATTAATGTTGAGTTAAAGAAAATAATTTAATTATAGTACCAAAAGCAATTAAATTTATTAAATTGATTAAATTAATATGGCATAATAAGCACTGAAATCTGGTGTGATTTTTAGTGTATCTTTGTCTGTTTCTAGTAAACTTTTTTCAATAAAAATACGCAAACCTACCGCAACTGTGAAAGGCATGCACTCAATGATGTAGTACTGCTCCTGCTTGACTTGCCAAACAACGCCTTCACTGCTCACAAGACTTCTCAAGATAACCAAGTTGAAGAGCAGTTCATCTACTCCATGTTCAACCTATAGAAACATATCACAATAATGTAAAAATACAGACATAGATTGAGAACGTTTAGTATTCTGGCGTTTTCAGTTTTCTTTAGTGATGTTATTTATGCTGTTGTTTGCTAGCTAACACAAATATCAGCTTTGGATGAAAGCACTTTTAAATTTCGTATAAATGCCAAACAAAACACCAATTATTTATGTGGTAAAAGCAGCAAGTATTTTTCTTTTGTATAGGTAAAGACAAAAAGATAAAAAAATTTTTAGTTTGCATTACACAACAAGTTGGAGTTTGTAACTTTGTGGACTCCAAGTTTTAGATGTTGCAGAATTTGTACGTTCAAATGCGGATGAAAAGCTTATTTTCTTGAACTATTTTTGGAATGAGTGCTACGAAGTATACAACAATTATCTTCAACTTGAAGAAACTTTTCACCATTATGATGGAAATACAAAGATTTCCCCTTTGTGGTCATCATAAGAAATAAGAAGTTAGGTACTACTTTGAAAAATTAGTTTTTCAGTATAAAAATCTTACGAGATAAGACGAATGAATGAAATAACCATTAGAAAAAATATACGAATTACACAAACCTGAATATGTGAATCCATTTTATTGCTTTATAGGTTTTTGTTTCTTTTTCGTCAAAAGTGGTTCATCGAAAGATTTACAAGTTCTGAATAAGTCTTCCAATGAGATTTTGTTAACAGATGAAGCAATTTTATGGCAACCCAAGCAGTTTATGGCCATTCGTTCATCCAAATAAGATCTGTGAAAAAATTCAACTTTGAATATATGTCATGAGCTACTGAATGCCTGCTGGTGTTACAGAAGCAATAAAGAAGCCTTTCCACAGAACAATATTTTTTATTTAACGTACCACATTTATTATTATAAATTTTAAATGGTAGGCAACATCAAATATGTCATGAAAAGACAACTTCAAATATATGTCCTAAATGTTGTTTATTTGCAAATAGCTCTATTTTCAGTCTTATTTGCGACATTTTAGTAAACTAACCAGAGCATAAACCGAAGCAGGGTAACCAAAAAGATCAAATAGTAAAAAGATCATAAGATTGAATCGTTAAAAAACATATTTTCAAAAAACCTCTTGTACTAACCAATTTCTTAAGCCTTATGGAAGATCATAAAGCATGCTTAGAAGTAGAGCCTACCTCATGGGCAATGTCTAGGTGTATGGCATGGTAAGGTGATTTAGAAGTGTACGAAACACGGAGCTCTTTAACCAGTTGATCTATGATGTCATCTGTGATCACAAATTTGTGCAAGCAAATGGTCAAGTCTTTGCCAGGCAGAGAACTTTTTGATCGCAAACGTTCTCGGAGGTTTTTGTGTTGTAAAGACTTCCCAACACCAGCTCTTGAAGAACGAATGAGTCGTGCTGAGAATCTGTAAATAGTGATTGTCAGAAATGATAGCGAAGAAATATTTTCTGTGCTCACTACAATACATTTTAACAGCCTGGTAACCGCTATGTAATAAGGTAAAAAATATATTTCTACATGTTATCACATAGAACTGAGCTTTCCAACCTGGAAAACTGCACATGTCTGCGTTTGTTATCTACACAGTTATCTCGTATTTTTGTTTTTGTGATGGTTGTCTTTACCACTTTTTAAATTAAATTGTAAACATGCATGTTTTCACAATATACTACTTTAGGAGTGCTCTAACATTTTTACTATCTGTAAAATAATGTTATGACTGAAGTAGAAATTAAATGTTTTCGAGTGTTATTGCTCACAGCCTAATCTTAGAAGTATTACCTTGTAGACTATTATTAAATTAATAAAAGTCGTTATAGTGGCAGAATAGGCCTCCCTTGATATCCATTTGACAAAAACAAACGAGCAAACCCTATGTGGGCGAGGTCATTGCGGTGACAGATACCAAGTGAGAATCATGAAGAAAGATAAAGATGCTGAAGCATTTATTTTGTTTCCAGAGCAGAAGGTCATTGACACAATCGACTTCAATTACATTATTTTTGTCGTAGGCTGATCAGTTACAGTTGCTAGTACTAAAAGACCAGCTGGCAAGGTCATGTTTAGAATTGACCTTGGTGGATTAAGCATTGAATAAATTTGTGTTTGTTTTTATTTAGAATAGTTTAGTGACTGTTCTATGTTTTTATAATATAAGTATTTCATTATTTACCTCAAAAATAAAGCCATAATTATGCTCAACAGAGCAGTTTTAATGGTGGCACAACTTACCCCATAGAGCTATGGCATGCAGCACATATTGCCTCATGCGTGGAGTAGTTTTTGCTATTTGCTAGAAAACATGAATTTATGTAAGCCAAATTAATACTCAGCTACAATGACTAATAACTGCTATAAAAATACTGATGTTGCCAAACATATTCAACCATCTGCATATGAAATTTGAAGCCAATCTAAAAAGTGCCTGCAATGGCAAAAATCAGAAAAAATGGCATTAATTACCCCTATGGCACAAAATTAAATAGATTCACCTTCCTGGATCAACACAGCACGCTGTCTTTGCACCATCTTCACACGTATGAAGAAGGTGTTTTACATAGTCTTTAAGTTTCACTTCATCTGCCAGCTGCCAGTGACGCACAAGTTGTTTGTCAAGATAGGCCTTGATTCTAGCATCTCTCGCTTCTTCAGCATAGATGAATGCCAGACCGTAGTTGTCTACCTTATGATCAGCGAGGTTGCTGAGACGATTCTCAATGATGCGACAGACATCGTACTTGAGGAGATGGCAGTTCACGAGGCAGTAGAATGAGTAGCAATCATGGAGAGCACGATTGAGAAACAATACAACCTGCAAAAAACCAACAAACATATGCTAAGTTAAAAATTATTCATTTTCAGAAATTTCACAAAAAAGATTTTTTTTAATTACTAAGAAATATTAGTTTAAATTCGATGAAAATTTAGCATGTGAACAAAAATAGCCGACTCAAAAAAAGCTTCAAATATAATTGTTGTGTGCTGCAGCAGGTATGTCGAAAATAGCCTTACTTCGTCTTTCCTAGTTTGTTTGTTGCAGATCAACACTTCATTCCTTGTAGGACTCTCAAACTGACTATCTGCTTCGTAAATTGTCAGAACCATTTGGAATGTTTGCTCTAAAATAGTAATTTCTGTGCCATTTTACTTTCTCTCAAATAAAGTTATGGGAGGAGACACATCCTAATGACTGACTGTGTCAGATCAGGAGCAACATCATCATGAGTTAAATTAACGTTAGAAAGCGCAAAAGAAGAACGTCAGAGTTAAGAGCTATTCTGGAGTCCCCGAAAGGAAAGCGTGGTCAGTTAAATCAGAGATGGGTAATATGGGCAAGACTTATACAAGAAGGATTTGGAGAAAAGAAAATATTAACAAAAAAATAAGGAGGAAAATGAAGAAGGCAAGTTCTTGAAACTAGTGTGAGGAGGAATACAGAAACAATCAAATGCATCAACAAAAATTGAAAAGGAAGCGAGAAAGACAGAGCCAAGGAAAAAAGAGGAAAGAAATGGCAGGGCTGATTTTAGGCAGCGAACACACAATGAAGGCCCCTGTGCACAACACAAATCAAAGATCAATGAAGAAATTTAGCAAGTGCACCAGAAAAGATGATAAGTTTGACAAGGCTAATGGGCTTTGGAAGAACATAATGTAAAAGAAAAAACAATATGATCTCAAATAAAGAAAGGAAGATGTAGTGTAGGTCAAGGCTATACTAAATAAAACAGTGTTTAGAAGCTACAGTGGAGCGGCATACAAACATAGATAGAGAGGACAACAGCATGAGCTAGAAACAACTCATCAAGAGCTATGAGAGTATTTTCCAGTTTATAATACAGGTACTGCCATGCAGCAAAGCTGTATTTAACTACAAAAATTTCAACTCTAACTTTCACTCAGGTAGAGTAAAATTTTCTTAATGTTTCAAGTAGTTTCAAAGGATGTTATTTGGCTTCATTACTAATGTATTCTTCATTAGTTTAATTCTAAAATAAGTTAGCTATGAATAGTTTTTTCACCAATGAATGATGTTTTTAGAAAATCTAGATTTAATCACCTTTTGCCAAATTTGAATTGAGTTCAAGTGAGAATAAAACTTTGTTTTACCTACCTTTACAAAAATTTGAACACATTCACAAATAGTTTTTGCTACACAGGTGCAGGCAGTTGGCACTCATGTGTTTCATGAGTTCTAAAATATGTTTCAAAACATGTACTTATACTTTAAGTTCTGTGCAAGTGGTCCACTATCAAGTTTTGTAAAGCCTCTGAAGTCAAATGTAAACATACCTCTGGGAACAGGGATGAGCACAGGTTTACCTCTTTCTAACCAATTTGGTAAAGTCCTACACTTTTCTGCTTTTCCACCCATGGCTGCAATGGTTCAAAAGTGTGGCTTAACAGATACAGGTGATGTAATATTGTAGGCAACAAAGTTGCACATCTTGGCTGACTTTTCTTATAAACGATCAAAAAAAGTTTGTATAATATTATATTTTTTCAACATGACAAAAAATTGACTAAATCACTTTACTAAACAACACATAACATAATTGACTTAAAAGTAGAACGTTTTTATGCTTTCAAAACAACTGTGTAACTACATTGTCCATTAAGGTCTGGTCACCTTGCCACTTGAAAAAGTCAACCAGTAAAGCCTAAAAAGTTGGACAACAAAATCTGATTAAAAAAATAACATTGGACATCTATTGAAATAGTTTAAATTACTATAAAAAACACATTTTCTAATTTTGTGCCTACCTTTTAATCTTTTAAGAACATAGGCCAGCTGAAGAATACCCAGAAAGTTAGATACGCTCTTGCTTGTATGGGCAATTAACTCATCCCAGAGTTTTTCCAGTCTTTGCTTTAGAGACATTGGTCTAGTAATCACCCAAACAAAAGACATTCATACATTAAATGAGACATGATGAAAACATTGACAAGTTATACACTGGAATTAGATACGACACCAAGTAATCAAATTTTTATTGCCTTTAGTGTCATAATCTACTACTAAAATGATTGTCCCTGTAACTTAGCAGAGTGGAAGGAACAATTTTAAAGGCTAAAATTTATGTTTTGCTCATGTTTTCAGGAAAGATACAATTCATTTATCAAATTAATTCTATTTAGAAATATATTATTCATATGACTCGAGCAGAACAGAAAAGTACGTACTTTGGAAAACTATCGAAGGCCTTGGAGAAAACGTCATTAAAAATTCCATCTCTTTTTGCTGCTTTCTCATGGGCTTCTTTTTGTTCAGCCAACCGATCAGAAACTAAATCTACAAAGACAAATATTGGTACTTTAGGTAATTTAATTTTTTTTACGTTTTTAAATTACATATACTAGATACATAATAATTATATAAAATTCCATTTAATTATAAAGCCAAATTTCATCTTGATGTATATATAGATATATATATATATATATATATATATATACACATCTGAAAATCAAATAGTTTACTTATCTTTCAGCTACTGTCAGTTTCCTGCTGGCGCATTCTTCGTTTACAGAGTTGAAGTTTGCAGCCTGAAGAATGCGCCAGCAGGAAACTGACAGTAGCTGAAAGATAAGTGAACTATTTGATTTTCAGATTTGTACTGCTCCATCCTATGTTGAGCACTCTGATTTTAGTTCCAAGTAGGATACATATATATATATACATAAATATATATATATATAAATAATCCTCATCCCGGATACCTCGTATGGGTGGTAAATTCTGCTCTAACTCGGGTCTCCTACCAGAGACCTGGGAGTTGGAGCACTCGCCTCAAGATCTAAGCTGTTCCCAGTAGTGCACTTTTCTGCGACTCACCTGAGTTGATTGCTGTTGGTATTTGAGCGAGCCACATTTTACGCGCCGGTGTTATTGCGCCCAGTGCCCCGATGACTACTGGGATCACAGTTGTTCTTACATCCCAGCATTTTTCAATTTCTTCGCCAAGAGGGAGATATTTCTCTACCTCTTTTTCTTTGCTGTCTATATTGTAGTCATTGGGTACTGCAAAATCTATTATAGTAGCTCTCTTGTTCTCCTTGTCCACCACCACTATATCTGGTTGGTTTGCTAGGACATGCTTGTCAGTCCGGATGTAGAAGTCCCAGAGGATCTTAGCGCGATCATCTTCATTGACCTTACCAAGAGTTTCCCACCAGTGTTGTGGTTTATTAAGGCCATACTCGTCACGAAGATTTCTATACACAACACCTGCGACATGATTATGCCGCTCAGTGTATGCATTTCCTGTTAGCTGCTTGCATCCACTGATGATGTGTTGGATGGTCTCAGGTGCATCTTTGCACAATCTGCATCTAGGATCGTCTCTAGTGTGACAGATTTTTGTTTGGAGTAGCCTTGTTGTGAGCACTTGCTCTTGGGCTGCCATGATTAGCGACTCTGTATTGGCAGTTAGGTTTCCTTTGTTCAGCCACATAAATGTCTGGTGAAGATCACCAACCTTAGATATTTGTCGGTGGTAAGCACCATGAAGAGGTTTCGTGTGCCAGTCAATATCCTCATCATCAGGGCGAAGGTCCATTGTAAGAGCAGCCGATTGAAATTCAGCTAGCAACTTGTCTGAAGTGGCCATAGAGGCTGCATAGGCTTCGATGCTTTGCTCTTCCTCCTTCACTGTCTGCTGTACACTTTTGAATCCCCTACCTCCATCTTTCCTATCGAGATACAATCTAGTAGTATCAGATTTTGGGTGGAGTGCTCCATGCATGGTCAGCAGTTTATGACTTGCTATATCGGTTTCCTTGGTGGCTTCCTCAGTCCACTTTATTATGCCTGCTGGATATCTTATTACTGGCAGTGCGTAGGTATTTATTGCCATGACTTGTTTATTGGCATTGAGCTGGCTCCGTAGGACCTGCCGACGGCGGTTCTTGTATTTGGTAATGGCTTTGTGACGTACCTCGGCTTCGTGGTTGATGTTGCTTTGCATAATTCCCAAGTACTTGTACCCTTCTTTTATATCTTTGATGGTACCATTTGGCATTCTTAGGCCATCTGTGAGCATAGAATGGTTTTTCTTAAGAATTAGCCTTCCACATTTCTCAATACCGAAGGTCATTCCGATGTCCTTGCTGTATACCTGAGTGAGGTGTATTAGCAAATCAATGTCCCTTTCTTTGTTAGCGTACAGCTTGATGTCATCTACATGTATGTAGAAGAGGTGGTTTATCTTGGTGCCACTCTTAAATTGATACCCATATTGAGTCTTCTCCAGCATATTGCTTCGAGGGTTTAGGGATATGCAGAAGAGCAGCGGTGATAAGGAGTCACCTTGATAGATGCCTCGCTTAATTTGTACACTCGCCAGCTTTTTGCCATTAGCCTCCAGTTCCGTCTTCCATTTGGTCATTGACATATTGATGAATGCCACAAAAGCAGGGTGACCATTGTACATGCTGAGACACTCAAGTATCAAACTATGAGGCATTGAGTCATAGGCCTTTTTGTAGTCGATCCAAGCCATGGCAAGATTTGTATGCCTTCTCCTGCTGTCTTGACAGACCGTCCGATCCACCAGTAACTGATGTTTGGCTTTTCGGGTGTTGCGCCCAATTCCTTTCTGAGCACTGGTCATATAGTGACTCATGTGCTCTTCCAGTTTGTCTGCAACTATTCCTGAGAGCAGTTTCCAAGTGGTGGGCAAGCACGTTATTAGTCGATAGTTCTTGGGAATTGGCCCCAGCTTTGGATCTTTTATCAGAAGTACAGTTCGTCCTTTGGTCAGCCATTCCGGATGTTCGCCTTCTTTTATTAGACATTCCATCTGCTTAGCCATTCTCTTGTGAAGTGATGTCAATTTCTTTAACCAGAAGGCTTGAATCATGTCATGGCCAGGTGCTGCCCAATTCTTCATACGCTGCACTCTGCACTTGATGTCCACTTTGCTGGTGGTGAGTCCTTGTTGAGCCACAGTGTGCTGGTGGCTCTCTTTAAGCCTCTTCAGCCAATTTGCAGTGGTGTTATGAGTATTCTCTTTCTCCCAGATGTCCTTCCAGAACCTTGAGGTGCTGGATCGGGGAGGATCTGGCATTGGCCTCCGCAGTTCACCTTTGAACTGAGAATACACTTTAGATGGATTATTGATGAACAGTTTGTTCATTCTCTTGTTATCCCGCTCTTTGGTGTACCGCTTCAGTCGTGCCGAGAGTGCTACTAGCTGCTGTTTTGCAGATTTTAGAGATTCTATTGTGGCTTCCCTTTTTGGACGCTCCAAACTGTAGTTAGATCTTTCACTGAGCCTACTAACTTTCTTGCGCAAGTCCTTGATCTTATTTTGTAGCCTCAGCTGCCAGGATGGAATGGCTTGAAGCCTTGTTGACAGTGGCTTAATACCCATCTCCTCCAAGACGACGGTTGCCGTACTGTAGATTAAGGCATTAGTCTCACTAATCGATTTAGTTGAGATCGACTCCAATGCCAAGTTAATGTCTTCTAACAGCCTCTTGGGTATAGTCTTGCTAACTCTCCGTAGTGGTACCCTGATTTCATAATCATTAGCAGCTGGCATCTTGTTGATGATATTTTCCGCAAGCTTTTTCACGCTTGGATCAAGGTCAAAGTCTTTTTCAACTTGTGAGACAACACAAGATCGTGGATGTGTGACGGTGTGTGTTGATATGCACTACTCGTTGGTCGAGGTTACT